>NC_083343.1:2941351-5341351 GCF_019175385.1 Lycium barbarum
GATTACACCAACTCTTTTAAAAATGGGCTGAGCCCAATTAAATTATCTACCCCTCTATTTATTTTGTGCATTTAATTTGTATTATGCAATTAACTTTTTGTTTGTTTTGTTTTCTCAGCTTAAATAAATCCTAATGAATTAATAGGTTTAGTTTTAGTAATGGGTAGTTAGTTTAAGGAAGACTAACAATCAATTTCATAAGTTTTATTCTCCTTTCATGTTAAAACTATTTATAATGTCTAAATATTTATTTTATTCGGAATAATTAAAATGGCATGACTATATATTTTAAGTAGAGGGAATCATATATCATTCTTACTATCATATACATCTCAAAACGCCACTAATACGCAAATATAGATTCAAGTATATTTTATAAACATTATTTTCAAGATTCATTCAATTATACATATTTTTTGGCTGAGTATAGTTAAATAATAAAGAGGAGAGGAAAACTCACTTCCTTTTGAATCGTATTTATAAGCCTAGATTTTTCTACATTGCCACATTCATATAACATAATTTATTCAAAGTTCGAAGTTGCTAAATCTTTTTCTCAAAAGCTATTGTTTATGGGCGAAATATCATATTTTCATCAAGTCTCATCTTCGAATAGCATTTACTATACTTTCATTTAAAGCCTTAACAACCTTTATAAGTCTTATTTCAAAAATGACATTTAAAGTTTTCTTTTATACAAATTATTATATTTTCTGTAAATCTTATTTTAACTAACATTATTTTCTCTTTAAAACTTTAGCAATATTTTTAAGTCATTTTCTAAAATTTAAGCACTGTATTTAGTCTAATTAATTAACCTATGTTTGGTCGGATAACCGTAGTTAGCGGATTCTAAAGGATGCCTAACCCCTTCCCTTTAGGATAATTAGAACCCTTACCTAGAATCACACTGGTTAAGCAGACTATTAACGAGGTTTAGCTAGCTTTACCTTAGTTAATAAATTAGGTGTCGTAATTCACCGTTAAATCAATTAGGTGACGACTCCTTAAATAAAACAAATAGGAATCACCAATATGTTGTACCCTAATATAACCCGGTTAAAACGGGGTATAACAGTCCGCCATATGCAAGTTGAGATAATTTTCCACATTACCAGACTTATCTTCAAAACTAGTTAATTTATCCGCGCTGTGCGCGTCATTCATTTATTAATTTAGTTGATGTACAAAGGATATTAATTTTGTAATACCGAAACTAAAAATAATAAATATATAACATAAGAATACATATGATTTTATTTTATTTTTTGGACAAAATAATCAAATGTATTAGAAGAGACTACATATTTTAAAATAAAATATAACAATAAACTCTAATAAAAGCATTACATACATTTTTCTAGTTTTATACAAATAATGTTTTTGAGGAATAAATATAGATGGTTCGATGATAAAGCTGAAATGACGCAAACATGCATAGAAGAAAGATTGAAACAATAAAAATGGGAAACAAAGTCATCAGACATTGTTTGTTGTAGACTTGTAAAAATCTCTTTGCCGAAAATAATTTTCAAACTTTTCAAAACTTTGCTTTTTCTTGTCTAAATATATTTCCTTCTGTTGCAATAATATCGAGTCCGAGAGCAAATTATGTACTTCAATATTATCTTTTATATAATCTTCAATTTGTAAAGCCGGACACATTGTCATGATATCGTCCCTGCAAGTGTTAACATCACCGATTTACAAATAGTTATCTTGAGGGATATACATAACATGCCAATAGTAAGAGTTTGGCCCGTAATAAAAGTAGATCATGTTGGCAAAACTCATAAAGTTATATTTAACTCTATCTGCTTCATATGGTGCTATTGCAACCAAATTAAACACTACATAATTTACAAAAAAATAAATAAATGAAATTAGGAGAGGAACCTGAACAACTTGAGGAAGCAATGACAAGACAATTCATAAAATTCTAATAACTCCGTCATCCATTTATTAATTTAGTTGATGTACAAAGCATATTAATTTATACCGAAACTAAAAAATAATAAATATATAACATAAGCATACATATGACTTTTTTATTTTATTTTTTGGACAAAAAATCAAATGTATTAGAAGAGACTACATATTTTAAAATAAAATATAACAATAAACCCAAATAAAAGCATTACATACATTTTTCTAGTTTTATACAAATAATGTTTTTGAGGAATAAATATAGATGGTTTGATGATAAAGCTGAAATGACGCAAACATGCATAGAAGAAAGATTGAAACATTAAAAATGGGAAACAAAGTTATTAGACATTGTTTGTTGTAGACTTTTAAAAATCTCTTCACCGAAAATTCAAACTTTCCAAAACTTCATTTTTTCTTGTTTAAACCATGAACTTCCTTCTGTAGCAATAATATCTAGTCCGAGAGCAAATTATGTACTTCATTATTATCTTTTATAGAATCTTTAATTTGTAAAGCCGGACACATTGTCATGATATCGTCCCTGCAAGTGTTAACACTATAGATTAACAAATAGTCATCTTGAGGGATATACATAACATGCCAATAGTAAGAGTGGCCCGTAATAAAAGTAGATCATGTTGATTTAACAATATGAAGTTTTTATTCAAGTACGAACACCGAACTCCTCAATATGAACGTTTATAAGGTAATACATAAAATAAAATTATTTTAACACTTATTTCATATTTGTCCAATAATATAAAATAAAAACTCGTCATGTTCATCACGTATAATTAGATGCAAAACTCATAAAGTTGTATTTAACTCTATCTTCTTCATATGGTGCTATTGCAACCAAATTAAACACCGCATAATTTACCAAAAAAAAAAATGAAATTAGGAGAGAACCTGAACAACCTGAGGAAGCAATGACAAATACTTCATAAAACTCCAATAATTCCGTTACAAGAAAATTCGTACTCCCTATGCTTGTCTACTCTCCTTTCCCCACAAGCCATTATATTGTCCACCTCCATACATTACAAATCTAACTCTTTATTTCTATAACCCCTACTAAATGGTTAATGAGTCTATAATTATAATTAAAGTTTCTGTTCGTTTCTTTTGTAGTGCTCTAAATAGAGCTAATAGTATTCACATTGAAAGAAAACGTTTCAACTCTACATTAATTGATAGCACATTTTTAGTCTTCCTTCCAGAAAGAAGAAAAGATGAAACTATAACACAGATTGAAAAGCAAAACGGAAGACAACGAAGGCAAATGGAGGGTTTCTAGGAAAAGAAATAAATAGTACTAATAATGAGGAAAGATAAAAATTAAAAGCACCTAATTTTCTAAATTTTTTCGAGTAGTGAAAATATGTTGAGGTAAAAAAGGTGTAAAGACATGTATTTATAAGCTAAGAAATCATCTAAAAATTTAAATAGCTGAAACTTTAGAAAATGAGAAGTTGGACCAAAACGTAAATTCTTTTACATAAATCCACCAAAAGAACGTGTCCCTTTATTGCTCTCACATTTATATCACATAATTGTATTTTGGATAACTCTCTATCATTTAAGTGCTTTAAAGAATGATGAATACAATAATAATGTAAGAGAAGAGGCACATAAAAAATGAAATAAATAAAAAAAATTGTCAAAAAAAAGGAGAAAAAAGATAAATAGAAATGGAGGTCATAGAGAAGTGCCACATCACCTTATCTATGCCTAGCTTTATATTATATATAGATAAACCATATGTGTTGTCTAAACTTCTTCAAAGCATCTAATTAATGTTTTTTCCTTCAAAATTTCCAAGTAGTCCACCAAATGCAAGTTGAGATAATTTTTCACATTACTAGACTTACCTTCAAAATAAACCATTTGGGTTGTCTAGACTTCTTCAAAGAATCTAATTAATGTTTTTTCCTTCCAACTTTCCAAGTAGTACACCATATGCAAGTTAAGATAATTTTCCACATTACTAGACTTATCTTCAAAATGAACCATATGCGTTGTCTGGACTTCTTTAAAGCATCTAATTAATGTTTATTCCTTCCAACTTTCCAAGTAGTCTGCCATATGCAAGTTGAGATAATTTTCCACATTACTAGACTTATCTTCAAAATAAACCATATGTGTTGTCTAGACTTCTTCAAAGCATCTAATTAATGTTTTTTCCTTCAAAATTTCCAAGTAGTCCACCAAATGCAAGTTGAGATAATTTTCCACATTACTAGACTTATCTTCAAAATAAACCATGTGGGTTGTCTAGACTTCTTCAAAGCATCTAATTAATGTTTTTTTCCTTCAAACTTTCCAAGTAGTCCACCATGCAAGTTGAGATAATTTTCCACATTACTAGACTTACCTTCGATTTGGATTCTTCGGTCTGATCCAGTTATTAAGACAATTAAAAAGGTGTTTCCTTGTTCTGGGATCCTTTATCTTTCTTTTATTTTTAATCATTGGGTTTAGACATTACTTCGGTGCTTTTTAAATATAAACCATAAATGTTGTCTAGATTTCTTCAAAGCATCAAATTAATGTTTTTTCCTTCCAACTTTCCAAGTAGTCCACCATATACAAGTTGGATAATTTTCCACATTACTAGACTTACCTTCAAAATAAACCATATGTGTTGTCTAGACTTCTTCAAAGTGTCTACTTAATTTTTTTCCTTCGAACTTTCCAAGTAGTCCACCGTATGCAAGTTGAGATAATTTTCCACATTACTAGACTTACCTTCAAAATAAACCATATGTGTTGTCTAGACTTCTTCAAAGCGTCTAATTAATGTTTTTTCCTTCCAACTTTCCAAGTAGTCCACCGCATGCAAGTTGAGATAATTTTCCACATTACTAGACTTACCTTCAAAATAAACCATATGTGTTGTCTAGATTTCTTCAAAGCGTCTAATTAATTTTTTTTCCTTCCAACTTTCCAAGTTGTCCACCGTATGCAAGTTGAGATAATTTTCCACATTACTAGACTTACCTTCAAAATAAACCATATGTGTTGTCTAGGCTTCTTCAAAGCATCTAATTAATGTTTTTTCCTTCCAACTTTCCAAGCAGTCCACAAGTTGAGATAATTTTCCACATTACTAGACTTATCTTCAAAATAAACCATATGTGTTGTCTAGACTTCTTCAAAGCATCTAATTAATGCTTTTTCCTTCCAACTTTCCAAGTAGTCCACCATATTCAAGTTGAGATAATTTTCCACATTACTAGACTTACCTTCAAAATAAACCATATGTGTTGTCTAGACTTCTTCAAAGCATCTAATTAATGTTTTTTCCTTCCAACTTTCCAAGTAGTCCACCATATGCAAGTTGAGATAATTTTCCACATTACTAGACTTACCTTCAAAATAAACCATATGTGTTGTCTGGACTTCTTCAAAGCATCTCATTTATGTGTTTTTCTTCCAAATTTCCAAGTAGTCCACCATATGCAAGTTGAGATAATTTTCCACATTACTAGACTTACCTTCGAAATAAACCATATGTGTTGTCTAGAATTCTTCAAAAGATCTAATTAATGTTTATTCCTTCCAACTTTCCAAGTAGTCCACCATATGCAAGTTTAGATAATTTTCCACATTACTAGACATATCTTCAAAATAAACCATATGTGTTGTTCCAGCAAGCTAATACCTCCGCCACAGACCTTGGCATGGCCCATTTGATGCCTTTCATGATTAAGAATAGATTACATAGCTGAATAGTGACTCCACAATTAAAAAAACAGTGATTATACAAGATAACAATTTATGCCTTAGTTTAAATTTTAATTAATCAACTTAAATGGGAATGTAAACGCAGATCACACAAAAATCTCAAGGGATGTCTCACACTTTTCCTTCAAATAATCGAACCTCCTAACCCATTCTCTTGGTTTCACAGACCGTTTTGAAGTCAATTTTTTCCTTTTTCCAAAATGTTTTAAATATAGATCAAACTCTTTTTTCTGAAAAGTTTAGTTAACTAAGTTGCCTAACATGTCAGTTAAGATGATCCATTATTTGTATTGGGTGGCGACTCCAAAACATTTTCATAAAATTCTTTTTGAGTTACGAAAAGAATTTGATTGATGTTTAAAATTATTCTGGCAAAAGGAAAAAATTGACTCTGAAACAGTATCTGAAAACAAGAGAATAGGTTAGGAGGTTCAATTATCCAAGGTAAAGTTACTAAGTAGCCTTAAAAAGAATTGAGTTAACTAAGTACCATAACAAAGTGTTACATAGCAAACATTTCAGTGAAATTTTGGGTGCAATGATAGGTATGCAATTGATGCTTGAGTGTTATTGACTAGGACACGTATCCACCACCAGAATACTAATTGACTTTTGACACCACAAGGACTAAGACTCTTTCCTAGGTAAATGGCGTCAAGGTCAATTGACTGGCTTAAATTTTCCAACTATTATGACTATAAATGACAAGAGATTTTCCTTCCTTGTTCATTCACAGCAAGAAAATATGGAGAGCAACTCGTTTCAACACATCTTTATCATATTGTTCTTTCAACTTTTGTATTTCACTTGCATAGACTATCACTTCGTTTCCTCTTCTGGCACCTCTAGTGTAAGCACTTGCACTGAAACAGAGAAGAATGCACTGCTAAAGCTTAAAGAAAATCTTACAGATCCTTCTGACAGGCTATCTTCTTGGGTTGATGATCGAGAATGTTGTCAATGGCTTGGTGTAAGCTGTGATAACAAGAGCGGAAATGTCATAAAGATTGATCTCGGGAATAAATTCTCAAGAAACCATGAATTAGGAGGTGAGATTAATCCATCTTTACTCGAGTTACAACACTTGAGATATTTAGACTTGAGCATGAACAATTTTGGAGGAATACAAGTGCCTGAATTCATTGGTCAAATCAAAGAATTGAGGTATCTCAATCTTTCGGGGGCTTCTTTTTCTGGTTCATTGTCTCCATTTCTTGGGAACCTCTCAAATCTGCGAGTTCTTGATTTGAGTTTCTACTCGGATCAGCCAGCTGAGAAAAACCTTGAGTGGATAAAAGGACTTTCTTCTTTGGAACATTTAAATTTGGGAGGTTCAGATCTTAGCAAAGCTACTAATTCCTGGCTTCAGACAATCAATAATCATCTTCCTTCTCTCTTGGAGTTGCATTTGCCTCAATGTCAACTTCTAAACCTTCCATCTTCTCTTCCATATCTAAATGTTACTTCCCTTTTGGTACTTGATCTTTCCAACAATGCTTTCAACTCAAGTATTTTCCCTCGATGGATATTCAAACTTAGTAACCTTGTGCATCTTGACCTAAGCACCAACAATATCTATAGTGAACTGCCTGATGAGTTTGCAAAGCTCACTTCCCTTGAATATCTTGATCTATCTTCCAACTATGGTTTCAATGGGACACTCGAGAGAAGCTTTGGGAAACTATGCAATTTGAAGGCATTGATCCTCAATGACAACAACATCAGTGGAAACATTACTGATTTTATCGATGCCTTATTAGAATGCCAAAGCAACAACTTGGAGACATTGGACTTGAGTCGTAATGCATTGATTGGCAATCTTCCTGATACATTAGGCTACTTGAGGAAGTTAAAAGATCTTCAACTGAGGTACAACTCGCTGACAGGCACAATACCTGAAACTATAGGGCACTTATCATCCTTGGAGACACTCTACCTCACATCAAACAAAATGAGTGGGAACCTCACCCCTAATATCGGGCAGCTCAAGTCGATGATCTCATTGGACATCTCTGAGAATATGTGGGAAGGTATTGTCACAGAAGCCCATTTACTGAATCTTTCTAACTTGCAAGAATTTTCTGTTGGTGTTAAACTTGCTAAGAATATTACCTTGGCATTCAACATCAGCCCAAATTGGACTCCTTCTTTTAAGTTGACATTCTTGACCATTCAGTCATGTCAATTAGGCCCCAAATTCCCACATTGGCTGAAGGAACAGAATGAGCTCACTAGCATAATATTGAATACTGCTGGGATTTTAGATGCTGTACCAGATTGGTTTGTAGAGTTGGATTTGAAGCTTGATATTCTAGACATGGCTTACAATAACTTGACAGGGCAAGTTCCCAACAAATTTCAGTTCAACATGCCAGCCGATGTGGATTTAAGCACCAATCTTTTCGAGGGACCTCTCCCGTTATGGTCTTCTAATATTACATCGTTGGATCTGAGGAATAACCTATTTTCAGGACCTATTCCTCTCAGTATATGTGGAGTACTTCGTGATTTAACAGACTTGGACATCTCCAGGAACAACCTAAATGGCACCATTCCCTTAGTGCATCGGTGATATCAATCAGTTGACTACTTTAGCCCTCGATAATAACCAACTTATCGGACAGTTTCCTGATTTCTGGGGTAAGCTACCATATCTTTATTTTATAGATATGTCAGAGAACCATCTATCCGGCCAAATTCCAGGCTCACTAGGTTCTCTATCTTCTCTGAGGTTCTTAAGACTCTCAGGCAACAATCTCTCTGGAGAATTGCCTTCGAGTTTGAGAAACTGCACGCGAATGATTAGCATTGATCTTAGTAATAATCGATTGTCAGGGGTAATCCCAGCTTGGCTAGGGGAAACAATGAGATCACTGCTAATCCTCAGTTTAAGTAAGATAGGTTTTCCGGCCCCATTCCTTTACAAATAGTGTAGCCTTTCAGGTCTTCACATACTGGACCTTTCAGGAAACAACTTATCTGGTTCTATCCCATCCTGTTTTGGCAATCTGGAAGCATTCAAGGTTGAGCTGACTGATGCAGAAGCTGAAAAATATCAAGGGAAACTGAAATTTGAGGCGAAAGGAAGAATACTTTATTATGATACTACCCTTTACCTAGTCAATAGTATCGATCTCTCGAGCAACAGTTTGTCAGGAGAAATCCCAGTAGAGATAACAAGCTTACACAAACTTTGGACCTTGAACTTGTCCAGGAACTATTTGACAGGAAATATACCGACAGATATTGGAAAGTTAAGATGGGTTGAAACCTTAGATCTTTCAATAAATCAGTTGTTAGGTCCTATCCCACCAAGCATAGCTAGTTTAGACTTTCTGACTCATTTTAACTTCTCTTACAATAAGTTGACAGGAAAAATTCCCACTAGTGCTCAGTTCCAAACCAAAGTTGATCCAACAATTTTCCAAGGAAATGCTGCACTTTGTGGTCCACCTTTGAAAGAATGTGATGGTGACAGGACTAAAACATCTGATAGTGGAACGGATGACGAAGGTGAAACCGATGATGAAGATAAACTTGAGAAAGTATGGTTCTTTGTTGTTGTTGGTTTGGGATACTCGTTTGGGTTCTGGGTATTTTTTGGCACTTTGGTCATCAAGAAAAGATGGAGAATTGCTTATTTCAGATTTATAGAGACATGCATTTTGGAGTTCAAGGAATGGTCATGGAGTTTTCAGCATAAAATGGTAGGATATTTAACGTGTAGAAGAAACACTTAGGAAAATGTTGAAAAGTGTTTGTCAACTTTAGCAAGGTATTCAATAAGTGGAGCTATAGGAGTTTGTCTCTGCTATTCTGTTATAATTTATGTTTTAGTTTCAGTATAGCACATATTCTGTTATAATTTATGCTTTAGTTTTAGTATAGGACATATTACTTACTTTTCTATATGAAATAGTGTGAACCAATGCTACCTAAATGTTTATCTTAGTTCCTAAAATCAGCACAAGAAAGAACTAGAGAAAATGTATAAACTGCTTTTCATGGATTCAAAGTAAAGATTTCATGAATTTGCAAATTTCATGGGCAAATTTAAGTACTTATTTCATAAGTTAGAAAGTTCTCACCTAAATGTTTAACTTATTTGCTAATATTGAATAAATCAAGAGCATCTTTCATTCCCCCACACCCCTACCTCCGACAAGGTGCTATACGCACTTAGATAACTTATTCAGGAAGATCATAGGACATTGTAAATGACCATACACTAGATTCTTATCCCTACTTTAACTTTAACACAAACTAAAAGTTGTGGAAAAGTTTTCCAGTGTTCTCTGGTGCTACGAGAGAATGTATCATTGACTACATCGAAAATAGAGCTCAAACTAAGAATCAGATGGGGAATGTTCACACGACTATGTGTTTGTAGTGCATGTCATCAATGAATTGTAGGCTATCGAAACCTTTTTTCATCAATGAATTGTAGGCTATCGAAACTTTTTTTTCTCCCTTCAGGGGTAAAGATAAAGCACGGAGAAATTGCAACATTTTAAGTAAACGGTTGAGTTTGTAGTAGTAAAGAGGGAAAGAGATGTTAAAATATCTAGTTCAGCAAAGAAATTAAGAGGGAAAGATATGTTAAAAAACAGATTTAAATGGGTGAGATCAAAATAAAGCTCAAGCATTGTCCAAGTTCCATCAAATAATCATAACAATAAGATATTCAACCAACAAAAAAGGAACCTTCTTCTTCTATTGCCTTCAAAACTTTCTTGATATCAATTACATCTACTGAGAAAGTGTAAAGTTGTTAAAACTGATATATCTACTCAACAGAATTAAAATTAAACAACTGTACTGTGAAAATTAAGAGTCAATTATTGAAACTAACTTACAGAAAATAGACCTCAAAATTCCAATAGTCCAATTTGAAGACTAACTCCAATTGTCTTTTCCTATTCAAGCTTGATGAACATTGAACATAGACAGTGAGCAGAGTCCTACAACTTTAATGTTTGATGCATCTTGTCATGGAGCAGCCCCTTGATTCAGTGCTAGATATAGAAGAAACAGAAAATTGCTTAAAATATTCATATCCATAAGGAGAAAAAGTAAAGGGGATTCATCATTTTTCTTTGGAGGTAGTAAAACTAGAGGAATCGCTAGAACGTTCTTCTCCAAAAGTAGAAAAAAACATCGCATGTGAAGAAGGATTCTATCACACCCCACCCTTGGTAAGGAGTGATTGGCACTCGGCACCCTACGGGAACCGAGCGAACTAACTTATAACTTGCATCCTTCTTGTCTCGAATGATAAAAATACGGCTAAGGGATAAATATGAACATAATATCATGCATAAATATATGTGCAATGGGCTACGATGCCAACATAACTACCGACACAACATAACCAAGCTATACGCAGGAACTGTCTGCAAAGCCTCTATGAACATGACTGAAATATACAAGTCTATATATATATATATATAGACTTAGGCTCGACTATGCTCCAGGAAGAAGTGGAGCCACCAAACGTAACTGGTACCTGAAGGCAACCTACGATGAAAGATCCTTGTCTCATTTATCTACACTTGCGGGCATGAACGCAACATCCACAAGAAGGGACATCAGTACGAACAATGTACTGAGTATGTAAGGCACGAATAGTAACATGATATAAGAATTAAGAAAGAGGGAATCCTGATGACATAGCTCTATCGCACGATCCAAGATGAGAAAATAAGGTCAATCATTCCTAAATGCCTTACAGCCTCCTGTTTATAAGTGTGGTGCACTGCACACCATAAACAAGACTCTGCTAGACACGACTTGCAGACAACCTTAGGACAGAACTGCTCTGATACCAATTTGTCACACCTTACCCTTGGTAAGGCGTGACTGGCACCCGGCACCCTACGGGAACCGAGCGAACCAACTTATAACTTGCATCCTTCTTATCTCGAATGGTAAAAATATGGCTAAGGGATAACTATGAACATAATATCATGCATAAATATATGTGCAATGGGCTACGATGCCAATATAACTACAGACACAACATAACTAAGCTATACGCAGGAACTGTCTACAAAGCCTCTATGAACATGACTGAAATATACAAGTAGGGACAAGGCCCCCGAGATACCTTAACGCAATTCATATATATATATATAGACTTAGGCTCGGAAATGCTCCAGGAAGAAGTGGAGCCACCAAACGTAACTGGTACCTGAAGGCAGCCTATGATGAAAGATCCTCGTCTTATCCATCTACACCTGTGGGCATGAATGCAGCGTTCATAAGAAGGGACGTCATTATGAATAATGTACTGAGTATGTAAGACATGAATAGTAACATGATATAAGAATGAAGATAACATAAGATAAAGTGAGCAATTATACCTCGTACACTTCCTGAGATTTCTGTCACGTAAATTAACTTGTCTATAGGAAAAACATTTGATACACATCCATACACAATATACCCATATTTGCATTCACATACATTTACTATACATACATCTATCATATCCGTACCTGGCCCTGTCGGGACTCGGTGTCATCCGTACCCGGCCTTTTCGGGACTCGGTGTCATCCGTACTTAGCCCTTTCTAGACTCAGTGTCATCCGTACCCAACTGATCAGTGGGAGTGCAATGCATACATACATACATATATAAACATAAAAAAAAATACATAAATGAAATCAGCATCATAATTAGCATTATCATTATCACTGTATCATTCCTTGAAGGATCACCATCGTAAGATGAAATCGATAATGTCACGAGAGTATCGAGAACCATGAACTTAGATAGCATTAGAAATAGAATCGTCATCACTATATCTCACCTCGAAAGAATAAGTATTATGAGGTGAGATCAATCACAAAGAACAGTCTCAAGATCATGAGTAAGCTCAATAATATCGTAAGGATCATGAGATTCATAGACTTGTAGAATTTGTGGAAGCAAGGATATTATGGATATGGCACAAAGGTTTATAACAAAAGAATCATGCCTTTAGAAAGAAAGGGTTTAGCCTTACCATACCATTCGGTCTTCTTAGTTCCTCAATGGTTATCCTTCCAAGCTCATAACTCTACATATAAAACCATGAATACTAATGTTAGTCTTATCGTCAGATGCTTATCTTAAGCCTTCAAATTAAACTCCTTTAGAATCTGCTAAAATTCGGGCAGCATCTCCCCTGTTTATATGCCTAGCCCGAAATCACAATCCAGCAACCAACAATAAAAATAACAATACCAATATCAACAATATCATTTCCAACACCATCATGTTCCATAAACATCCCACACGATGTTTTCCAAGTTCCACAACTAACCAACTCATTATACGACTATTTAACAACTTTATATATGTAAATAAACCGACACTAACATTAATAATAAGAGATTCATACCTTACTCCCAATATTATTGCTATATCTTCACTTTTCTTCTTGAACTTGCGCCAAAACGCATCGCTGTACGATTTTGTAATCGCAACTATACGCTGGTCGGGCCAGAATTTGGGGATTCTAGCTTATTTAGGCTTAATATTTGATATATGGAAATTGGTGGAAGTTTCCAAATTTTGAAGGAGGCTTAGAGGGTGTTTTTTGATGAAAAATAAGGGGTAAAACCCCTTTTAAAGAATTCTAGAGTCGGTACTATAGCAAGTACCGCAACAGTTACTATAGCAGTGCGGCTATTGTAGCACGTTGGTTACTGTAGCACTCATTTTTGCTCTACCAGCCTAACTCATAACATCCAGGGGCGGACCCATGTGTAAAGTTTGGGTGCTCCGGCACCCATTAAACTTAATCACGGAGTGTATAATTGTATGGAAAATATAAAGGAAACAGATATAAATAGTTAATAGAGCACCCCCGAACTCAAAATTCCTGAGTCCAGCACCCCCGAACTCAAAATCCTGGGTCCGCCTCTGATAACATCCATAATTCTATCCTCCGATGTCGTATTTATGAGCGGTTTATTGCGTTAGAAACTAGACTCGACGAACTTCATTTTAGGCTTTTGAGACACCTTAAAGCTCCTAATATACTAGGAGATATACCCCTCCAAAGTTGACCCAAAATTCTGTTCAAAATTCTACTAATCTCCAAATTTTCGACAAACTTATTTTCTTCAATTTTCTTGGTCCCGGAACATTCCGAAGCTCTCCATACATGATACTTATCATTAGTCATATTTGATAATAGTCATTTCCTTTGGTTCCAAGGTTGTCCTTACCGGTTAGAACTTACGAGATCGTAATTCATCCTCTACTCACACTATACACTTAATAATGCTTCGTTCCTCATAATCCAAAATTGTTTTACTTAGTCATAGCTCGACATACTTACGTTCAAATTTAAGAAGTGCTTCTCTGAAAGTAAGGGGTGTAACAAATTCCTCTAACCATCAACTTCAGCACTTCTATCTAAACACGTATCTTATTCGTATTCAGATTAATATTTTTCATTCATGTAAGGCAGGAAGTCACGCTAGCTTGTATGGTCAACCGGACAACAATGAGAGAGAGAGAGAGAGAGAGAGAGAGAGAGTCGAGCTTGGAGATAGATTGTGTTACGAATATATTTTTCCTTCATTCGGGCAAGCAGCCAAACCCGACATATCCAATTCCACTGCGATCAATAACGTGGAGAGGTATGGTGGAGTATCTTAAGGCATTGGTTTGCTAAATCGACGTACAAGAAGACTGTGTCATGGATTCGAATCCCATTTCCTCTAGCATGGAAATAAAAGGATCGAGCGAACTACTAATTAAGTCGGAAATACAGGATGTATTTCAACTAAATGCTCTGGATCAAGCCTAAAAGTGTTTTTCAACTACTTTTAATCAGCTAACCCAAACGGGCTCTAAATCTGGTTCTCCATAACTAGAAACATCAAATCCACCTACCACCCAAGCCACACTAAATTCGAGATATAGGGATAAAAATTTACCATAGGATTCTCACGAAATAGTGTGGGAACTCAATAATATTAGCACTAAAAGCTCTTTCCTTTTACTTGATAATTAGCCAATCTAACTTTTAGTTATTTGTATGAACAATGAGGATTCATAAACATCAATTTGAACTGATCAACTGAAACCAAAATCGAGTTTCGTCACCGAATCGTGTATGCTGTTACCCTAATTGCATGCAGAGTAACATGATCGCCATGAATATGCATGCACGATTCAAGTTTGATTTTCTCTGTGAACTCAACTAGTCTTTGTATAACATGTTAGCTGATAAGAAGGCTTAGCCGACAGTGGTTGATCTAGGATAATGTAGTTGGAATTTGAACATGAAACCTGAAGGTGAATTTTGAAGCCCGTGAACTATTGAGTCAACCCACTACTAAAAACAGATGTTTTTCCATCGACATTCAATGAAAAATTTATGCTATAAAACATGATTTTTTTCACCTCATTCCCACTGAACCAGCTCACCAAGAAAACGCATGGTGGAAAACAAGTTCCCATTGAAATGCTAGAAAACTTTTTAATTTTTCCGTGTGAAAACACTATTTTTTAGGTTTTTCCCCACCGGCATTCAGTGGGAAATAACCACTAAACATTTTTCAGTGGGAAAATAGAGATATTCTATTAGTGACCCCGAATCTTGTGTTTACGAGATAAAAAATCTATATATGTGTATAAAAGATAAAAAATAAATACCATACAATGTAATTTTTTGTCGAGGAGGTTGGGGTTAACACCCTCCCCCCCCCCCCCCCCCCCCCAACATCCTCCCCTGTTAGTTGGTGTTTGGACATTAAATTAATAGAATATTTGAATTAAAGTAGTAGAATTTCAATATTTGAAAGTCTGAAGTTGTGCTTGGATACGCATTTAAGCTTTTTGAAAAAATATGGAAAATTTTATAAGTGAAAAAATACTTGAAAATTTTATCAAATCACTTTTCCAAAAATTGAAACTCGTTTTTTTTTTTTCTTCAGAAAAAGAAAGGGATTAAAAAATGAGGTCAATAATAGTGTGAGATTCTTTGCAGCATTTAATGTGTAATTTAGTCGGCCTAGATTTCCCCCAAAAGGTGGTTTTTGGAACTAACTAGGTGCCCTTTAGATTGTTATTTTTTTTTGGATTATTAATGATAAATATTCACAGTTATTAAAAAAAAAATAGTGTGAGATTCTTATAGGCATATTGTTTAAGACTTTTTCTTCTTTTATTTAGCACTAGTGTACTTATCTGCGCTTCGCACGATAGGGAAAGAATTATTTTGCACATATAATCATAGATTTAATGAAAGAAAATAAAAGATACAAAAAGTTTGATGTAAATAAATAAAAATATAGATAATCTCTACATTTTGTTTAAAAAATTTATTCTTCCAAGGAAATAAATTTTTACAGATAAATGCACAAAAAGTGAAACATGCTAATAAGTATAACGATTGTAGATTTACTAAAAAGTAAGAGAAAAATATGAAGAAAAAAAGACAATAGAGGGCAATAAAAACATAACAGTTTTGTCGGCCTTAAACCTCTCTAAGAACATTGACTTAATACAAACAAAAAAAATTAAAATTTCAAAAAGATTACAAACCAAAAAGTACGAAGTAAAACAATTTAAGAAAACTAATGATATTTACATGTCGATCAATAAAACAGTAAGGAATAATTTTAACGCCAACCCTTTTTTTTTTTTTAATAATTACTCTTTAAATACACAAATATATTGAATACATTGTCCATAAAAAAAATATATGAATGCACGTGCTTGTTTTTTTTTTATCCCTTTTCGAATCTTGTACGGCATTTATAATTTGTTGATTTGGTAGAGCCTGAAACAACAAATACACATATGCCAACCTATAAATCTGTCCAGAAAAAAAAAATCAATCCAACCCAAATCACAATGTCACCAAATAAAACAAATATTCATCCAGTTAGAGTTAAAACCAATTTCTAAAAAAGAAAAGCAACCATGGGACAGTTTAACACCTTAAGTTAAAAGGGAAAAATTATATTCCTTCCGTCCCAAATTATGTAACTAATTTGGCTTATCGAGAGTTAATTTGACTAATTTTGTAAAATGTTTGTTGGATTAAATCAACTCAATATTATAAAATTGAAATATAGCTATCTTTTCATGTCAATACAATAAAATTTAGTTTCAAATTAAAATACTGATCAAATTAAAGTTTACATAAATTTAACTCTTAAGAAGCCAAAAATGTCACATAAATTCGGATAGAGGAACTACACCTTTTCCAGTTTCTAAGAATTTGAGAACAATCTTGTATTTGATGGTGTAACGCTCTTCATACCAAATTATTGCTAAACTCTCGTGAATCTTCTTTTGCAATCAAGACACGAAAGCAAAGACCTGTTAGCTTACCCCAATCAAATAAGCTAGTTTTTACAATCAGAGAGAGCAATTGGTATTATAAATAAAGATGGGAAGAAGATGATGAATGAAGAAGAAATACAAAAATTAAAATTGACAAAACTTATAAACCCAGCCTTATATAAAATGTATGAGTTATGGAGAAAAAACTCTTACAATTAATATGTCAACTGAGGTGTGATCGTATTATGTTTTCTACACCTTAATACACCTAAAGAAAAAAGATAGTGAAATAACAATTTACAGAAACAAAAACAGTAGGAGTTATAAGAAAAAAAAATGAGGACCTGGAGGTTGGGACTAAGGGTAAAAATCATTTTAGTCCTCCAACTTTACTTTAAAATCAAAGACCTTCCACAACATTGAACAATCGACATTTTCATCCTTTTATCTCAACTTCTCCGACCATTGATTGGTAACTTTATATTATTTGACCGATCATCAAAGGAGTAAAAGAGAATTTCATTTATATATTTTTTATTAATTAGGGAGTACCCTAATTAATAATATATAAATGTTTTACAGTTTCCTCCGTCAATTAATTCTAATGCTTTGTGCCGTCTTCAATTTTTCTCCATAGCTAGAGCAGTTCTTCATATTTTCGGAGAACCTTTCAAACCCTTGTAACCTTCCGAGTTTGAAAGGTGCCCTGAAAATATGAAGAACTGCTTAGGTTATGACGAAAAATTGAAGACGACAAAAAGTGTTAAAATTAATTAACGGAGAAAACTATGAAAAATTTATATATTATTAAATAGGATACTAACTAATTAATTAAAAATATAAGTGAAATTTCCTTTTACCTCTTTCATAACAATCAAATAATATAAAGTTACCGGTCAATGTACGGAAGTTGAGATAAGGGGATGAAAATATCAATTGTTCAATGTTGGGAGAGGTCTTTGATTTTTAAAGTAAAATTAGAGGACTAAAATGATTTTTACCCTCAGGACTAATCACCATGGAAAATAAAAAACCAAACCCTTGAAATGGCTCATTCTTCTATTACCAAAATAAAGGAGGAGCAGTAACGACAGGTGGAAACTTTTAGGCTTCTTCCAAAAAATTTGTAACAGTTAAATCGTGCGTTCAGACTTTAGGGGAAGAGTCCGTAGAGGACTACATGTCCTCCTCATTTAATAATGCAATTAATTCCTTCTCATTTAATAATGTAATTATTAAGCCATTTTTAGATTTTAAAAAAATAGAAAATTAGAGAAAAAAGCAAAAAAATCACAAAAAAGATAAATAGCAATGCTGGCCATAGATAGGTGCCACTTCACCTTGTCTATGCCTAACTTTATATTATACTAGCAAACTAACCCGCCCTTCACGCTGTCACAAGAGAAATTAAATGTTTCTATTAATTGTTATTATAAGAATTGTATCTTCATGACAATAAAACATTTTACACTTTCAGTGTTCTAGTATTTCCTTACAACATTAAGATTCAGACTTAAAAAATGAATAGACATAATGATTGAGATCTTAATAATTAGGATTAAATCCTTTACTAAGTGAAAACAAATGAAGCCTTAGTGCAGAGAGTAATCGGAGAAAGATTCTGTAATTACAATATTTATTTTGGGAAAATTGATAAAAGAATTTTTGAAATAGTTCTGTCAGTCTATAAAGTTAAAGTGAAACCCAAAACTTCAAATACAGAACCTCTAGCTTTGTCTAAATAAAACAGTCCTACATCTTACTATTAGACAGGTAGCCTTTAACAATGGGCAGCAAATAATATACTATTCTCCTTGTTGATTTTACCTAGACTTCCATTTTGGGGAGAGTTAGAGTTATCTCATACCGTTTCTGGTGAAGAAAACAGAGGGACGGGTCTTCTCTATTTTGCCTTCAAGCAACGTTTCGGCCAGGGTTTTTATTTTTTCTAAGTAATAATAATTGAAGAATAAATTTTAAAAAGGAGATAAAAGATAAATATGTTTCCTGGTCATATAGAATGCCACGTGGGCCTTTGGCCTGCTTATATATATATATATATATATATATATATATGCAAATATGAGTAGTATTGTCTACTGAAAGGTAAACTTTAATAGGACATTTATAAAACTAACACTAAATATTTGGCCGTTAAATTTCAAATATCCACGACTACTAGATGGGTTTTTCTCAAATACACATGGAAGATGAATATGCAAGATTGGACAAGATTAGAAATGATCACATTCAATAGAAGGTGCAAGTAGCATATATTGAGGATAAAATAAGAGAAGGTCGTTTGAAATGATTCGATCACATGTATCTTGCATTGATCTACAGATACACTAACCTATGGATGCAAAATCGTGGTGAGTGTAGGTATTAAATGGAGACGAGATAGATTTCAAATCAAATGAAAATAAGCTATCTTGAAAAACTTACAAATTACAATCACTTGAAACTGCCATTTTACCCCATTGTTAACTTTCAGGTGCGAATCCAAATTTAATTTAGTTGGATCCTAAAAGCACATATACCGAATATCGAATAGAAAAATAAAAATAATAATTGAGGAACTCTATCTATCCTGCCATAATCATTTGGTGGTCGAAAACTGGGCTGAATTTGTACATTAATATTGAGGCACGTGAATCCACGTTCTCTTCGTAAAATTAGATATTTTATGTATATATTTTTGAAAATTGGGAAAATATTATCCTTTGGTACTCATGCCACACGAAGGCTAAATGGTGCACTTAATTAAAGGTTGAGTTATTTACCTGAAAGACCAGTGATTGATTCCCACTAGATACATTTTTTTAAAGTGGTACACTCATGTTCTAAAAATTTTAGATTTGATTCTAATGGAAAACTATTAGTTATCTGAGTACGAGTACAAGTTTGATCAGGTCTTTTTCATATTTTGTCTCACATAAAAAATGCATCCATACTAAAGAATCCAAGGGGATCAGAGATGATGCCATGATGGATCTGGAATCTTAATTAAACACATATTTACAGTTTTTAACCTTAAATTAAGGGAGCCACAAGGATATATATATATATATATATATATATATTCTTAAAATCAGGATTCATGGATTCAAGTCTCCTTTAAATTAGAGTAATTTGTAATTATTTATTAATTCTTCTTCCCCAAATATTACATGATTTTTATGAATTTCACAGATATGTGCTTATTATTTTTATTTCTAACAAACTAAAAATTAACTCTCTCCAATTGTGAATATTTCCATTATATATATTTGGGGAAGAAGAGTTAATTAAAGAAATGTTTCATTAAAGAAACACCTTTGAAGTCGTTCTTGCATAAGTTAACACATAGTAGATTCATCAGGACCAGTTTAGTTTCATCTTTTGTTGTTTAATCCTTCGATATTTGATGTCTTACTCACTCGACTAATCTTGAATTTCATGCGCTGTGATAGGATCCACTAATTAAGGGAGTAAGCCTCTCCTTACTGAAATATTCTCCGTTCACAAGGCGTACCTCATAGAAATGGAGCCAAAATTTTAAAATCATCGGCGCTGAACATACCACCGAATCATTGGCTCGTTTGAGTTACTGAGTTCGCAATTAAATATCTATACATAATTAATGAATTTCCTAAGAAAAATATAGGATAAGTAAAATGCTATTAAGATCGTGCAAACCGGTACTTAATAATATAGCTCCGCCCTTCATATTCTAGAACTTTAATTAAGGACGAAGAGAACCTAACTATATATTCCAAACCAAATTTTGTTATTATATTTTTAATTGGTCTGGTGCTAATACACTCAAAGTTACTGAACGATAGTGTAGAAAACTGTATATACTAAAATAACAAATTATATTTATTCTCACGTGGTAAATTTGTAGGTTCTATCTGAGAAATGGTAAAGGAATTTCATACGAACATTATGGGTAGCAGTATACTTCTGACAAAAGTGAATTAAAAAAAAGTTTAAAGTTAGGTGGTCAGAAAAAAAAATGTTGACACATGTGCTTCACAAAAATTTAATGCTTTTTAGAAAATTCATGGAACTTTCGGTGGAATAGTTATGAAATCCAAAGTAGAACTTGTTTTCCAAGCCATCTCAAATCAATTTTCCACAATTCTTTTTTTTGTCTGAAAAAATATATTTCTCCAGTGGTAGTATCTAATTATGTATTGTTGATCTATGAATGAAAACTTTATCAAATTCTCAATAATAAAACTTTTCTACTTTAAAACATTCTAAATTATAACAAGATCCTATTTCTATAAAACTTTCTTTAAATCTGGATGTGATGTCTTCGCTATTTACTAACTTTTCAATTATTATTTTTTACTAGTAATAATCTACTTATATAAGTCAAATATAATATTTTAAATTTTGTGTCCAGTCAAATGATAATGAATAAGATTGAGGCAAGCTCACGAGGGAGTAATATATTCGGATAGAAATGGTACTCGGCGAGCCGCTCTTAGCACCCTTATTTAAAACATATCCAATTTTTAATAACTATTTGAAGTATAACCAATTTGGCAAACTTTAGACCGTTCATGTTACTGCTACTGTTGCTTCCTCTTCGGAAAGCCTGACTTTATATCCAATGGTCTGTGGTTTGAACTATCAAAACCAAAACTTTAGACATGAGGTCTAGATTTTTGAACTGCATTCAAACTTCAGACCTTAACATATGCAGTTAGAGTTTGACAGTTTAAATTTCAGATGTGACCATGAAACTTCAAATGTCAGTTTGATTCCGAGACATCTAAACTTTAAAACATTGTAAATTTCAGCAATTCCTTACTATTTTGTGAGCATTGCTTGAAGATCTTTTAGGTTTAATAAACTGATCAATTTTGTTCAGTATCTACAGGCTACAGCATGTTAGGTTGGACATAGAGAAAGAACAAGCATATTGGGCTCAATCACAAAGTTGTCCAGCTATGTATATAGCCCAACCAAAGCCCAAACTTCGTGTGGGCAACTTCATGTGGGCTTTTAGATATTCGTGTAACATCCAAAATACAACTTAGTGGCTCGAATGAAATGATCGTCGATATTTTAATTATTCATAGGAGAAAAACTCTTCTTACAATACATCCATAAAACTTTGATTATCATAACTATTGCACTCTAAATAGCACTAAAAGATACATCTATTTCAACAACTATTAGTAATTAGAATCGACTTCTTTCGTCTGATAGGATGAGAATCGAACTTTACATCTTAGTGATGCAAAGTCGTTATTCCATCGATAAGCTGCTTCTAAAGGTTTTTTTGTTGGTTTGATCAGGATGAGAATCAAACTTTACATCTTAGTGATGCAAAGTCGTTATTCCATAGATAAGCTACTTCTAAAGGATTTTATTTTTTTAGTTTGATCGGATGAGAATCAAATGAGAATCAAACTTTACATCTTAGTGATGCAAAGTCGTTATTCCATAGATAAGCTAGTTCTAAAGGATTTTATTTTTTTAGTTTGATCGGATGAGAATCAAACTTTACATCTTAGTGATGCAAAGTCGTTATTCCATAGATAAGCTACTTCTAAAGGATTTTATTTTTTTAGTTTGATCGGATGAGAATCAAACTTTACATCTTAGTGATGCAAAGTCGTTATTCCATAGATAAGCTACTTCTAATTTTTTTTTTTTTTTTTGGTCTGATCGGATGAGAATCAAACTTTATATCTTAGTGATGCAAAGTCGTTATTCAAAGATAGCTTAAAAAAGTTACCCACGACTAATTGTGTTCTTTTCCCTTTTATTGAAAATGGGCTCTATTCAAGAACTCATACTTTACCTATTTTTCGCTCATATTAGATTAGCTTTCAAAGTAGTAAAATATGGTACTATTATGACTCCAGAAATAACAAAGTGACGATTAATGCAGGACTAATTATTTTGAATCTTCTAGATATTGGGCATCATCTTAAATAAGCACCCCAAGAACTATTGACCATACAATTGAATGTGGAAGCTCCATCATCTATTAATTTGGTAATTAGATACTATAATTACTAGTCTTTATCAAACAAAGCTGACTATTTCTCCTTATTTTGTGTGAATGATTTATTGAAGAACAATACAGTGTTGTATATAATCCAGGAATCTAGGTAAATTAAACAACTGAGTTGACAACTTGTTAATGACAAGGGTGCACCCGCCTAAGTTGCTACTTGCAATTAGTAAACTTTTGCTTTAATTCTTTTTGTATGGCGGCCTACAATATATCCCCTATAATATTCACATTGTTATGAAATATATTATGGATGTCCAATACACAAATATAATGCTTCTTCTCCACCATCTTAATGGTTCCTCCATTTTCCTCCACCATCTTAATGGTTCCTCCATTTTCTCATATATTGAATGCATATGTAGCACTATAAATAGAGGCATAAGTTTTCATATGAAATACACTTGTAACACATTTTGGAAGAATAGTAAAAATCTCTCCTCTTTTGTCATTTCTATGGTTTTCATCCTTTAATATTGTGACTCTTTTAGCTTCATTTTATAACACGTTATCAGCACGAGACTCTGCCGTTCCGAGCAAATACTTTAAAGCCTCGAAGGTATTGATTTTCTATCTTTCTTTACTAATGGCAAATCTTACCAAACGTGAATTTGTAGCTTTAGATATATCCGGCAATACCTATATGTCTTGGATTCTTGACGCCGAAATTCACCTTAATGCGATGGGTCTGGCAGACACCATCAAAGATAAAAATGAGGCATCAAACGAAGATCGTGCCAAGGCTATGATATTCCTCCGCCATCACCTTGATGAGGACTTGAAAATGGAATATCTCACTGTTAAAGATCCTCTTACTCTGTGGAATAATTTAAAAGATAGATATGACCACCTGAAGATGGTCATACTTCCACAAGCACGTTTTGATTGGCTCCATTTAAGGCTACAAGATTTTAAATCTATTAAGGCGTATAATTCCGCCATGTTTAAAATTATTTCTCAGTTGAAATTATGTGGTGAAAATATTACTGATCATGATATGCTGGAGAAAACATTCTCCACTTTTCCTGCCTCGAGTATGCTCCTGCAGCAGCAATACCGAGAGATGAAATTCAAGAAATATTCTGATTTAATAGCACATCTTTTAGTGACTGAATAACATAATGAATTATTAATGAAAAATCATGAAAGCCGACCCACTGGTACTGCCCCATTCCCTGAAGTGAATGAGGCAAATTTTCAACATTCTAGGCATGAAAGAGGTTGTGGCCCCAGTCGTGGTCATGGTCGTGGTCGAGGAAGGAATTTTAATCATGATTCTCGTCTTGCACCAAATAATATCCTTCACCACCAGCAGTGTAAAAGGAAGGATGAAAAGCATAAAGCTGTGCAAAAGAAAAATTCAGAAAATAAATGCTTCCGATGTGGAGGAAAGGGGCACTAGTCACGTACCTGTCGTACGCCAAATCACCTAGTTGATTTGTATCAAGCCTCTCTCAAAAGGGCAGAAAAGGATGCCGAAGCAAATTTTATTTCTGAAGATAATGTTGAGCCCATGCATCTAGATGTGACAGATTTCTTTGAACTCCCTGAATGGAAAATAGATCATTTGATCGGTGATGGATCTGTAAAAACTTAGATATTTCATACGTGTCGTTTGTATGTGGTTATGTTTCCATGTTTATGTAAATGAAGTGTGTGTAATGCTTTGTTTAAATAGTAATATATGTAATAAAATGTGTGTAATGCTTTGCCTAATCATAATATCTACTTTGATATTCACTTTATCTATTATTTTATTTTGAAGAATCTATGGAAATTCCTCAAATTTTATTTGGATCAATGACCAATCATGAAGATATTTGTGTGATTGATAGTGGAACAACACATGCCATATTCAAAGATGAGAAATACTTTTCTCACTTGCATAGAAAAAGGGGAAATATTAATACAATTTCTGGCAATTCAAAATTGATTGAAGGCTCCGGAAGAGCTACTATATTTCTGACTAAGGGGACGAAACTTGTTATAGAAGATGCATTATTCTCTTCTAAATCCCCAAGAAACTTGTTAAGTTTCAAAGATATCCGCCGTAATGGATATCACGCTGAGACATTAAACGAAATAAATGATGAATATCTTGTCATTACAAAGAATGTCTCCGACCAGAAATATATTTTGGAGAAATTACCAACTTTGTCTTCTGGTCTGTATTATGCAAAAATTAGTACAATTGAAGCACACTCGATCGTAAACCAGAAGTTTAATGATTCAAGTACTTTTATGCTTTGGCATGACCGAATAGGTCACCCTGGATCAATAATGATGAGACGAATTATTGAAAATTCAAATGGGCATCCACTTAAGAACCTGAAGATTCTTGAAAGTGGTGAATTTTCATGTGCTGCTTGTTATCATGGTAAGTTGATAGCTAAGCCATCACCAATGAAAGTTGACATTGAATCCCCTACTTTTCTAGAACGTATACATGAGGATATATGTGGACCTATTCATCCACCTTGTGGGTCATTCAGATATTTTATGGTCCTAATAGACGCATCTTCAAGATGGTCTCATGTGTGCCTCCTATCGTCTCGAAATCTGGCGTTTTCGAAATTATTGGCACAAATAATACGCTTAAGGGCACAGTGTCCGGATTATCCCATTAAGGCTATACGCCTCGATAATGCCGGAGAATTTACATCTCAATCTTTTGATGATTATTGTTTATCAGTTGGGATAAAAGTTGAACATCCTGTAGCACATGTTCATACCCAAAATGGTCTTGCTGAGTCATTTATTAAACGACTACAATTGATAGCAAGACCACTACTTATGAAAACACGGTTGCCCACTACCGTCTGGGGACATGCTATCTTACATGCAGCATCTCTTATTCGCCTCAGACCGACTCATTATAATAAATACTCCCCGTCACAATTAGTATTTGGTCATGAACCAAATATTGCTCATCTCCGAATCTTTGGCTGTGCTGTATATGTGCCTGTAGCACCACCACAACGTACTAAGATGGGCCCCCAAAGAAGGTTAGGTATATATGTTGGGTTTGAATCACCCTCTATTATTCGCTATCTTGAGCCATTGACGGGAGATTTATTCACTGCCCGATTTGCAGATTGTCGATTTGATGAAACAAATTTTCCACAATTAGGGGGAGAGAGAAAAGAAATCAAAAGAGAATGTGTGGAAAGTTCCATCACTATCTCATTTTGATCCACGTGACCCCATATGTGAACAGGAGATCCAGAAGATCATTCACTTGCAAAAAAATAGCAAATCAAATGCCAGACGCATTTACTGATTTGAAAAGGATAACTAAGTCACATATCCTTGCAGAGAATGTGCCTATCCGAATTGATGTCCCAAAGGGAAAATCTACTAGTGTCATAGCCTCTGAATCTCATGCACGCCTGAAGCGTGGTAGGCCATTGGGTTCTAAGGATAAAAATCCTAGAAAAAGAAACACGAAAAATGATCAAAATGACACTATGAAAGAATATCATGAAGATATTCAAGATCTGACTAATCCTGATACTCCTGAAGATATTAGGGAACCTGAGACTCAAGTAAATAAAGAACTATCATTGAGTTCTTCTGGTGATGGGATAAATTTGAATCGATCGAAGATTATAGTGGATAATGTTTTTGCATATAATGTTGCCCTAAATATTATGAAAGACATTGACGATCAGGAACCCCAATCTGTCGAAGAATGTCGACGAAGATATGATTGGCCAAAATGGCAAGAGGCAGTTCAATCAGAATTGAATTCACTTGCCAAACGTGAGGTTTTTGGACCTGTAGTCCAAACGCCTAATGGTGTAAAACCAATTGGCCATAAATGGGTTTTTGTGCGAAAAAGGAATGAGAGAAATGAAATTGTGAGATACAAGGCACGCCTTGTTGCACAAGGATTCTCTCAACGACCCGGTATCGACTATGAAGAAACATATTCACCAGTTATGGATGGCATAACATTTGAATATCTCATCAGTTTAGCTGTACATGAAAACCTTGAAATACATCTGATGGATGTGGTTACAGCTTACCTTTATGGCTCACTTGATAATGAAGTCTATATGAAAATTCCTGAAGGATTTAAAATGCCTGAAGCAATTAACTCAAAGTCTCGGGAGATGTATTCAATCAGATTACAAAGATCGTTGTATGGTCTAAAACAACCAGGGCGCATGTGGTACAATCACCTCAGTGAGTACTTGGTAAAAGAAGGTTATATAAATGATGTCATTTGTCCATGTGTTTTTATTAAGAAAGCAAAATCGGAGTTCTTTATAATCACTGTTTATGTTGATGACATAAACCTAATTGGAACTCCAGAAGAGCTCCAAAAGGCGATTGAATATTTAAAGAAAGAATTTGAGATGAAAGATCTGGGAAAAGCAAAACTTTGTCTTGGTTTGTAGATTGAACATTTGACAGATGCGATCCTTATCCATCCATCTGCTTATACCGAAAAGGTTTTAAAAAGATTTTACATGGACAATGCGCATCCTTTAAGTACTCCAATGGTTGTTCGCTCACTTGAAGTGAGTAAAGATCCGTTCCGACTTCAAGAAGAAAATGAAGAGCTTCTTGGTCCTGAAGTACCATATCTTAGTGCAATTGGTGCACTTATGAATCTTGCTAACGCTACAAGACCTGACATAGCGTTCTTTGTTAATTTGCTAGCAAGATATAGCTCTTCTCCTACACGAAGACATTGGAACGGAGTTAAGCATATATTGCGATATTTGAAGGGAACTAGTGATATGGGTCTGTTTTATACTAACAAAGGTAGTACAGATCTTATTGGTTATGCAGATGCAGGTTATTTATCTGATCCACATAAAGCTCGATCTCAAACAGGCTATCTGTTTACATGCGGAGGTACTGCTATATCATGGAGATCCACAAAGCAGTCCATTGTTGCTACTTCTTCGAATCATGCTGAGATAATAGCCATTCATGAAGCAAGTAGAGAATGTGTGTGGTTGAGATCAGTGATACATTTCATCAGAGAAAGATGTGGCTTGAAGTGTGATACAAAATTACCCACAGTATTATATGAAGATAATGCTGCATGCATAGCTCAATTAAAAGGAGGATTTATAAAAGGAGATAGAACGAAGCACATTTCACCAAAGTTATTTTTCACACATGATCTCTAGAAGAAAGGTGATGTTGATGTGCAACAAATTCGTTCAAGTGATAATCCTGCAGATTTGTTCACCAAATCTTTGCCAACTTCAACTCTTGAGAAGATGATATTCAAGATTGGAATGCGAAGACTCCGACATCTGAATATTGGTCTTCGTCAGGGGGAGTGAAATACGCGTTGTACTCTTTTTTCCTTAACCAAGTTTTGTCCCATTGGGTTTTCTTGGTAAGGTTTTTAATGAGGCAGCTCTCAAATCGTTTTACTAGATATGTGTACTCTTTTTTTTTCCTTCATTGAGGCTTTTTCCCACAGGGTTTTTCCCAATAAGGTTTTTAACGATGCACATCATCTATGGACATCCAAGGGGGAGTGTTATGAAATATATTATGGATGTCCAATACACAAATATAATGCTTCTCCTCCACCATCTTAATGATTCCTCCATTTTCTCATATATTGAATGCATATGTAGCACTATTAATAGAGGCATAAGTTTTCATATGAAATACACTTGTAACACATTTTGGAAGAATAGTAAAAATCTCTCCTCTCTTGTCATTTCTATGGTTTTCATCCTTTAATATTGTGACTCTTTTAGCTTCATTTTATAACACACATTAATTTTATCAATTATGACATACCGCTTTGCATATTACAATTTGCATTTTCAACATACGAATTTTATCACAGTCAACACATACGCAAATCCAAAATTTAAAATTTATGGGTTTAGAGTTTATAACTTTTTTGCTCACTGGGTTCTTGATACATTATTTATACATATTAAGTGAATTTTAGCACAAATATAAAATTTGAACCTAAGCTATTAGGTTGTGCCAAAGCCTTAACTTCTATGGTAAGTCTGCTCCGTGGCCGTCAGAGTCGTATGTAAAATATATTATACTCAATGGCAAATAACTGAGTGAGGTTTGCTTTAGCTGAAGAGCACATTACGGTCACAGTCGTATGTTGATGTTATCACTAAGATTTCTTTTACAATCATGAAGCTATTGTTTAAGGTCCCATAGTTTAATGTTAATCTCCAAATTATCTCGTACTTAGAATGAGACTCTTTCCTAGGAGAATGAACTGCCATAGTCTTTGTTTTCAAAGTCAAAAAGTCTAATCCTTCAATTGACTAGTTTAGATTTTAGCAACTTCTATACCTATTTTTATTAATTTTATTTTGATAATAATTCTATACCTATAAATCACAAAGTTCTCATTTCTAGTGTTTTTGGAGTTGGACGAATGATCATGGAGTTTTTTTGCATAAAATGTTAGGATATGTCACACCCCTTTTTCCCCACAAAAATGATTTATTATATTAAGTTCAAAAGGGTTTTCAAATTGAAAGTGACGAAAATTGTGCATCGGAAAGGGATTTTATTTAGAGAAAAAGAGTCGTCACCTGACATCGAGTTTTGGTGTCCCAAGTCACAGTAAAATCAATATCCCTTTCAAAACAAGTTTGATTCTAAAAAACTTATCTGCGACAGAGATTCCGGTTAATGAATTCTGTTGACCAAGGGGAAGGTGTAAGGCATCCCTTGAGTCTTGTGATTTTAACACGTTCGCTTTAATTAACTCGTATTGGCTTAAACGGAAACTCAATCAGAGATACTCACATAAAACAAACAAACATGCGCACAATAAAAGTTTGAAAATTAAAGTCTGAATTATTACAACCCGAAAGAAAAATATGAGAAAATAAACCTATACTACACTGGGCTAAACTATACTAAGCTATCCCGACATCTCGGGGTCTTCTCCACGAACGGCCTCCGTTTTTAAATTAAATTTTCTTCCGGGACATCCCACCCAGAAATAAATACATAATATTCAAAAACGAGTAAAAGAAAACACACACACAACTATATGAACCTAAATTTGCCTACCAACCCCCGCATTGTCCAATTTTGCCTAAACTTAAATCGGTATAGCACACATCCAAGAACGGATAAGACGTCACACAAAATCCAAAATTCAATTTTTTAAATCCACCTTCTCAACGTCCCAAGTTCAACTTAATCTACATTCATGCTCAAATTAAAACCATCCAAATGTTTAAAAACCTACTTGAATTTAATCACAATGGCATATTAATTTCCAGGAAAAACCAATTCACTGAAACAAACAAGATCTAAGTGTTAAAATAATCAACCACCATTCATCACATATATCATAACCCAAAACAAACATGTATTACGCTAAAAGGATTAAGAGAGAAGAGATGAAAATTGGACCTCAATTATATTAATTTAACTGCGAAATTGTTCCAATTCGATGCCTGAATCGAGAACCGGAGTCGTTGACCGGAAAAATTCGAACCGTACCTCAACTCGACACGAAAACAACGTAGATGAAATCCCCTATTTTAATTCGAAATCCTTAGCTCTTCGATCGAAATCCAAACAGAACAGATTTTTGTGTTATAAACGAGGGTGTTAGCTCTATTTTTATATCTATATCTTCTCTTATCTATATAAATATTTCTCTATCTGTCCCTCTATATATCAGTCTTTCTTTTCTTTTTATATGCTGTTGTCACGTGTCCCCTCCCTTTTTCCTTTTTTTTTTCTCTCTCTTTTTAATTGTGTAGGCCCCACCTCCAATAATAATATTCCTCCAAAAATGTGTGCCCCTTTCCATTTAAAATCTGTTTTCCTTCTTGTGTTTCTGTGTGATGTGTATATGTCCAATAGAAAAGATTCCCTTCTAAAAAATATTTTGCTTTTTGTCATATATTTTTTCATTTATCTTTTACTTAAATACAAAAAATAAGAAATATTTAATAACTATTCCTAGATAGAATGTTGAAAAATGTTTAACTTTACCAAAGGTATTCAGTAAAAGGAGCTTAGGGGTTTGCATCTGCGATTCGGACATAATTTATGTTCTAATTTCAACAGCACACATTACTTACTTTTGTATATGAAAAAGTGAAATACAATGCTATCTAAATGTTTACCTTATTCGCTAAAATCAGCACAAGAAACTTAAATTCTTTGTCCATTCACAACAAAAAATCATGCTTGACTTGGCATGTATATGAAGTCCGAATAATGAGTGCTTAATGAGTAAAAATGTGGTGTCAGGGTAACTTTTTCATTTGTAACAAATAGGAAAGGAAAGTTAAGGGCCATATGAATTCTTGAATTATATAAGGTAGTGTGAAATTTCCCTTCTTTGAAAAACCGCTCTATTTTAGGATGATCTAGAAAGAAAAGGAGGGCGCTCAGTTTGAAACTGTACTATTTCATCACAGTGTATCACCAAGTAGGGCTGAAGAGGCAGTCATGTATTAATGTTTGAAAAAATGAACAGAATAAAGGAAGAAAAAAGAAAATGTAAAAAGAATTGTTGATATAGTTCTATTCCATCTTAGTCATGTAACTATATCCAAATTTCAGAAAAAGTACTTGTAAAGTTCAAAAAAGGAGAATTCGGAGTAAAATTTTGAAGAGCGCATCTCTAAATTGTATCAACTATGGGGCAAGAAAGAGCGACAATAGTGGTTGGACCTAATTTTTACATAAACCCAACACAGAAAGCACACAGAAGAGATGTATATAATACCAAGGGCCACATATGAAGAGGGAGTACTACAAAAACTGGGCTGTTCGAACCCTTTTAACACCATCTGATGGAGGCCTGGTGAATGCTAAAGCGAGATAGCATTATGAAAGTGAGATAGTACTAAGAAAGTAATGCAGCATTATGAAAGTGAGATAGCATTAGAAAGTAATGCAGCATCTTCTAACCAATATCTCCAAAAAAAATAAAAAATTATACGCTTCAGATATTACCTTTCAACAGAATATCACTAGACCAATTATTGAATAGAATCCAATAGTGAAGAAGAACACCAAGTACTTTCTCTGTCCCAAAAAAATTGTCTTAATTACTATTTGGACAGTCAAAGGGATATTTTCTTTGACCATAATTTTTTCAAATACTTTCTAATTTTTTTGAATTGTAAACTATTATGATTTATAGTACTTATTATGTTGTTTCTAAATATATAATTTTTCTTTCAAAAAGATTAAAGATTCTATATCCAAAGTCACACCGAAAATTAGTTAGTTTAACCATCGTAATCCAAACCGTGACAATCTTTTTCGGACGGAAGGAGTACTTATAAGGTGGAGATGCTGCACCTGGTGAGGATTTCTTTCCACAATAGACTGCTCCTTAAATTTTAGCTTGCAGGAGTAATCTAGATTCCCTCGGATATACATCATACCATAGTGGTCACAATAGAGTTTTTCAATAATGATGTTGTAGATGGAAGTTGTAATCTGACAAATTCAGTTTAACAGTTCAGCAAGCACGACAAAAGGAGTTGCAGTCTTTTCAGTGTAATACACAAACTTTGCTCAAACTGAAAAACTTCTCCATCATCAAACTTCAAGGTAAGGGAACCAACAGGATCAAGTTGAATTGATCTACCCCAGAATTCACTTTTTAAATTCGTATCTCCACAAAATTTCCAACCTCGACCCTCGCAGAGGCATGCAAGAATCATGGGGTGATGACTAGTACATAAACTGCTATCCAGTCGACTCTAAATTTTAAATTACAGTCGGCTCGATTCAAGAACTCATACATTACCTTTTTTTGGCCATATTAGATTAGCTCTAAAAGTTAAGAAATGGTAATTGCTATGACTCTAGAAAAAAAGAGTGACAATTAATGAAGGACTAATTATTTAGAATCCTCTAGCTATTTTACATCATCCTAAACAAGCACCCTAGGAACTATTGACCATACAATTGAATGTGGAAACACCATCATATATCAATGACTTATAGGATATAATAATAATTACTAGTAGTCTTTATCAAACAAAGCTGATTATTTCTCCTTAATTTGTGTGAATGATTTATGGAAGAAACAAAAATGTGGAGTATTATTTTTAATCAATTTGTAAACCAGAAAATGAGTTGACAAGGGTGGCGGCTAGCTCATTCATACCAAGAAAACATGGGGAGCAACTCATTTCAATTTATCTTACTCATATTGTTCTATCATCTTTTCTGTTTCACATGCATAGACTATCACTTTGTTTGCTCCGCTGGCACCTCTAAAGTGAGCACTTGCATTGAAACAGAGAAGAAAGCACTGCTAAATTTAAAGAAAATCTTAGAGATCATTTAGGCAGGCTATCTTCTTGGACTGATCAAGAAAATTGTTGTCAATGGATTGGTGTAAGCTATGACGACAAGACAGGAAACGTGGTAAAGCTTGACCTGGGAAACACATTTTCAACAAACAACGATTGGGAGGAGAGATTAATCCATCTTTACTTTATTTACAAAAATCGACATACTTAGACTTGAGCATGAACGATTTTGGAGGAATTAAACTACCTGAATTCATCGGTAACCTTGAAAAATTGAGGTATCTCAACTTTCTAGGGCATCGTTTTCGGGTTCAGTATGTCCATTTCTCGGAAACCTCTCAAATTTGCAAGTTCTTGATTTGAGTATGTACTCTGAAAATCCAGCTGAGAATGATCTTGAATGGCTAAAAGGACTTTCTTTTCTTGAACATTTAAATTTGGGAGGTTCAGATCTTAGCAAAGCCACTAATTCTTGGCTTCAAACAATCAATGATCAGCTTCCTTCTCTCTTGGAGTTGCATTTGCCTCAACGTCAACTTCTAAACCTTCCATCTTCTCTTCCATCTCTAAATCTTACTTCCTTTTTGGTACTTGATCTTTCCAACAATGCTTTCAACTCAAGTATTTTCCCTCGATGGATATTCAAACTTAGTAACCTCGTGCATTTGGACTTAAACTCCAACAATATCTTTAGTGAACTGCTTGATGAGTTTGCAAAGCTCACTTCCCTTGAATATCTTGATCTATCTTCCAACTATGTTACCGATGGGACACTCAAGAGAAGCTTGGGGAAACTATGCAATTTGAAGACTTTGATCCTCTCCTACAATAGCATCGCTAGAGACCTTACTGATTTCATCAATGCCTTATCTGAATGCCAAAGCAACAACTTGGAGACATTGGACTTGGGTTACAATAAATTGACTGGAAATCTTCTTGATACATTAGGCTATTTGAGGAAGCTAAACGTTCTTCAACTGAGGTACAACTCACTGACAGGCACAATACCTGAAACTATAGGGAACTTATCTTCATTGGAGGCACTCTACCTCACATCCAACAAAATGAGTGGGAACCTCAACCCTAATATCGGGCATCTCATGTCATTGGTCTCGTTGAACATCTCTGATAATATGTGGGACGGTATTGTCACAGAAGCCCATTTACTGAATCTTTCTAACTTGCAAGAATTTTCAGTTGGCATGACACGTGGTAAAAATATTACCTTGGCATTCAACATCAACCCAAATTGGACTCCTCCATTCAAGCTGACATTCTTGACCATTCAGTCATGCCAATTAGGCCCCAAATTCCCACATTGACTGAAGGATCAGAATGAGCTCACCAGCATAATATTCACCACCGCAGGGATTTCAGATGTTGTACCGGATTGGTTTGTAGAGTTGGATTTGAAGCTTGATAATCTAAACATGGCTGAAAACAGCTTGACAGGGAAAGTTCCCATCAAATTCCAGTTCAACTTTCTAGCCAATGTGGATTTAAGCACCAATCGCTTCGAGGGACCTCTCCCACTACGGTCTTCTAATGTTACAACATTGTATCTGAGGGATAACTTGTTTGCAGGTCCTATTCCTGTCAACATTTGTGAAGCACTTCTCAATTTAACTGATTTGGACATCTCCAAGAACAATCTATTTGGAAAGGCATAGTAGCAGAAGATTATATAAAAAATTTATAATGATTCAGATGCTAAAACAATGTATAAATAACTAAAGACATTCTTAGGAGAATCAACAAAAGGATTGTGAGAAGCATATAAGACAGAATTTCCATATGAATTTCAAGTTTTAGTATCCATGGGGACAAATCTCTATAATTTTACAAATAAGATACATACTTTAATTACTAGAGAAGATCCAAATAATGGATTAATAACATTACAAAGAAATGCAGTAATAAAGCTAGAACAACTTAGTATAAGCAACTGGTTTCATATTAATAAATTCTCAAATGATTATTTTTATTAGGCTGAAGTCATCGACAGACCCTCGAACTTGTCCATAAAATTCATCTAGATCCTCCAACTGAGACTCCTACCATTTGAACCCCCAAAATCACTTTTAATTAGGGCTGCTTATCGGGCGGATCGGACGAATTATTATGCTTAACGGTTATTGGCTTTTAAAAGTACTAATCCGCTAGCCAACCTATAAGATATCGGTTGGTTTGGTATCGGATTAACAATTATCGGACGGTTATCGGGCAGTGTATCGGCTAAGTATAGGTTACCACATTCAATCTTTTATTTTGGTTATTTACATCCCAAGATTTTAAGGACTAGTACTCTTCTGGTTGAATAAAATGTCCTTAAGGGAGTGAATATTCCAATGTAAATATTGGATCAGTGAGACTTATATGTCCACATCAATTATGTACTCCTTCCTTCTAAAAAAATGAAAAAAAAATCAATCATATACTCCTTGTTTTCCTTTTTCATTAGATCAGCCTCAAGAGGTTTTCTGTGTATATTTATATTAATGGCACTGTCTTTCCATGTGGTCAAGCTTGTGGAGTAGTTCAGGGTTAAACCAACTGATGCAAATCCCACATATTGGAATTATATTTTATGATTCCTTTTTTTATTGTGTTTTCAAGGTTGGTTTAAAAGGTATCTACAGTGTCTTATTAGTATTTAGGTGAGGTGAGGTGGGAACTGTGATTCTCTGCCCCTTTTGTCAGGTTGTAATATCAAGAGTTTAATAGCAGAAGCAACTGGCTTTGTTCCAAAGTAGAACTTCAATATTATTTGTATTCATAAATCAGAGAAAGTATGTATCTGAATTTATTCATTGTGTTCACAATATCATTAATTATAATTGAACAATCAAGTGCAGGCAGGCATTCATCAAATTAGATTTTAGTTGGTTGTATTTTAGAGGCGTAATTAATTTTTCCCTTGCAGGTATTGCTCTCTATCTGTTCTCTGCTAACATACCCTAATCCTGATCACCCTTTGGTGCCGGAGATTGCTTATATGTACATGACTGATAGAAGCCAGTATGAGACACTTGCCCGAGTTTGGACTCAAAAATATGCCATGGACTAGTTGCTGGTGACCAAGTTTGAACCCAACATAGTGTTTTCAACACCATTAGATTCCCACAAACAAAGAGCAAATCAAATTGTTCCAAGAATGATTTGTTCGACCTTTCCCCATGCATAAGAAGTTAAGAACACAATTTCTTAGTACATAGCACATAATACAAAATATCACAAAAGCAAAGGAGCCCTCCTAGACTCAGTAGAGCATCACATTGTTGGAAGAACTAACAAGAACCAAAATTCAATTAAACAACATAAAATATAAAGTACTATATTATGCCACTCAAATAGATCACTAATCAGTTGTAGCAGACTAGCAGTTGCAGACTAGCACTCAAAAAAAAAAAAAACTCGAAATTTACCTTGCGTGTAGTAGCAGACTAGCAGTTGCTGAGTTGTTGTGGACTTGTGGTTTACCCTTTAGGTAAGATTAGGGTTATTTTCTAATCTATAGTTGATGTCTTATTTACTAAATGGGTTGTCTTATTAACTAAATGGGCTTGGCCTGCTGAGGCTTATCTTTAGGTTTACAAATTATAATTACCATACATATTTTATATGTTTAGGGATAAAAATATAATAAATTATTAACGGGTTAACGGTTTACCTAATAAGAAAATTGAGTAATCCGTCCCCCGCACCGATAAGCCGTTAATTATAAAATTTAAATCCATTCCCCACCCGCTAATCCGATAACCCAATACCAATAAGCCAATTTTGCGGTTGGGTTATCGATAGCGGTCGGTTTTGAAGAATAACAAATAGAACGGAGACACGTGGATTTTACATTTAAAAAGAGGATTTTGAAAAAAGAAGAAGAAGAAGAAGAAAACTATCATCTCTTCCATCTTCCCACCACCTCTCTCCTTTCCGAGTCCATTTCCTCCGCCACCCCTCTCCTCTTCTTCAGCCCCCACCGCCCCTTTATTCGTCCTCTATTTTTCCCTTCCTCTAGATTTTTTTTTGAAATATTGTTTTAATTAGTTAAATTGATTTAAAATAGTTTTTTATTATAATTAATTTTTTAATGATTAAAAAAAGGAAAACAATTGGCAACTCACACTTTTTTTGGAGCAGTGCATTGCACGTGATTCGCCATCTCAACAATTGTGTTTAAATGGCATAGTAAAAATGATTTTTAGGGGTTCAAATGATAGAAGTCTTAGTTGGAGGGTCTGTTGACACCCAATTTTGTCCTTCCTTTATTCTTATTTATTTCTTTGGGCTTCTAATTTAAGTACAAGCTAAACACTTTATTTTCACTATTATTAATTTTTCACTATTCTACTATCAACATTACTAGTATTACTTTATCACAAATTTTAAATTGTTCGTCATCGTTTCATGTTAGGATTTGTACTCGTTAAATTAATTTTACTTTACACATATTAATTACTATTTGTCTTCACGTAATATATAGTGTACTAGTTATTAGGTTAAAAGCCCAAAAAATAATTAAATTAAAGGAGGGAAAAGGGCCAAATTCGGACCAAATAACTAGCCCATTTATTGAATTCATTAACCCACCAGCCCACATTTTCAGACCACCTAACGGACCAGCCCACACCCTTAATAATTCGGACCAGCCCAAACCCGACCGGCCCATTCCCCTCACTTATTCATCATCTCCCCCCAAAAATATAACCCTAGCCTAATCCCTTCAAAAAAACAGACGCCGCCTCATCTTCTCCTTCTCTCTCTAAGCTTCTCTCATCCCCATTTTAGCAAATCTTGACCATCCTTTCGACCATGGCAGTTTTGCCTCCCCATTTCCGCATAAAAAACGTCCTTATAATCTGCTTTGCTCTGTCGTTGACAGAGAAAGGTCCTCCCATTCTCGCTTCAAAACATAAATGATTCATAAAGACCAAAAATTCGGTCCACTTCGGGAAAGGGTTGAAGCAATCACGTGAAATATTAGCAGAAGCTTTGACTCGATTTCAAATTTCAAAAAATCTCGACCCGTGACCTCTTGTGGGATTCTTTTTCCTTTGAATTTGAATTCCAAATGTCCAAAACCCTAGTATTCATTTCATATAAATACACCCCTCACAAAATGTTTTTGAGAGGATGGACTTTACCATATTCAACTTTATTCGACTACTACACAAAATCGTGAATTGGTTCTGAGATACCAAACGGTTTTCCAAACTTGTTTCCTTTTCCGGTGAACTTTAGCCGCGACAAAGATTATTCTACTTACCCAACTCTAGTGTCGAATTCGTTTCTGTGGAGAGGATTTAGATTCGTGACCGTCGATAGCCCTGTTCACTGCACCCACAATAGGTAATACTTGATCTTGTTCTTCCTTTTTTTTTTTTTTTTTTTTTTTTTTTTTCTGTTCGACATTGGTTAGATTGTAGGAAAATCATCATTTTTGTGTTTTTGTGATATGTTTTCATAATATATGTCGAAGTTTTGGAGGAGTATGTTTAAGTTATTTTCTTTGTGTTTAAATCCATTTGATTTCGTGAATATTCAATATATGTTCTCTTTGACGGATTTGGTTTAGTGTATGAGTTAGTTCGTTTCTTTTTCCGAACCCATGTTGCCATAGGAATTGAATAATCCAGTTCACTGGATTAGTATACGAGCATATACACACTGTATACGAAAGCAACATATTAATGTATATCCTAGACCATATTTGTTATGTTATTGACTAAACTCAATTTTCATACTCTACCTGTTCAACAAAAAGCGTGAATCAACATTTAGTCCCTTATACTGTAATGGGTATTTGATAGCAGCAGAATCTTTGGGCAGGTTATGTTTTGTTTGGGCTGGCTGTGGGTGCTTTTTTAGTTGGTTTAGTTTGCCTCTTTTGCTGAAACTGTTCAACTCATTGTAGAAGCGATGCCCCTTTAGATGTTCGATGAGTTTTGTAGAAACACAATGATCCATAGCATGCTATATTTTAAAATATCTGAATCTGTCTATCAGTTGAGTTCTGCTAAATGACACTCAGTTTACTTTTGCTTATGTTCGCACGTATTTTCAATACATACATGTGGTAGTTGAAGACTCATATCAGTCTTAGTGGCTTTAGTTTATTTTTCCGTGTTTGACAATCAGACTGCCTCTCTAATATAGTTTTCCCTGTTTTTGTGTTCTTTATTCACATGGTAAACTTGATAAGAACTGACTTGGAATTAATTGTTTGGCAGTATCTATTTTTCTTCTTAGTTTGTTAAGAATTAAATTCCCCGTTGCTAATTCCCCTTACTTTCTTTTCTTTGTTTGCATGTACACTGGAGTCGAAGAGTCTTACTTTAAGACTCGACGTCATCCCGCAAAGGCTTGGAATGCGCATCTACTCCATCATTCACACCTCCCGCATTCGGTGTTGGGCTAAAAGCCCAACGCAATTTCTCCTCTCGTGTCCAGCTCATCCGCATTAGTACAACAAAAATAAAGATTTTTGGGCCAGGGCCCAATAACAGCTACAGACCGCAGCAACCCGAAATAGGCTGATCCATTTGATTCTATTTCCGCTGTTTTATTTTCTTTGTGTATTCGATTGCTTGGCTAACATTTTGTCTTGTTTTGTTTCCTTAGTTTAGGGGAACCATAGCGGAATTAGTGGGATTAATTCTAGTATAATGGGTAGTGGATCAGAAATTCCATAGGATTCATTTTCTTCCTTTGATACTAAAATTATTGATAGTATCTATAATATTTATTTTGCTTAAACAATTGATTTTCAAAATGGCATGACTATATATTTTGAGCTAAAGGGAATCGTGACTTATTCTTGACATCTTAGAAATTTAGGAGGTCGTTAATGTGCAAATAGGAATCCAAACCTATCTTATATACAATTTTTCAAGATTTATCATATGATACATATTTTGGGCTGAATATAGTTGAACAAAGTTAGTAAAAAGAGAAAGAAGCTTTATCACCTTTTGCGTTTTATTTACAAAATAAGTCTAGGTTTTCTACATGTAATGTAATTTCATTTCAAATTCAAATTGGCTAAGTCTTTTCTTAAAAAGTTTCTATTTATATGCAAATCGTTATATTTTGCAAGTCTCATTTTAAAATAACATTATTATTTAAGGCATAGCCGTATTTATAGTTTATTTTAAACAACATTTGAAGTCTCTTTTGTGCAAACCTTTTCTACAAGTTTTATTTAAAATAGCCTGTTTATATTTCTATTATAACCTTAGCAATACTTATAAGAATATTTTCTTAAATATTATGAAATATCACATCTACATTCTTAGCCTAATTAATTTTGGGTCCGGTCGGGTTAACCATTATTAATGGAACCTAGAGGATGCCTAATACCTTCCCTCTAAGTTAGTTGAACCCTTACCTAGAATTTTGGTTTCGTAGATTTAAAAAACAGAGTTAACTTTAGATATTTACTTTTACTAAATTTAGGTGTCCTAATTCACCAAAATAATTAGGTGGCGACTCTTAACTTTAAATAACCCCGGAATTACCGGGATGTTGTAAACTATTTTGACTCCGGTTAAAATAGGGTATAACAGCTTGGCGACTCCACTGGGGACTACTTGGGTTCTAACCATAACGGACTTAGTTTTAATTAGGCTTTGTGTGCTTGTTTAATTACTTTATTTGTTCTTAACTGTTTGTACATGCTATTAATTGTTTGTTTGATATAAACTGTTTAACTGTTACTGCTTTGATAAACTGTCATTCCGTATCACTTTTCTCCACATTTGGAAATTCACACTTTCACACGTACACGCGAGGTGTGTTTTGCGCACCCGCAAATTTCTTCAAAAAAATTCAAAAATTTAGGAGAGTTGGCGTATGCGCGGGGTGTCCAAATACTGGTGACCGCGTAGCCTTCTCACTCGAGTAGTCCACTCGGGAACCTTGCGTCTAGTAAACCCGCTCTTAGTCAACCAGAGCTAAACCAACACCCTTTATTAAGAGCATACATTTCATGACCTAGGAGGTTTAATACCCTTGGTGTATTAAACCCATTAGATGACTTTACCCAAACGTCCAAGTGGGTTCACGACCCCAAGTGACAATAATCATACTTTATGTGCATGTTTGAAGGTAATTGTGCCTAAATATTGACTACTTTCTTTAATTAATTAAACTTTAGGAGGGAGGGAATGACTAACGCTTCTGTGACAGGTATGGATTGGCATCTGTGATCAACAATCGACGAGAACCAAGAGCGTCACAAAACGGAGCTGAAATTTAGACATAGGAAATTGTATTTACTTTATCTAGATTAGGAAACATTTTATGTTGTATTCATTTGGTATGTAATAAATACCACATTACTTTTGTACTTTATTTTGGGAAATAGAATTTGTTTGATTAACAAAAGCAATAGGATGACGTATTATGGCACACTTTACCCTTCAACAAACGTTAGGCCTACCTCTGGCACAAAGAGGTCACATGCATATTAGGACGCGTTATTGTTTGATATACCCATGCACATTTGTTTGACAACTTGTTTGACTTTATTCGATGAATTATTTGCTACATGAACTACTTGACTTTACATGATCAGGACTTTACCTAGACTGACATCATTTGCACTTTATGTTTCTTTTTATTTTTATTCCCAAAGAGTTTATTCGTGTTGACACTCGAGCTGGCCGACCACCCTTACCTCACAAGGTTGAAGACGTCATCACTACCTCGACGTACCTGGGTTGTGCAAGGAAAAGAAATTATCATGACTGATCCAGCCGCATCCGTTTCAACTAGTTTGGAAAACATTGTGATCTCTAACGATCCTCCCGAGACTTCTGAACATAGAAATACTATGCAACATGATGAACATATCGCCAGCCTGACTCAAGAGATTGAGGACCTACGTGGCGATCTAAATCAGATTAGGGACCTGACCAATTTATCTCTTACACTCCAAAGTCCACCTCCTGAACCTAGAACTGTCGCACCAAACCCACCTCGTTTTCCATCACTCGAATCTCCAATTCCTGAACATTTTCCTTCACAAAACAATGCACCTACCAACAACAACTTTCCTCCTATCATCCTCACAAATCCACCAAATCCATCATACGTCTATACTCCTTCACAAAGTCAACCACCCACCTACACTACCTATGCTACTCCTAATCCACCACCCGTCAACTCACCAAATCAATCCCAAGTTGACACTCCTTACATTCCTTTACCTACCAACACTAATCCACCACCTACAACTACTCCTCTAAACCCACCAAACAAACTACCTACAAACACCACTTATAACACACCACCTCCAGTCCAAAATATTCCCACCGTCCAAACTTATCCAACCCAGCATATACAAGGGGCGCATTTTGTCACTCCTAATGCACAATATCTTCCTCCGGTATATGCAGCGGAAACACAAGCCTATACCAACCCAGTAACGGTCAGGTTCCAACCCGAGGTAGATCAATACGAGGAAATGGAGAAAGAGGCAAAAGCAAGGGCGGATGATATGTTGTTAAAAGAGATCCACAGTCTCAAGGAGGCAATGAGAAACCTGCAAGTTGCTAAGGGAACTAAAAGCGTAGAATACGAAGATCTGTGTGTGCAGCCTGATGTCGATTTGCCCGTAGGATACAAACCGCCGAAGTTTGATACTTTCAATGGAACCGGCGATCCTCATACACACTTAAGGGCTTATTGCGACAAACTGGTTGGAGTAGGTAGAGATCAGAACATAAGAATGGAGCTATTCATAAGAAGCTTGTCTGGTGAAGCTCTTACCTGGTATACACAACAAGACGTCTGCAAGTGGCATGGTTGGAGTGACATGGCCCAAGACTTTATGGACCGATTCAGTTTCAACACCGACATCACACCGGACAGAGTCTACATGACTAAGTTAACTAAGAAGTCAACTGAATCGTTTCGTGAATATGCACTGCGTTGGAGGTCAGAAGCAGCCAGGGTACAACCCCCGATGAATGACAGAGAAATGACTGCTACCTTCATTGAATGCCAGGCCGACATATTTTATGAGAAAATGATAGGTATGATGGGACAAAAATTCACAGAAGTTGTCCGAATGGGTGAAGCCTTGGAAGAAGGAATCAAATCTGGAAAAATTCAGGATCTTACGGCTTTGCAAGCTGTAAACAAATCCATTCAATCTGGTTCTATCAACGGGCTTAAAAAGAAGAAAGAAGATGCTGTTGCGGTCATGAATGTCCAAGGACATAAGCCAAGCCAAGCCATCACATACTTTAACCATCCACAACAACCTTTCTACCCTTACCACTATACTGAACCCTACCAAACTCCACTATCTCCTTACCCTGTCTACAACGCCCAAGCAAACTACTACCAACCCCGAGTACCTCCACATCAAAACCCACGTCCATATCAACCTGTTCGAGCTCCGACTTACCAAAATCGACCACATGCCACACCTAAAGCCCGTCCAAACACCGACATCAAAAATACCCGTAATTACACTCGATTCGCTGAACCCTTGGCTCAATTATTTGAAAGAATGAAAGCAGCAGGCGTGATATAGCCAATTGAAGGGAAAATTCCCGATCCTATTCCAAGATGGTTTGATGGTTCCAAGCGCTGTGCTTACCATTCTAGAGTCGCTAGGCATGACACTGAGGATTGCTATGGCCTCAAGAACAAAATTGAAGCCTTGATTAAAGAAGGAGCGATCCAACTTACTGGAGCTCGGCCCAACGTGGACAACAACCCTTTACCTACTCATGAAAATGCCAACGTAAACATGATAACTGTCGAGGAAGATAGGGATTCGAAAGAACCCATCATGTCATCAACTTTTTTCGCTCCCGTGGGAACAATCTAAACACAAGCACCAAGGAAGGTTGCCGCTACAACTACTCACAACACCGAGACACCGACCATCCGGGGTGCCGAACCAGGAAAGACTTTGAAGAATTGGACTTGTACTCCGTCTCTAGTTCGCCGGGAGTCTTGGTAGATTGACAAGTAGTGAACGTTTTTTTGATAGCACGATTTTAAAATTGAGGCTTAAATCGTGCCCCAAAACTTTTGTTGCTTTGCCTCATCTTTTGGAAGCTTAAATTGCAAAAACTATGAATGCATTCCTGATTTTCCTCAATCATCTATTATTGTTATTTTCTACTTTATTTATCAAATCTGCCAACTCTACGATTGTGACATAAAATGAATGAAGGAATAACATACATCTCGAAAGAATAACAAAGAATTTAGAGGATAAGACAAGATTCCATTTAAAAGAAAACGAAATAGCCGATAGATAATGACATAAGCCTGAAAGCTATCAGTCAAGAAGAAATCAAGGACAACATTAGGTTAGACAGCCTAGTTTGCAACCTTTCCTTTAACAATCGGTACGAACTACGCTGATCTGATTCCCGTGGCGGGATACGTAGGCAACCCACATAGGGTTCGGTTACATTATAACAGAAAATCCAAAAATCCTTATACAAGGAGAACTACGCATGGCCTGATTCCCTCGGCGGGATACGTAGGCTATCAACATACGGGACAATCGTATTTAGGTAGAAATTCGACAAGCCTTTTAGCCTTTACATAACAGAACTACGCCGACCTGATTCCCTTGGTGGGATACGTAGGCAATCCACAGCGGGTTCGGTCCCTTTATTAGAAAATTTCAAACCATTTCTTATGTACCTTACGAACTACGTTCTGACCTGATTCCTTGGCGGGATACGTAGGCAACCTGTATAAGGTTCGGTCACACCACGACATAAGTTTAGTACACCCTTCCAAGTCTAAAACTGGGGCATATCTTGAAAGATTAGACATGAGCAGAGTTAGACATCGACAAGGTTAAGGCTATCAGACAGGAAGTGTTTTAGACAAATGACCTTTCAATTGTTTCAGAAGTGTCACAATTTGAAGTTGGCAGAAATATTTTACAATTTACATACATATATTTACATATATCTTTCCTTATATACATATATATCTGTCCTTATACACATATACTTACGTATATATCTTTCCTTATACATACATACCTTTCAAATGAAATACTTTCTTTCAATTGTTTCACTACTGTTCATCTACCGAGGCTTGAACGGAGATCACAAGATCCAAACCAACAAGACGAATAGAGCACCAACAACGTCAAACTTCGAGTCAACACGAATCAACTTCCCCCTCCCAAACTACGAATTTTTCTTTGAGCGCAGGAACTTAAAACCGCGAGATCAACAGTCAAGTCTATCAATCGTGGCCGAAAAGCATCATTTGGCTCATCATGGCCTCACCTCAAAAGCCAAACGGCTTTATTTCCAACTTTATCTTTAATTTTATTTTTATCACAATAACTTTATGACTTTATATACCTGTTTTATAGGTTGACGAAATTGAAGGCGAATTAAATCAGGATCACATGTCATTAGTTCGGCCTATCACGACACCATCGAACATCATCAGCCAAACGGCTATTCCATCACTTTACTCCATACTTTATCGATTATTTTATCATATATTTTACCAACTTTAACCACTTTACTCTGAACTTTACAGGAATCAACGTTAAGTCTCCGAAGACAACCGGAGGCATCATTTGGCTATTCAGCCTCTTCTGCACAAGCCAAACGGCTACACTCTTACTTTACCCCCTACTTTATTCATTACTTTATCATTTACTTTACCAATTTTAACGACTTTATCCTGAACTTTGCAGGGATTATCATTAAGTCTCCGAAGGCAACCGGGGGCATCATTTGGCTATACAGCCTCATATGCATAAGTCAGACGGCTACACTATCACTCTACTATACCAATTACTTTATCATTTACTTTACCAACTTTAACGACTTTATCCTGAACTTTGCAGGATTATCATCAAGTCTCCGAAGACAACCGGGGACATCATCCACTTTACGAGTTTACCCCGGACTTTATGGGAATCTTCATCAAGTCTCCAAAGACAACCGGAGATATTATATGGCTATACAACCTCATTTTCATAAGCCAAACGGCTGCACTCTTACTTCCCTTTCTATTTCATCAATTACCTTATCATCCACTTTAATAACTTTACCTTAATTTCACAGATTTCATCGAGTCTTCGGAGACAACAGGAGATATCATATGGCTATACAGCCTCATTTTCATAAGCGAGACAGCTACACACTCACTTTACTCTTTACTTTACCAATTACTTTATCATTTACTTTACCAACTTTAACGACTTTATCCTGAACTTTACAGGAATTATCATTAAGCCTCCGAAAACAACCGGAGACATCATCCACTTTACGAGTTTACCCCGGACTTTACGGGAATCTGCATCAAAGCCTCCGAAGACAACCGGAGACACCACACGGCTACACGGCCTCATCTGCATAAGCCAAGCGGCTATACACTTACTTTACTCTTTACGTTATCACTTTACTTTACCATCCACTTTACCTAGTTTAACGACTTTACCTTAAATTCCACAGACATCATTTATCATCAAGTTCCGGAAGACAGCCGGAGGCTTTATTATTATCATTGAAGCCACCAAATACAACTAGAGATGTTATTACATCTTCAGCATAAACATCACGCATTCATTCAAGTCCCTGAAGACAATCAGAGACAACATTTGGCCACACTGCCTCGTTATAAGCCATACGGCTTCATCCTCACTTTCACACTTATATTTATTATCATTTTACATTCTTTATAAGTTTTACAATTTCAACTTTACCCCAGACTTTATTACTAATTTTGACATGAATTTCAGTTTTGACAGAAAGTACAATCTACAGAGACACAGCACAACGTGAAACTTTATCTTACGCAGTGAACTGGGGCAAATTTGCTGAAGAGGAATATCAAACTCATAGGCAAGGGTCACAGATCTACTCTCGAACTCAACTCCGCCTACGTCCACAAACACGTGATACGTAGGTTAATTTATCTTTCATATCCACCACTAAAACTCTACACAATCGACTCCTTTCACAATCTTGTAGTTTTACTATATCCCAGTCTTACCATAACTCAACACTGGGGCAATTTTTGAGAATCTACATCGTGTCTAGTAGAGTCCTAGTTATAGGTGTGTTGCGCGCCACATTTATAATTAGAAAGCTATAAGCATATCTTCCATTCTCGAAAATTCTTGTCACCTGTACACAACCCTTGCAAAGTTACAAATCCATAAATAACACTCTCTCAACGTAAATTTTGAATTACATACAGCTTGATTCTCGTGAAACCCATGACATATAGGCAACTCGAAACGGGTTCGGCTATAGTTCCTTCTGCCCCATAATATTTTCCCCCAATTCTCCTAACTCATATTTTCTAAAGTTCGGCCAAGTTCGTATTCGGAACAAAATTGGCTACTACGTCAACTTCTTCGCCCGAAAACTCTTACATTGTCTCCGGTCGAAGAGGGGCATCTGTTGACACCCAATATTGTCCCTCCTTTATTCTTATTTATTTCTTTGGGCTTCTAATTTAAGTACAAGCTAAACACTTTATTTTCACTATTATTAATTTTTCACTATTCTACTATCAACATTACTAGTATTACTTTATCACAAATTTTAAATTGTTCGTCATCGTTTCATGTTAGGATTTGTACTCGTTAAATTAATTTTACTTTACACATACTAATTACTATTTGTCTTCACGCAATATATAGTGTACTAGTTATTAGGTTAAAGGCCCAAAAAATAATTAAATTAAAGGAGGGAAAAGGGCCAAATTCGGACCAAATAACCAGCCCATTTATTGAATTCATTAATCCACCAGCCCACATTTTCAGACCACCTAACGGACCAGCCCACACCCTTAATAATTCGGACCAGCCCAAACCCGACCGGCCCATTCCCCTCACTTATTCATTATCTCCCCCTAAAAACATAACCCTAGCCTAATCCCTTCAACAAAACAGACGTCGCCTCATCTTCTCCTTCTCTCTCTACGCTTCTCTCATCCCCATTTTAGCAAATTTTGACCATCATTTCGACCATGGCAGTTTTGCCTCCCAATTTTCGCATAAAAAACGTCCTTATAATCTGTTTTCCTCTGTCGTTGACAGAGAAAGGTCCTCCCATTCTCGCTTCAAAACATAAATGATTCATAAAGACCAAAAATTCGGTCCACTTTGGGAAAGGGTTGAAGCAATCACGTGAAATATTAGCAGAAGCTTTGACTCGATTTCAAATTTCAAAATATCTCGACCCGTGACCTCTTGTGGGATTCTTTTTCCTTTGAATTTGAATTCCAAATGTCCAAAACCCTAGTATTCATTTCATATAAATACACCCCTCACAAAACGTTTTTGAGAGGATGGACTTTACCATATTCAACTTTATTCGACTACTACACAAAATCGTGAATTGGTTCTGAGATACCAAACGGTTTTCCAAACTTGTTTCCTTTTCCGGTGAACTTTAGCCGCGACAAAGATTATTCTACTTACCCAACTCTAGTGTCGAATTCGTTTCTGTGGAGAGGATTTAGATTCGTGACCGTCGATAGCCCTGTTCACTGCACCCACAATAGGTAATACTTGATCTTGTTCTTCCTTCTTTTTTTTCTGTTCGACATTGGTTAGATTGTAGGAAAATCATCATTTTTGGGTTTTTGTGATATGTTTGCATAATATATGTCGAAGTTTTGGAGGAGTATGTTTAAGTTATTTTCTTTGTGTTTAAATCCATTTGATTTCGTGAATATTCAATATATGTTCTCTTTGACGGATTTGGTTTAGTGTATGAGTTAGTTCGTTGCTTTTTCCGAACCCATGTTGCCATAGGAATTGAATAATCCAGTTCACTGGATTAGTATACGAGCATATACACACTGTATACGAAAGCAACATATTATTGTATATCCTAGACCATATTTGTTATGTTATTGACTAAACTCAATTTTCATACTCTACCTGTTCAACAAAAAGCGTGAATCAACATTTAGTCCCTTATACTGTAATGGGTATTTGATAGCAGCAGAATCTTTGGGCAGGTTATGTTTTGTTTGGGCTGGCTGTGGGTGCTTTTTTAGTTGGTTTAGTTTGCCTCTTTTGCTGAAACTGTTCAACTCATTGTAGAATCGATGCCCCTTTAGATGTTCGATGAGTTTTGTAGAAACACAATGATCCATAGCATGCTATATTTTAAAATATCTGAATCTGTCTATCAGTTGAGTTCTGCTAAATGACACTCAGTTTACTTTTGCTTATGTTCGCACGTATTTTCAATACATACATGTGGTAGTTGAAGACTTATATCAGTCTTAGTGGCTTTAGTTTATTTTTCCGTGTTTGACAATCAGACTGCCTCTCTAATATAGTTTTCCCTGTTTTTGTGTTCTTTATTCACATGGTAAACTTGATAAGCACTGAATTGGAATTAATTGTTTGGCAGTATCTATTTTTCTTCTTAGTTTGTTAAGAATTAAATTCCCCGTTGCTAATTCCCCTTACTTTCTTTTCTTTGTTTGCATGTACACCGGAGTCGAAGAGTCTTACTTTAAGACTCGACGTCATCCTGCAAAGGCTTGGAATGCGCATCTACTCCATCATTCACACCTCCCGCATTCGGTGTTGGGCTAAAAGCCCAACGCAATTTCTCCTCTCGTGTCCAACTCATCCGCATTAGTACAACAAAAATAAAGATTTTTGGGCCAGGGCCCAATAACAGCTACAGACCGCAGCAACTCGAAATAGGCTGATCCATTTGATTCTATTTCCACTTTTTTATTTTCTTTGTGTATTCGATTGCTTGGCTAACATTTTGTCTTGTTTTGTTTCCTTAGTTTAGGGGAACCATAGCGGAATTAGTGGGATTAATTCTAGTATAATGGGTAGTGGATCAGAAATTCCATAGGATTCATTTTCTTCCTTTGATACTAAAATTATTGATAGTATCTATAATATTTATTTTGCTTAAACAATTGATTTTCAAAATGACATGACTATATATTTTGAGCTAAAGGGAATCGTGACATATTCTTGACATCATAGAAATTTAGGAGGTCGTTAATGTGCAAATAGGAATCCAAACCTATCTTATATACAATTTTTCAAGATTTATCATATGATACATATTTTGGGCTGAATATAGTTGAACAAAGTTAGTAAAAAGAGAAAGAAGCTTTATCACCTTTTGCGTTTTATTTACAAAATAAGTCTAGGTTTTCTACATGTAATGTAATTTCATTTCAAATTCAAATTGGCTAAGTCTTTTCTTAAAAAGTTTCTATTTATATGCAAATCGTTATATTTTGCAAGTCTCATTTTAAAATAACATTATTATTTAAGGCATAGCCGTATTTATAGTTTATTTTAAACAACATTTGAAGTCTCTTTTGTGCAAACCTTTTCTACAAGTTTTATTTAAAATAGCCTGTTTATATTTCTATTATAACCTTAGCAATACTTATAAGAATATTTTCTTAAATATTATGAAATATCACATCTACATTCTTAGCCTAATTAATTTTGGGTCCGGTCGGGTTAACCATTATTAATGGAACCTAGAGGATGCCTAATACCTTCCCTCTAAGTTAGTTGAACCCTTACCTAGAATTTTGGTTTCGTAGATTTAAAAAACAGAGTTAACTTTAGATATTTACTTTTACTAAATTTAGGTGTCCTAATTCACCAAAATAATTAGGTGGCGACTCTTAACTTTAAATAACCCCGGAATTACCGGGATGTTGTAAACTATTTTGACTCCGGTTAAAATAGGGTATAACAGGGTCTAGATAGATTTTGCGGACAAGTTCGAGTGTCCGTCGATGACTTCAACCTTTTTATTATTGTACTATTAATGGGAATGCTTTTGGCCATGAATTGGGTAAAACATTATTTAATAAGTTACCAGGAGCTTTAGGAAGAGAAATAAAAGATAGATGGAAAGAAAGAGCAAAAGAAATTTATAAAAAAAGATAAAAATAAGAAATTTCAAATGTAAACGATGTAAATTAGGAAATTGAACTTTAGAAAAAGCTATAAAGCATTTTAAAACATGTGAATACAGTACAGATAACTGGGGATATAGAGTAGAAAGTATTTCACAAAAGAAATCAGATTATTTTGAATTTTTTTTAGCTGAAATACAAGAAAGTGATGACGAAATAGAATCAGAATAATTAATAAGCCAAAAAGAATTAATGGAATCAACTAGTTCTAACCCATTCCAAAAAACTACTAAACAACCATTCACATTAGATACTAGTATAGGTAATGTACCGAGGAGAACTCATTTCATTTTGTTTTAACTGTTTTTGTATTTGTATATGAGTACATAATCCTCCAAGTGTGAGAAGTAGTTTTTGGGGTTCCTCAAAAGGGAAACCTCTCTCCGTCTTTAAGTCATGTAGGTTTTTATAACTATGTTTCTGTATTACTGTTCCAGTTATGTACATTATTGTAGTGTTTCTCCTCTAAATATTTCGTCATTTGTAAACGGTATTTCCCAAAGAAGATTTTTTTTAATCTCTGTCCAGATGAATCTTGTTACACTGTTCATCTCTTTCTCTTAACTTCTGTTCTTAATAATCCTCTTCTTTAACCACATCCCGGCCAAGGCCAACAATTAGTCCTTTGTCATTTTTGGATATTTTAATGGCTCCTCAATACGTAGGAATTTACAAGTTAATCCATCGAGTTTATTAAGTCATTAAGAGAATAACCATTTATAGCTATACGAAACAAATATATTATTTATATATTGCAATTTAAGTTAGTTTTGTGGCTTGACGGGCCATTGACGGTGATGCTGAAACTCTAGAGTTGGTCTTGGTAAGAAAAGTTACCAAAAATAAAAATAAAAATTGAGCAAGTCACATATTGCTATACAAAACATATACATTATTCGTACACTTTCAATTTGAATTGTTTCATGTTTATACATGATTATACAAGGAATATACATAATATATAAGAGTATACGTAATGTTTATATATAGTTATACAAAACATATACGTTATCTATACATCGATGACATAGTAGTAGCTAGAATGATATAGCAGTAAGCTAGAATGATACAATGGGCTACATTAGTTGTAAACTAGATGTGTGGGCTGTGTATACCTAGGTTGTTTCCCCCTTTTTAAAGTTATGGGTTCAGATCGACCATTTATTATAAATTGCGTGAATTTTTACACATAAATTTATATTTCGCATCAAATATATTGAATTCAGCTGAATCCCACCGTTCTGCATGCTGCATCCGCCCATAGGTGCCACCCCGTTAAAAGTAGCAGAATATCACCTTCCGAGTTAACTGACCTTTTAAATGAAATAATATAAAATAAGTGACTTTTTTTATAACTCCAATTCAAGTGCATGAGGTTTTTAAGAGCACCATGAGGTCTACACATAATATTGAAGTGTAGTTGGTCTACTGGGGATCCCAAATTACTAATTAGCTTTGTTGTTGTCCCTTTCTTTTGAAGATCCACTCGTAGTGATAATTGATAAATATGTTATTATATTATTACTTTTCGTTCTTAAAAGTTTTCAGTAAACAAAAACTTCACTTTTCCCCTTCCAGTGTAGTGTTATAACTTCGTTAAAATTTTGAGATAGGATGTCATTTAAAATTAGGTGTTTTCTCAGTGGCGGAGCCAGAATATTCACCTATAAAGTTTAAAAAGATAAAGAAGTAAATACAAAAAGAAGTCAAGTGGGTTCAACATCTACTATATATACATAAAAGAATAATTTTAACTTTGTATATATAATGTAATTATTCACCGAGGGAGTTCGGATGAACCCCCTGACCCCAACCTAGCTTCGCCCCTAGGTGTTGTCCTGATACCAATACTTAAAAATTGTATAGGAGGTAGTAGATTTGGTTTGAAAAGCAAAGAGAAACCATATGACTCATCCAACACGTGCTATTTTTTGCATTGTTTTTTCATTATTGATAAGTTATGTTACTTTGTGTTTTGATTTGACAAACCTACTCGAGGAACCAATTATGTATTTAGAGGAACAAAATGAGGAATCAGATGCGATCAAGTCCCCAGCCATTGCTTGGTCAACTTTATAGCTGTCTACAGTTGTAAAGCTGCTGACACTGTAGCAGTGCACCAGTATAGAAGCAGAGTTGCTGCAAATAGAGGGAACAAATAAGGGACCAGATATGCTTTTAGAGGGACCAAGTATTCAATCAGGTCCCCTGCGCGTCGTACAATCAACTCTACAGCTGTAAAGCTGCGATACTATACCGACTGGCAGAACCGCAGCGACATTGCTCAAGTTTGCTAGGCGCCAAACCAAAGGTTGAAATGCCCCTATCCATTATCACATGATTCTCACATGCTCCCCAATATATATACAACATGTTACAGTGCTTAACCTACACTTTGAAAAATCTGAAAATCACTCTCATTTCAAAGTGCAAGCAGCCCTCTCTCAAGGTGCTCTCAAGAACAAAGCTCCAATAATCAGGAGGACCAGTTCCAACCACTAAAGTTATCTTAAGTCCTTAGGTTTTGCTGAGTCTTTGTCTTTTGTTCGTAACTTGTATTCCTACATGGCTTTCAAGAAGTGTAATAGTAGGACAGATCTACAACCTTTGTTGGTTTTAGTCAAGGTGTGTTTGGGTCCTCAGCTAGAGTTAGTCAAGAGTTGTCTTTGCAATAGAGTTATTGTAAAGGGCTTAAAATAGAGGTATTGTAAGGGGTAGGGATTAAGAGTTTAATTCCTAGGTTGCAATATGTTGTAATATGAAGTTGCTCAGTTTAGTGAAGTTGGAAATCCTACTTGGGGTAGGTCGTGGTTTTTAGTCCTTTGAGCAAGGAGTTTTCCACGTAAATATCTTGTGTTAATTACTTTATGTCATACTCAGGGGAATAGATCAATAGATAGAGAACCCGGTTCTTTATACTGTTTGGTGGACTCGTGCATTCTATCAATTATGCTTCCCAAGTCCCATCCGTTTGAATATTTCTTCGCAAGAAAATTGGAATCTAGTGAAATCGTCCCATGAAGCTCAATCATGGCATTGAATGGGATTCAATTGCGTGAAGCTCAATTCAGGTGGAACCATCGCCCGAAGTGTGCGAGGTATGTAATGAAAAGTGATGATAAAAACCATTGCTAATAACTACCTTCCTATGAAGCAATAGTTTTAGTTATTCCTTTCAATTTATATGTCACTCTTGAGAGATTTGATAGACGTCGTGTTTCCTGTTAAATATAGAGCAATGGTACAAGATTAACATACCATATGTGGAATTAAGTAATATACTAACTGGTAATCATGGTAAACTTGTGAATATTCATGAGCAAAGCATTAAAAGTCCATGTTTCAATTAGTTGCAGGTCAAATATGCTTAATCAGATATTACAAAGATTAAGACTTCAATTTATCAATAATTGAGGAGCCAAAAATGCTATTAACCCCTACAAATAAATATTGCATCCTGATTTTTTGCACATCACTAGACTTCTTCAAAGCATGTAATTAATGTTTTTTCCTTCCAACTTTCCAAGTAGTCCACCATATGCAAGTTGAGATAATTTTCCACATTACTAGACTTATCTTCAAAATAAACCATATGTGTTGTTCCAACAAGCTAATATCTCCACCACAGACCCTAGCGCGACCCAATTGATGCCTTTCACGACTAAGAACAAATTACATAGTTGAATAGTGACTCCACAATTAAAAAAAAGGTGATTATACAAGATAACAATTTATGCCTTCGTATAAATTTTAATTAATGAACTTAAATGGGCATGTAAACGCACATCACACAAAATTCTCAAGGGATGTCTCACACCTTTCCTTCAGATAATCGAACCTCCTAATCCATTCTCTTGTTTTCACAGACCGTTTTGGAGTCAATCTTTTCCTTTTCCTGAAATGTTTTAAATATGGATCAAACTCTTTTTTCTGAAAGATTTAGTTAACTAAGTTTCCTAACATGTCTGTTAAGATGATCCCGCTATTTGTATTGGGTGGCGACTCCAAAACATTTTCATAAAACTCCTTTTGAGTTACCAAAAGAATTTATCTATGTTTAAAAACATTATGGAAAAAGGAAAAAATTGACTCTGAAACAGTATGCGAAAACAAGAGAATAGGTTAGGAGGTTCAAGTATCCAAGGTAAAGGTACTGAGTAGCCTTAAAAAGAATTGAGTTAACTAAGTACCCTAACAAAGTGTTACATAGCAATCACTTCAGTGAAATTTTGGGTGCAATAGTAGGTATGCAATTGATGCTTGAGTGTGACCGACTAGGACACCTATCCACCACCAGAATACTCATTGACTTTGACACCATAAGGACTAAGACTCTTTCCTAGTTAAATGGTGTCAAAGACAAGTAACTGGCTTAAGTTTTCCAGCTATTATGACTATAAATGACAAAAGATTTCTCTTCCTTGTTCATTCACAGCAAGAAAATATGGAGAGCAACTCATTTCAACATATCTTTCTTGTAACACCTCGTACCTTTAACGTAAGCTTTAATCATGATCCTTGACTTGAAAAATCAGATAAAGAATGTGCGAATTGGAATTTTCCTGTTCAGTTGTGAGATAGTGGTTTACGCCCATGAACAGTGGTCGTATTTCAGTTCACGGGCCGTAAACCAAGTCGTAAACTGGTACCAAGGATTTCTGAGCATTCTGGAATTTGGCAGTTGAATGTCATATGGTTAAATACGGACCGTATTTCACTATACGGCCCGTATTTCAAATCATAAACTGAAACCAAGAATTTCTGAACATTCTGGAATTTGGCATTTTGATGTCACATGGTTAAAAACTGACCGTATTTCGATTTACGGCTCGTATTTCAAAATGTATTTGGAATTTGGGAAAACTTCCTTGATGAAAGTTGTAGATCTTTGAAATACCTTTCCAACGGTATATTATGGGGGTCAAACGGACATCTATGCAAAGAGTTATGGCCATTTTACTGAAGATACGCAGTGTAGTCCATATTGCAAAATACGACCCGTATTGCAGTTTACGACCCGTAAACTGAAAATACGGCCAGCACAGTGCTGGACGTAAACTGCATTTTCCCAGGACAGTATATATTCGTCCATACCAGTTAAAATCATTATTTTTCATTCCTTCAAGCGCTAGAACGACTTCCTACCCTCTTCCATCATCAAGAACACCAAGGTAGCCTACCCTAATCATTCCAACTCAATTATGATACCTATCCGTGTAATCTAAACAAGAAATTATCATTCTAAAATTAGGGTTTTCAAGAAAACCCATCTCAAGGTTCAAGAATTCAAGATTTTGGAAATCTTCTTCAAAGCTCAAGTCTTTAATTCAAGTTGTGGAGCGACTAAGGTATGTAGAGTTACTATCTACATGTGAGAACATTATTGTTCTTCCCCACGCCTCATAATCCATAAAATTATGATTCTCTACTAAAAACTAGGGTTTCTATACCATGCTCATGATAACCCTAGGTTCATGTCCATGATTATATTATGTATGAATTGTTATAATTCCATCATTGAGTTCTTAATATTTCTTTATGATTATTGAGAATCCGTCCGTAATCTATGAAAACCCATACCTTGTATTCCATGGGTTCTTGCATGCATGTTTTTGACTAAGAATGGTTGTTTCATGAATATCCTACATGTCTACAAGTTTTCATGCAACTATATTATATAATTACTTTCATGCTATGATACAAGATACATACATACTAAATACAAGTTATTTCATGAAACCATATTTACAAGTTATTTCATGAAACCATATTTACAACTTATTTCATGAAACCATGTCTACAAGTTATTTCATGAAACCATGTTTACAAGGTATTTCGTGAAATCATGATTACAAGACAAGTACAAGTTAATTCACGAAAATCATGGGCTTCTTAGCCAACTATATTATGTTCATGTTTTTGGGAGTTGCACGAATTACCGAGAAGGCTCAGATAGCCTGAAACTATGTAGTCACCATAGGACAAGGATCGCTCCGCCCAGTTAGGACGATACCTTAATTTTACACTGAATGGATCCATCAGGCACATTACCACCTTATACCCTGGCAAGGTATAGGGGCTCTGCTAGTCCGGCGAGGTACCAGACTCCACATGCCCACGTGGTGATATCACATGTCGGTTTATGAAATGCTATCCCTACTTATCATGTTTTTACTTATGTTATATATATATGTACTCATGCTCATGCTCATGTTCATGTCTAGGTTTTCAGTTTCAGTTCTTATCATGTTATTCCATGTGCTATGTTGTTTCTTTCGGTTGCTTTACATACCAGTACATTCAATGTGCTGACGTCCCTCTTTTATTGCCCGGGGGCCTGCATTTCACGATGCAGGTACGGATTTACAGGACGACGCTTCTGCTCAGTAGGATCTGCACGCACCAGCTTATTGTAAGCCCCATCTTATTCGGGGTTTAGGCATTATCCTTCTTTATCTAGTTTTGCATCTAAAGGTATGCTGGGGCCTTGTCCCAGCAAACATGTTACGTGTTTTTCAGACTCATGTTAGAGGTTTCATAGACAAGACAAGTGTCATGTTAGACTTCCAGAGTTGGTTAGCCGGTTTGGCTCATTTATGTTTAATCTTATGACTTATTATGTTTTATAAAAGCTCATTGTTATACCCCATTCTAACCGGGTTGAAATTAGAGTATAACATATTGGAGATTCTTATATTGCTTTGTTTAAGGAGTCGCCACCTAATTGATTTTAAGGTAAATTAGGGCACCTAATTATTAACTAAGGTAAAGTTGGCTAAACCTCTGTTAATAGTCTACTTAATCAGTGTGATTCTAGGTAAGGGTTCTATATTATCCTAAAGGGAAGGTGTTAGGCATCCTTTAGAATCCGTTAACTACGGTTATCCGGCCAAACTTAGGTTAATCAATTAATACTAAATAAGATGCTTGAAATTTTAAGACAAAGGACTAAGAAATGTTGCTAAGATTTTCAAGAAAAATAAAGAATGTTGCCTAAGATAAGATTTAGAGAAAATATAATATTTTGCAAAAAAAAAAAAAAAAAAAAAAAAAATTTAAATGCCATTTAAAATAAAGCTTATATAAGTTGATAAGAATTTTAAAAAAAATGCTATTTAGAATGAGATTTGTAGAGAATATAATAATTTGCATAAAAAGGAAACTTCAAATGCCATTTAAAATAAACTTATAAATGTTGCAAAGACTTCAAATAATAATGCTATTTAAAATAAGATTGCATAAAATATATAAATAGAAGAAAACGCAGGTTCGTGCAGTGTTTTAATAAATACTTGAAACAAACTAAACGATGCTAATTGACTTTGCATTTTTTAGAAGTATAAGCAAAATTACGTTTTATTAACTACATTCAGCTAAAAGTATGCATAATTTAGATAACCTTAAAAATGTTTACAAAATATTCTTTAGTTCTTTTCCTTGAACTAACTACCCATTCCCAAACTAAACCTACTAATTTATTAGGATTCATCTAAACTAGGAAAAAAACAAAACAAACAAAGAGTTAGTTGCATGATACAAATTAAATGCACAAAATGAAATACAAGAGTAGATAATTTAAATGGGCTCAGCCCATTTTAAGGATGGCTGATCTGTTGCAGTTGGGTTTTTAGCCCAGTAACTTCTTTGTATTATTGTGGGTTGCTGCAGTAATATGGGCCTAGACCCATAATATTTTATATGCTTGCTGCGGACAGGGGAAGGCTGGACATGGAGGAGATTTCGTTGGGCTTTTAGCCCAACGCCGAATATGGGAGGTGACGAGTCCCTCGGACTCGTATGCGATGGTCATGTGTAAAAAAAATGAAAGAAGAAGGATTAGTATGCAATCAACGAATAAGGTTAAACATGTGAAAATATAAACTCAAAACAGATTGTGTATATGCAGTGTATAATTAATGTATATCTCATACATACATATGCATAACCAACCGAACATGCTTGCAATATAAGGATCACAACAAAATATCAAGCAAACAGCAAACCCAAACATGCTCCATAGATCTGATTTTATACTTTACTAAGTGTAGCAATCTATGAGCAACTTAATGACTTTTAACTAACACAGTGGACTGCCTCTGATTAATATATCAGCAGTTTCCAAACAAGCAAACACGAATTGATATGTGAAAACTGGACGACACTAGATAACCTCCTTGATATGCCACTAATGTTTCAACCAGGCTATAATTATAACTAAGCAAAAATCATAACTTAATCTTAATCATGCCTACTACTGTAATTCTGACAAAACAACATAATTATCCTAATCAAGCTTACTACTAACACAGGATTAAACACGTAACATGAACAGTACAAACAACAATTTAAACAAACAAAATAGCTAAGGAAAGAGGTTTACCATGTCAAACAAACAGGATGCAAAAGGGGTAAAGCTTGGAATTTGGGGAGACAAATACAACACCAGCAAGAAGGGATGCAAATGAAACTTAAGTGTTCAGTGATAATACCTAACTTAGTCCTCAACCTTAACCGAGTTTTGTAGCACAAAGCAGTATACAAGAGACATGCAGGACATATTTGTATTAGAACTCAGATGAATGAAAGGGAGTGAAGGAAATAATTATGGCATGCAATTTCAGCAACAATTTGAGGAAGGGAATAATATAAGATCTTTTAAACAAAGCTAGTGGTTTAGATTTGTCACTTTCCTGAGCACATTTTAGTTCAAAGCATCAACCAACATTATTTGTGCTATTGTATAATGAATCTGAATAATAGAAAGGAAAACTTTGACAGTTCATGCCAGCCTAACTTCATTTTTTACACTTCTCCGAAATAAGACACAGGGGAAACAGTGGGATGGGGACAAGATGAGGACAAACTAGTATTCTATATCAATGAATGCCCTGAGCAAAAGCATGGCCTCCCAGAACCTCTCTAAGAATAAGAGTCCTCACAGAGGGCATGTATGCACAAGATTTAGGCAAAAACTCCACAAATGAAAGGTCATGCCAGGTCTTAGGTCAGTATTACAGATATAGGCAGGATCACATTAGGGAGCACACCAACACACAGTAGTATATTGAAAAGTGATTCAAGCAAGCAAAGTGGGACAGGAGGCTAGAAACAGTTTTGCATATCCAACGAAATTCTAAGTTTGTCACATGATAGTCATGGAGGGTAATAAGTAGCACAACGGGGGGGGGGGGGGGGGGGGGGGGGGGTAGGATAGATTGACTTAAAATACTTGGAAGTTCACACAATGAAGTAGGCATAGCATCTCAGGCACCATGATGACTCAGTAGGCTAATGAAGTCAAGGCATTGCATGGAGGGTACAAAACAGATGGGAAAGGTATCTAACACATATATGCAGTGAAGCAAAAGAAAGACATATATGTTAACCAATTGCACCCAGATCATGATGCAAGTGAGGTCATGCCATATGCAGATGAGTAGATGCTCATTGAGAGTAAGTTCTGATGAAGCAAGGTGCAGACAAAGGTACAAACAGGAAACATTTAAAGCTCAGATCCTTTAAACCAGAGACCCTATATATTTATACACTAATTAAAGTTGAGTTCATATCCTTATTGATCCTATTTAGACTTGTTGATATCATTTTAATCCTATTTTTTTTTTTTATCATGCTTAAGAATATATGAACTAAAATAATCTCAGGCCAACACCAAACCTTATCAAAATCAGCTTATAGCCTAGCATAGAGACATTAATGATATCCTATTAGTATAGTTCATACTGACCCATAACCAAACTACTAAACTGAAAAAATGGTAAAATAAAATAAGATCAAGCAAAAACCTAATTAAACTAAAGATTTAGTCCACTCATATTCCGAAACTGGCATAAACTCATAATAGACAACAATAAGATTAGGAGGAGCTAAATGCTGAAATAACGAGAGAAACAGGCAACATATGGAGCATGAGCTAAAACAGACATAACGGTGATTTAAACTAATCATTTAGCATGCTTAAATCAAGGACCTAAACTGATATTTAAATTGCTCTTTAAACATGACTAAAATTAACAATTAGGACGACACAACCAAACAAGGCGAGCACTTAACAACATCTGCCTAATTTATGCTAACGATTGTCATAGCTAATCAACTTAACACATATAAACAAAATACAAATAAAAGGCCAAAATATGCTAAAGAGGGAAGCTGACTAACCTTCTTCGGGTGCAGCGAAGTGGGTACGGATCTTCGATCTACACTCGAACACTTCAAAACTCAATTCCTAGAAATAAAAAAAAAACTGATAAAAATCGAAGTTTTTGCTTAGGGGATTTTTTGCGACAAAACGAAAAGCTTTCAATTTCTATGGAATATTTTCAGGCAAAAGGACTCAAAATTTTTTAAGGGGATTTGGCGCGGCTCAGAACTTAGTTCTTGGAAAATTTCATGACTCAAAACAGACCTCCCTTAATGGATTCCGAAACTCCTATTTATAGGGGAATTTCTAGGATTTGTTTGGGTTTCAAAATCTGAAAATTGGGTGGGATTTCGAATTATCTATGTTTTCAAAACGAATAATAATAAAAAAAAAATGGATCCATTGGAATCTCAACAGATCTTCACGTGGAGGTGGCAGAGGCGTAGGGGACAGAGCGAAGTGGGGGGGGGGGGGGGGGGAAGAGGGGACAGAGGCGTGAAAGAGAGGGAGATGGAAGAGAGAGGGAAGAGAGATGAAGGGAAGTGTGCGGCGGAGTAAGAAAAGGAAATTAAGGGAAACCCTAAAAAGGGTTTCCCTTATCTCGAACGGGGATGGGTCGGACCCGGTCCATTTGTGGACTGGGTCTATTTCTTTTGGGCTGGGTATTACATGAATGGGCTAGTGAATTAAAACATGGACTGGTCTAAAATTGGGGTCAAAATATGGGCTGGTCCAAAAATATTTATGAGTTGATTGGACTTTGATTTGGGGTCCGATAAATCAAAAAATATGGACTGAGTGCAAAGAATAGTTTGACTTCTAATTTTTAATAAAAGGCCTATTTTAACTAAACATATACTGAGTGTGACAAAATAGTACCTAATACAAAATATGCAATTATTAGGACTCGGGTAATAAAATTATATGATGTTGTAATAGCCGTGCAATAATATTTTAACAATAAGTAAACGCTATCATTTGATTGTGCGGAATAAAAAACGCGATGCGTATGCAGAAGGTGGTAAATGCTGAAACGCAAATTATAACAACACTAATAATAAATAGCAGTAACGAATAGCGGTAATAAATGCTAATAATAATAATAATAATAATAATAATAATAATAATAATAATAATAATAATAATAATAATAATAATAATGACAATAATAATAATGACGATGATAATGGTAATAATAAGAATAATAATAATTAATAACAGTTAGTAATAATAATAGTAATAATTTGATAATAATAATAATAATTAATAATGATAATAATAATAATTAATAATAATAATAATGATAATAATAATAATAATGATTGATAATAATAATGATAACGGTAGTAAGAGTAATGAAATGCTGGTATTAATAAAGCTGATAATTACAGTAAAAGTACAATATATATTTCTTAATTTTTCCAAAAATGTTAGAAGCGTAAATAGGTATTTCGGAGGAGAGGTGGGACAAAATTGGGTGTCAACAACTTGTCCCTCTTTGCCCGGTAATGATGAAAAGAGTTGTCGGGCAAAGATGTTGACTTAGTAGCCTGTTTTATCCCGGCTAAAGGAAACTTGAGAGGATTATGACCGAAATCCGGCCTCTGAGTTGCCTACATATCTCGGGCTGTGCGAGAATCAGGTCGAGTGTAGTTCTGGGACAACTACGACACCTTATGACTAACGAATCCCGGCTGGCGCGAATCTTCGCAAAATATTGTCCCAGTGTCGAATTATGTTGACACTGGGTCGAACTTAAGAGTTCTGAAAATATGAATGTGCTGGAATGCGAGCGGAATACTTGAGGTTGGAGCCGAGTGTTCGAGGTAGATCTTTGACCCTTGTCGGGAAGTCTGCTTTCCTTCCCGACGCATTGCCCAGCTCTCTGCCGAAGAAATAGTTCCACGTTGCGCTAAAGTTCCTGCGAAGCTTAGACTAGATAAAATAGTCAGTAAAATAAATATCGAAAGTAAAGTGATATAAGATAAGCCCATAAAAATTGCGAATGATTAAAATGACAGGTGCGGTGCGGTGCGTCTGCGAGCATACGCAGGGCATTTGAAAACAGTAAAGCAATGCAGGTGCGATGCGATGCGTCTGCGAGCATACACAGAGCATTTGAAAATAATAAAGCAATGCAGGTGTGGTGCAATGCATCTGCGAGCATACGCAGAGCATTTGGAAATAATAAAGCGATGCAGGTGCGGTGCAATGCATCTACGAGCATACGCAGAGCATTTGAAAATAATACAGCAATGCATGTGCGGTGCAATGCATCTGCGAGCATACGCAGGGCATTTGAAAATAATAAAGCAATGCGGGTGCGGTGCAATGCGTCTGCAAGCGTACGCAGAGCATTTGAAAGTAATAAAGCAATGCAGGTGCGGTGCAATGCGGCTGCGAGCATACGCAGGGGCATTTGAAAATAATAAAGCAATGCATGTGCGATGCAATGCATCTGCGAGCATACGCAGAGCGTTTGAAAATGATAAACCAATGCAGGTGCAGTGAATGGCGGCTGCGAGCATACGCAGGGGCATTTGAAAATAATAAAGTAATGCATGTGCGGTGCAATGCATCTGCGAGCATATGCAGAGCGTTTGAAAATGATAAAGCAATGCAGGTGCAGTGCAATGCGGCTGCGAGCATACGCAGGGGCATTTGAAAATAATAAAGCAATGCATGTGCGGTGCAATGCATCTGCGAGCATACGCAGAGCATTTGAAAATAATAAAGGTGCGGGTGCGGTGCAATGCATCTGCGAGCATACGCAGAGCATTTGAAAATGATGAAGCAATGCGGGTGCGGTGCAATGCATCTGCGAGCATACGCAGAGCATTTGAAAATAATGAAGCAATGCGGGTGCGGTGCAATGCATCTGCGAGCATACACAGAGCATTTGAAAATAATAAAGCAATGCAGGTGCAGTACAATGCGGCTGCGAGCATACGCAGGGGCATCTGAAAATAATAAAGCAATGCAGGTGCAGTGCAATGCGTCTGCGAGCATATGCAGAGCATTTGAAAATAATAAAGCAATGGAAAATATTTGTGCGTCGATACGTTTGGAGAATCATTTGCAAGACTCAAGCATTAGTTTATTTGCGACTATCGAAAGTTATTGATACTTGAAAGGCATAAGGGAGCTCAAACCGTTTGACGTGCCATCCCCACAAGGCTGTAGATGTTTTAGCTTCCGCAACTTGTAAATTTGCATCCAAAGAAAATTTTGTAAGTTTTGGGAGGGGTTGATTCGCGTTGACTTTGAGGATCTGGCTCTTGGCGCTTCATGCCTCCGACTTTGTCTGGACTTGTAACCTCCGCTCATTCTTAAGTCTTGGCTATTTAGAAAAATTATTTGAGTAAAAATCATATTAAATATTCATAAGATATATATATATATATATATATATATATATATATATATATATATATATATATATAGTGATAGATAATTTTTGCCAGAAACTGAAACTGTGACACATTGCGAAACAAAGCGAATGCCCTTTCTCCGAAGTTTTCCTTTGCATGATGACTCTGTTGAACATATATCCTTTCAAGTCTCTCGATGTCGTCTTGCGGCGATGCCTTTAAAATTTGTCCCAGTTTCTGGCACAGGAGGATGTTGAGCTTTTAAAATGGCAAGACCGAGCCTATATAGGTTGCCTACGTATCCCACCATGCGAATCAGGTCAGGCGTAGTTCATATTACAAGGATAAATAAAATTGAGGTTTTCTAATAATGTGACCGAGGCCTACGCGGGCCGCCTACGTATCCCACCATGGGAATCAGGTCAGGCGTAGTTCATATTACAAGCATAAATAAAATTGAGGTTTTCTAATAATGTGACCGAAGCCTACGCGGGCCGCCTACGTATCCCACCATGGGAATCAGGTCAGGCGTAGTTCATAATTACAAGCAGATATCTGGAAATCCGGTATTAAGAGACCCAACCCGATATAGGTTTGTTACGCATCCCGCCGAGGGAAAGTAGCTCCATTACATAGAAAAGTATTGCAGAATATTACATACAAAATAAAAGAAAGCTCCTAAATGTAATATCTCTTGACGGCATCTGCGTTGATAGCTTTCGGCCAAATTTTGCCATCCATTTCTGCTAGGACTAACACTCCTCCAGTCAATACTCGATGAACCATATAAGGTCCTTGCCAGTTAGGTGAAAACTTTCCTTTAGCTTCATCTTGGCATGGGAATATGCGCTTCAGTACCAATTGCCCCGGTTTGAATTGTATCGGTCTTACCTTCTTGTTGAAAGCTTTGGCCATTCTGTTCTGATAAAGCTGTCCATGACAAACTGCATTCATTCTCTTTCCATCAATGAGCATCAATTGTTCGTAACGATTCTGTATCCATTTAGCATCGCTTAACTCAGCTTCTTGGATAATTCTCAACGATGGTATCTCTACCTCCGCAGGTAACACCGCCTCTGTCCCATAGACCAAAAGATAAGGCGTTGCCCTAGTTGAAGTCCTCACAGTAGTGCGATAACCGAGAAGAGCTAACGGCAGTTTTTCGTGCCAATGCCTGTAATTATCAATCATCTTCCTCAATATTCTCTTGATGTTTTTATTGGCTGCTTCAACTGCTCCATTCATCTGAGGTCGATAAGGAGTGGAATTGCGATGAGTAATCTTAAATGTTTCGCAAATCTCCCGCATCAAATCATTGTTAAGATTAGCTCCATTATCTGTTACAATCGACTCCGGGATCCCGAATCGACAAATAATGTTGTTGCGAACAAAATATGCCACTACCTTCTTCGTTACTGACTTGTACGAAGATGCTACCCAAGTCAAGGCACAACAAGTGCGTTCCAATAAAGTATATCTCGCCTCGTAAGGTGTGAACTTCTTGCTTAAATAGTATATTGCTTGCTCTTTCTTCCCCGTCTCATCATGCTGTCCCAACACACATCCAAATGTGTTCGCCGATATAGACAAATACAACAACAAAGGTCTTCCAGCTTCTAGAGGTACCAAAACAGGTGGATTGGATAAATACTCCTTGATTCTGTCAAAAGCTTTTTGGCAATCTTCAGTCCATTTGGTAGCAGCATCCTTCCTCAACAACTTGATTATTGGCTCGCATATCACCGTCGATCGTGCTATGAATCGACTAATATAATTGAGTCGACCGAGGAAACTCATCACATCCTTTCGACTATTTGGGGCAGGAAATTCTTGAATAGCCTTTATCTTCGAGGGGTCCAACTCTATACCTCTCATGCTCACAATAAAACCCAACAGCTTCCCTGCGGGAACACCAAATGCACATTTTGCGGGGTTTAACTTCAGATTGATCGTCTCAACCTGTCGAAGAACTTTCTCAAATCCGCCAGATGATCTGAGCTCTTTCGTGACTTGATGATGATATCATCCACAGACTTCAATCTCTTTATGGATCATATCATGGAAAATAGTGGTCATGGCTCTCATATAGGTAGCACCTGCGTTCTTGAGCCCAAAAGGCATCACCCGATAATAGTACACTCCCCAAGGTGTGATGAATGCTGTTTTCTCAGCATCTTCCTCGTCCATTAGGATTTGGTGATATCCCGCGTAGCAATCCACGAAAGACTGCAACTCATGCTTCGAACAATTATCAATGAGCATGTGGATATTCGGGAGGGGAAAGTCATCTTTCGGACTAGCCTTGTTGAGATCCCGATAATCTACGCATACTCTAACTTTGCCATCCTTCTTTGGTACGGGCACGACATTGGCTAGCCAAGTGGGGTACATCGTAGTGCGAATAACCTTTGCATCAAATTGTTTGGAGATCTCTTCTTTGATTTTTAAGCTCAAATCTGATTTAATGTTTCTCTTCTTTTGTTTCACCGGAGGACAGGATGGATCAAGAGGCAACTTATGCGAAACAATGTCAGTGCTTAAACCTGGCATATCATCGTAAGACCAAGCGAACACATCTATATATTCTCTCAAAAGGTTGATCAATTTTTCCCTCTGCGACGGGGTCAAGTGGACACTGATTCTCACTTCCATCATGAATTTTGAATTACTCAAATTTATAATTTCCGTTTCATCCAAATTTGTCTTTGGCTTGTTTTCAAAATATTCAAAATCCTTAGTTAATCCTTCCGGTTGCATATCCTCTTCATACTCTTCAGAGTCTTGCTCGGCATTTACTACGGGCTCGCTTGTTTCATTATGTGTCACATTCACAGTATCGGCAGATTTATTAATTTGATTGCTGAAAAATAAGAGAAAAATTAATTAAACAAAGACGGAAAATATAAGTAAAAGCAGGGCTTGAAATTCGCATTTAAGCTTTCAAAAGTTTTGGAGGCAAAATAACAAAAGCATTGGCACGATTCAGGCCTCAATTTCGAATCGTGTTTGTTTCATTAAATACTGAATACAATTTGTCTACCAAGACTCCCGAAGAAACGGGGGCGGGGTACAAGTCCAATTGTTCAAACGGCATCCTGGTTCTGCATCCCAGATAGTCGGGTCTTCAGAGCACCCATCCGAAATCATGTTGCATTCATCTCCCTCCTCGGCAATGAATAGACCCTTAAAACTTTCCAGGAGGCTGTCTTCAAGTTTTCGCTCTGGTGCTTGGGCAGGGGATGCTTTGAGAAATGACTGATTCAGGAGAGGAACAGGCTTTGGCAAAGGAACGTCACTTCTTCTTTTGAGACTAGCCAGTGCAATCTCTTCGGGAGTGGGCTCATATCCGAGACCGAACGTATATTTTTGCCCAGGCAGCTGAATTGGTTCCACAATTCCATTCAAGTTCAAACCGAGGCCTCGACCGGGTCGGAAGCCATTTTTCAGCATTTCCCATGCCACCATCATAAGCACCTGTGGCAGTTTCACCTTTTTTGCTTGAGCAACGCACGTATTTTCCTTGATATGGAAAACAGATTCGTCTAGCCTTTCTACACTTTCAATAAGAGGAACTGAGCTTTCCGGGTAGAGGGAATTGCTGCCTTCTCCATGGATCACCACTTCTTGATGATTCCAAACAAACTTCAGACTTTGATGCAAGGTGGAGGGAACCGCGCCAGCCATGTGGATCCATGGCCTTCCTATCAGCAGGTTGTAACTAGTAGATATGTCCATTACTTAGAACTCCACCATGAACTCCACAGGCCCAATCTCCAGAGCCAAGTCGATCTCTCCAACAACGTCTCTTTGGGCTCCGTCAAAACCTTTGACTCTGACCTGACTGTCGCGGAGTTTCCCGACATCAATCCCTAAGGCTCGTAGAGTAGTAGCAGGACATATATTCACAGCTGAACCTCCGTCAATCAACACCTTGGAGATGAACTTATCCCTACATCTGATGGTGATATTCAATGCTTTGTTATGCCCCAAACCTTCGGGTGGCAACTCGTCATTATGAAAAGAAACTCGGTGGGCTTCAAGGATTTCCCCCACTATAGCTGTCAGTTTCTCGCTGGAAGTCTCGGGCGGAACATAGGCTTCATTCAGTACTTTCGCTAGAGCACTCCTATGAGCTTCAGAATTCATCAACAATGCCAATAAGGAAATCTGGGCTGGCGTTTTCTTCAATTGTTCCACAACAGAGTATTCTTTGGTTGGCATTTTCCTCCAGAATTCTTCGACTTCGGCCTCGGTAACAGTCTTCTTCAGGCCATTTTCCTTGCTTGGCGCCCCTCGTGCTACCTCTTCGGGAGCATAGCACCGTCCAGACCTATTCATTCCGGCCGCAACGGTTTCCACCACCAATCTTCCTTTCGCTTTGTCCCTTTCATCGGACTGATAAACCCAAGGGACCGGTTTGGTGTTGCGAGGAGGTGCTGGAGCAACTAAGGTCGTGATCCTAGGCCTTGGAGTAAGCACTTCAAATGGGGCCCTCGTTTGAACCGTGATTACTGGAGCAACACAAGCCGACGATTCAACCTTCTCCCTTCCTTTAACCGACACGATAGTCCCCTCCAAATTGCAATCTTCGTCAATGGTAATCATGTGCACATTTGCATCGCCATGATTGGGCAGCGGATTGTCGTTTATATTTGGGGGAGCTTCTTTAAGCTGTATGACCCCTTCCTTGATAAATGCTTCAACTTTGTCCTTGAGAGCAAGGCAATTTCCGGTATTGTGCCCAGTAACTCCTGAGTGGTATGCACAATGTTTGGTCCCGTCATACCACCCAGGAAGGGGATTAGGAATTCTTCCCTGGATCGGCTGGAGTATCCCTGCAATTCTCAACCTTTCGTACAGTTGGGCTAAGGGTTCGGCTAACGGTGTGTAAGTCTTGGTTGGTTTTCTTTCGACATTTGGGCGCGGTCTGGGTGCATTTTGTGGGCGATTTGGTGATTGGTATTGGGTTTGTGGTGAGTAGGTTGGCCGGTATTGTGATGGGCTTTGATAGGAAGGGGCTCGAGGTGAGTAGTATGCAGGTTGAGTATGGTAAACAGGAAGGGGAGTAGGTGGAGGTTGGTAATAAGGCTGAGGTGTTTGGGTGTATTAGCTGTAGTATGAAGGCTGGGGTGAAGGGTATTGGTGAGTTAATTTTCGGTTTGGTCTTCGATCCTGGATAGCCATGACCGGGGACACTTCGTCCCTCTTCTTCTTAGAAGGATCTGCCTGAATAGCCTTACTTGTAGCCTGCAAGGCCGCAAGATTTGTAACTCTTCCTGTTTTAATTCCTTCTTCAATGAAATCCCCCATCCTGATGACTTTAGAAAATTTCTGTCCGATGACGCTTAACATTCTCTCGTAGTACGTGAGATTTTTTAGAGATTGTACAAAAAGCATCGTCATCTCACTCTCTGCCATTGGAGGCTGGACTTTTGCGGCTTCCGCTCTCCAACGCATAGCGTATTCTCGGAAGGTTTCTGTTGATTTTCTCTCCAGCTTCATAAAAAGAAATCGGTCCGGGACAGTCTCGGTGTTGAACCGGAACCTGTCCATGAATTCCTGGGCCATCTCTCCCCAACTGTGCCATCTTTGCGGGTCTTGGTATGTGTACCAATCAAGTGCCTCTCCCGTTAGACTTCTTATAAATAGTTTCATTCTGATGGCTTGGTCTTTACCCACTCCGACAATCTTGTCGCAATATGATCTCAAATGAGCCCGAGGGTTTCCCTTCCCATCAAACATGTAAAACTTCGGTACTTTATATCCGGTGGGTAACTCGATGTCGGGATGAATGCACAAATCTTCATACTCAAGTCCTTCACATCCTCTGTTGGTTTGGATATTTCTGACTGCTTCCCTCAGACTGCGAAGCTCTTTTGCCACATCCTCGTCCGCTCTTGCCCTGGCTTCCCTTTCCAACTCCTCATAAGGGTCAACCTCTGCATGTTGCAAGTTCTGTACCTGGGTAGTGAAAGGCTGAGCTTCTGGCGCATACTGCGTGTTATGGCTAGCAATGTGTGCTAGTGGTGTGTGTTGAGCTGCTTGGTAGTTTTGAGTATATGGGTTAGTTTGGGTAACTGCAGGTTGAGGAATGTAGGGAGTAGTGAAAGGTTGCGAATTGGTTTGTTGAAAGTTAGTTTGCTGGAGATTGGCTTGTTGCGGGTCGTTTGGCTGTGAGGTAGTTTGTTGTATGTTGGTTTGTTGCGGGGTGGTTTGCTGCTGGATGGTTTGTTGCGGGATGGTTGGTTGCGAGTGGATGGGGTGGAATGGCTTGTTGTGGGTTCGATTGTTGCGAGGTGGATTGTTGCTGGTTAGTTGGTTGGGGGTTGGTAGTATTTGGATGGACTGTGTAAAGTGGAGGGTTTGAGGGAGCGGGTGAATTGACGGGCGAAAAGGACGGTGGAATTGTTGTGTTTGTTCTGTGTTCCGGGTGAGGAGCGTTCAGGGTGATGGACAGGTTGGTGATATTTCGCAGTCGCTCAATTTCGGTTTGCATATTGGCCATTTGTTGCAACAATTGGGCAATGAGTTCATCATTTCCCCCTCCTGAAGCCTCAGGTTCGTCTCTTGGAAGGGCGATGAGTCCTAAGCCAGTTTGTTCGGATGCCCCTGAATCATTCATATCGCCGGATGCTCGTGCTTTTGATCTCGTGAAGTATGGGTGGTCTGCCAGTTCGCAGTCAACACGAATCAACCTTGGGGGAATAATAAAAGTAAAATAAAACCTTCAAAGAATGAAAAAAAAACTGTGTTAGTATGGTGTGAATGATTGCTGCTTAAAATAATGTGAACATTTAGAAAACAACGTTGAAAGAAGCACATATTGCATAGCAAACAAAGCACATATTGCATAGCAAACAAAACACATACTACATAGCAAACAAATCACATAATAAAAGAAGATACAGGGCGACCTATTATGCAAAGGACCTCTTTTGTGCCAGAGGTGGGCCTAACGCGGATTTGAAGGATAAAATATGTAATTATATGTCATCCCAATGTGCTATTAATTGAAGGCCCCAAAACATACAGTGTTTAGAATTTGAAATCTCAATGTAAAAGAAATTATTACAATTACTACTTGACTTTCATAAGCTAATTAAAATGAGGAAGGCCTTTCGTTGCTCTTGAGCCACTCCAGATAGTTATCCTCGCATCCAGCTTGGTATCTATTTGGCTCGATTGAATCTACTTTCATAGTTGCCCTTGATTTCCACATGCTGATAACCTCTTTTGCAAAAGGAATTTTTCCTTCCTTGTAGTCGGCTCGATAATGATCCATGTCTATGATACAAGTAATCAAACGGTATTGCAGACCCTTGTAAGCATTCTACGCCTTTACCCTTTCTAAATCTGAAACTGTCAACCAATTCTTTTGGTGAAGGCTCTTTTGGAATAATCATGCCACAATTTTGCCATTTTTTCTTCTTACGTAACAAAGCAGCATTTTCTACATAGTCCCCTATTTCTTCTAACAATGGAGCCATTTCATTATTGCCAAACCTAAACACGACCCTTTTCTCGCCCCAAAACACAGTTGCTGCCTCGATGATGTCTCTACACGGTGGGATATCCATCAAAGACGGTAAATGCCCCAACGCTCCACGTACTACCCGCTGTCAGTAGTCACCCAATTCGATCCACCATGCTTTTAGTTGAGGAGGAACGCTCAAAACCATGCTAAACCTCGGGTAAATGTTGTGTTGACTCATGGCTACCTGCGTTCACAAATGGTTAGTTCTACCTAAATATCACACGGTCCATATAACACACATGTTTATCCTTCAAATCAATACACATAACATGATGACCGTCACTTGGGGTCATAGACCCACTCGGACATTTGGACAAGGCTGACTAATGGACTTAATACACCTTGGGTATTAAGCCTCCTAGGCTCGTGCATGTCCTTAAAAGGGTTTTGGTTTAGCTCTATCTTAGGCTGACAAGGAGTTGGCTTCCTATGACGCAAGGTTCCACCCAAGCGGACAACTTGGGGGTGGAAAGTCCGTGGCCGTCGACTGCACCGCCGATCGACTAAATCCACAAGATCGATCCAACTAAAGGGTAATTTAGTAGTGCACGGCCGCGAGCCGCGAAACCGCTTTAAGTGTGTGAATTTTCCAGGAATGGAGGAAATATGAACGGAATTCCAGTTTAAGAAAGCAGTAACATATTATTACACAGAAAATTTCACATAATAAAACAATCACTTAAAAGAACATAAGAGAAACAAATAAAGCAACAATAAAGGCAAAAATAACGAAAAACAACCAAACATCCAACAAATTAATTATTAACCTAACTTTGTTATGGTTAGAACCTATAATCCCCAGCGGAGTCGCCAAGCTGTTATACCCCATTCTAACCGGGTTGAAATTAGAGTATAACATATTGGAGGTTCTTATATTGCTTTGTTTAAGGAGTCGCCACCTAATTGATTTTAAGGTGAATTAGGGCACCTAATTATTAACTAAGGTAAAGCTGGCTAAACCTCTGTTAATAGTCTACTTAATCAGTGTGATTCTAGGTAAGGGTTCTATATTATCCTAAAGGGAAGGTGTTAGGCATCCTTTAGAATCCGTTAACTACGGTTATCCGGCCAAACTTAGGTTAATCAATTAATACTAAATAAGATGCTTGAAATTTTAAGACAAAGGACTAAGAAATGTTGCTAAGATTTTCAAGAAAAATAAAGAATGTTGCCTAAGATAAGATTTAGAGAAAATATAATGATTTGCAAAAAAAAAAAAAAAAAAATTAAATGCCATTTAAAATAAAGCTTATATAAGTTGATAAGAATTTTTAAAAAAATGCTATTTAGAATGAGATTTGTAGAGAATATAATAATTTGCATAAAAAGGAAACTTCAAATGCCATTTAAAATAAACTTATAAATGTTGCAAAGACTTCAAATAATAATGCTATTTAAAATAAGATTGCATAAAATATATAAATAGAAGAAAACGCAGGTTCGTGCAGTGTTTTAATAAATACTTGAAACAAACTAAACGATGCTAATTGACTTTGCATTTTTTAGAAGTATAAGCAAAATTACGTTTTATTAACTACATTCAGCTAAAAGTATGCATAATTTAGATAACCTTAAAAATGTTTACAAAATATTCTTTAGTTCTTTTCCTTGAACTAACTACCCATTCCCAAACTAAACCTACTAATTTATTAGGATTCATCTAAACTAGGAAAAAAACAAAACAAACAAAGAGTTAGTTGCATGATACAAATTAAATGCACAAAATGAAATACAAGAGTAGATAATTTAAATGGGCTCAGCCCATTTTAAGGATGGCTGATCTGTTGCAGTTGGGTTTTTAGCCCAGTAACTTCTTTGTATTATTGTGGGTTGCTGCAGTAATATGGGCCTAGACCCATAATATTTTATATGCTTGCTGCGGGCAGGGGAAGGCTGGACATGGAGGAGATTTCGTTGGGCTTTTAGCCCAACGCCGAATATGGGAGGTGACGAGTCCCTCGGACTCGTATGCGATGGTCATGCGTAAAAAAAATGAAAGAAGAAGGATTAGTATGCAATCAACGAATAAGGTTAAACATGTGAAAATATAAACTCAAAACAGATTGTGTATATGCAGTGTATAATTAATGTATATCTCATACATACATATGCATAACCAACCGAACATGCTTGCAATATAAGGATCACAACAAAATATCAAGCAAACAGCAAACCCAAACATGCTCCACAGATCTGATTTTATACTTTACTAAGTGTAGCAATCTATGAGCAACTTAATGACTTTTAACTAACACAGTGGACTGCCTCTGATTAATATATCAGCAGTTTCCAAACAAGCAAACACGAATTGATATGTGAAAACTGGACGACACTAGATAACCTCCTTGACATGCCACTAATGTTTCAACCAGGCTATAATTATAACTAAGCAAAAATCATAACTTAATCTTAATCATGCCTACTACTGTAATTCTGACAAAACAACATAATTATCCTAATCAAGCTTACTACTAACACAGGATTAAACACATAACATGAACAGTACAAACAACAATTTAAACAAACAAAATAGCTAAGGAAAGAGGTTTACCATGTCAAACAAACAGGATGCAAAAGGGGTAAAGCTTGGAATTTGGGGAGACAAATACAACACCAGCAAGAAGGGATACAAATGAAACTTAAGTGTTCAGTGATAATACCTAACTTAGTCCTCAACCTTAACCGAGTTTTGTAGCACAAAGCAGTATACAAGAGACATGCAGGACATATTTGTATTAGAACTCAGATGAATGAAAGGGAGTGAAGGAAATAATTATGGCATGCAATTTCAGCAACAATTTGAGGAAGGGAATAATATAAGATCTTTTAAACAAAGCTAGTGGTTTAGATTTGTCACTTTCCTGAGCACATTTTAGTTCAAAGCATCAACCAACATTATTTGTGCTATTGTATAATGAATCTGAATAATAGAAAGGAAAACTTTGACAGCTCATGCCAGCCTAACTTCATTTTTTACACTTCTCCGAAATAAGACACAGGGGAAACAGTGGGATGGGGACAAGATGAGGTCAACCTAGTATTCTATATCAATGAATGCCCTGAGCAAAAGCATGGCCTCCCAGAACCTCTCTAAGAATAAGAGTACTCACAGAGGGCATGTATGCACAAGATTTAGGCAAAAACTCCACAAATGAAAGGTCATGCCAGGTCTTAGGTCAGTATTACAGATATAGGCAGGATCACATTAGGGAGCACACCAACACACAGTAGTATATTGAAAAGTGATTCAAGCAAGCAAAGTGGGACAGGAGGCTAGAAACAATTTTGCATATCCAACGAAATTCTAAGTTTGTCACATGATGGTCATGGAGGGTAATAAGTAGCACTACGGGGGGGGGGGGGGGGGGGTAGGATAGATTGACTTAAAATACTTGGAAGTTCACACAATGCAATAGACGAGCGCAATGAAGTAGGCATAGCATCTCAGGCACCATGATGGCTCAGTAGGCTAATGAAGTCAAGGCATTGCATGGAGGGTGCAAAACAGATGGGAAAGGTATCTAACACATATATATGCAGTGAAGCAAAAGAAAGACATATATGTTAACCAATTGCACCCAGATCATGATGCAAGTGAGGTCATGCCATATGCAGATGAGTAGATGCTCATTGAGAGTAAGTTCTGATGAAGCAAGGTGCAGACAAAGGTACAAACATGAAACATTTAAAGCTCAGATCCTTTAAACCAGAGACCCTATATATTTATACACTAATTGAAGTTGAGTTCATATCCTTATTGACCCTATTTAGACTTGTTGATATCATTTTAATCCTATTTTTTTTTTATCATGCTTAACAATATATGAACTAAAATAAGCTCAGGCCAACACCAAACCTTATCAAAATCAGCTTATAGCCTAGCATAGAGACATTAATGATATCCTATTAGTATAGTTCATACTGACCCATAACCAAACTACTAAACTGAAAAAATGGTAAAATAAAATAAGATCAAGCAAAAACCTAATTAAACTAAAGATTTAGTCCACTCACATTCCGAAACTGGCATAAACTCATAATAGACAGCAATAAGATTAGGAGGAGCTAAATGCTGAAATAACGAGAGAAACAGGCAACATATGGAGCATGAGCTAAAATAGGCATAACACTGATTTAAACTAATCATTTAGCATGCTTAAATCAAGGACCTAAACTGATATTTAAATTGCTCTTTAAACAGGACTAAAATTAACAATTAGGACAACACAACCAAACAAGGCGAGCACTTAACAACATCTGCCTAATTTATGCTAACGATTGTCATAGCTAATCAACTTAACACATATAAACAAAATACAAATAAAAGGCCAAAATATGCTAAAGAGGGAAGCTGACTAACCTTCTTCGGGTGCAGCGAAGTGGGTACGGATCTTCGATCTACACTCGAACACTTCAAAACTCAATTCCTAGAAATAAAAAAAAAAACTGATAAAAATCGAAGTTTTTGCTTAGGGGATTTTTTGCGACAAAACGAAAAGCTTTCAATTTCTATGGAATTTTTTCAGGCAAAAGGACTCAAATTTTTTTAAGGGAATTTGGCGCGGCTCAGAACTTAGTTCTTGGGAAATTTCATGACTCAAAACATACTTCCCTTAATGGATTCCGAAACTCCTATTTATAGGGGAATTTCTAGGGTTTGTTTGGGTTTCAAAATCTGAAAATTGGGTGGGATTTCGAATTATCTAAGTTTTCAAAATGAATAATAAAAAAAAAATGGATTCGTTGGAATCTCAACAGATCTTCACGTGGAGGTGGCAGAGGCGTGGGGGACAGAGCGAAGTGGGGGGGAAGAGGGGACAGAGGCGTGAAAGAGAGGGAGATGGAAGAGAGAGGGAAGAGAGATGAAGGGAAGTGTGCGGAGGAGGAGGAAAAGGGTTTCCCTTATCTCGAACGGGGATGGGTCGGACCCGGTCCATTTGTGGACTGGGTCAATTTCTTTTGGGTTGGGTATTACATGAATGGGCTAGTGAATTAAAACATGGACTGGTCTAAAATTGGGGTCAAAATATGGGCTGGTCCAAAAATATTTATGAGTTGATTGGACTTTGATTTGGGGTCCGATAAATCAAAAAATACGGACTGAGTGCAAAGAATAGTTTGACTTCTAATTTTAAATAAAAGGCCTATTTTAACTAAACATATACTGAGTGTGACAAAATATTACCTAATACAAAATATGCAATTATTAGGACTCGGGTAATAAAATTATATGATGTTGTAATAGCCGTGCAATAATATTTTAACAATAAGTAAACGCTATCATTTGATTGTGCGGAATAAAAAACGCGATGCGTATGCAGAAGGTGGTAAATGCTGAAACGCAAACTATAACAACACTAATAATAAATAGCAGTAACGAATAGCGGTAATAAATGCTAATAATAATAATAATAATAATAATAATAATAATAATAATAATAATAATAATAATGACAATAATAATAATGACGATGATAATGGTAATAATAAGAATAATAATAATTAATAACAGTTAGTAATAATAATAGTAATAATTTGATAATAATAATAATAATAATTAATAATGATAATAATAATAATTAATAATAATAATAATGATAATAATAATAATAATGATTAATAATAATAATGATAACGGTAGTAAGAGTAATGAAATGCTGGTATTAATAAAGCTAATAATTACAGTAAAAGTACAATATATATTTCTTAATTTTTTCCAAAATTGTTAGAAGCGTAAATAGGTATTTCGGAGGAGAGGTGGGACAAAATTGGGTGTCAACACTCATCATGCACGTCACGTTGTATTTCCGCTCATGTATGCCTCATGATGGTTCAGCAAGCCATGTGGTTCGTTCGGTCACATGCAGTTAGGCACCGAGTGCCGTGTTACGCCCAGGCCATGGTTCGGGGCGTGACATTTCTCATTTTTTTCTTTCAACTTTTGTATTTCACTTGCATAGACTATCACTTCGTTTCTTCTCCTGGCGCCTCTAGTGTAAGCACTTGCACTGAAACAGAGAAGAATGCACTACAAAAGCTTAAAGAAATCTCACAGATCCTTCTGCCAGGCTATCTTCTTGGGTTGATGATCAAGAATGTTGTCAATGGCTTGCTGTGAGCTGTGAGCTGTGATAACAAGAGCAGAAATGTCGTAAAGATTGATCTCGGGAACAAATTCTCAAGAAACCATGAATTAGGAGGTGAGATTAATCTATCTTTACTTGAGTTACAACAATTGAGATACTTAGACTTGAGCATGAACAATTTTGAAGGAATTCAAGTGCCTGAATTCATTGGTCAAATCAAAGAATTCAGATTTATAGAGACATGCATTTTGGAGTTCAACGAATGGTCATGGAGTTTTCAGCATAAAATGTTAGGATATTTAACGTGTGGAAGAAACACTTAGGATAATGTTGAAAAGTGTTTGTCAACTTTAGGAAGGTATTCAATAAGTGGAGTTATAGGAATCTGTCTCTGCCATTCTATTATAGTTTATGATTTAGTTTCAGTATATACAAATAACTTTTCTACATGAAAAAGTGTATGTCAATGCTACCTAAATGTTCGTCTTATTTACTAAAATCAGCACGAGAAAGAACATGAGAATGTGTTTTAACTGCTTTTCATGTACTAGAATTAAGTAATTTATTTCACAGGTTAAACTTAAGTATCTTATTTGCTAATTTCATTGGCTCTTTTTAAGTAATTATTTCTAGGATTAAAGAGTGCTCCCTTAGTAATTATCGTATTTTCTAATTTCATTGACTAAAGCAAGATCATCTCTCTCATTCCCTAACACCCCTATTATTGGCATGTCCTATACTCACTTGAATAGCTCATCCTGTAAGATCACAGGACATTGTAAATAAGCATACACTAATTCTTAGTTTAATACAAACTCAAAGTTGCGGAGAAGTTTGCTAGTGTTTTGGGTTTCCACAAGAGAAAGTACCATTAACCAGGCTCTCAGAGCTACAATAGGCGAAGAGTGGTCAGTAGAACACCTTCGCCAAATATTGAGCACTTGCATGTGCTACATCTGTGCTCACATGGCTGGAAATGGTACTAAGAAAATTGAGTTCCTTGTTTCGACCACACCTATTCTCTATGGTGACAACCTTACTGGGCACATATTTGAATGCAAATTCCATCTGCACTCACACACAAAACACATGGAAATAGATTTTCATTTCGTTTGTTAGAGTTCTGATACAACGCTCTTCTAGTTAAGCATCTCAACTCTCCTGATTAGATAGAGGTTCTCACTAAAGCTCTGCTAAAAGAAAACTAATAGATGTTGGAAGCAAGTTGACAGTGTTCCCATATCTTGCTCAACTTAAGGAGACATGTAAAGGATGAACATTAACACTAGATAGGATAGATAATCACAACTAGGAAGTGTTATATGTTCTATAATTCTTGTATTGTTCCCCTTCCTTATGCTAGTGTGTATGTAGGTCAAAATATTACTACTTCTTATACATTCATATAAATCTTGAACACCTTTAGCAAAATTACTAGCTTCGCAACTAGCATTAACTGCATCGAAATAGAGCTCAAACTAAGAATTACATGGTGGGAATGTTCACATGCCTGTTATAGTACATGTCATCAATGAGTTGTAGCATAGTCACTTGGTAGGCGTTTGGCCATAGAAACTAAATATTTTTCATTTTATTTGGAATTTTTGATGTTGGAGATGAAGATGGATTTGTGTTTGATCATAGTTTTTGCAAAGAATATTTGGTGGTTTGAATGTACAGAAAGTGAAAACAGAGTTTTAGGTGTTTTTCAAAATCCAAATACAACTTCAAGTTGTGTTTGGGATTTTCATGGCCAAGTGTTAATTTTCAAATAAAGTGGAAAAAAATTCGGAAAAAAGTGAATTATTCTCATGGTCAAACTGGTAGTTAGACATCTAACATAGTTTTCTCCCTTAAATGGTAAAGATAAAGCATGAAGAATTTGGAACATTTGAAGTAGAGTGGTTGAGTTTGCAGCAGTAACTCAAGACTCCTCTTGCGGTCAATTAAAAATATCATGATTAGCACAGAAATAAAGAGGAAAAAAAATATATATTAAAAACCAGATATAATCCTGACCTGTTGAGTGACAGACTGAGAGAAAAATAAACGTCAAACATTTGTCGTAGTTTGATCAACCAGCTGCTGAAGAAAAACAAGAGAAATCAATAAATCATACTAACAAGAAGATAATTTTTTTTTAAAAAAAAAAGAACTTTCTTGTTCTATTGCCTACAAAACTTTCTTGATATCAATTACAACTATTGAGGAAGTGGAAAGTTGTTAGAACTGAACTATCTACTCAACAGAATTAAAATAAAACAACTGTCACGTGAAAGCTAAGATCGACTATTGAAAGTAGCATACAGAAAAAAGTACCTCCAAATTCCAATCATCCAATTTAAGCACTATCCCTAACTGTCTATAATGGCCTAAATTGCTAAGATTGAAATGCAATCTCAACAACGATAAATGCAAAATTCAATGCTGAATAACGACCTTATCACTCCATCAATACTGATTACAAACACAAAATAAAACATCAAACAGAAAGAAAACTGAGGCAATCCTTGAAGAGAAACTAAAACTAAGAACACCCCAAACTTTTTAAGAACACCGAATGAATTTCAGCATGAATTAATTCGATCCAAAAACTCAGCCATTAGTAAGTCCATCACAGAAAGCTACGAGTCGACTATTGGAAGTACCATACAGAAAAAGGTATCTCCAAATTCTAATATTCAATTTGAATAATAACTCTAACTATCTGCAATGGCCTTAATAACTAAGACTAACTCTATTCTAATTGATTAGAAGCTCAAATTACAACTCAAACAGAAGGAAAACTGCACCGATCCTTGTAGAATACTAAAATATTAAGAAACAATTACTAGAATTAAGAACAACAAATGAACTAAAGCATTGAATTAATTCGATCTGCAAACAAATTTCAATGCTGGAATAACAGAAATAGCACCTTGATTCACTTGTTTGATATTGATAATAAGCTCAAAATAACAACTCAAACAGAAGGAAACTGCAACGATCCTTGTAGAAAAACTAAAAATAGAACAAACAATCAGGGGAGAAGCCAGTAAGGGCGAAGGGGGATCCGAACCCCCTTCGGTGAAAAATTACAGGGGTGTCCGAACCCCCTTCAGTGAAAAATTACACGGTATATACAAGGTGAAAATTATCTTTTATATAGATATAGTAGACGTTGAACCTCCTGACTTCGTCGTTTGTCTATGTCTTTATATTTTTTAACCCCCTTATTTAAAATCCTAGCTTCGCCACTGCAAACAATTTACTCGAATTAAGAACAACAAATGAACTTCAACATTGAATTAATTGGATCCACAAACAAAACTTAACGCTGAAATAACAGAATAATACCAAACGACTGTGTTAATTACTTCATTGATATTGATTTCAAGCTAAAAAATAACAACTCAAAAAGAAGGAAAATTGCAGCGATCCTTGTGGAAAAAACTAAAAATTAAGAAACAGTTACTCAAATCTAGAACAAATATATGAACTTCAGCACTGAATTAAGAGATAATGGTTAAAAACACACCTGGAGTATCACTTTTTGTGAGCTTCCTACCTTAACGATCAGATGTTTGCGTTTTATGCCTGAACTATCACCAAGTATTTTTTACAAAACACACCTTGAAGCTGATTAGACCACGTGTTTAAATATAATCACCAAAAGGCTCATGACTGCTTAATTTGCCCATAAAATTTCGTCCACATGGCAGCTTACTTATTAACTTCGAGGTGTGATTTGATAAATATTCCCTCTATCCTAATTTATGTGATACGCTTTCCTTTTTAGTTTGCCCAAAAAAGAATGATACATTTTCTTATTTGACAACAATTTAACTTTAAACTTTACTTGTACGCTTAATGAGATGATCTATAACCACACAAATATCTTTAGTTTATTTTAAACCACAAGATTCAAAAGCCTTCCTTTATTTTTTAAACTCCATGCTCAGTCAAACTATATCACATAAATTGAGACGGAGGAAGTAGTTGCTGATAGTTCACGTAGAAAACAAAAACACTTAATAAATTAGGTAGGAAACTCGCAAAAAAGTGATATTTTCAGGTGTATTTTTTTGACCATTATGTCAATTAAGAACAACAAATCATGACCTTCAGCATGAATTAATTAATTCGACCCACAAACTATGCCATTAATTAATGCAACAGAAACGTGAAGAAGAAATGTAGAAGACGTGAATTTAGAGAGATTAAAAAAAAGAGGGAAATTACAAAATTCGGTTATCAATAACTTATTTCAATTTCGACATCAACTATATTTATACTATACGTGGATTAATTCTGAACTGTGGATTTGCTAGCTTTTAATCTGGTCGGTTGGTTAGAGGTCATAATAGTAATAGCAGCAATCTCCTTAAGTTTAAACTTCAGCCGTTGATGCAATCTCCCTTTTGTTTAGCATAGAAAAAGGGGTTTTATAGGTCAGGTATCGGATGAGATAGGAGGTATTTTTTTGGGGTTGCATTTAATATTTTCTATTTTATTTTTATATGTAAAATCTTTAAAAAATTAGGTGCCACTTCATTAAGGGTTTGACTGGAAAGCCACCCATGTGATCATGTTTGTCACGCTCAGTAACTATATGATCAGCATGTAATTGGTGTAATTGGAGATCGTAATTAAACTCTTCAATTCTCAAGGGGGTTGACAATTGAGTGTAACTACAAGGTTACTTCTTAATTTATTTTTATTTTAATATTTTTATTTCTTTTTTATTTTTACTTTTTTTTTTACATTATTTATCTTTCATTTTCTTTCATCTCATTTTCCAACTTTCTTGTGATTCCATGTAATTGTTCTTTTTTATTTTTTTTATTTCTTATTTGTTTTTTCTTCATTTAGCATAACCACATTATTAATTATTTATGAAACTACACCTCCTAATATTAGAAAAAATAAGTCATAAACAAACTTGTAACGAGTGATGACATTAAAGTAGAGTTTCGTTGTTGAATGAGGTTATAGATTTATGTTTTCCTTTTCTTATGAATTATATTTACTTAAGTTATGTTGGAACTTAGTTTATTTTATATTGAAATTTGACATGCGAGTATTATGTTTTAAAAAATAGATTTTGAATTTATGTTGTATTTTCAGTTTCAATTTATTAACAGTCAATAGATAAGTGAATGGATGAATAAATAAAACAAGTCATAATTAATAGATAATATAAGTGCGGAAGTCTTAACTATTACACCCCCAAAATCTGAAAGTCATCGTACAAGGACTCTAACCAATCATGTCTAAAGAATGAAGTATATCTCAAATATAATAACAAATAATGTCTAGAATGAAAATAGACATCTGGACAGAGAGATCTTCAGGTGGCATGGCATGGATAGAAGCTCACCTTCGGATCTGATCGAGCAAACTAGCTTCAAGCTAGAGATGTAGTCTGAATGAAATCTCTGGAACACAATCTGCACTCAAAAGAGTGCAGCAAGATAGTATCAGTACAAACACTATGTACTGGTAAGCATCATAGGCCGACTAAGATTAATTCACGCATATAAGTATAAAATCAACAGAATAAATAGATAGAAACTTAATACTCAAGTCCAAGTCACAGAACATTTCATAACAGAGTCACAGCCTAAGATGAAGCTTCTAAACCACAAGTATGTCAAGTTTCAATAATCTCACCTGATAATCACAAGTCCAAGTTCCTTCCCTAGGTAGAGTCACTAATCAACAATTTAACTCAGTCAATGGTCATATTTATATCACAATAGGCATTCAACATCCATACCAAAATCAGAGACAAACGAGCATATAATAATGCAGAATAAAATGTAATGACGTGCAATGCAGAATGTGATGACGTGTAATGCAATGCAATGCCATGCACTGGCCAATCACTCGAACTATATACATATGCTAACTGATATCATTGCTCAGTAGTCATGACCTGCAGGGGCCCCATGGTGTCCATGTATCACTTGTTCCGGATTCACTCCTCGGACTTGAGCATAAACCTCCGCTCCGGAATGAACCTCGAATGCGGTCCATAGCAATGTACCTCTCTGTATTACCAAGAAGCTCCACTTTTCTATATATTATCATCAACAGTAAATCATACATCAAGTTTCCATCTACGTATTGTCATAATTTTATATCACAATTCAAGCCTAAACTCATTATCCTTCGTTTCTCTGATAATATATGTCACAATAAGAGAGAACTGAGTACAACACGACAATTTAGGCAATAAGTCTAATCGCAATAATAGGGCAACAATCCACCATCAACAACAATCAACCTAATAGAAATCCATCCCGAATCACCACAGTATGAATACAACTACACCTCACATTTCAGTACATAACGTGATGGCGACGAGCCCACAAAATCAGAAGTCATACCAACCTAGCTAATATCCAACCAAAACACCATGTCTGAGGACCTAATCATGCTTTCTCCCATCAATTCTACACAATTCATACGTTTCACTAATCAAAGTCTAACTAAAGTAAGCCATAACCTACCTCTAATGCAGAATAGGAGCCACGAACTACTCCACACGAGCCTTCTATTTCTGAAGCGGCTCATAAAGGTCAAAGTCTAACAATATGATGCTAAGTAAGCAACAAACCATGTATTTAAACAAGAACAACAACTCGGGGAAGAAGACCCAACCATCTTTTAATGGTGAATTTATTATAACTCCTGTCTCTACAATCATTGACCTTCAATTCATGGGTTTCTAATCAATTTTACCCTTTTGAACATATTTTAGGACAACATTTCCATTTTTATTAGAACCCTAAGTCTCAACATGCAATTTCAACCATAAGAAATCAAATTCCCTTCCTAGAAAGTTATAATCTATACTTCTAGATCATTAATCAACAACAAAATCAACAACTCACCAATTGTTTAAGGGTTTACTATTCTAGGGTTCTAAGATTTTCACCCACCATTGATGGACCTTAAACTAATCATGGACCTTGAACAAGAAAGGAAAAGAAACAAATAAGGGTGGAGACTTACCCTCCAAGGTGCTTTCATCAATGAATGGAATGAAGTTTGCCTCTTTCTCTCTTGAAAACTGACTTTGGGGTCTTGGGGGTAATTGGTAGGAGGAGTTGGGGTATTAAAATAGGGTTTTCTGCCCCTTGTTGGTCACTGCAGCAGCCAGTTGGTTGCTGCAGCGGTCCCACTATGGCGGCCCTTTGGTTGCTGCCAGCGGCCAGTTGGAACAGTCCGCACTAAAATGGTCATAACTCCCTCATCCGGAGGCGAAACACGATAATTCTTTTTGCAATGGCTTCGTAATTTCGATATGGATCTGTTGTTTCAAACCTCACTCAAAAAAAGGTCGTTTGATCAATCTGGAGCCATTTCTATCTACAGACCTACGGCGAAAACATCGAATAAGAGCGCGACAAAAAACAAACCCATCTGAAACTCTTCAGAACCTCACCAAAATTTGTGGACAAGCTCAAAATCATCATATTACATGTTGGAACTTCTAAAATATTGACACGGGGTCATCCTAACCCGGAATTGACCGTGGTCAACTCTAACTCGCTAACTTAACTAGCTTCTCCATCAATGACTCAATTCACACTCGAACCTTGCGGAAACCAACCCAATGACTTCATTAAGTCATAGATCATACTAACAGGACTTGGGGAAGGGTCAACAAGGTTAAATGGGTTAAAACACTATAATAACTAAACGGGTCGTTACAAAACTATACACTATCTATACACTGTGTACATATTTTGTAAACTAGATTAGCTGTTGTTTTCCCTTTTCATATTGGGTTGTATTTAATATTTTCTATTTTTTGGTTTAAAACTCTTAAAAAATTAGGTGCCACCTCATTAAAAGTGGTCGGATAAATCACTTTCTGTCTTGAGTGTCCTATGGACTGAAATAATAAAATATAAGTGTATAAAGAAAGAAATGTAATGTTCTTCGTCTATTTTCAATAGTTCAATAACCGTTTAAGCAGGTAAATCTAATTCCATCCTTGAAAGCCTTTTTTATTTTATTTTATAGTTTTGGCCTCTTTTTTGCATAGACATTCAAGAGCATGAGGTTTTTAAGAACACTATAAGGTCTAGGAATCCGCGACTTTTCTAGCACAAAAACAAAAATTGAACCAAACTAGTATAAAAAAAACACATTGATAGGTTTCACGCACGAATTTCGTGCGTGAAAGGACCAAACTGCACAAATGCAACTTGGGCCTTTCACGCACGAATTACGTGCGTTAAAGGACCAAAGTGCAAAAATCAGCTTTGGCCTTTCACGCACGAATTCAGGAGGCCTAACATCTTAAAGTGTTAGGAAAATTAACCTTTCACGCACAGAAACTGTGCGCGAAAGGCTTTTATCCTTTCACACACTAATTTCGTGCGTGAAAAGGCGTCCCTCCCCCAACACCTTGATTTGACAATGCATTATTTGACTGTTTTAATACGACTTGTATTGCGCATCATTTTAATGCGCAATGTAACACTACGCATGACAATTTCAGGAATCTATGACATATAAAGCCTTGATTTGACAATACGTTGCTGCATTATTTGACCATTTTAACACGACTTGTATTGTGCACCATTTTGATGCGCATTGTAACACCACGCATGACAATTTCGGGAATCTATGACACATAAAGTCTTGATTTGACAATACGTTGCTGCATTATTTGACCGTTTTAACACGACTGGTATTGCGCACCATTTTAATGCGCACTGTAAGTATTGATTTGACAACACACCACGCATGACAATTTCAGGAATCTATGACACATAAAGCCTTGATTTCACAATACGTTGCTGCATTATTTGATCGTTTTAACACGACTTGTATTGCGCACCATTTTAATGCGCAATGTAACACCACACATGACAATTTCAGGAATCTATGACACATAAAGCCTTGATTTGACAATACGTTGCTGCATTATTTTACCGTTTAAACACGACTTGTATTGCGCACCATTTTAATGTACAATGTAACACCACGCATGACAATTTCAGGAATCTATGACATATAAAGCCTTGATTTGACAATACGTTGCTACATTATTTGACCGTTTTACCACGACTGGTATTGTGCACCATTTTAATGCGCACTGTAAGTATTGATTTGACAACACAACACGCATGACAATTTTGAGTGGTCTATTTAACTTGAAGGCTTGACGAGTGAAAAACTCATCAACTTCATAAGTCTAAGTCTTACAAGTCATTCAAAAAAAAAAAATCAAACTTCATAGAAAAAATGTCTCAAAATGCTTCAACTGTTAAGGTTTTACTATTTTGGGATGGAGATATCGTCGAGGACAATTACTCCATTCGTTATAGTATCAAACCAAAAGCCCATGTTAAATTTCCAACAACTTTAAATTATGAAACACTAGTCAGTTACATGCACAAAAGAATGAAAACTACACCCACTGAGTTTGGAATCTCAATAACTGGCAGATATCCACAAACAATATCAAACGGTGTAGTGAGTTATGGCATGCACAATATCAACGATGATAAATCTTTGAGTGATTATTTGGGATCGCCGGAAGAATATCGTGATTTAGTATTCATTAATGTTCTTGAGATGTATGTTGAAAAGATACCTTGAGAAGAAGTCCCTTAAGTCCATCCTATTCATGGTAACACTTATGGGGACTTTAGTTCTTATGGAGACATTTTGAGTGGTCAAGTGCCGCTGGAAAATCTAAGCCAGCAATTTAATCAAGCTTACAATGAAAATTGGTAAATATGGATTTTTCATATTATTATGTGTAGTAGCATGTGTTTGTTGTATGAATTGGTAAATAACCAGTTTTCAAATCTTTATATAAACTATTCAAAACTCGCCAGTGGTACCAAATATGGATGTTGGTCAATCCTCTCAGTTCGGTGGAGTTGATCATTCTCCACACCATGACAGTGCTTATGAACGACAGTAAGTTCATCACCTTGATATTAAATTATCTGTATATGTATATATATATATATATATATATATATATGATGTTGGTATTTAAAATATGTTACTTTTTGTGTAGGAGGATGAATGCACTTGATAATGAAGATTTTCCTAATTATTATGAGTCATCATCAAGTGATGACGATGAAATAGCTAATAATGCAGAGGTAACCGATGATGATGTTCAAGTTGGTATGACCAACAATATTCCTCAAAGCTAAAACCAACAAGAACCAATGCACCACCACGTACCACCACCGATGGCTGAAAACCCAACTTCTGAAAGCCCAATTCAGTGGAATTCTAACAATATCCCTTATCTTGACAGCCTGCAGGGTCATTATGATGCATTTGTCTTCACAATAGAAGATGATGATAGTCGCTAAAAAACCTGGATTGAACCAAAGGATCTCAACAAAGATCGATGCTACCTTGCAAAGGAAATGTTGTTCGCATCCAAAAAGGCATTGCAACGGGCTGTCAAAATTTATTGTTTTAAGGACATGAGGGAGTTTAAGGCTGATCAGTCAAACACAAAGATCTGGAGACTAGTTTGTAAACGACGGTATCAAGCCTGTGAGTGGTTGCTTCGGGGAATTGTTAAGCCTGATGGTATGTGGGCTATCACAAAATTCCGCGAAAGACACACTTGTGATATGGAAGAAAATCGAGCAGATCATTATAATTTAGATACAAACATGATTGCTCAAGTATTACTTAAAGACGTTGCTGATGGACACACTTGTGATATTACTTAATGAAGCTCGAAGTTGAAAAATGGACGCTTCATGCTGATGGAGGCAAAAGATGGGGCATGCTCACAACAAACAACTCAGAGTCTTTCAATGGCTTGCTGAAATCTGCTCGAGGACTACCTGTCACCGCAATGGTGAGAATGACTTTCAAGCAGGTTGTGGAGCGATTTGTTGTTAGGACAAGGCGGGCTAGAGCGATATTAGCCGACGGCAGGACATGGATGCCAAAGCCCTTCAAAAATATTGAGCATTATAGAAAAAACTGTGAGCATCACCAAATGACCGAGTATAACCCAATTCAACATGTGCATGAAGTTAGGACGGGTTATCACAACGGTAAGGGTGGAAACGTGCATACCGTTTATGAGGCAACAAGAACATGCACTTGCGGTAAGTGGCAAACGTACCACATGCCGTGTTCTCATGCTGTCAAGTGCTTTGAGAGAATGAGAAAAACGGTAACAAGTTATGTGGCGGGGGAATACAAGGTCCACAGTTACCTTAGAGCATATTCCGGCCAATTCCACCCACTTGGTAATGAAACATATTGGCCAAACGAGCCGTTTTCGATGGTTGCTAACAAGGATTACATCAAGAAATTGGGCATTAACTCACGGAGTCGTAGACCCAATCAAATGGATGTTAGTGAAAGAACTTATTCTCGCAAGTGCTCTACATGTAAGCAATATGGCCATGACAAGCGTTCGTGTGGGCAACAAGGTCGTGGTAGTACAAGCACGTCTCGAAGTAATAGAGCCTCTAGAACTTGAAAATTGTATTATTATTGTAATTTATTATTGTATTGCTTTGAATTAGTATTGAAATTAAATGGAATAAATTATTTTTTAATTAGTATAAACCTCTCGTATTGGATGAATTATTATTAAATCAAATATTTATATTTGTACATTCAAATATAATAAAACACTTAAATCAAAACCCTATAAATATAACAAGTTTCAAAACTTACTTCGGGACACTTTAGAACCCCTAAAACGACAATCCAAACGTTTAGGTGGACTTGATGTAATGAGCCGACATTATTGTACGCAAAAAAAGATATTAAGTTTTATATAAAATATTGATATTTTGAAACATGACTAATCTTTGCCCAAAGTATGGAAAAAAATGTGATTTGAAAGGTAACACCAAAAAAAAATAAAAAATAGAAGAGCTGCTTCACGCACGAATTTCGTGCGTGAAACCTACTAATGTGTTTTTTTTTTTGTACTATTTTGGTTCAACTTTTTTTTTTTGTGCTACAAAAATTGCGGATTCTAAGGTCTAGATATAATATTGAAGTGTAATTGGTTTACTGGGGTCTACAAATTAGCTTGGTCATTTTTGTTTTAATTTTGAAGAGCCACTCATAATGATAAATCTGTCATATTACCTTCCTATGAAGCAATATTTTTAGTTACTCTCTTCTTTCAATTTATATCCCACTCTTGAGAGATTTGAAAGATTGTCGTGTATTTTTCTTTACTTTCATATTACTGTTAAATATCAGGTAATGATACAAGCAGAGGTGGATCCAGAATTTGAAAGTTCCAGGTGGCACACTATTTTGAACAGTAACTCACGTAGCATTTTGTGTAACCGTTGTAGATTTAAAACGAAATAAGAAAATTTAATCATCAATTTTGTAAACGAGAAAGACTTTAGCTTGTTGGTTTGTTTGACTTTTAAGTCCAAAGATGTTGAGGGTTCGATTCGTCTTAACCACCTTTTTTTTTTCTTTTTGAAAAGTTCACTTACTAAGGTCTTGGATGTTGCAAGGCTAAAATATAGTTTTAAAAAATGCACCAAAATAGGTTCGAACTCGCATCCCAGGGAAGTAAAACCAGCACCATGCGCCCCTTTATTACTCCGGGTGGCACGACAAACATGTATACGCTTTCTCATGCATAAATACAAATATATACATAGTTTCAACCGAGACGTCCTGGTGGCATGGCATCCCCGAGCTTCTACATAGATCTGCCCCTAGGTACAAGCTTAACACAGCACGTGTAATTAATGATAGAACAATTGGCAATCATGGTAAATTTGTGAATATTCACAAGTAAAATGATCAAAAGTTCACAATTCAATTAGTTGCAGGTCAAATTTACTTAGTCAGACATCACAAGGATTAAGATTTGAATTTATCAGTAATTGAGGGCTATTAACCCTAAAAATAAACGTTGCATCCTGATTTTCTGCACATCACTAGACTTCTTCAAAGCATCTTGTGTTTTTTTCCTACTAACTTTCCAAGTTGTCCACCATATGCAAGTTGAGATAATTTTCCACATTACTAGACTTATCCTCAAAATAAACCTTATGTGGTGTTCCAGCAAACTGATATCTCTCCACCACTGAATTTGGCATGGCCCATTTAATGCCATCCATGATTACATAGCTGAACAGTGGCTCCACAATCCCCCCAAAAAAAAGTGACTATACGTGATAGAAATTTAATAAGTAGGATAAGTTAGTCTAAGCTTTAATTAATCAACTTAAATCAGAATGCATAAGCATATCACACAAATCTTAAGGGACGCCTCAGACCTTTCCCTCGGGTAATCTTGTTGAAAAATGAACCTTGTGTTGAGAAAAGAAAAAGTATTTTTTTTTATACATGAATTTTCTTATTTCATGTATAGAAATTAATTATGATACATGTATTATTTTATTTTATTCATGAACTAGGAAAGATGAAAAATGTTCATGAACTAGGAAGATAAAAAGAACTTCTAGAATTAAATTAGGTGCATGTATTAGTCTAGATGTATGCTAGAAAATTCCTATAAATACCTAGGTACTATACTACTATAGTCATGTGATATGAGAAGAAAAAATGTAAGCCTAAATGTAAGTTAAGTTGGTGGAAGAAAATATTCCCCACTTTTCTTCAAAGGGAATTATTGATTTTGTAAGTCAAGTTGAGTGGAGCAAAGAAGAATCGTTGCCTCACTTGTCTTCAACCGAGAATTTGAATTATTTGAGTGTCCTCTTCTCCCCCGATTTTCCAACAAATCAAGCCTCCTAACCCATTCTCTTGTTTTCATATACCGTTTCAGAGTCAATTTTTTCCTTTTCCCAAAATGTTTTAAACATAGATCGAACTTAAGAAAATTGAGTTAACTAAGTAGCCAGACATAGTTAAGATGATCCCTTTATTTGTATTGGGTGGCAACTCTAAAACATTTTCAAAAACTCTTTGTACTACAATAATAATATATCCAGTGTAATTCCACAAGTGGGGTTTGGAGAAGGTGGTGTGTACGCAGCCTTACCCCACCTTTGTGAAGGTAGAGAGGAAATATAGACCCTCGGCAAAGTAAGCATATAAAAAACAAGCATGGAAAAGATATACAGGAACTTTCATAAACTCTTTTTGGGTAACCAAAATGTTGCATAGCAAACACTTTAGTGAAAGTGCAACAGTGGTATGAAAGTAGAATACGTAGCCAGTCAATTGATGTTTTAGTGTTATTGACTTGGACACCAGTGCACCACCAGAAGGCTCATTGACTTTGACACCACAAGCACTAAGACTCTTTCCTAAGTAAATGGTGTCAAGGTCAATAGACTGGCTTAAATTTTCCAACTAATTACGCCTATAAATGACAAGACATTTTCCTCCCTAGTTCATTCATAACAAGCAACTATGGACAGCAACTCATTTCAACTTATCTTTCTCATATTGTTATCTCAACTTTTGTATTTCACTTGCATAAACTACCACTTTGTTTCCTCTGCTGGCACCTTCAGTGTAGGCACTTGCATTGAAACAGAGAAGAATGCACTGCTAAAAGTTAAAGAACATCTCACAGATCCTGCAAGCAGGCTATCTTCTTGGGTTGATCAAGAAGATTGTTGTCAATGGCTTGGTGTAAGCTGTGACAATAAGACCAGAAACGTCGTAAGGATTGACCTCAGGAACAAATTTTCAAGTAACCATGAATTGGGAGGTGAGATTAATCCATCTTTACTTGAGTTACAACACTTGAGATACTTAGACTTGAGCATGAACAATTTTGAAGGAATCCAAGTGCCTGAATTCATTGGTCAAATCAAAGAATTGAGGTATCTCAATCTTTCTGGAGCTTCTTTTTCTGGTTCAATATCTCCATTTTTAGGAAACCTCTCAAACTTGCGAGTTCTTGATTTGAGTTCCTACTCGGATCAGCCAGCTGAGAAAGACCTTGAATGGCTAAAAGGACTTTCTTCTTTGGAACACTTAAATTTGGGAGGTTCAGATCTTAGCAAAGCTACTAATTCTTGGCTTCTAACAATCAATAATCATCTTCCTTCTCTCTTGGAGTTGCACTTGCGTCAATGTCAACTTTTAAACCTTCCATCTTCTCTTCCATCCCTAAAACTTACTTCCCTTTTGGTACTTGATCTTTCCAACAATGCTTTCAACTCAAGTATTTTCCCTCGATGGATATTCAAACTTAGTAACCTTGTCCATCTTGACCTAAGCTCCAACAATATTCTTAGTGAACTGCCTGATGAGTTTGCAAAGCTCAATTCCCTTGAATACCTTGATCTTTCTTCCAACTATGGTTTCAATGGGACACTCAACAGAAGCTTGGGGAAACTATGCAATTTGAAGACTTTGATCCTCAATGACAACAACATCAGTGGAAACATTACTAATTTCATCGATGCTTTATCAGAATGCCAAAGCAACAACTTGCAGACATTAGACTTGAGTCACAATGCATTGACTGGCAATCTTCCTGCTACATTAGGCCACTTGAGGAAGTTAAAAGATCTTCAACTGAGGTACAACTCATTGACAGGAACAATACCTGAAGCTATAGGGAACTTATCATCCTTGGAGACACTCTACCTCACATCAAACAAAATGAGTGGGAACCTCACCCCTAACATCGGGCAGCTCACGTCGATGGTCTCATTGGACATATCTGAGAATATGTGGGAAGGTATTGTCACAGAAGCCCATTTACTTAACCTTTCTAACTTGCAAGAATTTTCAGTTGGCGTGAAACTTGGTAGCAATATTACCTTGGCATTCAACATCAACCCAAGTTGGACTCCTCCATTCAAGCTGACATTCTTGACTATCCAGTCATGCCAATTAGGCCCCAAATTCCCACATTGGCTGAAGGATCAGAATGAGCTCACCAGCATAATATTCAATACCGCAGGGATTTCAGATGCTGTACCAGATTGGTTTGTAGAGTTGGATTTGAAGCTGGATGATCTAGACATGGCATACAACAACTTGACAGGGAAGATTCCGAACAAATTTCAGTTCAACATTGAAGCCAATGTCGATTTAAGCACCAATAGGTTCGAGGGACCTCTCCCACTATGGTCTTCTAATGTTACATCATTGTATTTGAGGAATAACTTGTTTTTAGGACCTATTCCTCTCAACATCTGTGGAGCACTTCCCGATTTAACAGACTTGGACATCTCCATGAACAACCTAAATGGCACCATTCCCTTGTGCATCGGTGACATCAATCAATTGAATACTTTAGCCCTCAATAATAACCAACTTATCGGACAGTTTCCTGATTTCTGGGCTAAGCTACCATATCTTTATCGGATAGATATGTCAGAGAACCATCTATCCGGCCAAATTCCAGGTTCACTAGGTTCTCTATCTTCTCTGATGTTCTTAAGACTCTCAGGCAACAATCTCTCTGGAGAATTGCCTTCGAGTTTGAGAAATTGCACGAAAATGATTAGCATTGATCTTAGTAACAATCAATTCTCAGGGCTAATCCCATCTTCACTAGGGGAAACAATGAGATCACTGTCAATCCTCAGTGTAAGGAATAATAGGTTTTCTGGCCCCATTCCTTTAAAGATATGTACCCTTTCAGCTCTTCACATACTGGACCTTTCCGGAAACAACTTATCTGGTTCTATCCCGTCCTGTTTTAGCAATTTGGAAGCCTTCAAGGTTGAGCTAACTGATGCAGAAGCTGGACAATATCAAGGGAAACTAAAACTGGAGGCAAAAGGAAGAATACTTTATTATTATAATACCCTTTACCTGGTCAATAGTATCGATCTCTCGAGCAACAGTTTATCCGGAGAAATCCCAGTAGAGATAACAAGCTTACACAAACTTTGGACTTTGAACTTGTCCAGGAACCATTTGACAGGAAATATACCGACAGATATTGGAAAGTTAGGATGGGTTGAAACCTTGGATCTTTCCATAAATCAATTGTCAGGTCCTATCCCACCAAGCATAGCTACTTTAGACTTTCTGACTCACTTTAACTTGTCTTACAATAAGTTGACAGGAAAAATTCCCACTAGTACTCAGTTCCAAACCAAAGTTGATCCAACAATTTTCCAAGGAAATGTTGCACTTTGTGGTCCTCCTTTGAAACAATGTGTTGGTGACAGGACTACAACATCTGATAGTGGAACGGATGACGAAGGAGAAACAGATGATGAAGATAAACTTGAGAAAATATGGTTCTTTGCTGTTGTTGGTTTGGGATACATGGTTGGCTTCTGGGTATTTTTTGGCACTTTGGTCATCAAGAAAAGATGGAGAATTGCTTATTTCAGATTTATAGAGACATGCATTTTGGAGTTCAACGAATGGTCATGGAGTTTTCAGCATAAAATGTTAGGATATTTAACGTGTAGAAGAAACAATTAGGAAAATGTTGAAAAGTGTTTGTCAACTTTAGCAAGGTATTCAATAAGTGGAGTTATATATAGGAGTTTGTCTCTGCCATTCTGTTGTAGTTTATGATTTATTTTCATTATAGTACAAATTACTTTTCTACAAGAAAAAGTGCATGTCAATACCTACCTAAATGTTTGTCTTGTTTGCTAAAATCAGCTCAAGAAAGAACACGAGAATGTGTTCTAACTGCTTTTCATGTACTAAAATTAAGTAATTTATTTCACGGGTTAAACTTAAGTATCTTATTTTCTAATTTTATGGGCTCTTTTTAAGTAATTATTTCTAGGATTAAAAGTGCTCCCTTAGTAATTATCGTATTTTCTAATTTCATTGACTAAAGCAAGATCATATCTCTCATTCCCTAACACCCCTATTATTGGCAGGTCGTATACTTACTTGAATAACTCATTCTGTAAGATCACAGTTCACAGGACATGTAGAAGACCGTTATCAATAACTGATTTCAATTTCCACGTCAGCTCTATTTATACTATACGTGGATTAATTCTGAGTCGTAGATCTGCTTGGTTGGAGGTCATAATAGTAATAGCAGCAAGATCTCTCCTTAAGTTAAAACTTCAGCCGTTGATGCAATCTCCCTTTTGTTTAGCATAGAAAAAGGGATTTTATAGGTTAGGTATTGGATGAAATAGGAGGTATCTTATTGGGTTGCATTTAATATTTTCTATTTTTTATTTAAAATCCTTAAAAAATTAGATGCCACTTCATTAAAGGTCTGATGGGGAAGCCACCCGTGTGATTGGAATCGGGTGTAATTACACAGTCTGACATATTTGTCAGACCCAATAACTATATGGTCGACATGTTATTGGGCGTAATTGGGAGATAGTAATTACACCATTTTGTTTGTGCGGATTGCCCTTCAAAAGCATTGGTCTTTAATTTATGCCCCATAAATTGGTGGTCTTTAAATTTTGCCCTTCGCTAGAAGCCCCTTGGTTCCGGGTTCGAATCCCCACTTAGTCAAAAAATAAAATAAAAATTCGCAAGGCATAAGTTGAGATTCGTAGGTAGAGTTTTGCATGCCTCAGGCAGAATTTTCAATGCCAAGTCTACCTGCAGGCATACAAAACTATCCCTGCAAGCAGAGTTTGCATTCAAAATTCTGCCTGAGGCATAGCAAAGTGTTTTGCATTCAAAACTCTAACTGAGGCCTAACTTTGCTATGCCTCATGCAAAATTTTGAATGCAAACTCTCCCTACAAGCAGAGTATCAAACTCTCCCTGCAGGCAGAGTATCAAACTCTCCCTGCAGGCAGAGTTTCAAACTCTCCCTGCAGGCAGAGTTTTAGAGTTTGAAACTCTGCTTGCAGGCCTTGCGAATTTTTTTTAATTTTTTTGACTGAACCGAGATTCGAACCCCAAACCTCATGGTATTAAGCGAAGGACAAATATTAAAGACCACCAATTTAATGGGCAAAAATTAAAGACTACCCCAAAAGAAGGCATTCCTGCGAATTGCCCTAATTACACTCTTCAATTCTCGGGGGAAGGGGTTTTGAGAATTGGCTTTGATTACATGCCGTAATTACAAGGTTACTTCTTAATTTATTTTTATTTCTATATTTTTATTTTGCTTTTTAAATTGTTTATATATATATATATATATATATATATATATATATATATTGTTTTTACATTATTTATCTTTCATTTTCCAACCTTTTTGTGATTCCATGTAATTGTTCGTTTTTTTATTTTTTCTTTATTTTCTTCATTTAGCGTAACTGCATTATTAATTTAGTTTACGAAATTACACCGTCTAATATTAGAAAAAAATGAGTCATAAACAAACTTGTCATATAATGAGTGATGACATTAAAGTAGAGTTTCGTTGTTGAATGAGGTTAAAGATTTATGTTTTCCATTTCTTATGAATTATATTTACTTAAGTTATGTTGGAACTTATTTTATGTTACGGAAAAGGGTCAAATATACCCTTGTATTATTCGAAAAGGGCCAAATATGCCCTTCGTTATACTTTGAGTTCAAATATGCCCCTACCGTTATACTTTGGGTCTAAATATACCCTCCTCCGTTAAAATTATTCAAGGTGGACACCAGATCAGACGTGGCACTAACAACTCACTGAGGTGGACACCACGTGCCATGCCACCTCACCACCCAACTCATTTGCCTCTCTCTTCCCCTTCTTCACTCACCACTATCATCTCCTCTCCCTTCACGACCACCACTGCCACCATCAACATCACCTCACCACCCAACTCATTTACTAATTCTATGTACATATGACGAGAGTAAATGTATCCACCTATTTACATCTATTCATCCAATAATTAACTCGAACACTAATACCAAAATCAAGATCTTTCGGCAAAGTTACCCGCACAAAATGTATTACAAGAAGTTCTCCCTAGCGTGGTTCAAAAAATTTCAATATCCTTTTGTATAATGTAAATTACATTTACTCCAACAAATCTTCAAATTCATCAAAGACAAACTTTATGCTCAACAGTAACTGTAATCATAAAAGTGTCACCTAATTTGTAATTTATTGTATCAATCAGAAGGAACAATCAAGAACCATAAAAGAGAAAGTGATAGAACTGCATTACAAAGGAACATCAAAATATGATCTAAAATTACAAATGAAACAATACCCATGAAACAAAGTCAGATAAGCTTAAAAACCCACCAAAAAAAAAAACAGAAAAAGGAGCTATTTGTACATAGAATTAGTAAATGAGTTGGGCGATGAGGTTGTGCTAATGGTAGCAGTGGTCGTGAAGGGAGAGGAGATGGTAGTGGTGGGTGAAGAAGGGAAAGAGAAGGGCAAAGTTGGGTGGTGAGGTGGCATGCCACGCCATGTCCACCTCAGTGAGTTGTCAGTGCCACGTCAGATTTGGTGCCCATCTTCGACAATTTTAATGGAGGAGGGGTATATTTAGACCCAAAGTATAATAATAGCGGTATATTTGAACTCCAACTATAACAAAAGATATATTTGGCCCTTTTCCAATAGTACAGGGGTATATTTGGCCCTTTTCCGTTTATGTTATGGTGGAATTTGACATACTAGTATAAGTAGATTTTGAAATTATGTTGTATTTTCTATTTCAATTTATTTGCTTTACTTGTATTGACTTGTTATTTCACATTGCATGACGTTCTTTTATCAATTAGAATTGATAAATTATACTTTTGTCAAATATTTGAATAAGGTTTGAAATTATTTATTATATTTATAAATATTAATTTTTTTCTCAAACTTGTCGTCCATGATATTCTTATGAGATGCATGCTTTTAGTTTTTTAAATAAGTTAATATATTTTAAATTTGAGAAATATATATCAATCATTTTTTACAATATTATTTACAAATATATAATTATTAATTAATATATTTTGAACAAACAACATGTATCTTAAACTCCTAATTTGATATCATTTATAAAGGTACATGTTACCAAATTTGGTTATCAAAAACTGATTGTAATTTGCATATCAACCATATTTATACTACGTCGAGGAATTCTAATAAGTCGTAGATCTGCCATAATAGTAATAGTCGCAAGATCTCTCCTTCAGTTTACACTTCAGTCATTGATGCAATCACCCTTTTTGTTTTGCGTAAAAAGGGATTTTACGAGTCAGGTATTAGGCTTTCTAATATGAGAAACTTACATAAATATACCCTTCGACCATCTAGTTTACTAAATGTGCAATCCGTATGTTAATGTGTTGTGAGTTTTATAGTGATAAGTTCATGTGCTTCATTACGACAGAAGTATACACTACCCATACACTTTAGCTGTATAGGTAGTGTGTAGGTATGTATATTATGTGTATAGGCATGTATATGTGTGTATAATGTATAGGTATGCTTATTATATGTATATTTAGTATAGACTATCCACTATCTATACACTGTGTATATATTTTGTAAACTAGTTGGCAGAATGGTACTTGGCTGTAATTTTCCCTTTTTATATTGGGTTGTATTTAATATTTTCTATTTTTTGGATTACAACTCTTGAAAAATTAGGTGCCACCTCATTAAAAGTGGTCGGATATCTTTCTTTCCGTCTTGAGTGACCTTTTGACTGAAACAATAAAAAATAAGTGACTTTTCTTTATACAAAGAAAGAAAAGTAATGTTCTTCGTCTATTCAATAGTTCAATAACTGTTAAAGCAGTTAAATCTAATTCTATCCTTGAAAGCCTTTTTTATTTTATTTTATAGTTATGGCCTCTTTGTTGCATATACATTCGGGGTTTTTAAGAGCACTATAAGGTCTAGATATAATATTGAAGTGTAATTGGTTTACTGGGGACTACAAATTAGCTTGGTCATTGTTGTTTTAATTTTGAAGAGCCACTCATAATGATAAACCTGTCATGTTATTACTTCTTTTCTTAAAATAAAATTTTATAGTAAACAAACACTTCGCTCTTTCCCTTTCCTTGTTTTTTTTTTTTTTTTTTTGGTTTGCTCTTTGCCTTTCCACTATTAGTTATTTAACTTCGTTGTAATTTTGAGATAGGACGTTCATTTTAAATTAGGTCGTATCCTCATTCTAAATCTGAAAAGATGCAAAGGAAGTGCTAATAGTTTTGGCTTAAAGAAACATGAGCAATCTATATATCTATCTATATATATATATATATATATATCTATAATTGCAGGACATAAGCCTCGTGACGTGGCACTCTCTTAAGCCAAGATTCACATTTATCTTTTTCCTTAATTTTTTGCCCTTTTTCCCTATTATTTTCTTCCGTCTTATTTTTAAACTCAAAAGTTACACCCCTTAATTCGGTTATAAACTCAAGAGTTACATCCCTTAATTCATCCCTTCGGTTAAAAGTCAACACTCACGTCTTAATTACTAGATCCCATTCTTTCTATTACTCTATACAGATTTCCCCTCCTCTATCCTTCTTCTTTGCTTTCGTTTTGAAAGATAACTTTACCATGCTACATTCCTTTTCCAAACTTCATTCATCACCCCCAATCAATCCAGCCATTCGATCAAATATTTCCACTTAACAACACTTTAAAAAAAAAAATTCCCCGTCCTCTGAGAAAATCATTTTCCGTCAGTGCTTCGTGGATTAACATGCTTCATCAAAATGCATGGCCAGCAACCCAGCACATGACCTAAGTCGCTTTTCAAATTTGAAGTATATATGATGTCCATGTAAGGTTTTGTCAAAATATAAGAATGCATGCCCTAAAGATCCTAAGCAAAACCAGGGAATATTTTATTTCTTTCTCTTACATTGTTGTGTGAACAATATGCTTAGGCATCGATATAAGCATGTATCGTTGACATAGTTTGGTCTCTTTGTTTGCTGCGCAATATTAGAAGACGAGGGGTTTTTAGATTTATAAATTTCCTTTTTTATTAAGAGTTAGATGCTCTTTTCTAATTCGTATTTTATTTTTATCTGTTGCACATGATGAAAATGCTTGACTCTCATGTGAGACTCACCCATACCCGAGCATGTATTCATGACAGCGTCTTGGGCTACATTTGACCCACACACACACACACACACACACACAAAAAAAAAAAAGGAACTCGCCTTGGTCACCGATGGCGACTTTTCTTTCGTAGCATTCGTTCTATCTCGGTTTGGACCTATGTTTAAACATGGATGAGATTGATAATTAGGACTTCGCTTAATCACTTAGAATGTCTGCTCTATTTTTTTAGTAAAGAAGTTTCATCACGTAGTTATGTGTCAATTAAGGACTCTAAGGAATATAATAGATTCAACCTTTTAAACAAAACAATATTCGTTGGAGGCCCAAGGAACAACTGTTTTCTCTTATAATAAAAAAGTAAGTGCACAATTTGGATTTCTTTTCTTAAAATGCAACTCTAGAATCTCAACTTGGCAGATTCTTTTTAATTATAAGAAGAAGAAAAAATGAGTTGCTACGAGTTTAGGCCTTGGCCATTTTTTCCCTTAGTCTAATTTTCTTTCATTTACCAAATAGAATACTTATGTAATTGATAATTGTGTATGTGTAATGTGTTTACGTTTTCTCCTCATAGATACATTCTCTTTGTATGTTATTATAATTCAATCATATCTTTCTTCTTTTTGATGTGCCGCTGTTTGTAAATAAAAATGTTAAAATTAGAGAATTTTTCCTTCACTCTTTCCTCTTGATCATCGTTATCACATCTTTATGTCCTTATTATGTTTTGATGTAAAGATCCATGAAGTAGTATTTTAGTTTTATTTACTTCTCTATAATCGAGTAAATAAACATGATGATGAATTAGGAGTTGTCACGATTTACAGTCTAATAGTAATATCATAAGTTCAAAACTTCTTGAATAGATCATCTTCATTTTTTACTCCATACTAATCATGTAAAAGAAGAATATTTCTTGAAATGTTATTGTAGTTAGAGAAAAAAAAAAAAGAATTTGAAAGTGTTTGGTTAGACAATTTTTTACTCCATATTAAATATTTATGTGAAGGGAGTATCTTGTAATGTTCTTGTGGAAAATAATGAGTAGCAAGAAGAAACAATCTTCCCTTATTACGGGCATACATGACTGAATTAGTCTTCTTCCCTTATTACGGGCATGCATGACTGAATTTGTCTTTCTCCTTTTTCGACTTCTTTGCTTCTTGGCTTTGGTACATGGAGAGTTTGGAACTAAAATGGCCCAATAAAAAACACATTGAACCAAAATACCTCAGAAAAAAAAAGAAAAAAAAAAAGAGGCACAAAAGTACCCGTAACGCAGTAAAATACTGCGTTAAAGGACTTAACCGTAGTATTTTACTGCGCTATAGGACTTATTTGCTTTGGTTAAACTCTCTTTCTTTTACATTTTCACACTTTTTTACATGCTTTAGCCGTATCATAATTATGCTTTGAGACTCCGGAACTTCAATATTTTACATAGAACCCTACTTATTTTTGTGCAATTAATAAGATAGGCTCAATACATCAACGATACGCAAAACTTCGGATTGCTATTTTAGTGATTGAAAAGTGCTCAAAGTCCATTTTTGTTTGAAGAGTTGTGGTCATTAGCTTTATGTTATTTATGTTTTAGGGTTTCGTGTTATTTTTAAATTAATGAGTATTTTTATTTCGAATGTGTCACAATTTTTTTAATTATCAATTTAGGATATTACATTATAAACAATAACAAAGACTAAGATAATATTTATAAATATAAATAGATAATCAAAAATATATAATATTTACTTAAACTATACAACACTATTATATATACTTGTCGGTCCCAAATGTGGTATGCTTGAGACTATCCTTAGGCCTAAGGCTCATACCATTCCCACCGCCCTCCCCTCTCCATCCCCCTTTTTCCTCTTAATAATAGGGCGCTCTAATCCATGATCATTCCTCGCTCTTGTGCCCTTCTGCATAAGGTGCTTCTTCTTGGGATCTAGTACAGCTGGCACTCTTAGGATCTCAAGCTGAGCTGGGTCTGAAAACGCGATCTCATCCTCGTCGGGAATTTCCACCGCAAGCGCCGAAGTATGAACCTGAAAAATATATAAAAATTAGTACCATTTCTTATTTATATTGAATTTATTAACGTTTGTTGAATAATCAAACCTGTATCAACGGGTGCCTGAGTAAGCTCTTGAGATGGGTCTGGTGCAGAATATGAGGTAGTCCCGTGGACGAGATGTTGTTCGAGGTTCAAATAAAGGTTAAAAAAAATAAATAAATATTCACCTTATATTGAATAAAATTGGTTTTAAGTAAAAATCTTACTTGTGGCTCGATAATCTCATGAGAAGACACCTTTGGCTCGGCAGGCCCATGAGAAAATGCCTAAGTGAGTCGCTCTTGTGAACCTACTGGCGCCGAATCCTAAAATATCAAAAATTACGAAATAATAAGTGTTGACACCTGATTTTTGACTTCCCGTAATTTATTTTAAGTGCTTGGAGTCCGTGGACAATAAATAAAATCAGTTGTGTGCCCTAAAGGGTCTAGGTAATTTTTATGAAATTATTTGGGATAATATTTGACCTTGTTGAATTGATAAAGAAATCTCTAGGGTAATTGTGGAAATTAATGATATTCAAAGATTTTTTTTTATTATTATTATTGAAATTAATCAAAAGGGGCAAGAAAACCCTTTTTGATAATTATTTGTTTAATTAATTAAATCAAGGAAAATTAGTTTAATGAGTAGTTTTATTGGCCAAGGTATTTTGAGTAATTAAAAGAATTGACTATTTTACCCTATAAATCTTGGTTCTGTGTGCATTTGCGTAGTTTTTCTTTTAATTAATTCAAAACCAGTGTGTGCAAAATGATTTTTATTTTTATGAGTCATGTTTTAAATTATTTAAGTCCTGATGGACTAATAATTATTATTTATTTATTTATATATTTATTAGTTTATTTTTCCCCCGATCTTTTTTGCATATATATGTATATACACCATGTATGTACCAATATACATGGTGCATATACAATATATGTATATATATATAATGAGGGAATGGGCCCAGCATTTTCAAGATATAACAGACCAGGCCCAGTTCAACAAGGGACTCGGATCCAGTCCGTTAAGGAATTAAAAGGGTGGAGTATTATACTCCTCCATCTGTTTTCATGAAGAAGACCCCTAGGGGTCTGTTTGCAAACATAAGAGAGGAGAGGCGGCTAGGGTGAAACCCTAGCGTCGCCTCTTGTCTTCCACCACCTAGCCCGCCTTTTCTCGGTCCCGTCCCATCGCTATTAACTAGTGGCGTGAAGAGAGAAGGCAAAGCCATTAAATGCTTCATCCTTCTCTCCGCGAAATCAGGCCAAACAACCCCTAAAGGTACAATCCATGTATTTGCCTTTTTATTTTTCGTTTTCTTACAATTGTTAGACATCGTTTTAGCCGTTAATTGAAGTTTTCGGCAAATCTGAACCCTTTACTATGAATCTGAGGTTTAAAATTTGAAATATGTGGATTCCCACATCGAAAATATAGTGTTTTGTTGATATTTTGCGGTTCTATAAATAGAACCCCATCCCTACAAGAGAAAGGAGGAGGAAAAAAAAAGGACCCGAAATATTGGCTTACACTCGAATTTTTTGAGTTGAAAGCTTTATTAGTCTAAATTTTAGCAGTTTTGAGGTTAAAGATCTCTTATTTTTAGTATAAAAACTTTTCGTTGTCATTTTATTTGTGTTGATGTTGTTGTTGGCTGAGTTGAGAAGTGGAAAGAGTGCTCTCAAATCCATTCTAGGTTCAAGGTTGCACACAAAAAAGGTAAACCTTGATATATTTATTGCTTTTTTAGTCTTTAATTTCCACTTTAGTTAAAATTTTAGCTTATTTCTACTATTTTTGGTAGTAGTTATGTAGTTTTCTTTGTTGTTCTTGTTTATTTGTTTGATTTTTGGGAGCTGTTAGTATAGGATCTTAATCGCTAAATGATTAGGATTGATAATGGTTTACTAGTAGAGATATCGAATTTCTCTTGAATGCTTTGAAATAATTGTACAATATGGTTCAATGGACTGTTTAATTACCTCTAGTTGATTCAAAAATAAGGTTATATTGATTTCATTTAGTCTTTAACCTATTTGCCTATTTGATTTGCATTTGCAATGTGAAGCTTATGTGGAATCATAGGGGTGGGGTGTAAATCTGTCTCATTAATGCATCAATATGGTTAAAATGCTGAATTTGGTTTGTTATATCTCATTTTATGGTGATGAAGCTAAGTGTGAATATAGTTGTTACTCCTGGTCCTCTCTTCTTTGCTTAGTTATAAAAGTTGGATCCTTCTATGAGAATCAAACCTGTTACAACTATAAGCCTGGCTCTAAAATGATAAGATAAGGTATATGTTCTTACTTAGTTGTAGCTCTCTAGTTCTGAATATCATGTATGCCTTTATTTCTATTGTGCTTGGATTGGTAACTGCTTCTGTTTCTGTGGCTCATTGATCATGTTTTACCTTTCTCAGATCTTGGTTAGTGCCAATGTGACCATATCATGCCCTTAAATGGTCCTGGTGCTTGAAAATAATTGCAATAATAAACCAAAATGCACTATGCCTAGATAATGCACTTCTTCCTGAACTGGCCAAACTTTCAAATACCTAAATATTGATGTCTTGTCCCTTAAATTGTTATGGTTTGCCTATTCAGTGTCTAGAAAGTATAATAAATGCCCTTCCCTCTGTAATCCCCAGACTATGTGTACTGCATCTATATTGTCTTGAGCTGTTAGGGGCCAGGTTGCTCATATGAAAGTATGAAACTTGTAAGTTTCGCATGTTTTGATTGTATTTAGGAACTTTGTATTATGAACCATGCTTAAACTGTTGTTTTGTTTGCCCTTCTGTGGTGATTTCTTGATTTGGCAAAAGTTGTTAAGTTCTGCATAGGCCTGAGAACAGGTTGTGTTCCTCCAAGGTCTAGGTATCATGACATTGAGTCTTTGAATCTTCCTGATAAGTGGTGTCACATGGTTGTCCTATTATGTTTCTTGACCTTGCCCCTTTGATAACTGATTGTTGGTTTAGCCTGTGTATGTTTGTCATTTGTAAATATCTTCAAAAACCAAATCTGTACTCACCGGTGATTTACTTAAGGTCCAACCTACTACAGAGTCATCATGTACCATGGGTTGTTCCTTTTCCTTTTTTGTTACCTTAAGTCTTACTATGCCTTATCGCTCACTTACCTGATCAAATAGCATTGGTCCCACTTGACTATTCTGCTAAGCTGTAGCTGAATCAGCTGCACTTATACTTGCCTTGTTCTGCTATTATCTATGAGTGTGTTCCCCTACATCTTGTTTTGAATGCTGTTTTCACTTAGTTTGCCTCTGTACCTTATACGATTAACTGGTCCAGTGTCCTAATTCTTGGGTTGTCTTGGAACTTTAGGACCTTAGACTCATACAGTCAAGGCCCTGCACCATGTGTTTCAAATTGCTTGCATGTTTTTCTCTGTTTACTGGCTCTTCTTGTGCATATGTGTATCCCTTCCCCATTTCCCTTATCTGCAAATTAACCCTGTGTGTGAGTATGCCCAGTGAACTTAGGCACACATTAATGATACTAGAATTGACTTACCTTGTGACTTATGTGCCTTGGATGACTGACATGGTTTGCTCTTTTCAAATTCCTGCCTGCTACCTGCACTTGACTATGCATCATATACTTAGAGTTGACTTTTGCATTACCTTTCATGCCTCTTTTGAACTTATAACCATGGTTGAAATGCCATTATTGACATCAAATCCTTGATAAGTCTGTTGCTGTGCCTTCCCATGTTTGAAAATGTTCCCTCTATGTCTTTACTGTATGAAACCACACTCCACTTAGCTCTGCATTGTTATTTTGAGTTGGTTTTCAACCTGATTTGCTTTGACCATCCCTGAGATGCCATGATATAGCTATCATCTTATAGCACTCATTTGCTTTTCTTCAACTTGTTTAAGTCTGTGATCATGGTTGATGATCATGCTCCTCTGAATAAGTTTAAGCATGCCCCTTTCATTTTAGTGGACATACTTGACATATCTGCCTAAGTCTAGTTATATTTGGCTTAACTGCTTGGGGTTGACTACCACTTGCTGAATATGAGATGCTTATCTTTGAATTAAGCTTGTCATTGAGTTTTGAGGTGCACCTTTACCCATCATGTTGGTTCTCTAATCACATGTATCTGCTGCCTGCACTTTATTTGTACTATTCAATGTTACCTGCTCTTGCTGTGACTCTAAGTCCACTCATGAGATAGTCATTGTCTGGTTTGCCTTTGCTTGTCCTTAGTAACTGCATATTTCTTCCCTTTTGTGTTGCTCACAGCTGTTGTTACTGCTTGTCTTTGCCCCTTCAAAGGAGTTGTGTGTTTGATTTGTTATTACTGTTTTGTGTCATTGAGGTCTTCTATAATATGAACTTCATGTGTATGTACTTGTATATTGTCTCCTGTGATTGCTTACTCTTCCCTGTAACTATGTGAAAACTGTACCAACCCACAACATGATTACTTGTATATTGAAGTGATCTCCTGGTTCTGTACCCTCGCGGTCCCTTCTAATGGGATTCAAATAGATCCAGGACCAAGTGTGGTAATTCGGAATTGTCTTAATCTCCCCGGTGTTAGCCATGCCTGGGCTCCTTTGAGGCCCTTGGAACTTGTGCGACATCGGGAATACGGGATTAAGTCCTAGTCCCTATGCCATTCTAAGTCGTAGGATAATTTGAGCACCATTTGTATAGGCAAAGGGGTAAGAATGGATCAAGTGTGATAACCTTATATATACATGTGTATGTGTGTATACTTTATCTTATATACATGTGTGTGTATTTATAACTTTAGTCATTTACCTTAGTGATAAGTTCAGCGATTATAAACTAACCAGTGTTTTTTTTTCTTCCTTCCTCCTCCTCCTCGTGCATGGTCGTTCGGGTCTAATTCAAAGCCCACTCATTGAAAAATGAAAAGTGGCCAAGTAATATGAGACAGAGAAAATGTTGATTTCAATTTCCACGTCAGCTCTATTTATACTATACGTGGATTAATTCTGAGCCGTGGATTTGCTAGCTTTAATCTGGTCGGTTGGTTGGAGGTCATAATAGTAATAACTGCAAGATCTCTCCTTAAGTTTAAAATTCAGCCGTTGATGCAATCTTCCTTTTGTTTAGCATAGAAAAAAGGGATTTTATAGGTCAGGTATTGGATGAGATAGGAGGTATTTCTATTGGGTTGCATTTAATATTTTCTATTTTTTTTATATGTAAAATCCTTAAACAATTAGGTGCTTCATGAAGGGTCTGATTGGAAAGCCACTCATATAATTAGAATTAGGTGTAATTATACAGTTTGAAATATCATCCAATGAAAGGGAAAAGAGGAGAAGGGACAGAAGAGAGCAAAACATGCTATATCATTTGCTTCAGAGTAGTTTAACACACATAAGTACGCATGTACAAAGGATATTCGCTAGTATACTTATCATACTCATCCATTAGTGATCGTTCTAATGTCTAGTAGAGGAGTCTCATGCACAACAATTTAAATCATTTTAGGTAAGGGGAAAGGTGTGAAATTCATGTACTATTGTTTGTCAGGCACAATAACTGTATGATTTGGGTGTAATTACATGGTGTAATTATAAGGTTACTTTTTTTTTTTTTTTTTTTTACTTTTTAGATTGTTTTTATTTTTAAAATATTTGTTTTTACATTATTTATCTTTCATTTTCTTTCTTCTCATTTTCCAACCTTGTTGTGATTCCATGTAATTGTTCAATATTTTTTTTATTTATTTGTTTTTCTTTATGTTCTTCATTTAGCGTAACTGCGTTATTAATTTAATTTACGAAAATACACCTCCTAATATTAGAAAAAATGAGTCATAAAAAAAACTTGTCATATAACGAGTGATGACATGACATTAAAGTAGAGTTTCATTGTTGAATGAGGTTATGGATTTACGTTTTCCCTTTTCTTATGAATTATATTTACTTAAGTTATATTGAAACTTATTTTATTTTAGGTTGGAATTTGACATACGAGTATTATGTTAAAAAAATAAATTTTGAATTTATGTTGTATTTTCAATGTCAATTTATTTACTTTACTAATATTGACTTGTTATTTCACATTGCATGCCGTTCATTATCAATTAGAATTGATAAATTATATTTTTGTCAAATAATTGAATAATGTTTGAAATTATTTATTATATTTATAAATATTAATTTTTTCTCAAACATGTCGTCCATGATATTCTTATGAGATGTATGCTTTTACTTTTTTATTTAAATTAATATATTTTAAATTTGAGAAATATATATCAATCATTTTTTTATGATAAGAACAAAGGTGATATTCAAAGTTTCAACAACTATAGAGGGATCAAGCTGCAAAGCCACACTATGAAGGTGTGGGAAAAGGTGGTGGAGATGAGGGTGAGAAGAGGCGTGTCCATTTCAGAGAACCAGTTTGGATTCATGTCGGGGCGCTCGACTACAGAAGCCATCCATCTTGTGAGGAGACTGGTGGAGCAGTATAGGGAGAGGAAGAAAGTCCTGCAAATGGTTTTCATCGACCTAGAAAAGGCTTACGACAAAGTGCCAAGAGAGGTTTTATGGAGATGCTTGGAGGTCAGAGGTGTACCTGTAGCGTACACTAGGGTGATCAAGGACATGTATGAGGGAGCCAAGACCAGGGTAAGCACAGTGGGAGGAGACTCGGAGCACTTCCCAGTGGAGATGGGGTTGCACCAAGGATCAGCTCTTAGCCCATTTTTATTTGCTCTAGTGATGGATTGTCTGATGCGGCGAATTCAAGGTGAGGTGCCATGGTGTATGTTATTTGCTGATGACATAGTCTTGATCGACGAGACACGCAGCGGAGTGAACGCTAAGCTGGAGGTTTGGAGACAAACTCTGGAGTCTAAAGGGTTCAAGTTGAGTAGGACCAAGACAGAGTATATGGAGTGCAAGTTCAATGACGTAACACATGAGTCTGGCACGGAAGTGAGGCTTGGTACCCAGGTCATCCCAAAGAAAAGAAGTTTCAAATATCTCGGGTCTATTATACAAGAAAATGGGGATATTGACGATGATGTCTCACATCGTATTGGCGCAGGGTGGATGAAATGGAGGCTTGCTTCAGGAGTGCTGTGTGATAAGAAGGTGCCACCAAAACTTAAAGGCAGGTTCTACAAAGTGGTTGTGAGACGGATGTTATACCCCCATTTTAACCGGGTTAAAGTAGAGTACAACATATTGGTGATCCCTATTTTGTTTATTTTTAAGGAGTCGCCACCTAATTATTTATGGTGAATTAGGACACCTAAAGTTTATTAAAGTTATGTTTAAAGTTAACTCTGTTTAAGGTCTGCGAAACTTAAGATTCTAGGTAAGGGTTCAATTAGTCTAAAGGGAAGGTATTAGGCATCCTTTAAGACCCATTAACAATGGTTAACCGACCGGACTTACGATTAGTTAGGCTAAGTGTAAATATAGTATTGAAAACGTAGCTTTGTAAATATGTCTAAAGTTATAGATAGACATGTAAGAATGTGATTTAAAATAGGATTTGTAAAAGGTAATAATTGGTATAAAAGAAGATTTTAAGTGCTATTTAAAAGTAAGACTTATAAAAGATTATTAGTTCAATATAGAGTATGTAAGAATTATTTTAACAAATACATGTTTCAAGCGTTGAAAAAGAGCTAAAGTGAAAGAGTTATCCGTTAAATTAGTTTGCCTTTTTATTTCTCAGAAATTTGTGATGTTTTAAATTTCTAAGATAGTAAGAGTGAAAAGTGATTCCTTTAATCCAAATATGCGTAGGCATGCTATTTGAAAATCAATTACTCCAAATAAATGTTATAGATACTATAAATAGTTTAGAATATAAATAGAAGAGAATGTAATTTGTGGAATTAACTACCCATTACTAAACTAAACCCCTTAATGTCACTAAGGTTCATCTAAATTAACAAGAAAAATGTTAGCCATACAATACACATTAAATGCACACAAAATAAAATAGAGGAGTAGATGTAATGTAAATGGGCTCAGCCCATTTAGGAAGGCTGTTGTCCGCTACTGTTGGGCTTCGGCCCAGATTTTATTTTTTCTTCTTTGGCTACGGATTGGGCTGATCGGATACGAGAGGAGGATTTTGTTGGGCTTTTAGCCCAACGCCGAACGCGGAAGGAGACGAGTCGCTTGGTCTCGTATGCGATAGTAAAAAAAAAAGGATTAGTACAATGAGGATTTATAAGATCTATACTTCAAATATGCAATAAAGAAAAAGTAACAGCCGAAACTTAGATAAAGAATCCAATTTCTTTTTAACACGAATCAATATTTAAATTCATAGATGAATCCTAATCCCACTTAGCACCTCATTGTCATTTAGAGAGACACCAAAGGCATACAAAGTGCCGGATATACCTAAGTATACCATATGTATATTCAAGTATAGACTTTAGGGTAACACAGAATTTTACCTATAACACATGCTCATGCTATTGTTCTTAGGAGAAACCATCATTTCAAATAAAGCGTCATAAATGAATTTACCAACCAGTTTGCCAAAGAAGGGATACTCAACATTACATGATAGTAACTAATTGCACTTTGCTTGAAAGTGAACAAAGACTCATTTTTGATACAACTGAAACAATAGATTTTAGACAAGCGACATTTTAGCTGAACAAAATCTTAGTCAGCTGCTGTTCTGAAACAACTGAGTGGTTGCTAATACTCAAGTTGATACAGAGAAATGTTACTTAATCCAAACTACCATTATAGTGGAGGAATACTGTTGACAAGCTGAAATACTCCACAAAATCTAACGGACTGACTTAAATAGGATATGAAACTGGCTGACCATTTTAACAAAAATATATACTCAGACCAAACGAGTTACTGAAGTGAAATTGAACTAAGCAAGAACCATTCAAATAATCAACAGAAAAATAAAAGTGTAAGGGATGCTAATAAGACAGCTACTTAACCAAAGACATGGAGAAGGATTTGAATGTTGTTGAAACATTTGATCCTCTAACTTGAACTTAAAGTATTGAAGAAATGGGACTAGAAAAGATTTGGCTCAATAAACAACCAGTTGTTTACTACTCCTGTCAACCCATTCCGAGAATTCAAACATGCAATCTTGGAGCATACTAATGGTCTAAAGGGTCCTAACTGAAATCATAAACAGAACAGAGAATACTCAACTAGAATAAGAAAAGATTACTGAACCCAAATGTATGATTATACTAAAGAGGTGAGCTATTAATCAACAACTTCATTACTTAAACATTCAAGGACTGATTAAGACTAGACCAGCAACCAATTATCAAAAGGATAAGTTCAAGCAACATAACAAGACAACCATGTGACCCCAATCAGTCAAGCCAAATATAACTAGACTTAGGTAGATATGTCAAGTATACACACTAAATGAAAAGAGGTATGTTTAACTTATTTAGAGAATATGAACATCAACCATGATCATAGACTCAAACAAATTTAAGAAAGTCAAATGAGTACTACAGAGTGATAGCTATATCATGGCATCTCAGGAGTGGGTTAAGGCGAGTAGATTAGCAGCCAGACCAAGATGAAAGAAAGCAGGCAAGTTACAACATGTTTGGAAGGGAGGGGTTATGCAAAATTTACTCAATGATGACATATCTAGAACAGGGAGAGAGGTAAATCATATTCAGCAATGCAGAGTTCAAGGAGTAAAAACAGGACACTAACAAGGTTTGATGTTTATGATCAGTAGAGATGTCCAAAGTGAGATACAATGCTGCAGTATTCTAAAGGAGGAAACTAACTATGCAAGACTAATGAGAATGAACTATCAATACAGGATCCAAAAACAACTCCTCAAGACACTGATGGGCATACAAACCAGGTTCAATGCTTATGATTATATAATGGTCACCTATGAATAGAGTTGAGAAGCACAAAAACCATATTATGGCACCAAGGTAGTAATTCAGGTAGACACGGTTGAATCTGAAGTCATCAGATGGGTATTTGAGGTGTGCAAGACACTTCAGGCAGTGTGACAGTTTCATCTCTTAGGAGAGGAATATCATAGTTTAAGCTAGTGAAAGTTGCAGACTCATTCAAGATACAAGACAAGTATCATACAACAGCACTTAGAGGTATATCTAGGTCATTAGTTCTTTCAAAATAAGTATTGTCACATAGAGAGGACAAATGATCAAAAGTGATCCAACAACATGTCATGTAGGGATCTAGAACGAGGCAGTCCCATCAAAATCATACAATCTAAACTACTATTCAAACAGTTATGTAATATCCTATATGTCCCCTAATTAGCTAAAGCAAACTCCTTATTCAGACACAGTACTAATAGTGAACTGTTACCCTCATCAGACCTCAAACTTGTTCCACATGGATAATTTCAGTTCCATAGCAGTTCACATATATTTCTTGTACAGGATTAACATGAATTTGATTGAAGAATACACTGACGTTAAACACCAAAATCACTTTAAACGACAAACAACAAATAACTGAACTAATCTAAACAGGTCCAAATAAACAGGATTATGTCAAATTAGAGACCAAACACCGTCATCATAATCATCCCTAACGAACTCGTACAAACATCTAAACACCAACAAAACTGAAATTGAACTAAGCTAAAAGTTAAGACATAAACCAAATGGATTCTATCAACTTCTAGACTGCAAAAAACCCGAACTAAATTAAGACGCGCACATACAAGAATCATTAAAACCAAAATCAAACTAACCAATCCTGAACATGCTCGATACTAAAAATCATAAACAAAGATTCAACCAAAACGAAACAAACATGCGAACATATTCGAAACTTCAGATTTGAAGAGAAAAGAACATGCTGACCTTTTGTGGGTGCAGTGAAGTGGGTGTCAACGGCCACGAATCTACTCGAATACGACGAGCTCGAAATCGATTAAAGTAACTAAAGCTTCAGATTGGAAAGTGAAAATAGAGTAATTGTCACGCCCCAAAACCCACCCTAGACGTGACCGGCATCCGACGTCATGAACAACATCGGAAGAACCTAAACGACACAATAATAATACTTGAACCCGCCAGGTTCAACATTCGCCTCCAACAATTTATAAATTAAATGTAACACATCATGATCACATGAATTAAATCAGCGGAAGTCTTTATAAGTAAATAGTCATAAACGTGACAAGCACCCATTAAGTCGTACGAGACTTTGACAATCTACCCACAATTCTAACAACTATCTATGGAGCTTCTAAGAGACATAACAATCGTCAAACTTCGGGACGCAGCCCGGAAATCTAGAATAATAAATGAAACAGGAAGTGTCCCACGAACAAGGATGTGGGCTCACCCAAATCAGCAGCAGCAGCAGCAAGTCCTCTTAAGCGTCGAAAGTATCACGAACCTGCTCTTCTTTGTTACCTAACATACCATCAGAAACAACAATGGTATGCCTGAGTACTTTCGTACTCAGTGAGTGCCTCGGGGACAACAAGTATTATAAAAATAAAATATAATAATACATAAAGAAATCAGTTCTGAAAGGATAGTATAAAAACAGTCATTCCCCTTTTGTGATTCTTAATATCATTTGTTAAGCAGTTTACAAAGTCATTAATCGATATAAAAACAGGTATTCAGCATATGTATCTCAATAAGAATTGTCAAAATCAATTACAAAGCCTTTTGTCAATTTATAACTTCAAATATGCCTTTCTAATCAATTAAGATTGTCAACGACCGTCCCATGAGAGAATAAGAATATCACACATGCCAATACAGGCCCAAGAATCAATTATATCGCGCATAGCGCACCACACCGGAACATATAATTCTCGGTGACCACTCATCCTCCCGAATGGCTAGGCATAAACATAACAATAAAGTCCATGGCATAGAAGCCGATTCAAAAATTGTCTCAAAGCAGTCACAACATCAATAACATTAAAGTTCATTACACATATCGATCAACGAAAGACATATTAACTTAACTCCTTACCATTTACCATGCCAAACATTTCACTTACGAATTCAATATCACCACAAGCCACTCAAAGGCAACAAGATACAAAGCAAGCCACTCATAGGCAAACTAATCTATCAATCGTTACTCCGGGTTAGGAAATCACGGAGGCTAATCGTCCTCTGGACTAGCACAGCAATAGATACTCTGGGCTAGGAAGCAACGGAGGCTAATCGTCCTCTGGACTAGCACAGCAATAGATACTCCGTGCTAGGAAGCAACGGAGGCTAATCGTCTTCTGGACTAGCACAGCTTGCCCATACAGGCCCAAACACAAACAAAATACAAATCATGTCATATTACCAAATTATCAATCATGGCTTAGAGCTGAATCTCACATCTCAAGTCATCATCTCAAATAGAGGCATTTCAAGTTACAACCGATTGAGAATCTTATTCAAATATCTTATTCAATTTCAAGTTTAAGAAACCCATTTAACAACAAAACAAGTTGAAGGTCTAACCTTTAGAAGATTAAGTTCAATCATCCAATAATGGGGAAAATCGAGTTTCACAAAGTAGTATAGTTCGTGTAAGGTTCGATGCGGGCTTGACCCTACACACGCATGACCTTGTCTAAAAGAAATCATCTTTGTAGTCAAATTATCATTACGGACCATTATGCCATATTGAAAGGATAAGTTATTCCGACCAATGTTTGAAAACGTATAACTTCTTTACGAAAGATTTCCATGTCTTAAATCATCAATGAGAATATCATTACCAACCCTTAACCATCATTATTAAACATATCTTATAGAGGAAAACATTCATAATATCACATAAATATATAGGGTTTGTTACAATCTAGGTTTAATGTGGATTTGTCCCCTCACACACATTAACCACCATTTAAACATGAATTAGAGTTCAAGGAACATGAAAAGATTGCTTTTCCTTTCATTCATTAAAGGATCTTGAATAATATTTATACTTCCAAATTCAAGAACAACAACATCAACAACAATCTCAACAATTATTTTATATCAATATCCAACTAATTCTATCCATTTAATCATACCAAAACAGCCCACAAATCATTTGATATCCAAAAATCATAACCGAGCTTTCAATGTCATTTTCTCTATTCTAATCCGTCAAATCTATCAATGATAAGGGTAAGAACATTTTATTAAAATCTTAGACATACATTAGGGTTTTGTATGAGAAGTTCACCCTTTCTATTCAATAAAGAACTTTCAAGAAAAGAAGTCATGCATTCCAAAATAAGATTTTCAAAAGAGACATACCTTAATTTGTTAAACAAGATTTAACAATTCACTTTTCTATTAAAGAACACCCAAAACCTAGCTTGAATCACTTTGGAAGGAGATATGTTGCAAACCCTTAATTGCTCCAAAACTTGAATTAAAGACTTGAATTTTGGAGAATATTTCCTAAATCTTGATTCTTGAACCTTGAAATGGGTTTTCTTGAAAACCCTAGATTAGGAATGATGGTTTCTTGTTTAGATTACAAGTATATATGTTAGAATGGAGTTGGAATAATTAGAATGGACTTACCTTGGTGTTCTTGATGTTGGAGGAGAGTAGGAGGTTGTTCTAGGGTTTGAGGGAATGAAAAATAATGACTTGAACTGATATGGACGAATATATAATGTTCTGGAAAATACAGTTTACGTCCAGCACTGTGCTGGCCGTATTTTCAGTTTACGGGCCGTAAACTGACTTTACGGGTCGTATTTTGCACACGGACTGCACTGTGTCTCTTCAGTAAAATGGCCATAACTCTTTGCACAGATGTCCGTTTGACCCCCGTAAGATACCGTTGGAAAGCTATTTCAAAGATCTACAACTTTCATCAAGGAGGCTTTCCCAAATTCCAAATAAGGTTTGAAATACGGGCCGTAAAGTGAAATACGATCCGTATTTAACCTTATGACCTCAAAAATGTCAAATTCCAGAATGTTCAGAAATTCTTGGTTTCAGTTCACGACTTGGATTACGGCCAGTAAACTGAAATACGACCACTGTTCATGGGCGTAAACCACCATATCACAACTGAACGGAAAAATTTCAATTCCCATATTCTTTATCTGATTTTCTAAGTCTAGGATCATGATCAAAGTTTAAGTTAAAGGTACGGGGTGTTACAATAATATGTGGCTATTTTTCAGAACGAGGATATCTTTTCGATGAGGATTTCAGTCCCAAATCTTATATTTTCAACAGAAGGTTTTTCTGATTTTAAAAGAAAATCAAGACTAGAGCAGAAACGAAGCTTAAGAATTGAGGACAGGAAACTTGTGTATCCTCCGAAAACCCTAAGAAATCCCCCCCACAAATGTCTGAAGAAAGTCCTCTTTATAGGGTTCCAATTCGGGTTTAAGAAAAAGAGGAGCGTATGAGAGAAGATGAAGGCGTGGGGGACAGGTGTGTGTGGAAGCGGCAGAGAACGTGGGGAACAGGGAAGTGTGGAGGTGCAGAGAAGGGTGAGAAGAGAGAGAAGTGAGTGGAGAGGAACGTGGGAGAGAGAAGAGGAAGGAGAGGAGAAAAAGGAATGAGAGAGGGAAAGAGAAGAGCGGGGTAGGGGTGTGCGTCGGCTGAAGAGGAGAAAGAGAAAGGGATTAGGTTTAGGTTTAGAAAATAAAGGGATGGGCATGGACCGGGTCGGGTTGGTTGTGAGTGTTGGGCTGATCCGGGTAGTTTAGAGTAATGGGCTGCTGAGTAATGGACTTAAAAGGTGGACTGGGTATTAAAATGTGGGCTGATTATTTGGGTTTGGGAATAATTTTGTATTTGTATTTTGGGCCATTAATGTAACTGAAAATTGCTGGTCCTTCCTCCTCTATTTAGTTATTTTTGGGCTTCTAATTTAGTAACTAGTACAATATATATTATGTGAAGACAAATAATAATTAGTAAGCAGAAAGTAAAGGATTTAACAAAGTAAAATTAATTTAACGAGTACAAATCCTAAAATGAAACGATGACAAACCATTTAAAATTTGTGATAAAGTAATAATAGTAATATAGAAAATAAAAGTAGCGAAAATAATAGTAGTGAAGTAAAAATAGAATAGTGAAAAAATAGAGTATTTAGCTCGGCAGTAAATTTAGGAGCCCGAGTAAATAAAATTAAATAAAGGAGGGACAAAATTGGGTGTCAACAGATGCCCCTCTTCGACCGTAGACGATGTAAGAGTCTTCGGGCGAAGAAGTTGACGTAGTAGCCAATTTTGTTCTGACCAACAAATACGAAATTGAGAAAATATGGGTTAGGAGAATTGGTAGAAAATATTATGAAGGCAAAAGGAATTATGGTCGAACCTGTTGAGCGAATGTTATTTATGGATTTATAACTTTGCAAAGGTTGTGGACAGGTGACGAGAATGGAACATACGCTTATAGCCTCTTAATTATAAATGTAGCGCGCAACATACCTATAAGTAGGACTCTACTAGACACGATGTAAATTCTCTAAAAAATGCCCCAGTGCTAAGTTATGGAGACACTGGGATATAGAAAAGGCTACGAGATTTGTGAAAAGAGTTGATTGAGTAGAGTCTTGGCGGTGTATATGAAAGAAATTTTTTGGATAACCTACGTATCACATGTTTGTGGACGTAGGCGGAGTCGAGTTCGAGGGTAGATTCGTGACCTTTGCTTATGAGTTTGATATTCCTCTTCAGCGTATTTGCCCCAGTTCACTGCGTAAGATAAAGTTCCACGTTTGCGCTGTGTCTCTGCAGGTTGTACTTTCTGCCAAAACTGAAATTCATGTCAAAATTAGTAATATAAAGAGTGTAAAATGATAGTAAACATGAGTGTGGGAATGAAGATGAAGCCGTGTGGCTTATAATGAAGCAGTGTGGCCAAATGTTGTCTCTGGTTGTCTTCTAGGACTTGAATGAATGCGCGATGTTTATGCTGATTATCTCCAGTTGTATTTGAAGACTTTAAATGATAATGAGGCCTCCGGCTGTCTTCCGGGACTCGATGATAAATGATATCTGCGGAATTTAAGGTAAAGTCGTTAAAGTAGGTAAAGTAGATGATGAAATAAAGCGATAAAGTATAGAGTAAAGTAAGTGTGTAGTCGTTTGGCTTATGCAGGTGAGGCTGTGTAGCCATGTGATGTCTCCGGTTGTCTTCGGGGACTCGATGATATATCTCCGGTTGTCTTCGGGGACTTGATGATATATCTCTGATTGTCTTCGGAGGCTTAATGATAATTCCTTTAAAGTTCAAGGTAAAATCGTTAGAGTTGGTAAAGTGAATGATAAAGTAGAGAGTAAAGTCATAGTGCAGCCGTCTGGCTTATGCATATGAGACTGTATAGTCGAATTATGCCCCCGGTTGTCTTCGGAGACTCGACGCCAATCCTGTAAAATTCAAGATAAAAATGTGAATTCTTATTTTAGGGTGGAAGGACCCAATATGTCCTATTTTAGGGTGGACGAACCCGATGTATCCTATTTTAGGGTGGACAAACCCATGTATGTCTCCGGTTGTTTTTGAGGACATGATGCATATGCCGCGTGAGGCATTTAAAGAAATGATATCCTATTCAAGGCGGACGAGCCTAAAGTGTCCTATTAAAGGCGGACGAGCCTAAAGTGTCCTATTCAAGGCGGACGAGCCTAAAGTGTCCTATTAAAGGCGGACGAGCCTAAAGTGTCCTATTAAAGGCGGACTAGCCTAAAGTGTATAGTTATCCTCGGAGTGTGATAATGGTTTCTACAAAATTTAAAGTAAAGTCATTAAAGTATTTAAAATAAATAATAAAACGGAGAGTAAAGTAAGAGTCAGTTCGCTCGGCTAATGATATTGATGGTATCGTGACAGGCCAAATTAAAGACACGTAATCCTGATTTAATTCGCCTTCAATCTCGTCAACCTACAAAAACAGGTATATAAAGTCATAAAATTATTGTGATAAAAAAAAAAAAAAAAAAAAAGATAAAGTTGGAAGTAAAGCCGTATGGCTTTTGAGGCGAGGCCATAATGAGCCAAATGATGCTTTTTGGCCCTGATTGATAGACTTGACTGTTGATCTCGCGATTTTAGGTTCCTGCACTCAAAGAAAAATTCTTAGTTTGGGAGGGGGAAGCTGATTCGTGTTTGACTCGAAGCTTGACGTTGTTGGCGCTCCGTTCGTCTTGTTTGTTTGGATCTTGCAATCTCCATTCAAACCTCGGTAGATGAACAGTAGTGAATCAATTGAAAGAAAGTATTTCATTTGAAAAGTAGGTATGTAAGTATATGTATAAGGAAATATAACTATGTGTATATAAGTTGTGAAATGTATATATGTAAATGTATGCATGTAAGGAAAGATGTAAATATATGTATGTAAAATATTTCTGCCAACTTCAGATTGCGACACTTCTGAAACGTCCTTTGTCTATAATACCCTGTGTGATAGCCTTAAATCTTTGTTGGTGTCCAACCATTCTCTTGTCTATATTTTTTTTCAAAATATGCCCCAGTTTTGACCTCGTGAAAGTATACTAAACTTATGTTGTGGTGTGACCGAACCTTATATAGGTTGCCTACGTATCCTGCCAAGGAATCAGGTCAGAATGTAGTTCGTAAGGTTCATAAAAAAATGGTTTGAAATTTTCTCATAAAGGGACCGAACCCGATATGGATTGCCTACGTATCCCACCAAGGGAATCAGGTCAGCGTAGTTCTGTTATGTAAATGATAAAGGTTTGTTGGATTTCTAACTAAACATGACTGAACCATATGTTAATAGTCTATGAATCTCGCCGAGGGAATCAGGCCATATGTAGTTTTCCTTATATAAGGATTTTTGAATTCTTTGTTGTAATGCAACCGAACCCTATGTGGGCTGCCTACGTATCCCCCCATGGGAATCAGGTCGGAACGTAGTTCGTAACTATTGTTTAAGGAAAGGTTGCAAACTAGGTTGTCTAACCTGACGTCGTATTTTGATTTCTTCTTGAATCACCTATCGACTATTTCATTTTCTTTCAAAATGGAATCTTGTCTTATCATCTAAATTCTTTGTTATTCTCTCGAGATTTATGTTGTCTATTCGTTCATTTTATGTCGCAATCATAGAGTTGGCAGTTTTGATAAATAAAGTAGAAAATAATAATAATAGATGATTAAGGAAAATCAGAAATGCATTCATAGATTTTGCAATTAAGCTTCCAAAAGATGAAGCAAAACAAACAAAAGTTTTGGGTACGATTCAAGCCTCAATTTAAAAAAACAAGTTCACTACATGTTCATACTACCAAGACTCCCGGCGAATCAGGGACGGAGTACAAGTCCAATTCTTCAGAGTCTCTCCTAGTTCGTCATCTCGTGTGGTAGGTGTCTCGGTGTTGTGAGTAGTTGTAGCAGTAATCTTCATGTGCATTTTCCTTTGGATTGTTCCTACGGGAGCAAAAGTTGATGACGTGCCCATCTCCATCTTTCCAATTAGCGTAATGGTCTTTTCAAATTCTTAACTTCTTCGATAGTTATCATGTTCACGTTGGCGTTTTCGTGAGTAGGCAAAGGGATTGTTGTCCACGTTGGGCCTAGCTCCAGTGAGCTGGATTGCTCCCTCCTTAATCAAGGCTTCAATTTTATTTTTGAGCCCATAACAATCTTCAGTGTCATGCCCAACAACTCCAGAATGGTATGCACAGCGCTTGGAACCGTTAAACCATTTTGGAATAGGATTGAGAATTTTCCCTTCAATAGGTTGTATCACGCCTGCTGCTTTCATTCTTTCAAACAATTGAGCCAAGGGTTCAGCGAACCGAGTGTAATTACGGGTGTTTTTGGTGTCATGGTTTGGACGGACTTTATGTGCAGTATGTGGTCGATTTTGGTAAGTGGGAACTTGAACAATTTGGTATGGACGTGGGTTTTGATAGTGAGGTGCTCGAGGTTGGTAGTAATTTGGTCGGGCATTGTAGACAGGGTAAGTAGTTAGTGGAGCTTGGTAGAGTTCAGCATAGTTGTAAGGGTAGAAAGGCTGTTGTGGATGGTTAAAGTATGTAATGGCTTGGTTTGGTGGGTTTAGGGGAGTAGTTGTAGGTGGTGGGTTAGTGTTGGTGGGTAAAGGAATGTAAGGAGTATGACCTAGTGATTGATTTGGTGGGTTGACGGGTGGTGGATTAGGAGTAGTATAGGTAGTGTAAGTGGATGGTTGATTTTGTGGAAGAGTATAGTTAGTGTAAGTGGGTGGCTCACTTTGTGGAGGAGTATAGACGGATGATGGATTTGGTGGGTTTGCGGGGGTGATTGGAGGTAAGTTGTTGTTGGTAGGTGCATTATTTCGAGAAGGAGAATGTTCAGGAACTGGAGATTCAAGTGATGGAAAACGAGGCGGGTTTGGTGCAGTATTTCTAGGTTCAGGAGGCGGACTTTGGAGTGTGATGGATAAATTGGTCAAGTCCCTAACCCGATTCAGTTCTCCACGTAGATCCTCAATTTCTTGAGTCAGGCGAGCGATATGTTCATCACGTTGAATAGTAGTTCCGTGTTCGGAAGTCTCGGGGGGATCACTAGAGATCACGATGTTTTCCAAACCAGTTGAAATAGATGCGGCTGGATCGGACATAATATTTTCTTTTCCCTAAATAGCCTAACTACGTCGCGGTAATGATGATGTATTTGACCTTGTGAGGTAAGGATGGTCAGCCAGCTCGAGTATCAACACGAATCAACTTTTGGGAATAAAGTAAAGAAACATAAAGTGTAAATGATGTCAGTCTAATGAACATATCTAGGTAGAGTCATGATCACATAAAGTCAAGTAAGTCACGCAGCAAATAATTCATAAAGTTGTCAAACAAATATAAACGAGTATATCAAACAATAACGCGTCCTAATATGCATGTGACCTCTTTGTGCCAGAGGTAGGCCTAACGTTTGTTTGAAGGGTAAGTGTGTCATAATACGTCATCCCACTGCTTTTGATTAAACAAATTCTATTTCCTAAAATAAAGTACAAAAGTAATGTAATATTTATTACATATCAAATGAGTACAACATAAATGTTTCCTAATCTAAGTAAAGTAATACAACGCCTAGCTCTATTTTGTGATATCTTTGGTCTTCGTCATTTGTTGATGTACTCCGATGCAACTTCATACTTGTCATAGAAATATTAGTCATGCCCTCCTTCCTAAAGTTTAATTAATTAGAGCAAATAGTCAATATTTAGGCACAATTATCCTTCAAACATGCACATAAAGTATGATTGGTGTCACTCGGGGTCGTGAACCCGCCTGGACGTTTGGGTAAAGTCAACTAATGGGTTTAATACACCAAGGGTATTAAACCTCCTAGGTCATGAAATGTATGCTCTTAATAAAGGGTGTTGGTCTAGCTCTATCTTAGGCTGACTAAGAGTTGTTTTCCTATGACACAAGGTTCTCCCAAGTGGACAACTTGGGAGTGGAAAGTCTGTGGCCGTCGACTGCACCGCCGATCGACTAAATCCACAAGATCGATCCAACTAAAGGGTGATTTTGTAGTGTACGGCCGCGAACCGCGAAACCGCTTTAAGTGTGTGAATATGTGTGAGTTTTCCAGGAGTGGAAGAAATATGAACGGAATGACAATTTTATCAAAGCAGTAACATTTAAACAGTTTATATCAAACAAACAGTTTATATCAAACAAATAATTAATAGCATGTAAAAACCGTTAACAAATAAATAAAGTAATTAAAATAAGCACACAAAGCCTATTTAAACTAAGTCCGTTATGGTTAGAACCTAATTAGTCCCCAGCGGAGTCGCCAAGCTGTTATACCCCATTTTAACCGGTTTAAAGTAGAATACAACATATTGGTGATCCCTATTTTGTTTATTTTTAAGGAGTCGCCACCTAACTATTTATGGTGAATTAGGACACCTAAAGTTTATTAAAGTTATGTTTAAAGTTAACTCTGTTTAAGGTCTGCGAAACTTAAGATTCTAGGTAAGGGTTCAATTAGTCTAAAGGGAAGGTATTAGGCATCCTTTAAGACCCATTAACAATGGTTAACCGACCGGACTTACGATTAGTTAGGCTAAGTGTAAATATAGTATTAAAAACGTAGCTTTGTAAATATGTCTAAAGTTATAGATAGACATGTAAGAATGTGATTTAAAATAGGATTTTTAAAAGGTAATAATCGGTATAAAAGAAGATTTTAAGTGCTATTTAAAAGTAAGACTTATAAAATATTATTAGTTCAATATAGAGTATGTAAGAATTATTTTAACAAATACATGTTTCAAGCGTTGAAAAAGAGCTAAAGTGAAAGAGTTATCTGTTAAATTAGTTTGCCTTTTTATTTCTCAGAAATTTGTGATGTTTTAAATTTCTAAGATAGTAAGAGTGAAAAGGGATTCCTTTAATCCAAAAATGCGTAGGCATGCTATTTGAAAATCAATTACTCCAAATAAATGTTATAGATACTATAAATAGTTTAGAACATAAATAGAAGAGAATGTAATTTGTGGAATTAACTACCCATTACTAAACTAAGCCCCTTAATGTCACTAAGGTTCATCTAAATTAACAAGCAAAATGTTAGCCATACAATACACATTAAATGCACACAAAATAAAATAGAGGAGTAGATGTAATGTAAATGGGCTCAGCCCATTTAGGAAGGCTGTTGTCCGCTACTGTTGGGCTTCGGCCCAGATTTTATTTTTTCTTCTTTGGCTACGGATTGGGCTGATCGGATACGAGAGGAGGATTTTGTTGGGCTTTTAGCCCAACGCCGAACGCGGAAGGAGACGAGTCGCTTGGTCTCGTATGCGATAGTCAAAAAAAAAGGATTAGTACAATGAGGATTATAAGATCTATACTTCAAATATGCAATAAAGAAAAAGTAACAGCCGAAACTTAGATAAAGAATCCAATTTCTTTTTAACACGAATCAATATTTAAATTCAGAGATGAATCCTAATCCTACTTAGCACCTCATTGTCATTTAGAGAGACACCAAAGGCATACAAAGTGCCGGATATACCTAAGTATACCATATGTATATTCAAGTATAGACTTTAGGGTAACACAAAATTTTACCTATAACACATGCTCATGCTATTGTTCTTAGGAGAAACCATCATTTCAAATAAAGCGTCATAAATGAATTTACCAACCAGTTTGCCAAAGAAGGGATACTCAACATTACATGATAGTAACTAATTGCACTTTGCTTGAAAGTGAACAAAGACTCATTTTTGATACAACTGAAACAATAGATTTTAGACAAGCGACATTTTAGCTGAACAAAATCTTAGTCAGCTGCTGTTCTGAAACAACTGAATGGTTGCTAATACTCAAGTTGATACAGAGAAATGTTACTTAATACAAACTACCATTATAGTGGAGGAATACTGTTGACAAGCTGAAATACTCCACAAAATCTAACGGACTGACTTAAATAGGATATGAAACTGGCTGACCATTTCAACAAAAATATATACTGAGGCCAAACGAGTTACTGAAGTGAAATTGAACTAAGCAAGAACCATTCATATAATCAACAGAAAAATAAAAGTGTAAGGGATGCTAATGAGACAGCTACTTAACCAAAGACAGGGAGAAGGATTTGAATGTTGTTGAAACATTTGATCCTCTAACTTGAACTTAAGTATTGAAGAAATGGGACTAGAAAAGATTTGGCTCAATAAACAACCAGCTATTTACTACTCCTGTCAACCCATTCCGAGAATTCAAACATGGAATCTTGGAGCATACTAATGGTCTAAAGGGTCCTAACTGAAATCATAAACAGAACAGAGAATACTCAACTAGAATAAGAAAAGATTACTGAACCCAAATGTATGATTATACTAAAGAGGTGAGCTATTAATCAACAACTTCATTACTTAAACATTCAAGGACTGATTAAGACTAGACCAGCAACCAATTATCAAAAGGATAAGTTCAAGCAACATAACAAGACAACCATGTGACCCCAATCAGTCAAGCCAAATATAACTAGACTTAGGTAGATATGTCACGTATACAAACTAAATGAAAAGAGGTATGTTTAACTTATTTAGAGAATATGAACATCAACCATGATCATAGACTCAAACAAATTTAAGAGAGTCAAATGAGTAATACAGAGTGATAGCTATATCATGGCATCTCAGGAGTGGGTTAAGGCGAGTAGATTAGCAGCCAGACCAAGATGAAAGAAAGCAGGCAAGTTACAACATGTTTGGAAGGGAGGGGTTATGCAAAATTTACTCAATGATGACATATCTAGAACAGGGAGAGAGGTAAATCATATTCAGCAATGCAGAGTTCAAGGAGTAAAAACAGGACACTGACAAGGTTTGATGTTTATGATCAGTAGAGATGTCCAAAGTGAGATACAATGCTGCAGTATTCTAAAGGAGGAAACTAACTATGCAAGACTAATGAGAATGAACTATCAATACAGGATCCAAAAACAACTCCTCATGGCACTGATGGGCATACAAACCAGGTTCAATGCTTATGATTATATAATGGTCACCTATGAATAGATTTGAGAAGCACAAAAACCATATTATGGCACCAAGGCAGTAATTCAGGTAGACACGGTTGAATCTGAAGTTATCAGATGGGTATTTGAGGTGTGCAAGACACTTCAGGCAGTGTGACAGTTTCATCTCTTAGGAGAGGAATATCATAGTTTAAGCTAGTGAAAGTTGCAGACTCATTCAAGATACAAGACAAGTATCATACAACAACACTTAGAGGTATATCTAGGTCATTAGTTCTTTCAAAATAAGTATTGTCACATAGAGAGGACAAATGATCAAAAGTGATCCAACAACATGTCATGTAGGGATCTAGAACGAGGCAGTCCCATCAAAATCATACAATCTAAACTACTATTCAAACAGTTATGTAATATCCTATATGTCTCCTAATTAGCTAAAGCAAACTCCTTATTCAGACACAGTACTAATAGTGAACTGTTACCCTCATCAGACCTCAAACTTGTTCCACATGGATAATTTCAGTTCCATAGCAGTTCACATATATTTCTTGTACAGGATTAACATGAATTTGATTGAAGAATACACTGACGTTAAACACCAAAATCACTTTAAACGACAAACAGCAAATAACTGAACTAATCTAAACAGGTCCAAATAAACAGGATTATGTCAAATTAGAGACCAAACACCGTCATCATAATCATCCCTAACAAACTCGTACAAACATCTAAACACCAACAAAACTGAAATTGAACTAAGCTAAAAGTTAAGACATAAACCAAATGGATTCTATCAACTTCTAGACTGCAAAAAACCCGAACTAAATTAAGACGCGCACATACAAGAATCATTAAAACCAAAATCAAACTAACCAATCCTGAACATGCTCGATACTAAAAATCATAAACAAAGATTCAACCAAAACGAAACAAACATGCGAACATATTCGAAACTTCAGATTTGAAGAGAAAAGAACATGCTGACCTTTTGTGGGTGCAGTGAAGTGGGTGTCAACGGCCACAAATCTACTCGAATACGACGAGCTCGAAATCGATTAAAGTAACTAAAGCTTCAGATTGGAAAGTGAAAATAGAGTAATATGTGGCTATTTTTCAGAACGAGGCTATCTTTTCGACGAGGATTTCAGTCCCAAATCTTATATTTTCAACAGAAGGGTTTTCTGATTTTAAAAGAAAATCAAGACTAGAGCAGAAACGAAGCTTAAGAATTGAGGACAGGAAACTTGTGTATCCTCCGAAAACCCTAAGAAATCCCCCCCACAAATGTCTGAAGAAAGTCCTCTTTATAGGGTTCCGATTCGGGTTTAAGAAAAAGAGGAGCGTATGAGAGAAGATGAAGGCGTGGGGGACAGGTGTGTGTGGAGGCGGCAGAGAACGTGGGGAACAGGGGAGTGTGGAGGTGCAGAGAAGGGTGAGAAGAGAGAGAAGTGAGTGGAGAGGAACGTGGAACGTGGGAGAGAGAAGAGGAAGGAGAGGAGAAAAAGGAATGAGAGAGGGAAAGAGAAGAGCGGGGTAGGGGTGTGCGTCGGCTGAAGAGGAGAAAGAGAAAGGGATTAGGTTTAGGTTTAGAAAATAAAGGGATGGGCTTGGACCGGGTCGGGTTGGTTGTGAGTGTTGGGCTGATCCGGGTAGTTTAGAGTAATGGGCTGCTGAGTAATGGACTTAAAAGGTGGACTGGGTATTAAAATGTGGGCTGATTATTTGGGTTTGGGAATAATTTTGTATTTGTATTTTGGGCCATTAATGTAACTGAAAATTGCTGGTCCTTGTTGACACCCAATTTTGTCCCGCCTCTCCTCCGAAATACCTATTTACGCTTCTAATATTTTTTGAAAAATTAAAAAATACATATTTATATTTTACTATAATTATTAGCCTCTTATTAATACCCACTTTTTATTATTCTATTACGGTTATTATTATTATTATTATTATTATTATTATTATAATTCACCATTTTTTTATCATTTCGGCATTTTACCAACTTACACCCACGCATCGCATTTATTTCGCACAGTTAAATGATAACGTTTATTTTTAAAATACTATTGCACGGCTATTACAACATCATATAATTTTATTACCCGAGTCCTAATAATTACATATTTTGTAATATTTGTCACACTCAGTATATGTTTGATAAAAATAGGCCTTTTATTTAAAATTAGAAGCCAAACCGCTCCTTGCATTCAGTCCGTATTTTTGATTTATCGGACCCCAAATCAAAGTCCAATCAACTCATAAATATTTTTGGACCATCCCATATTTTTTACCCCAATTTTTAGGACCAGTCCATGCTTTAATTCACTAGCCCATTTTTTTTAATACCGGTCCAAAAGAAATTGACCCAGTCCACAAGGGACCGGGTCCGGCCCATTCCTTTTTGTGATAAGAGAAACCCTAAGGGTTTCCCCTTCATTTTTTCTTCTTCTCTTTTCCTCCTCCTTTCTCCCTCTTTCTCTCCCTCCACGCTCCTCTGTCACCCACTATTCCTTGTTCCCCGCCACCACCGCCGCCTACCCCACTCCCATTTCCCACTGTCACCCCCACTTAATCTTGTCTCCCCCCGCTCCTCTCTCTCTTTTTCTTCAACACAAAACTCTAGAATCTCCCTATAAATAATTGTGGAGTGGAATCGAAAAGGAGAGGATTTTTTTTGGATTCAGAAACCCCCCTTAACAATATTATGCTCTTTTAAACCGCCTAAGATTTCCTTAGAAATTAAGAATCTTCATCAGTTTTAAACATTTTCTAGAGATTCATTCAAAAAAAAATACAAAACCATCTTCGTGTTTACTGTTATCCTTTGCTTCTGTTTCGGGTCAGAATAAATTTAAGTTCGGGTTTTTTGATAGTGTTCGAGGGTGAATCGGAGATCCCGCACCCTGTTCGCTGCACCCGAAGAATGAGATTGCGCACCTATGTACTCTTGAAGTATGATTAGAATATAAAGTATACATGATCTGCTTGCTTTGTTTTTTCTTTCGAGTTCATGTCTCATATGTTCAACATTATTCGTTGATTATATACTAATCCTTTTCCTTTTATCTTTTGCATGAACCTCGCATACGAATCCGAGGGACTCGTTTCTCCCCGCATTCGGTGTTAGGCTAAAAGTCCAACATAATCATCTCGAGCCATCCCCGATCAGTCCTTATTCCGCAAAAAAAAAAATTGCTGGGCCGACACCCATATAGCAAAAACAGTGTTTGCAGCAGTGGCCCAAATGGGCCAGATCCATTTAACAGCAGCCCTTCTTAAAATATGGGCTGAGCCCATTTTTAATTATCTCTCCTTTATTTATTTTGTGCATTTAATTTGTACACTAACTGTTTGTTTGTTTTTATTTAGTTTATATAAACCTTAATGAGTTAATAGATTTAGTTTTGTAATGGGTAGTTAGTTTAAAGAAGACTAATAATTAATCCCATAAGCTTCGTTTTCTTCTTTTCACATTAAAGTTATTTATAGAATCTATAATATTTACTTCTAAAATAATTGATAGTATAAATTAATAATTGTTTTTTTAGTTAAGGGAATCATATTTTATTTCTTGTTATCTTAATTTCCAAAACACCACTAATACGCAAAAATATAAATTCAAGCATATTCTATAAATAACCCTTTCAAGTTCGAATCAATCACGCATATTTTCAGCTAAGCATAGTTATCATAGTTAATAAGAAGTGATAAAAAAACTCACTTCCTTTCGAATCCTATTTATAACCTTAGATTTTTCTACATTGCTATAATCAAATAATACGATTTATTCAAAGTGCAAAACTGTCAACAGCTATTATGTATGGGCAAATTATCATATTTTATAAATCTTATATTAAATAGCATTTTATTTTAAAGTTTAGCCACATTTATAAATCTTCTTTAAATGACATTTTTTTTATCTTAACAATGCTTATAAGTTTATTTCATGCAAATTATCACATTTCCTATAAATCTTATTAAATATTATCTTTTATTTAAGGCTTCATCAATATTTTCAAGTCACATTCAAGTTTTTTTTTTAGAATCTTCTCTTACACACGTTATTATGTTTTTTAAACAGCACTATTATACTTTCGCCTAAAACCTTAACAACATTCATAAATCGTATTTTAAAAAAATAGATGGCATTTAAAGTCCCTTTTTATAAAAAAATTATTATATTTTCTGTAAATCTTATTTTAACTGACATTATTTTCTTTTGAAAACTCTAGCAACTCCCTCAATTAATTAACGTAAGTTTGGTCGGATAACCGTAAGTTAACGGATTCTAAAGGATGCCTAACCCCTTCCCTTTAGGATAATATAGAGCCCTTACCTAGAATCATACTGGTTAAGCAGACTACTAATTGAGGTTTAGTTTTAACTTTGCCTTAATTAATATTTAGGTGTCCTAATTCACCGTAAAATTAATTAGGTGGCGACTCCTTAAAACAAAATAAACAGGAATCACCAATACGTCATACCTCTAAATCGACCCGGGTTAAAATGGGGTGTGACAGCTTGGCGACTCTGCTGGGGAATTTAGGCTCTAACCATAACAACTTAGGTTAATAAATAATTTGTGGGATATTTTTGCTTTATTTTGCCTATATTGTTGCTTTATATGCTTTTAAGTGTTTGTATTCCATGCCTTATGTGCATTTTTCTATGTAATATGTATATTACTGTTTTCCTTAAATTGGCATTCCGTTCATAGCTCCTCCATTTCTGGAAAACTCACACTATCACACATACACGCGAGGTGTGTTTTGCGCACCCGCAAATTTCTTCGTAGAATCCAAATTTTAGGAGAGTTGGCGTATGCGCGGGATGCCCGAGTAACGGGGACCGCGTAGCCTTCTCACTCGAGCAGTCCGCTCGGGAACCTTGTGTCTAGTAAACCCACTCTTAGTCTACCTAGGGTAGAGCGAAAACCAAAACCTTGTAAGGAAATGCATCATTTTAAACCTAGGAGGCTTAATACCCTTGGCGTATTGAGTTCATTAGTCAGCCTTACCAAATGTCCAAATGAGTCTATGACTCTAAGTGACACTATTCACTATCTATGTGCATTATTTGAGGGAAAAATATGTGGAATATGTGGACCTAGGACTCTATAGATAAATATTTCAAGAAAACTGACATTTTGTTGCAGGTTATCATGGAGCATCCAATTAATGTCGGAGAGTTGAAGACAACTAAAAGAAATTAGTGGAGATGAAGTGTTAGATATCTTAGATTAACTTTGAATTGTATTATTAAACTGACATGTAATAAATTTTCATTATTCTCGTAAATTAGTTTTAGGAAGAGTTGTGGAATGATACATAAAAGACATGTTTGTCCTTCAAATGTTCGTTAGGCCTACCTCTGGCATAAAGAGGTCCCTTGCATTATAGAACGCAATGTATTATGTGCAATAATGTGTTTATATGCAATAATATGTCCTTACCGTATACTGACTCATTTTCTTTTTTCTTTTATTGTTTTATCCTTTTTTCTTTTAAACTTATTTTCAAAACAAAAAGGTTGACTTGTGCTAAAGGGGAACTGGCGGAACATCCATATTTCACACGGTCTAGAGCCAAGAAATCAAACTCTGACTCATCACTAATCACCTGGTTAACTAAAAAGACTCGTTCTAAAATGGAGCAAAGTTTGATCAATGCAACCACTTCATCTGAGCCATCTCTTAGTCTACCGATCACGAGTGATCCCACATCTTCTAATGAACTAGAAACACATTTGGAGATTATTGCTCGTCTGGAGCGACGAGTTGCTGAATTAAGTCACATGGTACTTCACAACCGGTCATTTTCTCAAACGCCACCACATATGACTCCATCTCAGGGGGTTCATCAAACTTTGCCTATGCCACCTTCATTCCCAAATTTGGACGAATTTAACCAAACAAATTATTTTACCACTTCTCAGCCGGTTCGTTCCGAACCCCTCACTCAAAATGCTTCCCTTTTATTTACAGCCACCTCTTCAAAAGCTCAATTCATACCGCCGGCACATGATGTTACCAATACACATCAAGTTCCGCCAGTGTATACTTATACCACAGCTCCACCCATGACACAAATCCAAGGACAATGTCGCACAGATGTTGATCATTATGTCGAAGTCGAAAATGAGGCACGGTCAGTTAATGATGAAATGATAAATAGAAAGCTCAAAAGTTTGGAAGATGCCATGAGAAGTTTGCGTGGACTTGGTAGTAACCAAAGCGTGAGATATGAAGAATTATGTGCATTTCCTGAGGTAGAATTGCCACCAGGTTACAAGATTCCAAAATTTGAGAAGTTTGATGGGTCGGGGAACCCTTTCTTCCATTTGAAGGTCTATTGTGAAAAGTTGATTGGTGTGGGGAAGAATGAAGGGATAAGAGTCAAACTATTCAATCAAAGTTTGAGTGGAAAAGCCTTGGAGTGGTATTCCAAGCAAGATACAACCAAATGGCGTACTTGGGATGACTTGGCAAATGCTTTTGTGGATCATTACAAGTTTCATGTTGAGATTGCTCCCGACAGAATCTCAATTACAAAGTTGAAGAAGAAGTTAATCGAATCATTTCGAGAATATGCTATACGGTGGAGGGAAGAAGCATCTAGAGTACACCCACCCATGGAGGAGACAGAAATGATTACTTTCTTCATTCAAGCACTAGAACCAGAATACTATGAACGTTTGGTGACAATGGGCGGAAATATTTTTTCAGAGGTGATCAAAGCCGGGGACATGATCGAAGATGGCATTAAGACAGGGAGAATAACAAGTCTTGCGGCTTTACAGTCTACTAGTAGGGCCATACAAACTGGTACTCTCGGAAACGGAAAGAAAAAAAAAAGAAGCAGCATCGGTAATGGCTTTGGGAAACACATCATACCACCATCAACAACCCCCGCGATATCAGTCTAACGCTCACCACTCACAATATTTCCAATATTCTCCACATCCATACAACCAAGCTTTGTCATCTTACCAACCTCAATCACCACAAATTTCCTACCCCGTCTACAACACACAACCAGCATATCGAGCTCCGCGACCACCAACATACCCAGCTTCACCATCACAATCTCATCATCCAAACAATGCATCCGCACCTCGCCCAAATAGACCTTTCCGCAATTTTACACTGTTAGGAGAGCCATTGAGCGTTGTTTTTGAAAGACTGCAAGCTTCAGGCTTATTGTATCATGTGGAAGGTAGAATTCCAGATCCATTACCTAGAGGTTTTGATCCCACTAAGACATGTGCATATCATTCGGGGGTAAAAGGCCATTCCACTGATCGTTGTTACTCATTAAAACACAAGGTTGAAGATCTTATTGAAGTAAAACAGATCATGGTCAAACAACCGGCACCAAACGTGGTTAACAATCCACTCCCGACCCATGATGGGGCCACGATAAATATGATTGGAATAGATGAAAATAATGACGATCCATCAAAATTCATAGTGTCTGTGGATAGCGTGGAAGATCATGGTTTTGTAGCCGTTGCTTCTCCGGCTGTAGTGATAAGGGGTTGTGTACCTGTCGAGATATCAGGAGCTTCATCAACACCTGTGGAAGTAGTTCAAGCACCAAATCAGTTACCAGTGCTTGATACCAAAGCCGTACCGTGGAATTATCAACAAGCTATGATGGAGTGTCGAGGAAAGGAAACGATTACTGACAAGATTAAGACATCAGGAATGACAAGGTCTGGAAGATGCTATACTCCAGAAAAGCTAGCTAGATTGGGGCAAGCTAAGGAAACCAATGTACCTCCCAAAAGGGTCGTGACAGAAGCCGAAGCAGAAGAATTTTTGAGGAAGATTAAGGCTAGTGAGTACTCAGTTGAAAAAGACCAATGCCCAAATTCCTATTCTCTCTTTGCTTTTGAGTTCGGATATGCACAGAAATGCACTCTTGAAGATTCTAAATGAAGCATATGTGTCAAGCGAAAAAACTAGTGAGGCGTTAGCTGAGATGATTGAGCGCGTGCTTGACAGCCATCGAATCAGCTTTGATAATGAAGAACTCCCGCCAGAGGGATGTTGTCACAACAAAGCACTCCATATAACTGTCAAGTGTCGTAACATGTTTGTGGCTAAAGTGTTGATTGATGGGGGTTCTGGACTTAACATCTGTCCATTAACAAGTCTGAAAAAGATCGGATATAATGTTAGTGAGCTCAAGACAAGTGATGTGAATATTCGAGCATTTGATGGGGCTCAAAGGCGCCCTATTGGAGAAATAGAGTTGAAAGTGTTGATTGGTCCTGTTGAGTTCATTATGGATTTTCAAGTACTTGATATCTCCACAACATACAACATGCTGTTAGGAAGACCGTGGATCCATCTGGCTGGAGCGGTACCATCTACTTTGCACCAAACTGTCAAATTCGAATGGGATCAGCAACAAATATGTATACATGGAGAAGGGTCACGTCTTTCTATCGAGAGCAATCCATCCCATTCATCGAGGCAGAAGGAGGGTTCGATGGAGCAACTTACCATGCTTGGGAGGTTGTGAATGTCACTAAAGTGGGTGAAGTGTGTCAGACTCAAGAATTTAAAAGGTCATACGCTGCAATTATGGTTGCAAAGGAAATGCTGAAAAATGGGTACCAACTTGGATTTGGGCTGGGGAAAACATTAAATGGGCGGGTTGAGCCTGTGGTTCTCCCTGTGCAACAGTTTACATTTGGTTTGGGATATGAGCCAACTGAGGAAGAAATGAAGAAAGCACGAAAGAATAAAGGGAAGGAGATTCCATTGCCAAAACCCATTCCTACCATTGATCAAACTTTCTCAAAACCTGCCAGCTTCAAAACTTCAGATCTAACCGTTGAAGTTGCCTATGATGATATTGTGGAGGGGATCAAGAACCTGTTCGTGGAAGATGAAGATGATCATGCTATGGTAATCAAAGACTTTGCTGAAAAACTGATCTTGTAGGCTGCTGAGCCAGGACCTGAGCTGAAAATTAGACTTAACCCCGGTCCGCCGGGAGTTTCAGTAATTCAAGTTTAAATTTCTCTTGTAATAGGCCGGAGGCACCAACGAGAACATTTAGTTCCTTTTGTCATGTTGCCTCTATGTTTTGTTACGGCCTTTCTAAATTAAGACTTTGTCATTTGTTTTATAACGAACTACGTTTGGCCTGACTTCCTGTTGGATACGTAGGCAGCCCACATCGGGTTCGGCCACTCTTTTCAAATTATTTCAGTATCTTTGTTTGTGGAACGAACTATGTTTGGCCTGACTTCCTGTTGGATACGTAGGCAGCCCACATCGGGTTCGGCCACTCTTTTCAAATTATTTCAGTATCTTTGTTTGTGGTTGGAACTACGTATGGCCTGACTTCCTGTTGGATACGTAGGCAGCCCACATCGGGTTCTACCACTTTTTTCAAATTATTTCAGTATCTTTGTTTGTGGTTGGAACTACGTAGGGCCTGACTTTCTTTTGGATACGTAGGAAGCCCACATCGGGTTCGGCCACTCTTTTCAAAATATTTCAGTGTCTTTGTTTTATGGATGGAACTACGTATGGCCTGATTTTCTTTTGGATACGTAGGCAACCCACATAGGGTTCGACCCTCCCTTTTATTAAAAACAAAACTCAAAAGTTCTTATTTTGATCACGAACTACGTCTGGCCTGATTCCTTTGGGGATACGTAGGCAACCCGAGGCGGGTTCGGCCCTTCTAGTTTTTAAATTTTTCAATATCTTTGGTTTGTCCAAACCATTGTAGTTCCTACAAGATACATAAGGATTGTTATATAAGATTTTGGTCTTCCCACTGTTTAAATTCATATGTCTTAGTATCTTGAAACTGGGACAAATTTTTGAAATCGGTCAAATCGCTTCCAAAAAACTTTCATTATAAGTTCTCACTTTTCAATGGTTTAGAACCAAGTGTCTCCAGGACTGGAAACTGGGACAATTTTAGAAGTAGTATAAAAGTAGTCTTAAATATTCAACAATTTTAAATAAAGTCCGTTTCATATCTTTCTAGAAATGTTGATAAATTCGAATTCGAGTCTTCACAATCATTTCATCTGTTAAATCCATTAAGTATTTCCCTTCGAAGTCATCCAAATCTCGTTACTCTTATTTTGCAAAATACATTTTTATAACTGAAACTCCCCGGCAAGGAAAAATATGTGGTGAGACATCGAAGAACGTGGATGCGACCAAAACAAGAATCAATTCAAGAACCAAGTTCCCCGACATGCACAAGTCAACCAATTTTCTTTTAAACTCACAATTTTTCTTTGATGAGACAGGTTCAATTAACATGAATGTGGTGCATGTTTGACTCATCTCAAAATTTAAATTATGGACATGATCAAAGAGTTAGCTTTCTTCAAAATGCAAATAATCTTCAACGTGGATGCAAAGGTAGCTTGTGCTGAACGGTGGGCGTCGTGCCACTCGTCATGAAATTTCGATCGCAGCAGTGGACACAAATTTATCTTCTCAACCAAGGGCTGTGAGCATAATTCTTTCAAACCCAGCTATTTACATATTCTTATCACTAACAGTTGTTTTAGCTCGTGGCATTTCTCGATGGATCAAGTATATATAATCGTGGATTTAACCTTTTCCAAAGTGGATACTGACATTGGTCATCTGTTATTGGGTTGAATTCCTCAATTTTGCTATCACTTTATACATATTTATTTATTTTGAGTCGCTAACAAAGTTCTTTTAGAATGTGGTATTTTAATAAGGTAACAAGATCGAAATTTTGCGTCGTATATTAAATTGTGGGGATAATTATAGATTTAACTTCCATAACAACGGGACGTGGACTAGGATGTGGATATAAACGTGGATACCTTTCTACAATACTATTTTTTAAAGTGGACGTGGATTTACATTTTTTTTACATTATGGATGTGGACGTGGAAGTAGATTTACATTTGTACATTATAAAAAAAAATGTGGAAGGGGATGTGGATTCATATGAACATTGTGGACGTGCAAGTGGATTTATTTTTAAAGTTTGTGAAAAGTGGAGGTGGATTTATTTTCTTGCACTGTGGAAAGTGGATGTGGATTTATTTTTTGCATTATGAAAGTGGATGCGGATTCATTTTTGTACCGTATAATACGGACGTGGAAGTGGATGTGGATTTATTTTATCGTGTAATACGGATGTGGAGTTACTTTTTGTACCGTATAATATGGACGTGGAAGTGGGTGTGGATTTATTTTGTACCGTATAATACAGACGTGGAAGTGGATGTGGATTTATTTTTGGTACCGTATAATACGGACGTGGAAGTGGATGTGGATTTATTTTTGTACCGTGTAATACGGACGTGGAAGTGGATGTGGATTTACATTTTTTGTACCGTGAAGTGCGGACGTGGATTTATATTTTTGCACTGTGGAAGTGGACGTGGATTTATTTTTCTGCACTGTGGAAGTGGATGTGGATTTACATTTTTGTACCGTGAAATACGGACGTGGATTTATATTTTTGCACTGTGGAAGTGGACGTGGATTTATTTTTCTGCACTGTGGAAGTGGATGTGGATTTACATTTTTGTACCGTGAAATGCGGACGTGGATTTTTTTTTTTTTTTTGCACTGTGGAAGTGGACGTGGATTTATTTTCTTGCACTGTGGAAGTGGATGTGGATTTACATTTTTGTACCGTGAAATACGGACGTGGATTTATATTTTTGCACTGTGGAAGTGGACGTGGATTTATTTTTCTGCACTATGGAAGTGGATGTGGATTTACATTTTTTGTACCGTGAAATGCAGACGTGGATTTATTTTTTGCACTGTGGAAGTGGACGTGGATTTATTTTCTGCATTGTGGAAGTGGATTTATATTTTTGTACCGTGGAAGTGGATGTGGATTTATATTTTGTACAGTGGAAGTGGATGTGGATTTATATTTTTGTACAATGGAAGTGGATGTGGATTTATATTTTTTGTACAGTGGAAGTGGACGTGGATTTATATTTTTGTACCATGAAAGTGGACGTGGATTTATATTTTGTACCACGAAAGTGGACGTGGATTTACATTTTTGTACAGTGGAAGTGGATGTGGATTTATATTTTTGTACCGTGGAAGTGGATGTGGATTTATATTTTGTGCCGTGGAAGGGGACGTGGATTTATATTTTTACCCTGAAGCGGATGTGGATTTATTTATTTTACACCGTGGAAGTGGATGTGGATTTATATTTTTGTACAGTGGAAGTGGATGTGGATTTATATTTCGTTAAAATAAACGTGGATGTGGATTTAGCTCTCGTTAAGGTGGATATCAATGTCGACTTAATTCCTCTTCAAGTGGAAGCCATAATTTTAATTCATCTCCAAAGCATGTTGTGGATTCAACTTTCGAAACAGGGGTTACAAGTGTAAACTTCTCCAACCCTGTCTTATTTACATATATATTTATTTATTGCTAACAATTGTTTTTAGCTAGTGGCTTTTGACAATATTAAAGTTGGCATCACACATCAACTCGTGGAACTATTTCTTCGGCAGCGAACTGGGGCAATTTGTTGGGAAGGATAATCAGACTTCTCGACAAGGGTCAAAGATCTACCTCGAACACCCGACTCCAACCTCAAATACTCCGCTTGCATTCCAGCACACTCAATTTTCAGAATTCCCAAGTTCTATCATAATACCCAGTGTCATCATAATTCGACACTGGGACAATATTTTGCAAAGATTCGCACCAATCAGGATTTTCCAGTCAAAGGTGTCGTAATTGTTCCAGAACTACACTCGACCTGATTCTCGTGCAGCCCGAGATATGTAGGCAACTCATAGACCGGAGTTCGGTCATAATCCTCTCAAGTTTCCTTTAGCCGGGACAAAATAGGCTATTGAGTCAACGTCTTTGCCCGACAACTCTTTTCATCATTACCGGGCAAAGAGGGACAAGTTGTTGACACCCAATTTTGTCCCGCCTCTCCTCCGAAATACCTATTTACGCTTCTAATATTTTTTGAAAAATTAAAAAATACATATTTATATTTTACTATAATTATTAGCCTCTTATTAATACCCATTTTTTATTATTCTATTACGGTTATTATTATTATTATTATTATTATTATTATTATTATTATTATAATTCACCATTTTTTATCATTTCGGCATTTTACCAGCTTACACCCACGCATCGCATTTATTTCGCACAGTTAAATGATAACGTTTATTTTTAAAATACTATTGCACGGCTATTACAACATCATATAATTTCATTACCCGAGTCCTAATAATTACATATTTTGTAATATTTGTCACACTCAGTATATGTTTGATTAAAATAGGCCTTTTATTTAAAATTAGAAGTCAAACCGCTCCTTGCATTCAGTCCGTATTTTTGATTTATCGGACCCCAAATCAAAGTCCAATCAACTCATAAATATTTTTGGACCATCCCATATTTTTTACCCCAATTTTTAGGACCAGTCCATGCTTTAATTCACTAGCCCATTTTTTTTAATACCGGTCCAAAGGAAATTGACCCAGTCCACAAGGGACCGGGTCCGGCCCATTCCTTTTCGTGATAAGAGAAACCCTAAGGGTTTCCCCTTCATTTTTTCCTCTTCTCTTTTCCGCCTCCCTTTCCCTTTTCCTCCTCCTTTCTCCCTCTTTCTCTCCCTCCACGCTCCTCTGTCACCCACTATTCCCTGTTCCCCGCCACCACCGCCGCCTACCCCACTCCCATTTCCCACTGTCACCCCCACTTAATCTTGTCTCCCCCCGCTCCTCTCTCTCTCTTTCTTCAACACAAAACTCTAGAATCTCCCTATAAATAATTGTGGAGTGGAATCGAAAAGGAGAGGATTTTTTTTGGATTCAGAAACCCCCTTAACAATATTATGCTCTTTTAAACCGCCTAAGATTTCCTTAGAAATTAAGAATCTTCATCAGTTTTAAACATTTTCTAGAGATTCGTTCAAAAAAAAATACAAAATCATCTTCGTGTTTACTGTTATCCTTTGCTTCTGTTTCGGGTCAGAATAAATTTAAGTTCGGGTTTTTTGATAGTGTTCGAGGGTGAATCGGAGATCCCGCACCCTGTTCGCTGCACCCGAAGAAGGTCAGCAATTTTCCCTCCTCTCCCTTTAATTTTGCGATTCTGTTTTAATTTCGTTGTGTTATTTGTTTTTTTAGTTTGGTGGCGTTCATGTTTTATTATATTCTCTAAGTATGTGGCTGGATTTAGTTATTCTCCTAAGTTCTGTCTTCTGCCTATTTAAATCTAGCAATGAGTATAAGTTGGTTGATTTGACATATATAGTTGTTTTGTGTGTGTTGGCTTTAAACTTTTTTACCGTGTTAATCTAAAATATGAAGTCATGTACGTTGGGGTCCTAAGTTCAGAATAAGTTTTTTTTTTTTAGAGGGATAATGAGTATGAACTGAATATGATCGTTTGTGCTAGCTTTAAGTCACATTGTTCTCCTAAGATGTATTATGTTTAAGTTGTATGAGAGGCGAAAGAAGTATCAACTCCTGTTCATTATTTTCATTATGTATTAAAGGTCAATTCCTTTCGTGGCATAATCAGAAAAATACCAATTGATACACTGTTTTGTTGGACTCTATATTTAAAAAAGAAGAAAGTTTCAATTTGTTGAGGTTGTTGTTTCCTTACTGTGATTTTTGGCATTCCCTCGCCTTGGATGAAACTTACTTGCCATGGTTTTCATGCATGATGTTGCCTTCCTGTGTTTGTATGAAAACAGTTAAGTGCTTTTCTTCCTTGGTATGTTATAAAAATCTAAAAATTAGCGTTAAGGTTAACTTGTATGGCCATCATTTGAAAGAAAGGAGACAAATTGGTGAAATAGAATGTCTGAATCAGTAGGGGATAATGTGTGATTAGTTAAAATATAAGTAGTTGAGTCATGATCTAAATCATAAGCTGTTTCTTTGTATTTTGGTAAGTTGAATGGGATCATTAAGTAAGTTAAGTAGACTCTACTGCATTCATTTTGAAGAAGAGTAAGTGTTTGCCATTGTTTGAGTTACGTGAAGTCCCTATTTTGAATAGGTATAACAAAACTGTCCCTTTGATATGATTGCCTTATTTGTATCTTTACTTCTTTTGTTGTTATCATGCTGGTTAAAATACACAGGTTGAGAATAAAATGCTGAAATCTTTTCTTTTACACTCTCAAATATGTTCATAAAGAATTCCATGAATACCATGTTGAGTCTGTCCATGCTAAGACTAAAAACTATTATGTTCCATATGTCTTTTGTTGATTGATTAAAGAATTAGGGAACTAGTCTACCTGTAACTGCTGTCTCCATATTTATGACATCAAATGCTTTGTGGTCTTTTTGTTTGCCTCTGTAAGCAATGAGTTGAGATATTGATTTAGATGTTATCATAGGCTATAAAACTAGTAGTTATTTAGATACATTGAAGCTGTTTGTATTGATTAAGGCTGCTCGAGATGTCAAACTTGCTGGTTCTATTATATGTGAACAAACTTTAGTTTCATCTTTGCTTAACTTTGTGCGACTGGTTGTCGAAGGGATTTAGAATCCTGCCTTGTATTTCTGTTGTCGTGTACTCATGTGTGGTATTATATGAATTGGGAATCATTCGACTCTTGTTTGTTGCCATTGTTATGGAGATTTTTGTGTCTTAGTGTATTTTGTAGTCAGATAGTTTTGTTTGTGAAGCATACGACCACTGCCATATAAAGGCTGTTTGCCTTGGAATATTGAGTAGTTTTTCTTATAATGTTCATTGCCATTGCTGTGCCGATGCTGTTTGCCTCAATATATGATATGGTTTTTTTTCTCTTGCAATGCCCATTGCCATTGCTGGGCAGATTGTGTATCTGAGTATGTTATAAGTGCTTTAATGTTGTTAAGGCAGTGAGATTGCGCACCTATTTACTCTTGAAGTATGATTAGAATATAAAGTATACATGATCTGCTTGCTTTGTTTTTTCTTTCGAGTTCATGTCTCATATGTTCAACATTATTCGTTGATTATATACTAATCCTTTTCCTTTTATCTTTTGCATGAACCTCGCATACGAATCCGAGGGACTCGTTTCTCCCCGCATTCGGTGTTAGGCTAAAAGTCCAACATAATCATCTCGAGCCATCCCCGATCAGTCCTTATTCCGCAAAAAAAAAAAAAAAAAAAAAAAAATTGCTGGGCCGAGGCCCATATAGCAGAAACAGTGTTTGCAGCAGTGGCCCAAATGGGCCAGATCCATTTAACAGCAGCCCTTCTTAAAATATGGGCTGAGCCCATTTTTAATTATCTCTCCTTTATTTATTTTGTGCATTTAATTTGTACACTAACTGTTTGTTTGTTTTTATTTAGTTTATATAAACCTTAATGAGTTAATAGATTTAGTTTAGTAATGGGTAGTTAGTTTAAAGAAGACTAATAATTAATCCCATAAGCTTCGTTTTCTTCTTTTCACATTAAAGTTATTTATAGAATCTATAATATTTACTTCTAAAATAATTGATAGTATAAATTAATAATTGTTTTTTTAGTTAAGGGAATCATATTTTATTTCTTGTTATCTTAATTTCCAAAACACCACTAATACGCAAAAATATAAATTCAAGCATATTTTATAAATAACCCTTTCAAGTTCGAATCAATCACGCATATTTTCAGCTAAGCATAGTTATCATAGTTAATAAGAAGTGATAAAAAAACTCACTTCCTTTCGAATCCTATTTATAAGCTTAGATTTTTTTACATTGCTATAATCAAATAATACGATTTATTCAAAGTGCAAAACTGTCAACAGCTATTATGTATGGGCAAATTATCATATTTTATAAATCTTATATTAAACAACATTTTATTTTAAAGTTTAGCCACATTTATAAATCTTCTTTAAATGACATTTTTTTATCTTAACAATGCTTATAAGTTTATTTCATGCAAATTATCACATTTCCTATAAATCTTATTAAATATTATCTTTTATTTAAGGCTTCATCAATATTTTCAAGTCACATTCAAGTTGTTTTTTAGAATCTTCTCTTACACACGTTATTATGTTTTTTAAACAGCACTATTATACTTTCGCCTAAAACCTTAACAACATTCATAAATCGTATTTTAAAAAAAAAGATGGCATTTAAAGTCCCTTTTTATAAAAAAATTATTATATTTTCTGTAAATCTTATTTTAACTGACATTATTTTCTTTTGAAAACTCTAGCAACTCCCTCAATTAATTAACGTAAGTTTGGTCGGATAACCGTAAGTTAACGGATTCTAAAGGATGCCTAACCCCTTCCCTTTAGGATAATATAGAGCCCTTACCTAGAATCATACTGGTTAAGCAGACTACTAATTGAGGTTTAGTTTTAACTTTGCCTTAATTAATATTTAGGTGTCCTAATTCACCGTAAAATTAATTAGGTGGCGACTCCTTAAAACAAAATAAACAGGAATCACCAATACGTCATACCTCTAAATCGACCCGGGTTAAAATGGGGTGTGACAGTCCTTCCTCCTCTATTTAGTTATTTTTGGGCTTCTAATTTAGTAACTAGTACAATATATATTATGTGAAGACAAGTAATAATTAGTAAGCAGAAAAGTAAAGGATTTAACAAAGTAAAATTAATTTAACGAGTACAAATTCTAAAATGAAATGATGACAAACCATTTAAAATTTGTGATAAAGTAATAATAGTAATATTGAAAATAAAAGTAGCGAAAATAATAGTAGTGAAGTAAAAATAGAATAGTGAAAAAATAGAGTATTTAGCTCGGCAGTAAATTTAGGAGCCCGAGTAAATAAAATTAAATAAAGGAGGGACAAAATTGGGTGTCAACAACGGACCTTGTTGTACGGGGCAGAGTGTTGGGCAGTGAAGAACTCTCACGTCCAAAAGATGAAAGTTGCGGAAATGAGAATGTTGCGATGGATGTGTAGGCACACCAGGCGAGATAGGATTAGGAATGAAGATATCCGGGATAAGTTTGGAGTAGCATCAGTAGAGGACAAGATGAGGGAAGCGAGGCTGAGATGGTTTGGGCATGTGAGGAGAAGGGGCACAGATGCCCCAGTGCGGAGGTGTGAGAGGTTAGCTATGGATGGTTTCAGAAGAGGTCGGGGTAGGCCGAAAAAGTATTGGTGAGAGGTGCTGAGACAGGACATGGCGCAGGTTCAGCTTACCGAGGACATGACCTTAGATAGGAGGTTTTGGAGGACTCAGATTAGGGTAGAAGGCTAGTAGGTAGTCGTTGTTTCGATCTATAGTCTATTGTCCTTTATTTCTTACTACTATATGTGGTTTCTTGTACTTCGATTATCTTATTTATCTGTGGTAGCTACTGCTCCCTTTTTACAGACTGCTTTATTTTGACTTATTCGCTTTCTTTAGTTTCATTTGCATTCTGCTTTGAACTGCTTGTGCTTATCTAACCTTTCTCGTTGTGATTTCTCTTGAGCCGAGGGTCTTTCGGAAACAACCTCCCTGTCTTTCGAGATAGGGGTATGGTCTGCGTACACTTTACCCTCCCCAGACCCCACATTGTGGGATTTCACTGGGTATGTTGTTGTTGTTGTATATACCAATCATTTTTTATAATATTATTTACAAATATATAATTATTAATTAATATATTTTTAAGAAACAATATGTATCTTAAAACACCTAATTTGATATCATTTTATAAACATGCTCTATCATTTGCATCAGAGTAGTTTCAAACACACATAAGTACGCATATACAAAGGATATTCACTAGTATACTTATCATGCTCATCCATTTGTGATCATTATAATGTCTAGTAGAGGAGTCTCATGCACAACAATTTAAATCATTTTAGGGAAGGGTAAAGGTGTGAAGTTCATGTACTATTGTTTGTCAGGCACAATAACTATTGTATATGACTTGGGTGTAATTACAAGGTTACTTCTTAATTTTTTTTAATTTTAATTTTTTAAAATTTTTATTATTTTAAATTTCTTTTTATTTTTACTTTTTAGATTATTTTTATTTTTAAAATATTTTTGTTTTTACGTTATTTATCTTTCATCTTCTTTCTTTTCATTTTCCAACCTTCTTGTGATTCCATGTAATTGTTCATATTTTTTTATTTCTCATTTGTTTTTTTCTTTATTTTCTTCATTTAGCGTAACTGCGTTATTAATTTAATTTACGAAAATACACCTCCTAATATTAGAGAAAATGAGTCATAAACAAACTTGTGATATAACGAGTGATGACATTAAAGTAGAGTTTCATTGTTGAAAGAGGTTAAAAATTTATGTTTTCCTTTTATTTGAATTATATTTACATAATTATGTTGAAACTTATTTTATTTTATGTTGGAATTTGACATACGAGTATTAATATATATATATATATATATATATATATATATATATATTTTGAATTTATGCTGTATTTTTTGTTTCAATATATTTGCTTTACTAGTATTGACTTGTTATTTCACATTGCATCCCGTTCTTTTATCAATTAGAATTAATAAATTATATTTTTGTCAAATATTTGAATAATGTTTGAAATTATTTATTATATTTATAAATATTATTTTTTTCCTCAAACATGTCATCCATGATATTCTTATGAGATGTATGCTTTTAGTTTTTTTAAGAGATAAGGCACTATCCCCCCCCCCCCCCCCCCGGAACTATACCCGAAATTGCTACGACACACCTTACCTTTCCCTGGATCCTATTACCCCTCTAAACTTATTTAAAACAGAATAATTACCCCTCTAAACTTATTTAAAAAGGAATAATTACCCCCCTAAACGCTGACGTGGCAAAGAGAGTGTGTTTCACTCTCTTTTGGAGAGTGAGAAACATAAAAAAAGGGAAAACTTAATTTTTTCTTAAATAGCTGTATTTTCTTAAAATATGAAAAACTGAATTGTTTTTTAAAAAATATGAAAAATCAGTTTTTTTTAGAAAGTAAATTTGTAAAACTGAGTCTTCTTATTAAAATATTTGGACATTTTTAAATCTAGAAAACTGATTTTTTTTTTCTATACGTGAAAATAAATCTAGTTTTCCAAATGTAGTTTTAAAAAATGGGGTTTCCACATTTAGAAAAAACAATTAATTTTTCCAAAATTTTATAAAATTTCAGTTTTTTCACAATTTGACAAGAAAAACACTTTTTTGGAATTTATTTGAAAAATAAAAGTGTCCTCAGAAAATGAAATCATGAAAATCAAGATTTTTTAAGACATTTAAAAAAAGAAAAATCAAGTTTTCCATATTTTAAAAAAAATCCATTTTTCTATATTTTAATAAAATTCATGTTTTCAGTTTTGTTTTTTAAAAAAAAAAAAGGGGGGGGGGGGGGGGGCTTTAAAAAATCAAATTTTCAGATTTTTTAAATATTTTTAAAAAAATGGGTTTTAAAAATCATCTTTTTTAAACAAAATTCGGTTTTTTAAATCCATGTGTTTCAGTTTTTTTTTTTTTTTTTTTAAATCAAACGGGTTTTAAAAAAAATGGGTTTTAAAAATCATCTTTTTAAAACAAAATTCAGTTTTTTAATTTTAAAAAATCCATGTGTTTCAGTTTTTTTTTTTTTTTTTTAAATCAAACGGGTTTTAAAAAAAAATCAAATTTTCAAATTAAAAAAAAAGGTTTTAAAAATCATTTCTTTTAAAGAAAATTCAGTTTTTTTAGAGATCATCATAAATTGACTACAAGTTGCGATAAAAAAAATATAATAGAAATCTAATAAAATAGAAGCTTAACAATGTAAATTGAACGAAAGGATGGACAAAATTGGGTGTCAACATAGGGTTGTTAGAAATAAGGGTATATTACACCCCATAGGTGGATGTAGGGGTATTTGGAGGCTCAAAGGTGGATGACAGGGGTATTTGGGGGCTCAAAGGTGGATGGAGGGTATTTTTGCATCAATTCCAATAGTTCGAGGGTATTTTAGGCCCTTCTCTGAAGTTTAGGGGATAATAGGACCCAAAAAAAGATAAGGTTTGTCATAGCAACTTCGGGTATAGTTCGGGGGGGGGGGGGGTGGTTTAATGATTTCTTTTCCCTATTAGAAAGCAAGAGAAAATGACAGGAATGGTCCCTTAAGTTTGAGGGTAAGTTCAAATGGTCCCTTAAGTATGCACTGAATAATTTGAGTCCTTAAGTTTGCTGAAATTTAACACTTTTAGTATGTGTCAAATATTTATATTTATATTTCTTAGATTTGACGGAAATAGTTGGGGAAAAAAAAGATTCAACCATAAACACCAAAAAAGTCCCATAAAATCCTAAAATATGCAACACAAAAATTGCACTAGACCCTAAAAAATATTAAAAAATAACAGAAATTACACCTTAAAAAGTTGCACCACACTTTAGAAATAAATCAGAAACTACAAAAATTATGGCTCTAAATGTGAATTCTCACTACTTTCCTTTTTTTTATTTTATAGTTCCAGTCAAATCTAACATACAGAGTTAGGTAAAAATTTTAACTTTTGACAAACTTAAAGGACCAAAATTGTTCAGCGCATACTTACATGACTATATTGAGCCTACTCTCAAGTGTAAGGGACCATTTCTGTCATATTCTCTAGAAAACAAAGCTAGGAGAATAAAAGAGTCGAGCAAAAATGATTACTTACAAATATACTGCGAATGCATAAAGCACATCTTCCTTGTCCTTTCCTTTTAACCGCCTTTCTACTCTCTTTCTAATATTATTGTAAAAAGCTTTTCTTGCCTCTAATTGCTTAGGAATGCCAACCTTAAGATCATCAGTCGTGTCTTGCGATAACATGCTGGGATTTGGCTTGAAATTCCACCAAATTTCACGCCCTAAAAACTCTTTCTCTGTCAAGCACTCCCATCGGCTATGAATTAGAAATGGCATGTCAAGTGGATGATCCCATCGCCTACGAATATGAAATGGCATATAAAGTGAATGAAGAGGTAAAAGGGTCCCTGCTTCTAAATAGGAGCTCCTTGTTTTCACCAAGCTCCTCCTAGATATAGGATTTTGATTTCTCTCTAACTGCAAAAGCATAAATTGATAAGGAACAATATGGCATCAGTAAAAGATCAATATTATTGAAATAAATGAGCTTGCATATTATGGTTGTTAATTTCTAAATAATTTAACTTCTTAATTGGAATATGCGTACCAAACAAGTACAGAAACAAATCTAAACAAAAAGAACTTAAAATTGACAATAACAAAAAACTGATTAAAGAATATTAACAGTATCCTGATAAGAGTGATGGTAAATAAAATAGCAATATGTGTGTTGAGTATAACAATTGGCTGAAAAAATAAAATAAGACAGCCATTTATTGTTTAAAATCAAACCACACTTTCGACAGGGCACATAATCTTATACTTTTAAGAGATATAGCATCAAAACCACCCTAAACTATGACCTTATTTTTAGTTTCATACTTAAACTAGGAAGGTTATCCCTGAACTACAATTTTCAGGTGCTGACCCCCTAATTATTATTTTTCAAATTACGTTTGAATTATCAATGTAATTATAATTCTAACTAAATAAGTATTAAGAAATACCAAAGTTAAAAATAAAAAAGACTTAGAAAGTTAAAGGCAGATAAGAAAAGGTCAGAGAAAAACAATACGGCACGTCACTTGTGAGAGTTTCAAAAACAAATAAATAAATAACACTTTTGACATTCCAAAAGCTTGGCCAAATAGATTATTATAGTCAACAAAAATTACAACTTGGTAAGTGAAGATTATCTTTCAGTATTCGCACTTCGGGTGTTCTCGTTAGTCGTTACTCTTAGAGATTGGATTAAAGCAAACGAACAAAACAAAGAATGATAAATAACAATTGTCACTCAGCAGAAGAGTTGCATATGTTCTATGCTGAACAAATGTACGGAGTTCGCAAAAATTAATCAAATTAATTTGTACACTTCATTTTTTGCAAGTTGTATTTTAACAAAGTTTATCATTTGTTTTTTTTAATAAATAGTGATTTAACATTTATGTATTTCAGGTTCTCAATTAATAAATTGAGATTTGTACAAATATAATCAAAATTTCAAATTTAAAAAGTTGAAAATTTGAAATTTTGGAAGTTTGAAATTCAATTAAGTTTGTGTTACAATTTTTACTGTTATGTCTGTTTCTTACTAAGTTTCAAATAGAACTCTTATGTTTTTCAAACTTCCAGTTAGTTAATATTAATTTTTAATTTTTTTAATTAGGTATGTTTTTCATTAATTATTATCAAAGAATTAAAAAAATTCAAATTTCATATTTAAGAATTAATAGTATGTGAAGTTTTTTCTTTTATCTTCTGTTATTATATTCGTTTCTTTGTTAAGTTATAATCCTTATGTATTTCAAGAGTGTAAGATCTGTTGAAAAAAATTAAGGGCAGAGTTTGACTAGTAGACCTTAACGTACTGCTTGCGCTCGCACTTGGTATCTTCTTCCTTTTTCAAACCATTTGGTTCTTGCCTGCCAAACAAAATGGGTTGATATTGAAAAGAAGAAAACACAACTATACAACATCTTCAAGAATGTACTATCAAGTCAAAAACTTACCATTTATGTTCTTGTTCAATATTTTCCTCCTTGACATGCCTTCTAAAAGAATCTAGGTTTGTACTCTCATTCTTGACCTTGAATTTGGCATCTTCTTCCTTTATCAAAACATTTGGTTTTTGCCAACCGAATAGGAGGAGTTGAATATTAAAAATCACCCAAGGGAGGAGAATCAAATGGGTTAACATACTAGCGGAGGCAAGAAAAAATATTAGGCGATTACTTTCTGTCGATAAGATGTGCTTGGTATCTATGTTGGTAAGAGATAGGTAGGTTGAATAGTAGAGGTGCGCACAAACACATATTAAAAGGCATAATAGACACCTGTAAACACCCCAACATATTTAATGCACATCACGACAAGTTATATTTAGCCGTTATATTTTGAAAGTTCGGGGTGCTTATGGGGCTAACTTAAACCAAGTTAAGGTATTTAGATGTGCAATTCTCAAATTGGGGTGTTTGCTTAAGGTGTCGATCAATGTGTTATGCCATATTAAAAAGAAAAAATCAAACGTCTTCAAAAATATACAATTAAGTTAAAACTTACAATTTATGTTCTTGTTTAAGAGGCTCATCCTTTACATACCTTGTAAGAGAATCTATGTCTGTCCTCTCTTTCTTGGCCTTCTTAGTTGCTGGTTGAGCAGTAAGTTCATCTGGCTCTGTCTTAACCGTATGACCAAAATGCTTACTGGTGTCCATCTGAATGACCTAATAAAGAAACAAAGCTAAAACCTATCAAAATCAAAAAGAAAAAAAGCAAAAAAATCGAAGCAACATGCCAATCAAAGTAGAGATTCTTATGTTAATTCAGTAATTAAACATAAAGAGAGTAACCAGCAAAAATCATTGAATATATATAAATTATTATTAATTTACAACCCCTATTGCACAGGAGCGCAGTTTATCCTGTGCGCGCATCCGAAGTGTAGCGGCTGCGGATTCCCTTGTCATAAAAAAATTTACAACCCCAAGAAATTCACCAATACTGGCTTCGCCTCTGCTAGTGTATTAAAAGAAAGAATTTCCATGGAAAAAGAAAAAGAATTGTGTATGGTGGGAACAATTAAATTTGCTTGTTAAAATCTTCTAATCTCGTTTCCAAGTACAGATTCTGAAGACAACCAAACTAATTTCTCTACCAAGTACGATTGATTATTATGCGGAATTTGTAGCACTTTAATTTTAGGGTAAATAAATATACGGGTCGCCTCTATCTGCTTAAGTTCAAATGGATGAGCCCAAGATAAAAAGCACACTTCAACTTTCAATGTGTCGATTAGGATATATTACTACTATATATAAGGGAAAACTTAGGGACTTTTGTAGTCCTCACAAGAATTTTCAAATTTTTTTAAAATTTTTTAATTTATTACTTTTAGGTCCTAATCTTATTTATTTAAGTTAAATTTTATTTTTTTTGTTTTTAAGATCTACTTTTCAAAAGCTATCGAACTTCCTACCTCATTTTCCATGTTCTTTGGTTTTCTATTTGGTGCTCGATATCCGCATTTGAGCCCAATTAATCTAGATAATTCGCATTGTATAGCGCCCATTCGGGGGAAGTGCTCCCTCCAAAGATTTTTTTCATATCCATGTTCGAACCTCTGATCCCTAATTAAGGGAGAAACAGCTTCATTCGCTGTACAAGTTAAATTACGTATTTGTCTTAAAAGTTCATTAACTATGTATAAATTATTTATTTAGAGCTAAATAACTTTAGAAAATTAGGATACATAACTTATAAATGTCAAATTCTGGCTCCGCATTTGATTTGAAGTAAATAATTTCATCAAAATGGAAGTTAAAATATTAAAGGAGTGCAATTAAAGTTTTGCTTTCATATATTGAAAATATATTTATATGAAATTTAATTATTACTAACGTAATTACCCACTTGTGGGACTACAATAAGTATATGATTGTTGTTGTTGTACACTTGTACTAACACAAATTATACTTCTTTAATTAAAATATGTATTTTTATATCTTGAGGTTGGGCCCGGGCTTAGCACGGGCCTCACATAACTAGTATATATATATATATATATATATATATATATATATATATATATAAATAATTACATGTTAGATAAAAACCTAGGGGTGGCAAAATTAGTCCAAATTCATTTGACCCATCCAAGCTTTAATGTGTTTGGACTAGAGTGATTTTGAAGATGAGCTAACCCAAGTTGAACAATCACAAATAATCAGCCCAAACTGGCCCATCAAATGAGCCCAAACAGACCCATCAATTGTCCTCCATTCATAAGAATAATTGAATAAAAGCTAACTACAAAACATGATTAACTTCTTTTTTAATTATTATTTAAATTTATTTTTGTAATTATTTTTATTTTTTAAAATGTTTTTTTAATTTTTAATTTCCTTATTTAAAATTTTGTATTAGTAACTTTTTATTTTTTTCCTGAGGTTCTATGCTTATCTGTTTTTGTTTAACCTATTTTTGACCCACCATATCCGACATACGTTTGTCACTCTTAGTTATGTACAAGACAACCATAAAAATATATAAATAAGACAAAGGGTTAAAATAGAGGAATCTGACCAAATCAATATCATTACGTCAATTAACATTTAATTTTCTTTTGATTTATTTTCAGAATAATTTCGAATATATTTTATGTACTGGGATAACTTATGAGGAAATATTTACAGTGAATATCTTTATTATTTTGAGTAAAATCATACGTTTGAGTTTTTTTATATCCAAAAAATATTTAAAATTTGATTTTCAAAATACCATTTATTTAGAAAAGCATGAGCGAGAGAATATTTACAATCAAAGAGTATCAATATTTTTAGTTTCTCAAAATGTTGAAAAGGTGGGTTAAATTGGGCTAGATGGGTTATGACCATTCATTTAGCCCATCTTGAACCCAGCCCATCTTAGCACAAACAAGCTTTGGGCAGGGTTGGGCTTTGACCCATCTATAGGTTCAGCCCATCTTGACCCGCCCAACTTTAGCCAAATGATCCATTTGCCACCCCTAGATATATTTGTAGTAATATCTAGACTTTTGTTCCAACTAGAATTTCCTATGTAATACCTCCTTATATTATATATAGTATTTCTTTCTTTTTTTAACTCATGTATTTATAGTTTTTTACTTAAGTCCATTAACGCTATTAGTAGAAAAATTCTTCTATGAATTCGTCACAAAATCTAATGCTATTTTTTATGATTTTTATTTTGATATTACATGTATGTATAAACGTATTTACATGCATGTTTGTGTGTGTTATTTATGTTTCACTTCTCTCTTATTCTCTCTCGTTTATATAGATAAATGAGTTTTCGTTGATAAAATATTTTCTAACTAATAATTTAAAATTCATTTACAATATAAATAGACAATCTTTTGGGAATTTGTTAAAAAAAGTATACCTATATTTTATTAATTAATTTTATCTACTTGTACTAAAATAAGTTTATAATGTTATTATTACATATTATTTTCACTTCTATAAATAGATATTTGTTATAAAATAATATTAAAAGTACACGACACAAGAGATATAGCCAAATAAGTTGGGAGAGAGAGAGATTTTATTGTCACTTTCAATTGATCTACAAATGAGTAAATGAACTTCCTATTTATAATAGGAAATTCTTGATGGCCAAGTTTAGTCAACTTGGTGGCAAGTAATTTACTTGGTGACCAAGAAACTTCCTTGCTCTCCAAGTTATTAATTGACATAAAAAAAATATTTACAACACTCCCCCTTGTATGTCCATTAATTAGATGATGTGCCTCGTTAAAATCTTATTAGGAAAAACCCTGTGGGAAAAAGTCCTAATGAAGAAAAAAAGAGTACACATATCTAGTAATACGCCTTGAGAGTTGCCTCATTAAAAACCTTACCAAGAAAACCCAAATGGGACAAAACCTTGGTTAAGGGATAAAGAGTACAACGTGTATTTAACTCCCCCTGATAATAGTACACATAATTCTTGAAGATGATGTACTCCGATCTTGTATATACCAACTTATCATATCTTGAGGTTGGTACTGTGTTTGTGATCAGATCTGTCAAACGACCTGGCTGATAATCTGCATCTTCATTCCTTAGATAGAGTTGCATCATCACCATATAATATTGTTAAAATCACGTCAAGTACATTCTTGACTTGCTTCATAATCTATCTGATGTTATCATTCTATGGTTTGACTGTCATGTATAATAACGTGGTTTGACAGAAATCCTTCATGGAAAGAGATAACATATTTGGATCGAACTCTTATGTCGATCAGATGGATGCCCTGTATATCCAAAACACTTGACAATATTTGTTAGGATAAACACATTCATGCCATACTTTTATTAGCAGTATGCAATTGATCTTATTTCAATATCTCCATATAGGAGTAAATTATATCATGCTCGTAGTTATAGCAAGATATATAAGTGCATCAATTGCATAAAGATATGGTACTTCAGGACCAATTCAATTTTCTTATTTCAACTTCTTTCAGCAGATAATGTACTGCTATTGTAAACTCTTCAAGAGCTCCAATAATATTCTTATGAAAGGTTTTGACTATCATAAAGAGACAAGGGTAAACATAGTACATTTGTACCCTTCGTCAATGAATAGACATTAAGACGATTTCAGTACATCAACCTTGATTCATTTAATCCATTTAAGGATTATAAACCAATTTCCTAAGAATTTGTATATGCTTTAAGCATTTTGGATCCTTCAGAAATTTTCGTATAAATTTTGTCAAGTAAGCCATATAGGCTGTGACAACTTCCATCATTATAAATTGTGACATATTCTAATGTCTAGACTACAGGTCCAATCGCTTACCAAGATGCATCATATCACTTGGTAATTATTTCTACGTCAGCATGCTTTAAAAGACGTAGAACTCATATCCTCACAATCTTATACAAACAAAGATATCGTTGATGAGATATCATCTCGTATCGGTTCGCAATTCGACATAACTTACTGAGATCTTATCACTTAATCATTTTCAGGTACCTGAACCTCTCATAAGGTTTATGAAGTGTTATGTCGTAGCTCTTCAAGAGCACATTGCCTCCTTATCATGATCATTTTGATTATTTGCTCCTCCACCTTTTCAAGGATTATTATATGTGGAATCGATTGGTCTACCATGCTCCATGCATGTTGTAGACTCTGTCCTTCAGGGACATTAAGAGCATTTTGCAGATGAAATATGAAATAGTTGGGTCAGCAAATGCTTCCATCATTTGACTTGAATTATCTGAGGATCATACTGATGATAATTCACAACATATTTCTTAGCTGCTTATTCTCTCCCCCTTATTTTAGTGACATATGTCCCCATTTTCTTTGGAAAAACTCATCTGTGTGCATCATAGTATATCCATTAATCATGTACCGCACATCAAACACTATAAGATGGAAATATCTAGTTCCTGACCCTGAACCAATTATGAGGGGAGAATTTATCATAATTTATTGGTTTGTCGCATAATTTATTGGTTTGTCACATACAAGTGAATTTGTATGCAATATATCATTTCTCAGACCAACATCTGAAGCTCTGTTCTCATAAGCAATGGTTTAGCTATATTATGGAGGCATCCAATGCCAAACCAGATATAAACCAGCATTATCAAGATGAATTGTTTTGATTACATATTCTGAAAATTGTGTTTTCAACTCAATTTTGAGCAAGAAATTTCATAAATGTCAAACTTCTAGTTGACAATAAACGTAAATGTGACCGTCTCATAGATGCATCTATTTAAGACATCACATCGCAAGTGAACGGGCCCACATTCACCTTTTATATTTTTCAGAATTTAGGAGATTTAGTCCCAACATTAGCTGGTGTAATCAACTTATCATGAGAACAAGCAACATAAAAGAAATTTTGAAGAATCTTCTAGTTCTTCAATATATTTCGAATACTCGATTAGCACATCAGATTTAAATCAGGACGACCAAAATGGTCTGGTCAACTGATAAAATTATCTGTACCCGTAAACTTCAAGTTTACCATGATGAGTGCTTTTTATTTTAATAAAATTCTAGTTTACTATTGCATGAGATTGTATGTCAATAAACTTCTGGTTTATCGTAGTATGTGATCTCATCATGCTCTGGTAACATTCACATGTGTATTTCTTACCCGTAGTAACTTGATGATCTTTAATATTCCGATCATTTGTAGTCTCAATATGATAACCATTGTTATTGTTAGTAAACTTCAGGTCTACCACAGTTTGTTTTCCGAACGTAACAATTACGATCTAGGATAAATGGTGCTATCACATACAACCTCTTCGAGAGACTTCAATTTATCTACCAAAATCAGATATTATTTGAACACTGCTGGTGTCGTGATACTTGTAGATAAAAAATTAGCTCTTCTGGTGCCCTTGATTATTAGTTTGTACTACCAAATATGTTTTAGATACTTCTGGTATCACAAAAGAAAATTTGGTTAGACACTACTAGTGTCATGAAATAAACATTGAATTCTAAACTTCAATATTTCTAACATCTCCTTCAGGGAGATTCATCATTAACTGAATATTTTGTATCTAAGTGATGAGTCGTGAAATTACGCGATATTCGATGCTAATTCCTTAAGTTTTTGCGACTCTTTAAGCACTTTTGTTGTTACTTTTTGTGTTTTTATGTTGTTTTATAGGAAAAGATGCCCGGAGAGCATAAAAGAGCAAAATGGATCAAAATGGACCAAAATGGAACAAAATAGAGCAAAATAAGCCAAGTAGCTGAAATGAGTGATCGGAAGAAACCAAGTGAAAAGAAAGTCAAAAAGAGGCCAAACTGGACCATTTTGCAAAACTGTCAAAACTGGACAGATTTGCAAAACTGTCAAAAGTGGACAGTTTTGCAAAAACGGGCAGAATTGCAAAAACAGAAATATGGGGGCAGATTTTGACATTTTTTGGACTTGGAAAAATTGGGGGGAGCTACAAAAGAGAGGCTAGGGCAAAACATTATCATCTTTTGCCATTTTGCAAGTTTTGGAGGCTAGGGTTTTCACCTACACCATTGGAGGAGAAGATTGGAGCACTTTAATGAGATAATTCTTAAACCTTTCTTCAATTCCTTGTTTTGTATTGAATATTTTAGTGTGTAGTATTTCATTTCTAGACTTGAATCTTGTTTATGAAAATATTCTTGATTAAAGTTTGGATTGAAACTATTGTTTTGCTTATGTATTGAATGATTCTTATTGCTATTGAAGTGGGTCTTTGTTGATTTAATTAATCTCGTTCTTGAATGTTTCCAAAGGGATTAGCTAACCCTAGGACTCACCCATTTACTTAGATTGAGCTTGGAAAAGGAAATCTAGGTTGGGAAAGATTAATTAACAAGAATTTGGGTCATTAAACTCATCTAATAACTTGAGCTCGGAAGAGGATAGTTACTTGAGGTTAAATTGATTGTGCCTAATATCACACTCTAAGGCTTGGAAAAACTTAGAGTGAAATTCATTGATTTGGTTGGAAGACTTTCAATGAGATTTTAAATATCATTATCTATTGACATAAACCCGTTCTTAGTTGTAAAATCGTGAAATACATTGGATCATTACTTGAGTGTAATTTCCTTTGTATCCAAACTTGTGGCCATTGATCATTTTACTTGCTTTCTAGGTTAGTTTACATTTCCGCATTAGTCATAATTTTCTCAAAAACCCAAAATATTATCCATCGTTTGGCTTTAGCGTAGTTGGTGAAAGTTCCTTACTTTCTTAATCGCCTAGCATATTGTTCCCTGTGGGATCGACCCCGACTCATAGTTGGGTAAATATATTGCATACGACCGTGTACACTTTCTCTTTGAGGAGTGTATTTGGACGTTATCAAAAATGGCGCCGTTGCCGGGGAACAAATTGGCGTATTTGGGTTAGTTTGGGATTTAAGCTAACTTGCTTTGGTCCAAACTTTCTTTGCTTTATATAGAAAAAAAAAACTGATCAGATTTTTCCAAATTGCACAGTTCTGCAAAACTGTCCAGTTTTGATTTTGCAAAACTGTCCAGTTTTTGCTAAAAAAAAAATTAATAAAAAAAATAAACAATGGCATCATATAATGAAAATTGGTCGGATGGTAGTTGTTCATACTTTGATGACCCTTGTCTTTATTGTGGAGGACCACACTCATGGCAAAATTGTTTGAATGCTCTCGGGGGCGGATTGTGCGCACAATCTCTAACCTATGAGTGGAGTATTTGTGATAGGTGTGGTGGTCAAAATGGTCATTGGGATAATTGTGCTTATTTTTCCTTTCCTCCCCCGAACCCCCACTATGACTATTCTAGTTTTGATTTTGATGATAGTAGGGATATGGAAGTGGAAGAAGCCTCGAATGCTCAAAATGAGAGGATAATGCTCATGTTGGAGACCATCCTTGAAAAAGTTGAAAAACAGGATTTAGCGGTTAAGGACTTGAGGCAACCACTTGATGACTTGAGGCAAGCAATTAATTACAATGACAAAGCTATTCACACCTTGGAGGCCCAAATGAAATCATTGGTTCATACTCATAATACTCAACAACTTGAGAGTGTTGAAAGTAGGCAAGAAAGTGACCAAAACATGAATGTCTCCAAGGGTGGATTTTTACAAGCTTTGAATGACCCTCAACTTGAAGAAAGCCTTGATAAAGTGGAAATTGTGAGCCAAGATTGGCTTATGACTCAAGTTCAACAACTTAGAGCCTATGGGGATCATCGAGAAAACATTTCGAGGATGGTGGAAGAATTTGTAAAAATACATGTTGAGCAAAGGCAAGAGTTGAAGAAACTTGAAATTGCTATCCGTGACTTGAAAGCCAAATTGAATGCAAAAGTTGAGGTATGCAATACTCAACATCAAATAGTCATGGATAGTAGTTTTAAGTTAGTTTCCAATGAAAAAGTGGTCAACATTGATTTTCAAGAGCTAATGATGACTTGCCAACCGACCAATCCAAATATAATGCAAGATGCCGAAATTGAAGAAATGATACTAGAGTTGCATAAAAAAGTTCATGCAATGGTTTTTGAAGACCCTAGTTCATTCTTGGGTGAGGATGTCAAAAATGAAGCGAATTTGAAAATCGAGCGCCTTAGACCACATTCCAACCATTTTTCAACATTATGCTTGGTTAGTGAAATGGAAGTTGAACTAACTGAGCCTAAGGAGAATTTTGGAGATGAAGATCAAAGTGTTTTCATTTTGAAGTTTGCTATGCCAAGAAGACAAAATGGCATGCCTCACTTACGGGCCAAGAAGTGCAAAATGCGATACCCGAGGATTGGCCTCTTTGACTTTCTACCACCGCCCCATGAGCGTCATCATGATCTTGATTCAAAGTTGGGGCGCAAATTCATATCTTCCAAATGGAAGGAAAAGTGGTAAAGGTAACCGTCGTGCCGCGACGTTAAATCAAGCGCTTGGTGGGAGATAACCCATCGTTTTAAAAATTTTAAATTGTTTTTGAAATTTTATTTTTTAGAATAGTTTAGTTTATGGTTTTTGACTAATCTGCAAAGTTTCAGAATTTTTGGAGTTGTTTTGAGCATGTCGGATACCCGGACAGCCCCCAAAACCAGTAAAAGCTGCGAAATTCTTTTTTCTGGTGTCATAACATGCGATTCGCATGTCGCGTCGCATATGGTGACAGTAACTAAAAAAAAAAAAAAAAACTTTTTCCTGGTGACATCACATGCGACTCGCATGTGGGGTCGCCATGTCATGCTAGTAAAAAAAAAAAAAAAATTCCTTTTCTATTTTTATGTTTTGTTTCGATTATGTGCAGCGAGAACACTGCAATGTTTATAGTTGGGGGTGGCATGCGGTAGCACATTATATTTTGAAACTTGTTCAAAATTTCTGAAAATTTTGTTCTTTTGACATGTTGTGGATTAGTCACTCTTATTATTTTATTTTCTTTCTTAGCTTCTTTCATTAGTCTTGTAAGTTTAGGTGTAGGTTCTCCTTTGAGGAAAAATGTGAAAACTCTTGGTTTGTTTGGTACTAATAGAGTTAGAGCCCGTTTGGATGGGCTTAAAAAAAGTGACTTTTATATATGAAGTGCTTTTAGAACTTTTAAGTGCTGAAAGTTATTTTTATAAATAAGCAGTTGAGTGTTTGGATAAAAGTACTTATGCTGAAAATAAGTTGGTGATGTGTTTGGTAAATAAGTGCTGTTAAGCACTTATTTTATGTCAAAATGACTGAAATACCCTTAAAGCTGTTAACACCATAATAAGTTGATTTAAAAGATGTTCATTTATAAATTCTTGTGAAGGCAATTCTGTAGAACTAATTATAAAAAATGTTCATTTATAAAAATGCCCTTCTCGTGTATAGTCTTTAAAAAATTTATAGCAGTGTGATTTAAAAAAAAAAAAAACTATTAGTGAATTTAACACGTTATAAATGTTACCAAAGTGTTCATTACAATCCAGAAATTGCTGACCAATTCCTATATATTTATCCAATAAACGGTAATTTCCACAATGAAATTGAATAATTTCAAACATGTGCTTTTTTCTTATTCTTCCAGCAGCCCTGTGCAAAAACAATAAGCTCGTGAATATGAATTCTCTTTTGCCATTTTCTGACCACATTTTCTCCATTGGCAACCATCATTAATCTGCAAAATTTTCAACAAATGACTAAGGTTGTCATACTATTTAACCATATTACTCTACTATTGACTAAAGCCTATACACAACATAACTAGCATCTAATAAACATAAAAACATTACATCAGAACTTAACTTCATACTACGGAAATGAGTTCAATGATGCAAGATGCTGCTGCCAGCTGGGAAACTTGTTGCCTCTAGAGTGTATATGCAATGCAATCTCTCTACCAATTCTATCTGCAGAAGTACTACCACACTGAAATCTGAGCTTTCCCTTGAATATGGAATTTACTCTAGTGGTGGAATACACCGAAATGCTAATACTTTGCACTTTATATGTTTAGTCAATTTTAAAAACAAATAGTCTTAGTTTTCCTTGTTTCAAGCAGTGTTTTAAAAAGCACGGGTGTCAAAGATGGAGAATTTGACACAAAATAAAAGTGCTAATACAACCGAAAACACTCCACTATAAATACAAGAAGTGGAAAATATTCATATAATACAAGCATCAAGCATTACAAATGTCACTAGCAATCATATCACGAAACCCCATCCAATAGACATCATTTCGTTCTCCTACATCTTCGACATCTACATTGTTAGCTCTTGAAGTTGTGCCAATATCATTAGAATCAACCAATGGAATATAGCTCTCATTCTCGACTGTTTGGAATGCATCATCCACATTGCATTTCTTTCTAATATAATTGTGAATGGCCATAGTAGCAAGTACGATATCCCTTTGTGTGTCAATGTGATAGTATGGCATGTCTCTCAAAATAGACCATCTTGCTTTCCAAACGCCAAATGTGCGCTCTACTACATTTCTACAAGAAGAATGTAAATAGTTAAATTTCTCAATGCGTCCTCTTAGCTAAACGTTCATGAACTTTACAACATCAAAAGAAGAAGTGGAAGCAGCAGCCGCAGCAGCAGCAGCCAGAAGCTTCAGAAGAGGCTGGAACCAACAAGTTTTGACATGAGGAATCATTTAAATAAGAGACAAGGGAAACACAGTGATCAGCACAAGTGCATTTGTAATATCGAAATTCTGACATGTTTTATAATTTTAAGTCCACCTCAGAAAGAAGATAACAATAAGTTTCAGCAGTCAAGTTCCAAACTCAGAAATAAAAATAAAACACATCACCATAATTGAAAGACCTTAAGCTAATAGCAACTACAACATCTAAAGTGCTCAGCATGGTGGGTTGACACAAGACTGAAAAACGGATGGTGACATCTTAAAATCTGCCAGCTATTAGTTTTTTTGTCCATTCATTTCTGGAACCACCCCAGTTGAACCTGCATACGATGGAAGAAATGCAGCAATACCTTCATCACTAACATGCAAAGTGTATATTAGATTGGAACTTGCACAACAAGGAAACCACAAAATGATGGTGCCAACAGAATTTAGTTTATCATTATTAAATGCCTCAATCAGAAAAAATTACATAAAAGCTCTCCTATGTCGGAAACAAAACACAGTTGCTGTCTACTGGTGCATTATGAAAATATAGGCAGCAACTCTTCAAGTAATCCATTGCAATAACAGATTGGATATAACATGATCATAATGACATTTTACTTGGAATAGTCATCATCATGCTGATTATTTAAGGCATAAAGAGTCATCTGTCAAGGAGTCAATTCACCAGCTATAACCATAATAGCTGAATGAAAATTACTAGTTCACTCATGGTATATGTTACTGAAAAAGGGGAGCAAATAAACCGCAAAGTGGCATATAGAATCAAAATGGGAACAAATAACATTCAATATCACTTACAATATTAAGTGGTAATTATTCTACTTTAGTTGGAGGATATGACATTCAGTCTGATATGGAGGCATAATATGGTCAACTTAACAATTAAGTCTAGGGACCACTCATTTGCACCTCTATCCACTGAAAAATGATAAGTGTCTCTCCCTTTAAATCATCATTGATCACAAGAAAGTCTAAAAGCAATTGCTTAAAACATAGGATAATGATGAGTGCTAATTTCATTTCGCAGGGGATGTCAGAACAAAAAACTAACTAGGTTGATGCCCGACTCCTGAATCTTCTGACGTCTTTCCTAAACCTTGATAATTGGTCACTATTTAGATGATGTCTAGTAGCTCCAGGTTTTATTAATAGCCAAGATTATAAGTTTTATTAACAAGTCTATCTCCTCAAAATGCACAAGCAGATTCAACTCCACCAATCATAATAATCCAAAAAGGAGTAATCTTTATCCAAAAAAAAAAAAATCATCCGGCTATCTCTCTCCCTAAAACTGCTCAAAAACTCAGCAACATTAGGAAAAGTTAATTAGAGTATCAAATAATAGAAGTTCCATACAGATTTGACGAGACCCATCAATCAAGAACTAACAAAAACCAAAAAGGGTGCTAAAAAAACTTACTCAAATAGTCACCAAGATTGAAAATCTGTTTAGCAATCCAAGCAGAGTAATCAGATGAAGCTCTTTTAGGAACAGAGATCGTGGATGATGATGATGCGTTGTTGTAGATGATGATGAACAGAGATGTGGAGGCTGCGTTGTTGGTGAAAAAATGAGGGTGAATTTTAGGGCTTTAGCTGTGAGGGCACTTTGGGAATTAAAATAAAATATAAGGCATATAAAAGTAATTTTCATGGTCAACAAAACTGGCTTTAAGCCATCCAAAAAAAAGTTAGGATTTCCAACTTTTCATTTTTGGGTGACTTTAAGAACTTTCTGACTTAAATTTGGCATTTTAAGTTGATACCCAAACACCACAATAAGCTAAAAAGGGCTTATAAGTTGGTTTGACCAACTTATAAGCCCATCCAAACGGGCTCTTAGTCTTTTGCATGTGAAATTGAAATGTGAATACCTCTCCAAATTGTTGTGAAAGTTAAAAAGCAAGGTGCATAGGAAAGAATGATCTTTGTGACAACTCTTTGGCTCATTTTGTGACTCTTTACCTACTAGTGTGTTGACTTTGGATTATGAGATATTGCACTAGTTGTTCTTGCTTGGCAAGTGAAATTAATCCATCTTGACTAGTTCATATGCCATGTGTGTGAGTGTTTGTTGAATAAATCTTGTGTTTACTTTTATCATCTAGAACTTGCTCGGTTAGTCTTTCAATATTAATTTTGATCATATTGGTTAGAGAGATGACCTTGGGCTATCTTTGTGATGTTTGAAAAAGCCTCTTTAGCCTACCATTGCATAAATAATATCACTAGTAACCCCATTTGAGCTTATGACCTTTTCTTTGATTGCCACATACAAGCCTTTACCATGTTTGATGAAAAGTCTCTCTTTTGAACGTTTCCCTCCTTGAACATGAAATTGTGAATTTGAGGCCAAAAGCCTAAGTTGGGGGTGTTAGTGTTGCTTGAGAGTGGTGAAGGTTGGTGTTGTGAAAAAGTCAAAAGAAAGGAAGAAAATTTGAAAAATACAAAAAGGTTGCAAACTTTTTGTGCAAAAAAAAAATGTATCTTTGTAAAAAAAAAAAAAAAAAAAATAGTTCGCATGTGGGGTCGCAGGTCGTGCCAGTGAGTAAAAAAAAAAAAAATTCTTCATTCTATTTTTATGTTTTGTTTTGATTATGTGCAGCGAGGACACTGCAACATTTATAGTTGGGGGTGGCATGTGCTAGCACATTATATCTTGAAACTTTATAAAGGAAGTTGGAATAATTAGGGAAACTAGTATGCAAAGGAAGGAGTGTTGTTTTGAAATGAAGAGGAAAGTGGACGAAAGGTTTTGTGTAAGTGTTCAAGGAGGGCGTAGTCACTTGTATCCCAAATACTTATCCTACCCTTCCCTAAGCCTGCATTACAAGCTTGAAAAGTCCCTATGTGATCTCCAACCGAATGTTTTTGAGTTAGTGATGATTGAAAATAAGGGCAAGCTTATGGTGTGATATTTGTTAGCACTAGAATTTCTTTGTTGAGTGTGAGTGACTTTGTGTATTTGTCCCTTGTGTCGTTGTTATGAATATAGTGATTTTGGGACTTTCTTTCTTGTGAGGGCATATGAATTATGATAGAGTGGTGATGTTAAAAAATTCCAAGTTGAGTCAATTGAGCATATCTAGTAAACTAGTGGTTTTGAGTCACTTATTGAGACTTGAGTGTTGTTGCTTGATAGTTTTATATCTCTATTGCATTCTTGAAATTGTATTTTGAATGAGGGAGTTATTTGGTTGAAGCTTCACATGCTTGTAGCCTAATTGTTGGTACCAACCAAAGTCATGTTTTTGTGCTTAAAGTGGTTCCTCATTGAGATTTTTGTTTTGATTTGCTTGAGGACAAGCAAAGACTTTAAGTTGGGGGTGTTGATGAGTCGTGAAATTACGCGATATTCGATGCTAATTCCTTAAGTTTTTACGACTCTTTAAGCACTTTTGTTGTTACTTTTTGTGTTTTTATGTTGTTTTATAGGAAAAGATGTCCGGAGAGCATAAAAGAGTAAAATGGATCAAAATGGACCAAAATGGAACAAAATAGAGCAAAACAAGCTAAGTAGCTGAAATGAGTGATCGGAAGAAACCAAGTGAAAAGAAAGTCAAAAAGAGGCCAAACTGGACCATTTTGCAAAACTGTCAAAACTGGACAGTTTTGCAAAAACGGGCAGAATTGCAAAAACAGAAATATGGGGGCAGATTTTGACATTTTTTGGACTTGGAAAAATTGGGGGGAGCTACAAAAGAGAGGCTAGGTCAAAACATTATCATATTTTGCCATTTTGCAAGTTTTGGAGGCTAGGGTTTTCACCTACACCATTGGAGGAGAAGATTGGAGCACTTTAATGAGATAATTCTTAAACTGTCACGACCCAACCCCGTAGGCCGTGACTAGTGCCCGATCTGGGCACCCGAACCCATCTATCAAATATTATCTCAAATTCTATCAATTCATTCTAGTATATGGCGGAAGCCGACAAGGCTTTATTTCAAATTTAGGTAATTTCCAGAAAAATTTTGGCAGAGTTTCCTTTGTTTTATGGACTATCCAATATACCCTGCACGCAGAAAATACCAACAAAAGCCACACAGGGCTAACCAAGCAATATATAAACATATGCGGACCGGCCGCCTCGGCGTATAGGATCGCCCAAACAACATATGCGGACCGGCCGCCTCGGCGTATGGGATCGCCCAAACGACATGTACATACATCCATACAGAAAGACCCTAACCCACAAACATGTCCACAGACCTCTAAACAGACCGACATAATCATATGACGGGACAGGGCCCCGCCGTACCCATGAACGAATATATATATATATATATACATATATATATATATATATATATATATATATATATATATATATATATATATATATACCAAAAGTATAAGCTCCGGAAAGAGAGGAGCACTCCGAATAGCAGAAAGGGTGTCCTAAACAGGTGGATCACCAGGCTGTGCGTCCGTACCTGCGGGCATGAAACGCAGCCCCCGGAGAAGGGGGTCAGTACGAAATATGTACTGAGTATGCAAAGCAGAAGGTACAGAAATAAATCTGAACAATAATCGAATCAGATATATAGAAAATAATACATATAAAAAAAATATCAAAATCTTTATTTCCAAAGTATAAATTATGCATAGGGCACAGGAAAATGTGGTCGCCCGCCTGTCGATGGCGCCACAACACAGCATAACACCAGAAAGTTTCAAATCTCCGAATCCCCGTCACACATCACAACACAGCATAACGCCAAACACAGCATAACGCCAAACATAAGTGGAACCCGGCCCTCGAGCGAGGAGCACGGTGAACCATAATCACAGCATAACACCGGAATTTATCACAAAGCGCACGACACAGAACCGGCCCGGGAACCGGTGAACGATATCACATTAGGCATGAGCGGAGTAGTGAGGAATCATATGCATAAAATCATTATTATAAATCTAAAGGATAAGTAAAATAGTCATATTCGAAATCGGAATAATAATTATCACTTTTTGTTTCAAAGTTATCGAATTTCAAAAAGGACGTCGCGGGACCCACGGACGAGTATAGACCCGAACTGAGCCCGCCTATGAAAAACATACTCATTTTATATCATACAAACTCCTACGAAAATTTCAAAGCAATCCGAGCTTTTCTGAGGAAATTATGGGCGTTTGAAGTTTTGGAATCGCTAAAGAATGAACTTTAAAACAAAAATCAGCTTTCATGTAATCTTTACAAATTATGGATTCCCAGAACATAAGGATCAATGTTTTGCCATGACAAGGCAAGGATGCCAAAGAACAAATGCGATTCATAAACATGCTCGGATTGTGAGAATAGAGTTTCCTCGAGGCTTATATCATAGCCTATTTTAACTAAGGCATGCCGAAGAAGGAAGATTACTTTACATACCTCAAACGCTCTCCAATACGATCCAAACTCAAGCTAAATCCAACCTATGATTCGGGCTGCCCACGACCTATAAACAAGCCATAAAATGCCAAACATTAGCTAAAGACTTTTTGGGCATTAAATTCCAATTTCGCCCTTAATTCTACAGAAATTCGGGCAGCATTTTCCCTGTAAATAGGCTACCCCGAGAATTTAACTCGCTCAAAATCAACAACAACAACCACAATAACCAACCTAGTAACATTGACAACCAATCCGAAAAGCAAAATAATAATGGTAGCTCTCTTTTACGCCATTCGACAACTTCCCAATTATTCAATTCCATGGCTTACTTTAAAGCCACAATATCGATGCTTATACGCTCACATACTAACCCGAACCCATACCAAAAACAATTCAAGACATTCTAAGCAATTTATACAATTTTTCCAACAATCCATAAATTTTCCCAAGCTACCCGAAACAGCCCCTAACCGAGACAGCCCCCCTAACTTTTTCTTCATTTCCAAATCATGGTTCGTATCTACAATTTACATTCTAACAATGCTATTTTCATCAATACACAATTTACATTAAATGTACAACAACTTCCAAATCTGTCCGCAATATTTACAACATCAATTTGAGTCAATAAACTTTCATTTCCAACATAGAATTCATGGCGACGACGGCTAAACAATAAGCGATACTAATTCAATTCTTGGCACATAAGGTGACCCATTTTCGGCTAACACTACACATATACATATATGGATGATTCTCAATTGTTCTTCCCCTTACAATGATCATAATCAACTAACTAGGCATTAATTCATAATTTCAATCACAACACAACAACACCCATTTACACGGCTCAAGCTCCACATACACAACTCACCTCCAACATTTCATATTTCATGATTTTCCTCCATTATAACATACTACAAGATACAAACAACCTTTTTAACACAAAAGCAAGATCAACTCTTACCTATCCTCTTCAATTCCACAAAATGCTAGGGTTTCCAATGGATGAAAAATAATGGGTTGATCGCTCCAACGATGCTTCCACGCTACTTAGGGACTTCAATATAGTGGGTTTACATCAATGGAATAATTTTAGAAGAGCTAAAAAGAGGGGATGATTTTTGGCCTTCTCGTCCGTGAGCTTCAATGGAGGGAGCTTCTTTCTCTTTTTTTTTTTTTTTTTTTTTTGTTCAAGTGGAGAATGAAGTAAATGAATTGTGGTCATCTTTTTATCACTTAATGAATTGCACAATTGTCCCTTGGCCCACATTAAAGAGTTGTTCCACTCAAAAGATGACACAAAGTTGTGTGGGCACCACATGGAATTTGTGGACGACTTTCCACTTCAAATTTTATCACCTTTGGTCCCAAATTTTCCTAATTGTTCCATACCAATAAATTCATGCACAACTTATATCTCAAAATAAAATCGAAGGTTAAGAATCCCGATTTTGTATCCCGAAAAATTTTTGTCCTTAGATTATCATAAATAAATCCGGATTATTCCACTGTACAAAAATACGGGTTCTAACATCCTCCCCCCCTTTAGAACATTCGTCCTCGAATGTCAGATTAACCTTACCGGTCATACAACAATTTGGGGGAGTTTCCTTACTAACTATCACAACAATACAATCATTGATCAACGATTCATTTATCAAACAACATAGTCAAATAGAGAATTGGATTACCTGTAGGCTTTGAAAATAAATGAGGATACTTCTTCTTCATATGCTCCTCAGCTTCCCAGGTCATTTCCTCTCGGTTATTGTTCCGCCACAGCACTTTAACAGAAGCCATATCTTTGTTCCGCAACCTTTTTACCTGGCGATCCAATATGGCTATAGGCTGCTCCACATAAGATAGCTCCTCTGTGACCTGAATGTCATCTACAGGAAAGACTCTGGAAGGGTCACCAATACACTTACGAAGCATAGAAACATGAAATACCGGGTGTACCGCTCCCAAGTCAGCTGGCAAATCCAATTCGTAGGCCACCTTGCCTATTTTGCGAATAATCAGATATGGCCCAATATATCTCGGACTGAGCTTTCCTTTCTTGCCAAATCGCATAACACCTTTCATCGGTGACACTTTCAGGAACACCCAATCGCCAATCTGAAACTCTAACGGTCGATGTCGCTTATCGGCATAAGATTTCTGTCGGCTCTGGGCTGCCAACAATCTTTCTCGAATAAGTTTCACCTTATCCACGGCCTACTGGACCACATCTGGGCCAATCAACTCAGTCTCCCCAACATCAAACCAACCGATCGGTGATCTACACTTCCTGCCATACAAAGCCTCATATGGTGCCATCTGAATACTGGAGTGGTAGCTGTTATTATACGCAAACTCAACAAGCGGTAAATGTTCGTCCCAGCTACCCCTGAAATCAATAACACAGGCACGCAACATATCTTCCAATGTCTGAATAGTGCGCTCGGCCTGTCCGTCGGACTGGGGATGGAAGGCTATACTCAGGCTCACCTGGGTCCCCAATCCCTCCTGAAACGATCTCCAGAACTTAGCTGTAAACTGGGCACCTCTATCGGAAATAACAGACACAGGAACTCCATGAAGTCGTACAATCTCCCTGACATAAAGCCTGGCATAATCCTCAGCTGAATAGGTGGTCCGAACCGGAAGAAAATGGGCTGATTTCGTCAGCCGATCAACAATAACCTAAATAGAATCATACCTCTGTGGAGTGCGAGGTAGACCTGTAATAAAGTCCATATTAATGATCTCCCACTTCCACGTCGGTATCTCCATCTCCTGCAATAGCCCACCGAGCTTCTGGTGCTCAATCTTAACCTGCTGGCAATTTGGACACTGAGCAACGAACTCTGCTATATCTCTTTTCATACCGTCCCACCAATATAGGCATCTGATATCATGGTACATCTTCGTTGACCCTGGGTGAACAGAATATCGGGCGTAATGTGCCTCGCCCATAACCTGTTGCCGCAACCCTGCAACGTCAGGTACACACAATCTGCCTCTGTGAAATAACACTCCATTAGGTGAAATCTCAAACGGAGTCTTCTCCTGTGCCAGCGCTGCGTCTCTGTACTGTGCCAGAATAGGAACCTCATACTGATGCCGCTTAATATCTTCTGTAATAGAGGACTCAGCAATACCTCGAACAGAAACCCCAACATCTCCAGAATCAGCCAAGCGAACTCTAAGACTAGCCAACTGATGAATATCGCGAACCATTTCTTTACTCTCTGATGGCACGTTTGCTAGGCTGCCCATAGACTTGTGGCTGAGTGCATCCGCCACAACATTAGCTTTCCCAGGATGGTAGAGAATGTCAACATCATAATCTTTCAGCAACTCTAACCACCTCCGCTGCCGCAAGTTCAGCTCCTTTTGCCTAAAGATGTACTGAAGGCTCTTATGATCTGTATAAATGTCAACGTGAACCCCATATAAATAATGTCTCCACATCTTCAAAGCATGAATGACCGCGGCCAGCTCCAAATCGTGAGTAGGATAATTCTTTTTATGTTTTCTGAGCTGCCGGGAAGCATAAGCTATCACCCTGCCGTGCTGCATCAACACACATCCCAAACCAATACCAGAGGCATCACAATAAATCACATACCCATCTGGACCCTCCGGAAGAGTCAGGACTGGAGCCGTAGTCAACTTCTCTTTCAGCAACTGGAAGCTACGCTCGCAAGCATCTAACCACTGAAACTTAGCTCCCTTCTGAGTTAGCCTTGTCAAAGGCGCTGAAATGGAAGCAAACTTCTCCACGAATCTCCGATAATAACCAGCCAATCCCAGAAAGCTACGCACCTCTGTCGGCGTCGTAGGTCTAGGCCAATTCTTTACGGCCTCGATCTTCTGGGTATCCACCCGGACGCCATCAGCCCCAATAATATGTCCCAGAAATGCCACTGAAGATAACCAGAATTCACACTTAGAAAATTTAGCATATAATTCCTGGTGCCGAAGTGTGCCAAGTACCGTCCTCAAATGGTCCGCATGCTCTGCCTCTGACCGAGAATAAACCATAATATCATCGATAAATACGATCACAAACATATCCAAGAACGGTCTGAATACCCGATTCATCAGGTCCATAAATACTGCTGGGGCATTTGTCATCCCAAAAGACATAACTCTGAACTCATAGTGCCCATATCGGGTCCTGAATGCTGTCTTGGGAATATCAGCCTCTCGTACCCGTACCTGATGGTAACCCGATCGCAGGTCTATCTTCGAGAAGTACCTGGCACCCTGCAGCTGATCAAACAAATCATCAATCCTGGGGAGGGAATATTTATTCTTGATGGTTACCTTATTCAACTACCGATAATCAATGCACATCCGCAGCGAGCCGTCTTTCTTCCTCACATATAATACCGGAGCTCCCCAGGGTGACGCACTAGGCCGAATGAAACCCTTCTCCAATAAATCTCTCAGCTGTTCTTTCAATTCTTTCAATTCTGCAGGTGCCATTCTGTACAGAGGAATAGAGATAGGCTGAGTGTCTGGCAACAGATCAATAGCAAACTCTATCTCCCGTTCGGGAGGAAGACCTGGAAGCTCATCTGGGAATACATCTACAAATTCATTAACCACTGGGACTGACTGAAGAGTCGGTGCCTCTGCCTCTAAATCATGAACACGGACCAGATGATAAATATACCCCTTTCTGATCATTTTCTCAGCCTTGAGGTATGAAATAAACTTACCCCTCGGAGATACTGTATTACCTGCCCACTCTATAACTGGCTCCCCTGGGAATTGGAATCGGACTATCTTCTTTTGACAATCAACATTAGCATAGCAAGAAGCTAGCCAATCCATACCCATAATCACGTCAAACTCGATCATATCTAACTCTACCAAATCCGCCTTAGTGCAGCGGCCACAGATAATCACGGAACAATCTCTATAAATCTGACTGGCTATAACAGAATCCCCTACTGGTGTAGCTACCTCAAAAGGCTCTATCGGTTCGGATTCTATCCCAATTTTATCAGCAATGAGTGGAGATATAAATGATAATGTAGAACCAGGATCAATCAATGCATACACATCACGAGAGAAAACCAGTAATATACATGTAACGACATTAGGCGAAGCCTCCTGGTCCTGTCTGCTGGCTAAGGCATAAATGCGGTTCGAAGGACCGCTAGAACCCGAAGCTCCGCCACGACCCCTGCCGCGGCCTGCTGGTGCTGGAGTACCTCGCCCCGCAGGGCGCATCGCCACCGAGGCTGAAGATGAACTACCGGCTGACCCGGTAGACTGAGCTGAACTGCCTGTACCACCTCTAGCCGGACAGTCTCTCATCTGATGGCCCTGACGGCCGCAAACAAAGCATGCACCCGTAGCTCGGAAACATTCTCCCGGGTGCTGTCTCCCACAGTAGGAACACAAAGGTCTGGGTGGCCTCATCTGACTGCTGGAATCTCTGTCCAACTGTGAACCTGAAGCCCTGGAGCTCGGGCCTGCCCCTGAATATCCGGCACCCTTAGATCTCCTGCCGGTAAACTGTGGGGGTGTACCCCATGATGACTGAGAAGGATATATGCTCTGCTGCTGCTGCTGAGGCTGTCTGCCTCGGAAATCTCCAGAATAGCCTACGGATCTGGCCCTCTTGGGCGGCCTCCTGTCCCGATCTCTGCTGGAATAATCAGCTCTATGTCGGTCCTCCATACCCAGAGCATAAGCCTGTAGTCGGGCAATATCCATGTCTGTCTGCAATGCCACCGCCATACAGCCATCAATCAAGTAGCGGTCTAACCCCATCACGTATCTGTGCATCCGATCGGCCATATCTGCTACTATGGCAGGTGCGTACCGGGCCAGAGAATCAAACTCCATATTATACTCACGAACACTTCGACCCCTCTGCTGCAGATGTAAAAATCGGTCAACCCGCGCCCGTCGTAACTCTGGGGGCAAAAAGTGGCGGGTAAAAGCAGCCACGAACTCGTCCCAAGTAGCTGGGGAAGCACCCTCACCCCTAGATAGCTCCCAGGACTCATACCAGTGAGCAGCGACATCCCGTAGTCTATGCGAAGCCAACTCAACAGACTCAGTCTCTGAAGCCCTGACCAAATCTAGTGAGCGCCGCATCCCCCGAATAAAGTCATGGGGGTCCTCATCGGGCTTATACCCGTAAAACTCTAGAGGGCCACAGAATAGAAACTCTCGAACCCTCAGGCTGTCACGCCTATCGTCATCATTATCATCTCTCCGCCCGCGTCTGCGAGCCTGTCCCTCTACCAGAGTGGTCAATAACTGCACAGCCTCTCTCAGTGTCCTGTCCTCCGCCCCTGGCTGAGGAGCTGGAGGCGCGGGAGCTGGAGCCCCTGGAGCTAATGGTGAAGCTGCTCCAGACTCCTCTGACGATGAAGACGTAGCAGAGTCGGCTGGCCGGGACGTAATATCACACATCATCTGAGCAAGGGTCCGAGTACCCTTCTGAGCCCGGCTGGTCTCTCCTACTATGCCCTTTTTCTTCTGGGCGGCCGTCGCCTTTTTCGGTGGCATCACTGAAAGAAAAACAACAACAGATCAAAACAGAATCATCCTAATAGCACAGTTCTATCGCACGATCTAAGATTCAAAGAAAGGAAACATCCTAAATGTCCTGTAGCTTCCTGTTTATAGAAGTGGTGCACAACACACCGATAAACAAGACTCTACTAGACACGGACTGTAGACATTCCGAGGACAAACCGCTCTGATACCACTTCTGTCACGACCCAAACCCGTAGGCCGTGACTAGTGCCCGATCTGGGCACCCGAACCCATCTATCAAATATTATCTCAAATTATATCAACTCATTCTAGTATATGGCGGAAGCCGACAAGGCTTTATTTCAAATTTAGGTAATTTCCAGAAAATTTTTGGCAGAGTTTCCTTTGTTTTACGGACTATCCAATATACCCTGCACGCATAAAATACCAACAAAAGCCACACAGGGCTAACCAAGCAATATATAAACATATGCGGACCGGCCGCCTCGGCGTATAGGATCGCCCAAACAACATATGCGGACCGGCCGCCTCGGCGTATGGGATCGCCCAAACGACATGTACATACATCCATACAGAAAGACCCTAACCCACAAACATGTCCACAGACCTCTAAACAGACCGACATAATCATATGACGGGACAGGGCCCCGCCGTACCCATGAACGAATATATACAAATGCACTAAAAAATATATATATATATACCAAAAGTATAAGCTCCGGAAAAAGAAGAGCACTCCGAATAGCAGAAAGGGTGTCCTAAACAGGTGGATCACCAGGCTGTGCGTCTGTACCTGCGGGCATGAAACGCAGCCCCCGGAGAAGGGGGTCAGTACGAAATATGTACTGAGTATGCAAAGCAGAAGGTACAGAAATAAATCTGAACAATAATCGAATCAGATATATAGAAAATAATACATATAAAAAAAATATCAAAATCTTTATTTCCAAAGTATAAATTATGCATAGGGCACAGGAAAATGTGGTCGCCCGTTTGTCGATGGCGCCACAACACAGCATAACACCAGAAAGTTTCAAATCTCCGAATCCCCGTCACACATCACAACACAGCATAACGCCAAACATAAGTGGAACCCGGCCCTCGAGCGAGGAGCACGGTGAACCATAATCACAGCATAACACCGGAATGTATCACAAAGCGCACGACACAGAACCGGCCCGGGAACCGGTGAACGATATCACAGTAGGCATGAGCGGAGTAGTGAGGAATCATATGCATAAAATCATTATTATAAATCTGAAGGATAAGTAAAATAGTCATATTCGAAATCGGAATAATAATTATCACTTTTTGTTTCAAAGTTATCGAATTTCAAAAAGGACGTCGCGGGACCCACGGACGAGTATAGACCCGAACTGAGCCCGCCTATGAAAAACATACTCATTTTATATCATACAAACTCTTACGAAAATTTCAAAGCAATCCGAGCTTTTCTGAGGAAATTATGGGCGTTTGAAGTTTTGGAATCGCTAAAAATGAACTTTAAAACAAAAATCAGCTTTCATGTAATCTTTACAAATTATGGATTCCAAGAACATAAGGATCAATGTTTTGCCATGACAAGGCAAGGATGCCAAAGAACAAATGCGATTCATAAACATGCTCGGATTGTGAGAATAGAGTTTCCTCGAGGCTTATATCATAGCCTATTTTAACTAAGGCATGCCGAAGAAGGAAGATTACTTTACATACATCAAACGCTCTCCAATACGATCCAAACTCAAGCTAAATCCAACCTATGATTCGGGCTGCCCACGACCTATAAACAAGCCATAAAATGCCAAACATTAGCTAAAGACTTTTTGGGCATTAAATTCCAATTTCGCCCTTAATTCTACAGAAATTCGGGCAGCATTTCCCCTGTAAATAGGCTACCCTGAGAATTTAACTCGCTCAAAATCAACAACAACAACCACAATAACCAACCTAGTAACATTGACAACCAATCCGAAAAGCAAAATAATAATGGTAGCTCTCTTTTACGCCATTCGACAACTTCCCAATTATTCAATTCCATGGCTTACTTTAAAGCCACAATATCGACGCTTATACGCTCACATACTAACCCGAACCCATACCAAAAACATTTCAAGACATTCTAAGCAATTTATACAATTTTTCCAACAATCCATAAATTTTCCCAAGCTACCCGAAACAGCCCCTAACCGAGACAGCCCCCCTAACTTTTTCTTCATTTCCAAATCATGGTTCGTATCTACAATTTACATTCTAACAATGCTATTTTCATCAATACACAATTTACATTAAATGTACAACAACTTCCAAATCAGTCCGCAATATTTACAACATCAATTTGAGTCAATAAACTTTCATTTCCAACATAGAATTCATGGCGACGACGGCTAAACAATAAGCGATACTAATTCAATTCTTGGCACATAAGGTGACCCATTTTCGGCTAACACTACACATATACATAGATGGATGATTCTCAATTGTTCTTCACCTTACAATGATCATAATCAACTAACTAGGCATTAATTCATAATTTCAATCACAACACAACAACACCCATTTACACGGCTCAAGCTCCACATACACAACTCACCTCCAACATTTCATATTTCATGATTTTCCTCCATTATAACATACTACAAGATACAAACAACCTTTATAACACAAAAGCAAGATCAACTCTTACCTATCCTCTTCAATTCCACAAAATGCTAGGGTTTCCAATGGATGAAAAATAATGGGTTGATCGCTCCAACGATGCTTCCACGCTACTTAGGGACCTCAATATAGCGGGTTTACATCAATGGAATAATTTTAGAGAAGCTAAAAAGAGGGGATGATTTTTGGCCTTCTTGTCCGTGAGCTTCAATGGAGGGAGCTTCTTTCTCTCTTTTTTTTTTTTTTTTGTTCAAGTGGAGAATGAAGTAAATGAATTGTGGTCATCTTTTTATCACTTAATGAATTGCACAATTGTCCCTTGGCCCACATTAAAGAGTTGTTCCACTCAAAAGATGACACAAAGTTGTGTGGGCACCACATGGAATTTGTGGATGACTTTCCACTTCAAATTTTATCACCTTTGGTCCCTAATTTTCCTAATTGTTCCATACCAATAAATTCATGCACAACTTATATCTCAAAATAAAATCGAAGGTTAAGAATCCCGACTTTGTATCCCGTAAAATTTTTGTCCTTAGCTTATCATAAATAAATCCGGATTATTCCACTGTACAAAAATACGGGTTCTAACATAAACCTTTCTTCAATTCCTTGTTTTGTATTGAATATTTTCGTGTGTAGTATTTCATTTCTAGACTTGAATCTTGTTTATGAAAATATTCTTGATTAAAGTTTGGATTGAAACTCTTGTTTTGCTTATGTATTGAATGATTCTTATTGCTATTGAAGTGGGTCTTTGTTGATTTAATTAATCTCGTTCTTGAATGTGTCCAAAGGGATTAGCTAACCCTAGGACTCACCCATTTACTTAGATTGAGCTTGGAAAAGGAAATCTAGGTTGGGAAAGATTAATTAACAAGAATTTGGGTCATTAAACTCATCTAATAACTTGAGCTCGGAAGAGGATAGTTACTTGAGGTTAAATTGATTGTGCCTAATATCACACTCTAAGGCTTGGAAAAACTTAGAGTGAAATTCATTGATTTGGTTGGAAGACTTTCAATGAGATTTTAGATATCATTATCTATTGACATAAACCCGTTCTTAGTTGTAAAATCGTGAAATACATTGGATCGTTACTTGAGTGTAATTTCCTTTGTATCCATACTTGTGGCCATTGATCATTTTACTTGCTTTCTAGGTTAGTTTACATTTCCGCATTAGTCATAATTTTCTCAAAAACCCAAAATATTATCCATCGTTTGGCTTTAGCGTAGTTGGTGAAAGTTCCTTACTTTCTTAATCGCCTAGCATATTGTTCCCTGTGGGATCGACCCCGACTCATAGTTGGGTAAATATATTGCATACGACCGTGTACACTTTCTCTTTGAGGAGTGTATTTGGACATTATCACTAAGCGTCAACCACATAATAATGACATCCTTCGTAAAGAGATACATTAATTGTTATTTCCTTCAAGGAAATCAATAACAACTAACCATAATGTATCAATGTGGTTACAATAGAAACATTCTATTTTGCTTTCTTTTTTCTTAAAAAGATACTTTGATAAAATTATTAAAGATGTTTCTGTGTACGACAGGTACGTGTTGTTATGTCTTAATTTCATACCACAAAAATAACATGTATATTCCTTGTATTTTATCTCTACAGGAGATAAGTTCTGGTATTTGTTCATTCACTTCGGGGAACGAAACCTGATTATTTAAATGTGCTTGAAATACGACGCTCATCAATAGCTCGTTATTTTGCTCAAACACAAGAAGACATTGCTTCAGAGTATTTCTCAGATATTTTGCTAATTAATTCTGCTTCAGGAGTAAAGTTTCAGAGTTTTACTGCTTCAGGAGTAAAGTTTCAAGTTTTACCACTTCAGGAGTAAAGTTTAAAGGTTTACTAATTCAGGAGTAAATTTCAAAATTCTACTACTCTGGGAGTAGATTTCAGAGTTGCACTACTTCGGGAGTAGAATTCAAAGCCTTACTACTTTAGGAGTAAAATTCACAGTCTTACTACTTCTAGAGTAGAATTCAGAGTCTTACTATTTTGTGAGTAGAGCTCAAAGTTCTACTACTTCGGGAGTAGAGTTCAAAGTTTGCTACTCGAGGAGCAAATTTATGAGTTTAGTACTTCAGGAGTAAAGCATATAATATTAAGAATATTTCTTCTCAATTATTCTATCTCTTCTGGAGACGAATCATGATATTTTCACAATCAAATGCATGTTTATATTTATAGGCTTTACTACATATTATCACATTCACTTTAGGGAATGGATCTATATTTATAGCTTATATCAAAAGTTCTCATTCTTCAGAAATGGAACACAATCATCTGAACGTGCAGGCCTTAAGCATATCAAATTGTGATAGCTTAAAATTTCTTTTAAGATATTGCTACTTCAGGAGCAAATCAAGACATACAAATGATGTAGAGAATTTTTTTTCTCTCTAACACATCTGCAATTATAATTACAGTAAGCCTATAAAAATATTACCACTTCTGGTGGTTATAGGCATAAATAAATTTCATCATAGGGAAACTGAAAGAGTCACTTCTGATTTCAACCCAGGAAGAAACGAAGGACCAATGAATCACAAAATTAATTTCCAATAAATTAGGAAATAGAGATGAAAATTCCAACAACAAGATTTTCAAGAAATGAAGAAAGGGAGAGGTGTAATATCCATATATACATGGATAACCACGGCCAGATAACGTTTATCATGGATAGTCAGTAAACATACATGTGCTATTTATACATAAATAAACACAATTGATATATAAAATATGACCCTATACTTTATGTCTTACGTAGTATATATCATGCTAAAGAAACATAGCTTCAACCTTTTATATGAAGTTATATATATCGTAAATAGCATGAACAAGAACAGATAAAAAGAAAATTTTCTCTTAGTACCTTATCAACAAACTGTCGGAATAAAAGCATGATACTTACCTGGAAATTGCTTCAATCTTTTCAATATATTTACCCAATATGGCAGAGTCTCGTGCTGATAACGTATTATAAAATAATATTAAAAGTACACGATACAAGAGATATAGCCAAAGAAGTTGGGAGAGAGAGAGATTTTATTGTCACTTTCAATTGATCTACAAATGAGTAAATGAACTTCCTATTTATAATAGGAAATTCTTGATGGCCAAGTTTAGTGAACTTGGTGGCCAAGTAATTTACTTGGTGACCAAGAAACTTCCTTGCTCTCCAAGTTATTAATTGACACACAAAAATATTTACAACAATATTAGAATTTTAATTATTATTTATAAAATTAATTTTTTTGTTCTGCTGATTTATTTCATTATAGAGCGTCATTAACTTATACGCTTAATTAGTACTTCTCCCTTTTCATTTTTTAGTCGCGGCAATAATATTTGTTATTTTTATAGAATATTTGTTACATGGGCTGAAAAAATAAAAAATATCATGATTTTAGAGAGATTAAAAAAAAGGACAAAGGTTGGTAATGTAAGGGTCAAATAGGTATTTAAAAAAGAGAATTAGGATAACGGGGGAGAATGTCTATTGTTCATAGTTGAGGGGGAGTTTGATTTTTATGGCAAAGTTGAGGGCAGGGGCGGACCTACACGGTGTCGCGGATTCATATGAACCCACTTCGTCAAAAAATTACACGGTATATATATGTATATTTAATAAGTCTTTGAAAGAATACAAGGTAAATTCTAAATTTTGACTCCACTTGAACTAAAGGCATCGCCCAGCCCATTGGCAAAGTGGGGTCAAACTTTTGAACGGATCCCAAGTTCGAGAAAACTAACATTTTTTTTTTTTTACCCCTCCCCCAGGAGCTCCCTCCTTTGCTCCCTTGGTGACTCAAACTCGCAACCTTCGGGTTGAAAGTGGAGAGTGCTTACCATCTGAGCAACCCCCTCTTGTCAAACTAATAGTTTTGTTAGCTTCTTTGCGTGTTTTTTTTTTTAATATATTAAACCCACTTGATGAAAATCTTGGGTCCGCCACTGATTGAGGGTGTAAATGATTTTCACCCAAATTTAAATTCATTCTTTTTATCTCAAATTGATCCCCGTGATGATTATTCACGTTGGAGAGATAATCTTGAAATAATGTGGATTGAAACACTTCATCATAAATTTAATGGAAAAGGCTCAAATATGCCATCGAACTATCGGAAATGACTCATTTATGATACTCATTAATAGTTTGACTCATTTATGTCATCGAACTATCGAAAATGACTCATTTATATCACTCATCAATAGTTTAGCTCATTTATGCCATCGCCCATTATCAAAATGGCCCATCCATGTCATTTTTCATTAACGCCGGTTTTATAATATCAGATATGACACGTGACCTCCAATTAGAGGTTTACGTCATTTAATTAAACCAATCCAATTTTAAATCCCAAATAAATAAAAAAATCCGACTCATACGCCCGACCCACCCATAACCATAATCTAGTTGGAGGCCAAGTGTCACATCTAGTATTGTAAAACCGGCGTTAACGAAAAATGGCATGGATGAGTCATTTTGGTAACGGCGATGGCATAAATGAGCCAAACTATTGATGAGTGGCATAAATGAGTCATTTCCGATAGTTCAATGGCATAAATGAGCCAAAATATTGTCGAGTGGCATATTTGAGCCTTTTCCGTAAATTTAAATACACCAACCAAACATAATTAATTTTACATAGGAGTTGTTTATCTATCAAGCTAAGTATAATCTCTTCTTTCTTTTTATTAATTCTTTAAACTTTTAGAACTTGGACTTTCTTAGAAATTTTGTCCTTTTCTAAGTTCTAGCATGGGTCAAAACTGAAAGATTATATTAACCAAGTAAACTTTGTACAACCACCTGCTTGTGTTGGACTGTGATGCAGGATCTCAAGAAAAGAAAAAACTATAGAAGCTACTCTATATTTCCTGGAACTGCAAAACATGGTCACTATCACAAAGTACTAACAAGCAGGGGTGGACCCACGTAGTAGCAAGGGAGTTCAAGTGAACCCCTTCGTCGGGTATTTTACTGATTTTCGATTCTACAAAACTAACACTAAAGTAAGGATATATAGTATTTTGAACCCCCTTGAACAACAATGAGGAGGTAGCGCAGTAGTTAAGGGGTTCATATTTTCGCACGGATCACGAGTTCGAATCCATTTGCTCGTACGACTTTACTATTTGGGAAATCTACGATGTGGTTCTTTGATCACGTTGTTCTTGCTTTTTTTCTAAATTATTTAAATTATAAATTATCATGACTTATGGTACTTTTAATGTAGTTTCTAAATATATAAATTTTACTTTTACAAATTTGAAAAATCTACGTCAAAATTTAAGGTCAAAGTTATAAAATTTAACCCTCATACTCCGAAAAGGTTCACATAAATTTGAAATAGAGGGAGTATGTATTAGTATTATATAAATCTAATTAGTGTTTTTATCATTTTGGTAAAAGAATATATATCTGAACAAATTTTTAAAAATGGTATTGTCTTCTCTAATTTTAATTAGAATTTTTTACTGACTAGTTTTTGTAATCATCATCAGTTCGTTTTCTTAATCATTTTAAGGATATTTTTTGTGCTTTCTTCATTTTAAAAGTGTTCCGCACTAGTAAATTAGTTTCTAAAAAAAAAAAAATACTTCAAAAAAGCGTACCATATAAATAATTTTGATCTTAACATGTGCTGTTGGTTTTATTTTAAAATGAAAGTTTAATTTATGTTTAGATTTTTTTTTTTTTAAAAGAAGAAATTATGTACCTCTTTACAAAAAAGAATTACTGTCCACTACCTTCACGTGTTGAACCCCCTTGCAAAAAATTCTGGATCTTCCACTGCAAACAAAGATAACTATTTGGCCTATCAGTTCAATTTTCCTAGTACATAATCTTTGGCCTGCAATGTGAATTTCTCTAACTCTATCAACTCTATCCCTAGACTTGTGTTGAAATCTTCTCTCCAGTCAAATATGATAAGTAGCCGTTGCAAACATAAATCCAAGAATAGCCTTTTTGGGGCTCCGACCTTTGATCGTTGTAATCATCCAATTGATCTCCTCATCCCACTGCTCTATTTGTTTGCTGATGCCCAACCAATTTAGCCATATAAAGTGAGAATAAGGGCAGCAAAAGAGTAAATGATTGAATTTTTCATCTTCATTAGTGTTGCACAGTACACAGGACATAGAAACCTGACTTCCCCATTGCTACAATCTGTCAACTATAGTAAGCCTTCTGTGAATTGCCGTCAAGAGTATAAATTGGACTTCAGTCATCATCAATGCTTTCCAGGGTAGCTTTGGGAAGTTAGGTAGAAAGGATAGATATGCTTTGGCAATTTGGAAGCCTTCAAGGTAGAGCTAACCGATGCAGAAGCTGGACAATATCAAGGGACATTGAAACTTGACTCAAAAGGAAGAATACTTTATCCGGAGAAATCCCAGTACAGATAACAAGCTTATATAAACTTGGAACCTTGAACTTGTCCAGGAACCATTTGATAGGAAATATACCAACGGATATTGGAAATTTGGGATGGATTGAAACCTTAGATCTTTCAATAAATCAACTGTCAGTGATGCAGTGTAGAGAATTACAGCTAGGAAGATAAAAACTATACTATGCTAGAGATAACAATAATTTCATTGTTTTCTTGTGAATAAGACTGGTTACAGTATTTATCCTTGCCACTTAGCTAGAGGACAAAACTGTATAACTAACTCTGCCACTTAGCTAGAGGACAAAATTGTATAACTAACTCTTAGGGACTGAAAAGCAAATAACAAAAGTAATATGGTAAAGACTAGGGATCTAACTGTGTATTCCAGAATGGACCCCTATTAATTCTACCTTTAACTAAATGACTACCAAGTACAAGCATACACTAGCCTTGGTACAATCCTGTTAAGCAACTCTCCTTTAATTCATATCAATCCTTCCCCCTTAAGAGCTTCCTTGTCCTCAAGGAATAAAAGAAGGGAACCTGATCAGCAAGGCTTGGTAATATTCCCAGGTGGCCTGTTCCTCTGGTAACTGCTCCCACTGTACCTTCACTTGTGTGATTGCCTTGTTACCCTTTTGGATCATTCTTCTCTCAAGAATCTTGATGGGTTTAGGGCAGTAAGGACTAGCTAGAGAGAGAACAGGAGGGTGAGAGATAGTGCTTGGTACTTGGTGGCAGGGTTTAAGTTGTGAGACATAGAAGGTAGGGTGCAATAGCAACTGTGCTGGTAGGGACAACTTATAGGCTACAACTCCTATTTTCTGAAGGACTTGATAGGGGCCGTAGTACTTAGCAGATAATTTAGTAAAATTGGCCCCAGACATTGTAACTTGTCTATATGGCTGAATTTTCAAATACACCCAATCTCCTTCTTGGAATTTCCTGTCAGATCTATGCTTGTTGGCTTGCCCCTCCATTCTTTGTTGTGCTCTCTTCAAATGATACTGCAACAACTGAAATTTGAATTCTCTAGTAATCAAGCTCCTATCAACTTCTTCAATAGCAGACTCCCCAGATACATAAGGCAGGTGCAAAGGAGGTGGCTGACCATAAAGGGCTTCATATGGGGTAGTTTGAATAGAGCTGTGGAAAGTGGTGTTGTACCACCACTCAGCAGCAGCTAAGTAAGAAAACCAGTCACCTTGAGAGTCAGAACAAAAGCACCTCAAATAAGTCTCTAGACATCTGTTTACCACTTCTGTTTGGCCATCAGATTGGGGGTGGTAAGCAGTTGATGTATTAAGAGTGACACCCAATATTCCAAACAGCTCCTGCCACATTTTGCTAGTGAATATAGGGTCTCTGTCACTTACAATGTCTTCTGGCATACCATGGAGTTTATAAATGTTCTCCAAGAATAATTTGGCCACCTCAGCTGCTGAATAAGGATGTGATAAACCTTCAAAATGAGCATATTTGGTTAGTCTGTCCACTACCACCCAAATGACAGTTTTCCTTTTTGACTTAGGAAGTCCTTCTATGAAGTCCATGCTTATGCTTCCCCAAGCAAATTCGGGAATTTTCAAGGGTTGTATTAATCCTGGATATGGAGCATTGTCATACTTATGCCTTTGACAAGTGTCACATTCCTTCACATGCTTCTGCACATCTTCTCTTAACTTCTTCCAGTAGAACAAAGAAGATAGCTTCCTGAATGTGTGGTCTATTCCACAGTGACCTCCCACTGGTGAATTGTGCCACAACTGCATAATTTCCTTTCTCAGTTGCTCATCAGGGCCTACAACCAGCTTCCCATTTTTTCTAAGTTGTTCATGAATGAAAGTGTATCCCTTGCCTTCATACTCTCCTGTTTTGATACTGATTATCATTTCCTTTAACTCAGGGTCTAAATCCCAACTTTTCATAATCAATTCCAACAAATCAGTTTTGATTGTAGAAAGGGTCATAGTAGCTAACTCTACTAATGGCATTCTAGATAGTGCATCAGCTGCCTTGTTTTCCTTCCCCTTCTTGTATTCTATGCAGAAATCATACTGCATAAGTTTAGTAATCCACTTCAGTTGAGTACCAGTATGCAACTTTTGTTCTAGAAGGAACTTGAGTGCCTTTTGATCAGTTTTGACAACAAAAGTTCTTCGAGTTAGATATTGAGCCCATTTGCCAATTGCCATCACCAATGCTAGCAGTTCTTTGTCATAAACTGACAACAATTGATGTTGCGTTGAGAGTCCCTTGCTAAGATAGGCAACAGGTTGCCCTTTTTGCATTAATACTGCTCCAACCCCCATATTGCAAGCATCAGTCTCTACCACAAATGTCACTGTAAAATCAGGAAGAATCAAGACTGGTGCTGTTGTGAGTGCCACTTTCAGCTTGTCAAAAGCTTCATTGGCTTTCTGATTCCATCCAAATCCATCCTTCTTTAACAGATCAGTTAGGGGTTTGCTTATGACCCCATACCCCTTAATGAATCTTCTGTAATACCCTGTCAACCCGAGAAACCCTCTCAATTGCTTAATTGAGGTTGGTTCTGGCCATTTCCGCACAGCTTCAATTTTCTTTGGATCAGTTGCTACACCTTCTGCTGAGATATAGTGCCCTAAATATTCTACTCTTGATGCAGCAAATACACATTTGCTCTTTTTAGCTAAGAGTTGGTTGTGTACTAACAATTCAAAGGTGATTCTTAAATGAACTAAGTGTTATCAAAGAAAACTAAAATAAATTTTCTAAGATGATTCTGAAATATGTGATTCATGAGACTTTGAAAGCTTGATGGGGCATTGGTTAACCCAAAGGGCATCACCAAATATTCATAGTGCCCAGAGTGTGTCTTGAAAGCAGTTTTAGGGATATCAGCAGGTGTCATTCTAATCTGATGATAACCAGCTCTCAAGTCTATTTTTGAATATACCTTAGACCCCCCAAGTTCATCCAAGAGTTCCTCTATGATTGGAATTGGGAATTTGTCCTTCACAGTCACCTTGTTGAGAGCTCTGTAATCTACACACAATCTCCATGATTCATCCTTCTTTCCCACCAACACCACAGGTGAAGCATAAGGGCTAGAGCTATATTGAATTATACCCTGAGATAACATTTCTTGCACCGTTTCTTCAATGACATCTTTTTGAATTGGAGAATACCTGCATGGCCTGGCATTTACAGGAGTGACTCCATCCAGTAGTGGGATATGATGATCAAACACACCTCTGGATGGGGGTAATGTCTTAGGTTCCCCAAAAATCCCTTGATATTCTGTCAAGAGCTCTTTCACTTCTACTGGCTCTGGTTCCTTCTCACCTTCTAGTTCCACCTCTGCACTTCTCACCTTAACCATAAAGAATTGAGAAGTGATCACATTCATCTTGCTAATGGCCTTGGGTTCTACAGTTTTAAACTTGGGTTGAATGCCATGTAGGGTCAACATTTTTCCCTGATATTCAAATTCCATCTCCAACTTCCTGAAGTTGAATCTAATATCCTCTAAGGGATACAACCATTGGACCCCAAGTACCATATCACTTTTTCCTATTGGAAATATCAAGAAATCCCCTTCAAATACAACTCCTTGCATTAGCCATTTGAAGCCCTTGCACATCTTGTCAGTCGGGATTTCTCTGCCATCAGCTACTTGCACCAGCTGAGGTTTAATTTGAATCACTTCACATTTTAGTCTTATTGCTGTACTTTCATCAATGAAGTTGTGTGTTGATCCAGAATCAATGAAGACTTCTATGGGACTTTGTTCGCTGAATCCCTTCAGCCTCAAAGTTCTGTATCCAACTGTACCATTTAGGGCCTGTAATGATATAGCACAATTTTCCATGGGTTCCTTCAATACTTCCCCTGTCTCTTCCTTCAATTGCAATTCTTCCCCAATAACCTCCTCTTCAATTTGTTCTTCAATATTTTCCAGTTCTAAAGAGAACAATTGCCTCTTAGCATTTTTACATTTGTGCCCAGGGAAAAACTTCTCATCACAGAAAAAACACAATCCTTTAGCCCTTTTTTCATCCATCTCTGTTGGAGTCAAATTCCTTCTCTTAGAGCTGTCCATCCTAGTAGTAACAGGTGCAGCATTCCTGTATCCACCTGTGTTTCCCTTATAGACAGTATTAGAACCAGTTCCACCTACATTTCTGGGGTGAATTTGGCCAGTTCCAGCATAACTCTTCATGGCCTTGCTTTGGGCAGCAAAGTTAGATTCATGCAATCTTGCTAGGTAGTATGCTTGAGGAAAATTGCAAGGATTGCCTATCCTCACAGCATCACTAAGTTCAGGTTTGAGATTGTTCAAAAAAATACCGATAGCATGATCTGTAGATAAATTAATTCTGGTCATCACACTGTCAAATGCAGCCTGATAATCCTTAACAGTTCCAGTGTGTTTGACTCTCATCAATTCAGTCATAGGGTCTGAATACTCAGCCCCGAATTTATCAGCCAAGGCACATAAATATTCTTCCCAAGTTGGAAGGGGCAAATGAGATCTGTTTCTCATATATCCCTGATGCCATTGCAAAGCATCCCCATCAAAGTGTATGGCTACCAACTTCAATCTCTGGTTCAAGGTTATCTCTTCTACCGAGAAAAAATGTTCCACCTTGTATAACCAAGTCCTTAAATCAGCACCATTAAATTTTGGGAACTCAATCTTTGTATATTTGGTAAAGGATGGGATAGGTAAGGTCATATTGTTGTTGCTGTGGTTTTGTTGGATCTGGAAATTATAATTAGGACTTTGGTTTTGGAATGGTGGCTGAACATAGGGGTTTTGCACATAAGGGTTTTGGTGATATAAGGGTGGTGGAATATGAGTAGTTGGAGCTCCATACACATTATAGTACTGGTTACTTGGTGCAGAATAACTTGGCATGGTCCTTACTGTTGACACCCAATTTTGTCCCTCCTTTATTTAATTTTATTTACTCGGACGTCTAAATTTATTGACGAGCTAAATACTTTATTTTCACTACTATTATTTTTCGCTACTTTTATTTTTAACATTACAAGTATTACTTTATCACAAATTTTAAATGTTCGTCATTTTCATTTTCGAGTTGGGAATCGCTAAATTAATTACAAGACAATACTTTACGAAATATTTATTTTTTACATATGAATTATTTATCATCTTTACATAATATATATTATACCAGTTATTAAATTAGAACCCCAAGAATAATTAAATAGAGGAGGAAGAATCAACAATTTTCATCTCATAAGCAATTGCTCGGAAGTATATCAATGTTGGACTCATTTTGAAGCTAGTATTTTAAAACAACGTATTATAATTTTTATTTCATCAAAATATTATTTTACAAGGGGTAAATTCTTGATAATAGCTATCTACCCCAAAAGAAAAACAAAAGAAAAAACAAAAAGAGAAAATAAAAAGAAAGAAAACTTTGCAGCATTCCTCTTTCTTCATTTCACCACGCCACACATCTCCCCTGATTTCTTTTCCCTTTTTCTTTAATAGGCTCCACATGCTTCTTCCTTTTTGACTACTTTTCACTCATGCTTCCTTCCATTTCTTCTTGTCCCCCACGCCTAATGTCCTCCCTACTCTCTCTGTCTCCCCCCAATTTCAGGACAAAATTTTAACATTTTCAACGGCTCTCTCCTCTCTTCCTCTCTGGAACAAAAATCCTAATTTTCGACATCTATAAAGACTTTTATTAAATTTTTAGCAAGGGGGATTTTTTTTTGTGGAACATCTTGAAACACCACCATATCAAATACATTCTCTGCACATTTTAAAAGGGGAAGAACCTTTAATTTCAAGAGTGACTCTCTCTGTCTCAGTAGACTTTAGCTGTGACAGAGATTTCGAAATTCATTTGAGTCAAGTTTCAAATTTATTCATAACAAAGGAGTAGATCTGAAGAGGACCTCGAAGCCTTTGTTCACTGCACCCACAAAAGGTAAATTTGACTCTATTTTAGTTCATTTACTCCCTCCGTATCTAGCGTCTTTGCTTATTTAGGAAAAATCCGTGTTGATGATTTTATTTTTGTGTGTTCGGATAATGAATGTTTTAAGCATGACTATGATTCTACTTCAGTTAAGTTAATTTATTTTTCTTCTGCTACCTGCCATGCTGAAATTTTCTTGAAATCCTATTCCTTGTTCCTTTCATTTATCACGTGGATGAGTAAAAATGTTATCATGACTTAGAATATTTACTTTGATAGGTTATTTTACTTTATTCATCCTTTTAATCACATGTATGAAGGTTTAATGAAAATTTTACTGTCTCAGATCATATTTCTATGTGTTACTGTACCGATTTATATATTTTCATAGGGTAGAAGTATTTAGATCTTTGTTCAAAGCTTTTAAGTCATCATACTTTCCTTATAAAACATGTACATAATCTACTGATTTGTTTTGAACTTATATTTTACATGTTTAATCTTATTGGTCGAGCAGGTACTAATCCTTTTCTTTTATCTTTATTTTTTGCATGACACCTCGCATATGAGTCCGGGTGACTCGTCGTCTTCTCCCACATTAGGTGTTGGGCCAAGGCCCAACGAAACATCACTCCTCCCTCTATCCAGATCTGTCCGCAGCAATACAAAAAAAAAAAAAGAAATCTGGGCCGAAGCCCAACAGTGAACAGCCGCAACAGACCACATCAGTTTTCTTTGGAAAATGGGCTGAGCCCATTTACATCATACCTACTCCTCTATTTTTATTTTTGTATGCATTTAATGTGTATTGTATGACTAACATTTTTTCTTGTTTGTTAATTTAGATAAACTTTAGTGACATTAAGGGTTTTAGTTTAGTAATGGGTAGTTGATTCGATAAATCACATTCACTTCTATTTTCTAAACTATTTATGGTATCTATAATATTTATTTGAATAATTGATTTTCAAATAGTATGCCTATATAGTTTGGGTTAAAGGAATCATTTCTCATTATTACCGTCTTAGGAATTTCAAAATGTCACTAACACACAAAATACGAAACCAATTGTATTTTATAAACATTTTTAGGATTTACCCAATTATACATATTTTAGCCGATAAAAAAAAAAACAGAAAGAAATTCATGGCCTTTTCATCATATTTAAGAACATAAGTCCAGGCATTTCTATACCATCATATTCATATAATATCGTTTTTTACTTAAAGATCACTTTTGTCAAATTATCGTTTAAAAGGCTATTATTCATAGGCAAATCGTCCTATTTTCTACAAATCTTATTTTGTGAATAACATTACTATTTAAGGCCTTAGCAATACTTTCAAGATATTTTCTTAAAATATTTAAAATACTATATTTACACTTAAGCCTAACAAATTATAAGTCCGGTCGGTTAACCATTGTTAATGGGTCTTAAAGGATGCCTAATACATTCCCTTTAGACTAATTGAACCCTTACCTAAAATCTTAAGTTTCGCAGACCTTAAACAGAGCTAACTTTAAACATAACTTTAAACTTTAGGTATCCTAATTCACCATAAATAATTAGGTGGTGACTCCTTAACAACAAACAAAACAGGAATCTCCAATATGTCGTACTTCTAAATCAACCCGGTTAAAATGGGGTATGACAGCTTGGCGACTCTGCTGGGGAATATTACCTAGGTTCTAACCATAACGGACTTGTATTTAATTAGGATTTGTGTGCTAACTTTATTTTCTTAAACTATTTTTACATGCTTAACTGTCTTTTCATGCTATTAATTGTTTGTTTGATATAAATTGTTTGTTCGATATAAACTGTTTATGTGTTACTGCTTTGATAAATTGTCATTCCGTTCATATTTCTTCCACTTCTGGAAAACTCACACTATCACACGTACACGCGAGGTGTGCTTTGCGCACCCGCAAATTTTTGTTTCGTAGAATCCAAATTTTAGGAGAGTTGGCGTATGCGCGGGGTGCCCGAGTAACGGGGACCGCGTAGCCTTCTCACTTGAGTAGTCCGCTCGGGAACCTTGCGTCTAGTAAACCCACTCTTAGTCAACCTAAGATAGAGCTAAACCGACACCCTTTATTAAGAGCATACATTTCATGACCTAGGAGGTTTAATACCCTTGGTGTATTAAGCCCATTAGATGACTTTACCTAAACGTCCAAGCGGGTTCACAACCCCAAGCGACAATAATCATACTTTATATGCATATTTGAAGGATAACTGTGCCTATATATTGACTATTTGCAGAATTAATTAAACTTTAGGAGGGAGGGAATGACTAACGTTTCTATGACAGGTATGGATTTGCATTGGAGTATAATGAATGACGAAAACGTCACAAATGGAGTTAGAAGTTAGACATAGGAAACTGTATTTACTTAGATTAGGAAACACTCCATGTTGTATTCATTTGATATGTAATAAATATTACACAACTTTTGTACTTTATTTTTGGGAAATAGAATTTGTTTAATTAATCAAAGTAACGGGATGACGTATTATGGCACACTTTACCCTTCAAACAAACGTTAGGCCTACCTCTGGCACAAAGAGGTCACATGCATATTAGGACGCGTTATTGTTTGATATACTTGTTTGACTCTATTTGATGAATTATTTGCTACATGACTTACTTGACTCTATGTGATCATGACTTTACCTAGATATGTTGTGAGACTGAAATCATTTTGCATTTTTATGTTCTTATATCCCCAAAAAAGTTGATTCGGGTCGACACCAACCATCCGGGATGCCGAACCAGGAGAGACTTTGAAGAATTGGATTCTTACTCCACGAGTCTTGGTAGTTTGAACATGTAGAAAACTTTTGAAATAGCACGATTTTGAAATTGAGGTTTGAATCATGCTCAAGACTTTTGTTGCTTTACCTTATCTTTTGAAAACTTAATCGCAAAATCTATGCATTTCTGATTTTCCTTAATCATCTATTATTATTTTCTACTTTATTTATCAAATCTATCAACTCTACGATTGTGACATAAAATGAACGAATGAATAGCATACGTCTCGAGAGAACTACAAAGAATCTAGGGGACAAGGCAAGATTCCCCTCGAAAGAAATTGAAATAGCCGATAGGTGATGACATACGCCGGAAAGCTAGAAATCCAAGAAGAAATCAAAGGACGACATTAGGTAAGACAACCTAGTTTGCAACCTTTCCTTTAACAACCAGGTACGAACTACGTTCCGACCTGATTCCCGTGGTGGGATACGTAGGCAGCCCATATAGGTTTCGGTTGTATTATAATAGAAAATCCAAAAATCCTTATACAAGGAGAACTACATATAGCCTGATTCCCTCGGCGGGATTCGTAGACTATCAACATACAGGTCCGTCACGCTTAGATAAAAATCCAACAAATCTTTTACCATTTGTATAATAGAACTACGCTGACCTGATTCCTTTGGTGGGATACGTAGGCAATCCATATCGGGTTCGCTCCCTTTATTAGAAAATTTCAAATCATTTTTATGAACCTTACGAACTACGTTCTGACCTGATTCCTTGGCGGATACGTAGGCAACCTATACAAGGTTCGGTCACACCACAACATAAATTTAGCATACCCTTCTAAACCAAAAACTGGGGCATATTTTGAAAAGATACAGACAAAAGAACGGTTGGACATCGACAAGATTAAGGCTACTAGACAGGAAGTATTATAGACCATTTACTTTGGAAGTGTCACAATCTAAAAGTTGGCAGAATATTTTACAACTTACATATATATATTTACACGTATATATCTTTCCTTATACATACACTTACAAATGAAATACTTTTTTTTTCCACTACTGTTCATCTACCGAGGTTTGAATGGAGATCACAAGATCCAAACAAACAAGACGAATGGAGCGCCAATAACGTCGAGCTTCGAGTCAACACGAATCAAATTCCCCCTCCCAAACTAAGAGTTTTTCTTTGAGTGCAGTAACCTAAAATCGCGAGATCAACAATCAAGTCTATCAATCAGGGCCAAAAAGCATCATTTGGCTCATTATGGCCTCGCCTTAAAAGCCAAACGACTTTATTTCTAACTCTATCTTATTTTTATCACAACAACTTTATGACTTCATTAACAAATATACCTGTTTGCAGGTTAAAAACGAATCAAATCAGGATTACGTGCCATCAATTCAGCCTGTCACGATACCGTCAAACATCATTAGCCAAACGGCTATTCTATCGCTCTAATTCATACTTTATCAATTACTTTATCATATACTTTACCACCTTTAACCATTTTACTCTGAACTTTGCAGGAATCATTGTTAAGTCTCCCAAGACCGCTGGAGGCATCAATATCACACCCCGAGGATAACTATACATTTTAGGCTCGTCCACCTTTAATAGGACATCATTTCTTCAAAAGCATCGCACTGCATATGCACTACTGCTTTCAAATGCCCGCACTGCAAAAGCACCGCACTGCATATGCACTACACCGGCATTGCATTATTACTTTCAAATGCCCGACAAAGGGACAACATTATTGTTCGCAAACGCACAGCATTTAGGATCGTCCGCCTTTAATAGGACACATTTCGGCTCGTCCGCCTTTAATAGGACACTTTAGGATTGTCCCCCTTTAATAGGACACTTTAGGCTCGTCCGCCTTTAATAGGACATCTTTTTTTTAAATGCCTCACACGGCATATGCATCATGTCCTCGAAAACAACCGGAGACATGCTTGGGTTCGTCCACCCTAAAATAGGACACTTTAGGCTCGTCCGCCTTTAATAGGACATCATTTTTTTTATTTTTTATTTTTTTTTATTTTTAAAATGCCTCACACGGCATATGCATCATGTCCTCGAAAACAACCGGAGACGTACTTGGGTTCGTCCACCCTAAAATAGGACATTTTAGGCTTGTCCGCCTTTAATAGGATATCATTTCTTTAAATGCCTCACACGGCATATGCGTCATGTCCTCGAAAACAACCGGAGACATACTTGGGTTCGTCCACCCTAAAATAGGACATATCGGGTTCTTCCACCCTAAAATAGGATACCTGGGTTCGTCCACCCTAAAATAAGACATATCGGGTTCTTCCACCCTAAAATAGGATACCTGGGTTCGTCCACCCTAAAATAGGACATATTGGGTTCGTCCACCCTAAAATAGGACATATCGGGTTCTTCCACCCTAAAATAGGATACTTGGGTTCGTCCACCCTAAAATAGGGCATATTGGGTCATTCTACCCTAAAATGAGAATTCACATATTTATCTTGAATTTTACAGGATTGGCGTCGAGTCTCCGAAGACAACCGGGGGCATCATTCGGCTATACAGTCTCATATGCATAAGCCAGACGGCTACACTATGACACTACTCTCCACCTTATCATTCACTTTACCAATGCTAACGATTTTACATTGAACCTTACAGAAATTATCATTAAGCCTCCGAAGACAACCGGAGACATATCATCGAGTCCCCGAAGACAACCGGAGACATCACATGGCTACACAGCCTCACCCGCATAAGTCAAACGGCTACATCATAGCATCAAGTCCCCGAAAACAACCGGAGACGTAGCATCAAGTCCCCGAAAACAACCGGAGACGTAGCATCAAGTCCCCGAAGACAACCGGAGACATAGCATCAAGTCCCGAAAACAACAGGAGACATAGCATCAAGTCCCGAAAACAACCGGAGACATAGCATCAAGTCCCCGAACACAACCGGAGACATATCATCAAGTCCCCGAAGACAACCGGAGACATCGCATGGCTACACGGCCTCACCTGCATAAGCCGAACGGCTATACACTTATTTTACTCCTTAGTTCATTCCTTTATTTCATCATCTACCTTACCACTTTAATGAATTTACCTTAAAATTCGCAGATATCATTTATCATCGAGTCCCGGAAGACATCCGGAGACCTTATCACTATCATTTTCAAATGCAACTAGAGATATTATCACATCCTCAGCATACGCGTCACGCATTCATTCAAGTCCCTGAAGATAACCAGAGACAACATTAGCCACACGACTACATTTTCATTCCCACACTTTACACTCTTTATAATTTCAACTTTATTACTAATTTTGACATTAATTTCAGTTTTGGCAGAAAGTACAACCTGCAGTGACGCAACACAACGTGGAACTTTATCTTACGCAGTGAACTGGGGCAAATACGTTGAAGAGGAATATCAAACTCATAAGCAAAGGTCACGGATCTACTCTCGAACTCAACTCCGCCTACGTCCACAAACACGTGATACGTAGGTTAATTTTTCTTTCATATTCCCTACTAAAACTCTATTTCAATCAACTCTTTCCACAATCTCATATTCCTTTCTATATCCCCAGTGTCTCCATAACTCAACACTGGGGCATCTTTGAAGAATTTACATCGTGCCTAGTAGAGTCCTACTTAAAGGTGTGTTGCGGGCCACATTTATAATTAGGAGGCTATAAGCACATGTTCCATTCTTGAACGTTCTCGTCACCTGTCTACAACCCCCCGCTAGATTATGAATCCACAAAAACTTTCGAACTACACATGGCCTGATTCTCGTGCAGCCCGAGATATGTAGGCAACTCGAAATTGAGATTCGGCCATAATTTTCCATAATTCCTTCGGTCCTCACAATATTTTCCATCAATTTTCCTAAACCGTACTTTCTTACAAATTCATATTCATTGGTCCAAACAAAATTGGCTACTACGTCAACTTCTTCGCCCGGAGATTCTTACATCATCTTCGGTCGAAGAGGGGCATCTGTTGACACCCAATTTTGTCCCTCCTTTATTTAATTTTATTTACTCGGACGTCTAAATTTATTGACGAGCTAAATACTTTATTTTCGCTACTATTATTTTTCGCTACTTTTATTTTTAACATTACAAGTATTACTTTATCACAAATTTTAAATGTTCGTCATTTTCATTTTCGAGTTGGGAATCGCTAAATTAATTACAAGACAATACTTTACGAAATATTTATTTTTTACATATGAATTATTTATCATCTTTACATAATATATATTATACCAGTTATTAAATTAGAACCCCAAGAATAATTAAATAGAGGAGGAAGAATCAACAATTTTCATCTCATAAGCAATTGCTCGGAAGTATATCAATGTTGGACTCATTTTGAAGCTCGTATTTTAAAACAACGTATTATAATTTTTATTTCATCAAAATATTATTTTACAAGGGGTAAATTCTTGATAATAGCTATCTACCCCAAAAGAAAAACAAAAGAAAAACAAAAAGAGAAAATAAAAAGAAAGAAAACTTTGCAGCATTCCTCTTTCTTCATTTCACCACGCCACACATCTCCCCTGATTTCTTTTACCTTTTTCTTTAATAGGCTCCACATGCTTCTTCCTTTTTGACTACTTTTCACTCATGCTTCCTTCCATTTCTTCTTGTCCCCCACGCCTAATGTCCTCCCTACTCTCTCTGTCTCCCCCCAATTTCAGGACAAAATTTTAACATTTTCAACGGCTCTCTCCTCTCTTCCTCTCTGGAACAAAAATCCTAATTTTCGACATCTATAAAGACTTTTATTAAATGTTTAGCAGGGGGGATTTTTTTTGGTGGAACATCTTGAAACAGCACCATATCAAATACATTCTCTGCACATTTTAAAAGGGGAAGAACCTTTAATTTCTAGAGTGACTCTCTCTGTCTCAGTAGACTTTAGCTGTGACAGAGATTTCGAAATTCATTTGAGTCAAGTTTCAAATTTATTCATAACAAAGGAGTAGATCTGAACAGGACCTCAAAGCCTTTGTTCACTGCACCCACAAAAGGTAAATTCGACTCTATTTTAGTTCATTTACTCCCTCCGTATCTAGCGTCTTTGCTTATTTAGGAAAAATCCGTGTTGATGATTTTATTTTTGTGTGTTCGGATAATGAATGTTTTAAGCATGACTATTATTCTACTTCAGTTAAGTTAATTTATTTTTCTTCTGCTACCTGCCATGCTGAAATTTTCTTGAAATCCTATTCCTTGTTCCTTTCATTTATCACGTGGATGAGTAAAAATGTTATCATGACTTAGAATATTTACTTTGATAGGTTATTTAACTTTATTCATCCTTTTAATCACATGTATGAAGGTTTAATGAAAATGTTACTGTCTCGGATCATATTTCTATGTGTTACTGTACCGATTTAAATATTTTCATAGGGTAGAAGTATTTAGATCTTTGTTCAAAGCTTTTAAGTCATGATACTTTCCTTATAAAACATGTACATAATCTACTGATTTGTTTTGAACTTATATTTGACATGTTTAATCTTATTGGTCGAGCAGGTACTAATCCTTTTCTTTTATCTTTATTTTTTGCATGACACCTTGCATATGAGTCCGGGTGACTCGTCGTCTTCTCCCACATTCGGTGTTGGGCCAAGGCCCAACGAAACATCACTCCTCCCTCTATCCAGATCTGTCCGCAGCAATACAAAAAAAAAAAAAAAAAAAATCTGGGCCGAAGCCCAACAGTGAACAGCCGCAACAGACCACATCAGTTTTCTTTGGAAAATGGGCTGAGCCCATTTACATCATACCTACTCCTCTATTTTTATTTTTGTATGCATTTAATGTGTATTGTATGACTAACATTTTTTCTTGTTTGTTAATTTAGATAAACTTTAGTGACATTAAGGGTTTTAGTTTAGTAATGGGTAGTTGATTCCATAAATCACATTCACTTCTATTTTCTAAACTATTTATGGTATCTATAATATTTATTTGAATAATTGATTTTCAAATAGTATGCCTATATATTTTGGGTTAAAGGAATCATTTCTCATTATTACCGTCTTAGGAATTTCAAAATGTCACTAACACACAAAATACGAAACCAATTGTATTTTATAAACATTTTTAGGATTTACCCAATTATACATATTTTAGCCGATAAAAAAAAAACAGAAAGAAATTCATGGCCTTTTCATCATATTTAAGAACATAAGTCCAGGCATTTCTATACCATCATATTCATATAATATCGTTTTTTACTTAAAGATCACTTTTGTCAAATTATCGTTTAAAAGGCTATTATTCAAAGGCAAATCGTCCTATTTTCTACAAATCTTATTTTGTGAATAACATTACTATTTAAGGCCTTAGCAATACTTTCAAGATATTTTCTTAAAATATTTAAAATACTATATTTACACTTAAGCCTAACAAATTATAAGTCCGGTCGGTTAACCATTGTTAATGGGTCTTAAAGGATGCCTAATACCTTCCCTTTAGACTAATTGAACCCTTACCTAGAATCTTAAGTTTCGCAGACCTTAAACAGAGCTAACTTTAAACATAACTTTAAACTTTAGGTGTCCTAATTCACCATAAATAATTAGGTGGCGACTCCTTAACAACAAACAAAACAGGAATCTCCAATATGTCGTACTTTTAAATCAACCCGGTTAAAATGGGGTATGACACTTACCCCAAATGGAGAGGGGTGATAAGAGGGAAATTGAGTGGGTTGATATTGTGAAGCTTGGGGGTTTGAATTGAAATTAATTGGGGGAATTTGGTTTAACAAACTCGGGTTCAGGTGAAATTGGGGAAAAGAATGCTGGGATGTAGGGGTTTGATGGTTTTGGGGAGGGTTTATAGGTTGTGAGGTCACCGGAGCAAACATGGATGAAGATTGTGGGTACTGTGTTAGGTTAATTGGACTATTAACAGTGCTAATGACAGGTGTTTGTGATTGAATATTGCTATGCGAGACTTGTGATTGAAGATTACCTGCTCCATTACCCCATTGAGAATTAGGGATTTGTATTGAAGTTTCCCCAATTCGCAGAGGAGTGTCAGAAGGTGAGTACAGCTCCTCCTCCGACACCGCGATACCCTTATCTCTTTCAAATCGCCTTTCACCATTGACAACCTCTCGTATTTGTTGCATAGCTAATTCCTGTTCCCTTCTCGTTCGTTCTTGCCTTTCTTCCAACTGTGTTTGCCTACTCTGAAAATTTACCATATCTGCCGAAATTTTTTGCAGCAAACCCATCATCTCGGAATTAGAAGCCATTTTTCCACAGAGCCAAATCGTTGCTCTGATACCACTGATGCAGTGTAGAGAATTACAGCTAGGAAGATAAAAACTATACTATGCTAGAGATAACAATAATTTCATTGTTTTCTTGTGAATAAGACTGGTTACAGTATTTATCCTTGCCACTTAGCTAGAGGACAAAACTGTATAACTAACTCTGCCACTTAGCTAGAGGACAAAACTGTATAACTAACTCTTAGGGACTGAAAAACAAATAACAAAAGTAATATGGTAAAGACTAGGGATCTAACTGTGTATTCCAGAATGGACCCCTATTAATCCTACCTTTAACTAAATGACTACCAAGTACAAGCATACACTAGCCTTGGTACAATCCTGTTAAGCAACTCTCCTTTAATTCATATCAGGTCCTATTCCACCAAGCATAACTACTTTAGACTTTTTGACACACTTGAACTTGTCTTATATAACGACTTGTCCGGAAGAATTCCCACTAGCACACAGTTCCAAACCAAAGATGATCCAACAATTTTCCAAGGAAATGATGCACTTTGTGGTCCTCCTTTAAAAAGTTTTTTGACGATGGGACCACAACATCTCATAGTGGAACAGATGATGAAGAAGAAACAGATGATGAAGATAAACTTTGAGAAAATATGGTTTTTGCTGTTGTTGGTTTGGGATACTTGATTGGCTTCTGGGTATTTTTTGTCACTTTGGTCATCAAGAAAAGATGGAGAATTGCTTATTTCAGATTCATAGAGACATGCATTTTGGAGTTCCATGAATGGTCATGGAGTTTCAACATAAAATGTTAGGATATTTAACGTGTAGAAGAAACACTTAGGAAAATGTTGAAAAATGTTTGTTAACTTTACCAAGGTAATCAATTAGTGGAGCTATAGGAATTTGCCTCTGCCATTCCGTGATGCTTTAATTTCAGTATAGCACATATTACTTGCTTTTCATATGAAAAAGCGCAAAACAATTCTACCTAAATGTTTATTTTATTTTCTAAGATCCGCATAAGAAAGAACACGATCAAGTGTATAAACTACTTTTCATGGACTAAAGTAAAGATTTCACGAGTTTAAATTATGTATCTTATTCGCTAATTTCATTGCCTAAAGAAAGAGCATCTCTAATTCCCCAACACCCCTACTTTCACCAGGTCCTCAACTCACTTGAATAAGTTATTCAGCCAAATCACAGGACATAGGAAATAAGCACATGCCACATTACTCTTATTTCTTGTGAAATTCTTTAACACAAACATCAAAGTTGTGGAGAGGTTCGCCAGTGTTCTGGGGGTGCTATAAGAGAAAGTACCATTAACCTGGGAAGAGCTACAACAGGTGAAGGGTGGTCAGTTTACACACTTCACAAAAACATTATACTGTGTAGGTAGGTCAAATATTACTTTTTATACTTGTATATTAAATCTTGAAGACCTTTACCGAAATTTCTAGCTTCACAACTAACATTGACTAAATTGGAGTAAAGCTCAAACCAAGAATTAGAAGGTGGGAATGTTCACAAGACTGTTGTAGTGCATGTCATCAATGAGTTCTAGGCTATGTTGAAAATTATGATAAGGATAATGGTTACAGAGTTGCTACAGTGTATATTGATCCTAGCTATCTGATAGGATTAGTGAAATTGTTTAAATTTAAACTAAGATCCCCTCCTCTTGAGAGTTGTATAGCAGTTAGGACTCTTCTTATACTCTGCATCTAGTTGTATAAATAAAGCACACATTGCACACATAAAGATATACAAAACTTGGTTCTCTCGCTCTATACTGTGTATTTCTACAGGCTAGTCACTTAGACATCTATAGGTATTTTGCTCCCTTTAATAGTGAAGACAAAACATGGATAAATTGAAACATTTGAAGTAGAGTGTTGGGTTTGCAGCAGTAACTCAAGACTCCTCTTGCAGTCAATTTAAAATATCATGTTTAGCAAAGAAATTAAGAGGGAAAAATATGTTAAAAACCAGATATAATCCTGACCTGTTGAGTGACAGAAAGAGCAAAATAAAGCTCAAACATTTGTCGAAGTTTGATCAAGCAGCTATTGAAGAAAAACAAGACAAATCGTGCAAGATATTAACAGAAAAAAAAAAAAAAAGAACCTTCTTGTTCTATTGCCTACAAAACTTTCTTGATATCAATTACAACTACTGAGAAAGTGTAAAGTTGTTAGAACTGAACTATCTACTCAACAGAGTTAAAATAAAATAACTGTCATGTGAAAGCTAAGATTGACTATTGAAAGTAGCATACAGAAAAAGGTACCTCCAAATTCCAATCATCCAATTTAAGCACTATCCCTAACTGTCTATAATGGCCTAAATTGCTAAGATTGAAATGCAAATTTCAATGCTGAATAACGACCTTATCACTCCATCGATACTGATTACAAACTCAAAATAAAACCTCAAACAGAAAGAAAACTGAGGTAATCCTTGAAGAAGAAACTAAAATTAAGAAACACCACAAACTTTTTAAGAACACCGAATGAATTTCAGCATGAATTAATTTGATCCAAAAACTCAGCCATTAGTACGTCCACCACAGAAAGCTACGAGTCGACTATTGGAAGTACACCTCCAAATTCCAGTTTTCCATTTCGAATACTAACTCCAACTATCTGTAAAGACCTTAATTACTAAGATTAAAATGCAATCTCACAGAAATAGCACCGAACAACCTTCATTCACTCCATCGACATTGATAATTAGCTCAAATTACAACTCAAACTGAAGGAAAACTATAAAATTCCTTGAAGAGAAACTAAAAATTAATTAAAAATTACTCGAATTAAGAACACCGAATCATGAACTACCGCATCGAATTAATTCGATCCACAAACAAAATTCAATGCTTAAACAACAGAAATATCTCCTTGATTCACTCTATTCATATTGATTAGAAACTCAAATTACAACTCAAACATAAGGAAAACTGCACCAATCCTTGAATAAAACTAAGAAATTAAGAAACAATTGCTCGAATTAAGAACAGCAAATGAACTTTAGTATTTAATTTATTCAATCCACAAACAAAATTCAATGCTGAAATAACAGAAATAACACCTATCAGCCTTATTACCGCATTGATATTGATTAGAAGCTCAAATAACAACTTAAACCGAAGGAAAACTACAACAATTCTTGAAGAGAAACTAAAAGTTAAGAAAAAATTAGTCTGAATTAAGAACAACGAATGAACTTCAACATTGAATTAATTCAATCCACAAAACTCTGCCATTAATTAAGAGATAATGGTAAAAAAAACACACCTGAAATATCTCTTTTTTTTTGCGAGTTTCATACGTGACTTATCAGGTATTTTTGTTTCCTACGTCAAAATTGATGAGTAAGCCGTCATGTGGATGAAATTATATGGGCAAATTAAGCTGTCACGCACCATTTGACGATTGTATTCAAACACTTGGTCTAGTCAGCTTCGAGATGTGTTTTGATAAATAGATGGTGATAATTCAGGTAGGAAACACAAACACGTGATAGTTCAAATAGGAATGTCACGCCCCGAACCATGGCCTGGACGTAACACGACACTCGGTGCCTGACTGCATGTGACCGAGCGAACCACATGGCTTGTTGAATCATCATGATACATGACATAAGCGGAATATAACGTGAATGCATGATGAGCCTTTATAAAATATGGTAAGTCATAATACTTAATAGAATACTTGTTTAAACATGAGTGCGGAAATAACATGAATGAGCCAAAATAGCTATACGACTCCGAATGTCTGACATGACATAACTGACTTGTCTAGTCTATGAAACCTCTATCATGAGTCTGACTGGAAAACATACTTACTGGGACAAGGCCCCCAGCATACCTTAGATGCATAGCTAATCATAAAACAAAAGTTGACTAAACCCCGAATGAGATGGGGCTCACCAATAAGCTGATACGAATGCTGTCCTACTGAGCGGATGTGTCGTCCTGTATATCAGTACCTGCATCGTGAAATACAGGCCCCCGGGCAATAAAAGGGGACGTCAGCACATTGAATGTACTGGTATGTAAAGCAACCAAAAGAAATAACATAGGACATGGAATAATATGATAAGAACTGAAACTGAAAACCTGGACATGAACATGAGCATGAGTACATATGTATATATATAACATAAGTAAAAACATGATAAGTAGGGAGAGCATTTCATAAACCGACATGTGATATCACCACGTGGGTACGTGGAGTCTGGTACCTCGCCGGACCAGCAGAGCCCTCATACCTTGCCAGAGTATAAGGTGGTAAATCACCACGTGGGTACGTGGAGTCTGGTACCTCGCCGGACCAGCAGAGCCCTCATACCTTGCCAGAGTATAAGGTGGTAACGTGCCTGATGGATCCATTCAGTGTAAAATTAAGGTATCGTCTTATCTGGGCGGAGCGATCCTTGTCCTACGGTGGCTACGTAGTTTCAGGCTATTTGACCCTTCTCGGTAATTTGTGCAACTCACAAAAACATTAACATAATATAGTTGGCTAAGAAGCCCATGATTTTCGTGAATTAACTTGTACTTGTCTTGTAATAATGATTTCACGAAATAACTTATAAACATGGTTTCATGAAATAGCTTGTAAACATATTCTTGATTCATGACTAATAACAATAGTTCATAATCATATATATGTAATTGACTTGAAAACATGATTGTAACTTGCAAAATAAAATCATAAAGTTTCATATGAACATAATGAGAACCCATGAGAAAGAATTCATGATTCATGGATTAAGCTAGGGTTCCTAATAACCATAATGGAAGATTAGGAATATAACAACGAATATAGATACAAAATTCATGTACATAAATACATAAATACGGGCTACCAATATGTTGGGTTTAATGCCCTAGGATTTTAACTTCATGAATATCAAGAAACGGAGCATGGGGAAGAACGTAGAGATTCCCACATGTGGATGGAAGTTCTACATACCTTTACTTCTTGCTTTTGAGCGTATCAGAATGTACTCCAATCCCTTCAACTTTAATCTATAGCAATACAGGTCATTGGGATTCTATATTAGCAACAATATCCATGATTTGTTCATCTAAGCATTTTATCAAACACTTGGTGGGCATGAAGCTCCACAACCCTCATTAATGGTGTTTTCTTCACCAAATACCCATTCTATTACTTCTAGCTAATTCCACAATGTCAATTAGATGTAATTAACATCATTCTTCATCACCCATATGAATACAACAATCCCAAGTCAACAATCCAACAACTCTAGCATAGTTCATATAATTCTCTTCATCAAACCCAATTATTATTCTCCCAAGAATTCATCAATTCATAACTATAAATGATTAGGGAGTAGAAACATTACCTTTTATGAGTAGTCACCACGAAATCAACATCCCCAAGTTCGATTTTTAACTTAGAATGACGGCAACAACTTGTACTACACTTTATCCTTCACGAGCCTCGGGATTCGGGGCCTTCAACTTGGTTGATTCTCTACTTTCTCTCTCTAACTCTCCTCTCTCTCTCTCTCTCTCTAAAATTTGAAAATGTGATGAAATGTGGCTGCTAGGGTTAACATTTCCTTTAAATACCAAGGGGAAATGGGTTTGACCCAACTTGAAATCGAGTTGGGACCTTTCTGTCTTAAAACGTTTATATATCCTTATCCTGATGTCACCTGTGAGCCCAAGACCTATGGTTGGAAAGGTATTTCAATTATCTACAACTTTTGTTCTTTGAGTTTTCCCAAATTTCCAATTTATGATAGGGTTATGGCCTCTCGAAGTCAGGTGACCCGAAACGTACTTACGGACCAAAATACGCCCCATGTTACGGTCCCGTAACACGAAGTACGGACCGTAACTTGGGACCGTACCTTGGTGAAAATTTCCAGTGAGGTTCTGGAAATTTTTGGTGTGTTACAGCTCACTGTTACGGCCCGTAACACGAGTTACGGCCTGTAACGTCCACCGTAACACAGGCGAAATTTCCAGCGAACAGGCTTCAGTAAAATGGCATAACTCTTTGCACAGATATCCGTTTGACCCCCATAATATACCGTTGGAAATCTATTTCAAAGGGCTACAACTTTCATCAACGAAGTTTTCCCAAATTATCAACGGATTTTCACGAAAGTTGACTGGAAGGCAGACGTATCGAAAACTTAGCCGATTCTATAGGATTTCAAGTGCCTTACTATTAGCCATATTGAGACGATCATATCTCCTTACTCCGATCTCTGATTGGCTTGGTCCTTATATCGTTAGAAAGGTATTTCTATATACTACAACTTCATTGAGTTTACTTTCCCAAATTCCAAACCGATCAAGGAGGTATCGCTGCCCGAAGTAGGCCTGTGAACCATTTTCGCAAAACGTTCAAACCTTCAGGGTTTCCACTAGAACTCTATTGATATTTGCTTAAACTCAATTCCAAGATGCGGGGTGTAACAAGGAAACTCACAAGAAAATGATACTTCATGTGTGTTTTTGACCAACAACAACAACAAGCGCAGTATAATCCCACTATGTGGGGTCTGGGGAGGGTAGAGTGTACACAGACCTAACCCCCACCTTGAAAGGTAGGGCGGCTGTTTTCGAAAGACCCTCGGCTCAAGAGAGGAGACAAAGAAAGGAAAATACAAAAGGTCAGATATGATCAAGCGTATCGAAAATAATATGAAAGCAAGGAATAACAAAGCAAGAAAGTCATGGTAAAAAGAGAATTAACTGCTATAGATAACTATGAAAATGAAAACAATGAAAGTAAATAAGTCATTATAAACCAACAGATACTCGCAGAAATCAAGAGACAAGAAACTATAGAACAACATAACTACTCTTAAGGGAGGATAGACACGACTACCTACTATCCTTCTACCCTAATATGAGTCCTCCATACCCTCCTATCTAAGGTCATGTCCTCCGTAAGCAGGAAATGCGCCATGTCCTGTCTAATCACTTCCCCCCAATACTTCTTCGGCCTACCTCTACCTCTTCTGAAACCGTCGCTGGCCAACCTCTTGCACCTCCGCACCGGGGCATTTTCATCTCTCCGCATCACATGCCCAAACCATCTCGGCCTCGCTTCCCGCATCTTGTCTTCCACTGAGGCTATTCCAACCTTGTCTCGGATGACTTCATTCCTAATCCTATCACTCCTAGTGTGCCCACACATCCATCGCAGCATTCTCATTTCCGCCACTTTCATCTTCTGAACATGAGATTTCTTGACTGGCCAACACTCCGCCCCAAACAACATAGCTGGTCTAACCACCACTTTGTAGAACTTGCCTTTAAGTTTCGGTGGCACCTTCTTGTCACACAACACTCCGGAGGCAAGCCTCCATTTCATCCATCCTGCACCAATACGATGTGTGACGTCATCATCAATTTCCCCATTTCCTTGTATAATAGACCCAAGATATTTGAAACTATCTTTCTTCTGTATGACCTGGGTGCCAAGCTTCACTTCCACGTCAGCCTCATGTACTATATCACTGAACTTGCACTCCAAGTACTCTGTCTTGGTCCTACTTAACTTGAACCCTTTAGACTCCAGAGTTTGTCTCCAAACCTCCAACTTAGCGTTAACCCCGCTGCGAGACTCGTCAATCAGGACTATGTCATCCGCAAATAACATACACCATGGCACCTCACCTTGAATTTGCCGCGTCAATCCATCGATCACCAAGGAGAATAAAAATGGGCTAAGAGCTGATCCCTGAAGCAGCCCCATCACCACTGGAAAGTGCTCTGAGTCTCCTCCCAAAGTCCTTACCCTGGTCTTGGCCCCATCATACATGTCCTTGATCGCCCTAATGTACGCCACAGGTACACCTCTAGCCTCCAAGCATCTCCATAGAACCTCTCTCGGCACTTTGTCGTATGCCTTTTCTAGGTCGATGAATACCATGTGCAAGTCCCTCCAAGCATACCATGTGTTTTTGACCATTATCTCTAAATTAATTAATTCGAGCCATTAATTAAGAGATAATGGTAAAAAACACACTTGAAATATCACTTTTTTGTGAGTTTCCTACCTGAACTATCAGGTGTTTGTGTTTCCTACTTGAACTATCACCAACTATTTATCTAACATACCTCAAAATTAATGAGTCAGCTACCATGTGGACGAAATTATATGGGCAAATTAAGCTGTCATGCACTTTTTGACGATTGTATTCAAACACTTGGTCTAGTCAACTTCGAGATGTGTTTTGATAAATAGCTGGTGATAATTCGGATAGGAAATACAAATACGTGATAGGTCTGATAGGAAACTCACAAGAAAGTGATGCTTCACGTGTGTTTTTGACCATTATCTCATTAATTAAGGATATACCTGCGCATAAGAAATGTAGAACACGTGAATTTAGAGAGAAAAAGAAGAGAGGGAAATTACCAAATTCGGTTAGCAATAACTGATTTCATTTCCACATCAGCCATATTTATACTATACGTGGATCAATTCTTAGTCATAGATCTGCTTGGTTGGAGGTCATAATAGTAATAGCAGCAAGATCTCTCCTTAAGTTTAAACTTCAGCTGTTGATGCAATCTCCCTTTCGCTTAGCATATAAGGAAATTTTACGGGTCAGTTGTTGGGTCCAATAAGAGATTTTTTATTACTCCCTCCAGATACAAAAAAAAAATAAAAAATTACTTAGCTATTTGCACACCCCTTAAGAAACTATTTACTTCAAGAAAAAAAATATGTAAATTGAATAACCTACCCCTAATTAAATAGACATTCAGATTTGATCACGTAACACTTGATGAGGGCAAATATGAAAAAATAAGGTTAATTGTTTCTTGATTTAATAAGTGAACACCTTTTTTGATAAAAAAAAAAATGTTAAGTGCACACTTTTTTTGATCTGGAGGGAGTAGCATAAAACCTATTGTATTTTTAAAAGGGAAAAGTATGCTCAGTGTCCATTTAAACATCTAATTTGCCAGAATTAGCCCAGCAATCAACTATTTACCAAAATATTATCGGTTCGGCAATCTAATTTGCAATGTAGTTGACCGAATCACCTAATTATGACGGCATGCTTATGCAATAGGGTCTCCTTACTTATAGGTTTGCTTCATTTATGACGTCACCTATATGATGAGCACCATAAAATCCTTAAACCAAATATTGGAAACAACAAGTTGTTGCAATATTGAACCCACACACTTTTTCTAGCCTCTAAACGTCCTCAATTTTCAATCTCTAATTTGTCCCACACTAATGTTCTTTTTTTCCAATTTATAGTGTGTGTATATATATATATATATATATATAGAGAGAGAGAGAGAGAGAGAGAGAGAGAGAGGGGGAAGTTGAGCAACTCATTTGTAGCTATACGAAACAAATATATTATCTATACATTGCAATTTGAGTTAGTTTTGTGGCTTGACGGGCCATTGACGGTGATGCTGAAACTCTAGAGTTGGTCTTGGTAAGAAAAGTTAAAAAATAAATAAAAATTGAGCAAGTTACATATAGCTATACAGAACATATACATTATTTATACACTTTCAATTTGAATTGATTTCATGTTTATACATGATTATACAAATAATATACATAATATATAAGAGTATACGTAATGTTTATATACTATTATACAGAACATATACATTATTTATACATCGATGATACAGTAGTAGGCTAGAATGATACAATGGGCTAGCTACATTGGCTGTAAACTAGATGTGTGGGTTGTATACCTGGGTTATTTCCCCCTTTTTAAAATTATGGGTTCAGATCGACCATTTATTGTAAATTGCGTGAATTTTCACACATAAATTTATATTTCGCATCGAATATACTGAGTTAAGCTGAATCCAGCTGTTTCTGCATGTTATATCTGCCCCAATGTGCCACCCCATTAAAAGTGGCAGAATATATCACCTTCCTAGTTGAGTGACCTTTTAAATGAAATAATAGAAAATAAGTGACTTTTTTTATAACTCTAATTCAAGTGCATGAGGTTTTTAAGAGCACCATGAGGTCTACACATAATATTGAAGTGTAGTTGGTCTACTGGGGATCCCAAATTACTAATTAGCTTTGTTGTTGTCCTTTTCTTTTGAAAAGCCACTCTTAGTGATAATTGATAAATATGTCATCATATTATTACTTCTGTTCTTAAAAGTTTTCAGTAAACAAACACTTCACTTTTCCCCTTCCACTGTAGTGTTATAACTTCGTTAAAATTTTGAGATAGGATGTAATTTAAAATTAGGTGTTTTCTCAGTGGCGGAGCCAGAATTTTCACCTAGAAAGTTTAAAAATATAAAGAAATAAATACACAAAGAAGTCAAGTGGGTTTAACATTTACTATACATACATAAAAGAATAATTTTAACCTTGTATATACAGTGTAATTATTCACCGAGAGAGTTCGGATGAACCCCCTGGCCCCAACCTAGCTCCACCCCTGGGTGTTGTCCTGATCCCAATACTGAAAAATGTAAAGGAGGTAGTAGATTTGGTTTGAAAAGCAAAGAGCAATTATATGACTCGTCCAACACGTGCTATATTTTGCATTATTATTTCATCATTGATAAGTTTTGCTACTTCGTGTTTTGATGATTTGACAAACCTACTCGAGGAACCAGTTTTGTCTTTAGAGGGACCAAATGAGGAATCAGATGCGATCAAGTCCTCAGCCATTGCTTGGTCAACTTTATAGCTATCTACAGCTGTAAAGCTGCTGACAATTTAGCAGTGCATCAGGACAGCAGCAGAGTTGCTGCAGATAGAGGGAACAGATGAGGGACCAGATATGCTTTTAGAGGGACCCAGAACTCGATCAGGTCCCCTGCACGTCGTACAGTCAACTCTACAGCTATAAAACTGCGATACTGTACCGACTGACAGAACCGCAGCAGCACAGCTGAAGTGGCTTGAGGCCAAACCAAAGGCAGCAATGTCCCAACCCATTGTCACATGATTCTCAAATGCTCCCCAATATATATACAACATGTTACAATGTTTAACCTACACTTTGAAAAATCTGAAAATCACTCTCATCTCAAAGTGCAAGTAGCCCTCTCTCAAGGTGCTCTCAAGAACAAAGCTCCAACAATCAGAGGACCAGTTCCAACCACTGAAAATATCTTAAGTCCTTAGGTTTGTTGAGTCTTTGTCTTTTGTTCTTAACTTGCATTCCTACACAGCTTTCAAGAAGTGTAATAATAGGACAAATCTACAACCTTTGTTGGTTTGAGTTAGTCAAGGTTTGTTTGTGTCCTTGGCTAGAGTTAATTAAGAGTTGTCTTTGCAATAGAGTTATTGTAAAGGGCTTACAATATAGGTATTGTAAGGGGTAGGGATTAAGAGTTTAATTCCTAGCCTGCAATATGTTGTAATCTGAAGTTGCTCAGTTTAGTGAAGTTTGAAAATTCTACTTGGGGTAGGTCGTGGTTTTTAATCCCTTGAGCAAGGAGTTTTCCACATATATATCTTGTGTTATTTACTTTTTGTCATACTTAGGGGAACAGATAGAGAACCCGATTCTTTATACTGTTTGGTGAACTCCTGTATCCTATCAATTGTGCTTCCCAAGTCCCATCCGTTTGCATATTTCTTTGCATGAAAATTGGAATCGAGTGAAATTGTCTGGTGAAGCTCAATCATGGCATTGAATGGGATTCAATTGTGTAAAGCTCAATTCAGGTGGACACCATCGCCCAAAGTGTGCGAGGTATGTAACGAAAAGTGATGAATAAAACCATTGCTAATAACTACCTTCCTATGAAGCAATATTTTTAGTTACTCCTTTCAATTTATATGTCACTCTTGAAAGATTTGATAGACGTCGTGTTTCCTGTTAAATATGGAGCAATGGTACAAGCTTAACATATCATATGTGGAATTAAGTAATATACTAATTGGTAATCATGGTAAATTTGTGAATATTCATGAGCAAAGTATTAAAAGTTCATGTTTCAATTAGTTGCAGGTCAAATATGCTTAGTCAGATATCACAAAGATTAAGATTTGAATTCATCAATAATTGAGGAACTAAAAATGCTATTAACCCCTAAAAATAAACAGTGCATCCTAATTTTTTGCACATCACTAAATTTCTTCAAAGCATCTATTTAATGTTTTTTCCTTCCAACTTTCCAAGTAGTTCACCATATGCAAGTTGAGATAATTTTCCACATTACTAGACTTATCTTCAAAATAAACCATATATGTTGTCTAGACTTCTTCAAAGCATTTAATTAATGTTTTTTCCTTCCAACTTTCCAAGTAGCCCACCATATGCAAGTTGAGATAATTTTCCACGTTACTAGACTTATCTTCAAAATAAACCATATGTGTTGTTCCAGCAAGCTAATATCCCCACCACAGACCTTGGCATGGCCCATTTGATGCCTTTCAGGATTAAGAACAGAGTACATAGTTGAATATAATTTAATTTTAACTATATAGAAGAGCCTCTTGGCCCAACCTTTTCGTCGTCCGTTCCAATAAAAAAAAAGTGTGGCCCCATACTTTTCACCAACCAATATTTTAAAAAAAAAAGTGTGGGCTCCGTAATAAACACCAACCAATATTAAAAAAAAAAAAAAAAGTGGAACACACCATCTCCAAACTCATGGGAAAAGAAAAGTTGACCCCATATTAACAAAATCAAGCAATATTAAAAAAAAAAAAAAGTGCATCCCATATTAAAAAATAAAATAATATCCATGTAATTTCCAAAGTATCTCATTAAATCAATAATGATGGATTCATTGTCACATGCGTATCGACCCATTAGTGGGAGCAAATGAAATTATTGTACAGCAACATACTTAAAATATTTATATATTAAAATAAGATAGAATTTAATTACTTTTCCATTTTTTCCTTACTCTAATAAATGTGAAAAAAGATTAATGTCGTAAAAGAAAAAATAATATTAAATGAAGAACAAATAATAAATAACGTAAATTAGTCAAATTATAATTCTAATTGGCATTTCCTTAAAAAAACATGCAAAAGACAACATGATAAGTAAAATGAGCTAAACCAAGAATATTCACCAAAAATTAAAAAACAATAGTTCTTCGTTTAAATAGAAAGTTAAATTTCTACTTTGTTTCATTTTAAACATGTAAAATTAATATAATAATTTGATTAGAATTATCCAAATCAAAATTTGATAAAAAATAATAGGTATTGTTTTGGCTCAATCTACATACATTAACAATAGAATATTTTACACCTTTAAATTAATCGAATTAAAATTCAAAGTATCAACTGATGCTTTAATATTGATATTGTTTTATCTCAAAGAGAGAAAAATAGTTTCCTTTTAAATAAGTCTTCCCTTTTAAAAAGTATTAATAAATTTTTGCCAACTTTGTATTCGTAGTAAATACTAATATAATAAAATTTTGGATACGGAGCACAAACTACAATGTTATATTAGTCGTGTTTTGAACATAATATATGTATTACTTTATTACTATATAGAAGAGCCGGTTTATAGAGGCAAGATCGTCATCCGTGTTCGGTCCCACTTTTTATTTAAGGGCAAAAAAATGACATTTTATACTTTATATTACCAACTCTTCAAAAAAGTAGATAGAAATACTTTATTATATTTCTATTTTTCTACTATATAGAAGCATCGATTTACCCAAGCTTCGTCGTCAGTCACTCTTAAAAAAAAAAGGTGTACCCCATACTTAAAACGCCAAGCAATATTTTTTTTTAAAAAAAGTGGACCCCACCCTCTCCAAACTCATGAAAAAAAAAAGTGAAACCCATATTAAAAAAAAAAAAGCAATGTCAACACAAAAAAAAAAAACATGCACCCCATATATTAAACAATCAAACAATATTTATGTAATTCCCAAAGTATCCCCATCAAGTCAATAATAGTAGATTCATTGTCACATGCGTATTAACTCATTAGTGAGAGCAAATGAAATTATTGCACAACAAAAAACATGAACCCCATGTTATTACTTTTCTTCAAAATATTTAATTGTTGTATTTGCTATTCCGCCATGTCATTTATTTGTTATGTTTACTCAAATAAATACACTTAAAATATTTATATTTTAAAATAAGATAAAATTTAATTACTTTTTTATTTTTATTCTTACTCTAATAAATGTGAAAAAAGATTAATATCAAGTGAAGATCAAATAATGAATAAGGTAAATTAGTCAAATTCTAATTCTAATTCACGTTTCCTTAAAAAACCATGCAAAAGACAACATGCCAAGTAAAATAAGCTAAACAGAGAATATTTAACAGAAATTAAAAAATAGCATTTCTTCGTTTAAATAGAAAAAATCAATTTCTACTTTGTTTCGTTTTAAACATGTAAAATTAATTTAATAATTTTAATTAGAATTATCCAAATCAAAAATTGATAAAAAAATAATAAGTAGTATTTTATACCTTTAAATTAATCGAATTAAAATTGAAAATATCAACTGATGCTTAAATATTGCTATTATTTTATCTCAAAGAGAGGAAAATAGTTTTTCTTTTAAACAAGTCTTCTCTTTTAAAAAGTATTAATAAATTTTCTTAGCAAACACGAATATAATAAAATTTTAAATACGAAGCACAAACTACAATGTTATATTAATCGTATTTTGAACATTGTATATATATATATCCATAAAAAAAGTACAAACTTATGTATGTTTATTATCACTATCTAAACACAATTACATATACATAGATATACTATAATTCAAAGTGTTTGGCCCGTGCGCAGCACGGGCATAGGCCATCTAGTAATAATAATAAAAAAGTGATTATACAAGATAACAATTTATCCTTAGTCTAAATTTTAATTAATCAACTTAAATGGGAATGTAAACGCACATCACACAAAAATCTCAAGGCATGTCTCACACCTTTCTTTCAGATAATCAAACCTCCTAACCCATTCTCTTGTTTTCACAGACTGTTTTGGAGTCAATTTTTTCTTTTTCCCGAAATGTTTTAAATATAGATCAAACTCTTTTTTTTTTTTTGAAAAATTTAGTTAACTAAGTTGCCTAACATGTCAGTTAAGATGATCCCATTATTTGTATTGGGTGGCGACTGCAAAACATTTTGATAAAACTCTTTTTGAGTAATTACCAAATGAATTTGATCTATGTTTAAAAATATTCTGGGAAAAAATAATTGACTCTGAAACAGTATGTGAAAACAAGAGAATAGGTTAGGATGTTCAATTATCCAAGGTAAAGGTACTAAGTAGCTTTAAAAGAATTGAGTTAACTAAGTACCCTAACAAAGTGTTACATAGCAAACACTTCAGAGAAATTTTGGGTGCAATAGTAGGTATGCAATTGATGCTTGAGTGTTATTGACTAAGACACCTATCCAAATTTTGGGTGCAATAGTAGGTATGCAATTGATGCTTGAGTGTTATTGAATAAGACACCTATCCACCACCAGAATACTCATTGAATTTGACACCACAAGGACTAAGACTCTTTCCTAGGTAAATGGTGTCAAAGTCAGTTGACTGGCTTAAGTTTTCCATCTAATTACGCCTATAAATGACAAGAGATTTCCCTTCCTTGTTCATTCACAGCAAGCAAATATGGAGAGCAACTCATTTCAGCATATCTTTCTCATATTGTTATTTCAACTTTTGTATTTCACTTGCATAGATTATCACTTTGTTTCCTCTGCTCGCACCTCTAGTGTAAGCACTTGCATTGAAACAGAGAAGAATGCACTGCTAAAAGTTAAAGAACATCTCACAGATCCTTCAAGCAGGCTATCTTCTTGGGTTGATCAAGAAGATTGTTGTCAATGGCTTGGTGTAAGCTGCGACAATAAGACCGGAAATGTCATAAGGATTGATATCAGGAACAAATTTTCAAGTAACAATGAATTGGGAGGTGAGATTAATCCATCTTTACTTGAGTTACAACACTTGAGATACCTAGACTTGAGCATGAACAATTTTGGAGGAATCCAAGTGCCTAAATTCATTGGTCAAATCAAAGAATTGAGGTATGTCAATCTTTCTGGAGCTTCTTTTTCTGGTTCAATATCTCCATTTTTAGGAAACCTCTCAAACTTGCGAGTTCCTGATTTGAGTTCCTACTCGGATCAGCCAGCTGAGAAAGACCTTGAATGGATAAAAGGACTTTCTTCTTTGGAACACTTAAATTTGGGAGGTTTAGATCTTAGCAAAGCTACTAATTCTTGGCTTCTAACAATCAATAATCACCTTCCTTCTCTCTTAGAGTTGCACTTGCGTCAATGTCAACTTTTAAACCTTCCATATTCTATTCCATCCCTAAAACTTACTTCCCTTTTGGTACTTGATCATTCCAACAATGCTTTCAACTCAAGTATTTTCCCTCGATGGATATTCAAACTTAGTAACCTTGTCCATCTTGACCTAAGCTCCAACAATATTCTTAGTGAACTGCCTGATGAGTTTGCAAAGATCAATTCCCTTGAATACCTTGATCTTTCTTCCAACTACGGTTTCAATGGGACACTCAACAGAAGCTTGGGGAAACTATGCAATTTGAAGACTTTGATCCTCAATGACAACAACATCAGTGGAAACATTACTGATTTCATCGATGCTTTATCAGAATGCCAAAGCAACAACTTGGAGACATTGGACTTGAGTCGGAATGCATTGACTGGCAATCTTCCTGCTACATTAGGCCACTTGATGAAGTTAAAAGATCTTCAACTGAGGTACAACTCATTGACAGGAACAATACCTGAAGCAATAGGGAACTTATCATCCTTGGAGACACTCTACCTCACATCAAACAAAATGAGTGGGAACCTCACCCCTAATATCGGGCAGCTCACGTCGATGGTCTCATTGGACATCTCTGAGAATATGTGGGAAGGTATTGTCACAGAATCCCATTTACTTAATCTTTCTAACTTGCAAGAATTTTTAGTTGGCGTGAAACTTGGTAGGAATATTACCTTGGCATTCAACATCAACCCAAGTTGGACTCCTCCATTCAAGCTGACATTCTTGACTATCCAGTCATGCCAATTAGGCCCCAAATTCCCACATTGGCTGAAGGATCAGAATGAGCTCACCAGCATAACAATCAATACCGCAGGGATTTCCGATGCTGTACCAGATTGGTTTGTAGAGTTGGATTTGAAGCTGGATAATCTAGACATAGCTTACAACAACTTGACAGGGAAAATTCCGAACAAATTTCAGTTCAACATTGAAGCCAATGTGGATTTAAGCACCAATAGCTTCGAGGGACCTCTCCCACTATGGTCTTCTAATGTAACAACATTGTATCTGAGGGATAACTTGTTTTCAGGACCTATTCCTCTCAACATCTGCGGAGCACTTCCCGATTTAACAGACTTGGACATCTCCATGAACAGCCTAAATGGCACCATTCCCTTGTGCATCGGTGATATCAATCAGTTGACTACTTTAGCCCTCGATAATAACCAACTTCTAGGACAGATTCCTGATTTCTGGGGTAAGCTACCATATGTTTATTGGATAGATATGTCAGGGAACTATCTATCCGGCCAAATTCCAGGTTCACTAGGTTCTCTATCTTCTCTGATGTTCTTAAGACTCTCAGGAAACAATCTCTCTGGAGAACTGCCTTCGAGTTTAAGAAATTGCACGAGAATGATTAGCATTGATTTTAGTAACAATCAGTTCTCAGGGTTAATCCCAGCTTCACTAGGGGAAACAATGAGATCACTGTCAATCCTCAGTGTAAGGAATAATAAGTTTTCTGGCCCCATTCCTTTAAAAATATGTACCCTTTCAGCTCTTCACATACTGGACCTTTCCGGAAACAACTTATCTGGTCATATCCCCTCCTGTTTTGGCAATTTGGAAGCTTTCAAGGTTGAGCTAACTGATGCAGAAGCTAAACAATATCAAGGGAAACTGAAACTTGAGGCGAAAGGAAGAATACTTTATTATTATAATACCCTTTACCTAGTCAATAGTATCGATCTCTCGAGCAACAGTTTGTCAGGAGAAATCCCAGTAGAGATAACAAGCTTACACAAACTTTGGACCTTGAACTTGTCCAGGAACCATTTGACAGGAAATATACCGACAGATATTGGAAAGCTAGGATGGGTTGAAACCTTGGATCTTTCAATAAATCAGTTGTCAGGTCCTATCCCACCAAGCATAGCTTCTTTAGACTTTCTGACTCACTTTAACTTGTCTTACAATAAGTTGACAGGAAAAATTCCCACTAGTACTCAGTTCCAAACAAAAATTGATCCAACAATTTTCCAAGGAAATGTTGCACTTTGTGGTCCTCCTTTGAATGAATGTGTTGGTGATAGGACTACAACATCTGATATTGGAACGGATGACGAAGGAGAAACCGATGATGAATATAAACTTGAGAAAGTATGGTTCTTTGCTGTTGTTGGTTTGGGATACTCGGTTGGCTTCTGGGTATTTTTTGGCACGTTGGTCATCAAGAAAAGATGGAGAATTGCTTATTTCAGATTTATAGAGACATGCATTTTGGAGTTTTCTGCATAAAATGTTAGGATATTTAACGTGTAGAAGAAACACTTAGGAAAATGTTGAAAACAGTTTGTCAACTTTAGCAAGGTATTCAATAAGTGGAGCTATAGGAGTTTGTCTCTGCCATGCTATTATATTTTGTGTTTTATTTTCAGTATAGCACATATTACTTACTTTTCTATATGAAAAAGTGTAAGACCATGCTACCTAAATGTTTATCTTTTTTACTAAAATCAGCACAAGAAAGAACATGAGAGAGTGTATAAACTGCTTTTCATGGACTAAAAGTAAAGATTTCATGAGTTAAAACTATATTATTTTCTAATTTCATGGGCTAATTTTAAGTACTTATTTCATCAGTTAGAAAGTGGTCACCTAAATGTTTATGTTATTTGCTAAATTCAGTGCCTAATGCAAGAATATCTTTATTCCCCAACACCCCTAATATTCGCAGGTCCTTTACATACTTGAATAACTCATTCAAGAAGATCACAGGACAATGTAAATGACCATCCACTAGATTCTTATTTCCACTTGAACTTCAACACAAACTCAAAGTTGTCGAGACATTTGCCATTGACTACATCGAAATGGAGCTCAAACTAAGAACAGACGGGGAATGTTTACAAGACTCTATGTCATAGTGTTGTAGCACATGTCATCAATGCGTTGTAGGTGATCAAAAGTTAGACATCTATAGGCCTTTTGCTCCCTTGAGTGGTAAAGGTAAAGCATGGAGAAATTGCAACATTTTAAGTAAACGGTTGAGTTTGCAGTAGTAAAGAGGGAAAGAGATGTTAAAATACCTGGTTCAGCAAAGAAATTAAGAGGGAAAGAGGGATGTTCGACCAAAAATGCATATATTTATTCTTTGTTGCCTCATATTTTAGTACTTTTAATCATCTTTTGAGTATAAATTATATTTCTTTGTGCTTAATATTATATTTTTATTGTGTAGGAATAAAGCGGTGTAAAATTGAAGAAATTTGAAGCAAAATTAATAAAAAGTTGGAGAAAAAGAAAGGGAAAAAGAATAGGAGACAAGTGGAGGAAGTGGAGGACGTCATCATTACTCCATTGGCGTATGAAAACAACATTTAGAATTGCAATTTCTCATACATTTAGAATTGCAATTTCCTAAGAGAAAAAGACGTACTGACTGCTTGCAATTCGCCACGCGGGAATAGAACTTCCGGATCCACTTCTTCCTATTTAGTTTTGGATTGGGTTATTTTGTCTGGGCTTTTTCCTACACCTATCAATATTTCATAAGCCACAATTCTTAGACATCTTTGGCAGAAAACACAAGTTTGGAGGCTAGGGTTCCTACGTATATTTTCTTTCTTTTATTTGAACCTTGTTTATGGGAATTTCTTAGTGACAATTGTTGACACCCAATTTTGTCCCGTCTTCTCCAAAATATTTATTTACGCTTCTGATATTTTGGCAACTTCAAAATAATTATTTATATTTTACTATAATTATCAGCCTCTTATTAATGCCGGCATTTCGTTCGCTAGCTGTTATTGTTTTTGTTACTGCTACCATTATTATTATTATTAATAATATTATTATTATCATTGTTATTTTATTATTACCGGTATTATGATAATCCGCATTTTATCATTTCAACATTTTTACCAGCTTAGGCACACACGTCGCATTTACTTGGCGCAGTTAAGTAGTAGCATTCATTTACTGATATTATCGCACGACTATCACAACGTCATATAATTTTATTTCTATCCGAGCGCTGATAAATACATACTTTTATAATATGTAATATTTTTATTAAAATAGGTCTTTTACTTGATTTTAGAAGCCTAAACTATTTCTTTCATTAAGCCCATATTTTATTTCATCTAACCCAAACCCCAGCCCAATCAACTTATAAGCATTTTTCGGACCAGCCTATATTTTTTTAAAAAAAAAATCAGACAAACCGACCAGCCCACATTTTTTAATTCACCCAGCCCATTATCCCATTCGTTTGACCCGGCCCATACTTGTTAACATTTCCTTTGCCCTAAACACTACCCGACCCGAGTTCTTAACAAAAATGAAAACCATTAGGTTTTCATCTCTTCAGCTCAACGCCGCACCCCCCGCTCCCCTTCTCTCTCCTCTCTCCATCTCTCTTCGGCGACGAAAATGGCAAGATTACAGTCGACTTTCACCTTCCCCAGACCATGCATGGTCGATTTGGGGAAGGGAAATTAATGCTCGGTGCCTCCCCCGTCCAGATTCAACCATTAAAAAATTTTGTTTTCTTCGTCCCTTCTCGTTTTCGATCTGAAAGCCTTAATGATTTTTGGCTGTTTGCAAGCTCAAATCCCACTCTGTCAGCCCTTTTGATTTTTCAGGTACAAAATATTAATGAGTCTTTGTCTCCTTCTTCTTCGATTTTCTGAGCGATGTCATAAAAAGGGGCTCTCCAACGTTCAGATTTAGCACAAGTGTTGACTTGCTTTGAATCTTTTTTGTTTCAAATCTCGCTCAAATTTTCAAACCCAAGAAAAAACCCTAATCTAAACCCTATAAATATCGACTTCTTAACCAGTTGAAAGGAGGGTCAGCCGCACAAAATCCCCCCCCCCCCCCTAAAAAGGTCCTTTTAGCCTCCTTGAATCTTCTGAAAATAGAAGCTTTAGCAGCCCGAATCCCTAAAAAATATTAAGTTTTTGAGCCGCCTCAAATCCCCCCCCCCCCCCTGAAATAAGTCTTTTAGCCGCGGAAAATCCTTAAAACAAGAGTTCTCTAGCTGCTCAAATTCTCCTTTAAAAATACAGATGTGAGACGAAAAGATTTAGAATTTTCAGTTGATGATTGGGTGTTCCTTAAAGTCTCACCCATGAAAGGTGTTATGAGATTTGGCAAGAAAGGGAAGTTAAGTCCCAGATATATTGGACCTTACAGAATTCTACGAAAGGTTGTTCTAGTGGCCTATGAACTTGAGTTGCCACAAGACTTGGCTGCTGTACATCCCGTGTTTCATGTGTCCATGTTGAGGAAGTGTGTAGGAGACCCATCGTTGGTTGTTCCTACTGATACTATAACAGTTAAGGATGGGTTGACTTATGAGGAGATCCCTGTATCCATTCTTGATCGTCAAGTTCGCAAGTTGAGAACTAAGGAAGTAGCCTCAGTAAAGGTCTTATGGAGGAGCCAGAAGGTTGAAGAGGCTACATGGGAAGCCGAAGAAGATATGAAAAACAAATATTCTCACTTGTTTAAAGAGCAGGCAGATAGAATTCAAGGTAAATACCTTTAGTATTCATGTCATGTCCCTTATGTATTCATGCGTCACGTTTCACGTTCAAGTTCATGTATTCGCTATTCATGTCTCATGTTTGGGCACTGATGTTTTCATGAAACTATGTCATGTCAGTTTCCATGCCCCATGTCATATTATGTCTCATGTTCCACGCTCATGTCATCTATCCAGTGCCCATGTTCATGTCTCAGTATTCATGTTTCCATATAACCATGTCATGTTAGTTCAGTCTCCATGTTTCATGTTATGTTTCCTTTATGTTCATGTAGTTAAGCCATGTCCAGCCATATTCTTAAACATGGCCCATCATTCGAGGACGAATGATCCCAAGGAGGATATATTGTAACACCCCGCATCTTGGAACTGAGTTTAAGCTCATATCATTAGAGTTCTAGTGGAAACACTGAAGGTTTGAACGTTTTGCGAAAATGGTTGATAGGCCTATTTCGTGCAGTGATAACTCCTTGATCGGTTTGGAATTTGGGAAATAACCTCAATGAGGTTGTAGTATGTAGAAATACCTTTCTAACGATATAAGGACCAAGCCAATCAGAGATCGGAGCCAGGAGATATGATCGTCTCAATATGGCTAATAGTAAGGCACTTGAAATCCTATAGAATCGGTTAAGTTTTCGATACGTCTGCCTTCCAGTCAATTTTCGTGAAAATCCGTTGGGAATTTGGGAAAACTTCCTCGATGAAGTTGTAGCCCTTTGAAATAGCTTTCCAACGGTATATTATGGGGGTCAAACGGACATCTGTGCAAAGAGTTATGCCCATTTTACTGAAGCCTGTTCGCTGGAAATTTCACCTGAGTTACGGTCACTGTTACGGGCCGTAACAGTGGGATGTAACACACCAAAAATTTCCAGAACCTCACTGGAAATTTTCACCAAGTTACGGTCCGTCCTTCGTGTTACGGGACCGTAACATGGGGCGTATCTTGGTCCGTAAGTACGTTTCGGGTCACCTGACTTCGGGAGGCCATAACCCTATCATAAATTGGGAATTTGGGAAAACTCAAAGAACGAAAGTTGTAGATAATTGAAATAACTTTCCAACCATAGGTCGTGGGCCCACAGGTGACATCGGGATAGGGAGATATGGACGTTTTAAGACAGAAAGGTCCCAACCCGATTTCAAGTTGGGTCAAACCCATTTTCCCTTGGTATTTAAGGGAAATGTTAACCCTAGCAGACCCATTTCCTCCATATTTTCAGATTTTAGAGAGATAAAGGGAGATAGAGGAGAATTAGAGAGAGAAAGTAGAGAATCAACCAAGTTAAAGGCCCCGAATCCCGAGGCTCGTGAAGGATAAAGTGTAGTACAAGTTGTTGCCATCATTCTAAGCTAAAAATCGAACTTGGGGATGTTGATTTCGTGGTGACTACTCATAAAAGGTAATGTTTATACTCCCTAACCATTTATAGTTGTGAATTGATGAATTATTGGGAGAATAATAATTGGGTTTGATGAAGAGAATTATATGAACTATGCTAGAGTTGTTGGATTGTTGACTTGAGATTGTTGTATTCATATGGGTGATGAAGAATGATGTTAATTACATCTAATTGAGATTGTAGAAGTAGCTAGAAGTAATAGAATAGGGATTGGGTGAAGAAAACACCATTAATGAGGGTTATAGAGTTTCATGCCCACCAAGTGTTTGATAAAATGCTTAGATGAACAAAGCATGGATATTGTTGCTAATATAGAAAGATTGAAGTTGAAGGGATTGAAGGACATTGTGATACGCTCAAAAGCGGGAAGTTAAGGTATGTAGAACATCCATCCACATGTGGGAATCTCTACGTTCTTCCCCATGATCCGTTTCGTAAAATCTATGAAGTTCAAATCCTAGGGCATTAAACCCAACATATTGGTAGCCCGTAATTATGTATGTATGTACATGAATTTTGTATCTATGTTCGTTATTGTATTCCTAATCTTCCATTACGGATATTAGGAATCCTAGCTTAATCCATGAATCATGAATTCTTCCTCATGTGTTCTCATTATGTTCATATGAAACTGTATGATTTTATTTTGCAAGTTACAAGCATGTTTTCAAGTCAATTATAAATATATGATTATGAACTATTGTATTACTCATAAATCAAGAACATGTTTACAAGCTATTTCATGAAACCATGTTTACAAGTTATTTCGTGAAATCATGATTACAAGACAAGTACAAGTTAATTCACGAAAGTCATGGGCTTCTTAGCCAACTATATTATGTTCATGTTTTTGGGAGTTGCACGAATTACCGAAAAGGCTCAGATAGCCTGAAACTATGTAGCCACCATAGGACAAGGATCGCTCCGCCCAGTTAGGACGATACCTTAATTTTTCACTGAATGGATCCATCAGGTACGTTACCACCTTATGCCCTGGCAAGGTATAGGGGCTCTGCTGGTCCGGCGAGGTACCAGACTCCACGTACCCACGTGGTGATATCACTTGTCGGTTTATGAAATGCTCTCCCTACTTATCATGTTTTACTCATGTTATATATATATATATATATATATATATATATATGTACTCATGCTCATGCTCATGTTCATGTCCAAGTTTTCAGTTTCAGTTCTTATCATGTTATTCCATGTCCCATGTTGTTTCTTCCGGTTGCTTTACATACCAGTACATTCAATGTGCTGACGTCCCCTTTTATTGCTCGGGGGCCTGCATTTCACGATGCAGGTACGGATTTACAGGACGACGCTTCTGATCATTAGGATTTGCCCGTGCCAGCTTATTGGTGAGCCCCATCTAATTCGGGGTTTAGACATTGTATTTCTTTATTTAGTTTTGCATCTAAAGGTATGCTGGGGGCCTTGTCCCAGTAAGTATGTTTTCCAGCCAGACTCATGATAGAGGTTTCATAGACTAGACAAGTCAGTTATGTCATGTCAGACATTTGTAGTCGTATAGCCATTTTGGCTCACTCATGTTTAAACAAGTATTCTATTAAGTATTATGACTTATCATGTTTTATAAAGGCTCATCATGCATTCACGTTGTATTCCGCTTATGTTATGTATCATGGTGATTCAGCAAGCCATGTGGTTTGCTCGGTCACATGCAGTCAGGCACCGAGTGCCGTGTTACGTCCAGGCCATGGTTCGGGGCGTGACACTTGGATAGTCGCGCAAGCTGGTCACGAAGGCTAGAAAATCATGTTTGGGACTTGTTGGCATAAGCCAGATGCAGGCAGTGGCGGAGCCAGGAATTTGATGAAGGGTGTAAAAAATTTCTTCTTACTTGTGTTAAGGGTGTGCAAAATTGAATATATACTCATTGTAGTTAACATTTAACCTATGTACACCACGTAATTTTCCGACGAAGGGTGTGCACCTGAACACCCTTCACCGAAGGTGGCTCCGCCCATGGATGCAGGGAGTGTCACGCCCCTTTTTTCGCGCTCCCGCGCTATAAATGCGCAAGTTTTTATTATTAAAGGGTTTTTCCATTTGAAGTGACGGTTTTGAAAAGGGATTATTTATTTACTCAGAGTCGCCACTTGGAATTGAGTTTTGGTGTTCCAAGTCACCTAATGAATCCCTAATCAAGAGGAAATGACTCTTTTATTATGGTCCGCGAAAACAGAAGACCGGGTAAGGAATTCTGTTGACCGGGGAGAAGGTGTTAGGCATTCCCCGAGTCCCGTGGTTCTAGCACGGTCGCTTTATCGACTTATATTTAGCTTAAATTAATCTTTGAATATATTATGGATTTGAGCCTTAATTTGCTCGTACTTTTATTGTTGAACATTTATTGGTTTTAAACCGGATGCGTAACCGCATTCCGAATCTTCTAGGCGTTTCAAAGTAAGATGCATAACTGCATTCTTATTCGAAACAAAATTAATTATTAAAACGAGTTTGGCAAGGTACGTAACCGCATCCTTGAGTTATTAAAAAGCACGTCTCGAAATAAGATACGTAACCGCATTCTTAATCGAAACAAACGTCTTGAAACGTGCCTAAAGCTCGTCTAGCGTTAAAGACAATTATTTGTCTCTAAAATTCGAGACTTATTGTTATTTGGTTATTATTATTTCACTATTTTTGACAACGGGTTTTGAAAAAATTCGCGACCCATCTCGCTCCTTCATAATTAATTAATCAGGTCTTGATGTTAATCTAGGCCTGATTCATTTTTTCTTATTTACGGAACAAAACTCGCAACCGATTAAATTTGCAAAGGCAATCACTGGCCAATTCAGAATCAAATTCCAATCCTGATTAATTCACGCGGTCCATATTCCTTTCGAATCACTAAGACGCAATAGATTAACAAAATGCCAGGAGAGAAACATGGAGCAGTAGCTTGTGAACCCCTTTTTAATCTCAAAATCTTGAGCAAACCAAATAATTCAGTGACCTTTAATTCTTTTATTAGTATTGCAATCAAATCTCATGAAGAAAAGAAAACATCTATCCATGCTATGCATATGTGGAGCTAAGCAGTAAACAAAACTCAAAAAAAAAAAAAAAAATCCATCCTTTAAAATCTAGTCCATAACAGAACGTAAACCATGCAAACATTTATTTTTTTTTACCACTAAATAAATTTCCATGAGCACTATACAAATCCATTTAAAACATCAACATGACCCAGGTTTAAAACGAACAGAAACTGTAGCTAAATTGTTTCCTACGAACCAATATTAATCATTATTTTGAACAATTAACAGATTTTTAAGAATTAAGAGTGTGAAAGTAGGCCTCAAAGAATTAACCCAAGCTAAAAATATGTACATGAACAGAAATAGAAACCAGCCAAAAATAATGGAAAAAGACGACTAAACTATGAATAGAAAAATAAGAAGAAGACATCAAATGTTTTTTCTTTTTTTTTTTTAAAAAAAAAGATTCTGCAAATAACGAACTGAAGCCGTAATTTAGTATTATTAAGATAATCAAACGGCATAGATCAAAACTAATTCATTCTCTGTCCAAAATATAAAATAAGTACGAAGCTCATAGCATCATATTTATAATCATGCTCAAATATGTTCATATAATCAGATCCAAATGAGATTTAAATACATATGAGAGTATAAACAAAGAAAGAGCATATGAACCTCAAATCACACCGGAATGAACCTGCTATAGCCTTAGACCTCGACAACACCTAGACCGGACAGCTTCGAACTCGATAACACTTTTTTTTTTTTTTTTTTTTTGAGAATGAACCTATAATGATCTAATCATGAGTTCCATGGTGTCTATGAAGGTATTTTCAGGTGGGTTTTAATGACAGAAAAAAACAGTGCGGTGTTTGGGATGATTTTCAGGTGGGTTCGTTGGTTTTCGGTGGTGACGGGAATAGGGTGGTGTTTATAGGTGAAGAAATGAAGATGATGAATGAAGAAGACGATTCATCCCCCCCTTTTCATTTGTTTGTTGCTTTCTTTATATAAAAGGACAAAAAAAAAATGGAGAGGAGCATGCTGTTACTCTGCCAACAACAGAAAAGATTCTCCCCTTCTTTTCACTTTTTTTTTTTTAATATAAAAGATAAATATTTAATAACTATTCCTAGATAACTAAAAAAATAAGGTTTGTTATCAAGTTTTGTCATTTTATGGTGAGGTGGTATAATCCTTTTTGCTCATTTTCTATTATTATTTTTTATTTTTTATTTTAAAGGTGTAAAAACAAAAAAAAATATTTAAGAACTATTTCTAGATAGCTTAAAAAAAATACTCTTAAAATAAATAACTGGCTAAGCAAAATTGAAACCTATAAAGCATATTTTTTGAAATATTTCTTTCTTTAAAACACAAAACTTATACTCTAAAAATAGCAAATATTTTGTTCCTTTTGATTTTCGCAAATAAGCCTACTAAATAAAAATAGAATAAAACTAACACGTCAAAAATTAAAATTAAAAAAAATATTTAAAACTATAAGATAAAACACACGAGGAGGGTCAAAATTACGTGTCTACAGCATGTCCCTCTTTGGTTGGGGAAGCGAAGCGTTCTCAGACAAAGACGTAGACAACGCGACAAATTTGGACCCGACCATTATTTGAAGGAAGAGAAAGGAATGGAACAAAATGTGACCGAGCCCTGGTCTTGGGCATCCTACATATCTCGGGTTATAAGAGAATCAGGTCTCGTGTAGTTCAAGAGGTAAGATGGGTGATGAAACATACTGAGTTGGGGAGTCGATTGAGGTCCTGTCGAGGTTCCGGTCTGCGGCTCCTGTTATTACATAAAAATGAAAAATAAAAGTTACAAAGAAAATACAAGTACAAGACCCTATCTATGCAACTTTTCTTGAATCTTGACTTGAATCTTCATGCTGGTTTCTAAACTTTAAAATTTAAAGTCATCCCTATTCTCCAGGCGGGGCTCCTGCTACTTCTGACTGAACTTAAAACAACTGAAAAGAACACCCCATTTTTCAGGCGGGCTCCTGAGCTTGAAATTGAAAAGCAGTTGAATGTTGACCCTATTATTCAGGCGGGCTCCTGCTACTTCTAACTGAAAGTACACCATATTCTTCAGGCGGGCTCCTGAACCTGAAATCGAAAGATATCCCTATTATCCAGGCGGGTTCCTGAACTTCAAATTGAAAGGTGGCCCTATTCTCCAGGCGGGTTCCTGAACTTGAAATTGAAAGATGGCCCTATTCTCCAGGCGGGTTCCTGAACTTGAAATTGAAAGATGACCCTATTCTCTAGGCGGGTTCCTGAACTTGAAATTGAAAGATGACCCTATTCTCCAGGCGGGCTCCTGATCATTCCATTCTTCAGGCGGGTCCTGACTTGCTTCCATTCTTCAGGCGGGTCCTGATTTTCTTCCCATTCTTCAGGCGGGTCCTGATTTTCTTCCCATTCTTCAGGTGGGTCCTACAAATTACCAAAAACAACGAACACGAACAAAAATTTCTGTCCCAGTTTCCACCAGGAAATTTTTGTTAGTGTTATCAAAATAATAAACTATAAAATAATTTAAACATGGAAGTAAAATCAAATGTGCTAACTAGGAAGTGCGTCCCTTAACTACACCCCATTTTCCAGGAGGATCCTGATAAACTAAATCCCATTTTCCAGAAGGGTCCTGATAACTAAATCCCATTTTCCAGGAGGGTCCTAATAACTAAATCTCATTATCCAGGAGGGTCCTGATAAACTAAATCCCATTTTCCAGGAGGGTCCTGATTATTAAATCCCATTTTCCAGGAGGGTCCTGACAACTAAATCCCATTTTCCAGGAGGGTGCTGATGAACTAAATCCCATTTTCCAGGAGGGTGCTGATAAACTAAATCTCATTTTCCAGGAGGGTCCTGATAACTAAATCCCATTTTCCAGGAGGGTCCTGCTAAACTAAATCCCATTTTCCAGGAGGGTCCTGATGAACTAAATCCCATTTTCCAGGAGGGTCCTGATAACTAAATCCCACTTTCCAGGAGGGTCCTGATAAACTAAATCTCATTTTCCAGGAGGGTCCTGCTAAACTAAATCCCATTTTCCAGGAGGGTCCTGACAAACTAAATCCCATTTTCCAGGAGGGTCCTGATGAACTAAATCCCATTTTCCAGGAGGGTCCTGATGACTAAATCCCATTTTCCAGGAGGGTTCTGATGAACTAAATCCCATTTTCCAGGAGGGTCCTGCTAAACTAAATCCCATTTTCCAGGAAGGGTCCTGATGACTAAATCCCATTTTCCAGGAGGGTCCTGATAAACGAAATCCCATTTTCCAGGAGGGTCCGGATGAACTAAATCTCATTTTCCAGGAGGGTCCTGCTAAACTAAATCCCATTTTCCAAGAGGGTCCTGATGAACTAAATCCCATTTTCCAGGAGGGTCCTGATGAACTAAATCCCATTTTCCAGGAAGGTCCTGCTGAACTAAATCCCATTTTTCAGGAGGGTCCTGATAACTAAATCCCATTTTCCAGGAGGGTCCTGATAAACTAAATCCCATTTTCCAGAAGGGTCCTGATGACTAAATCCCATTTTCCAGGAGGGTCCTGATAAACTAAATCCCATTTTCCAGGAGGGTCCTGATGACTAAATCCCATTTTCCAGGAGGGTCCTGATGACTAAATCCCATTTTCCAGGAGGGTCCTGATGATCTAAATCCCATTTTCCAGGAGGGTCCTGCTAAACTAAATCCCATTTTCCAAGAAGGGTCCTGATGACTAAATCCCATTTTCCAGGAGGGTCCTGATAAACTAAATCCCATTTTCCAGGAGGGTCCTGATTAACTAAATCCCATTTTCCAGGAGGGTCCTGCTAAAATAAATCTCATTTTCTAGGAGGGTCCTGATAAACTAAATCCCATTTTTTAGGAGGGTCCTGATAACTAAATCCCATTTTTCCAGGATGGTCCTGATAAACTAAATCCCATTTTCCATGAGGGTCCTGATGAACTAAATCCCATTTTCCAGGAGGGTCCTGATGAACTAAATCCCATTTTCCAGGAGGGTCGTGATAAACTAAATCCCATTTTCCAGGAGGGTCCTGATGAACTAAATCCCATTTTCCAGGATGGTCCTGCTAAACTAAATCGCATTTTCCAGGAGGGTCCTGATGAACTAAATCCCATTTTCCGGGAGGGTCCTGATAAACTAAATCCCATTTTCCAGGAGGGTCCTGATAACTAAATCTCATTTTCCAGGAGGGTCCTGATGACTAAATCCCATTTTCCAGGAGGGTCCTGACAAACTAAATCCCATTTTCCAAGAGGGTCCTGATGACTAAATCCCATTTTCCAGGAGGGTCCTGATGACTAAATCCCATTTTCCAGGAGGGTCCTGATGATCTAAATCCCATTTTCCAAGAGGGTCCTGCTAAACTAAATCCCATTTTCCAGGAAGGGTGCTGATGACTAAATCCCATTTGCAGGAGAGTCCTGATAAACTAAATCTCATTTTCCAGGAGGGTCCTGATGAACTAAATCCCATTTTCCAGGAGGGTCCTGCTAAAATAAATCCTATTTTCCAGGAGGGTCCTGATAAACTAAATCCCATTTTTTAGGAGGGTCCTGATAACTAAATCCCATTTTTCCAGGATGGTCCTGATAAACTAAATCCCATTTTCCAGGAGGGTCCTGATGAACTAAATCCCATTTTCCAGGAGGGTCCTGATGAACTAAATCCCATTTTCCAGGAGGGTCGTGATAAACTAAATCCCATTTTCCAGGATGGTCCTGCTAAACTAAATCGCATTTTCCAGGAGGGTCCTGATGAACTAAATCCCATTTTCCAGGAGGGTCCTGATGAACTAAATCCCATTTTCCAGGAAGGTCCTGCTGAACTAAATCCCATTTTTCAGGAGGGTCCTGATAACTAAATCCCATTTTCCAGGAGGGTCCTGATAAACTAAATCCCATTTTCCAGAAGGGTCCTGATGACTAAATCCCATTTTCCAGGAGGGTCCTGATAAACTAAATCCCATTTTCCAAGAGGGTCCTGATGACTAAATCCCATTTTCCAGGAGGGTCCTGATGACTAAATCCCATTTTCCAGGAGGGTCCTGATGATCTAAATCCCATTTTCCAGGAGGGTCCTGCTAAACTAAATCCCATTTTCCAAGAAGGGTCCTGATGACTAAATCCCATTTTCCAGGAGGGTCCTGATAAACTAAATCCCATTTTCCAGGAGGGTCCTGATTAACTAAATCCCATTTTCCAGGAGGGTCCTGCTAAAATAAATCTCATTTTCTAGGAGGGTCCTGATAAACTAAATCCCATTTTTTAGGAGGGTCCTGATAACTAAATCCCATTTTTCCAGGATGGTCCTGATAAACTAAATCCCATTTTCCATGAGGGTCCTGATGAACTAAATCCCATTTTCCAGGAGGGTCCTGATGAACTAAATCCCATTTTCCAGGAGGGTCGTGATAAACTAAATCCCATTTTCCAGGAGGGTCCTGATGAACTAAATCCCATTTTCCAGGATGGTCCTGCTAAACTATATCGCATTTTCCAGGAGGGTCCTGATGAACTAAATCCCATTTTCCGGGAGGGTCCTGATAAACTAAATCCCATTTTCCAGGAGGGTCCTGATAACTAAATCTCATTTTCCAGGAGGGTCCTGATGACTAAATCCCATTTTCCAGGAGGGTCCTGACAAACTAAATCCCATTTTCCAAGAGGGTCCTGATGACTAAATCCCATTTTCCAGGACGGTCCTGATGACTAAATCCCATTTTCCAGGAGGGTCCTGATGATCTAAATCCCATTTTCCAAGAGGGTCCTGCTAAACTAAATCCCATTTTCCAGGAAGGGTGCTGATGACTAAATCCCATTTTCCAGGAGAGTCCTGATAAACTAAATCTCATTTTCCAGGAGGGTCCTGATGAACTAAATCCCATTTTCCAGGAGGGTCCTGCTAAAATAAATCCTATTTTCCAGGAGGGTCCTGATAAACTAAATCCCATTTTTTAGGAGGGTCCTGATAACTAAATCCCATTTTTCCAGGATGGTCCTGATAAACTAAATCCCATTTTCCAGGAGGGTCCTGATGAACTAAATCCCATTTTCCAGGAGGGTCCTGATGAACTAAATCCCATTTTCCAGGAGGGTCGTGATAAACTAAATCCCATTTTCCAGGATGGTCCTGCTAAACTAAATCGCATTTTCCAGGAGGGTCCTGATGAACTAAATCCCATTTTCCGGGAGGGTCCTGATAAACTAAATCCCATTTTCCAGGAGGGTCCTGATAACTAAATCCCATTTTGCAGGAGGGTCTTGATGAACTAAATCCTATTTTCCATGAGGGTCCTGATAACTAAATCCCATTTTCCAGGAGGGTCCTGATAAACTAAATCCCATTTTCCACGAGGGTCCTGATAACTAAATCCCATTTTCCAGGAGGGTCCTGCTAAACTAAATCCCATTTTCCAGGAAGGGTCCTGATGACTAAATCCCATTTTCCAGGAGGGTCCTGATAAACGAAATCCCATTTTCCAGGAGGGTCCGGATGAACTAAATCTCATTTTCCAGGAGGGTCCTGCTAAACTAAATCCCATTTTCCAGGAGGGTCCTGATAAACTAAATCCCATTTTCCAGGAGGGTCCTGATAACTAAATCCCATTTTCCAGGAGGGTCCTGATGAACTAAATCCCATTTTTCAGGAGGGTCCTGCTAAATTAAATCCCATTTTCCAGGAGGGTCCTGAAGAACTAAATCCCATTTTCCAGGAGGGTCCTGATGAACTAAATCCCATTTTCCAGGAGGGTCCTGCTAAACTAAATCTCATTTTCCAAGAGGGTCCTAATGAACTAAATCCCATTTTCCAGGAGGGTCCTGATAACTAAATCCCATTTTCCAGGAGGGTCCTGATAAACTAAATCCCATTTTCCAGGAGGGTCCTGATTTTTGTTCTCGCAACACTTGCGCCTTGCATTTTTCAGAATATACCTGCAGTTAGCGAATAAAATTTCATGTCCCTGTTTCAAACAAAGAAAAATTTTGTGAGTTTCAAAACATTGTGGTTGGTTTGTGGCTTGGCTGTGAAAGCAACTGCTTTTTGCACTCGTCCTGTTTGGCTCAGCTTTTAGACAGTTATCTCATCCTGTTGACCCATGGCATTACTGACTCAAACATGGTTGTCAAAATGTCTCAGAAGTAACTTCAACACCAGACCATACATCTCTTGTTTCATAATGTCCATTAACTCAAACTTTATTGAACCTTGTATTTCACTGAATCCAAAACCTATTAATGGTCGACAGCTGGTTGAGTACCTTATGCCGACTGAATTATGTTACCTTCATGTGCTAGCCAAGATGTTTTGCTTCACAATCGGGAACACTGGTAGCATGTTTTGTGATCCTTTCTTACTTATCTTGCAACAAAATGACTCAAAAGAAAAAGCATGAAATCCAAATAATGAAAGAAAAATAAAAGATAAAGATGAAAAGAGGTTAACAAAAAGATGTCCCCTCCGAGAAAGAAAAGAACAGGGAAAACTTATCTGAATGTTGTAGCCAGCTCCAATGATATGACATGCATTTTGGTTTAGTCAGCCTGATTTTATCCATCCTAAATGTTTATAAAATCTTATTAACCCTTTGACTTCGAAACCGAATGTCTACGCCCAACAACTGCGTCAAAATCGAGGCCTTCATACAACTAGTGGACCAACAAGTCTCACTCATTTTCAATTCTCTCAACTCACCATCGCCTTATGGTGCTCGTGAGGGTTTTCACCAGTAAGACTCTCATTTTATTTTTTCATCTCACCATCGCCTTATGGTGCCCATGAGGGTTTTCACCAATAAGACTCTCGTTTTCAATTCTCTCAACTCACAATTGCCTTACGGTGCCCGTGAGGGTTTTCACCAATAAGACTCTCTCATTTTCATTTTTTCTTCCATCTCCCTCATGCTGATGCCACAAGTAATGCCAATGATACAAATGCCTTATACTCATAGCTTGCTCAGCCTTGACATTCTTAATGATTGATCTGAAGGTCTTTTATTTGGTTGTAACGTGGCTTTTGGATAGGGTTGGAAATAAAGGATGGCATGGAGGCTCAAAGACAATACAAAAGTAACAAGGGATGAGACTTACAACGTTTGGAATCGACTCAAAAGAAAACAATAACTTCTGTCCCAGTTTCTTTGAAACGGGAAATTTTGGATTTTCTTTGGTTGGACCGAGCCCCATAATAAGGCTGCCTACGTATCCTGTCGAGACAAGAATCAGGTCGAACGTAGTTCAGGCAGCTCATTTCTTGTGTTTTCTCTTTTTTTTTTTTTTTTTTTTTGGTTTGTTTGATTTTGTTTCCTTCTTTCTTTTTCTTTTCGTTGTCCTTCTCTTTTTTTTTTCTTTTCTTATTCTATTTTGATTCCAAAAGAGGGGTATGAAAGAAAATAAAACTAAGGTTCAACAGGGGTAGCAAATGGTGACACAATATTTAGATAGCAGAATGAAATGCCTTCGTCATACCAATCCTTAAAAATGTCAAGTACAAAACATGCGATTTGAGAATGAGAAATGAAAATCACATGGTATCTCTTCACAACAAATGCATTGTTGGATATTGTCTCTCACTTTTCCTTCATACTTGTCTCTTCTTGTTTCCTCAAATGTTCTTTTTCACAATTTTCGAGTTTTGGTGCATTTGTCCCCTAGCTAGATCAGGTTTTAAGATTTGACCAAAAATCCGCATGCATGTCATGTTACTAGAACCAGCCTAAAACAAACTGTACAAAGGAAAATGAATTAAAAATTTAACAAAAACAAAAACTTTTTTTTTCATTAAACAAAAAAAGGATAGAAGGGTTCGAACATCAAAACAAGCAAGGTAAAATCCAGATTACAACCTTGAATAATCCGAGTAACAGAAAGAGCGTCAAAACAAACTACCAATACTCCTTCCAAGTGGAAAAAAGAGTGACTTCCCCAATTGCTGAGCTTGACACCTTAGCCACTAAGTTGCATATCAACACTACTATAACCTTCACCAATATCGAATACATTATCCTCAACAAATAGGTTCTGGGTCCCTTTGGCCAACGCGCTCATTGCTACGAAGTGTGCATCATCCCATGCCATTAAAGAATTCTCTGCGACGCTTGGAGTGTCGTTGTCCTGTACCACAATCAGTTTTTCTTGAATCATTCTTTCTATTTCTCTTTTTAAAGTGCGACAGTCTTCAGTACTGTGTCCCTGAATATCAGAATGATAAGCACATCGTACGGTGGGATCAAAACTTTTCGAATGCGGGTCAGGAGTATACCCGAGTAGAGGAGTGATCATGCCCAAATGTCTCAATTTCTGGAACAAGCTCGTATAAGATTCTCCAATGGGTGTGAAAATTATCCCTTGGCCTCTGTCTCTTGCCATACTCCTGCCTCGAATGAGGATTATATGATGCTTCAAAATTTTGTGGAGACATATAAGGGTTTTGTGGTGTTGCTGCTCGCCATTGTGTGTAATTCGGTGATCGACGTTGAGGCTGAGTATATTGACGATGGCGGCCCCTCGGACCTTGACGTTGTCCAGATCCAATCATTGCAACATCAGAATTTCCATCCCTCTCTATCTCAAAATTTCTTGACCGACTTTCACTTGCATATATGGTGGATTTAAAGGTAGCAAAACTCACAATACGTCCTGTTCTAATCCCATCTTCTATCATCTCCCCCATTTTGATAGCTTCAACAAATGATTTGCCTAAGGCAGGGAGCATGTGCTGATAATATCCTTCATCTTGTGCTTGGATAAAAGTCTCCATAACCTCACTTTCTTTCAGCGGTGGTCTCACCCTTGCAGCCTGCTCCTGCCACCTGATGGCAAATTCCCTGAAATTTTCTGTAGTTTTCTTCTTCAAATTGATCAGAGACTTCTTGTCAGGAACTAAGTCTATATTGTATTGAAATTGCTGCACAAATTCTTGAGCCATGACGTCCCAAATATTCCACTTAGTGAAGTCTTGATCAATGAACCATTCTGAGGCTAAACCTGTCAAACTCTCACCGAAGTAGGCCATAAGCAACTCTTGCTTACCCCCAGCTCCTCTCAATTGATTACAATACCTCTTCAAGTGGGCCATTGGGTCACCATGTCCATCGTATTTGTCAAACTTTGGGACCTTGAATCCGAGGGGTAGATGAACATCGGGAAACATGCACAAATCTCTAAACGAGACACTTTTATAACCTCCCAATCCTTGTAAGTTCTTCATAGCTTGTTCCAGGCTTTTCATTTTTCCAGCCATGTCCTCATGTTCCGCATTTTTCGCCTGTCTCTCAATGTCAAAAATAGAATTAAACTGTGAAATAGAGTGATGAGGATCTGGGCCCGTGAATGTGAAATCCGAAGGGTAGTACTGATCTTGACGGGTAACAAATTGTGACACATGATTTTGTCTTTGCACCATAGTGGGTTGGGGAATCATGTTAACTGGCACAGTAGTTGTCACAACCGTAGGATTAGGCTGCGCGAATGTATAAACGGGCGGCGTTGTTGCGATACCCTGAATATCAGTCCTGATTTGCACCCTTGGAGAGCGACTTGTGGAGGTTTCAGTGATGTTAGGCAAATTGGTATAGTCACCCAGACCATGAGCAAACCCAGAAAGGTACACTAGATCTTTTAACATGGAGAGTGAGGCCTGAGTATATGCATGTTCCATAGGCGTGATGTCAGAAAAACTAGGGATTGCCTGGGGCGGTTGCCTACCATTCGACCATTCTTGTGACATCCCCACCATATGTTGCCTCAACAACCTATTTTCCTTAACAACAGTTGATTGATGTTGACCATGTCCTTGTCTTTCCTCAGTATTGACTATTGGGAGTTCATTTTCGCTCGACATTGGCACACTTCCTTTTGATCTAGTGAAGTGGATGCGTGTTTCCAGTGTACCACAAACCAACCACTTTCTAAATCGAACATCATAAAAAAAAAATATGGGTTAGGGAATTGCTTGCAATGCACATATTCACAATTATCAGTTCGAGAATGACTCTAAGGGTAATAATGTCATTTTGGCATCATCCCAGTTCTCGCTCGATTCGGCCATCCTCTCTCTTTCATTTTTCATTTCCACGCCTCTCGATTCACTCGCTCTCTTTTCTTTCTTTCTTTTTTTTTACGATTATCTCTCTTTTTCTTTCCATCTTTTTTCCTTTTTTCTCTGCTCTTTCACTACTCATTTTTATTTTTGAAAATTATTCGATCGAACCCAACTTTGGTTGCCTACGTATCATGCTGGGACATGAATCAGATCTTTGCGTAGTTCGGGAAGTTTCGGCGAAAAGTAATCAACAAAATTGTTTCGAATTTTCTCTTTCTTTTTCCTTCTTTTTTTTTTTGAAATCTAGGAAGAGAAAAAAGAAGAAAAAAAAACTACAAAAACTTGAAAACAAAAAATCTTTTTTGGATTTTGATTGTAAAATTTCCTCCAAAGAAACCCCGCTAAAAAATACTACTCAAAGTAAAATCTTTTTGCATTTTCCTTTTTCTTTTGGATAGGGAGTTAAAAAGAAATCTCCTTTTTTTTTTAAGTAAAAAAAAACTATCTCCTTTGTTTTCGGATTTTCTAATACAAAATAAAAACACTTTTTTTTTTAATTTTTTTGAATAAGGATCACCGAACCCGATATGGGCTGCCTACGTATCGTCGCCCCGAGGGACGGGAATCAGGTGTGCGTAGTTCGTCCAGATTGGACTGCTAAGTTTTTTAAAAAAAATAAATGAATTAATAAACTTGTCTTGAATTGAACCCTTCTTTTCTTATTTTTAGCAAGAGCCGAACAAATTAGAGGTTTAAGGAAAATGGGTGCGTAAAAAGTCAGATGAATGCTCCTCTCTCTTCTATTTCACTAGTTAGCCTAAAGCCGATCAACAATCCAGCAAGCCTTAAAAATAATATTGCAAATAGCACATGAGATGCACAGGTCGGTCAGAAAAAAAGAATACCTGTCCTAGACAGACCCGACCCCTGTGCCGAGTCCCACTAAGTCAATGCATGTGATGCAGATAAGCGTAGCCTCCTAGGGATACCAGTTCTGCGTTTTCAATTCTGCTAGGTTTAAGACCTAATGGCAAAGGTATCTAGGCTGGGTCACCCGAGCGGACAACTCGAGACGGGGAGGGGCAATACTGTCGGTAGCAGTGCTATTCCGACTTCATTGCTTATCCTGTCCCGCCTAACATGTGTGACTAAAATCCTTCACCGGGCGCCAAGACGCTCCGGCTTTATCTCGACAGAAAGTTAGGATGCATAACTGCATTCCTGTGCCCGTGTGTGAAGTGTTTCAGAGATTGAGAAGGGTGCGCGAGAGAAAACAGTTTAAAATACAGTTCAACAATATCAAAGCGGTAAATGAGTGGCAATTAGCACATTAGGCCAAAAACATAATATAAATCCAAATATTAATAATAGAAGCCACGTATAAGGCAATATCACAAAGCTCAAATTCTGGTTAGTCCCCAGCAGAGTCGCCAGAGCTGTCACACCCCTTTTTTCGCGCTCCCGCGCTATAAATGCGCAAGTGTTTATTATTAAAGGGTTTTTCCATTTGAAGTGACGGTTTTGAAAAGGGATTATTTATTTACTCAGAGTCGTCATTTGGAATTGAGTTTTGGTGTTCCAAGTCACCTAATGAATCCCTAATCAAAAGGAAATGACTCTTTTATTATGGTCCGCGAAAACAGAAGACCGGGTAAGGAATTCTGTTGACCGCGGAGAAGGTGTTAGGCATTCCCCGAGTCCCGTGGTTCTAGCACGGTCGCTTTATCGACTTATATTTAGCTTAAATTAATCTTTGAATATATTATGGATTTGAGCCTTAATTTGCTCGTAATTTTATTGTTGAACATTTATTGGTTTTAAACCGGATGCGTAACCGCATTCCGAATCTTCTAGGCGTTTCAAAGTAAGATGCATAACTGCATTTTTATTCGAAATAAAATTAATTATTAAAACGAGTTTGGCAAGGTACGTAACCGCATCCTTGAGTTATTAAAAAGCACGTCTCGAAATAAGATACGTAACTGCATTCTTAATCGAAACAAACGTCTTGAAACGTGCCTAAAGCTCGTCTAGCGTTAAAGACAATTATTTGTCTCTAAAATTCGAGACTTATTGTTATTTGGTTATTATTATTTCACTATTTTTGACAACGGGTTTTGAAAAAATTCGCGACCCATCTCGCTCCTTCATAATTAATTAATCAGGTCTTGATGTTAATCTAGGCCTGATTCATTTTTTCTTATTTACGGAACAAAACTCGCAACCGATTAAATTTGCAAAGGCAATCACTGGCCAATTCAGAATCAAATTCCAATCCTGATTAATTCACGCGGTCCATATTCCTTTCGAATCACTAAGACGCAATAGATTAACAAAATGCCAGGAGAGAAACATGGAGCAGTAGCTTGTGAACCCCTTTTTAATCTCAAAATCTTGAGCAAACCAAATAATTCAGTGACCTTTAATTCTTTTATTAGTATTGCAATCAAATCTCATGAAGAAAAGAAAACATCTATCCATGCTATGCATATGTGGAGCTAAGCAGTAAACAAAACTCAAAAAAAAAAATAAAAAAAATCCATCCTTTAAAATCTAGTCCATAACAGAACGTAAACCATGCAAACATTTTTTTTTTTACCACTAAATAAATTTCCATGAGCACTATACAAATCCATTTAAAACATCAACATGACCCAGGTTTAAAACGAACAGAAACTGTAGCTAAATTGTTTCCTACGAACCAATATTAATCATTATTTTGAACAATTAACAGATTTTTAAGAATTAAGAGTGTGAAAGTAGGCCTCAAAGAATTAACCCAAGCTAAAAATATGTACATGAACAGAAATAGAAACCAGCCAAAAATAATGGAAAAAGACGACTAAACTATGAATAGAAAAATAAGAAGAAGAAATCAAATGTTTTTTCTTTTTTTTAAAAAAAAAAAAAAAGATTCTGCAAATAACGAACTGAAGCCGTAATTTAGTATTATTAAGATAATCAAACGGCATAGATCAAAACTAATTCATTCTCTGTCCAAAATATAAAATAAGTACGAAGCTCATAGCATCATATTTATAATCATGCTCAAATATGTTCATATAATCAGATCCAAATGAGATTTAAATACATATGAGAGTATAAACAAAGAAAGAGCATATGAACCTCAAATCACACCGGAATGAACCTGCTGTAGCCTTGGACCTCGACAACACCTAGACCGGACAGCTTCGAATTCGATAACACATTTTTTTTTTTTTTTTTTTGAGAATGAACCTATAATGATCTAATCATGAGTTCCATGGTGTCTATGAAGGTATTTTCAGGTGGGTTTTAATGACAGAAAAAAACAGTGCGGTGTTTGGGATGATTTTCAGGTGGGTTCGTTGGTTTTCGGTGGTGACGGGAATAGGGTGGTGTTTATAGGTGAAGAAATGAAGATGATGAATGAAGAAGACGATTCATCCCCCCTTTTCATTTGTTTGTTGCTTTCTTTATATAAAAGGACAAAAAAAATGGAGAGGAGCATGTTGTTACTCTGCCAACAACAGAAAAGATTCTCCCCTTCTTTCCACGTTTTTTTTTTTTTTTAATATAAAAGATAAATATTTAATAACTATTCCTAGATAACTAAAAAAATAAGGTTTGTTATCAAGTTTTGTTATTTTATGGTGAGGTGGTATAATCCTTTTTGCTCATTTTCTATTATAATTTTTTATTTTTTATTTTAAAGGTGTAAAAACAAAAAAAAATATTTAAGAACTATTTCTAGATAGCTTAAAAAAAATACTCTTAAAATAAATAACTGGCTAAGCAAAATTGAAACCTATAAAACATATTTTTTGTAATTTTTCTTTCTTTAAAACACAAAACTTATACTCTAAAAATAGCAAATATTTTGTTCCTTTTGATTTTCGCAAATAAGCCTACTAAATAAAAATAGAATAAAACTAACACGTCAAAAATTAAAATTAAAAGAAATATTTAAAACTATAAGATAAAACACACGAGGAGGGTCAAAATTACGTGTCTACAGGGAGTCCCAAGCAAGTTTAGCAGTGGAGGCAGCAACCACTGTTGTAGCAATCGTCGGATCGACGAAAGCCATTATGGCATTCTGGATCAATTAATCTTGGCGGAACCAAATGCTGTATTCCGGGTTCTCCGTGTCTCTACTGTTTTGAGTAATAGTTTTTGAAGGAGTGGGAGAAGAGCCGTCAAGATGGCCGAACAGATTGTGCCCATGCATGAGCATGGAAATCTAGGCTTTCCATGTAGCAAAGTTATGGCTGCCAACGAGCTTTATCGGCAACTGCGACACAGGATTGAATTGAACAACAATGTTAGAGTTGTTGCCCGTGGAGTCCGCATTCTGTACGTTTTCAGCCATGTTAAGAAGAAGTTTGGGGTGGTAGTCAGAGGATCGGGAAAAAAAAAACCTCGAGAGAGTTACGAAGGGAGCCCTGATACCATATAATAACTTGAGAAAGATGAAGCAAAAGATGATTTTATTAAAGGATGGAGAACTGATATATATACACAAACAGATAAAAGAGTTCCTGTGAAAGTGTTCCTCCTACTGTGGAACTAACCAGTAAACAAGGAAAATAAATAACAAACTCCTAAAATAGTGGAAACAAAAATAAATAACTGTGCAGTAAAACAAGTATTAACAGTGAGCAGTTACAACGTGGTAATAATGACAACGGTCTAGAGTTCACAAGCACAGAAACAGTGTTGTTTTTCCAATCCAAAGGCATTATTCATCAAAGGACATGCCCAAACACACCTCAATACTTAAATAACATAAATAGCACCTTGATTCACTCGATTGATATTGATAATAAGCTCAAAAATAACAACTCAAATAGAAGGAAACTGTGGAAATCCTTGTAGAATACTAAAATATTAAGAAACGATTACTAGAATTAAGAACAACACATGAACTTCCGCATCGACTTAATTCGATCCACAAGCAAAATTCTATGCTGAAATAACAGAAATAGCACCTTGATTCACTCGATTCATATTGATAATAAGCTCAAAATAACAACTTAAATAGAAGGAAACTGCAGTGATCCTTGTAGAAAAACTAAAAATAGAACAAACAATTTACCCGAATTAAGAACAACAAATGAACTTCAACATTGAATTAATTGGATCCACAAAAAAAACTTGACGCTGAAATAACAGAATAATACCAAACTACTGTGTTAATTACTTCATTGATATTGATTTCAAGCTAAAAAATAACAACTCAAAAAGAAGGAAAACTGCAGCGATCCTTATGGAAAAAACTAAAAATTAAGAAACAATTACTCGAATCTAGAACAAACATATGAACTTCAGCATTGAATTAAGAGATAATTGTCAAAAATAGACCTGGAGTATCACTATTTTTGTGAGCTTCCTACCTGAACGATAGGTGTTTGTTTGCGTTTCCTGCGGGAACTATCACCAACTATTTATCAAAACACACCTCGAAGCTGATTAGACAACGTGTTTGAATACAATCGCCAAAAGGCACGTGACTCTTTAATTTGCCCATAAAATTTTGTCCACATGGTAGCTTACTTATTAATTTCGAGGTGTGTTTTGATAAATAATCCCTCTGTCCCAATTTATGTGATACACTTTCATGTTTAGTGTATCCCAAAAAGAATGATACATTTTCTTATTTGACAAAAAGTAACTTTAAACTTTACATTTTATGCTTAACGAGATGATCTATAACCCCACAAATATCTTTGGTTTACTTTAGACTACAAGATTCAAGAGTCTTCCTTTATTTCTTAAACTCCGTGCGCAGTCAAACTATATCACATAAATTGGGACGGAGGGAGTAGTTGGTGATAATTCATATAGAAAACAAAAACAGTTAAAACACCTAATAATTTAGGTGAGAAACTCGCACAAAAGTGATATTTCACGTGTTTTTTTTTTTTTTTTTACCATTCTGTCAATTAAGAACAACAAATCATGAACTTCAGCATGAATTAATTACTTCGACCCACAAACTATGCCATTAATTAATGCAATAGAAACGTGAAGAAGAAATGTAGAAGACGTGAATTTAGAGAGAGAAAGAAAAGAGGGAAATAACTACTCCCTCCGTCTCATATTACTTGGCCATGTTACTAAAAATATAGGTCTCAAATTATTTGTTCATTTACAAAAACAAAATAAAATTAATTAAATCTTTCCTTTCTTACGCATAGTATTAAATGTTCTTAAAAATAATCGATTAGAAATTTATTGGAAAGAGATAGGAGTTAGATATTAAAATACATCTTTTATTTATGATTTCTTAAGAAGCATGTAAAATGAAAAGCGGCCAAGTAATATGAGACAGAGAGAATGCTGATATCAATTTCCACGTTAGCTCTATTTATACTACGTGGATTAATTCTGAGCCGTGGATTTACTAGCTTTAATCTGGTCTGTTGGTTGGAGATCATAATAGTAATAACTGCAAGATCTCTCCTTAAGTTTAAACTTGAGCCGTTGATGCAATTTCCCTTTTGTTTAGCATGGAAAAGGGGATTTTATAGGTCAGGTATTGGATGAGATAAGAGGTATCTTATTGGGTTGCATTTAATATTTTCTATTTTTTAATTTAAAATCCTTAAAAAAAATTAGGTGCCACTTCATTAAAGGTCTGATGGGAAAGCCACCCGTGTGATTGGAAGTGGGTGTAATTACACGGTCTGACATGTTTGTCAGACCCGATAACTATATGGTCAGCATGTTATTGGGTGTAATTGGGAGATAGTAATTACACTCTTCAATTCTCAGGGGGAGGGAGTTTGAGAATTGACTGTAATCACATGATGTAATTGCAAGGTTGCTTCTTAATTTCTTTTCTTTTTAATTTATTTTTATTTTTACTTTTTAATATATATATATATATAGGGTTTTGCTAACCTACAACATGAAGGTTGTAGGATAGCAATGTACCCACATTTTGATTCACCAAATTACCCCTGCCAACCAATTAAAACAGAGGAAGTTTGAGGGCTTTTCTGTCCTTTTCCAAGTAAATCAGATATTTCCCTCATGTTCCTTATTTGTCGCCCTCAATTTCTCTTTCTTCTTTTTGATAAAGCTTACGATTTTCTTTCCAATTTGGTATTGTGTGTTCCATCGTATTTGTAAATAATTTAATATAACTGCAAGATCTAGTTTAGTTTTAGATTTCACCAGTATATTGTTTCAATACCCAGAGGACATGAAAAATTATTGAGAAGGGAAAAGACTTAAAGAAGGAATAAAAAGAGAAAATAAGAGGATGAATTATGAGTGGTATAAAAAGGACGAAAAAATAGAAAATGAGAGGATGAAGGGAATGGGCAACAACGAATGGGTTTTTAAAGTTGCAGTTTATTCATATAATATATTAGGGTATGATTTCATGGAATCAATTAGGCTTTCTATATCCCTGCAGCATCAATAAAGTCAAACCAGTTGTTTGTTTTCCGAAACTGACAAGATGCTCAGCAAAACGTTCCTATTGAAATTTCATAAGAATTAATGAGCAAAAAGGATTGGTGAATCAAAAATAGGATTCCAATAGCTTCTCAGCGTCGATAATTTATGTTTTATTTTCGGTTTTAATTTATTTGCTTTACCAGTATTGATTTGTTATTTCACATTGCATGCCGTTCTTTTATCAATTAGAATTGATAAATTATATTTTTGTCAAATATTTGAATAATGTTTGAAATTATTTATTATATTTATAAATATTAATTTTTTTCTCAAATTTGTCATCCATGATATTCTTATGAGATGTATGCTTTTAGTTTTTTAATTAAATTAATATATTTTAAATTTGAGAAATATATATCAATCATTTTTTACAATATTATTTACAAATGTATAATTATTAATTAATATATTCTTAAGAAACAATATGTATCTTAACTCCTAATTTGATATCATTATAAGGGTACATGTTACAAAATTTGGTTATCAAAAACTGATTGTAATCTGCATATCAGCCATATTTATACTACGTGGAGGAATTCTAATAAGCCGTAAATATGCCATAATAGTAATAGTCGGAAGATCATCCTTCAATTTACACTTCAGCCATTGATGCAATCACCCTTTTTGTTTTGCGTAAAAAAGGGATTTTACGAGTCAGGTATTAGGCTTTCTAATATGGGAAACTTACATAACTATACCCTTCGATTATCTAGTTTACTAAATGTGCAATCCGTATGTTAATGTGTTGTGAAGTTTATAGTGATATGTTCATGTGCTTCATTACGACCGAAGTATACACTACCTATACACTTCGGCTGTATAGGTAGTGTATAGGTAGGTATATTATGTGTATATGTGTGTATAATGTATAGGTATGCTTATTATATGTATATTTAGTATAAATTATACACTATCTATATATTGTGTACATATTTTGTAAACTAGTTGGCAGAATGGTACTTGGCTATAATTTTCCCTTTTTATATTGGGTTGTATTTAATATTTTCTATTTTTTGGTTTGAAACGCTTAAAAAATTAGGTGTCACCTCATTAAAAGTGGTCGGATATCATTCTTTTCGTCTTGAGTGACCTTTTGATTGAAACAATAAAAAATAAGTAACTTTTCTTTATACAAAGAAAGAAAAGTAATGTTCTTCGTCTATTTTCAATAGTTCAATAAGCGTTTAAGCAGTTAAATCTAATTCCATCCTTGGAAGCCTTTTTTATTTTATTTTATCGTTATGGCCTCTTTGTTGCATAGACATTCGGGGGTTTTAAGAGCACTATAAGGTCTTAGATATAATATTGAAGTGTAATTGGTTTACCGGGGACTACAAATTAGCTTGGTCATTATTGTTTTAATTTTGAAGAGCCACTCATAATGATAAATCTGTCATTTTGTTACTTCTGTTCTTAAAATAAAATTTTATAGTAAACAAACACTTCGCTCTTTCCCTTTCCCTTTTTTTTTTTTTTTTTTTTTTTTTTTTTTTTTTTTTGGTTTTGCTCTCTCCCTTTCCACTATTAGTTATTTAACTTCTTGTAATTTTGAGATAGGACGTTCATTTTAAATTAGGTCTTATCCTCATTCTAAATCTGAAAAGATGCAAAGGAAGTACTAATATTTTTGGCTTAAAGAAACATGAGCAATCTATTTATAATTGCAGGACATAGGCCCGGTGACGTGACACTCTCCTAAGCCAAGATTCACATTTATCTTTTTCCTCAATTTTTTGCCCTTTTTCCCTATTATTCTCTTCCGTCTTAAATTTTAAACTCAAAAGTTACACCCCTTAATTCGGTTATAAACTCAAAGAGTTACGTCCCTTAATTCATCCCTTCGGTTAAAAAGTCAATACTCACATCTTAATTATTAGATCCCATTTTTTCTATTACCCTATACAGATTTCCCCTCCTCTATTCTTCTGTTGACACCCAAGTTTGGCTCATCATGCTCAAAATTAACGCTCCGGCACAAAATACATCTTTTTACACATTCTTTTTCAGTTTTAATATAATTTATTGATAATTATCCTTATTTATGCAAATATTAGGATTTTATCGATTTATTGTCAGTTAAATTAATTTCAGTTTTCATTTCTTTTTCACAGTCATATGCACATACACATATGCAACACAACACTACAATTTAGTTTTCATAACTAATTATATTTTAATTTCTTTACAGCACAATACATTTTTTAAAAAAAATATGGATCACATTTTTATGTACATTTTTAATTGCATATTATTACATACATTTATATATGTATATTAGTTATATTTTAATACAGGCCATCAATACAAGAAAGCCGGAAGAGTTTATCGCAAACACAGTTAGCTACGTGTAAAATTAATTCTTTCTACCCCACTTACTATTCCATCTATCCCATCTCTATCTCTCCCCTCATTTTTCTTAGCCCCTGTTTGACCATAAGAATTATTCACTTTATTCCGGAAATTTTTTTCACTTTTTTCCGGAATCAGTGTTTGGCCATGAGAATTCCGAATACAACTTGAAGTTGTATTCCGGAATACCAAAAACTTAAAAAACTTGTTTTTCAATTTTTTTCACTTTTTCACTTTTTTACAACTACATTTCATCAAAAACTACAATTTCAAAAATTATGACCAAACACAACTCCAACTCCAACTCTAACTCCAAAATTTCAAAAAAAAGATGAATTTTTTTCGTTGGTATCTATGGACAAACGGGGCCTTAATTTAGGCCAGATTTATTTTTTTTCCTCTTTTCTCTACCGGCCCCACATATTTTCTTCTTTTTGACGTTTCATCTTCCCCCTAAATTCACTCCTTTCACCCTTCATTTTTTTTTCAACGACACAATCTCTTCTTTTTCTACTCTCAGATCTTTCTCTCTTTCCTTGCAACTTTTCTTTCCCATTTTATCTCATCATTTCTCTCAGCCAATCCCCATTCCCCTTTCAATCCATGAATGTCTCAATTCTCTTTCTAAAAATCTCCCATCTCTTAAAAAAAAAGCACTCTCACACATTCATCCCCCACCCCCCACCCCCCACCCCCCAAAAATGCTTTCATCATCTCTCATATTCTACAAAAAAAGAAGTTTCCAATCTCGTCTCTTTCTCTACACTTACACACACTACACACAAATCTTTTGAATGTTGGGTCGTGCGCAGCACGGGCATACGCCGTCTAGTTACACAATAAATGCTGCAAAGAATCTCACACTATTATTGACCTCATTTTTTAATCTTTTTTTTTCTTCTAAAAAAAACCCAAGTTTCAATTTTTGGAAAAGTGATGTTGATAAAATTTTCAAGTATTTTTTTTCATTTATAAAATTTTCCATATTTTTTCAAAAAGCTTAAATGTGTATCCAGGCACAATTTCAAACTTTCAAATATTGAAATACTACTACTTTAATTCAAATATTCTATTATTTTAATATTGAAACACCTACTAACAGGGGAGGATTTAGGGGGGCGGGAGGGTGTTAACCCGAACCTCTCGGCAAAAAATTACATTGTATGGTATTTATTTTTTATCTTTTATATACATATATAGATTTTGTATCTCCTAAACACAAGATTCGAGGTCACTACTAAAATATCTCTATTTTCGCACTAAAAAATGTTCAGTGGCTATTTTCCATTGAATGTCGGTGGGAAAAACCTAGATAGTAGTGTTTTCAGACGGAAAAATTAAAAAGTTTCCCAGCGTTTTAATAGGAACTTGTTTCCCACCATGCGTTTTTTTAGTGAGCTGGTTCAGTGGGAATGAGGTGGAAAAATCATGTTTTATAGCACAAATTTTCCACTGAATGTCGATGGAAAAACTTCCGTTTTTAGTGGTGGGTTGACTCAGTAGTTAGGGGCTTCAACATTCACCTTGAGGTTTCATGTTCAAATCCCAGCTACATTATCCTGGATCTGCCATTGTCCGCTAAGCCTTCTTATCAACTAACATGTAATATAAAGACTAGTTGAGTTCACAGAGAAAATCAAACTTGAATCATGCATGCATTTTCATGGCGATCATGTTACTTTGCATGCAATTAGGGTAACAACATACACGATTCGGTGACGAAACTCGATTTTGGTTTCAGTTGACCAGTTCAAATTGATGTTTATGAATGTTCATTGTTCATTCAAATAACTAAAAGTTGGATTGGCTAATTATCAAGTAAAAGGAAAGAGCTTTTAGTGTTAATATTATTGAGTTCCCACACTATTTCACAGGTATCCTATGGTAAATTTTTGTCCCTACATCTCGAATTTAGTGTGGCGTGGGTGGTAGGTGAATTTGACGTTTCTAGTTATGGAGAACAAGATTTAGAGCCAATAGCTCATTAAAAGTAGTTGAAAAACACTTTCAGGCTTGATCCAGAGCATTTAGTCGAAATACATCCTGTATTTCCTCCTTAATTATTAGTCCGCTCGATCGTTTTATTTCCGTGCCAGAGGAAATGGGATTCGAACCCATGATACACTCTTCTTGTATGTCGATTTAGAAAACCAATGCCTTAAGCTACTCAGCCATACCTCTCCACGTTGTTGATCAAAGTGGAATTGGATGTGTCGGGTTTGGTTGCTTGCCCGAATGAAGGAACTGAATATCCGTAACACAATCTATCTCCTAGCCCTACTCTCTCTCTCTTATTGTTGTCCGGTTGACCAGACAAGCTAGCGTGACTTCCTGCCTTACATAAATGAAAAATATTAATCTGAATACGAATAAAATACGTGTTTAGATAGAGGTGCTGAAGTTGATGGTTAGAGGAATCCTTCTCGACATGCTATGTTTTTTCTACTTCTGGAGAAGAACGTTCAAGCGATTCCTCTGGTTCTACTACCTCCGAAGTAAAATGATGAATCCCCTTTACTTTTTCTCCTCATGGATATGAATATTTTAAGCAATTTTCTATTTCTTCTATATCTAGCAGTGAATCAAGGGGATTCTCCATGACAAGAAGCATCAAACATTAAAGATGTAGGACTTTGCTCACTGTCTCTGTTCAATGTTCATCAAGCCTGAATAGGAAAAGACATTTGGAGTTAGTCTTCAAATTGGACTATTGGAATTTGGAGGTACATTTTCTGTATGTTAGTTTCAATAATTGACTCTTAATTTTTACAGTACAGTTGTTTAATTTTAATTATGTTGAGTAGATATACCGATTCTAACAACTTTACACTTTCTCAGTAGATGCAATTGATATCAAGAAAGTTTTGAAGAAAATAGAAGAAGGTTCCTTTTTTTTTTTGGGTTGAATATCTTATTGTTATGATTATTCGATGGAACTTGGACAATGTTTGAGCTTTATTTTGATCTCACCCATTCAAACTGATCAGAGTTTTATCTGTTTTTAACATATCTTTCCCTCTTAATTTCTTTGCTGAACCAGATATTTTAACATCTCTTTCCCTCTTTACTACTGCAAACTCAACCGTTTACTTAAAATGTTGCAATTTCTCCATGCTTTATCTTTACCACTGAAGGGAGAAAAAAAAAGTTTCGATAGCCTACAATTCATTGATGACATGCACTACAAACATACAGTCTTGTGAACATTCCCCATCTGATTCTTAGTTTGAGCTCTATTTTCGATGTAGTCAATGATACATTCTCTCGTTGCACCCCAAAACACTGGAAAACTTCTCCACAACTTTTAGTTTGTGTTAAAGTTAAAGTAGGGATAAGAATCTAGTGTATGGTCATTTACAATGTCCTATGATCTTCCTGAATGAGTTATTTAAGTGCGTATAGGATCTGTCGGAGGTAGGGGTGTGAGGGAACGAAAGGTGCTCTTGATTTAGTCAATATTAGCAAATAGGATAAACATTTAGGTGAGCGCTTTCTAACTTATGAAATAAGTACTTAAATTTGCCCATGAAATTAGCAAATAAGATAGTTTAAACTCATGAAATATTTACTTTGAGTCCATGAAAAGCAGTTTATACATTTTCTCTAGTTCTTTCTTGTGCTGATTTTAGGAACTAAGATATACATTTAGGTAGCGTTGGTTCACAGTATTTCGTATAGAAAAGTAAGTAATATGTGCTATACTGAAACTAAAACATAAATTATAACAGAATGGCAAAGACAAACTCCTATAGCTCCACTTATTGAATACCTTGCTAAAGTTGACAAACACTTTTCAACATTTTCCTAAGTGTTTCTTCTACACGTTAAATATCCTAACATTTTATGCAGAAAACTCCATGACCATTCGTCCAACTCCAAAATGCATGTCTCTATAAATCTGAAATAAGCAATTCTCCATCTTTTCTTGATGACCAAAGTGCCAAAAAATACCCAAAAGCCAACCAAGTATCCCAAACCAACAACAACAAAGAACCACACTTTCTCAAGTTTATCTTCATCATCAGTTTCTCCTTCGTCATCCGTTCCACTATCAGATGTTTTAGTCCTGTCACCAACACATTCTTTTAGAGGAGGACCACAAAGTGCAGCATTTCCTTGGAAAATTGTTGGATCAACTTTGGTTTGGAACTGAGTACTAGTGGGAATTTTTCCTGTCAACTTATTGTAAGATAAGTTAAAGTGAGTCAGAAAGTCTAAAGTAGCTATGCTTGGTGGGATAGGACCTGACAACTGATTTATTGAAAGATCCAAGGTTTCAACCCATCCTAACTTTCCAATATCTGTCGGTATATTTCCTGTCAAATGGTTCCTGGACAAGTTCAAGGTTCCAAGTTTGTGTAAACTTGTTATCTCTACTGGGATTTCTCCTGACAAATTGTTGCTCGAGAGATCGATACTATTGACCAGGTAAAGGATAGTCTCATAAGAAAGTATTCTTCCTTTCGCCTCCAGGTTCAGTTTCCCTTGATATTGTGCAGCTTCTGCATCAGTTAGCTCAACCTTGAAGGCTTCCAAGTTGCCAAAACATGATGGGATACAACCATATAAGTTGTTTCCTGAAAGGTCCAGTACGTGAAGATTTGAAAGAGTACATATTTGTAAAGGAATAGGGCCAGAAAACCTATTATTCCTTACACTGAGGATTGATAGTGATCTCATTGTTTCTCCTAGCCAAGCTGGGATTAGCCCTAAGAATTGATTGTTACTAAGATCAATGCTAATCATTCTCGTGCAATTTCTCAAACTCAAAGGCAGTTCTCCAGAGAGATTGTTGCCTGAGAGTCTTAAGAACATCAGATAAGATAAAGAACCTAGTGAACCTGGAATTTGGCCAGATAGATGGTTCCCTGACAGATCTATCCAATAAAGATATGGTAGCTTACCCCAGAAATCAGGAATTTGTCCTATAAGTTGGTTATTATCGAGGCCTAAAGTAATCAACTGATTGATATCACCGATGCACAAGGGAATGGTGCCATTTAGGCTGTTCATGGAGATGTCCAAGTCTGTTAAATCGGGAAGTGCTCCGCATATGTTGAGAGGAATAGGTCCTGAAAACAAGTTATCCCTCAAATCCAATATTGTAACATTAGAAGACCATAGTGGGAGAGGTCCCTCGAAGCTATTGGTGTTTAAATCCACATAGGCATCAATGTTGAACTGAAATTTGTTCGGAATTTTCCCTGTCAAGTTGTTGTAAGCCATGTCTAGATTATACAGCTTCAAATCCAACTCTACAAACCAATCTGGTACAACATCGGAAATCCCTGCGGTATTGATTGTTATGCTGGTGAGCTCATTCTGATCCTTCAGCCAATGTGGGAATTTGGGGCCTAATTGGCATGACTGGATAGTCAAGAATGTCAACTTGAATAGAGGAGTCCAACTTGGGTTGATGTTAAATGCCAAGGTAATATTCCTACCAAGTTTCACGCCAATTGAAAATTCTTGCAAGTTAGAAAGATTCAGTAAATGGGCTTCTGTGACAATACCTTCCCACATATTCTCAGAGATATCCAATGAGACCAGCGACGTGAGCTGCCCGATATTTGGGGTGAGGTTCCCAGTCATTTTGTTTGATGTGAGATAGAGCGTCTCCAAGGATGATAAGTGCCCTATAGTTTCAGGTATTGTGCCTGTCAGTGAGTTGTACCTCAGTTGAACATCTTTTAGCTTCCTCAAGTAGCCTAATGTAGCAGGAAGATTCCCAGTTAATGCATTGTGACTCAAGTCCAATGTCTCCAAGCTGTTGATTTGGCATTCTGATAAGGCATCGATGAAATCAGTAATGTCTCCAGTGATGTTGTTGTCGGAGAGGATCAAAGTCTTCAAATTGCATAGCTTCCCCAAGCTTCTTTTGAGTGTCCCATTGGCACCATAGTTGGAAGATAGATCAAGATATTCTAGGGAAGTGAGCTTTGCAAACTCATCAGGCAGTTCACTAAGAATATTGTTGGAGCTTAGGTCAAGATGGACAAGGTTACTAAGTTTGAATATCCATCGAGGGAAAATACTTGAGTTGAAAGCATTGTTGGAAATATCAAGTACCAAAAGGGAAGTAAGATTTAGGGATGGAAGAGAAGATGGAAGGTTTAAAAGTTGACATTGAGGCAAGTGCAACTCCAAGAGAGAAGGAAGATGATTATTGATTGTTAGAAGCCAAGAATTAGTAGCTTTGCTAAGATCTGAACCTCCCAAATTTAAATGTTCCAAAGAAGAAAGTCCTTTCATCCACTCAAGGTTTTTCTCAGCTGGCTGATCCGAGTAGAAACTCAAATCAAGAACTCGCAAATTTGAGAGGTTCCCAAGAAATGGAGATAATGAACCAGAAAAAGAAGCCCCTGAAAGATTGAGATACCTCAATTCTTTGATTTGACCAATGAATTCAGGCACTTGGATTCCTCCAAAATTGTTCATGCTCAAGTCTAAGTATCTCAAGTGTTGTAACTCGAGTAAAGATGGATTAATCTCACCTCCTAATTCATGGTTTCTTGAGAATTTATTCCCGAGATCAATCTTTACGACGTTTCCGCTCTTGTTATCACAGCTTACACCAAGCCATTGACAACATTCTCGATCATCAACCCAAGAAGATAGCCTGCCAGAAGGATCTGTGAGATTTTCTTTAAGCTTTAGCAGTGCATTCTTCTCTGTTTCAGTGCAAATGCTTACACTAGTGGTGCCAGCAGAGGAAACAAAGTGATAATCTATGCAAGTGACATACAAAAGTTGAAATAACAATATGAGAAAGATATGTTGAAATGAGTTGCTCTCCATATTTGCTTGTTGTGAATGAACAAGGAAGGAAAATCTCTTGTCATTTATAGGCATAAAAGTTGGAAAAATTAAGACTGTCAATTGACCATAATAATTTGGAAGTCCATGAGTGCATGTACCTAGGAAAGAGTCTTAGTCTTTGTGGTGTAAAAGTCAATAAGTCTTCTGATGGTGGACTGATGGACTGGTGTCCAAGTCAATAACACTAAAGAATCAATTGACTGGCTAAGTATTTCCCATACCTACTGTTGCATCCAAAATTTCACTAAAGTGTTTGCTATGCAACATATCTTAGGCTACTTAACTCAATGTTGTTTTAGGCTACGTAGTACCTTTCCCTTTGATAATAATCGAACCTCCTAACTCATTCTCTTGTTTTCACAGACCGTTTCGGAGTCAATTTTTCCTTCTCCCAAAATGTAAACATAGATCAAAATTTCGGTAAACTCAAAAAGAGTTTTTTGAAAATATTTTGGAGTCGTCACCCAATACAAATAAAGGGAGGGATCGTCTTAATAAGTATGTAAGGCTACTTAGCTAACTTATTTTTTTCCTTTCTAGAAAGAGTTTGATTTGTGTTTAGAACATTTTGGGAAAAGGAAAAATTGACTCCAAATCAGTTTACAAAATCCGGAGAATGAGTTAGGAGGTTGTATTATCCGAGAGAAAAGTGTGAGGCGTCCCTTCAGATTTGTGTGATATGCATTTACATTCCGATTTAAGTTGATTAATTAAAGTTTAGACTAAGGTATCCTATACATTAAATTACTATCCTGTATAATCACCTTTTTTTTTTGGGTGGGGGAATGTGGAGCCACTGTTCAGCTATGTAATCTGTTCTTAAATCATGAAAGGCATTAAATGGGCCATGCCAAGGTCTGTGGTGGAGCAATTAGCTTGCTGGAACAACACATATGGTTTATTTTGAAGATAAGTCTAGTAATGTGGAAAATTATCTCAACTTGCATATGGTGGAAGACTTGGAAAGTTGGAAGGAAAAAAACACAAGATGCTTTGAAGAAGTCTACTGATGTGCAGAAAATCAGGATGCAATATTTTATTTTTCAGGGGTTAATAGCATTTTTGGTCCCTCAATTATTGATAAATTCAAATCTTAACCCTTGTGTTATCTGACTAAGCATATTTGACCTGCAACTAATTAAAACATGGACTTTTGATACTTTGCTTATGAATATTCACAAATTTACCATGATTACCAATTGGTATATTACTTAATTCCACATATGGTATGTTAAGTTTGTACCATTACTCTATATTTAACAGTAATATGAAAGTCAAACTATAATAGTCGTAAAGAAAGAAACATGACGTCTTTCAGATCTTTCAAGAGTGACATATAAATTGAAAGAAGAGAGTAACTAAAAATATTGCTTCATAGGAAGGTAGTTCTTAGCAATGGCTTTTATCATCACTTGGCTTTACGTACCTCGCACACCTCGGATGATGATTCCACCTGAACTGAGCTTCACGCGACAATTCCATACAATGTCATGATTAAGCTTCACACGACGATTCCACTCTGATGCCACTTTTCACTCCACCCAAAATTATCATATAGTAAAGTTATCCACGCTTCGCGCGGTAATAAGAGACACAAATGATATTTAAAATATTTTTTATAAATTAGTTGAGATAGAAGAGATAATATTTTCTAGTTGTATGCATTAAAAATCAATTCTAATATTGCTGAAATCAAATGAAAATGACTGATTTCAATTAAGACTTTTTAAATTAAGCAAAGCAACTCGTCAAAAGGAGGGGGGGGGGGGGGGGGGGGGGGTAAGTGGAAGAGTGATCCATGTACCAAAGCCAAGAAGCAAAGAAATCGAAAAAGGAGAAAGACAAATTCAGTCATGTATGCCTGTAATAAGGGAAGATTGTTTCTTCTTGCTACTCATTATTTTCCGCAAGAACATTACAAGATACTCCCTTCACATAAATATTTAATATGGAGTAAAATATTGTCTAACCAAACACTTTCAAATTCTTTTTCTTTTTCTAACTACAATAACATTTCAAGAAATTTTCTTCTTTCACATGATTAGTATGAAGTAAAAAATGAAGATGTTCTATTCAAGAAGTTTGAACTTATGATATTACTATTAGACTGTAAATCGTGACAACTCCTAATTCATCATCATGCTTATTTACTCGATTATAGAGAAGTAAATAAAACTAAATACTACTTCTTAGATCTTTACATCAAAGCATAATAAGGACATAAAGATGTGATAAAGATGATCAAGAGGAAAGAGTGAACGAAAAATTCTCTAATTTTAACATTTTTATTTACAAACAGCGACACATCAAAAAAAAGAAAGATATGATTGAATTATAATAACATACAAAGAGAATGTATCTATGAGGAGAAAACGTAAACACATTACACATACACCATTATCAATTACAGAAGTATTCTAATTGGCAAATGAAAGAAAATTAGACTAAGGGAGAAAATGGCCAAGGCCTAAACTCGTAGCAACTCATTTTTTCTTCTTCTTATAATTCAAAAGAATCTACCAAGTTGTGATTCTAGAATTGCATTTTAAGAAAAGAAATCCAAATTGTGCACTTACTTTGATATTATAAGAGAAAACAGATGTTCCTTGGGCCTCCAACGAATATTGTTTTGTTTAAAAGGTTGGATCTATTATATTCCTTAAAGTCCTTAATTGACACATAACTACATGATGAAACTTCTTTACTAAAAAAATAGAGCAGTCATTCTAAGTGATTAAGTGAAGACCTAATTATCACTCTCATGCATGTTTAACCATAGGTTCAAACCGAGATAGAACGAATGCTACGAAAAGAAAAGTCGCCATAGGCGACAAAGGCGAGTTCCTTTTCTTCCCTTTTTTTTTTTTGTGAGTCGAATGTAGCCCAAGACGCTGTCATGAATACATGCTCGGGTATGGGTGAGTCTTGCATGAGAGTCAAGCATTTTCATCATGTGCAACAGGTAAAAATAAAATACAAATTAGAAAAGAGCATCTAACTCTTAATAAAAAAGGAAATGTATAAATCTAAAAACCCCTCGTCTTCTAATTTAGCGCAGCAAACAAAGAGATCAAACTATGTCAACGATACATTCTTATATCGATGCCTAAGCATATTGTTCACATAGCAATATTGTAAGAGAAAGAAATAAAATATTCCCTAGTTTTGCTTAGCATCTTTAGGGAATGCATTCTTATATCTTGACAAAACCTCACATGGACATCATAGATACTTCAAATTCGAAAAGTGATTTAGTTCATGTGCTGAGCTGCTGGCCATGTATTTTGATGAAGGGTGTTAATCCACGAAGCACTGACAGGAAATGATTTTCTCAGAGGATAGGGAATAACCTTTTTAAAGTGTTGTTAGGTGGAAATATCTGATCAAAGTGCTGGATTGATTGAGGGTGATGAATGAAGTTTGGAGAAGGATTCTAGCATGGTAAAATTATCTGTCAAAACGAAAGCAAAGAACAAGGTGTTGCACCCTATTTTTATAAAGGCTAAACAAAGTACAATTAATGGGGCTCTAAAAGGTTAATTAGAGTACAGAGTCGTCACCTAGCATTTGAGGTATACTAGGATACCTATAAATTATTAATGTATGCAGCTTAAAAATGGGCTGCGAAAATAAGTGAGATTCTAGGGAAGGGTTCAAATTATTCCGAAGGGAAGGTGTCAAGCATCCTTCAGAATCCACAAAATGTGGCTCCCGGCTGGACCTGATTTAACTAGACGAGGGGTATACAAAATGATTGGTTATTATTTACAGAAATATTAAAGAATTTGAGCAAAAAATGATGAACATGAATGTTGATGTAATAAAAGAGAATAAACATTTGCATGCGTATGAAAATATGTATTATAAGATCAATAAATAAAATATGTAAAAAACGTTTTTTGATGAACAAATATTTAATGAATGTATATTGAAAATTAACGTTTAAAGAATAAAAAAAGAGTAAATTTATTATTTAAATATAATATACAAAGAAGCTTCAGAGGATGGAACAAAACTTCTAATGAATAAATAGCTAATAAATTTTGACTAAAGAGTAAATCTAGTATGAAAAAAAATTATTTACAAGTCAATAAAAAACATGATTAGAGTGACTTACAACTCTATCTTTAAGAGAATATAGCATGAACGTATTTGTTCTACATTAACTGATTTGCTTTTGAATAAACAGAAGATTAAAAAATACATGTGAGATAAAAATCAATCAAAAAGTTTCTACAAATCAATTAACTTTATTATATGAAAAGGTATAAAGATTGCACATGACACTCTTCTAAGCCCAAATTTATTGGATTTAACGTGAGCCAACTAATTTTAATTAGCTACGTACATACGCCTAATTAATTAACTAATTATGAGATCACATTCTAAAAGGTAAATATTGAGGTAAACAACCCTAATTATTTACTAAAGTGTGCCAAGCAATTAAATTAAAAGTCCAGCTAAACATGTTAACTATAAAAATATTAGCAGCTACAAATAATAAGTGAGCAAGTAAATATATAATCTCCTCCTTTTAACCCGAGAGTAACGTTTTCACTTATTTTATGCTTTCTACAATTTGAAGAACGCAAAAATAAAAATAAACAGAGAATCCGAGAAGTTGTTTGAACTTCTTTCGAGCATCATCTTCGGAAAGTAACTTTGGATACCTACATAAGACATAGTAAAAATGTTAATAATGGGTAAATATTTATCAAAATGAATTAAGAAAATGATAATATATATATATATATATATATATATATATATATATATATATATATATATATATATATATATATATATATATATTGCGATTTAAAATAAAAATCCGTCTATGTGCAGGGAGGGCCTCGAAAATCGACGAAAATTTCTTCATCGGCCCAAAAAGTATAGAATGTATACAATATCCATAAACCAGCAAATATTTAAAAAAAAAAAAAATCAGTTCCCCCCCACCCCCCACCCCCAAATATCCCTTTTCAAAAAATGCATATGTGCAAAGTATTTAACAAATGAAAAACATGTCAAAAATAAAAACAATAAATAAACAAAAATGCCAAGTATGCAGTAAAAGAGAAATGAAAATAAACAGTAGAACACCAGGATTATAATGTATGTAGTTGTGTTTGAATAGTGGTAATATATATATATATAGCAATACATGCCCGTGCGATGCACGGGTCGAACATATCTATTCACTTTAATTAGCCAGTCTTTAAGGTTTGTATTTTGAAAATAACTTTTAAAAACATTCTAATTGTTATTATAAATAGCAACATATATAAAATGTATTTTATGTACCATCACTTTAGTTATAATTAAAAAATGGAGTTGATGGAATTAAGTCTTTGTGTTGGAAAGAATTGGACTTTTTTCTCATTATCATGATAATGAAAGTTGTTCATCGATGTAAAAAAGAAAATTAGTAAGAATATGAGGGAAAAGTAATATTTTGATTCTAAATTTTTTCTTTTAAATTCTTTAATATCTTATATGTATACCGACAGGTTGATATCCATTTCAATTAAGTAACTGTTCAGATCCAAACATAAGAACCATTGCTATATATATTGGATTTTTTAAAAGCAAAACTAATAAAATATTTTTATTAAATTAATTAAAAAATATATTATAATTTTTTATGTTAACAATTATAGATAAAACAAATTGTTACAAAGAAATCAAAATTAGAAAAATATATGTTATATCGTAAATCAGCAAATTTTAATTCTGAAATGAAAATATAAAGTAATACATTTTATAAATGTAAAGAAAAAATAATCAGAGACCGCAAATGAGAGTAAATAAGTAAAGTATTGACAAAGAAGAAAAACGGGGATAAAAGTCACTCCCTTCCTTCACTTTTACTTGTCAACGTCAACATATCAAGAAAAGAAAAAAATTCTTCTACTTATTTTACCCTCTCATTTTCAAATCATTTTCTAAGGCTATTGAGACTATACATTATAAAGCCGCAAACCTGCCGATGTAACAAATTTCACTCTTCATCTGATTTATTATCAGGCTTTTTATTGGCAAAGACAGGTTGATGAAAATTCTTGACATAGAGCAAATCTTCCATTTTGCCCTTCCAAATGGCATAATTTATGCCACTCAAAGTAATCATTCTACTAGTGTTGGCTTCCATCGTTTATCACAAATACAAATACTATTTTATTCGAAGACCAAAGTAATTCTTTTCTGATGTGGAAGTTCAGACTGTGCTGCAACCACAGAGCATACTCAGACAGAACCTTGGCTCTGATACCACTTGTTGGGAATAAAATAGACCCGCAAAAATAATATTCACGATATTAGTGATAAACGCGGAACACTAACTTATAGTTAAATCAGCAAGAATAAAATGCAGCAATAATGACACCAAGATTTTACGTGGAAACCCTTCTGAATAAGGGAAAAACCACGGCCAAAAGGAGCAGCTGATATTACTATAGCAAAGAATTTTACACTGTGTAGTAACGAGTACAAATACTCCTAAGACCACTACACCCTCAAAAAGAAAAACACTCTTTTGATTTTTCCCACCTCACTACAATATCACTCACACTCTATTTTTCTTCACAGACTATTTTCTTACAGTCTATGGAATACCTCACTTTGCTCTCACTCAGATGTATTGTCTGAGATTTTGGGTGCATTGCAAATGAGAAACTTTGCTCTATTTATAGCAGAGAATTATCTATGATGAGGTAAGCGCTTACATCAAGAAAATGTGAACAAAGAAATTGGCTTGTTAGCCAAGTCCACAATTGTTGCCAATGTATAATTTGTCAAAGGAAGAAAATCTTCCTTCCTTAAAATATGGGATAGGGGACTGGACCCGCAAAACAAAATTCAATGCTGAAAATAACCAAAAAAAAAAAAAAAAAAGTTGAATTAACAGAAATATCTCCTTGATTCACTCTATTCTAATTGATTAGAAGCTCAAATTACAACTCAAACAGAAGGAAAACTGCACCAATCCTTGTAGAATACTAAAGAATTCAGAAACAATTACTAGAATTAAGAACAACAAATGAACTAAAGCATTGAATTAATTCGATCCGCAAACAAATTTCAATGCTGGAATAACAGAAATAGCACCTTGATTCACTTGTTTGATATTGATAATAAGCTCAAAGTAACAACTCAAACAGAAGGAAACTGCAGCGATCCTTGTAGAAAAACCAAAAATAGAACAAACAATCAGGGGAGACGCCAGTAAGGGCGAAGGGGGTATCCGAACCCCCTTTGGTGAAAAATTACAGGGGGTTCATCCGAACCCCTTCAGTGAAAAATTACACGGTATATACAAGGTGAAAATTATCTTTTATGTAGATATAGTAGACGTTGAACCCCCTTGACTTCGTCGTTTGTCTACGTCTTTATATTTTTGAACCCCCTTATTTAAAATCCTAGTTTCGCCACTGCAAACAATTTACTCGAATTAAGAACAACAAATGAACTTCAACATTGAATTAATTGGATCCACAATCAAAACTTAACGCTGAAATAACAGAATAATACCAAACGACTGTGCTAATTACTTCATTGATATTGATTTCAACCTAAAAAATAACAACTCAAAAAGAAGGAAAATTGCAGCGATCCTTGTGGAAAAAACTAAAAGTTAAGAAACAACTACTCGAATCTAGAACAAACATATGAACTTCTGAATTAAGAGCTAATGATTAAAAACACACCTGGAGTATCACTTTTTGTGAGCTTCCTACATTAATGATTAGATGTTTGCGTTTTCTGCCTGAACTATCACCAACTATTTTTTACAAAACACACCTCAAAGCTGATTAGACCATGTGTTTGAATATAATCGCCAAAAGGCTCATGACTGCTTAATTTGCCCATAAAATTTCGTCCACATGGCAGCTTACTTATTAACTTCGAGGTGTGATTTGATAAATATTCCCTTTATCCCAATTTATGTGATACACTTTCCTTTTTAGTTTGCCCCAAAAAGAATGATACATTTCCTTATTTGACAACAATTTAACTTTAAACTTTACCTGTACGCTTAACCAGATGATCTATAACTACACAAATATCTTTAGTTTAAAATCAAGATTCAAAAGTCTTCCTTTATTTTTTAAACTCCGTGCTCAGTCAAACTATATCATATAAATTGAGACGGAGGAAGTAGTTGCTGATAGTTCATGTAGAAAACAAATACACTTAAAACACTTAATAAATTAGATAGGAAACTCGCAAAAAAGTGATATTGTCACATGTATTTTTTTGACCATTATATCAATTAAGAACAACAAATCATGACCTTTAGCATGAATTAATTAATTCGACCCACAAACTATGCCATTAATTAATGCAACAGAAACGTGAAGAAGAAATGTAGAAGACGTGAATTTAGAGAAATAAAAATAAAAAAATAAAAAATAAAAAGGGAAATTACAAAATTCAGTTATCAATAACTGATTTCAATTTCGACATCAACTCTATTTATACTATACGTGGATTAATTCTGAACTATGGATTTGCTAGCTTTTAATCTGGTCGGCTGGTTAGAGGTCATAATAGTAATAGCAGCAAGATCTCTCCTTAAGTTTAAACTTCAGTCGTTGATGCAATCCCCCTTTTGTTTAACATAGAAAAAGGAGTTTTATAGGTCAGGTATTGGATGAGATAGGAGGTATTTTTTTTGGGTTGCATTTAATATTTTCTATTTTCTTTTTATATGTAAAATCTTTAAAAAATTAGGTGCCACTTCATTAAGGGTTTGATTGGAAAGCCACCCATGTGATCATGTTTGTCACGCTCAATAACTATATGATCAGCATGTAATTAGTGTAATTGGAGATCGTAATTAAACTCTTCAATTCTCAAGGGGGTTGAGAATTGAGTGTAATTACAAGGTTACTTCTTAATTTATTTTTATTTTAATATTTTTATTTCTTTTTTATTTTTACTTTTTTTTTTACATTATTTATCTTTCATTTTCTTTCATCTCATTTTCCAACTTTCTTGTGATTCCATGTAATTGTTTTTTTTTTAATTTCTTATTTATTTTTTCTTCATTTAGCGTAACCGCGTCATTAATTTAGTTTATGAAACTACACCTCCTAATATTAGAAAAAATAAGTCATAAACAAACTTGTAACGAGTGATGACATTAAAGTAGATTTTCGTTGTTGAATGAGGTTATAGATTTATGTTTTCCTTTTCTTATGAATTATATTTACTTAAGTTATATTGGAGCTTATTTTATTTTATATTGAAATTTGACATACGAGTATTATGTTTTAAAAAATAGATTTTGAATTTATGTTGTATTTTTAGTTTCAATTTATTAACAGTCAATAGATAAGTGAATGGATGAATAAATAAAAAAAGTCATAATTAATAGATAACATAAGTGCAGAAGTCTTAACTATTACACCCCTAAAATCTGAAAGTCATCGTATAAGGACTCTAACCAATCATGTCTAAAGAATAAAGAATATCTCAAATGTAATAACAAATAATGTCTATAATGAAAATAGACATCTGGACAGAGAGATCTTTAGGTGGCATGGCATGGATAAAAGCTCACCCTCGGATCTGATCGAGCAAACTATCTTCAAGCTAGAGATGTAGTCTGGATGAAATCTCTGGAACACAATCTACACTCAACAAGGTGCAGCAAGGTAGTATCAGTACAAACACTATGTACTGGTAAGCATCATAGGACGACTAAGATTAATTCACGCATATAAGTATAAAATCAACAGAATAAACAGATAGACACTTAATACTCAAGTCCAAGTCACAGAACATTTCATAACAGAGTCACAGCCTAAGATGAAGCTTCTAAACCACAAGTATGTCAAGTTTCAATAATCTCACCTGATAATCACAAGTCCAAGTTCCTTCCCTAGGTAGGGTCACTAATCAACAATTTAACTCAGTCAATGGTCATATTTATATCACAATAGGCATTCAACTTCCATACCAAAATCAGGGACAAGCGAGCATATAATAATGCAGAATAAAATGTAATGATGTGCAATGCAGAATATGATGACGTGCAATGCAATGCAATGCCATGCACTGGCCAATCACTCGAACTGTACACACATGCTAACTGATGCCATTGCTCAGTAGTCATGAGCTGCAGGGGCCCCATAGTGTCCATGTATCACTCGTTCCGGATTCACTCCTCGGACCCGAGCATAAACCTCCGCTCCTAAACGAACCTCGAACGCGGTCCATATCAATGTACCTCTCTGTATCACGTATCACCAAGAAGCTCCACTTTTCTATATATTATCATCAACAATAAATCATACATCAAGTTTTCATCTACGTACTGTCATAAGTTTATATCACAATTCAAGCCTAAACTCATTATCCTTCCTTTCTCTAATAATATATGTCACAATAAGAGAGAACTGAGTACAACACGATAATTTAGGCAATAAGTCTAATCGCAATAATAGGGCAACAAGCCACCATCAACAACAATCAACCTAATAGAAATCCATCCCGAATCACCACAGTATGAATACAACTAAACCTCACATTTCAGTACATAACGTGATGGCGACGAGCCCACAAAATCAGAAGTTATACCAACCTAGCTAATATCCAACCAAAACACCATGTCCGAAGACCTAATCATGCTTTCTCCCATCAATTCTACACAATTCATACGTTTCGCTAATCAAAGTCTAACTAAAATAAGCCATAACCTACCTCGAATGCAGAATAGGAGCCACGATCTACTCCACACTAGCCTTCTATTTCCGAAGCGGCTCATAACGGTCAAAGTCTAACAATATGATGCTAAGTAAGTAACAAACCATGTATTTAAACAAGAACAACAATTCGAGGAAAAAGACCCACTTACTTCTACCCTTTTTCAATGGATGAAACCATCCTTTAATGGTGAATTTATTATAACTTCTATCTCTACAATCATTAACCTTCAATTCATGGGTTTCTAATCAATTTTACCCTTTTAAACAGATTTTAGGACTTTCCATTTTTATTAGAACCCTAAGTCTCAACATGCAATTTCAACCATAAGAAATCAAATTCCCTTCCTAGAAAGTTGTAATCTATACTTTTAGATCATTAATCAACAACAAAATCAACAACCCACCAATTGTTTAAGGACTTACTATTCTAGGGTTCTAGGATTTTTACCCACCATTGATGGACCTTAAACTAATCATGGAACTTGAAGAAGAAAGGAAAAGAAACAAATAAGGGTGGAGACTTACCCTCCAAGGTGCTTTCACCGATGAATGGAATGAAGTTTGCCTCCTTCTCTCTTGAAAACTGACTTTGGGGTCTTGGGGGTAATGGGTAGGAGAAGTTGGGGTATTAAAATAGGGCTTTCTGCCCCCTGTTGGTCACTGCAGCAGCCAGTTGGTCGCTGCAGTGGTCCCGCTATGGCGGCCCTTTGGTCGCTGTCGGCGGCCAGTTGGAACAGTCCGCGCTAAAATGGTCATAACTCCCTCATCCGAAGGCGAAACGCGACAATTCTTTTTGCAATGGCTTCGTGATTTTGATATGGATCTATTGTTTCAAACCTCACTCAAAACAAAGGTCGTTTGATTAATCTAGAGTCATTTCTATCCACAGACCTACGGTGAAAACATCGAATAAGAGCGCGACAAAACGCAAACCCATCTGAAACTCTTCGGAACCTCACCAAAATTTGTGGACAAGCTCAAAATCGTCATATTAACTTGTTGGAACTTCTAAAATATTGACACGGGGTCATCTTAACCCCGCGTTGACCGTGGTCAACTCTAACTCGCTAACTTAACTAGCTTCTCTATCAATGACTCAATTCACACTCGAACCTTGCGGAAACCAACCCAATGACTTCATTTATTCATAGATCATACTAACAGGAGTTGGGGACGGGTCAACAAGGTTAAATGGGTTAAAACACTATAATAACTAAACGGGTCGTTACAAAACTATACACTATTTATACACTGTGTACATATTTTGTAAACTAGATTAGCTATTGTTTTCCCTTTTTATATTGGGTTATATTTAATATTTTCTATTTTTTGGTTTAAAGCTCTTAAAAAAATTAGGTGCCACCTCATTAAAAGTGGTCGGATAAATCACTTTCTATATTGATTGACCTATTGACTGAAATAATAAAATATAAGTGTACAAAGAAAGAAATGTAATGTTCTTCGTCTATTTTCAATAGTTCAATAACCATTTAAGAAGTTAAATCTAATTCCATCCTTGAAAGCCTTTTTTATTTTATTTTATAGTTTTGGCCTCTTTGTTGCATAGACATTCAAGAGCATGAGGTTTTTAAGAACGCTATAAGGTCTAGATATAATATTGAAGTGTAATTGGTTTACGGGGGACTACAAATTAGCTTGGTCATTTTTGTTTTAATTTTGAAGAGCCACTCATAATGATAAATCTGTCATATTACCTTCCTATGAAGCAATATTTTTAGTTACTCCCTTCTTTCAATTGATATGTCACTCTTGAGAGATTTGAAAGACTGTCGTGTATTTTTCTTTACTTTCATATTACTCTTAAATATCAGGTAATGATACAAGCAGAGGCGGATCCAGCATTTGGAAGTTCCAGGTGGCACGCTATTTTGAACAGTAACTCACGCAGCATTTTGTGTAACCGGTGTAGATTTAAAACGAAATAAGTAAATTTAATCATCAATTTTGTAAACAAGAAAGACTTTAGCTTGTTGGTTTGTTTGACTTTTACATCCGAAGACGTTGAGGGTTCGATTCCGCTTAACCACTTTCTTTTTTTTTCTTTTTGAAAAGTTCACTTACTAAGGTCTTGGATGCTGCGAGGCTAAAATATAGTTTTAAAAAATGCACCAAAACAGGTTCGAACTCGTGTCCTAGAGAAGTAAAACCGGCACCATGTGCCCCTTTATTACTCTGGGTGGCACGACAAACATGTGTACGCTTTCTCATGCATAAATACACATATAGACATAGTTTCAACCGAGACGTCCTGGTGGCATGGCATCCCCGAGCTTCTACATAGATCCGCCCCTAGGTACAAGCTTAACACAACATGTGTAATTAATGATAGAACAATTGGCAATCATGGTAAATTTATGAATATTCACAAGTAAAAAGATCAAAAGTTCACAATTCAATTAGTTGCAGGTCAAATTTACTTAGTCAGATATCACAAGGATTAAGATTTGAATTTATCAATAATTGAGGGCTAGTAACCCTAAAAATAAACGTTGCATCCTGATTTTCTGCACATCACTAGACTTCTTCAAAGCATCTTGTGCTTTTTTTCCTTCTAACTTTCTAAGTTGTCCACCATATGCAAGTTGAGATAATTTTCCACATTACTAGACTTATGCTCAAAATAAACCTTATGTGGTGTTCCAGCAAACTGATATCTCCACCACAGAATTTGGCATGGCCCATTTAATGCCTTCCATGATTACATAGCTGAACAGTGGCTCCACAATCCCCCCCCCCCCCCAAAAAAGTGATTATACGGGATAGAAATTTAATAAGTAGGATAAGTTAGTCTAAGCTTTAATTAATCAACTTAAATCAGAATGTATAAGCATATCACACAAATCTTAAGGGACGTCTCAGACCTTTCCCTCGGATAATCTTGTTGAAAAATGAACCTTGTGTTGACTGTTGAGAAAAGAAAAAGTAATTTTTTTATACATGAATTGTCTTATTTCATGTATAGAATATTAATTATGATACATGTATTATTTTATTTTATTCATGAACTAGGAAAGATGAAAATTGTTCATGAACTAGGAAGATAAAAAGAATTGCTAGAATTAAATTAGGTGCATGTATTATTCTAGATGTATGCTAGAAAATTCCTATAAATATCTAGGTACTATACTACTATAGTCATGTGATATGAGAAGAAAAAATGTAAGCCTAAATGTAAGTTAAGTTGGTGGAAGAAAATATTCCCCACTTTTCTTCAAAGGGAATTACTGATTTTGTAATTAAGTCAAATTAAGTGGAGCAAAGAAGAATCGTTGCCTCACTTGTCTTCAATCGAGAATTTGAATTATTTGAGTGTCCTCTTCTCCCCCGATTTCCAACAAATCAAGCCTCCTAACCCATTCTCTTGTTTTCACATACCGTTTCAGAGTCAATTTTTCCCTTTTCCCAAAATGTTTTAAACATAGATCAAACTTAAGAAAATTGAGTTAACTAAGTAGCCAGACATCGTTAAGATGATCCCTTTATTTGTATTGGATGGCAACTCTAAAACATTTTCAAAAACTCTTTGTACTACAACAATAACATACCCAGTGTAATTCCATAAGTGGGTTTGAGGAAAGTGGTGTGTACGCAGCCTTACCCCACCTTTGTGAATGTAGAGAGGAAACATAGATCCTCGGCAAAGTAAGCATATCAAAAACAAGCATGGAAAAGATATACAGGAACTTTCATAAACTCTTTTTGGGTAACCAAAATGCTGCATAGCAAACAATTTAGTGAAATTTTGGGTGCAACAGTGGTATGAAAGTAGAATACGTAGCCAATCAATTGATGTTTTAGTGTTATTGACTTGGACACCAGTGCACCACCAGAAGACTCATTGACTTTGACACCACAAGCACTAAGAATCTTTCCTAGGTAAATGGTGTCAAGGTCAATAGACTGGCTTAAATTTTCCAACTAATTACGCCTATAAATGACAAGACATTTTCCTCCCTCGTTCATTCATAACAAGCAACTATGGACAGCAACTCATTTCAACTTATCTTTCTCATATTGTTATTTCAACTTTTGTATTTCACTTGCATAAACTATCACTTTGTTTCCTCTGCTGGCACCTTTAGTGTAGGCACTTGCATTGAAACAGAGAAGAATGCACTGCTAAAAGTTAAAGAACATCTCACAGATCCTTCAAGCAGGCTATCTTCTTGGGTTGATCAAGAAGATTGTTGTCAATGGCTTGGTGTAAGCTGTGACAATAAGACCGGAAATGTCGTAAGGATTGATCTCAGGAACAAATTTTCAAGTAACCATGAATTGGGAGGTGAGATTAATCCATCTTTACTTGAGTTACAACACTTGAGATACTTAGACTTGAGCATGAACAGTTTTGGAGGAATCCAAGTGCCTGAATTCATTGGTCAAATCAAAGAATTGAGGTATCTCAATCTTTCTCGAGCTTCTTTTTCTGGTTCAATATTTCCATTTTTAGGAAACCCCTCAAACTTGCGAGTTCTTGATTTGAGTTCCTACTCGGATCAGCCAGCTGAGAAAGACCTTGAATGGATAAAAGGACTTTCTTCTTTGGAACACTTAAATTTGGGAGGTTCAGATCTTAGCAAAGCTACTAATTCTTGGCTTCTAACAATCAATAATCATCTTCCTTCTCTCTTGGAGTTGCACTTGCGTCAATGTCAACTTTTAAACCTTCCATCTTCTCTTCCATCCCTAAATCTTACTTCCCTTTTGGTACTTGATCTTTCCAACAATGCTTTCAACTCAAGTATTTTCCCTCGATGGATATTCAAACTTAGTAACCTTGTCCATCTTGACCTAAGCTCCAACAATATTCTTAGTCAACTGCCTGATGAGTTTGCAAAGCTCAATTCCCTTGAATACCTTGATCTTTCTTCCAACTATGGTTTCAATGGGACACTCAACAGAAGTTGGGGAAACTATGCAATTTGAAGACTTTGATCCTCAATGACAACAGCATCAGTGGAAACATTACTGATTTCATCGATGCTTTATCAGGAGACATTGGACTTGAGTCACAATGCATTGACTGGCAATCTTCCTGCTACATTAGGCCACTTGAGGAAGTTAAAAGATCTTCAACTGAGGTACAACTCGTTGACAGGAACAATACCTGAAGCTATAGGGAACTTATCATCCTTGGAGACACTCTACCTCACATCAAACAAAATGAGTGGGAACCTCAACCCTAATATCGGGCAGCTCATGGCGATGGTCTCATTGGATATCTCTGAGAATATGTGGGAAGGTATTGTCACAGAAGCCCATTTACTTAATCTTTCTAACTTGCAAGAATTTTCAGTTGGCGTGAAACTTGGTAGGAATATGACCTTGGCATTCAACATCAACCCAAGTTGGACTCCTCCATTCAAGCTGACATTCTTGACTATCCAGCCATGCCAATTAGGCCCCAAATTCCCACATTGGCTGAAGGATCAGAATGAGCTCACTAGCATAATATTCAATACAGCAGGGATTTCAGATGCTATACCAGATTGGTTTGTAGAGTTGGATTTGAAGCTGGATAATCTAGACATCGCATACAACAACTTGACAGGGAAAATTCCGAATAAATTTCAGTTCAACATTGAAGCCAATGTCGATTTAAGCACCAATAGGTTCGAGGGACCTCTCCCACTATGGTCTTCTAATGTTACAACATTGTATTTGAGGAATAACTTGTTTTTAGGACCTATTCCTCTCAACATCTGTGGAGCACTTCCCGATTTAATAGACTTGGACATCTCCATGAACAGCCTAAATGGCACCATTCCCTTGTGCATCTGTGATATCCATCAATTAACTACTTTCGCCCTCGATAATAACCAACTTATCGGACAGTTTCCTGATTTCTGGGCTAAGCTACCATATCTTTATTGGATAGATATGTCAGAGAACCATCTATCCAGCCAAATTCTAGGTTCACTAGGTTCTCTATCTTCTCTGATGTTCTTAAGATTCTCAGGCAACAATCTCTCTGGAAAACTGCCTTCGAGTTTGAGAAATTGAACGAAAATGATTAGCATTGATCTTAGTAACAATCAATTCTCAGGGCTAATCCCAGCTTCACTAGGGGAAACAATGAGATCACTGTCAATCCTCAGTGTAAGGAATAATAGGTTTTCTGGCCCCATTCCTTTAAAAATATGTACCCTTTCAGCTCTTCACATACTGGACCTTTCCGGAAACAACTTATCTGGTCCTATCCCCTCTTGTTTTGGCAATTTGGAAGCCTTCAAGGTTGAGCTAACTGATGCAGAAGCTAAACAATATCAAGGGAAACTGAAACTGGAGGCGAAAGGAAGAATACTTTATTATTATAATACCCTTTACCTAGTCAATAGTATCGATCTCTCGAGCAACAGTTTATCCGGAGAAATCCCAGTAGAGATAACAAGCTTACACAAACTTTGGACCTTGAACTTGTCCAGGAACCATTTGACAGGAAATATACCGACAGATATTGGAAAGTTAGGATGGGTTGAAACCTTGGATCTTTCAATAAATCAGTTGTCAGGTCCTATCCCACCAAGCATAGCTAGTTTAGACTTTCTGACTCATTTTAACTTCTCTTACAATAAGTTAACAGGAAAAATTCCCACTAGTACTCAGTTCCAAACCAAAGTTGATCCAACAATTTTCCAAGGAAATGCTGCACTTTGTGGTCCTCCTCTGAAAGAATGTGTTGGTGACAGGACTAAAACATCTGATAATGGAATGGATGACGAAGGAGAAACTGATGATGAAGATAAACTTGAGAAAGTGTGGTTCTTTGCTGTTGTTGGTTTGGGATACTTGGTTGGATTTTGGGTATTTTTTGGCACTTTGGTCATCAAGAAAAGATGGAGAATTGCTTATTTCAGATTTATAGAGACATGCATTTTGGAGTTGAACGAATGGTCATGGAGTTTTCTGCATAAAATGTTAGGATATTTAACGTGTAGAAGAAACACTTAGGAAAATGTTGAAAAGTGTTTGTCAACTTTAGCAAGGTATTCAATAAGTGGAGCTATAGGAGTTTGTATCTGCCATGCTATTATATTTTGTGTTTTATTTTCAGTATAGCACATATTATTTACTTTTCTATATGAAAAAGTGTAAGACAATGCTACCTAAATGTTTATCTTATTTACTAAAATCAGCACAAGAAAGAACATGAGAGAGTGCATAAACTGCTTTTCATGGACTAAAAGTAAAGATTTCATGAGTTAAAACTATCTTATTTGCTAATTTCATGGGTTAATTTTAAGTACTTATTTCATCAGTTAGAAAGTGCTCACCTAAATGTTTATGTTATTTGCTAAATTCATTGCCTAAAGCAAGAATATCTTTATTCCCCAACACCCCTAATATTGGCAGGTCCTTTACATACTTGAATAACTCATTCACGAAGATCACAGGACAATGTAAATGACCATCCACTAGATTCTTATTTCTACTTGAACTTCAACACAAACTCAAAGTTGTCGAGACATTTGCCATTGACTACATCGAAATGGAGCTCAAACTAAGAACAGACGGGGAATGTTTACAAGACTCTATGTCATAGTGTTGTAGCACATGTCATCAATGCGTTGTAGGTGATCAAAACTTAGACATCTATAGGCCTTTTGCTCCCTTGAGTGGTAAAGATAAAGCATGGAGAAATTGCAACATTTTAAGTAAACGGTTGAGTTTGCAGTAGTAAAGAGGGAAAGAGATGTTAAAATACCTGGTTCAGCAAAGAAATTAAGAGGGAAAGAGTGATATTCGACCAAAAATGCATATATTTATTCTTTGTTGTCTCATATTTTAGTACTTTTAATCGTCTTTTGAGTACAAATTATATTTCTTTGTGGTTAATATTATATTTTATTGTGTAGAAATAAAGCGGTGTAAAATTGAAGAAATTTAAATCAAAATTAATAAAAAGCTGGAGAAAAAGAAAGGGAAAAAGAATAGGAGATAAGTGGAGGACGTCATCATTACTCCACTAGCGTATGAAAACAACATTTAGAATTGCAATTTCTCATACATTTAGAATTGCAATTTCCTAAGAGAAAAAGACGTACTGACTGCTTGTAATTCGCCACGCGGGAATAGAACTTCCGGATCCACTTCTTCCTATTTAGTTTTGGACGGGTTATTTTGTTTGGGCTTTTTCCTAAATATTTCATAAGCCACAATTCTTAGACATCTTTGGCAGCAAACACAAGTTTGGAGGCTAGGGTTCCTATGTATATTTTCTTTCTTTTATTTGAACCTTGTTTATGGGAATTTCTTAGTGACAATTGAGATTGAAACTCTTATTGTGCTTATTTAATGATTGACATTATTTTTAATCAAGTCAATTATTGTTATTTTAATTATTCTTGTTCTTGAACGTTTCTCAAGGGAGTAGCTAACCCTAGGACTCGCCCATTTACTTTGTTTGAAACTCGAAAGAGGAAGAACGGGGTTGGGATAGAATAATTAACATGAATTTGGGGCGTTAACCCTCATCTAATGGAAATTGACCTAGGAATAGGCGATACCACTTGTAGCCATATTCGGGTATTCTTAATGCTCCTAATTGCTTGAGGGATCTTCAATTGGGTAGTCTAGTTAGTCTTCGGGAGAAGTTAATTTAGAGTCATTATCCGAGGATAATTAACATAAACTTGCTATTATTTATAATTCGTGAAATAGCTTGGATAGTTAGTTGAGAAATAGATTCCTTAATTCCTTACTTGTGGCCATTGATCAATTTACTTGCTTTTTAGATTAGAATGTATGTTTCCGTATTTTATCAAAACCTTATCAAAAATCACCATTGATGCATTCAGCCTAGCTATTGTTGGTGATAATTCCTAATCTGCTTAAACGTCTACATATTGTTTTCTCTGGGATTCGACCCCAACCTTGTGGGTTACTATATTTGACAACGTCCGCGGTATACCATTAAAAGGTGTAATTTGAGCGTATCAAATTTTGGCGTCGTTGCCGGGAAAACAATTGGCGTATTTTGGCTAATTTAGGAAATAAGATAACTTGCTTTGAACCAAACCTATGAATATTTGTATAGTTTTTCTGTGTTTTATTTTATTTTTAGAAAAAAAAATGGCATCTTTCCATCAAAACTTGTTTAGTAGTGATTTTAATTGTGAGCATGACCAAATTGGTGAGTTCAAACTCATGATGAAGTGTCTGCTAGGTGAGGGTAACGAAAATCAAAAAGCCTTAGAAGAGTACTTGGAAACTAGTCTCCAGCTTGGTTTGATGACAGAAGAAGAAAATCCGCCATGGGCATTCGATCTAGATCAGAATCAATATGAACTCCCCAATGCTCAATCCGAAAAGGTAATCTCTTTGTTGAGGGTCAATCATGAAGATGAGTTTATTGGGAATGCCAAAGAAAAATATAAATTGGAGTCAACCATTATTCTGAAAAATATGGTTGTTGTTGACTCCAATCCGGGGGAAAAAGAGGATGTCGAAATTCAAGAAGTTCAAACGCCATATGTCCTGCAATTTGAAAACTCAAGAAGGCAGAACGACATTCCTCACTTGAAAGCCAAGAAGCGTAAGGTGAAAAATATTATGCTTGGCTTGTTCATCTACTTACCACCTCCGCCGCTCGTGGTCACAAACTTGAATCCAAATTGGGTGCCCAATTCATAAGCTCCAAATGGCGAGAAAAGCGGTAAAGCTGAGGAGCATATTGGAGCTTAAGTGTGGGGTCGTGCCGACCTTAATGTTGAGAATTATGTTACTAGCTAGGCCCTAGAGGATCTCAGGGAGTATTTCTCACCCTTGTTTTAATTTTTCTCTGCTATACATGCATCGAGGACAATGCATATTGTTAAGTGTGGGTGGGTACTTCCGATTTTTGAGGTCAAGAATGATGATGCCATAGGATTTTATTTTTTCTTAGCCTTATGCATAAAATAATAAAAATAAATAAAAATTCCAGTGATTCAATTTTTCCCCGTCATTGCTGCTAGTTACGTTCTCTGTTCCTTTCCAATTTCTCTAATTCTTTGCTTTCTTCTCTGTATCCTTTTAATTTCTAATCATTAGCAATCATAACCCAAATCATTATGTGCCCCTCTTGTCTTCTTTCTTTTATTTTCTTTTTCTCTTTTTACCTCTTTTTATCCAATTTGTTAGTTCTTTTATTTTTCTTTTATAGCTTATTTGTCTCTTTTAGTGGCATAGATCATCCACCTTTTGGGTTTTCTTATAGCCTCGGTTCTTTCTCGAGGGGGGCCTTTGAACTGGGTAATTTTTTAAATTTTTTTGGAGTAGTTTTTTTTAGGAGTAGTAAAGGAGAGAGAAGAAAGACCCGTTTTGACTTGTTTGATACTAGCATATTTGGGCCTGAGCTTGAGTTATACTTTCCTGTGAGTGCTTGAGTAACGAAAAAATAGCAGACTTTCTGACACCTACACTTATGTTTGTGACTCTGTATATAGCTTTTCTTATTTTATAGTTTCCCATGATCTTATCTTTCCTAGAGTAGAAGTGATCGATCCATCTTGATTAATACTTGTGCCATGTGTGGTGAGCATTTTTTGCTTATATTCCATGTTTTGCATCTTAGTCTAGAACTTGCCCTGCATGTTATTGAAGCGAAATAAAAAGTGTTGCTTTGTTTAGAAGATGATGATAGGCTTTCTTTCATATGTCTTGTGAATTTTTAGCCTTTTCAGAAATTATACCACTAGTTAGACCTTTGAGCATGTAGCCTTTCATTCGTTGGCCGTATTTTTGCCTTGATCCTTTTGTTTGAATCCCTAGTTTTTGCACCCTGCTTCCTTGAGCACTATAGCTTAGACTGTGATATAATTGTTAAATCTGAAGAAAAGGGATGTTCAAGTGAAAAAATGGTGACCAATGATAGCTGCAAAGTGATGAAAGACCCTCTTAGAAAGAATATGAAAAAAAGAAGAACGGAAAATTGCTTGAAAAAAATAATAAATAAATTGAAGTATTCTTGATATGAAGAGAATTACTAGTGGAAATTTTGATGAAGAGAGGGCTGAAAAATAATGTGAAGAGATGAAAATAATGGGTGATGAAGTCTAAAAGTGCAAAGTTCATAGGGAAGTGTAGGTCACTATTATATAGTTTTCCTACCCGTCCCCTAACCAACATTACAACCCATTAAAGTCCTATTTGATTCTATTCGAGCACATTTGATTAGTAGAGATGTACATAAGGGGCAAGCCTACGGCTCTCTGTGCATACATGTGAATTTCTTTGTGAGTGCGAGAGTTGTGCTTTGATGCTAAGTCCGTAATTTATATTCGATTCTTTGATTTGAGTGTGTGGACTATTTCTTCTTGTGAGGGCACTTGTTTCATGATAGATAGGTGATGTTATTAGTTTTCTTTGACAGAGTATGTGAGCGATCATAAATTTGATGAGTTAGAGTCCGTCTCTGAGGTTAGGAGGTTAGAAGTTTGTTGTTTACTTAAGTTGACTTGTATATCTTGCATGATGATCAGGAAGTTTATATTTGATGGTTTGAGTTCCTATAGGGCCTAATTGTTGGTATCAACTAAAATGGTGGTGTTCGTAAGCTTGATTTATTGAGAGTGATTTTAATGCTTACTTGAGGACGAGCAAGAGTTTAAGTATGGTGTGGTGATGTTAGACCAAAAATGCATATATTTATTCATTGTTGCCTCAATTTTAGTACTTTTAATCGTCTTTTGAGTAAAAATTATATTTCTTTGTGCTTAATATTATATTTTTGTTGTGTAGGAATAAAGCAGTGTAAAGCTGAAGAAATTTGAAGCAAAATTAATGAAAAGCTGGAGAAAAAGAAAGGGAAAAAGAATAGGAGACAACTGGAGGACGTCATCATTACCCCATCGGCGTATGAAAACAACATTTAGAATTGCAATTTCCTAAGAGAAAAAGACGTACTGACTACTTGCAATTCGCCACGCGGGAATAGAACTTCCGGATCCACTTTTTCCTATTTAGTTTTGGACTAAGTTATTTTGTCTGGACTTTTTCCTACATCTATAAACAGTTCATAAGCCACAATTCTTAGACATCTTTGGCAGAAAACACAAGTTTGGAGGCTAGGGTTCCTACGTATATTTTATTTCTTTTATTTGAATCTTGTTTATGGGAATTTCTTGGTGACAATTGAGATTGAAACTCTTGTTGTGCTTATTTATTGATCGACATTATTTTTAATCAAGTAAGTTATTGTTATTTTAATTATTCTTGTTCTTGAACGTTCTCAAGGGAGTAGCTAACCCTAGGACTCGCCCATTTACTTTGTTTGAAACTCGAAAGAGGAAGAACGGGGTTGGGATAGAATAATTAACATGAATTTGGGGCGTTAACCCTCATCTAATGGAAATTGACCTAGGAATAGGCGATACCACTTGTAGCCATATTCGGGTATTCTTAATGCTCCTAATTGCTTGAGGGATCTTCAATTGGGTAGTCTAGTTAGTCTTGGGAGAAATTAATTTAGAGTCTCATTATCCGAGGATAATTAACATAAACTTGCTATTATTTATAATTCGTGAAATAGCTTGGATCGTTAGTTGAGAAATAGATTCCTTAATTCCTTACTTGTGGCCATTGATCAATTTACTTGTTTTTTAGATTAGAATGTACTAAAAAGCAAGTAAATTGATCAATGGCCACAAGTAAGGAATTAAGGAATCTATTTCTCAACTAACGATCCAAGCTATTTCACGAATTATAAATAATAGCAAGTTTATGTTAATTATCCTCGGATAATGAGACTCTAAATTAACTTCTCCCAAGACTAACTAGACTACCCAATTGAAGATCCCTCAAGCAATTAGGAGCATTAAGAATACCCGAATATGGCTACAAGTGGTATCGCCTATTCCTAGGTCAATTTCCATTAGATGAGGGTTAACGCCCCAAATTCATGTTAATTATTCTATCCCAACCCCGTTCTTCCTCTTTCGAGTTTCAAACAAAGTAAATGGGCGAGTCCTAGGGTTAGCTACTCCCTTGAGAAACGTTCAAGAACAAGAATAATTAAAATAACAATAATTGACTTGATTAAAAATAATGTCAATCATTAAATAAGCACAATAAGAGTTTCAATCTCAATTGTCACTAAGAAATTCCCATAAACAAGGTTCAAATAAAAGAAAGAAAATATACATAGGAACCCTAGCCTCCAAACTTGTGTTTGCTGCCAAAGATGTCTAAGAATTATGGCTTATGAAATATTTAGGAAAAAGCCCAAACAAAATAACCCGTCCAAAACTAAATAGGAAGAAGTGGATCCGGAAGTTCTATTCCCGCGTGGCGAATTGCAAGCAGTCAGTACGTCTTTTTCTCTTAGGAAATTGCAATTCTAAATGTATGAGAAATTGCAATTCTAAATGTTGTTTTCATACGCTAGTGGAGTAATGATGACGTCCTCCACTTATCTCCTATTCTTTTTCCCTTTCTTTTTCTCCAGCTTTTTATTAATTTTGATTTAAATTTCTTCAATTTTGCACCGCTTTATTTCTACACAATAAAATATAATATTAACCACAAAGAAATATAATTTGTACTCAAAAGACGATTAAAAGTACTAAAATATGAGACAACAAAGAATAAATATATGCATTTTTGGTCGAATATCACTCTTTCCCTCTTAATTTCTTTGCTGAACCAGGTATTTTAACATCTCTTTCCCTCTTTACTACTGCAAACTCAACCGTTTACTTAAAATGTTGCAATTTCTCCATGCTTTATCTTTACCACTCAAGGGAGCAAAAGGCCTATAGATGTCTAAGTTTTGATCACCTACAACGCATTGATGACATGTGCTACAACACTATGACATAGAGTCTTGTAAACATTCCCCGTCTGTTCTTAGTTTGAGCTCCATTTCGATGTAGTCAATGGCAAATGTCTCGACAACTTTGAGTTTGTGTTGAAGTTCAAGTAGAAATAAGAATCTAGTGGATGGTCATTTACATTGTCCTGTGATCTTCGTGAATGAGTTATTCAAGTATGTAAAGGACCTGCCAATATTAGGGGTGTTGGGGAATAAAGATATTCTTGCTTTAGGCAATGAATTTAGCAAATAACATAAACATTTAGGTGAGCACTTTCTAACTGATGAAATAAGTACTTAAAATTAACCCATGAAATTAGCAAATAAGATAGTTTTAACTCATGAAATCTTTACTTTTAGTCCATGAAAAGCAGTTTATGCACTCTCTCATGTTCTTTCTTGTGCTGATTTTAGTAAATAAGATAAACATTTAGGTAGCATTGTCTTACACTTTTTCATATAGAAAAGTAAATAATATGTGCTATACTGAAAATAAAACACAAAATATAATAGCATGGCAGATACAAACTCCTATAGCTCCACTTATTGAATACCTTGCTAAAGTTGACAAACACTTTTCAACATTTTCCTAAGTGTTTCTTCTACACGTTAAATATCCTAACATTTTATGCAGAAAACTCCATGACCATTCGTTCAACTCCAAAATGCATGTCTCTATAAATCTGAAATAAGCAATTCTCCATCTTTTCTTGATGACCAAAGTGCCAAAAAATACCCAAAATCCAACCAAGTATCCCAAACCAACAACAGCAAAGAACCACACTTTCTCAAGTTTATCTTCATCATCAGTTTCTCCTTCGTCATTCGTTCCATTATCAGATGTTTTAGTCCTGTCACCAACACATTCTTTCAGAGGAGGACCACAAAGTGCAGCATTTCCTTGGAAAATTGTTGGATCAACTTTGGTTTGGAACTGAGTACTAGTGGGAATTTTTCCTGTCAACTTATTGTAAGAGAAGTTAAAATGAGTCAGAAAGTCTAAACTAGCTATGCTTGGTGGGATAGGACCTGACAACTGATTTATTGAAAGATCTAAGGTTTCAACCCATCCTAAATTTCCTATATCTGTCGGTATATTTCCTGTCAAATGGTTCTTGGACAAGTTCAAGGTGACAATTTTAACCAAGCTTGTTATCTCTACTGGGATTTCTCCAGATAAACTGTTGCTCGAGAGGTCGATACTATTTACTAGGTAAAGGATAGTATCATAATAAAGTATTCTTCCTTTTGCCACCACGTTCAGTTTCCCTTCATATGGTGCAACTTCTGCATCAGTTAGCTCAACCTTGAAGGCTTCCATATTTCCAAAACAGGACGGGATAGAACCAGATAAGTTGTTTCTTGAAAGGTCCAGTATGTGAAGACCTGAAAGGATACATATTTTTAAAGGAATGGGGCCGGAAAACCTATTCTTCCTTAAACTGAGGATTAACAGTGATCTCATTGTTTCCCCTAGCCAAGCTGGGATTAGCCCTGACAACCGATTGTTACTAAGATCAATGCTAATCATTCGCGTGCAATTTCTCAAACTCGAAGGCAGTTCTCCAAAGAGATTGTTGCCTGACAGTCTTAAGAACATTAGATAAGAGAGAGAACCTAGTGAGCCTGGAATTTTGCCGAATAAACGGTTCTCTGACATATCTATCAAATAAAGATATGGTAGCTTACCCTAGAAATCAGGAAACTGTCCGATAAGTTGGTTATTATCGAGGACTAAAGTAACCAACAGAGTCATATCACCCATGCACAAGGGAATGGTGCCATTTAGCTTGTTCTTGGAGATGTCCAAGTCTGTTAAATCACGAAGTACTCCACATATATTGAGAGGAATAGGTCCTGAAAACAAGTTATCCCTCAGATACAATGTTGTAACATTAGAAGACCATAATGGGAGAGGTCCCTCGAAACGATTGGTGCTTAAATCCACATTGGCTTGAATGTTGAACTGAAATTTGTTGGGAACTTGCCCTGTCAAGCTATTGTAAGCCATGTCAAGATTATCAAGCTTCAAATCCAACTCTACAAACCAATCTGGTACAGCATCGGAAATCCCTGCGGTATTGATTGTTATGCTAGTGAGCTCATTCTGATCCTTCACCCAATGTGGGAATTTGGGGCCTAATTGGCATGACTGGATAGTCAAGAATGTCAGCTTGAATGGAGGAGTCCAACTTGGGTTGATGTTAAATGCCAAGGTAATATTCCTACCAAGTTTCACGCCAATTAAAAATTCTTGCAAGTTAGAAAGATTCAGTAAATGGTCTTCTGTGACAATACCTTCCCACATATTCTCAGAGATATCCAATGAGACCAGCGACGTGAGCTGCCCGATATTTGGGGTGAGGTTCCCAGTCATTTTGTTTGATGTGAGATAGAGCGTCTCCAAGGATGATAAGTGCCCTATAGTTTCAGGTATTGTGCCTGTCAGTGAGTTGTACCTCAGTTGAACATCTTTTAGCTTCCTCAAGTAGCCTAATGTAGCAGGAAGATTCCCAGTTAATGCATTGTGACTCAAGTCCAATGTCTCCAAGCTGTTGATTTGGCATTCTGATAAGGCATCGATGAAATCAGTAATGTCTCCAGTGATGTTGTTGTCGGAGAGGATCAAAGTCTTCAAATTGCATAGCTTCCCCAAGCTTCTTTTGAGTGTCCCATTGGCACCATAGTTGGAAGATAGATCAAGATATTCTAGGGAAGTGAGCTTTGCAAACTCATCAGGCAGTTCACTAAGAATATTGTTGGAGCTTAGGTCAAGATGGACAAGGTTACTAAGTTTGAATATCCATCGAGGGAAAATACTTGAGTTGAAAGCATTGTTGGAAATATCAAGTACCAAAAGGGAAGTAAGATTTAGGGATGGAAGAGAAGATGGAAGGTTTAAAAGTTGACATTGAGGCAAGTGCAACTCCAAGAGAGAAGGAAGATGATTATTGATTGTTAGAAGCCAAGAATTAGTAGCTTTGCTAAGATCTGAACCTCCCAAATTTAAATGTTCCAAAGAAGAAAGTCCTTTCATCCACTCAAGGTTTTTCTCAGCTGGCTGATCCGAGTAGAAACTCAAATCAAGAACTCGCAAATTTGAGAGGTTCCCAAGAAATGGAGATAATGAACCAGAAAAAGAAGCCCCTGAAAGATTGAGATACCTCAATTCTTTGATTTGACCAATGAATTCAGGCACTTGGATTCCTCCAAAATTGTTCATGCTCAAGTCTAAGTATCTCAAGTGTTGTAACTCAAGTAAAGATGGATTAATCTCACCTCCCAATTCATGGTTACTTGAAAATTTGTTCCTGAGATCAATCTTTACGACGTTTCTGGTCTTATTGTCACAGCTTACACCAAGCCATTGACAACAATCTTCTTGATCAACCCAAGAAGATAGCCTGCTTGAAGGATCTGTGAGATGCTCTTTAAGTTTTAGTAGTGCATTCTTCTCTGTTTCAATGCAAGTGCTTACACTAGAGGTGCCAGCAGAGGAAACAAAGTGATAATTTATGCAAGTGAAATACAAAAGTTGAAATAACAATATGAGAAAGATATGTTGAAATGAGTTGCTCTCCATATTTGCTTGCTGTGAATGAACAAGGAAGGAAAATCTCTTGTCATTTATAGGCATAAAAGTTGGAAAAATTAAGACTGTCAATTGACCATAATAATTTGGAAGTCCATGAGTGCATGTACCTAGGAAAGAGTCTTAGTCTTTGTGGTGTAAAAGTCAATAAGTCTTCTGATGGTGGACTGATGGACTGGTGTCCAAGTCAATAACACTAAAGAATCAATTGACTGGCTAAGTATTTCCCATACCTACTGTTGCATCTAAAATTTCACTGAAGTGTTTGTTATGCATCATATCTTAGGCTACTTAGTTAACTCAATGTTGTTTTAGGCTACTTAGTACCTTTCCCTTTGATAATAATCGAACCTCCTAACTCATTCTCTTGTTTTCGACCGTTTCAGAGTCAATTTTTTCCTTCTCCCAAAATGTAAACATAGATCAAAATTTCGGTAAACTCAAAAAGAGTTTTTTGAAAATATTTTGGAGTCGCCACCCAATACAAATAAAGGGATCGTCTTAATAAGTATGTTAGGATACTTAGCTAACTTATTTTTTTCTTTTCTAGAAAGAGTTTGATTTGTGTTTAGAACATTTTGGGAAAAGGAAAAATTAACTCTAAATCAGTTTACAAAATCCGGAGAATGGGTTAGGAGGTTCTATTATCCGAGGGAAAAGTGTGAGGTGTCCCTTCATATTTGTGTGATATGCATTTACATTCCGATTTAAGTTGATTAATTAAATTTTAGACTAAGGTATCCTATACATTAAATTACTATCCTGTATAATCACCTTTTTTTTTGGGTGGGGGAATGTGGAGCCACTGTTCAGCTATGTAATCTGTTCTTAAATCATGAAAGGCATTAAATGGGCCATGCCAAGGTCTGTGGTGGAGCAATTAGCTTGCTGGAACAACACGTATGGTTTATTTTGAAGATAAGTCTAGTAATGTGGAAAATTATCTCAACTTGCATATCGTGGAAGACTTGGAAAGTTGGAAGGAAAAAAACACAAGATGCTTTGAAGAAGTCTAGTGATGTGCAGAAAATCAGGATGCAATATTTATTTTTCAGGGGTTAATAGCATTTTTGGTCCCTTGATTATTGATAAATTCAAATCTTAACCCTTGTGATATCTGACTAAGCATATTTGACCTGCAGCTAATTAAAACATGGACTTTTGATACTTTGCTTATGAATATTCATAAATTTACCATGATTACCAATTGGTATATTACTTAATTCCACATATGGTATGTTAAGTTTGTACCATTACTCTATATTTAACAGTAATATGAAAGTCAAACTTTAATAGTCGTAAAGAAAGAAACATGACGTCTTTCAGATCTTTCAAGAGTGACATATAAATTGAAAGAAGAGAGTAACTAAAAATATTGCTTCATAGGAAGGTAGTTCTTAGCAATGGCTTTTATCATCACTTGTCATTACGTACCTCGCACACCTCGGATGATGATTCCACCTGAACTGAGCTTCACGCGACGATTCCATACAATGTCATGATTAAGCTTCACACGGCGATTCCACTCTGATGCCACTTTTCACTCCACCCAAGATTATCATATAACTAGTAAAGTTATCCACGCTACGCGCGGTAATAAAAGACACAAATGATATTTAAAATATTTTTTTTAATTAGTTGAGATAGAAGAGATAATATTTTCTATTTGTATGCATTAAAAATCAATTCTAATATTGCTGAAATCAAATGAAAATGACTGATTTCATTTAAGACTTTTTAAATTAAGAAAAGCAACTCGTCAAAAAAAAGGGAGGGGGGGTAAGTGGAAGAGTGATCCATGTACCAAAGCAAAGAAGCAAAGAAATCGAAAAAGGAGAAAGACAAATTCAGTCATGTATGCCCGTAATAAGGGAAGATTGTTTCTTCTTGCTACTCATTATTTTCCACAAGAACATTCTAAATATTTAATATGGAGTAAAATATTGTCTAACCAAACACTTTCAAATTCTTTTTCTTTTTCTAACTACAATAACATTTCAAGAAATTTTCTTCTTTCACATGATTAGTATGAAGTAAAAAATGAAGATGTTCTATTCAAGAAGTTTGAACTTATGATATTACTATTAGACTGTAAATCGTGACAACTCCTAATTCATCATCATGCTTATTTACTCGATTATAGAGAAGTAAATAAAACTAAAATACTACTTCATAGATCTTTACATCAAAGCATAATAAGGACATAAAGATGTGATAAAGATGATCAAGAGGAAAGAGTGAATGAAAATTTCTCAAATTTTAACATTTTTATTTACAAACTGCGACACATCAAAAATAAGAAAGATATAATTGAATTATAAAAGCATACAAAGAGAATGTATCTATGAGGAGAACACGTAAACACATTACACATACACAATTATCAATTACAGAAGTATTCTAATTGGCAAATGAAAGAAAATTAGACTAAGGTAGAAAATGGCCAAGGCCTAAACTCGTAGCATCTCATTTTTTCTTCTTCTTATAATTAAAAAGAATCTACCAATTTGTGATTCTAGAGTTGCATTTTAAGCAAATAAATCCAAATTGTGCACTTACTTTGATATTATAAGAGAAAACAGATGTTCCTTGGGCCTCCAACGAATATTGTTTTGTTTAAAAGGTTGGATCTATTATATTCCTTAAAGTCCTTAATTGACACATAACTACATGATGAAACTTCTTTACTAAAAAAATAGAGCAGTCATTCTAAGTGATTAAGTGAAGACCTAATTATCACTCTCATGCATGTTTAAACATAGGTTCAAACCGAGATAGAATGAATGCTACGAAAAGAAAAGTCGCCATAGGCGACAAAGGCGATTTCCTTTTCTTTTTTTTTTCTTTTTTTTGTGAGTCGAATGTAGCCCAAGACGCTTTCATGAATACATGCTCGGGTATGGGTGAGTCTTGCATGAGAGTCAAGCATTTTCATCATGTGCAGCAGATAAAAATAAATTACAAATTAGAAAAGAGCATCTAACTCTTAATAAAAAACGAAATGTATAAATCTAAAAACCCCTCGTCTTCTAATTTAGCGCAGCAAACAAAGAGACCAAACTATGTCAACGATACATGCTTATATCGATGCCTAAGCATATTGTTCACACAGCAATATTGTAAGAGAAAGAAATAAAATATTCCCTAGTTTTGCTTAGGATCTTTAGGGCATGCATTCTTATATCTTGACAAAACCTTACATGGACATCATAGATACTTCAAATTCGAAAAGCGATTTAGTTCATGTGCTGAGCTGCTGGCCATGCATTTTGATGAAGGATGTTAATCCACGAAGCACTAACAGGAAATGATTTTCTCAGAGGATAGGGAATAAGTTTTTTAAAGTGTTGTTAAGTGGAAATATTTGATCAAAGTGTTGGATTGATTGAGGGTGGTGAATGAAGTTTGGAGAAGGAATCTAGCATGGTAAAATTATCTGTCAAAACGAAAGCAAAGAAGAAGTTGTTGCACCCTATTTTTATAAAGGCTAAACAAAGTACAATTAATGGGCTCTAAAAGGTTGATTAGAGTACAGAGTCGCCACCTAGCATTTGAGGTATACTAGGATACCTATAAATTATTAATTTATGCAGCTTAAAAATGGGCTGCGAAAATAAGTGAGATTCTAGGAAAGGGTTCAAATTATTCCGAAGGGAAGGTGTCACACATCCTTCAGAATCCACAAAATGTGGTTCTCGGCTGGACCTGATTTAACTAGACGAGGGATATACAAAATGATTGGTTATTATTTATAGAAATATTAAAGAATTGAGTAAAAAATGATGAACATGAATGTTGATGTGGTAAAAGAGAATAAACATCTGCATGCGTATGAAAATATGTATTATAAGATCAATAAATAAAATATGTAAAAAAGGTTTTTTGATGAACAAATATTTAATGAATGTATATTGAAAATTAACGTTTAAAGAATAAAAAAAGAGTAAATTTATTATTTAAATATAATATACAAAGAAGCTTCAGAGGATGGAACAACACTTCTAATGAATAAATCGCTAACAAATTTTGACTAAAGAGTAAATCTAGTATGAAAAAGAATTATTTACAAGTCAATAAAAAACATGATTAGAGTGACTTACAACTCTATCTTTAAGAGAATATAGCATGAACGTATTTGTTCTACATTAACTGATTTGCTTTTGAATAAACAGAAGATTAAAAAATACATGTGAGATAAAAATCAATCAAAAAGTTTCTACAAATCAATTAACTTTATTATATGAAAAGCTATAAAGATTGCACATGACACTCTTCTAAGCCCAAATTTATTGGATTTAACGTGAGCCAACTAATTTTAATTAGCTATGTACATACGCCTAATTAATTAACTAATTATGAGATCACATTCTAAAAGGTAAATATTGAGGTAAACTATCCTAATTATTTACTAAAGTGTGCCAAGCAATTAAATTAAAAGTCCAGCTAAACATGTTAACTATAAAAATATTAGCAGCTACAAATAATAAGTGAGCAAGTAAATATATAATCTCCTCCTTTTAACCCGAGAGTAACGTTTTCACTTATTTTATGCTTTCTACGATTTTAAGAACGCAAAAATAAAAATAAACAGAGAATCCGAGAAGTTGTTTGAACTTCTTTCGAGCGTCATCTTCGGGAAGTAACTTTGGATACCTACATAAGACATAGTAAAAATGTTAATAATGGGTAAATATATATATTGCGATTTAAAATAAAAATCCGTCTTATGTGTAGGGAAGGCCTCGAAAATCGACGGAAATTTCTTCATCGGCCCAAAAAGTATAGAATGTATTCAATATCCATAAACCAGCAAAAACAATTTTAAAAAAAATTAGTTCCCCACCCCCCACCCTCCCAATATCCCTTTTCAAAAAATGCATATGTGCAAAGTATTCAACAAATGAAAAACATGTCAAAAATAAAAACAATAAGTAAACAAAAATGCCAAGTATGCAGTAAAAGAGATATGAAAATGTAGAGCAAAAACAGTAGAACACCAGGATTATAATGTATGTATGTGTATGTAGTTGTGTTTCGATAGTGGTATATATATATACACACACTAGCAATACATGCCCGTACGATGCACGGGCCGAACATGTCTATTCACTTTAATTAGTCAGTCTTTAAGGTTTGTATTTTGAAAATAACTTTTAAAAACATTCTAATTGATATTATATATAGCAACATATATAAAATGTATTTTATGTACCATCACTTTAATTATAATTAAAAAATGGAGTTGATGGAATTAAGTCTTTGAGTTGGAAAGAGTTGGACTTTTTTCTCATTATCATGACAATGAAAGTTGTTAATCGATGTGAAAAAGAAAATTAGTAAGAATATGAGGGAAAATTAATATTTTGATTCTAAATTTTTTCTTTTAAATTCTTTAATATCTTATATGTATACCGACAGGTTAATATCCATTTCAATTAAGTAACTGTTCAGATCCAAATATAAGAACCATTACTGTATAAATTGGATTTTTTAAAAGCAAAACTAATAAAATATTTTTATTAAATTAATTAAAAAATATATTATAATTTTTTATGTTAACAATTATAGATAAAACAAATTGTTACAAAGAAATCAAAATTAGAAAAATATATGTTATATCGTAAATCAACAAATTTTAATTCTGAAATGAAAATATAAAGTAATACATTTTATAAATGTAAAGAAACAATAATCAGAGATCGCAAATGAGAGTAAATAAGTAAAGTATTGACAAAGAAGGAAAACGGGGATAAAAGTCACTCCCTTCCTTCACTTTTACTTGTCAATGTTAACATATCAAGAAAAGAAAAAAATTCTTCTTCTTATTTTACCCTACTCATTTTCAAATCATTTTCTGAGGCTATTGAGACTATATACCAATAAATATGGATATTATGATAAAATATATATTTCATTTATTAATTCTCAAAGAACGTGAAAAGTTAAAAGTGAACAAGTTATGTCTAGGAGAATTAAAATAACTTTTGGTACAAATTTGCGTTGCTATTGTTCGTCCTCTCTTCACATTTAAAGTATAGACAAAGAAGGAAAACGGGGATAAAAGTCGCTCCCTCGGTTTACTTTTACTTATCCACGTTAACATATCAAGAGAAAGAAACCAATATGGTAATTATTAATTAGTACGAAACTTCAATTATGTTGATTGTGTATAAAGATAACGACTACGCATATATTATAGGCGTACATATTTGTATACATCTCATCCTTTTTCTTGTATTCTTTTATTTATCATGGGGACCATCAAGCTAGGCAACACAAGAAGAGTGGAGAGAATCATGCAGAAGGGGATGGCCATTAATTTTCATGGAATTAATGAGTGAATATTTGTGTGCTCTTATTATTAATTTTACCCTTCACATTAATTACTCATTTTCAAATTATTTTCGAAGGCTATTGAGACTTACACCAATAAATATGAATATTATGGTAAAATATATACTCTTTCTGTCTCATATTACTTGTCACTTTCCCTTTTGTACGCCCCTTAAAAAATCAGAAATAAAAGATGTATTTTACTATCTTAACCCTGTCTCTCTCCAATAAATACGTTCTAATCAAAATTGACTATTTTCAAGAACATTTATTATTAAGGGTAAGATAAGAAAGATTTAATTAATTTTATCTTATAATTTTATCTTGGTTTTGTAAATGAACAAGTAATTTGGACATATATTTTTAGCAATGTGGCCAAGTAATATGGGACAGAGAGGATAAGATGTGAAAGATTTAATTAATTTTATCTTAGTTCTGTAAATGAACAAAGTAATTTGGACATATATTTTTAGTAATGTTGAGTACTTTATTTATGAACGCGTAAAAGTGCACGGAGGAAATAAATAGGTGTAAGGAGAATTAAAATTGAAGTGCATATTTGTATACATGAGCAGAGAATAAATATTCAGTACTATGACATACGTCCACGTGGGATAAAAAAAATAGTTTAGTAATGTGGCCAAGTAATATGGGGTGGAGGGAGTACTTCATTTATTAATTCTTAAAGAACTTGAAAAGTCAAAAGTCAACAAGAATAAGTGCACAGAGGAAGAAATGTATTGGAGAATTAAATTCGAAGTGCATACATGTATACATGAGAAGAGATAAATATTCAGTATTATGACATATGACCACCTGGGATGAAAAAGTAGTTGATTAAAAATGTAGAATTTATATAGCTTGTGGTACAAATGTCTATTGCTGTGTTAGTCCTCTCTTCACACTTATATATATATTAGAAATAGAAAAGAAGAAAAACATAGAATAGAAAAATAGACATATATTTTTAGTAATGTGGCCAAGTATATGGACGAAGAGAGTACTTCATTTTTATTAATTCTTAAAGAACGTGAAAAGTCAAGTATAGTAATGTGGTCAAGTAATATGGGACGAAGAGAGTACTTCATTTATTAATTCTTAAAGAACGTGAAAAATCAAGTAATGTGGCCAAGAAATATGGGACGGAGGGAGTACGTACTTCATTTATTAATTCTTAAATAACGTGAAAAGTCAAAAGTGAACAAGTAAAAGTGCACGGAGAAAATAAATATATGTCGGATAATTAAAATTGAAGTGCATACATGTATACATAGGAAGAAAATAAATATTCAGCAAGAACGTGAAAAGTCAAAAGTGAACAAGTAAAAGTGCACGGAGGAAATAAATATGTGTTGGAGAATTAAAATTGAAGTGTACACATGTAGACATGAGAAGAGAATAAATATTCAGTACTATGGCATATATCCACGTGAGATTTATTAATTCTTAAAGAACGTGAAAAGTCAAAAGTGAATAAGTAAAAGTGCACGTAGGAAATAAATTTGTGTAGGAGGATTAAAATTGAACTGCATATGTCTACACATGAGAAGAGAATAAATATTCAGCAAGAACGCGAAAAGTCAAAAGTGAACAAGTAAAAGTGCACGGAGGAAATAAATGTGTAATTGAAGTGCATACGTCTATATATGAGAAGTGAATAAATATTAAGTACTATGACATATGTCCACGTCGGATATAAAAATTGTTGGATAAAGTTTACAAGTTATACAGCTTATGGTACAAGCATTCATTGTGTCTACAATTTGTAAAGCTTATGGTACAAGTCGGAGGAGCTGTGTTCGTCCTCCCACCATGCTATACATATATATATATATATATATATATATATATATAATACGATTAATATAACATTATAGTTTGTGCTCTGTATCCAAAACATTATTATATTAGCGTTTGCTACGAATACTGACTTTCCTGATTTGGTTATCCAATTGAAAGATTTGAAATACACTTTCTCCTACCGAGTTTCATGCCATCATCTCTTTCTAATCAACAACACTGAAAAGCGCTTTCATGTGTCAGCATCTGTTGTAATCTTAAATTTTTAAGTATAGACCAACTTCATCATTTTAAGAAAATATGTGTATACGTTTCTTGACCGTTTATATTTCGTCTTCTCGATGTTATTCCTCATTATTTGTGTGAGACGTATGTGTCTAAAACTTATACCCAAAGGTATAAGTTTTAAATCTTTTGGTTTTATGACTTCTTTAGCGGTTTTTGTGTTCAATTTAAACCGTTATTTCTTTTTTCCTAAATTTCTCTTTTGTAAATTTTCTGTAAGCGTACCTTTACCATTTTCTGAACTTATTATCATTATTTAAATGTCCTTTTTTTTTTCTTCTTCACTTGGATCCCACCTTAATTTTTTTTTATTTTTTTTTGCAATTATTTCCTAATTCTTCACGTGAATCGCACCTTAATTTTTTTCTCTCAACTATTATGGAAGAGTGGGCCCCACCTTAAATTTGTTTTTTTATTTATACTATTATAGAAAAGTGGCCCCCAACTTAAATTTTTTTTTTTAAATTTTTCTACTATTATAGAAGACTGGGCCCCACCTTTATTTTTTTTATTTTTTAATTTACTATTATAGAAGACCGTTTATATTTCGCCTTCTTGATGTTATTCCTCATTATTGGTGTTAGACATATGGTATAAGTTTTAAATCTTTTGGTTTTATGACTTCTTTAGCAGTTTTTGTGTTCAATTTAAATAATTATTTATTTTTTCCCGAACTTCTTTTCTTTACATTTTCTCTAAGCGTACCTTTACCATTTTCTGAACTTATTATCATTATTTAAAGGGCAAACTACATAAATGACAAACATTTGGGCTTTAATCAAGCCACATAGCAGATGTTTCAATAGTTACATTTTGTAGCAACAACCTAGCTACCAGCAGTTGTATACGTTTTTTTCACTGTATTCATTTTTTATTTTTGTTGTATTCATGAATACAAAAAAAAAAATCTGTTTTTTGGCTGTATTCATGAAAATGACTATCTGTATTTATAAATTGGCTTGTTGTATTCATAAATACAACGAGTAAAAATGAATACATAAAAACATATATACACCAAAAATTAAAAAAAAAAAAACATATTTTCAGGTATGTATACAAAAAATACAGGCGTATACAACATAGATACGCCAAAATATTAACACTGTATACAACATAAGTACATCAAAAAATTAATGAATACACACAAATAGTGAATACAAGAAATAAAATTGACTATATTCATCTGTATACACTTCAAATCACTATATTCATTTATATACAACAAGATATTCTCCGAAAAAACGCGAAAAAAGATTGTATACAATGTATGTATACACAGATCTGGAAAAAAAATCCAAAAAATATTATATGCAGTGTATGTATACACACAAATCTGGAAAAAAAAACATCCAATCAGATCTTAAAAATTCCGATCAGATCTGAAAAATTCTGATCATTTTTTTTTTAATTTTGTTACTGTTTTTCCAGGTGGTCTTCTCCGACGAAACGCACCGGAGCTCCGACGAGATCCACCACGAACGAAATCTTTTTCGGTGTTCTTGTCAATGTTAATGCTTAGTAAAAGATTTCTGCGACAAATGAATTGGAGTTCAGGTGTGGCATTATGGATTGGAGTTCTGGTGTGTCAATGTTACACTTATCAAACAATATGAAATTTCGCCGGGGAAAGACAACGGAGAGAGGAGGGAGGGAGAACGACGGCGATGGTGGTTTTCGTCGGAGCTCCGGCAAGTGTAGAGGAGGAGAAGATGTTAGAGAGAGTGTGGAGAGTGTTGTAGATGTTAGAGAGAGAGAGAGGGGATGAGGAGAAGAAGTTATGTATTTTACTTTATTAGTTTAGTAAATGATATTAATATACAAATGTTTGCTATAGAAAGTAATTAAGTGAAACTATAGCTAATAAATGTCATTACCACTAGAAGTTTGTCAAGCCATGTAGTTTTCCCTTATTTAAATATCCTATTTTTTTTCTGTTGCAATTGTATCGTACTTCTTCACGTGGATCCCACCTTAATTTTTTTTTATTGCAATTGTCTCCTAATTCTTCACGCGGATCCCACATTAATTTTTTTTAATCTCTACTATTATAGAAGAGTGGGCCCCACCTTAAATTTTTTTTTTCCTAGCAATTGTCTCCTACTTCTTCACGTGGACCCCATCTTAATTTTTTTTTTGCAATTGTCTCCTAATTTTCCACGCGGACCCCACCTTAATTTTTTTAATCTCTACTATTATGGAAGAGTGGGCCTCACCTTAAATTTGTTTTTTTTTCATTTCTACTATTATAGAAGATTGGGCCCCACCTTAATTTTTTTTTCACAAATTTTCCACCATTAGAGAAGATTGGGCCCCACCTTATTTTTTTTTTTTTTTTTTTACAATTTTCTACCATTAAAGAAGATTGTTGCCCACCCTTATTTTATTTTTTTTTTATCTTAATATAGACTGACGACGAAGCATGGGTTTAATAGTAAATTACTACTTCTATATAGTAGTAATTTAGTCGGCTTGGGGCGTAGATTTCCTAAAAAGGTGGTTTTTGGAACTAGCTAGGTGCCCATTAGTTTTTTTTTTTTTTGGATTATTAATGATAAATATTCACAATTGTTACTAAAAAAAAATAGTGTGAGATTCTTATAGGCAGATTGTTTAAGAATTTTTCTTCTTTTATTTAGCACTAGTGTACATGTCCGCACTTCGCACAGTAGGGAAAGAATTATTTTACGCATATAAAAATCACAGATTTATTGAAAGAAAATAAAGATACAAAAAGTTTGACGTAAATAAATAAACATATAGATAATCTCAACATTTCGGTTAAAATATTTATTCTTCCAAGGAAATAAAATTTTACAGATAAATGCACAAAAAGTGAAACATGCTAATAAGTATAACGATTGTAGATTTACTGAAAAGTAAGAGAAAAATATGAAGAAAAAAAGACAAAAAAAGGGCAATAAAAACATAATATTTTTGTTGGCCTTAAACCTCTCTAAGAACATTGACTTAATACAAACAAAAAAAAAATCAAATTTCAAAAAGATTACAAACCGAAAAGTACGAAGTAAAACAATTTAAGAAAACTAATGATATTTACATGCTGATCAATAAAACAGTAAGGAATATTTTTAACGCCATCCATGTTTTTTATATATAATTATTCTTTAAATATACAAAGACATTGAATACATTGTCCATAAAAAAAAATTATAAATGCACGTGCTTGTTAGCAGTGATCCTCTCTCTGAGCGCATCGACCTAAAAAAAATCACAAAAAGTTTATAAGAATGGATACCTCAATATCTGTAAATATTTTACAGTTATAAACTGTCAATTTTTTTTTAATAATGATTTCAAATTTTAGAAGCAAACTCATATGTAGTGGTGCAAGGGGAAGAGATTGGTAGGTATAGAAATGATATGGGAGATTTAAGAGTCGTGGTAGCTTTTGTTTCATCGTTATTTTTTTTATCCCTTTTCGAATCTTGTATAACATTTATAATTTGTTGATTTGGTGGAGCCTGAAACAACAAATACACATACACCAACCTATAAATCCATCCGGAAAAAAAAAACAATCCAACCCAAATCACATGTCACCAAATAAAATAAATATTCATCTAGTTAGAGTTAAAACCAATTTCTAAAAAGAAGAAAAGCAACCATTGGACAATTTAACACCTTGAGTTACAAGGGAAAAAATATACTCCTTCCGTCCCAAATTATGTAACTAATTTGGCTTATCGAGAGTTAATTTGACTAATTTTGTGAAGCTATGTTGGATTAAATCAACTCAATATTATAAAATTGAAATATAGCTATCTTTTCATGTCAGTTTCAAATTAAAATACTGGTCAAATTAAAGTTTACATAAATGTAACTCTTAAGAAGCCAAAAATATCACATAAATTGGGATAGAGGAACTATACCTTTTCCAGTTTCTAAGAATTTGAGAACAATCTTGTATTTGATGGTGTAATGCTCTTCATACCAAATTATTGTTAATACTCTCGTGAATCTTCTTCTGCGATCAAGACACGAAAGCAAAGACATGTTAGCTTACCCTAATCAAATAGCTAGGTTTTACAATCACAGAGAGCAATTGGTATTATAAATAAAGATGAGTGTTGACACCCAATTTTGTCCCTTCTTTCTTCCAATTTACTTTCTCAAGCTTCTAAATTAATAATTACCTTGTTTTAGCTGTTTTTATTTTTATTTTTTTATATATAACTATTATCATTATTATCCCTTTATTATAATAGTCACCATTTTTAGGATTATTAACATAAAATTATATTTTTATTATCTTACACCTTTTTCTAATAATTGATTGTCATTACGTTATTTTCGTACTTATTAAATTAGTTATAAGTCGATGTATCATATGCTAAATAATTAAAGGTAAGTTTGAAACATTAGTACTTTATTTTCCATATATTAATTACTTTTATTTTCTATAATATATCAATTACTAATGGTCATCACATAATATATATGGTACAAGTTAATTTCTTAGAAGCCCAAAGAGAAAGCTTGAAGAAGCAAGACCATAAACAGAACCCACGTCCAAATAACCCAAATCCGCTAACAAAGAAGATGATTCCGTCAAACAAGAAGAAGCCAAGAGACTTTTCAACTTCACCTATAAATATTATATTAGGGAAAATAACCTAATAATACCACTTAAGACACTATATTACAAAACATAAGGATATTTTTCCTTATTTACAAAATATAACAACTTAATTACAAATCATACCAGATCTGAAAAAATTAAAGGCCCACCCTTCCCTTTCACAAATCATACCAGATCTGGAAAAAATAAAAATCCACCCTTCCCTTTCCTTTTTCCCAGCCGCCCACCCTTCCTTCCCCTTCTCCCCATTCTACTCAACCTTTGCTTCAGACCTAAGAATTATAACAGATGATTATGTTCAGCTAAGTTGTGGGGACTCTTCGTGGGTTCGATCAGTTCATGAATTTGATTATTGACAACACCGTTAAGGTTAATGGCAATGAGAAAAATGAGATTGGCATGGTAGTAATTCGGGGTAACAGTGTGGCAACAAATGGCAATTGAAGCACTGGAGCCTGTTGCCAGACCACAGTAATATGAATGAGGCGATTATTAGAGGAGTCTTTATCTACGTTCAAGATACTACTGCTCTTATGGAACCTAAGTGAATTATGTATGGTACCTGAATTTAACTGTGCTTTGACAAGATGAAAGTTGATATGAATTCCTTCAACAAAAAAAAATCCAAAAACCTAACATGAACTTTATACAAAATTTTATACAATTGTATACATATTTCATACCTTTTTTTATAATGTTTTCATACACAAAAAATGTGAGAATTCTAAGCTTTGAGCGAGATATACATATTTCATATAGTTTTCATACACAGATTGAGTGAAATTTTAAGCCTTGAGCGAGATATACATATTTCATACAGTTTTCATACACAAAATATTGAGCGAAAATTTTAAGCTTGAGCGAGATATACACATTTCATATACAAAATCTTGAGCAAAAATTGTAAGCCTTGAGCGAATTTTTTCATATATGTCTTGTAAGAAATCTATCGTTATGTTTTGTAAACTGCAAATATATCATATTTTGTAAATATACCCTATTATTATGTATATATACGTCATTCTCCCATACCTTAGGCACTCAGCCGAAGGAGACCGGGGAAAGTCCTTGAAATCTTATGATACACACCATTTTATATTTTGACTACTACTCTAAACTTTAGGATCTTTCAAACACTTCATCTGTCTCTGTTGGCTGATAGCCATAACGGAGACGTTCGAACTCATTCATCGAGCTTTACGAGAGAGTAGTTTCGAGGCCCCGTCTCGGTTCATTGCACCCACAAGAGGGAAAATCTGATTCTATTTCGACTTGTCCTTCTCTAGTTTCAGATTCTGTGTTCGTATAAATACAAATCATGTATTGAGGTCCTCTTATATTCATATCTATTTTTGGATTAAATCACGTGATTAGTTACTGTTTTGAACTTTTTGAAAAATATATAGCATTTGAATGCAATAGCCGACATGTCCTTGACTGAAGTTTAAGTATCCACACGGTGCTAGGAATCATGTCTTTAGGGCGTTATGTTGTGGTCATACCATGTTCAACTAAATGCTTGTATAGAAATTGTATCATGAAGATTACACGGGCTGTTTTGCTTCACTGGAATTTTTCATGAGAAATGGTTATGTTTCTGCTTTTGTAAAAATTCTGGTGTGTAAACTTGAAATCATGTTTTAAGGATTTTTGTACCAAACTTTTGTGGCTCCCTTTCATTTAGAAATAATGAGCTTGATTGTTTTTGAGATAGTTTAAAATGATATTAAGTGAATCACTGGTTTTGCTATAAGCTTTTAAGTCTTGTTAATTCATTTTAGTAAGTCAAGTTATAAGAAATATGAAGATTAAAAAAATGGACTCTGTTTAGTTTTCTCGTTAATACATGTCATATATCGCTATGTGCCTAAATCATGTATTAGGAAGTGGTTTGCTATTCATATGGTAGTGCACTGTGCAGGTGGTCACATTATTTTTACATTTCACCTTGTCCATCTTCCGTGATCATGAAATATATTAAGTGAGATCTTTTCTTTAGTACCAAAAAATGTGCTTCTAAGTGATTACAATAATGTTTGTTTTGATATAGTGTAAACATTTAAAGAATTAGCTTAAATTTCTCAATTACTGTATCTGATAACAATGCTCTTATACAAGCGCTCGGATGAATATTTAACTTCTTGTATTTAAGAATCAAAGACAATGTGATTTCTCATTCCATCTTAATATGTTGTCAAGAACCAGATTTCTCTCTAACTATCTTTCTCCTCTTCTATTTTTTTTGCATGAACACCGGCGCCTAAGAGTTTTACTTTGAGACTCAACGATACTGTTTACGGAACTCCGCATATCATTCGCTGTCTACTCTCCTACTTTGCTTGAGCGGAAATTTGCAGAACATTGCCACCCCTTCGTGAAAATCGAAATGGCTCTTGTCATTTCATGTTACCATTTTGTTTATCTGATAGTGTGATTAAGTTTTCTTATGTGACTAACCTTTGTTTACTGTTTGTGTAATTGACTGGTAGGACTTAAGTTACTTCATAATTTGTAACTAAGTTTCCTTTGAAGTCTTGCTTCAGTTAATAATAAGACTACTTACTTTTTCACATGGAACATGACATTCAGATAGAGGGAAATTGAATAAGTGATCAATTTAACACATTGTACCGGTTTTAAAATTGGTTCTCCAAGTTCGTATTCGTCCGGTTGTAGTTTAGTACAAGTGTCCTACTAAAGACTATCCTTTTTGCTTTTTTTCTTTTTCTAACAACTCATGGCTTTCTTTAATTCAAAATGGGTCTTCAGGTTATAAATTCGAGGCTGCATTTGTTTCATCATAGAAGAAGCTTTTGTATTTACAAAACCATTTTCAGTTTCTGTCCGTCTTACCAAAGTGGATTTAAATTAAAATATTTTCCAAGCATTGATTTTGAGTATTGTCCATACTTGACATTTCTACATAACTCTTTTACAACCTTACACTAGCATTCTTGATTAATTTAAGTCCGGTCGGTTAACCATTTTTTATAGATCTTAAAGGATGCTTAATACCTTCCCTTTAGATTAATTGAACCCTTATTTAGAATCTTTAAGTTAAGTAGATCATAAGCGGAGTTAACTTTAAACAATAACTTTAATTAACTTTAGGTGTCCTAATTTACCATAAATAATTAGGTGACGACTCCTTAACTTTAATTAACCCCGCAATTATCGGAATGTTGTAAACCATTTTGACCTTGGTTAAAATGGGGTGTAACAATGAGAAGACGATGAATGACGAAGAAATATAGAAATTAAAATTGACAAAAATTATAAACCCGGCCATACATAAAATGTATGAGTTATGGAGGAAAAACACTTACAATTAATATGTCAACTGAGGTGTGATCGTATTATGTTTTCCACACCTTAATTATACACCTAAAGAAAAAAGATAGTGGAATAACAATTTACAGAAACAAAAACAGTAGGAGTCATAAGAAAAAACGCGGACGTGGGATTAATCACCAAGGAAAATAAAAAACCAACAACCCTTGAAATGGCTCATTCTTCTATTACCAAAATAAAGGAGGAGCAGTAACCACTGGTGGAAACTTTTAGGCTTCTTCCAAAAAATTTGTAACAGTTAAATCGTGGGTTCAGACTTTAGGGGAAGAGTCCGTAGAGGACTACATGTCCTCCTCATTTAATAATGCAATTAATTCCTTCTCATTTAATAATGTAATTATTAAGCTACTTTTAGATTTAAAAAATAAAATAAAATAAAAGAAAAAAGCAAAAAAATCACAAAAAAGATAAATAGCAATGCTGCCATAGAGAAGTGCCACATCACCTTGTCTATGCCTCGCTTTATATTATATATAGATATAGATATAGATTCTATATGCAAATATGAGTAGTATTGTCTACTGAAAGGTAAATTTTAATAAGACATTTATAAAACTAACACTAAATATTGGGCCGTTAAACTATTAAATTTCAAATATCCACGACTACTAGATGGGTTTTGCTCAAATACACATGGAAGATGAATGTGCAATCACACAAGACTGGACAAGATTAGAAATGATCACGTTCAATAGAAGGTGCAAGTAGCATATATTGAGGATAAAATAAGAGAAGGCCGTTTGAGATGATTCGATCATATGTGTCTTGCATTGATCTACAGATACACTAACCTGTGGATGCGAAATCGTGGTGAGTGTAGGTATTAAATGGAGAAGATAGATTTCAAATCACATGAAAATAAGTTACTTTGAAAAACTTACAAATTACAAACACTTGAAATCAATGGAGAATTTATGCATTAATTTTGGGTCACGTGAACACATGGTTAATCGATTAAACTCGATATATTATGTGTATAATTTTGAAAATATATCTAATATTTTCTGAAAGAATACATGGTCAAACCAGGACGAGTGGAGCACTGGTTAGGGGTTGTGTTTATTACCTCAAGGTCTAGGGATTGAACCCGAGCTCCTGCACGTTTCTATGCTTTTGTTAAAGCAGCCTTTTAACTTTCCTTTTTATATTATTCTAAATCATTTTTCTTCTATAATTCTAATTACCCAAAAGTAAAAATCGTGTTTCTATTTATTAAAGCAGCCTTTTAACTTTCCTTTTTACATTATTCTAAATACTTTTCTTCTATAATTCTAAGTACCCAGAAGTAAAAACCGTGTTTCTATTTTATATTATCTCTAATAAAAAAAATCTTTATTTCTAATTTCCCAAGTCCCAAAAGGCAAAAGAAATTAAAAAAGCCACATAGGCGCTAAACTGCAATGAACCAAAGGCAAAAGAATTAAAAACAAAAATCCATAGCTAATGGTAAACTCATCCTCTTAAAATTCTTGATTCGCCTCCGGTTGAAATCGACAAAAATCTAACGAAAAGAAGGTACGATGAAAAGGAAAAATTATCTGTATTGAAGATACGTGGCTATTAATTAGTTGGGATTATGTCGAAATTACTCTTTTTTGTTTTGGTTAAAAATAAAAATTTATTCAACCAAAAGTAACCATTTACAATGACTTTGGCCTACAATACATAACTGTAATGTTATTTCTCTAACTATCAAAATTGTCTCTCCTTAACTGTAACTAGTATAAGTACCCGCGCGATGCGCGGAGAACAGCAAAAGTAAAAAGTCGCATTATGTATTATGCCCAAACTATTTTACAAAACCAAAGAGCACTTTTTAAGCAATATTTGCTACAACAAATAAATTGTAACATAAATGTTTAAACAATTGTTATGAAATGTTCAAAAGCCTAACTCGATTTTATACAAATATATAAATTAATGGAGAAGTGTTAGCATATTTTATTCACAATCAGAAGTCTTCATTTTATTGGATGAACCTCAAGCATGAGGAAAAAAATACATTACGAACAACATCACCATTACAGCCATAGACCTCTCAGGCTCAAAGCTATATATTAAGAAACACTAAGAACTTCGAGTAAAAATGCGCGAATAATATAACTTATCACTTGAATTAATATTCTTGTCTACTACACTACTTTTAATATCACATAAATAAATAAATAAAACCTTTTGCCTGAATTATCTTTTAGTTACTTTTCATATTATTTTTTGCAAATTGTCTAAAATTATAAGTAATACTCTTTAATATTATTTAATTATTCTATTTTATTTTTAAAATGATTCAAATGTAGAAATATCCTCACGTTATTTCTATCTATACGTGTTTCGTACCTTCATAATTTAATTGGTTTTCTCTTGTTTGTTATTTTACCTATTATGAAATTGTCATACTTAAAATTAAGCTACGGTTTTGAATTCGTCCAAAGTATAAAAAGATAAATTCTTATTATTATATTATCAAGATATGTACTGATATTTCTCAATGATTGTTTTTCATTACGTGCAAATAAGAACTTAAAGTTTTCTTCTATTTTATTATCAATATAAAAATTAGAATTTTAATTATCAAAAATTAATTATATTTGTAAAACTACTCTGCTCTTTATTCATTTGCCTACTATCTATAGTTTAATTAGCTTTTACCATTAAATTTTTATCTATAATCCAAATAGTATCATAGTTTACCCTAAATTGTAATTTTGAAGCAATCTAGAAACAAATATATAAGTCATTTGAATATTTTGTTCTAAATCTATTTATATTTTTGAAATTTTTTTGTTATATTAATTATAATAAGAAATTGAATTTTCCTCTTTTGTTATCATTATAAAATTTTAAGATTTAATTTTTCATTTTGAAATTACCTATATGAAAATTTCATTAGTTTTTCACTTGATTTAATACCCTTCCCGCAACCCTTCTTTTAATTTAATACTCCTTCCGTTTCAATTTATATGAACCCATTTGACTGGGCACGACATTTAAGAAAGAGAGAAGACTTTTGAAACTTGTGGTTCAAAATAAGCCTTGAAAATTTGTGTGGCTGTAAATCATTCATAAAGTGAATTTGTTTCCAAATTAGGAAAGAGGTCATTCATTTTGGCACGGACTAAAAAGGAAATAAGTTCAAACAAATTGAAACAGAGGGAGTATAAGATAGATATTAATAGAAGTATGATCTATTACTATTGAAATAACTTTTATATATATATATATATATATATATATATATATATATATATATATATATATATATATATATATATATAAGGTACAAATTGTATTGCTCAAATTCTTTCATTGTTTAAGCTTATATATATAAGGTACAAATTGTATTGCTCAAATTCTTTCGTTGTTTAAGCTTATATATATAAGGTACAAATTGTATTGCTCAAATTCTTTCATTGTTTAAGCTTATATATATAAGGTACAAATTGTATTGCTCAAATTCTTTCGTTGTTTAAGCTTATATATATAAGGTACAAATTGTATTGCTCAAATTCTTTCATTGTTTAAGCTTATATATATAAGGTACAAATTGTATTGCTCAAATTCTTTCGTTGTTTAAGCTTATATATATAAGGTACAAATTGTATTGCTCAAATTCTTTCGTTGTTCAAATACTTTTTTATTTTATATACCAGTTCAAAGTTCAAATACCATTATATTATCTCTATTTTATTTTCATTATAATTTTTTTTATTATGACTGTCCTGCTTCAATTGGATGGTATTATTAAAATGCTTTAACTTTTTTGTCCAAAAACTATCATGTGGCTTTTTCTAACGCATCACTTGACTTAATAATTTAATATCCAAGCTTACCAAGAGAAGATAAATTGCTTTTAATAAATTTATACCAACTGAAATCTCAAAATAGTATGACGACATAATTTTTTGAATTAGAAAAATAATGTATAGGATTTTAAGATCCTATCATTCTCTTACACTTCAAAGATATGATTTTCTAGATAAGCCCAGCAAAAAATTGAATGACATTTTTATCAATAATTAACTTGTACAATGCTTAGTATATTTCTTTCCATATCAAGTTGCATTGAGTATGTTGACAAAAGGATAACTGTATATTTAAGGTTTCATGTCTACTATGATTCAATATCTTATTTGCAGTACACCTACTTTTTCCTTCCAACTGGGTTGATTGTTAGTACATTATGTGTGCTCCTTCAATAATAATATGAATTTCATGAAACTTACCTTTTCCTAGCCTCATATCCTTTGGCTCCCCCGGGAATCCTCTTTGAAACGCAACTCTTGATGCTAATTCTTTCTATGGCGTGTTATTTTATTTTAAAATTTATAATATAATTTTAACATTGCAGCGAATGACAGGTTTATGGAAAAATATCTCCTGCATTGAAAAGAAAAGGTGCATAAGCCGTAATCCAAATATAATCTGCAAAACATTTTATACGTTGTATGTACTCTTCTTATATGCTGCTACTTATTGTCTCATTCATTGCAATATGCTCAAATAGTGTTTATAAGTAAACTTCAATGCAGCACCGCTGCTGCCGCAACACTCACTTTTACTACTACTATTCTCTCTTTGCAATGGTCACGAGTAGGGCTGTTCACGGTTTTGGTTAAAACCAAAACCAAACCGAAAATTTAACCAAACCGAATAAAAAAACCGACATTTTGGTTTGGTTTGGTTTTAAATTTTAAAAACCGATAATATTTGGTTTGGTTATGGTTATATAAAAAATAACCGAATAAATAACCGAACCAAACCGATAAATTATATTCATAAATTTTATAATTATTTATATGTATAATATTAGTTTTTCATAAATAATTATAAATATTTTATACCTTTTAATCATTAATTTGATTTCTGGTCTACTCATTTCACATGATTGTTTAAGGCCCGTATTTTTAAGAATATGTTCAAGCTCATGTCTTTAAGTCTTTTAACCCTTTAAGTGTTAAGTGTAAACCTACTAACAGAAGCTCACGTTAGAGTCTAATGTCTTTAACTTAAATTTTTAGCCTTTTTTTGTTAGTCATTTGATTTTAGGTTGTTTCTTCTTCTTCTTTCGAATTTATACCTTTCTTTTATTCTTGTCTGAATGGATCCTAAAGTTCTAATATTTTTCATATGAAAAGGATAGAGGTTGTAGATTTGGAGGTTCCTATAGAAGATACTTCGGTAACATCAACATTTTCTGCAACTCAAGCACATGGTAATGTCCTCATACTTCTTTCGTGAATAATCCTCCTAAAAAGCAGAAAAGAACAACTCCTTGTAGTCGAGACCTAGCATTTGGGGATAATGATAGAAAAACATCTAAAGTTTGAGATCATTACAGAAAGTTTTTTTTAATAAAATAGGAGAATTGAGGGCAAAATGCAAGTACTGCCCCAAAGTTTGGGATCATTACACAAAGTTTTTTTATTTCATATATTTTCATTTTAATTTTAGGTAGTTTTTATGTTTATTAATATGTATGTTTGTAACAACAACTAAAAGCTCCTATGCTCTACTTTATTTCCAGGTATGTATATTAAGATGACAAAAATGATGCAGCCACTACTTAGTTAGTTTTTAGCTTTATATGTAATAGTTTAGCAACTTTGGGTAACTTGAGTACGACACTATCACTAATAGTGAAAATGTTTCTATGATGTATGTTCCACCTTAAACTATAAATAAAAGATATCGTTTGAACAAAAAAAAAAGACATATCTTTTTCAACTTTTTAATGTTTACTAATAAGTCTCATGACTGCTAGTCATAAACCGAAAAATTCAACAAAACCGAACCAAACCGACAATAACCAACCCGGTGGTTATTATTTTATTTGGTTTGGTTATGATTTTAGACATTTAAAAACCGACTAAATTAGTTTGGTTATGGTTTTAATCAATAACCGACCCAAATCGAACCATGAACACCCCTAGTCACGAGTCACGAGTGGCAGAAAGAAGTGGACTTTCTGCTCCTACAAACACTCACTTTTACCACTTCTACTCTCTCTTTGCAAGGGTCACGAGTGGCGGAAAGAAGTGGACTTTTTGCTCCTGCATGCATCATAAAAATTCAAATATTATTATATATATGAAGAAGCTATATATCTGTATCTAGAAAAGATACATTTCCGGAAGCTATATATCTCAAGGACCTGGAAGGTCTCGAAAGGGTCTGGACTTGTCTTGATGTCTTCTAAAGGAGAATAATCAAAGGCACCAAAAGCCATGCCATTACAACATAATTTCTACAACCACAATCTCCAAACTTAACTTAAGATAATTTTTTCAGAATAAACAAAATAGAATATTTCAGTGTAGTATGAAAGTTAAGGAATTCACTAACCCGTACCGGAGTTCTTGAACTACGCACCCCACAATCACTCTTACCGCAACCAACTTCTGAGTTACTCTTTTTTGTTTTGGTTAAAAATAAAAATTTATTCAACCAAAAGTAACCATTTACAATGACTTTGGCCTACAATACATAACTGTAATGTTATTTCTCTAACTATCAAAATTGTCTCTCCTTAACTGTAATTTTCTTTTTTCCTGTTGAAATCTTTTAAGTACTACTTCCTTCGACTTAAAAAGGTTGTCTTAATTTGACTTGGCACAGAATTTAAGAAATAAAGGAAGACTTTTAAAATATGTGATCCAAAACAAGCCTTAGATATTTGTGTGACTGTAAATCATCTTATAAAATTAAATTGTTTCTAAATATAGAAAGGTGTCAATCTTTTTGGGACAGGCTAAAAAGGAAAGTAAGACAATCTTTTTGGAATGGAGAGAATACATATTTTACTCCAATCAAATACGGCATACAACTGCAAACACTAACACCAACACATTCCGACCCATTCTGAATTTCTGCTGTTTACATTTCTTCTTTATTATGTTTTCGAAGAGTCGCCTGTTTGGATGGGCTTAAAATAAGCAGCTTATAAGCTGGAAACAGCTTATAAGTCAAAAAAAAAAAAAAAATTAGGGTAGGCTAACTTATTTTTATTGGCTTATAAGTTATTTTTAGCTCATAAGCTGCTTTAGATAAGCTAAGTCAAACAGGCCCAATTATTTTTTTGGACTTGGTTTATGCACAAAATAGCTTTAAGTTGGCCAGCCAAACACTCAAAAAAGTTGAAAACAGCTTATAAGCAACTTATAAGTCAATCCAAACAGACTCTTAGTCAGATATTTGAGATTTATAAGACAGTTAAAAAAATAAAATTTTATTATTATTATTTAAGATGAAGTTAAACCGAGTGACATAGTTAATTCATATAGCTGATCCCAATTTATTTGGAGTTGATATTAGTTGTTAATTGTTATTGTTGTTAGGAGTATTAATGACGCAGAGTTAACGAGTATTAAATTATGTGTGACGATTGTTTTCTCTTCTAAGACTACCAAACATCATATACTGTAGTTTATATGGAATTTTATCCTGTGATTAATTTTGTTAATATCCAACCAAACGACTCATTAGCAAACAATTATTAAAGTCAATCTTTGAATGTTGCGTCCTTATCCATCTTTGCATTTATCCATTCTTTCGTTTCGAGACAAAAGTACTCATATGAATGGTGCTAATTTCCATGTTCTTCGGAGTCTCATTTGGTTTCGAGAGCCTCCCTCTCCCCATCCTACACAGAGGCGGACCCAGGATTTTGAGTTCGGGAGTGCTGGATCCAGGAATTTTGAGTTCGGGGGTGCTCTATTAACTATTTATATCTGTTTCCTTTATATTTTCTATACAGTTATACACTCCGTAACTGAATTTAATGGGTGCCGGAGCACCCAAAAACTCTACATAGGTCCGCCCCTGATCCTACATCTGCTCCACTTGAAACGATATGCATCGCTTTGTTAACGAGGGGTATGTCTTCTCTAAATCGCAAAATTGAAAGGTATATTTCCCGAGAAAGTATATACAAGATATAATAAGAAGGAAAAGAACAAAAAAGATAAAACTTTCCAATCCATCTCCCAAACCCAGAATCCCTTCCCTTTCTCTTTCCTCATCTCCCTTCCATCTGTAATTTTTTTTTTAAAACTTTTTTTATTACATAGGAGGTAAGGAAAGGGAAAATGAGAAAATGATTACAAGGTGGGAATCGAACCCTCACTAACAAGGTGAAAGTTCAAGTAGTCAACCAATTGAGCTATTAAGATCCCCTTCCATCTGTAATTCTATTCATATTTATTCTAGGGTCTTTTTTTCTAAAGAGATCAATGGAGATTAAATGACTTAATATATTCATATCCCGCTTATATCTTCTTCTCCTTCAAAAAAACAATCTCCTCATGCAATTTGTCGTAGTTTTCGACTGTTTAAAGGTGGTCAAGTATAAGTACCTATCTGGTCACTACTTAAGTTAAAGTGTCTATCTTACAAATGTGTCAAGTTTAAGAGGCTATATAGGTATTTAGCCAAGAAAGAACGAAGAGTAAAAATAGATATTTGACTTCGCAACCTTAACAACCAATAATAAAGAAAGAGATACATAAATAATAATAATAATAATAATAATAATAATAATAATAATATTTGTTAGGTGCGACGGTCAGCTCAGTCAAATCAAAAGTGGTCCAACAAGGTTATCATCGGACAAGTTGCACTTATAATTGAAACACGAAGGCGACGAACCAATAAACTTATAAAAGTAGAATCTTTAATCTTTTGTTTATTAATAAGTATTCTTCCGTATAATGAATGCATTTAGTCAAATGTATAACTTGTTACCGATGTCTTTTCTTTTAAATTTTTATTTTCAAAAAATTGCGCGGATTGCCTTTCATATGGATTGGTCTTTAATTTCTACCCCTTAAATATGTGGTCTTTAATTTTGGGCCTTGATGTGCCGTGAAATTACAGGATATTCGATGCTAATTTTTTAAGCTTTTGTAACTCTTCAAGCACTTTTGTTGTTACTTTTTTGTGTATTTATGTTGTTTTGTAGGATAAGATGCCCGGAGAACATAACGGAGCAAAATGGAGCAAAAACGGAGCAAAATAGAGCAAAAATAGAACAAGCAACACTTTCTGGCAACACTTGCCACAGCATGTCGTGCATGCGAGCAGCATGTTGTGCATGCGAGCAGCACTTGCTGCAGCATGTGCTGACAGAGATATCTGCACAACATGCTACACTTTGGCACAACATGCGACTGACATGTTACACATGTGACACAAGATGCGAGTAGCATGTTGTGCACGCAGGGTATTTTTGTCCAGATTTTATTCCCATTTTGGCACTTCTATAAATAGAATTCTAGGGTTTGTAAAACTCATCTTTGGTCATTTTCATACAAGTTTTGGAGACTAGGTTCCTACACCACACTTTGGGATTGAAGATTTGAAGATTTGGTTGAGCATTTCTTAAACCTTTAATTCATTTCTTCAATTCCTTGCTTTGTATTGTATATCTAAGTGTGTAGTATTTATTTTCTTCACTTGAATCTTGTTTATGGAAATATTCTATGATTAAAGTGTTGGATGAAACTCTTGTTTTGCTTATGTATTGAATGATTTTTATTGCTTTGAAGTGGATCTTTGTCGATTTAATTAATCTTGTTCTTTAATGTTTCTTAAGGGATTAGCTAACCCTAAGACTCGCCCATTTACTTTGATTGAGCTCGGAAGAGGAAATCTAGATTGGGAAAGATTAATTAACAAGAATTTGGGTCATTAAACCAATCTAATAACTTGAGCTAGGAATAGGAAAGTTACTTGAGATTCAATTGGTTGTGCTTGATATCACACTCTAAGGCTTGGAAAAGCTTAGCGTGAAATTCATTGATTTGGTTGGAAGACTTTCAATGAGATTTTAGAAACCATTATCTATTAACATAAACCCGCTCTTAGTTGTAATATCATAAAATATATTGGATCGTTACTTGAGAGTTCCTTGTATCCATGCTTGTGGCCATTGATCATTTTACTTGCTTTCTAAGTTAGTTTACATTTCCGCATTAGTTATAATTTTCTCAAAAACCAAAATATTATCTATCGTTTGGCTTAGCTTGGTAAGTGAAAGTTCCATACTTTCTTAATCGCCTAATATATTGTTCCCTGTGGGATCGACCCCGACTCATAGTTGGGTAAATTATATTGCATACGACCGTGTACACTTTTTCTTTGAGGAGTGAATTTGGACGTTATCAATTTTGGCGCCGTTGCCGGGGAACAATTTGGCGTATTTGAGTTAGTTTGGGATTTAAGCTTGCTTGCTTTGGTCCAAACTTGTGAATATTTGTGTTGTTGTTTCGTTGCTTTATTTGATTTTTATATAAAAAAAATGGCATCATATAATGAAAATTGGTCGGATGGTAGTTGTTCATACTTTGATGACCCATGTCCATATTGTGGAGGACCCCACTTTTGGCAAGATTGTGAAAATTTTCCCAGGAGAGAGATGTGTGCACCGTCTCAATCCCATGATGGGAATATTTGTAATATATGTGGTGGTCAAGGTGGACATTGGGGTGATTGTCCCAATTATTTTTCTCCCCCTCCCCCAAGTTGTTCTAACGAAAATGCTAGTTGTGCTTTTGAGTTTGATAGGGACAATGGCATGACAAGTGAAGGACAAAGTGCCGGATATGAAGGCATCATGGCAATGCAAGAAACATACTTAGATCGGGAAGCTAAAATGGAGGAATAGCGAAAGCTCGTCCAACAATCCATTTTAGAAAATGGAGAAACTATGAAAAGAATGAATGATTCATTTGAGGATGTCAATTCCTCAATTGTCATGGAAGTGTCTACTCCTAAAAATGAATTGGTTGAAGAAAAGATTTCAAATTTGAAAGATAAGCCCGACAATTCTTGTGACCACAACGAAAGTTGTGAAAGTGAGGAAGTGGTTCAACTTGAAGAAGAGCAAAATATTGATGAAGAAATCTCCAATTCTCAAAAAGAAGAAGTTAAGGAAATTTTGAAAAGCATAATGGGGAGGAATAAAAACTATGGGCAAGCCTTGACCAAATTGTGGGAAGAAGTTCAACATGGAGATGATGAAACTATTCAAAAGGTATATCTCACCATGGATGGATTTTTACAAGAGTTGGACGACTCTCTCAATGAAGAAAAACTTGACAAGATGGAAATTTTGAGCCAAGATTGGCTAATGAATCAAGCTCAACAACTTAAAGCCTATGGGGATCACCGTGAAGGCATTTCATGGATGATGGAAGAATTTCTAAAAATGCATGTTGAGCAAAGTCAAGAAGTGGAGCTACTTGAAATTGCTATCTAAAAATTGGAGGCCGAATTGAATGCAAAGATTGAGGCATGTGATGCTCAATATCAAAGGGCCATGGATTGTAGTTTTGAGTTGGTTTCCAATGAAGAAGAGGTCAAGATTGATTTTCATGAGCTAATGGTAAATTGCTAGCCTACCCAACCCAAAAATAGTGAATGATGCCGAAGTTGAAGAAATGATACTAGAGTTGCATAAAAAAGTTCATACAATAATTTTTGAAGACTCTAGTTCATTTTTGGGTGAGGATATCAAAATTCATGCAAATTTGGAATTTGAGCGCGTTGGACCTCATTCTAGTCATTTTTCAACGTTGTGCTTGGTGAATGATATGGAAGTTGAACCAACCAAGCTTATGGAGAATTTTGGAGATGTAGATCAAAGCATTTTCATTTGAAGTTTGCAATGCCAGGAAGACAAAATGGCATGTCTCACTTACCGGCCAAGAAGTGCAAAATGCGATACCCGAAAGTTGGCCTTCTTATTTTTCTACCACCGCCCCATGAGCGTCATCATGATATTGATTCAAAGTTCGAGCGCAAATTCATATCTTCTAAATGGAAGGAAAAGTGATGAAATTGGTAACCGTCGTGCCGCGACGTCAACTCAAGCGCTTGGTGGGAGGCAACCCATCGTTTTAAACTTTTTTTAGTCGTTTTTGAAATTTAATTTTTTAGAATAGTTTATTTTATTGCTTTTGACTAATCTCCAAAGTTTCATAATTTTTGGAATTGTTTTGAGCAGGTCGGGGTTTCAAAGCAGCCACAAACCAGTAGCTGCTGTTGAAATAGATCCCAACAGCCACACCAAGTTTTCAGGTGACATCACCTGCGATTCGTAGGTCATGCTTGTGTTTCGCATGTGCTGACTTAGTGACATCACCTGCGAACTGCAGGTCATGCCTGCGAGTCGCAGGTGCTGACAAAAAAAAATTATTTGCCCTCAAACTATTTTATGTTTTGTTTTGATTATGTGCAGTGAGGACACTGCAATTTTTGTAGTTGGGGGTGCCATGTGGTAGCATATTATATTTTGGTTATGCTTGATTTGTGCCCTTGTCGGGCTTTTGTCTTATGTATGGTTATTGTGTGCCCTTTCCGGGCTTGTTTTGTGGCTGTTGGTGTGGTTGTGAATAGACGTTGTTGCAAATGGAACTTGCTCAAATTTTTGAAGATTTTGTTTTGTTGGCATGTTGTGGATTAGTCACTTTTATTATTTTATTTTCTTTCTTAGTTTTTTTTATTTAGTCTTGTAGTTTAGGTGTAGGTGATTCTTTGAGGAAAAATGTGGAAACTCTTGGCTTGTTTGGTACTAATAGAGTTCGTCTCTTGCATGTGAAATTGAAATGCGAATACCCCTCCAAATTGTTTTGTGAAATTTAAAAAGCAAGGTGCATAGGAAAGAATGATCTTTGTGACAACTTTTTGGCTCATTTGGTGACTCTTTACCTACTAGTTGTGTTTACGTTGGATTATGAGATATTGCACTAGTTGTTCTTGCTTAGGAAGTGAAATTGATCCATCTTGACTAGTTCATATGCCATGTGTGGTGAGTGTTTGTTGAATAATTCTTGTGTTTACTTTTATCATCTAGAACTTGCCCGGTTAGTCTTTCAATGCTAATTTTGATTATGTTGTTTGGAGATATGACCTTGGGCTATCTTTGTGATTTTTGAAAAAGCCTCTTTAGCCTTTCTAGCCTACCATTGCATAAATAATATCACTAGTAACCCCATTCGAGCCTATGACCTTTTCTTTGATTGCCACATTACAAGTCTTTACCCTTTTTGATGAAAAGTCTCCCTTTTGAACCTTTCCCTCCTTGAACATGAAATTGTGAATTTGAGGACGAAAGCCTAAGTTGGGGGTGTTAGTGTTGCTTGAGAGTGGTGAAGGTTGGTGTTGTGGAAAAGTCAAAAGAAAGGAAGAAAATTTGAAAAATACAAAAAGGTTGCAAACTTTTTGTGCCAAAAAAAAAATAGAAATCAAGAAAATGGTTGCACAAAAAGAAGTTGGAATAATTGGGGAAACTAATATGCAAAGGAAGGAGTGATGTTTTGAAATGAAGAGGAAAGTGGACAAAAGGTATGTGTAGTGTTCAAGGAGGGCGTAGTCACTTGTATCTCAAATACTTATCCTACCCTTCCCTAAGCCTACATTACAAGCTTAAAAAGTCCCTATGTGATCTCCAATCGAATGTTCTTGAGTTAGTGATGAACGAAAATAAGGGCAAGCTTATGATGTGATATTTGTTAGCACTAGAACTTCTTTGTTGAGTGTGAGTGACTTTTGTGTATTTGTCCCTTGCGTCGTTGTTGTGAATATAGTGATTTTGGGACTTTCTTTCTTGTGAGGGCATATGAATTACGATAGATTGGCAATGTTGAAAAATTTCAAGTTGAGTCAACTGAGCATATCTAGTAAGCTAGTGGTTTTGAGTCACTTATTGAGGTTTGAGTGTTGTTGCTTGATGGTTTTAAATCTCTATTGCATTCTTGAAATTGTATTTTGAAATGAGGGAGTTATTTGGTTGAAGTTTCACATGCTTGTAGCCTAATTGTTGGTACCAATCAAAGTCATGTTTTTGTGCTTAAAGTGGATCCTCATTGAGATTTTTGTTTTGATTTGCTTGAGGACAAGCAAAGACTTTAAGTTGGGGGTATTGATGTGCCGTGAAATTACGGGATATTCGATGCTTTTCTTAAGCTTTTGTAACTCTTCAAGCACTTTTGTTGTTACTTTTTTGTGTATTTATGTTGTTTTGTAGGATACAATGCCCGGAGAGCATAACGGAGCAAAATGGAGCAAAACGGAGCAAAATAGAGCAAAAATAGAACAAACAACACTTTCTGACAGCACTTGCTGCAGCATGTCGTGCATGCGAGCAACATGTTGTGCATGAGAGCAGCACTTGCTGCAGCATGTGCTGACAGAGATATCTGCACAACATGCTACACTTTGGCACAACATGCGACTGGCATGTTGCACATGCGACACAAGATGCAAGTAGCATGTTGTGCACGCAGGGTATTTTTGTCCAGATTTTGCTTCCATTTTGGCACTTCTATAAATAGAATGCTAGGGTTTGTAAAACTCATCTTTGGCCATTTTCATACAAGTTTTGGAGACTAGGTTCCTACACCACACTTTGGGATTGAAGATTTGAAGATTTGGTTGAGCATTTCTTAAACCTTTAATTCATTTCTTCAATTCCTTGCTTTGTATTGTATATCTAAGTGTGTAGTATTTATTTTCTTCACTTGAATCTTGTTTATGGAAATATTCTATGATTAAAGTGTTGGATGAAACTCTTGTTTTGCTTATGTATTGAATGATTTTTATTGCTTTGAAGTGGATCTTTGTCGATTTAATTAATCTTGTTCTTTAATGTTTCTTAAGGGATTAGCTAACCCTAAGACTCGCCTATTTACTTTGATTGAGCTCGGAAGAGGAAATCTAGATTGGGAAAGATTAATTAATAAGAATTTGGGTCATTAAACCAATCTAATAACTTGAGCTAGGAATAGGAAAGTTACTTGAGATTCAATTGGTTGTGCTTGATATCACACTCTAAGGCTTGGAAAAGCTTAGAGTGAAATTCATTGATTTGGTTGGAAGACTTTCAATGTGATTTTAGAAACTATTATCTATTAACATAAACCCGCTCTTAGTTGTAATATCATAAAATATATTGAATCGTTACTTGAGAGTTCCTCATATCCATGCTTGTGGCCATTGATCATTTTACTTGCTTTCTAGGTTAGTTTACATTTCCGCATTAGTTATAATTTTCTCAAAAACCAAAATATTATCTATCGTTTGGCTTAGCTTGGTGAGTGAAAGTTCCTTACTTTCTTAATCGCTTAATATATTGTTCCCTGTGGGATCGACCCCGACTCATAGTTGGGTAAATTATATTGCATACGACCGTGTACACTTTCTCTTTGAGGAGTGGATTTGGACGTTATCAGGCCTCCTTCTCATTTAATGAAAATTCATGGGCCAAAGTATTCTTATTCGCGCGTCTACGAAACTAGAGATTTGGGTTCGAATTCAGCAAAGTAAAAAAAAAAAAGTTTCGCGAGGCAAAATCTTCATAGAAACTATGCCTATTCGGGGTAAAGTTCTGCCTTAAAGCACAACTTCTGTAATATCCTACATAACTATGTCGGACAAGGGGTAAAGTGTATGTAGAAATTATGTCTTAAGGCATAATTCTGTAGGATAACTTAATTTCTACAGAACTATACCCTTAAGCAACTTTACCCCGAATAGGCATAGTTTGCTATAAAACTTTGCCTTGTGATTTTTTTTTATTTTAATCTGCTGGGATAGTACAGTGCCTTGAGCCATAACTTTTGCCCGAATAGACATAGTTTGCTATGAAATCTTGCCTTGCGATTTTATTTTTTATTCTGCTGGAGTTCGAACCCACTAGAATGTCAGGATATTTTCAGCCATTTTTTTAGGCGGAGAGCAAAAATTAAAGACCACCCTGAAATAAGGCATTCCTTCGAATTGCCATTATATTTTTCGAGACACAAGATTGAAGCCCATGGTGTCGACATAATTGCTAATTACAAGATTAATTTATTATATCTAATTAACTTTTAATTCTTTTTTGAAACTTCCACTAGAAGGCCTACCATAAAATAGAATCTTAGTAGAAGTTTCACGTCCATATCAACCTACGCTGGAGAAATTTGCCGATTCAACCTTGGAATAAGAAAATAAAAGGATTACGTATGCATTGCTCAATATTTTCTCGTATATATATATATGCTAGAATTTATAATTCCACACTGAAAACCAAACTTAATAATCATTTCTGTGCGAAAAAAGGACTAAAGCCACGAGTAGTAGCTAGTTATAAGTAGTTTGCATATTCATGGCTCCATATAAGGTTGAGTTAAGCAGTGAAGTTAAGGCAAAGATTCACAAAAATGGTGAGTTTACTCTTTTCCTTCACTTACATGGAAGGAAAGATGGAACGTCACCAGCTCGGCGCAGCTGTTCATCGGTTTTTGAATCTTGATGGCCGTGTTGAAGTGAGCGAAGAAGGTTACTGCAGGTAAAATAAGACGACCGCTTTTAGTTGTCTTGATTTGTTTGAACGGGCCCTCGCCTGGTTCTTCGATGTTAATTCCCCCAAAGTTTACTTGGGCTGAAATGAGCAGAGTCAAGATGGATTAACTAATGAGTCGTAATTCAATCCATCAATTTTTTGCCAAGTTTTAATTCAATATTTCATTCTCTTTTAATTTGCTTAATAATTTTTTCCCTCTATTATGATTATATCTAAACATATAAACTAATAAAAAGAATTTATAAAAAAAATTGAGAAAAGTTTTTCATAGGTCAACTTGGGTTATATTTTATAATGACGGAGGTGGTGGGTGTGATAGTGACTAACAATAGTGGTTGTTAGTGGTGGTTGTGATGGCAGAGGTGATGGCCGGTGATAGTGGTGGTGGTTGACAATGGTAGTGGTTGTGATGACATAGATGGTTAGTCTGATGGTATGGTGGGGAGTGGCAGTGTGGTGTGGGGTGGGAGTGTGGTAGGGGTAGGTGGGGTGCGGGGTTGGTGGTGGGTGGTGATGGAAGTGGGGGTAGGGGTGGTGGTTATGAACAGAGTGGCAGTAAATATTATTTATACAAAAATACTTCTTAATGATATTAATACTTCATTCAAGATCGTTATCATTAACATATTTAGATCAAATAAGAGTTTAGATCTTAATCTAGGGATAAGACATAAATACTCCTGAACTGTACTCGAAGTTTCAGGAACACACTTTACCTTTAGGGGTCCTATTAACCCCTAAACTATTTTGAAGTGTAATAAATACACCCTTCGATGTTGAGGTGATATAGAGAGTGTTCTCAGTTAATGGCCTAAGGTCTCAACATTCAGATTTACACCTCCATTAAGTGCAAACAAATGACGCCTTAGTCTAAATTAGCCTGATTTTTAGATGGCTCAACGGGCGAGTCAAAATGGACGGGTTAATAAATGGACAGATTATTAGTAGCGATTTGGAGATAAATTGAGTGATATTTGAAAAAAAAATAGCTTTTGAAGCTAAGCTGAAAATAGTATTTGAATATTGTAAATGTTTTGGATTTTCATTTCACTTGAAGAAATGTTAAAATTTTGTGACAGAAATTTGAAAAACTAGTTTGCAGCACTTTTCAATCTTGAAAACCAACTTCAAGTTGGAGTTGGAATGTTGTAACAATTTGTTAACCAAATCTGGATTTGAAAATGTTTTTTATTTTATTATTATTAATTTTTTTTTGAGAAAAACATAAAAAATAAATCATGTCCAAATTGATCTTAGAACAAACTTGGACTGATTGGGCGAATCATGATTTTACGAGCTAATTTTGCCGTGCCTAATTTGCAGGTACTCTGCCAAGTTCTCCAGCCAGAGGGATTATGATCGAGCTGTTCAAAGAAGTAGCTGGTGGATTTCGAATCACTGTTCCATTGACGTTTATAGATGGCAGCCGAATACCCAATTCGGCGAAGTGCCACTTTTTATTGTTGGAGATATGGTGGAAGTACGTGTAGATTGACTCCCCGTTGAGTACCGCATAAACGACGTGGTGAATAAAGTAGCGGAAGCTATTTGCGCTCTCTTTGGTTGTGACGTCTCTATGGTCGCCACTTCAATAGGTAAACTTCCTCGATTTTGGTGTCATTCAGCTCGAAATTGTAGTTTGGAACTTCCCGCGTACGTTCAAATAGCTGATGGTCTACTAGTGGGATTGACTTATTCTGGAGCACATGCTTATGATTCTCCACAAGCACGACGATGCTACAATTGTGGTAGATTTGGACACATTCGGAGAACTTGTCCTGAGCTCAGTCAATGGACTGGAAGGTGTCCCAATCGAGCTAACCCGTCCAACTCTGGTCCAACTCAAGTCCATCGTCCTCATTTGGATCGAGAACCAGTCCCGATTTCTGAAGAAACGGGAGGTGGTATCAAAGCACATGAATCAGTATCGCTGACGAGTTCAGAAGAAAGACATGAAGGAGCCATTGGGAACACACAATTTTCTCTTGAAGAGTTGGTTGACCGCTCCTCGGGGAGCATTAGTCCCTCGAGGCCAGCTGAACAAACGGAAATGAGTCCTAATGGTGCTATTATTGTTGAGAATGGCAGGGACAACAAAGCGAGATTGTACAATACCAGAAAAGAGGTTTCTGGAATCCATGTTGTTCTGAAAGTCACGAATGACCAAAGGGGAAATCAGCGCCGGGCAACCATAACTCCCCACACTGGCCATGCCCCGTCACAGTGCTCGAAGAGAATTCTTTACCTAAGCATTGACAGTACTGATATCTGGGGTACAATTCGCATACTAAAGGACACATGTGATGGGAACGATGTTTCAATTGCGATTGTGCTTGATAAATCTTCTGTTCTATTCAATGATGATCGAATAGTTCGGTGCCTCGGTTTTTCTGCATCTCACTGTGTAAAGATGACTTTTCGAAGCTTCGGATCAGATGGCACAGCGATTGATGTGAAAGGTAATTGTTTGTTGATGTGGAAAAAGGAAGAAGTTAGTCTTAACGTTTCCCCTGAATTGTATGGTAATACGGAGCTTTTGACCCAAAATCTGGAATTTAACGCCTCGTGGGTGTTCAATGATTCTAGTTCTGGAGAAGAAGATGAATCTCCCCATGGTTTTTCTAGTTCCGGAGAAGAAGAAGGCTCAAGTGATTCCTTTGTTTCTAGCTCTAGCGATGAATTGTCTGTTTTGCCTTCTAATGGCGATGAATCCTCTGATTTGGAAGGAACCACTTTTTTTTCTATTGTTGGAGAAGAAATTTCAGACGAATCATTATCTACTCTTTCCCCAATTGGTGTTGCTTTGGCAGATTCGGAGGAATACTCCCTTTTCACTACTTCTGGAGAACAACGTTCAAACGATTCCTCCTCGTCATCTGGTGCTAATAATGAATCCTCATTTGCCCCTTCAAATGGAGACGCTAATTCGGAGGCATCCTCTTTGTTTTCCACTGATACAGAAGAACTTTCAAATAGATTTTCTGCTCCTTCCAGTTCTGATGAGTCATTGTTTCTTATTTTTGAAATTGACTGGGATTAGGCTATGATCCAGACTATATTTTTATCATCATTTAAACTCCTCCCGACCGTGCAAAATGGAGCAAATTCTGTTGAAACCGGGGAGACTGGGGAAATGAGAGAAAATAAACTTAAAGGTCCTGCAGAAACTCAAGTCCCGAACCAATTCAGCAAGCCCGAATAGAGAAGACACTCGGAGATAGTCATCAAGTTTAGAGCTACATTTCTCTTAAATTTCACTATAGAGCTCTGTTTGATTTGTAATTTTGTTGAGTATATAGAAACCATTTTTGGTTGTAGTAATATCAAGTGTACATGCATTTTGTATGCTTGTACTTAATGTCAAGGAAGTTTTGAAGGAAGTAGAACAAGAAGGTTCCTTTCTAAAAAAAATCTTCCTTTTTGAAAAAAGAATTCTTCCTCTTATGAGCTGGTTTACTCTCTTACACTACTTAAATAAATGTGGAGAAACTGTCACCAAGGAGTATGATGTTTTATTTAACATGCTCATTCAGCCTTCTTTCCTTTGTCGGAAGTAAGCATTATATTCCCTCGGGATAAAAAAGAGTGTCTTTTTTGGGTGAAAAGAGTGTTTGTTTAGCAAATCAAGAAAGAATTAACCTTATTTTTTCAGATTTACCTCTATTAAGTGTTATGTGATCAAATCCCAATACCTATTTAATAGGGGCAGTTTAGCCAAATCATCTATTTTTATCTAGGAGTTAGTATTTTCTTAAGGGGTGTGCAAAAGACTAAGTGGACACTCTTTTGATTAGGAGGGAGTAGCATCTCTCTAAATGTGTGACTTGTGTTCTTTGTCTAGACAAAATATTTACTTCCGAAATTTTTTCCTTCTCAAGTGGAATTTTACATCAATAATGTTGTGTTAAACAGTGTTTTGAGCAGAGGCAGAGCTAGGAAGAAAGTTACAGTCGGTGGAATCCAATAGCTTTAGTTAGAATTCTATATTTGTGTTACGAAATTCACTTAATAAGCATAAACAATTTATCAAGAATCTATTATGATATTTAAAAAAAAAAAATTAGAACCCATAAACTCAAAATTTAAGCTCTGCCTCTTGTTTTGAGTACTTTAACTATAACTGTGTAGTAGTAAGAGCCTACCATTGATTAGATCAAATCATCCTTTTTCTTTTGTTTATATTCAGTCAGTAATACAGTTTTGGGCCCCTTAGCTCAATTCGTAAAGGTTGAGAGTTTTATGCCTTAGGTTACACGTGTTAGCTTGGAATTAAGAAATAATAATATCTGAGAACCTTAATTACTAGTGTCTGGCAAGGTCAGTACTCGCCGATGTTTTAGGCCTGGACACATAGATTAAAAAAATTCACGTACTCCTAAAAATTAAGTGAGATTTCAACTAAAATATTCTTAATTTCCTTTTTCAATCCTTCCTAATAAGCATAACATCATTTGTTCCATTAAATGGAAGTACTAAATCTGGTGTTTAAGTAAAGAAGACTAGAGGGGTGTGGATCCATCATCCCCAAGCTTCGAAGACTACGGTGAGCCTTAAGGTTCGACTCTAAAGAGATATCAATCATAAAGAAAAGCTAGTGCTTTGGGTCGAAAAATACAAATTAAAGATATTTTAATAATAAATAAAAATATCACTATCTTTCCCGAAGTACAAATTAAAGATATTTTAATAATAAAAAAAACATAACTATCTTTTCAATCGAAGTGTCACTTTCATTTTGAAAAATGACAAAGTGTCCCTTTCCTCAAAGGCTCAAAGCTACTTTCTAAATGACATAATACTAAAATACTATCTTATCTTTATCTTCTCATTCAAAAAATGTCACTTTCCTCAAAGGTATATTCGAGGATCATCTTTGCCTGCACATGACACAGGCAGATGTGACTTGATGATGCCATTACTTTAAAAACTGCTGTTCTTGATCAGGAAGGTAGCGTTGAAATTTGAAAATCAACCAGGATGATGTGAATTTCAATATATTTGTCAAATTTGTCGAGAAAGATTCAAAGGCTACGCTAAGGTGGGAACCAAATAGAGTAGATATGAGTCGTTGCTGAACCAACAACACATATAAGAAGATTTTTAAAAAATGATAGAATTTTATAATTAGGATCTGAAAACGTGACCAAAAATCTGGTATTTAGCTTTAAACATGGAGTCATCTTTGATAGGAACGTTTTATCTCCCATGGTGAAACTTCTGATACAAATCTGAATTAATCGAGCCCCAAAATGGATAATGAAAAACCAAAAGGAAATTAACATAAAACTGTTCGGAAAATTATAACAATATTGACCTATAATAGGTAAAACATGAAAATAAGTAATCGGATTAACACTGCCTCGTGAAAGAAGGCACTGCATTGAAAGCGATAATACCTAGCAAACAAGCCAAATAATACATAATTCAATATAAAAAGGAATAAAACTTTTTCTACCGAAGGCAAAATATACCCCTGTACTATCAGAAAAGGGTCAAATATATCCCTCGTTATACCTTGGGTTCTAAATATATCTCTGTCGTTATAATATGACACATATATATCCCTCATTTTAGGGGGGGGGGGGGGGGGACACGTGTCATCATCCTATTGGCCTATTTTAAACTATCCTCTAATTAATTAAAATCCAATCCATATCCCGGTATCCGACCCATACTCATACCCGAAAAATTCTTAGCTTCTTCAATGGCTCCTCCACTGTTGGTGAATGATTGGACCCACAAGTAGTAGCGGATTCAAAATTTTCACTTAGAGGGTTCGGAAAAAAATAACAAAAGCTAAACATAAAAAATAATGTTGTCATTGAGAATCAAACATCGGGCAGTGGAGAGAATTTTGAACACCTTAAACCACTTTAGCTAACCTTTATTATTTGTTTAAGGTATTCAAAACTTATATTTTTACATAAATAAAGAAAATCTATCTATATATACAGTGTAATTTTTAATCGGGGATATTCACATAAACACCCTCCAGCTCCCCTAAATTTGTCCCTGCCCACAAGAAGAAAGAGTAGGAACCAGGACCCACAGGATAACTTTCTTCTTTACATTATCAAACTCAAATGAACAAAGAATAATTCCAACAAGAACAATACAGGAAATTTCATGGAGAGAGGATAAGAAAAGAAAAGAAAAAAGGGTCAATAACATCGTACGTAAGGGTCCCCTGTATGAGGACTTGTCCACATAACTTATGACTTGAGCAGATGTGACTTGATGATGCCATTATTTTAATGCATTAAGATTGTTGTTCAAACAAGATAGTATTGAAATTTGAAAATCAAGCAGGATTTTGTGGATTTCAAATATAACTTCACAAAATATGCAGAGGAATCGAGTTAATATTTATTATTCAAATTTTCTCAAGAGTTACTCAAAGGGGGATCAAAAAGGGTGGATATGAGCGGTTCTGGCTCAGCCGGAGTGGGTAATCTCTCCAATTCCTCCAGTACCATGCTAAATGACTTACACGTGTCCCCTTAAATATTCCATGGCCCAGATTAATTTTGTTAACCAAATATCATTAACTATAGTTACCAACCGTTCTCTCTCCTCTATAGTTACCAACTATAGTTAATTTTATTTGGTTAACAAAATTAATCTGGGCCATGGAATATTTAAGGGGACGCAAGATTGCCCTTCGTTGGGGTGGTCTTTAATTTTTGCCCTTCAAATCAGTGGTCTGTAATTTTTGCCCTTCACTAAAAGCTCCTTGATTTCGGGTTCAAACTCCCGCTCATTCAAAAATTAAAAAAGAATTTTTTTAACTCATAAGTTGAGATTCGCAGGGCATAAGTTGGGTTTCAAACTCTACCTTTGGGTAAAATTCTATATATATATATATATAAAAAAAAATTTACAAACTTCTGCCCTGTGAATCCCAAATTATGGCTTGCCTTTTTTTTTTTTTTTTTTTTTAACTGAGCCTGGGTTCGAACCCAAGACCTTTGGGCGTTAAGCAAAGGTTAAATATTAAAGACCGCCAATTTGAGGGACAAACATTAACGACCAACCCAAAAGAAGGGTAATGCGCGCAAAACAAAAAAGGGCAATTCGCAGAATTGCCCTTCTTTTGGGGTGGTCTTTAAATTTTGCCCCTCATATTTGCGGTCTTTAAATTTTGCCCCTCATATTTGTGGTCTTTAAGTTTTGCCCTTAGCTTGGATACCTGAGGTTCTGGGTTCGAACCCCTGCTCAGGCATAAAATAAAAAAATAATTTCGCAAGGCAAGGCTGGAGGGAGTGTATGCCGGATCCGGCAAAAAGTCCTTAAGGAAAAACTAAAGTTATGCCGGAGGGGGCATAACTTTTCCTCAAGGCATAGTTTAGTTATGCCTAATGGGGCAAAACTTTTCCTTAAGGAACTATGCCTTATGGAACAGACTTTTAATTAAGGCATAACCAAAAGTATGCCTCATAAGGCAGAACTTTTCCTTAAGGCAAACTTTTAGTTATGCTTTAAGGAAAAGTTCCGCCTTATGGGGCATACTTTTAGTTATATTTTATGGGGCACACTTTTAGTTAAGGCATAACTAAAAGTATGCCCTATAAAGCGAAACTTTTCCTTAAGGCATAATTAAAAGTTTGCCTTGAAAAGTAAAAAAAAAATATAATAAAAAAAAAAAAAAAAAATATATATATATATATATATATATATATATATATATATATATATATATATATATATATATATATATATGTCTCAAGGCAAAGTCTGCCTCCTCCGGCATAACTTTAGTTTTTCCTTAAGGATTGTATGCCGGATCCGGCAAAAAGTCCTTAAGGAAAAACTAAAGTTATGCCGGAGGGGGCATAACTTTTCCTCAAGGCATAGTTTAGTTATGCCTAATGGGGCAAAACTTTTCCTTAAGGAACTATGCCTTATGGAACAGACTTTTAATTAAGGCATAACCAAAAGTATGCCTCATAAGACAGAACTTTTCCTTAAAGCAAACTTTTAGTTATGCCTTAAGGAAAAGTTTCGCCTTATGGGACATAATTTTAGTTATATTTTATGGGGCACACTTTTAGTTAAGACATAACTAAAAGTATGCCCCATAAGGCCGAATTTTTCCTTAAGGCATAATTAAAAGTTTGTCTTGAAGAATAAATATCTCAAAATGTCACTCAATTATGAAAAATTATATAGCAAAGTTATCAACTATGTTTTGTATCAATAAAATCACTCAACTTACAAATTTTCTCTTATAAAATCACTTAGCCATATTTGTCATAAAAAATAGAGTAAATCCCACTAATCCTCCTTAACCTTTTTGGTTTGAGAAACAATACTCCTTTTACCTTTTGAATGGGATAATAAACCCCTTGATCTTAAATCTAACGGTAAAGATGAATTGGCAAATTTTATAGTTAAGGGTGTCCATTGCCTCTGTCAAAATTACATCAAATTTGTTACCTTTTGAAAATTACATCAAATTTGTCAATTCAACACATCAAATTTGTTACCTTTTAAAAGTACATCAATTTTGTCAATTCAACACCTTTTAAAAGTACTAGCTCAGCTGACTAAACACCTACCAATCTAAAGCATGCATCAACTTATACGTGAACCTTTCACAGCCTTTTACATACTAACTGTAATAGGTATTGTCTAGTTAGAGGGTGCTATGCTTTAACTAGGACAAAACAAAAATGTGTATCTATAACATAAATTGCGCATGAACAAAATTGTGTATTTAAAGAGAGCTCAAATCTCCTCCTCAGTGAAGAATCAGCTGGTGGAAACAGTAGGCCAGTCGCTTTAAAATCTATAGGTATCTGCTGCCTTAAATGGTAAAGATGAAGCATGGAGAAATATAAGATTTTAAGTTGAAAGGTTGAGCTTGCAATATCAAAATTAGCAATGAAATCTAAAGGAAAAAAATATGTCGACTACCACTAAATCCTAACCAGTTTAAATGGCTGAGAAAACACAAAGCTTGAATACTGTCCATTCCATCAAACCAGCTATGGAAGAAAAAAAGAGAAATCTATAGAACTTTCTTGACATCAGTTAGTTGACATTTCTACAGCTGACAAAGCTCTTACATCTGAACTATCTACTCAGTGGAATTACAAATAAAACAGCTGTCTTGTGAAAGCTAAGAGATGATAATAATGGAAGTACCATACAAGAGTTTACCTCCAAATTCCAACGATTCAACTTGATGAGTAACTCCAGTAGTTTTGTTCCATTCAGGCTTGCCGAACAGTGGTAATGAGCTAAGTTGCCATTTAGTTTATTAGTGGTTCACTGAGAGTTTAGAACATTAATGTAGCTGAGTGTTGCACTTGCGTTGCTAGCTTGCAGGATGGACTGTTAGAGTTCTTGATCATGAGTTGATAACGGGAAATTGAACTCTATGAGGTTGAATTTCCTGTTGTTACTTGGTAGCTCAGTGGTAGAGCGATTGGCTCTCCCTAGAGACTTTTGATAGCTAAAGTGATGAAAAAAGTAAACAATCCTAGCCTAATCTGTGTCATTAGTAGATAAAACAGAGGATTCATTGCCTTACAAGAAAGTAAATATTTTGTCTAGACAGATAGCACAAGTCCCAAATCTAGAGAGATAGTATAATGCTTGCTCCTAACCAAGGAAAGGAAGCTGAATAAGTATGAAATTTAGTGAAGACAAACCAAATATTATCCTTAAAGTTCCAATGTGATAAAAATAAAGCTCAAATATTGTCCAGGTTCCATCAACCAGCTAACGAAAACCAGAGAAATCAATAATCACAAGACGAAGATAATTTTAAAAAGAACCTTCTTGTTCTATTGCCTTCAAAACTTCCTTGACATCGATTACAAGTATACAAAAAGTATGTACACTTGACATTGCTGCAACCAAAAATGGTCAGAATCAAAGTATAGACTCAACAAAATTTCAGATGAAACAATTATTAAGAGACAATTATTAGAAGTACCATAGAAAAATGTAGCTCCAAACTTGATGACTAACTCCGATTGCTTTCTCAATTCGGGCTTGCTGAATTGGCTCGGGAGTTTTGATTCTTTGCAGAACCATCAATTCTCATTTCCCGGGCCTCAACAGAATTTGCTCCATTTTGCACTGTTATGGAGACTTTTGAGGCTTTAAATGATGATAAGAATGTCATCTCAAATCATAGCTTAATCCCAGTCACCATTACGAATAAGAACAAATGATTCATCACCTTCTTCAGAACTAGAAGGAGCAGAAGATATGTTTGAAATATCTTCTGCATCAGTGGAAAACAAAGAGGATTCCTCTGAATATGTAGCTCCGTTCGGAAGTAAAACAGAAGATTCACTGCTAGAACTAGATGACGCGGAAGATATGTTTGAACGTTGGTCTCCAGAAGTGGAGAAGAGGGACGTTTCCTCGGAATCTGCAAAAGCAACACCAATAGAAGAAAGAGTAGATACCGATTCATCGTTTGGAAGTTCTTCTCCGGCAGCAGAAAAAAATGAGGATCCCGCTGAATCTGTGTTTCCATTTGAAGGGAAAACAGATGATTCATCGCTAGAACTAGAAACACAAGAATCACTCGAGTCTTCTTCTCCGGAACTAGAAAAACCCCGGGGCGATTCATCTTCTTCTCCAGAACTAGAATCATCCGATTCACCAACCAACCACGAGGCATTAAATTCCAGATGTTGCGACGTATTACCATATGATACAGGGGAAACGTTAACTCGGACTTTTTCCCTTTTCCACATCAACAAGCAATTTCCCTTCACGTCTATCACAGAGCCATCTGATCCAAATCTTGGAAATGTCATCTTCACAAACTGAGAATCAGTGAAACCGAAGCGTCTAACAATTTGATCATTGTTGGCTAGAAATGAGGATTTATCAAGTACAATCGCCAACGAAATATGGTTTCCATCGCATGTGTCCTTTAACTCGCGAATTGAACTCCTGTCCTCAGCGTCCTCAATGCTTGTGTATAGTATTTTCTTGGAGTAGCGGCGGGCATGGCCAGCACAGGGAGTTATGATTACTCGGCGCTGATTTCCCTTTTGATTATTCAGCTGAGTGACATTCACTGTAACGTGGATTTCAGAAACCTCCTCTCCTAAGTTGTAACATTTCGGCTTTCTTTCCTGGCCATTCTCAACAAGCATAGCACCCTTAGGACCCATTTCGGTTTCTTCAATTGGCCTCGAGGGACTAATGCTCCCCGAGCAGCGGTCAAAGAACTCTTTAGGAGTAAATGGCGGACTTGTTTCTTCACGACGTTCTGGACTTGTCGGCTCAAGAGGACTGACAACTGGATCAGCAACTGCGACTGTGACTGGTTCTTGATCCAAATGAGGACGGTTGACTTGAGTTGGAACAGAGTTGGAAGGGGTAGCCCGGTTGGGAGATGTCGTTCGTTGATTGAGCTCAGGACGAGTAGTCCGGTTGGGAGATCTTGTCCGTTGATTGAGCTCAGGACGAGTAGCATGGTTTGGAGATGATCTTGTCCATTGATTGTGCTCAGGACGAGTAGCCCGGTTAGGAGATCTTGTCCGTTTATTGAGCTCAGGACAAGTCCTCCGAATGTGTCCAATCCTACCACAACAATAGCACGTCTGTGCTCGAGAATAAGCCAATCCCACTAGTACTGGACCATCACCAGAGTCTATTCGAACGTGCAAAGGAAGATCATCAAGACAACAATTCTTAACCAAACGAAACCAAAACCGAGCAGGTTTACCAATAGAAGTGTCAACCATAAAGACTTCACAACCCAAAGGCTCACAAACAGTATTTCCAATCTTAGTCAACACATCATCTGTCCAGTACTCAACTGGAAGCCCGTTATCTAAACGGGCTTCCACCATATCTCCGTCAACAAAAACTGGCACTACTTCACTGAATTGAAAATTTGGCTGCCACTTGTAAACCTCAATTGAATATCGATCGAAAATACGCCAGAAACTATTCTGAGTAACAATATCACAATCCATTTGATCAGATAACTTTGCAGAGTACTTGCCATAACCATGTTCCCTCACTTCTACACGTCCTTTGAGCTCGAAAGCACGATTAATATCCCTACCTAGCTCGAAACATCCCATCTTCATCCTTCCATCAAATACGCGAACGTAAATAATATGCTCCACTTTTGCTTGAATCTTTGCATTTTCTTCATCACTGAACTTAACCATCGGCGATGGAGGCCGATAACGAGAGTCTCCTGCCATGAATATGCAAAGTAAGTTTGCTTGTGATTTTACTGTGCAGAAAAAAAAATTAGGTTTGGTTTCTTGTGTGTGTGATACTAAATTCTAATGGAGGACTCCATCTATATACTAAATACTAACCTTGGTGACCCCATTTCTATTTGCCTAACAAATTCATATTCCCTCAGTCCAAAAATATTGTCATTCCTTTTCTTTTTAATCTGTTTCAAAAATGTTAACACATTTCTATATTTAAAAATTATTTAATTTTATAAGATAATTTATATCCACACAAATATTTAAGACTTATTTTGAGTCAAATATTTTAAAAATCTTCCTTTATTTCTTAAATTCTGCGTCAAGTTAAACTAAAACAATCCTTTTTAGACAGAAAGTCAGTTAGCTTTCTTCAGTTTTTTTATTTCATTTCATTTATAAACATTGTGTGGGATTAATTTTGTATATCAAATCATTTCTGTACCAGATTTACAAATATTTGTATTTTGCCTTCTACAAAACTTTTGTACATCTCTCTATATGGCTTTTACTACTTTCATTCATGCTAAAAAGGACTAAGGAACATTTGTTTTTTCTTGGGCTGTAACAATTTCCAATATTTAATATTCTAAAAATCCTTATATTAGTTTTAAAGTTTAGCTGAAACTGATACATTAATTTTTTAATTGAAAATATCAAATAACTAAAATTTATTAATGAAAATTTATGATAGCGAAAATTATAAATTAAGGATAGAATGATTATTATGTACTACATTCATCTCATATGTATGGCCCAATTACCATAAGGAGATTCTAACAAGAATTTTACTATGAAATTTAAATTTATTTTATTAACTCTCAAAGTTATGGAATTTGAAGTTCGAAATTTAAAACAAAAATTAAATAGTGTGACCCAACGAGAGGCGACAGTACTTTTATAACTTAATGTTGAATTTAATTATTTGTCCCAAAAATTATCCATAGTTTAGTCTTAAACTCATAAATTAATAATAAATATCTAGATATTTTATTATTTTGTAAAAGATTATATAGAGAGATTTTAATCTTTCTAATAGCATCACTTTTGAATTTCATCCTAATTTTACATTCTTTAATTTACACTGAATAATCATGAAAATATACCTTTAAAAATAATTAGTCACCGTGTTGGGAGCATGGGCTCCATCTTTTGAATGCATTGCCCCACTTGAAACTTTTAATTGTCTTTCATAGCCATTGACCTATTTCCTTCCCAATTTAGTTAACCATAGGAACATTTTGAGCGAGTATGATTAGTTGTTTATGCTAGAGCAGTTGTAAGATCTATTGATGGATACTAAAAAGTTCATTCTTAATTTTGCACCGGGAAGAAATAAGAAAACAACAAAGGTAAAAAGAAAGTATATATGAAATTAAAAGGGGAAAACTTAGTCCAAGGCTTCAAATCAATGTTTTAAACAACAATGAATAATAGTTCTGTTGTAAGCAAGAGCGAAATCAAATATATATATATATATATATCATCTTGTAACATAAACTAAAAGCTACTAAAGGAATAAGATGCTCAATGCACATTACACGTGTTATCTATCTTCAGCTAGATAAAATCTCAGATTCATGAGGTATGCACTCTATTTCATTGTAAGCTTAACGTAACTTCTATTTTAATCACAAGATTAATTTGATAAATAACTTACAATTTATATTAATTGGAATCCCAGGAATATGGGTCAAAAATATATATTTGCGACTGTCTTAGCACAAAAATTTAAAAATCGTGTAACATAGAGGACTATTGGACGATTGCTCACATATAATAGCTGTTGCCTGTTGGGCCATGGCGTAGCCTGGGCATAACCTCACAAGTATATACAATAGAAAAGTGTGTACTTCTTTTGTTTCGTAACTTTGGTGTCCGGCTAACTTGTCCACACAATTATCATATAGCGACTTAGACTAATGAAAAGAAATCACCTATTAGTATTATTTGACCTGAGACCTCAAAATACTCAGTACACTTTATTGATCACTAGATTATTGATATTTGATTGGTTCTCGTGGTATTTTACTAAACATATTTAATCCTGATTTAACTAAAATGTGTGTTTTAGTTATGGAAAAGTGTGAATTTAAACGTAAAACGTATTAAATATTGAAACTATTTAATAGGAGTAGTTAATAATTAATTAAATTTTTTGATGTTTCTAAAGTTGAATATAAAAAATGTGCATTTCCATTAATTAAGAATTACGTATAATTGATTAGATATTATAAGGATTATAATTAGAGTTTATCTATATTTTGGGTACTAAACGCCCAAAAAAAATGTACAGCCACGTCAATAACGTGCTGATAAGGTGTGTTGACTGCTTCCACGAAGTGTATTTTCCTTCTTTTCTATTTTCCTTTTTGCTCCTCCTACAAGGTCAACCTTGAACTTTACCAAACAATTTACCGATAATTCGTTTGGTTAAAAAGCAAGTTATTCAGGATTAGTAATATAGGTATTGTAATAGGGAGTGTAATGTTTGTACTTAGATATTCGATTTGTTATATTAAAAACCATCCATTTTTACTTGTCCTGTATACTAAAAACAGATGTCTGTTTTTACTTGTTCAGTTTGAAACTAAGAGATAAGTTACGGTTTCATACCTATTTTATCCTTATTATTAATTATTGAGTTAAATTTCAAGGAATTGTTAGTATTCTGCACAGATTTTAAAGTCTATTTGGTTGATTTCAATCATGACTTAGTAATAATTAGGGATGATATAATAAAATTGTCATTCTATTTATGGTTCCTTAAGGGTGTGTCAAGTCAATACACGATAAGTAAAAATGGACGAAGGGAGTAGAATGTATAGTTTAAATTTGTGTATTATCTTTTATTAATAAAATAATAAGTAGTATTGATTACTAAATGAAGAATTATTTGTTTGATTTGATTGTTTTAGTTCATGTATTATTAATTCTCATTTTTTTTTATTTCACATCATGTCCCGTACAAAATACGTAAATTCTAGCTTAATTTATGTATGTTTTAGTTATGCGGAAAAGTAATATGGAATCAAATATTGTAGTATGAAGTTAAGCTAAAGTTTATATGAAAAGAAAAGGTTAAATCGACATTGTATTAACAATGTAAAATTTTAAAAGGAAATTCACTTAAATAGACGCTCGCCCAAAAGATTAGCCGACAATAAATAATATATGTATGTTATAACTATGTATAATATTTGTATATAAGTTATAACTATGCATAATATTTGTATATTACTAGAGATTGTATATATTTGTGGGCCAAATGTGTAGCTTCTCCAATTTTAAAAGCAAAATAAAACAATTCCAAATTCTTGTATCAAGATTATCTTCTAAGTTCAAGTCTCGATAGCCGAACAACACCTAATTTTTTTTTTCTTCTATTGATTGGAGTACTATATATTCTCTTAGTTCAGTACTCCTACTTTTAAAGTTACGAATAGAATATAGGCCAAATTCAAAAATTAAGATATCTTTTTTGGACATTTTCATTGACTTTCGTTTGGCAAAAATTCAACAATGTCCTCTTTCTTATCTCTAATATTTTTTTTCTATTCAAGGAGTGAAGCAGCGTATTTCTCAAGCTCAGAATTTATTAGGTTAAAGATTCCATTTTGTGGTCACTATTAGATGGAAGTTTAAGAAAAAAAAATTAAAATAACAAAGACATTAATTACAAGTAACAATTTTGACTAATGCCACACATTATAGAATAATACTCCCTCGGAATCAAAAAGAGTGTTCACTTAGTCATTTGTACACTTTTTAAGAAAATACTAACTCTTAAGGGAAAAAAAGGTAATTTGACTAAACTGCTCCTAATTAGTATTGAGATTTGATTACATAGCACTTAATAGGAACAAATCTAAAAAAATAAGAAAAATTCTTTCTTGATTATAAATAGACACTCTTTTTTATTCAAGAAAAAAAATTAGGTGGACACTCTTTTTTATTTGGGGAGTACATAAACAAAGATTAAATTCTTATTACTCCCCTCAGCTTGCTCTGCCGCTGTAATTGTCTTCTTAGCCCCAGCTGTCACTCATAACATTTTTATTTATCCTATTAATTTTTCATATATTCCCTCCGTTTCAATTTACGTGAATCTATTATTTTATTAATTCATGCCAAAAAAATGATCTCTTTTTATATTTGGAAATAATTTATCTTTATGCAATCATTTATAGCCATACAAAATTTATGTGACTCATTTAACACCACAATTTTAAAAGTCTTCTCTTCTTTTTTAAACTCCATGTCCAGTCAAATGGGTTCACATAAATTGAAACTGAGGGAGTATCTCTTTTGCCTAAGCAAAAGATGTTAAAGTCAAGTGTTCATTTTTATTTATCCAGATTATTTTTTACATTCTTCTTAAAAAAGTATTAATTAAATATTTTTTTTACTAAATTTGTTAATTATACTTTCAAAATCTATATTTTACTAAATTATCTTTATTAATTGTACTTTTAAAATCTATATTTAACTGCTAGCATCTAATAAAGGGGTAAAATGTCAATTGCTAAAAACTGAGGGGGGGGGGGGGGGGGGGAGATATTTGATAGTAAAGCAAAGTTGAAGGGAAAGTAATTCTCACACGTAGATATATTAGAGAGCAAGCCCATATTTAGAAAGATCTTGAAATTTAATATGACACTTATTATGCATCAAATTTAAAACGCTTAAAAAAACACTTAAAATGGATAAGATGGAGTATACTGTGGGATATATGTATATGTTAAGTCTTGATTGGTAATGTAAAGCCAAAGTTTCCTTGTGGCTTCTTTTTTATTTACTTCTCTTTTGTTCTTCATGAATGCAAAATGTCCTTCATAGGTAGTCGAAAGTCTTTATTTTCACTTTATAATGAGAAGTCTTTTATTGAGTTAATAAATGGGCGAGAATAAGGGAGCGACGTCGCTCACATGAGAATTGAGTTTCGTAGGCAAAACCGGTTGATTTGCCCCTACGTGAGGCCCAATTCAAATTTGGTTTTGCAAAATATTATTTTTGATAATTTGAGCTTATCAGAAGTTGTCCAAATACACTTACCAGAATTATTGTCTAAATTCATCCCCTAGAATTAATGGACGGTGAAAGAACATTATTCCCTTCATAATATCCCTAATTTTTTTGCTGACATTATTTCCCCATTACACATAATTAATTGGCTGACATATCTTTTGTGATCCTTTCTTCTTCTCAGAATAGTTTCTCGCTAATTGTGCAATCTCCAAACTTTCAACCGCGAGTGCACGTGTTTGAAAGTGACTGTGGAGCCTTGGGGAGTGAGCGGCTACAACTATTTGCATCCCTATCAAACCGAAATCACTTTTACGATAGTGGCTTGCCACGACATGGTTTTATGATAATTTATTTACTGTTTTAACTTTCTGATTTGAATCACTACATTTTAGTGACATATACGTTGTGTTAAATAGTGTTTTGACGTACTGTAATTGTGGGGAATGATGTAGTAGAAACTAGGGGTGTTCATGGTTCGGTTTGGGTCGGTTATTGATTAAAACCATAACCAAACCAATTTAGTCGGTTTTTAAATGTCTAAAACCATAACCAAACCAAATAAAATAATAACCACCGGTTTGGTTATTGTCAGTTTGGTTCGGTTTGGTTCGATTTTTCGGTTTATGACTAGCAGTCTCGAGACTTATCAGTAAAACATTAAAAAGTTGAAAAAGACATGTCTTTTTTTTTGTTCAAACGATAACTTTTATTTATAGTTTAAAGTGGAACATACATCATAGAAATATTTTCACTAATAGTAACAGTGTAGTACTCAAGTTACCCAAAGTTGCTAAACTATTACATATAGAGCTAAAAACTAACTTAGTAGTGGCTGCACCATTTTTGTCATCTTAATACACATACCTGGAAATAAAGTAGAACATAGGAGCTTTTAGTTGTTGTTACAAACATACATATTAATTAAACATAAAGACTACCTAAATTAAAATGGAAATATATGAAATAAAAAAAAATTATGTAATGATCCCAAACTTTGGGGCAATACTTGCATTTTGCCCTCAATTCTCCCATTTTATTAAAAAAACTTTGTGTAATGATTCCAAACTTTAGATGTTTTTCTATCATTATCCCAAAGGCTAGGGTCTCGACTAACTACAAGGAGTTGTTATTTTCTGCTTTTTAGGAGGATTACCCACGGAAGAAGTATTAGGGCATTACCATGTGCTTGAGTTGCAGCAAATGCTGATGTTACTGAAGTATCTTCCATAGGAACCTCCAAATCTACAACTTCTGTCCTTTTCATATGACAAAATATTAGAAGTTTAGGACTCATATAGACAAAAAAAAAAAAAGGTATAAATTCGAAAAAAAAAAAAAATAACCTAAAATCAAATGATTGACAAAGAAAGGCTAAAAATTTAAGTTAAAGACATTAAACTCTAACGTGATCTTCTATTAGTAGGTTTACACTTAACACTTAATTAAAGAGTTAAAAGACTTAACGACATGGGCTTGGACATATTCTTAAAAACATAAACCTTAAACAATCATGTAAAATAAGTAGACCAAAAATCAAATTAATGATTAAAAGGTATAAAATATTTATAATTATTTATGAAAAACTAATATTATACGTATAGATAATTATAAAATTTATGTATATAATTTATCGGTTTGGTTCGGTTATTTTTCAATAGAATCATAACCAAACCAAATATTATCGATTTTTAAAATTTAAAACCAAATCAAACCAAACCAAACCAAATGTCGATTTTTTTATTCGATTTGATTAAATTTTCGATTTGGTTTTGGTTTTAACCAAAACCGTGAACAGCCCTAGTAGAAACTAGAAAGGGTCCCTTATTATAATGTCGGATCGAGCATAAAGTCCTTAAGAAAAAACTAAAGTTATGCCGGAGGGGGCATAACTTTTCCTCAAGGCATAATTTAGTTATGCCTTATGAGGCAAAACTTTTCCTTAAGGAACTATGCCTTATGGGGCAGACTTTGAATTAAAGCATAACAAAAGTATGCTCCATAAGACAGAATTTTTCCTTAAGGCATAGACTTTGCCTTATAAGACAAACTTTTAATTATGCCTTAAGGAAAAGTTCCGCCTTATGGGGCACACTTTTAGTATAACTAAAACTATGCCCCATAAGGCGGAACTTTTCTTTAAGGCATAACTAAAGTTTGCCTTGAAAAGTAAAAATAAAATCAAATATACTCCCTCCGTTTCAATTTATATGAACCCATTTGACTGGGCACGACATTTAAGAAAGAGGGAAGACTTTTGAAACTTGTGGTTCAAAATAAGCCTTGAAAATTTGTGTGGCTGTAAACCATTCATAAAGTGAATTTGTTTCCAAATTAGGAAAGAGGTCATTCATTTTGGCACGGACTAAAAAAGAAATAGGTTCAAACAAATTAAACAGAGGGAGTATGTCTCAAGGTAAAGTCTACCCCCTTCGACATAACTTTAGTTTTTCCTTAAGGATTGTATGCCGGATCCGGCATACACTCCCCCCAGCCCTGCCTTGCAAAATTATTTTTTTATTTTATGCATGAACGGGAATTCAAATCCAGAACCTCGGGTATCCAAGCGAAGGGCAAAATTTAAAGAACACAGTGACAAAATTTAAAGACCACCCCAAAAGAAGGGCAATCCGTGCAAAAAAATGAGTACAAGTCAAGTAGAGGTCACATCTATCATTTTGGCATCAAGGCCCACAACTCTATATACTACTAGTTGGATGATGCTTTAAAAACTAAATTAAAGAACAATATATATGATCTAATTAATAAGGGACTCTTTCTACTAACGAACACATTCCCCACAAATCCACAATTACGTCAAAAGTTACAACTTATGACCAATGTCTTTGTTTTTATTTTTTTAAACAATGACGTTACTTGCTTCTTTGAAAATGTCTTATTAACTTCTAATATTTTTTTTTTTTTAAACTGTCATCTAATAGCCGACCACAAAATGCAAATATTATTCCGCGCTTGAGAAATACGCTGCTTCAATTCTTGAATAAAAATATAATTAGAGATAAGAATGATGACACACATAGTTGAATTTTCGCCACCAAAACAAAACCTTTCTGTGTTTTTTTACTGCAAATGGAAGTCCACGTAAATGTTCAAAAGGGATATTTTGATTTTGTGGCCTATTGATTTTTTTTTTAATTTGTAACTTTAAAAGTATGAGTATTTAAATAAGAGTAAATATAGTACTCCAATCAATAGTAGAAAACAGAAATTAGGTGTTGTTCGGTTATCGAGATTGGAAGATAATCTTGATACAAAAATTTGGAATTATTTTACTTTGTGTTTAAAATTTAAGAGTTACACATTTGGCCCACAAATATTTACAATATTCTAGTAAATATACAAATATTATACATAAGTTATATACAGTATATATTATTCATTGTCAGCTAATATTTAACCCTCACTATTAAAAACACACACACACACACAACAACAACAACAACTCAATTGACGCTGTTTAATTTGGAAATCTATTTCAAGCCTTAATTGTGTATGTGTCCTTTTTGGCAAAGAACTTCCTTTTTTGAATCTTCAACCGCATATATAAGAACATTCTAGTTACTGACATGGTAATTGTGTAATTCGTAAATGTTGACATTATTCAAATATGTTATTCCCTTTTCGAACATGCAATAGAACAAGAAGTTTCTTGTTACTGATATAGTAAATGTTGGCATTATTCAAATATCAACATTCGAAAGGAAATGACATATTTGAATGGTGTCAACATTTACATATCACACAGTTACTATATCAGTAACAAGAATGTTCTTGTTAACAAGAAACTTTTGTTCTATTGCATGTTCGAAAAGGGAATGACATATTTGAATAATGTCAACTTTTACGTATTACACAATTACCATATCAGTAACCTGACGAGCTATTCAATCAGGAGAATCGGCTTTGTTTTATGTCTTCCTGAATATTCTTATATATGCAGTTGGCCATTCAGAAAAGGAAGTTCTTTGCCAAAAGGACACATACAAAATTAAGGCTTGAAACAAATTTCCAAATTTAACAGCGTCGACTGTCAATTGAGTTTTTTTTTTTTTCATAAGAAGTGTCAATTATTCTACTCAAAATATTTCGTACTCAGTAAATTAAGTACACTTGCAGCTAAAATTTTCCTCTCAAACAAAGAATCAGATGGTGATATACTGGTATTAGTAGACAGTGCTGGGATGCTAGTGACATGTTCGCAACACTCAAGTTGTAGCACATATCATTTAATGAGTTATTTGCTCCCTTTACCAACTGTTGAAAACCAAGAGAAATTAATAAATCATAAGAAGAAGATACAACAACTGTGCCTCAGTCCGAAACAGATTGATATGGGCTATATTAATCCTCACTGACTGTTTCTCCATTTAAATTGATCTCAATAAGCACTATACAAAGTGAGGATCTATCATGAATTGGTTAATTTTATGTTGGCTGTCAAAATGTACTGCAACCCTCCTCCTTTATCTGTGCTTGGGACCGGCAATGTGAGCAAGCTCATATAGGCAGAGTCAAATCATAAGTACGAAGATAATAAAAAAAACCACCTTCTTTTATTGCCTTTGTAACTTTCTTGATATCTATTACAAATGCTAAAAATGTGGTTAGAACTGGAATATCTTCTCAACAGAATTACAAATAAAATAGATGTTTTATGAAAGCTAAGAGACTGATTATTGGAAGCACAACCCAAAAAGAATGTACCTCCAAATTCCATGAGTCCAATTTGATGACTAACTCCAACTGTCTTCTCTACTATTCAGGCTTGCTGAAAAGTGGCAGTGAGCAAAATTGCCATTTATTTTTTCAGTTCGCAGCAACTATTCACAAGCTTGTGCACACGTGGGAAAGTTGAAACTTCTATTTTAGCTAAGTGTCTTGCGACCTTAATGCTTGATATTTCTCCTCACTGAGCAGCCCCTCGACTTCCAATAAAGGGACTTGAGGTTCAACAGAATCATCCATTTTCAGCTCGAATGGACTAACCTACCACCCACGAGGCACTAAATGCGAGCTGTTGGGACAAAAGCTCCCGATTACCACACAATACATCCCAAACATCGACACAAAGTTCTTCGCTTTTCCACATCAGCCAGCAATTACCCTTCACGTCCACTGGCGAGCCATCTTCTTGGAAGCTTCGAAAGATCATCTCTGCACAGTGAGAAGCAGAGAAACCAAAGCATCTAACAATTCGATCATCATTGGCCAGAACAGAGGATTTATCGAGAACAACCGCCATGGAAACACCGTCTTGGTTGCAGGTGTCCCTTAATTTGCGAATTGCAGCCCGGTCACCAGCATCCTTAATGCTTGTGTAAAGCAATCCCTTGGGGCATCCCGTGGCGGGTGCATTGCCTGTGTGTGAAGTTATGCTTACCTGACACTTAGTTGCCGTTTGTTTATACAAGTTACTGACTCTCAGTGCAACCTCTAATTTAGAAGTCTTGTCTCCTAGGTCGTACCATGTTGACCTGGTTTCCTTTCCATTCTCAACAATACTAGCAACCGTAGCCCTCATTTCTGTTTTTGGAAGACGTGTCGGTTTACTACTTCTGTCAGAGCAGATGGCGTAGCAATCCTCCACTGAAAATGGATTCGTCGGAGTGATCTCTTCAAGAAGGCTGGTTCCAGATCCTTGAGATTCTGATTCAATGGTTTGTAAAGCTTCGATATCTCGCGAAGTTGGCTTACTTTCCTTGCCATTCTCAGCGGGAATAGCCTTCATTTCTATGTTTGGAATTGGGGTTGAGGAGGTGGGAGAGCAATCTACTGATATTACATGATTTGGGGCGGCCATAGGACTGGTTGCTTCAAGAAGTTCATGACGACAATGAGCTTGAGTCGGACCTGACATGGCTGGGTTCGGAGATCTTGACTGTTGTCTAGGCGGCGCCACAGAACAAGTCCGGGCAATGTGTCCAAGTTTACCACAATTGAAACATTTCTGTGCTGGAGAATAAGCCAGTTCCACTAGTGGACCACCAGGTAATTCAGCGTGTAAAGGAAGATCACCTGAACCGCAACCGTGCAACTTAAACCAAAATCGGGGACGTTTGCCTTTTGAAATATCAATCCCAAAGACGCGACAACCCAAGGCCTCGCAAACAGCATTCGCAATTCCAACCACCGAATCACGAGTGCGGTACTCAAAGGGAAGCGCTTGTAGTCGCACTTCCACCATGTCTCCAGCATTAAGAAGTGGCGCTTTACCGAATTGGAAATTTGGTCGCCATTCATAAATCTTAATGGAATAGCCATCAAAACACTTCCAGTAACTAGTCTGAGTAGCTATATCATAATCTCTCTGGCTGGCAAACTTCGCTGAGTACCTGCAAAGGGTGGCTCAATAAATTTAGTAGCCTAAAGTCAAATTTTGTTAAGAAGCCTTAAGCTTTTCACACTAATTTTAATCTTTTTGAGATATTATACTGTACCTACGATAACCTTCACCATTTACGTCTACAAAGCCATCGAGATTCAAGCGGACATGAAGATCGGAGCCGAGCTTGTTTGGCCACACCCCCTTTCCAAATAACTGAATGTAAACAACATACTTAGCATTTGCGTGCATGCTCATCATATGGTCATGACTGAAGTTCACTTTCAATGGTTGAGACCCACCATTTGGAGAGTCTCCTGCCATAATTATACCCCAAATATTCCAATCTACAAAAGATTCAAGTTTTGGTTTGTTTTATGAATTCTTTGTGTGATGGATTTTTTTTTTCTCTTCCAATGTACTGAAGATTCAAGTTTTGGTTTTGTTTTATGGAATCTTTGAGTGATGGATTTTTTCTTTCTTTTCTCTTCCAATGTACAGAAGATTCAAGTTTTGGTTTTGTTTTATGAATTCTTTGTGTGATGGATTTTTTCTCTTCCAATATACATAAGATTCAAGTTTTGGTTTTGTTTTATGGATTGTTCGTGTGATGGATTTTCTTTCTTTTTATAGATATATAAAGCTTACTTAACAACTATAACCTCAACAACTCCACACAAGAGTCAACTGCTGACAAGAACTTTTTTTTTTTTAAAGTAATTATAGTAGTGATCAAAATACATTTTTTTTTTATATATTTTAGGAATTAAAGTGGAAATTCTCCTCAAAAAAGAATGTAATAACGCGGTGTGTGTGAGAGTGAGGGAGGGGACTTGGGAGTTGGGGTCAATGATACAAATAGAACATTCTTAACGAATTAAAGCACAATTTTTCAAACGAATAAATACGTTTGTTAACCCCCCCCCCCCCCCCCCCCCCCGGCCTCCTTTTATTTGTTTTCCATTACCTACCGAATAGTTTGATAAATATATTTGTCATTCTTATTACATATGTTTCTGTTAGGAAGAAACAAGCAACAACCAAATTGCACGATTAGGTAACAGCGGAAGAAATACTCAAGTCGGAACTTACCACACTATTTGAACCAAGAGAAGACAATAAACACCAGCATAAATGGAAATCCGGACAACAGTTATACCAACAATAAAATAGCAAAACAAGCAAAATAAATCGAATGCAAGAAACACCAAATTTACGTGGTAAAACCCCTTCAAGGTGAAAAAGAAACATCCACGGGACCTCCGGCCCACAAAAGCTCCACTATAGTCAACAAGAGTTACAACAATATTCTCCAAATGTCTAGAACAACAAAACCAAGCACGCAGTAACAATACATAAAAGATAGCACCAAAACTAGTGAAGAAAGGAGAGAAATCACCCCCCAAAAAGGAGCTACTGTTCGTACTCAAGAACTGGAGCTACAGACCAAAAAATCCTATCTCCACCGTTGAAATTGAAGAACCAGATGTTTCTAACCCTCAGTTCAAATTTCAGCACAATCCAACGGTTAACGAATCGGGAAACACAATTTAAAGAGGACTACTGTAGCAGAAAATTTCTGGACGAAAATCTGTTTTCTCTCTCATGTTTTTCTCTCTATATGACTGCTATGAATTCACTCTTGTGTTTTGAAAATAAGACCTAAATTGATCCTATATATAGAAGAATTTTTTTAGCAAAAATGGCCTGGTCCAAATTGGATTGGGTTTTATTAATTCAATTCCACATAGGAAGGGAAAACCCAAAAACCTAACAATTGTCCCCCTCCCGACTATGTGGAGGAAACCGCCATCCCGGCGATCAAGCAACACTCTAAATCTAGACTTGCAGCCAAGCCTAGAGCAACCCGAATGGATGACATCTTCACAACTGGAGAAAAGATTTCATCAAAATCAACTCCCTTCTTTTGATTAAAGCCCTTGACAACCAATCTAGCCTTGTACCGTGGAACTGGGTTACCATCTTCATGTTTCACCCTAAAAATCCATCTTTTTTTCAAAGATTTTCTATCTCTAGGAAGCTTAACCAGATCAAATGTATAATTATGATGCAAGGATTTAATCTCATCTTGCATAGCATCAAACCACCTTTTTTTTTGCTTCACTATCCATGGCCTCATCAAAACTTTCAGGTTCTCCCCATCAGTTAAGAGTACAAACTCATTGGGAGAATAACGAGATGAAGGTACTTTCTCTCTAATAGATCTTCTGAGAGAACTCTCTGGAGCATCAATAGCAGCTAGTTGCTGTCCAACCGCATCATCTTCCACTGGAGCATCAACAATATCATGCTGGTCATTCTGAACATGATCACTATCTTCATTATTAACTTGATCTTCATTATTTTGAAGATTTTCTTCAAGTGCAATAGTCACAGGAACTGGATCAACATCAACTAAGCTCTCATTGCTCTAAGAATCAACCTTCTTAGCTTTGTCAAAATCTTCAATTGTCTGGTCTTCAAAGAACAAAACATCATGGCTTCTAACAAGTTTCTTCTCAATTGGATCATAGAAACAATAGCCAAATTTGTCATGACCATAACCAATGAATATACATTGCCTAGTTTTAACTTCCAACTTTGACCTCTCATCCTTAAGAACATGCACAAAAGCCTTACACCCAAAGACTCTTAGATGAGCATAAGAGACATCCTTACCAAACCAAACTCTGTCAGGGACATCACCATCCAAAGTAACAGTAGGAGATAAATTGATAACATAAGCAGCAGTATTAAGTGCTCCTGCCCAAAAAGAATCTGGCAGCTTAGCATCTGAAAGCAAACATCTAACCCTCTCAACTAGAGTTCTGTTCATCCTCTCTGCCAAACCATTTAACTGAGGAGTCTTTGGAGGAGTTTTCTGATGCCGAATACCCTGCTGTCTACAATAATTATCAAAGGGACCAATGTATTCACCACCATTGTCTGAGCGGATGCATTTTAGTTTCTTCCCTGTCTGTCTCTCAACCAAGGCCTGAAAAGTCTTGAACACATCAAGTACTTGATCCTTGGACTTCAAAGGAAATACCCAGAGTTTGCGAGAATGATCATCAATAAAAGTCACAAAGTAAAGTGCACCACCACAAGAGCTTACTTTAAAAGGACCACACAAATCAAAATGTACCAACTCCAGCAAATCCAGCTTTCTTGATGGCGAATGACTCTGAAAGGAAACTCTTTTCTGTTTCCCGGCTAAGCAATGAACTAGGCTGGGCATAAATATCGAAAATCAAAAAACCGGACCGAACCTAATTAATTCAATTTTTTGGGTTTTCGGTTCGGTTTCGATTTTCAGAAATTTCGGAGTTCGGTTCGGTGTTCGGGGTTTAGTGTTCGGTTTTTCGGGTTTTCGATTTAAATCGAAATCTTATATATTAGCAAAAACATATTAAATGGTCCAATCCCATGTCCATTAAATTTAAATTTAAGCCCAAAAAAAAAAAAAAAAAACCCAAGCCCTCTTTCAGTTATCCGTAATTTTCAGACCTCTGACTTCAGAGAGTTCAACACTTCAACTTCAAGGTTCAAACTTCACACTTCACGACGGCGATTTCGTTTCTTCCCAGTTTCGGCGGAGAGTAACAGAGTAAGTATTTATCTCTCTCACTTCTCCTAATCCTCAGTCCTCACTTCTAGCAGCGACTTCTCTCTCTCACACTTCTCCTAATCGACTTCATCGAGTTCGAGTTCGACTTCATTTGTTCTTTCTTGTTGTGCTATTGTGTTTTGGTTTTGATGTATTAGCAAGCTATATGTTTTGGTCGTGCTTTTTAAGTCTCTGCTTGTTGTCAATTGGGTCATTTTTATTTTGCTCTTTTATTTTTGAATTTATGGTACTTTTTGGTATCTTTTGTTTTGCTTGTTATGTCGTCTATGGTGAATTTATGGTGTTTCACTGTTTTGTGTTATTATCTTGTTGATGTGAGCTTCTTGCTACTGTTTTGATTGCTGTAACATGATAATTATCTGGTGGTTGTGAATTTGTTGTAATTAAATGGGTAGTTGTTTGATCTCCATGTATACGGAAAAAAGAAATAGACTTTTATCATATCTGGTGGTGTGCTGTTATTTTTCGTTGAGCTTTTGGTTTTTAACGTGCTGGCCTACAATGCCTTATATTTTCTCTTTAATTTTCGTAGATGGCGGATGAAACTAAATTAAGTGCTGCCGATTCAACTGATAGCATACCTAATACAGATGATACTGATAGTAATGATAACGCACTTGACACCCAGTTAACAAAGAAAACAATCTAGATCTAGTGTTTGGGATCATTATGAGAAGATTGTTGTACAGGGTATTGATAGAGCGAAGTGTAAGTATTGAAAAAAAGATCTTGCTGCAGCAACTGCAAATGGCACAACAGGATTGAGACAACGTTTAGGGAGGTGCATTCCATATAAATCCCTTATTAAACCTCCCACTCAGAAAAAGATACATTTTCCATCTAAGGATAAGCATGAGCTAGAGGAGCATTGGGAATTTAATCAACAATTAATTAGGAGGGCTTTAGTTGAGATGATAATTATTGATGAACTACCATTTAGCTTTGTAGAAAAGGAAGGCTTCAAGAAGTTTATGAGTCAATCCCAACCTCTGTTTCAAATTTCTTCCCGTAGAACAATAACAAGGGATTGTTATGAACGTTACAATGAACTGAGACAAAATTTGAAGAAGTCTTTTAGAGAAGCACATTCAAAAGTTTGCCTTACCACAAACACATGGACATCATTGCAAAAAATTAATTATATGTGTTTGACTGCTCACTTTATTGATAGAGATTGGAAGTTGCATAAAAGAATACTGAATTTTTGCCCTGTCACTAGTCATAAGGGTGACCACATGGCAGAGAGTATTAGTAATTGTTTGTTTCATTGGAACTTGGATAAGGTATTTACTATTACTGTTGATAATGCTTCTTCAAATGATGTTACAGTTAATTGTCTAAACAGTTAAATATGTAGGGAACTAATATAATGGATGGTAAGCATCTTCACATGAGTGTATGGCTCACATACTTAATCTAATTGTGCAAGAAGGTTTGAGGGAAATTGATGCTTCTGTCAAACGTGTTAGGCAAATGGTAAGGTATGTTAGAGTATCTTCGGCAAGAACAAGAAGCTTTAAGAAATGTTGTGAAGTTCAAAAGGTGGGATATGCTAAAAAATTACTTCTAGATGTGCCTACTAGGTGGAATTCCACCTACCCGATGTTGAATACGGCATAAATTTTGAGAAGGACTTTGATAGGTTTGATTTTTTTGATGAGAATTTTAAAACTTATCTTGCTACTCATGTTTGTGAAGATGGAAGTGTTGTAGGTACGCTTGAATGTGATGATTGGGTGAATGTAACGAATGTGATAAAGTTTCTTGAAAGATTTTACGAGCTCACCGTAAAGGCTTCAGGTTCACATTATGTTACTTCTAATGTTCATTTTGAGGATATATGTGAGCTTGATGTATATTTGAAAGTATGTGTAGCAAGTGAAGATCTTAGTTTGAGTAAAATGGCTGAGCGGATGAGAGAAAAGTTTAGGAAGTATTGGGGTGACCCTGAAAAGATGAACAAAATGATTTTTATTTCTTCCGTATTGGATCCTCGCAACAAGTTTGTGTATGTTAGCTTTGCGCTTGAAGAGCTATTTGGGGAGGAAGTTGGAAAGAAAGTAAGCGAAGGAGTGTACGACTATATGAAATCTTTGTTTGGAGAGTATCTAAAAAATTATTCAAGAGCATCTCATCATCAATCGTCTCCTTCTGTATCTACTTCATCTCATGATACATCTGATGTAACTTCTAGTTCTGGGTCCTCTTCAAGTGTGAAATCAAATGCTTTGAGAACTATGCTTCACGTGAAGAAACAAAAGGAAGATTCTGGAAGTGGGTGTGCTAAATCCGAGTTGGATAAATACATTGGTGAACAACAAGAGCCAATAGATGAAAGTGAAACCACCGTTGAGTTTAGTATCTTAGGTTGGTGGAAAGTTAATGCTCCTAGATTTCCTGCTCTTTCAGAGTTGGCTCGTGATGTATTGGCTATTCCGATTTCTAGTGTGGCGTCGGAATGTGCATTTAGTACCGATGGTCGTATACTTGATTCGTTTAGAAGTTCATTGACTCCTAAATGTGTGCAATCTCTTATTTGTGTTCAAGATTGGCTTAGGAAAGAGACTAAATCTATTAGTGTGGAAGAAAGTTTGGATCATCTTAAGGAACTTGAACTTGGTAAGATTTTGTATTTTTTTTATTTGTTTTAGTGAAAAAAAACAATATACTTTTTTATGTTGTATGACATATTTAATTAAATTATCTTTAGAGATGGCAAATAGTGGAAGAGATCCTTGCATTGTTGATGTATGATTGCAAAATTGCTTCTTTGTTACTAGTGGTAAGTTAAATACTTTATTTTGTAGTTTTGTTCTTTTATCTTGAAATTTATATTCTAACTATTGGTTTTATCTGTTTTTTGTTATTTTCAAGTTCAACTATGCCTTCTAGAGCTCGTTCACAAGTTTGGGAACATTTTGTAGTGGTTCAAGACAATGAAGAAGGGCGTAAAGCAAGGTGCTTGACATGTGATGTGATACTTAATTGTCATAGAGCAAACGACACATCTTTCTTAATGAAGCATATTGAGAGATGTCTTGAAGAGAGGCGGATTCGCCTTCAACTTTAAGCTTATGTTTTGAATTTGGTGAATTTCGGACTTAATTATGATTGTTATGTGAGACGATGGATTTAACACTTAGTGTGACAGCTTATGTTTTGTATTTGGAGCTAAACTTTAGGACATTTATGTTGTTTTGACGTTTGGTTGCTGCTCATTTTAAGCTTATGTTGTTTGTGTTGCTCGTTTTTGTCTTGTACGTTGTTTGTTGTTGCTGGCTACTTCTACTGGTTTTAATTTTGTTGTTGTTAATGGTTCTGTGATACATCCAAGAGTTGCTTCTGCTGATCCTGGATTGGCCCAAGTTGTGAAGGTTGTTGTAATGAAGCATGTTGTGCTAGAAGTGATTGTTGTTGATGCAGTTTCTGTGGAAGCCGAAACTGTGCTTGGTTATTATCAGAGAAATGCTGTTGTTGGTTAACTTGATCTGAGGGATGGGATGGCATGAAACTTTGCTGCTGAGTTTGACTTGGAATCTGTTGTTGCCTTGTTGGTTTCTCTGCAGCTGGTTTTGAATTGATTGCGGAATAACATTTTGAGATTGCACAAGATTCTGAGCTTGCAGATGTTGTGCATGAACTTGAGTGATAGGCAGTGATTAATTAGTTGGATTTTGTCTCGGTTGATGACTGACATCAGACAACTATTGTTGCGACTGTACTTCAAGGACACATTGTTAGTTTGTTACAACAAGTTGTGCTGCTATTTTGGCCAAGGACACATTGTTACAAGATTGATGTAATCTAATTGTGCTGCTGGTTTGGCCTTGTATTTTTGGTGCAAGGAGAAAGTACCATGTTATACTAATAGTTGGTCTGCCTTGGTGGAAGATAATGCGTGACTTAAGCAGAGTCACGTGCATATCAAAAAAACCGAATTGAAAAAAATCGAAACCGAACCAAACCAAACTTCAAAAAACCAAAACTGAAAGAACCGAACCGAACTAGTTTGGTTCGGTATTTGGTGTCCACCTTCAAAACACCGAAACCGAAATAGCCGAACCGAAGTGTAACACCCCGCATCTTGGAACTAAGTCTAGGCTCATATCATTAAAGTTCTAGTGGGTTGATAGGCCTATTTCGGGCAGCGATAACTACTTGATCCGTTGCGAATCTGGAAGAACTTCCTTGGTGAAAGTTGTAGCCCTATGAACTAGCTTTCCAACGGTATATTATGGGGATTAAACGGACATCTGTACAAAGAGTTATGCCCATTTGACTGAGGTCTGTTCGCTGGAAAATTCGTCTACGTTACGGTGACGTTACGGACCGTAACTCGTGTTACGGGCCGTAACAGTGAGCCGTAACACGGACGAAATTTCCAGAACCTCACTGGAAATTCACTCCAGGATACGGTCCCAAGATACGGTCTGTCCCTTCGTGTTAAGGACCGTACCTTGTGTTACGGACCGTAACAGTAGACCGTAACACAGGGAAAATTTCCAGAAACTTTCTGGAAATTTTCATCAAGGTACGACGCCACGTTATGGTCCGTACCCTGTGTTACGGGACCGTAACATGGGCGTGTTTTGGTCCGCAGTTGAGTTTCGGGTCAACTGACTTCGGGAGGCCATAACCTTATCGTAAGTTGAGAATTTGGGAAAACTGAAAGAATGAAAGTTGTAGAGAATTGAAATACCTTTCCAACCATAGGTTGTGAGTTCACAGGCGACGTCGGGATAGGGAGATATGGACGTTTTAAGACAGAACAGTCCCGACCCGTTTTCAAGTTGGGTCAACCCATTTTCCCATTGGTATATAAAGAAAATGATTACCCTAGCAACCATTATTTCCCTCATTTTCAGATTTTTAGAGAGAGAAAAAGAAAGAGAGGAGATCTAGAGAGAAGAAGTGGAGAATCAACCAAGTTTAAGGCCCCGAATCCCAAAGTTCGTGAAGGATAATTTGTAGTACAAGTTGTGGTCGTCATTTTAAGCTAAAGATCGGACTTGGGGGTGTTGATTTCGTGGTGACCACCCAAAAGGTAATATTTCTACTCCCTAATAACTTATAATTGTGAATTGATGAATTCTTGGGAGAATAATAATTGGGTTTGTTGAAGATGATTATATGAACTATGCTAGAATTGTTGGATTGTTGACTTGGGATTGTTGTATTCATATGGGTGATGAAGAATGATGTTAATTGCATCTAATTGGGATTGTAGAAATGACTAGAAGTAAAAGAATGGGGATTTGGTGAAGAAAACACCATTAATGAGGGTTATAGAGCTTCATGCCCACTAAGTGTTTGATAAAATGCTTAGATGAACAAAATATGGATATTGTTGCTAATATAGAATCTCTATGACTTGTATTGCTATAGATTGAAGTTGAAGGGGGTTGAAGAACATTGTGATAAGCTCAAAAGAGGGAAGTTAAGGTATGTAGAACTTCCATCCATATGTGGGAATCTCTACGTTCTTCCCCATGATCCGTTACGTAAATTCCATGAAGTTCAAATCCTAGGGCATTAAACCCAACATATTGGTAGCCCGTAATTATGTATTTATGTACATGAATTTTGTATCTATATTCGTTATTGTATTCCTAATCTTCCATTACGGTTATTAGGAATCTTAGCTAAATCCATGAATCATGAATTCTTCCTCATGCGTTCTCATTATGTTTATATGAAACTTTATGATTTCATCCGGCATGTTACAAGTATGTTTTCAAGACAAGTATATATATATGATTTCGAATTATTGTTATTTGCTCATGAACCAAAAAAATATTTTGTAAGACTATGACAAGTTATCTTATGAAACTATACAAGCAAGTTAAGATTCATGAAAACCATGTACAAGCAAGTTATGATTCATGAACACTATGTACAAGCAAGTTATGATTCATGATATACCATGGGCAGCAAGTGCCACTATTTTACATGTTCATGTTTTGGGAGTTGCATTAATTACCGAGGAGGGCTTCAGATAGCCTGAAACTACGTAGCCACCGTAGGATGAGGATCGCTCCACCCATGTCCCGGACGATCTCTCATAATGACTGGATCCTTTCATATTTTACCAAATCTCATGTTCCCTGGCAAGGACTGAGTGTTCTGCTGGCGGGACGCAAGCACCAGACCATGGATCGGTTATAAGTTATTGCTCTCCCTACTTATCATGTTTTTAATAATGTTATATATATACATATGTACTCATGCTCATGTTCATGTCCAGGTTTTCAGTTCCAGTTCTTATCATGCTATTCCCTATCCCATGTTATTTATTTCGGTTGCTTTACATACCAGTATATTCAATGTGCTGACGTCCCCTTTTATTGCCCGGGGGCCTGCATTTCACGATGCAGGTACAAACTTACAGGACGACGCCTCTGCTCATTAGGATCTGCACGTACCAGCTTATTGGTGAGCCCCATCTCATTCGGGGTTTACTTAATTGTTGTTTATGATTAGTTATGCATCTGAGGTATGCTGGGGGCCTTGTCCCAGTAAGTATGTATTCCAATCAGACTCATGATAGAGGTTTCATAGACTAGACAAGCCAGTTATGTCATGTCAGACAATTGGAGTCATATAGCCATTTTGGCTCACTCATGTTTAAACAGGTATTTTATTAAGTATTATGACTTACCATGTTTTATAAAGGCTCGTTATGCATTCATGTTATATTCCGCTTATGTTATGTATCATGATGATTCAGCAAGCCATGTGGTTCGCTCGGTCATATACAGTCAGGCACCGAGTGTCGTGTTACGTCCAGGCCATGGTTCGAGGCGTGACAAAGCTTGGTATCAGAGCCTAGGTTCAAGGATCTTTAGGGAGTCTATGAAACCGTGTCCAGTGGGGTCTCTTTTATATGTGTGAGGGCCCCACACATATAAACAGTTGACCACCAAGACATTCAGGATTGTCTCATTTCTTTCATATTCTAGATCGTGCAGTTAGAGTAGTATTTTTAGGATGGCTTCCTAATTCGTGCGTGTACGTGTTTTCAGAAAATGCCTTACAAAAGAACTTACAAGAAGAAAAAGACAGCCACCAGCCAAAGAGCTGCCGTTGGAGTAGCTCACGAAGAGACTGTTCCGATTCAAACAACAGTCCCCACTGCTCCTACGGCTACATCTCCTAACACTTCTGACATGGATATGAGAGGAGCCATCCAGCTGCTTACTCAGATTGTTGCCAACCAGGCGCAGCGACAAGAATCAGCCCCTAGCTTAAGTGCTAGTGGTGGGTCAAATAGTTCAAAAACTCAGGAATTCTTGCGAATGAAACCTCCAACTTTCACAGGGACTAAGGCTGAGGAGGATCCGCAAAATTTTATTGATGGCCTACAGAAAGTGTTTTGTGTTATGCATGTCACTGAGACTGAGGCAGCAGTGTTTGGTGCTTTTCAATTACAGGATGTTGCTCAAATTTGGTATGAGACATGGGAACAATCTCGAGGGGAGGAAGCATCTTCTGCTACTTGGGATGAGTTCGTTGACGCTTTCCTTGGCCATTTCATGCCTATCGAGGTTCGGGAAGCAAAGGCTATGGAATTTGAGAGGTTGAGGCAGGGTAGCTTAACCGTTCAAGAGTACTATCTCAAATTTATTTCATTGTCCAGATATGCTCCTCATATGGTTCCCGACATGAGGGCAACGGTTAGGAGATTTGTACTGGGGTTGAAACCCGAATTGCATAGAGATGCCAAGACTGCTGCTCAGAATGATAAGATGACTATCTCTAAGATCTTGGCATTTGTGCAAGGTAATGAAGCTGAACTGAAGAAGGAGGAAGCTCTGCAGAAACAAAAGGATAGAGAATTCAACAAGAGGGCTAAATCTTCAAGTAACTTTAGCCAGGGAGGAGGTAGGCGGTTCTTTAAGAACAGGTCAGCAGGACCCGCTCCATCTGCAGCTAGTGCCCCAGCCCCTAATTTCAGAAATGACAAGAAGCAGAACTTTAGACCATCGAGTTCTCATTCTCAGGCTAGTGTGGGTCAGTCAGCCTATACTATTCCAGCTTGTACCAAGTGTACCAAGAGACACTTAGGTGAGTGTCGTATGGGTACAAATGTGTGCTATGGTTGCGGACAGAAGGGCCACATTCAGAGGGACTGTCCATCAGCCAGACAGGGAACCAGAGGTAATATGATGCAGTCCATAAATTCAGCGGCTCCTCGTCACAATCAGGCCCAGCAGGGGCGTGGAACGGCAAGGTCCGGCAATACAGGTGGTGGTCAGAACCGTTTGTATGCATTGACAGGTCGTCAGGATACAGAGGCTAGAGCAGATGTTGTCACAGGTACCCTCACAGTTTTCACCTTTGAAGTATATGCCCTTATTGATCCAGGATCTACCCTATCTTATGTAACCCCTTTTGTTGCTAAGAAATTTTGGTATTGAACCTGAAAAATTATATGAACCCTTTGAGGTGTCCACCCCCGTTGGGGAATCACTCACAGTTAGACATATGTATAGGGGTTTCCCAGTTCTAGTCTATCACCGCAGAACCATAGCTGATTTAGCAGAATTAGAAATGGTAGACTTCGATGTGATCATGGGTATGGATTGGTTAGCTTCATGTTATGCCACAGTATGTTGTAGAACTAAGGTGGTAAGATTCGAGTTTTCTAATGAGCCAGTCATAGAATGGAAGGGTAATTCAGTAGTACCCAGGGGTAGATTCATTTCTTACCTAAAAGCCATAAAAATGATTTCCAAAGGCTATATCTACCACCTAGTTCGAGTCAAAGATTCAGATGCTCAGACTCCCACTCTCCAATCTGTTCCAGTTGTAAATGAATATCCGGAAGTCTTCCCAGAATATCTCCCAGGAGTCCCTCCTGACAGGGAGATTGAATTTGGAATTGATCTACTTCCCGATACTCAGCCGATATCAATTCCGCCATACAGAATGGCTCCAGCGGAGTTAAAAGAGTTAAAAGCCCAGTTGAAAGATTTGCTTGATAAGGGGTTTATTAGGCCTAGTGTTTCACCCTGGGGTGCACCAGTCTTATTTGTCCGAAAGAAGGATGGTTCTTTACGTATGTGTATAGATTACCGTCAGCTGAACAAGGTCACCATTAAGAACAGGTACCCTCTTCCTAGAATAGATGACTTATTTGATCAGCTGCAAGGCGCCCAATGTTATTCCAAGATTGATCTCAGAACAGGCTATCATCAGTTGAAGGTTAAGGAAGTTGATATTCCGAAGACAACTTTTAGGACCCGTTATGGCCATTTTGAATTTCTTGTTATGTCATTTGGGTTGACAAATGCACCAGCTGCTTTCATGGATCTTATGAATAGAGTCTTCAAGCCTTATCTCGATTTATTCGTCATTGTCTTTATTGACGATATTTTGGTGTATTCCCGTAATGAGGCCGAACATGCAGAACATCTCAGAATAGTGTTGCAGACTCTTAAGGATCGCGAGATTTTTGCAAAATTCTCAAAGTGTGAGTTTTGGCTTAAATCAGTGGCGTTCTTAGGCCATGTGATCTCGGGTGAAGGTGTTAGAGTTGATTCTCAAAAGATTGACGCCGTAAAGAGTTGGCCCAGACCCGCTTCAGTTTCTGATATAAGAAGTTTCTTGGGTCTGGCAGGTTATTATCGACGCTTCGTGGAAGAATTTTCTTCTATCTCTGCTCCGTTGACCAAGTTGACTCGGAAGAAAATTAAGTTCCAATGGTCAGATGCTTGTGAGCGAAGCTTTGAGGAGTTGAAGAAGAGATTGACTTCTGCTCCAGTTTTGACTTTGCCAGAGGGGACCGAAGGCTTCGTGGTTTATTGTGATGCTTCGGGAGTTGGTCTCGGATGTGTCTTAATGCAGCATGGTAAAGTTGTAGCTTATGCATCTCGTCAGCTCAAGGTTCACGAAAGGAATTACCCGACTCATGACTTAGAGTTGGCAGCAGTAATTTTTGCACTTAAAATATGGCGACATTATTTGTATGGAGTGCACGTTGATATCTTCACTGATCATAAAAGCCTGCAGTATATCTTCAAGCAAAGGGAGCTAAATCTTAGACAGAGGAGATGGCTCGAATTGCTTAAGGATTATGATGTGGATATTCTTTATCATCCGGGAAAAGCGAATGTTGTAGCGGATGCTCTTAGTCGGCATTCCATGGGGAGTTTAGCCCACGTGGATGTGGACAAGAGAATTATGACGAAGAAAGTTCACCGTTTGGCCAATCTTGGAGTTCGACTTTTAGAATCCAGGGATGGTGGTGTGGTTGTTCAGAATAGTGCTCTTTCCTCTTTAGTCGTTGAAGTCAAGGAGAAATAATTTAGTGATCCCTATTTATTGCAGCTGAAGGAAGGGATTCACAAACATAAGACAACGACATTTGAACAAGGGGGAGATGATGGTGCCTTGAGGTACCAAGGCAGATTATGTGTCCTAGATGTAGATGGACTCAGAGAGCGAATCATGTCAGAAGCTCACAATTCCAGGTATTCCATTCACCCAGGTTCCACTAAGATGTATCATGATCTCAAGGAGATTTACTGGTGGAACGACATGAAGAAGAATGTGGCAGATTTTGTAGCTAAGTGCCTGAACTGTCAACAGGTGAAAGCCGAACACCAGAGGCCGGGTGGCTTGGCTCAGAATATTGATATTCCTGTCTGGAAATGGGAAATGATCAATATGGATTTTGTATCAGGTTTACCTCGTTCAGCTAAGAGACATGACTCTATTTGGGTGATCGTTGACCGGCTTACTAAGTCAGCACACTTTTTGCCAGTCAAGACCACATATTCAGCAGAAGATTATGCCAAGCTGTATGTTAGTGAAATTGTTAGATTGCATGGGACACCAGTGTCCATTATTTCAGATCGTGGTGCTCAGTTTACAGCGAATTTCTAGAAATCCTTTCAGAAAGGATTGGGTACAAAGGTGAACCTCAGCGCAGCTTTTCATCCACAAACAGATGGCCAGGCAGAGCGTACTATTCAGACTCTGGAGGATATGTTGCGAGCATGTGTCTTGGATTTCAAGGGTAATTGGGATGATCACTTACCACTCATTGAGTTTTCATATAATAACAGTTATCATGCTAGTATTGGGATGGCCCCATTTGAAGCTCTGTATGGGCGAAGATGCATATCACCAATTGGTTGGTTTGAAATAGGTGAAGCGGGATTGTTAGGACCAGATTTGGTTTATCAAGCTATGGAGAAAGTCAAGTTAATACAGGAACGTTTGAAAACAGCTCAGAGTCGCCAAAAGTCGTATACAGATGTAAGACGAAGGGATTTAGAATTTTTAGTTGATGACTGGGTGTTCCTTAAAGTCTCACCCATGAAGGGTGTTATGAGATTTGGCAAGAAAGGGAAGCTAAGTCCCAGATATATTGGACCTTACAGAATTCTACAAAGGGTCGGTCTAGTAGCTTATGAACTTGAGTTGCCACAAGATTTGGCTGCTGTACATCCTGTGTTTCATGTGTCCATGTTGAGAAAGTGTGTAGGAGACCCATCGTTGGTTGTTCCTACTGATACTATAACCGTTAAGGATGGGTTGACTTATGAGGAGATCCCTATAGCCATTCTTGATCGTCAAGTTCGCAAGTTGAGAACTAAGGAAGTAGCCTCAGTAAAAGTCTTGTGGAGGAGCCAGAAGGTTGAAGAGGCCACATGGGAAGCCGAAGAGGACATGAAATCTAGATATCCTCACTTGTTTGAAGAGCAGGCAGATATCCTTCAAGGTAAATACCTTTAGTTTTCATGTCATGTTCCTTATGTATTCATGCCTCACGTTTCACGTTCAAGTTCATGTATTCACGTTTCCATGCAATCAAGTCATGTTAGTTCAGTCTCCATGTTTCATGTCATGTTTCCTTCATGTTCATGTACTCAAGCCATGTCCAGCCATATTATTAACCATTATCCATCATTCGAGGACGAATGATCCCAAGGGGGAGATATTGTAACACCCCGCATCTTGGAACTAAGTCTAGGCTCATATCATTAAAGTTCTAGTGGGTTGATAGGCCTATTTCGGGCAGGGATAAATACTTGATCCGTTGCGAATCTGGAAGAACTTCCTTGGTGAAAGTTGTAGCCCTATTAACTATCTTTCCAACGGTATATTATGGGGATTAAACGGACATCTGTGTAAAGAGTTATGCCCATTTGACTGAGGTCTGTTCGCTGGAAAATTCGTCTACGTTACGGTGACGTTACGGACCGTAACTCGTGTTACGGGCCGTAACAGTGAGCCGTAACACGGACGAAATTTCCAGAACCTCACTCGAAATTCACTCCAGGATACGGTCCCAAGATACGGTCCGTCCCTTCGTGTTACGGACCGTATCTTGTGTTACAGACCGTAACAGTAGACCGTAACACAGGGAAAATTTCCAGAAACTTTCTGGAAATTTTCATCAAGGTACGACGCCACGTTACGGTCCGTACCCTGTGTTACGGGACCGTAACATGGGCGTGTTTTGGTCCGCAGTTGAGTTTCGGGTCAACTGAATTCGGGAGGCCATAACCCTATCGTAAGTTGAGAATTTGGGAAAACTGAAAGAATGAAAGTTGTAGAGAATTGAAATACCTTTCCAACCATAGGTTGTGAGTTCACAGGCGACGTCGGTATAGGGAGATATGGACGTTTTAAGACAGAACAGTCCCGACCCGTTTTCAAGTTGGGTCAACCCATTTTCCCATTGGTATATAAAGAAAATGATTACCCTAGCAACCATTATTTCCCTCATTTTCAGATTTTTAGAGAGAGAAAAAGAAAGAGAGAAGATCTAGAGAGAAGAAGTGGAGAATCAACCAAGTTTAAGGCCCCGAATCCCAAAGTTCGTGAAGGATAATTTGTAGTACAAGTTGTGGTCGTCATTTTAAGCTAAAGATCGGACTTGGGAGTGTTGATTTCGTGGTGACCACCCAAAAGGTAATATTTCTACTCCCTAATAACTTATAATTGTGAATTTATGAATTCTTCGGAGAATAATAATTGGGTTTGTTGAAGATGATTATATGAACTATGCTAGAATTGTTGGATTGTTGACTTGGGATTGTTGTATTCATATGGGTGATGAAGAATGATGTTAATTGCATCTAATTGGGATTGTAGAAATGACTAGAAGTAAAAGAATGGGGATTTGGTGAAGAAAACACCATTAATGAGGGTTATAGAGCTTCATGCCCACTAAGTGTTTGATAAAATGCTTAGATGAACAAAACATGGATATTGTTGCTAATATAGAATCCCTATGACTTGTATTGCTATAGATTGAAGTTGAAGGGGGTTGAAGAACATTGTGATAAGCTCAAAAGCGGGAAGTTAAGGTATGTAGAACTTCCATCCATATGTGGGAATCTCTACGTTCTTCCCCATGATCCGTTTCGTAAAATCCATGAAGTTCAAATCCTAGGGCATTAAACCCAACATATTGGTAGCCCATAATTATGTATTTATGTACATGAATTTTGTATCTATATTCGTTATTGTATTCCTAATCTTCCATTACGGTTATTAGGAATCCTAGCTAAATCCATGAATCATGAATTCTTCCTCATGCGTTCTCATTATGTTTATATGAAACTTTATGATTTCATCCGGCATGTTACAAGTATGTTTTCAAGACAAGTATATATATATGATTTTGAATTATTGTTATTTGCTCATGAACCAAAAAAATGTTTTGTAAGACTATGACAAGTTATCTTATGAAACTATACAAGCAAGTTAAGATTCATGAAAACCATGTACAAGCAAGTTATGATTCATGAACACTATGTACAAGCAAGTTATGATTCATGATATACCATGGGCAGCAAGTGCCACTATTTTACATGTTCATGTTTTGGGAGTTGCATTAATTACCGAGGAGGGCTTCAGATAGCCTGAAACTACGTAGCCACCGTAGGATGAGGATCGCTCCACCCATGTCCCGGACGATCTCTCATAATGACTGGATCCTTTCATATTTTACCAAATCTCATGTTCCCTGGCAAGGACTGAGTGTTCTGCTGGCGGGACGCAAGCACCAGACTATGGATCGGTTATAAGTTATTGCTCTCCCTACTTATCATGTTTTTACTAATGTTATATATATACATATGTACTCATGCTCATATTCATGTCCAGGTTTTCAGTTCCAGTTCTTATCATGCTATTCCCTGTCCCATGTTATTTATTTCGGTTGCTTTACATACCAGTACATTCAATGTGCTGACGTCCCCTTTTATTGCCCGGGGGCCTGCATTTCACGATGCAGGTACAAACTTACAGGACCACGCCTCTGCTCATTAGGATCTGCACGTACCAGCTTATTGGTGAGCCCCATCTCATTCGGGGTTTACTTAATTGTTGTTTATGATTAGTTATGCATCTGAGGTATGTTGGGGGCCTTGTCCCAGTAAGTATGTATTCCAATCAGACTCATGATAGAGGCTTCATAGACTAGACAAGCCAGTTATGTCATGTCAGACAATTGGAGTCATATAGCCATTTTGGCTCACTCATGTTTAAACAAGTATTTTATTAAGTATTATGACTTACCATGTTTTATAAAGGCTCATTATGCATTCATGTTATATTCCGCTTATGTTATGTATCATGATGATTCAGCAAGCCATGTGGTTCGCTCGGTCATATACAGTCAGGCACCGAGTGCCGTGTTACGTCTAGGCCATGGTTCGGGGCGTGACACGAAGTTTCAAAAAACCAAACCGAAGAACCGAATGCCCACCCCTACAGTGAACTCGCCTCTTTAACTTTGCTTGTTTCACTCCAGAAAGAAAATTCTTCTTAGCCAAGTTATCAATCCCCTTCTCGCTTATATGACTCAGCCTTCTATGCCATAACTCTGACGAAGTATCATTCTCCACCAAATTTACTGAGTCACCACAAATGGAGCCCTGAAATAAGTACAACTCAGATATCTTGTTACCTTGAGCCATAATCATTGAACCTCTAAGAAGCTTCCATTGACCACCACTAACGGTTTGATCATAACCCTCATCATCAAGCTTTCCTACAGAAATCAAATTCAGATAAACATCTGGAGCATGCTTGACATTGTTAAGAAACTTCGAACCATTCTTACTTTTCAAGCAAACTGTGCCAATACCAAATACCTCAACTTTACTATCATTGCCCATTCATAACATTCCAAAATTACCTGGAGTATAAAAACAAAATAATTCTTTTTTTGGCGTGACATGAGAAGTGGCACCTGAATCCACAAACCATGTAGACTCATCACAAATGAGATTGATATCATTTTTTCCACAAGCAACAAGAAGATCATTTTCAGCAACAATAGCAACACAATTTTCATTATCGCCTTCTTTCTTTTGCTTTTTCTGGTCTCTCTTAAACTTGTAGCAATGTTTCTTGACGTGCCCTTTCAAGTAACAATAGTCACATGTAAGATTCTTGTACCTGGAGGATCTTGACTTGCTTTTACTTTTGCCTCTATCATTCTAACCTCTGAAGTTACTTCTCCCCCTGTCTTCAGTAACCAAAACATCGGAGTGTGAAGTTGAAGAAGACGAAGCTTGAGATCTTCTTCTCATCTCTTCATTCAAAACACCACTCTTAGCATATTCCATAGTTACACTATCACTGGGAGCAGAATTAGTCAAAGAAACTTGAAGAGTTTCCCAAGAGTCTGGCAAAGTATTAAGAAGCCAAAGTCCCTGTATTTCTTCATCAAACTTGACACCCATTCCAGACAGCTGATCAAGAACACCCTGAAAATCATTGATATGATCAGAAATAGGGCTGCCCTCTTTGTATCTAATATTCATCAATTGTTTTAGTAGGAACAACTTATTATTGCCAGTCTTCGAAGCATAAAGTGTCTCGAGCTTTTCCTACAAGCTTTTAGTATTTGTCTCATTCACAATATGATTTCGAACATTATCTTCAACCCATTGCCTAATATAGACACAAACCTGTAAGTGCTCAAATTCCTAGTCTTCATCTTCAATAGACTCAGGTTTCTTAGAAGCAAACACAGGTAAATGCAATTTCTTGACAAATAGAAGATCTTTCATCTTGCTTTTCCAAATATGGTAATTGCTGTCATTTAAGCAAACCATCTTACTCATATTTGCCTCCATCATTCAAATAGACAATCAACACAACCAAATACAATCACAAGCTCTGATACCACTTTGTTGGGAAGAAACAAGCAACAACCAAATTGCACGACGAGGTAACAGCAGAAGAAATACCCAAGTCGAAACTTTTCACACTATTTGAACCAAGAGAAGATAATAAACACTAGCACAAATGGAAATCCGGGCAGCAGCTATACCAACAATAAAATAGCAAAGCAAGCAAAATAAATTGAATGCAAGAGACACCAAATTTACGTGGTAAAACCCCTTCAAGGTGAAGAGGAAACATTCATGGGACCTCCGGCCCACAAAAGCTCCACTATAATCAACAAGAGTTACAACAATGTTCTCCAAATGGCTACAACAACAAAGCCAAACACGGAGCAACAATACATAAAAGATAGCACCAAAACTAGTGAAGAAAGAAGAGAAATCACCCCCAAAAATGAGCTACTGTTTTTACTCGAAAACTAGAGCTACAGACCACAAATTCCAATCTCCACCGTTGAAATCACCGAATCAGATGTTGATAACCCCCAGTTCAAATTGCAGCACGATCCAACAGTTAACGAATCGGGAAGACAATTTAAAGCGGACTGTTGCAGCAGAAAATTTCTGGACGAAAATCTGCTTTCTCTCTCACGTTTTTCTCTCTATATGGCTGCTATGAATTCACTCTTGTGTTCTGAAAATGAGACCTAAATTGATCCTATATATAGAAGAATTTTTGGGCAAAAGTGGCTTGGTCCAAATTGGATTGGGTTTTATTAATCCAATTCCACATAGGAAGGGAAAACCCAAAAACCTAACAGTTTCAATATCGTCGATTAAGTTAATCAAAATCATAAATATCAGAATTGTTTACGGATAAAAATGGTTTTAGGATAACAATTAAATTTGTTTGAAAAGGGTTAAAGACGATCAAAATTCTTTCTCTTGTAGATAAACCGAGGAACGTATGCAGTTATGTAAATGGCACGAAATCAAGGAAACAAGAACGAGTAACAAAGTAGAGAGCTTGAGATGTTTCGTGCATACAACAATGGTGTTTAGGGTTACAATTGAGTAAGAGAGAGCGAAGTGTCGGACCTTTTTTTCTTGTTCTAAGAGGGCTTATTTATCATACAAGGCTGAGGATTTTCCTCAATGTAAAAGTACAAGAGCATAGTGAAAAGTGACTACTCAACAGTGTAAAGTCCCATCGAACAGTGTTGCAGAACCGGCATTGCGCTCAAGGTTGATTGACGTTTGGGCAAAGAGTCAGTGGGAATGCATTACAGCCGGAGAAGGAGCTGCGATCGGGGAGACTCTATGGGAATCGATGCCAATGGTTCCTTTGGCCCTGGGAAGTTCGACATCACACCGAGATAATACCAATCCTGGACACACCGGGAACGGAGGTTCAATATCATCACCGGGTTGTGGTCGGTAATGACGTTATCGCAGGTCCAGGTATACCCGAGCTAAGACTTCCACGTGTAGGATCCTGATTTTACCACTTGTCAAGCTCGAATTTTGCTCAATACAAGAATAAATGGGTGTCGTGATTATTGAGCAAGGAAGGAATTGGTCATGGCTCGTAAGGCATTTGCTTGCCAATAACATTCACACATTTAGAAATTGAAAACCACCAATTGAGATACGAAACCGTATATATATCCAACGTGGATTATAATTTTTTATGTGAAAATCCTCAAAATTTTATTAACAAATATTAAATATAAATTCATAATTGTAAAAGTACAGTACATTTATTTTTAAAAACTTTAAGGGTCGACACTTTCTGATTAAAATCTTGAATTCACCTTTGTCCATCGACGTCAACTAAGGATATCATAGCTGATTTTGTGTCATTTTCTTCTTTAATTAGGAGGTACATTATTTTTTTGGGTGGTGCTTACTACTTCCAATAATCAGTATCTTAATGAAAATAAGACATCCGTTTTATTTGTTATTATGTTGAGTAAATAATTCAGTTCAAACCACTTTTTTGGTTGTAGTTAGGGGTGTACAAAGCAAACCGACAAACTGCACCAAACCGATAATCCGAACCAAACCGAGAAAAAAACCCGACTAGTGGTTTGGTTTGACTTGGTTTGGTTTTAAAAAGAAAAACCCGAACACTATTGGTTTGGTTTGGTTTTAACTAAAAAAAGTCAAACCGAATCAAACCAACCCGACATTACATTTATAAAATTTCAAACACATTTTATACATAGAAATATTTATTTATAATGTAATTTATAAATGTTTCTTTAAATTTTTCATAATTTTTTGTCTTTTAACATAATATTTCAAGCTTGGAATTAGACTTTTGAATGGTTTAATAAGTTTTATAGCCCAATGATAGTAGTAACTCAAATAAAACTCAACAAAAATCAAATCAATACTAATGCTAACAAAAGAAATTCATATCTAACACTGGAATGACAATAATTTTGATATTTATTCTTTAGTTTTATATTAGTTTAGAAAGTGAAAATGCATAACTTAATTTTATTTTTTCTTTAATATTTAGTCATGTAATTAATACTTAGTAGCCATACTTATTTTAGCATGACTTAGTACTTTTAGATTATGATCATTTTTTACATGCCTTATAAATTAGTTGTATTTATTGTAGCATGACTTAGTACTTTTAGATTATGATAGTTTTATTTTATGCAATTTTTTAATTTTTTTCGTTAAATATTTTAGTACAATGTCATCTCTCATCACGTTTTGTATTATTTTCTTAATAAATATCTTAATTAGATCGTTGCATCTTACTAGGATTAAAGAAATATTTGAAGTATAAGTTATATGTTTTGTATGAAGACTTTACCGGAAAAAACCCGAAAAACCCGAGCAACCCGAAAAAACCGAGAAAACCCGAGGTTGAAAAACCCGACTTTTGTTGGTTTGGTTTGGTTTGGTTTATAGATTTAAAAACCCGATGCAATTGGTTTGGTTTGGTCTTTAAAAAACCCGAACCAACCCGGTCTATGTACACCCCTAGTTGTAGTAATGTCAACCGGACATTCTTTAGCATTTGTAATCTGTATCAAGAAAGTTTTGAAGGCAATAACAGAAGAAGGTTATGTTATCTATGTAATCAAACTATAGACTGAAAATCAGAAAACGTTAAACAAAAGTATTAGTTTCGAGCCAACAGAAAACTGTGTTTTCTTAAGGAATTTAATCCTCTCACAATTGCGTAAGATTTGGATTAATTCCTCCCAGGATAGGGCGAAACTCTATTCTGAAATACTGGCAACCGAAATTGCAGATATTCAGCGAACTCAACAAACTGTAGTAATCACACAACACTTTCTTTTCTACTTTGAAAACGATGCACAGAAGAGAGGATGAAAAAGAATGATTTTTGTTTTTCAGAGAGTATAAGTTTCATGATTTATAGCCATCGTTGGAGGTCTCAACAGATGCGAAAATATCTTTTGGGAAGGGAAGTGTCTGTTCGGAAAAGAATAGACTGTTGGGATTTAATTTATTCCGCGAATTAATTTAATTAATTAAATTCTGCGCGAATTAATATTTGAAAAAGGAAAATTAAATAATGAAAGTGGAAAATAAATTTGGTCCAAAAATATTATTAATCAATCAGATATTCTTTTAATTATATCTACATCTAACATACATAAACCAATAATAAACAAAAATTATATTTTGACAAGGTATTTATATGACGATTTTGGGCTACACTAATCCAAATCAGCCCAACTTTTTAGATGAACTGAATTGGCAGATAAAATATGAATTTGAGTTAATAAATGAACATGTGATTAACCTAGTCAAACTTAGACAAGTTAGGCTGGTATTGAGAAATATTATTCCATGTCTCGACAATAATTATGTGAGCTCATGTTATTTTTAGACATGTGCATTTTTAATCTCTTGCATTTTTTAATTTTCTTATTTCAGCTCTTCATTATTTCTCCTCTTCCTCCTTCATTTCCCATGCTTACCATCTTCTGTTTATTTCACACGTTTGAGTTCAACAATCCGAACAGCAAAGATTACCTGTAAAGTAACAGGAAGTGAAAAAATTAGTGTTCTTCAATTCTTTGTTTGGAAGTTATGTTTTTTTTTTTAATGTCTTTTTCAACTCTCAATTCACATATCAAAAAGAAAAAATTAATCTTACCTCAGGAACTTAAGAACCAAAAAAAGTAGTGATCCATTACTTGGAAATCAACCAGTAAAATTATCCAAAGTAGAAAAAAACAAAACAAATGTCACAAATTAAATAGCGAAACATAAGATTTTTCACTTATCAAAAGATCAAATCCCAAAATTTGTGAAACAACCAATTTTTTTATTTTGCACCATCATTTTGTTTCCATGTGACCTATAGCTCACGGGTTCGAGCCGTAGAAGCAGCAACTAGTGATTACATTAGGATAAGCCGTCTATATCACACCCCTTGGGTGTAGCCCTTCCCCGGACTCTGCTAACGCGGGATGCTTTGTGCACCGGACTGTCCTTTCTTATCTCTAAAGTTTGCATCCCCTTTCCAGATTTGAATAAACTTTTCTAATTGAAAACTATCTCATTTCTTTCAAACATGAGTAGAGGACGAATGGTGCATTCATTTAATTTATCATAGTTTGGAAAAACGCATCTTTATAGAGGCAAAAAAAAAAAATAGTTAGAAGAATCGAAGGAAGAAGAAGGAATGAAATCATGAAAGAGGACGATGAAAGACTGCCAATTTTTGGATTTAGCAGGTGGGCCCCAAGAAGTTTATTTGTCAAAATGGTAAATATCTCATACAACTAGGACGTGGCATATGAGCCACACAATAAAATTTTCTGGCTCATAATAATTTCATGAGCTAATTTTGTCGCCCCTAATTGCAGGTATTCTGCCAAGTTCTCTAGCCAGAGGGATTATGATCGAGCTATTCAGAGAAGTAGCTGGCAGATTTCGAATCACTGTTCCATTGACGTTTATAGATGGCAGCTGAATATCCAATTTCGGCGAAGTGACACTTTTTGTTGATGGAGATATGGTGGAAGTATGTGTACAGCTTCCCGTTGAGTACCGCATAGACGACGTGGTGACTAAAGTAGCGGAAGCTATATGCACTCTCTTTGGTTGACACTTCAATAGGCAAACCTCCTAGATTTTTGTTTCGTTCAGCTGGAAATTGCAGTTTGAAACTTCCCGTGCACGTTGAAATAGCTGATGGTCCGCTAGTGGGATTGACTTATTCTCGAGCACATGCTTATGATTCTCCACAAGCACGACGATGCTACAATTGTGGTAGATTTGGACACATTTGGAGGACTTGTCCTGAGCTCAATAAACGGACAAGATCTCCTAACCGGGCTACTCGTCCTGAACTCAATCAATGGACAAGATCATCTCCAAACCATGCTACTCGTCCTGAGCTCAATCAACGGACAAGATCTCCCAACCGGGCTACTCACTCTGAGCTCAATCAACGGACGACATCTCCCAACCGGGCTACCCCATCCAACTCTGTTCCAACTCAAGTCAACCGTCCTCATTTTGATCAAGAATCAGTCGTAGTTGCTGATCCTGTTGTCAGTCCTCTTGAGCCTACAAGTCCAGAACTTCATGAAGAAACAAGTCTGCCATTTACTCCTAAAGAGTTCTTTGACCGCTGTTCGGGGAGCATTAGTCCCTCAAGGTCAATTGAAGAAACCGAAATAAGCCCTAAGGGTGCTATGCTTGTTGAGAACAGCGAGGAAAGCAAGCCGAAATGTTACAACTTAGGAGAGGAGGTTTCTGAAATCGACGGTACAGTGAAAGTCAATCAGTTGAATGATCAAAGAGGAAATCAGCGCTGGCCAAGAGAGTGCTTTACGCAAGCATTGACAGTGCTGATATCCGGGGTACAATTCGCGCAATTAAGGAAACGTGTGATGGAAACCATGTTTCATTGGCCATTGTACTTGATAAATCCTCATTTCTAATCAATGATGATCAAATTGTTAGACGCTTCGGTTTCACTGATTCTTACATTGTGGAGATGACATTCCAAAGATTCGCATCAGATGGCTCTGTGATGGACGTGAATGGAAATTGATTGTTGATGTGGAAAAGGGAAAAAGTCTGCGTTAACGTTTCCCCTGTATAGTATGGTAATACGGAGCTTTTGTCCCAACATCTGGAATTTAATGCCTCGTGGTTAGTTGGCGAATCCGATGATTCTAGTTCTGGAGAAGATGAATCGCCCCGTGGTATTTCTAGTTCTGGAGAAGAAGACTCAACTGATTCCTCGGTTTCTAGTTCTAGCGATGAATTGTCTGTTTTCCCTTCAAATGGAAACACAGATTCAGCGGGATCCTCATTTTTTTCTGCTGCCGGAGAAGAACTTCCAAATGATGAATCGGTATCTACTCTTTCTCATATTGGTGTTGCTTTAGCAGATTCGGAGGAAATGTCCCTCTTCTCAACTTCTGAAGAACAGCGTTCATATGGATCCTCCTCGTCCTCCGATTCTAGTAGTGATTCCTTTATTTTCCTTCCAAATGGAGATGCTGATTCGGAAGGATCCTCTTTGGTTTCCCCTGATGCTCAAGAAATTTCAAACCAATCTTCTGCTCCTTCTAGTTCTGAAGAAGGCGATGAATCATTTGTTCTTATTCGTGATGGTGACTGGGATTAAGCTATGATTTGAAACGATGTTCTTATCTGTTAGGTGTGGAATTGGCCAAACAAGTCAATTCTTTTGTTCACATAGTCGTGATGTAAGCGCTTACCTCATAATAGTCGTGATGTAAGCGCTTACCTCATAATAGTCGTAATGTAAGCGCTTACCTCATCATAGGAAATTCATTCCTATAAATAGGTAGCTTATGGTTCATTTGTAAGATATCATTAAGATCATTTGCTATACACATCCCAAGAGACAAATAATTTAAGAGAAATACTCTTAGTGAAAGGCCTAAGTAAGAGAAGGTCTTTGAGAGAATTTTCTGTGGTAAAATTCTTGAGTGTAATTGGGATTGGGGTTGTGAGGTTGAGTGTTGTAAACACTTGTAATATTTCTTCTTTAATAAGATCTGCAGCAGCAACGTGGACGTAGCTCTCACATTGAGGGTGAGCCACTATAAATCTGTGTGTGCTATTTATTCTTCGCTTACATCACGGCGTAAGTAGGTTCTGTCTAAGGAGGTTGGTATTTAAGTGGTCCAGCTGTGACCCTCCAATCTTTCCTGGGAACCTGCTTACAAAGGTCGGATTTGGGTTTTAAATCCTAACAACTGGTATCAGAGCAACAGGTTGTGTTGTGATTTAGAAACGATGGGAGGCGAAGATGGTACGATGCACGGCATCGGTAAATTCGATGGTACAGACTTTGCGTTCTGGAGAATGCAAATTGAAGATTATTTATATGGCAGAAAGCTTCATGAACCTCTGAGTCCGAAACCAGAGGAGATGAAGCAAGCAGATTGGAATCTCCTCGACAGACAAGTTCTGGGAGTCATTCGGCTGACGCTGTCAAAGAACGTTGCTCACAATGTGGCAAAGGAGAAGACCACTGCAGATATGATGAAGGTATTGTCTGACATGTATGAGAAACCTTCGGCAAATAATAAGGTATTTCTCATGAAGAAACTATTTCATCTAAAGATGATGGAAAATGCTCATGTTGCTGCACACGTAAATGAATTCAATACCATTGTAAATCAATTGTCATCGGTAAAAATTGACTTCGATGATGAAGTGCAAGCTCTAATTTTGTTGGCATCCCTACCAAATAGCTGGGAGCCAATGAGAGCAGCGGTTAGTAATTCTGTCGGCAGTGACAAACTAAAGTTCAACGATGTTAGGGATCGTATCCTTGCTGAGGAAGTGCGCAGGACAGATTCTGGAGAGGCATCGACGAGTTCTGCTTTTAATGTTGAAAACAGAAGCAGAAATTATGACAGAAACTACAACCGAAATAGGGGTAGATCGAAGTCAAGGAATGGCAGGGGTCAATCCAGACCAGGACGAACATTTGAGTGTTGGAACTGTGGAAAACCAGGTCACTTCAAGAAGAACTGCAGGGCGCCAAAGAAGGAGGACAACAAGGGGGCTGGAATCAACGCTGCTACGGAAGACATTGGCGATGCGTTGTTGCTATCGGTTGACAGCCCGATAGACTCTTGGGTGCTTGACTCAGGAGCGTCCTTTCATACCACCCCACATCATGATATAATGACAAACTACGTGGCTGGGAATCTCGGTAAAGTTTATTTAGCCGATGGAGAGCCGCTAGATGTTGTTGGCACGGGAGACATTAATTTGAAGATGTCAAATGGATCCTCGTGGAAGATTACAAAAGTTAGACATGTTCCAAAGCTGATGCGAAACCTGATCTCAGTAGGTCAGCTTGATGATGAGGGATATGATCTCAACTTTGGTAATGGGTCTTGGAAGGTGGCGAAAGGTACTATGGTAGTTGGCCGAGGAAAGAAGATTGGCACTCTCTACATGACGTCTAGCTGTCGTGATACTATTGATGTGGTTGACAACACAAAGAAGACAGATTTGTGGCATTGTCGGCTGGGGCATATCAGCCAGAAGGGGATGAAGCTGTTGGTGACAAATGGTTTAATTCCGGAGCTGAAGACGGTGGACCTTCATACGTGTGAGAGCTGCATTCTCGGAAAACAAAAGCGAGTAAGCTTCTCAAGTGCAGGCAGAGAGTTGAAGGTCGAAAAGCTGGAATTGGTGCACACAGACGTGTGGGGACCTACCACTGTACCCTCCCTTGGAGGATCACACTACTACGTGACCTTCATTGATGATTCAACCAGGAAGGTATGGGTTTATTTTATGAAAAATAAATCCGATGTGTTTAGTGTATTCAAAAGATGGAAATCCATGGTCGAGAATGAAACAAACCTCAAGTTGAAGTGTTTGAGGTCCGACAACGGCGGAGAATACATTGATGGTGATTTCAAACGGTACTGTGCCGATAATGGGATCAAGATGATGAAGACTATTCCTGGAACGCCGCAACAGAATGGAGTAGCCGAAAGAATGAACCGAACATTGAACGAGCGTGCTCGGAGTATGAGAATACACTCTGGACTGCCCAAGACATTCTGGGTAGATGCAGTCAATACCGCGGCCTTCTTAATTAACCGAGGACCGTTAGTTCCCTTGCATTTCAGAATTCCAGAAGAAGTCTGGAGTGGCAAGAAGGTAAATCTTTCATTTCTGAAAGTGTTCGGTTGCTTATCATATGTTCATAATGATGATACGGCTAGAAGCAAGCTTGATCCAAAATCAAAGAAGTGTTACTTTATTGGCTATGGTGACACCGAGCTTGGGTACCGATTTTGGGATGAACAAAATCGGAAGATCATCCGAAGCAGGAATGTTGTCTTTAACGAAGAGGTACTGTACAAAGACAAGCTGCAAAAGAATTCAGAATGTCAGGACAAGGAATCGGAAATAGTCGATTTGAGGGACTTTCCGGCACCTGAGCCGCAGCCAGGTACAACCAAGGCAGAGAAACAAACAATCCGAGAAGGTGCTGATGAAAGTGCTGATTCTGAAACAAATGAACAGACGCCAATCACAGAGCTGCGTAGATCATCCAGGATCAGGAAGCCGCTTCACAGGTACTCTCCATCCCTCAACTACATTCTACTCACTGATAGAGGGGAGCCGGAATGTTATGAAGAAGCAATGCAAGTCGATGAATCGACTAAGTGGGAGCTGGAAATGAAGGATGAAATGGATTCACTATCGGCAAATCATACATGGAAATTATCCGAGTTGCCAAAGGATAAAAAGGCATTGCAAAACAAATGGGTTTATCGGATAAAGGAAGAACCCAATGGAAGCAAGCGTTATAAAGCAAGGCTGGTTGCAAAGGGATTTCAACAGAAAGAAGGCATTGACTATACGGAGATCTTCTCTCCCGTAGTCAAGATGGTGACTATCATAACTGTTCTTAGGCTGGTAGCAAAGGAAAATCTACATCTGCAACAGATGGACGTGAAAACTGCATTTCTTCACGGTGATCTAGACGAGGAAATCTACATGCGACAGCCGGAGAGATTCAAAATCAAAGGAAAGGAGAATCTGGTGTGCAAACTTCAAAAGAGTCTGTACGGACTAAAACAGGCTCCAAGACAGTGGTATTTAAAGTTTGACAGCTTTATGAAGAAAGCTGATTTTTCAAGGTGCGAGGCAGATCACTGCTGTTACTTCAAAAAATTTGAAGACTCGTACATGATACTGCTACTCTATGTCGACGACATGATAATCGTAGGAGCAAACCTACAGGAGATTGATCGGTTGAAAAAGGGGTTATCGGAAAAGTTTGCAATGAAGGATTTGGGAGCTGCAAAGCAAATCCTTGGGATGAGAATCGACCGAAGCAAGGAGGGCATCAAACTCTCACAAGAAGAATATGTGAGGAAAGTTATCAAAAGGTTTAACATGCATGATGCCAAGCCAGTCAGCACTCCCTTGGATGGACACTTTCGGTTGTCAAAGGATCAGTCGCCGACAACCGAGGATGAGAAGAAGCAGATGGACAAGATACCTTATGCATCTGAAATCGGTAGTCTTATGTATGCAATGATATGTACAAGGCCAGACATTGCACATGCAGTGGGAGTTGTCAGCCGATTTATGAGCAATCCGGGAAAGCAACACTGGGAGGCTGTGAAGTGGATATTCAGATATCTGAAAGGCAGCTCGAGTTCAGCTCTGTATTTTCGAAAATCAAAAACAGGATTGCAAGGGTATGTTGATGCTGACAACGGTGGTGATATTGATAGCAGAAAGAGCACATCCGGGTATGTTTACACCTTCGGAGGTACTGCAATCTCTTGGGTTTCCAAGTTGCAAAAGATAGTAGCTCTCTCTAGTTGTGAGGCTGAGTACGTTGCTGTGACGGAGGCCACAAAGGAAATGATGTGGCTACAATCTTTTCTGCGGGAATTGGATCAAGACCACGAGGGAAGTGTGCTATATTGTGATAGCCAAAGCGCCATTCATTTGGCAAAGAACCCGGTTTACCATGCTCGAACGAAGCACATACAACTCCGGTACCATTTCATTAGATCAGCTTTGGAAGATGGAGCGCTGGTGCTTGAGAAGATCGCAGGGAGTCAGAATCCAGCAGGCATGCTGACAAAGGCAGTGACGATAGACAAACTGAAGCTATGCTCAACTTCAGTTGGCCTGCACGAAGTATGAAAGTAGGAAAGAGCTGCTGCATCGATCAAAGTGTGAAGACAAATTAAAATTAGTCTTCAAGTGGGAGATTTGTTAGGTGTGGAATTGGCCAAAAAAGTCAATTCTTTTGTTCACATAGTCGTGATGTAAGCGCTTACCTCATAATAGTCGTGATGTAAGCGCTTACCTCATCATAGGAAATTCATTCCTATAAATAGGTAGCTTATGGTTCATTTGTAAGATATCATTAATATCATTTGCTATACACATCCCAAGAGAGAAAAAATCTAAGAGAAATACTCTTAGTGAAAGGCCTAAGTAAGAGAAGGTCTTTGAGAGAATTTTCTGTGGTAAAATTCTTGAGTGTAATTGGGATTGGGGTTGTGAGGTTGAGTGTTGTAAACACTTGTAATATTTCTTCTTTAATAAGATCTGCAGCAGCAACGTGGACGTAGCTCTCACATTGAGGGTGAACCACTATAAATCTGTGTGTGCTATTTATTCTTCGCTTACATCTCGGCGTAAGTAGGTTCTGTCTAAGGAGGTTGGTATTTAAGTGGTCCAGCTGTGACCCTCCAATCTTTCCTGGGAACCTGCTTACAAAGGTCGGATTTGGGATTTAAATCCTAACATTATCATCATTTAAACCCTCAGAAGTCTCCGTAACAGTGCAAAATGGAGCAAACTCTGTTGAGGCCCGGGAAATGAGAATTGAAGGTTCTGCAAAGACTCAAAACTCCCCAGCCAATTCAACAAGCCCGAATAGAGAAAGCAAATGGAGTTAGTTATCATAATGTCTCTTAAAATTAACTATACAGCTGTTTCATCTGAAATTTTGTTGAGTCTATACTTTAGTTCTAAACATTTTTGGTTGTAGTAATGTCAAGTGTACATACTTTTTGTATACTTGTAATTGATGTCAAGGAAGTTTTGAAGGCAATAGAACAAGAAGGTTCTTTTTAAAATTACCTTCGTCTTGTGCTTTATTGGTTTCTCTTGTTATTCATAGCTGGTTGATGGAACCTGGACTACAATTGAGCTTTATTTTGATCACCCATTGGAACTTTAAGGATAATATTTGGTTTGTCTTCGCTAAATTTCATACTCATTCTTCTTTCTTTCCTTGGTTAGGAGCAAGCGTTATACTATCTCTCTAGATCTGGGACTTGTGTTATCTGTCTAGACAAAATATGTACTTTCTTGTAAGGCAATGAATCCTCTGTTTTATCTACTAATGACACAGATTAGGCTAGGATTGTTTAATTTTTTCATCACTTTATTTACCAAAAGTATCTAGGGAGAGCCGATCGCTCTACCACTGAGCTACTGAGTAACAACAGGAAATTCAACCTCTTAGAGTTCAATTCCCGTTCTCAACCCCTAACATCATTCCTTAACTCTAAACTGCGTTACTGCATAGACCAAGGAAGAAGGGTGGGAAAACACCGATTGATTGAGCGTCATATAGCCTGTTCTGCAAGCTAGCAAAGCCACTGAATAGTCAGCTACACTAAGGTTGTAAACTCAGAGTGAACCTCTAATCAACTAAATGGCAACTTAGCTCATTGCCACTGTAGCAAGCCTGAGTGGAAGAAGACAACTGGAGTTACTCATCAAGTTTGATAATTTGGCTTTGGAGGTACACTTTCTTTATGGTACTTCTATTATCGTTGTCTCTTAGTTTTCACAAGAGAGCTCTATTTATATATGTTGCCACAGGTACTTTCAGTCATAGCACCGTGATATTCATAAATGAGTTGCGAGTAGGAAACTTGCTACACCAGAGATTTGGTCTAGCGGTAAGAACACATCGCTGTAATGGGTAGGTTAAGCGCACATCACGGGTTTGAACCTTGTCCCAGATAAAAACTTGTCGAAAAGGATAGAGGGGCAGGCCTATTATACATCGATTTTCGAAAAGTGCGCCACTGGCCTTGGTGATTTCTCGACTATCCAAAATAAAGTAGTGAGTAGAGAACCTGCCTTTGTTTGGAAAAGAACAAAATAGGGGTGTTAAGGAATGAGATATCCCATTGCTTTTAGGCAAAGTGCAAAAAAAAAAAAAAAAAAAAATTGTGACTCACACAACTAGCAACTGACACTAATTGTGTGATCTCCTTTTTATCTCATAATAAAATGGACCCACATCTTACACTTTTGAAACTATAAATTTTGGGTTCACCTTTTTTTATGAGACAAAAAAGAGTCTCACACAGCTAGTATAAGTTGTGAGTCTCAAAATAAAAAAATTCGTAAAAGCACAACGGATTCCAATTATAACGATAGAAGCAACAGGCTCGCTATCCACCAAGGTTCGAATTTTGGGCCACTAACGCTCTGGAATTTCTCGATTACAAAAGAAAAAAATGTAGCGTTCGCTTTATTGAGGCCTTGACGAGTTGCTGCAGAGAAGTTTGAGCTACAAAAGGTAACTCATTTACCCCAAAATTCTGTTTCTTTGTCCCAAGTTGCTTTGCTAGATAGTATTCCACATAGTGAAGCTGCTTAAAAGAAAAAAAAAAAGAAAAATAAAGAGAGGGGGAATTCAAAGCCCTATACTGAGATGTACAGATTAATTTCACCTATAATTATTTAATTTTTCCTACTTTAGTAATAAAGTTATAATCCTTTGATGTCAAATATTTTAGAACAAACTTAATCTACCAAAACAACTTATATTTAAATACGTTCAGAATGCAACTTTTGCCTATATTTCTGCAGCTAAAACACCACTGGTCTTTGTTGTTTTCAATAATTGATGGAAGTCAATAACCCTAATCCTACGATAATATCTTTTACTGATGTGATTTCTAATAACCTGTCAATTTTGACAAGTAATATTTGTCTCTTACAATTGGAGCTAGGAAGAAATTGTTCAGTGATTCATTTGGCATTTGCTTCCTAGTAACATTCACACATTTGGAAACCCCCAAGATACATCAGTTTCACCAAATTATATAAACAATATGTCCGGGGCGTCTCGACCACCCTGGGTTCATTCGAACTTAATATAGTATATATTTTGACGTGAATTGTAGATTTTTATGTGATAACTCTAAATCTGTAATTTTAGAAGTACAGTGAAATATAGATTTTTATGTAAAAACTCAATATCTGTAATTTTAAAAGTACAATGAGTTCAATAATAAGAAATGCATATCTTTTTATCACTTAAAAACTTGGCTTTAAATAAAAATTTCATGTGAGGAAAATTCAATGGAAAATCACTAAAATAGATTGGATGACTTTCTAAGTGAAATACTAATAGTTGAGTGACGTTTGGGTTAGAAAACAAAGTTGAATTACATTTCTGAGTGAACTACCCTTACTTGTGTGACCATCTGAGATATTATCTCGAATTTAAATACGGAAATTATCAAACTAAAATCTTGGATTAGCCACCTCTGTCCATCAACGTCAACTAAGAATATTGGTATTAATGTAATTTTCTTCTCTGGGTATTGACTAAACCATCAACATTAACTAAGGATATGATAAACGATTTTATATAGTAAACTTCTTCTCTTGGTATTGACTAAATTACCTTTAAACTACTAAGAAAAGAACCTGGACAATGCTTTATATTAACGCTGGAAGTTTTCTTCTTCTGCACACATAGAAGAACAAGAAAAAGAAAAAAAAAAAGAAAAAAGAAAAAAAAAGAATCCACTATACTGAATCACAGAAAACCAAAGCTTGAATATTCTGTTATATATTCATGGCAGCAGACTGTTGTAATTCTCCGAATCGGGGGTCTACACCGGTGAACGTTAACTACAGTGATGATGATATGACAAACATTCAGGCAAATGCCGCGAATTCTGTTTACATTCAGTTATTTGGTAAGAGGATAGGGTGTTTCAAGTTGGGCTCCGATATTCATGATCACTTGAATCTCAAGGGCTATGTAAAGGTGAACGACGAAGGTCGTTGCAGGTACTGTTTGATAGTTTGTTATAAAATAGGGAAAATGGGTCAATCCCACATCTGAAGCCATATTTGGCCTTTTTTTAACTCCTTGTCTAGGATCGGCTAAAATTGCTATTATATATTTGATGTGTGTGCATTTTTTAACTCCTTGTCTAGGATCGGCTAGAATTGCTATCATATATTTGATGTGTGTGCATTGATATCAAATGCTTGGACTTATTTTATTTCTATATCTACTAGCAATACATGTCCATGTGAGCATGTCTATTTACTTTAATTAATCAGTTCTTAAAGTTTGAAAATAACTTTTAAAATTAAAAGTCTTTGAGATGAAAAGAGTCAATTTTTTTATCCTATGGAGATGCTTGGAGGCTAAAGGTGTACCTGTGGCGTACATTAGGGTGATCAAGGACATGTATGAGGGAGCCAAAACCAGGGTAAGGACAGTAGGAGGAGACTCAGAGCACTTTCCAGTTGTGATGGGGTTGCATCAAGGATCAGCTCTTAGTCCGTTCTTATTTTCCTTGGTGATGGATGGATTGACGCGGCAAATTCAAGGTGAGGTGCCATGGTGTATGTTGTTCGCGGATGACATAGTCCTGATCGACGAGACTCGTAGCGGAGTTAACCCTAAGCTGGAGGATTGGAGACAAACTCTGGAGTCTAAAGGGTTTAAGCTGAGTAGGACCAAGACAGAGTACTTAGAGTGTAAGTTTAGTGAAGCACCTCAGGAGGATGGCTTGGAAGTGAGGCTTGGTACCCAAGCCATCCAGAAGAAAAGTAGTTTCAAGTATCTTGGATCTATTATGCAAGACAACGGGGAGATTGACGATGATGTCACACATCGTATTGGGGTAGGGTGGATGAAATGGAGGCTTTTTTCCGGAGTGCTATGTGACAAGAAGGTGCCACCACAATTCTACAAAGTGGTGGTTAGACCGACTATGTTGTATGGGGCGGAGTGTTGGCCAGTAAAGACTTCTCACGTTCAAAAGATGAAAGTTGCTGAGATGAGAATGTTGAGATGGATGTGTGGCCACACCAGGAGTGACAGGATTAGGAATGAGGATATTCGGGACAAGGTGGGAGTGGCCTCGGTGGAAGACAAGATGCGAGAAGCGAGATTGAGATGGTTTGGGCATGTGAAGAGGAGAGACACGGATGCCCCAGTGCGGAGGTGTGAGAGGTTGGCCATGGATGGTTTCAGACGAGGTAGAGGTAGGCCAAAGAAGTATTGGGGAGAGGTAATTAGACACGACATGGCGCAGTTACAGCTTACCGAGGACATGACCATAGATAGGAGGGTTTGGAGGACCCACATTAGGGTAGAAGGCTAGTAGATAGTCTCATTATCCTGTCTTATTAGTAGTCGCATTATCGTAGTATAATTTCTTGTGCTCTGATTTATGCTATTATCTGTTATTTTCTGTGCTTTGATTATTTTATGGTATCTGTTTCGCTTGTGTTACTTCATTTCCATATCGCTTTGAATCTCTTAGCCTTATTTGACCTCTTTTTATGTTTTTATTGAGCCGAGTGTCTCTCGGAAACAGCCGTCCTACCTTGGTAGGAGTAAGGTCTGCGTACACTCTACCCTCCCCAGACCCCACGTTGTGGGATTTCACTGGGTTGTTGTTGTTGTTGTATCATGACAATGAAAATTGTTCATTGATGTAAACGAAAATTAGTAAGAATATGCGGAAAAATTAATATTTTGATTCTAAAAAATTTCTTTTAAATTCTTTAATATTTTATATGTATACCGACAGGTTAATATCCATTTCAATTAGGTAACTGTTCAGATCCAAACATAAGAACCATTTTGTTGTATATATTGGGTTAAAAAATATATTATAATTTTTTATATTCATTGTTACAAAGAAATCAAAATTAGAAAGATATATGTTATATCACTAATCACCAAATTTTAATTCTGAAATGAAAATATAAAGTAATACATTTTATAAATGTAAAGAAACAATAATCAGAGACTGCAAATGATAGTAAATAAGTAAAGTATTGACAATGAAGGAAAACGGAGATAAATGTCACTCCCTCCCTTTACTTTTACTTGTCGACGTTAACATATCAAGGAAAAAAAATTCTTCTTCTTATTTTACCCTTCACCTTAATTATTCATTTTTAAATCATTTTCTGAGGCTATTGAGACTATATACCAATAAATATGGATATTATGATAAAATATATACTTTATTTATTAATTTTCAAAGAACGTAAAAAGTCAAAATGAACAAGTAAAAGTGCACGGAGAAAATAAATATGTGTCGGAGAATTAAAATAGAAGTGCACACGTGTATACATGAGAAGAGAATAAATATTCAGTATTATGTCATATATCCATGTGGGGATTTATTAATTCTCAAATAATGTGAAAAGTCAAAAGTGAACCAATTAAAGTGCGTGGAGGAAATAAATTTGTGTAGGAGAATTAAAATTGAACTGCATATGTCTATACATGAGAAGAGAATAAATATTCAGCTAGAACACGAAAAGTCAAAAGTGAACAAGTAAAAGTGCACAGAGAAAATAAATGTATCGGAAAATTAAATTTAAAGTGCATACGTCTATACATAAGAAGGGAATAAATATTAAGTACTATAACACATGTCTACATGGGATATAAAAATAGTTGGATAAAGTGTACAAATTATATAGCTCACGGTACAAGAATTTAATGCGGGTACAATTCGTGAAGCTGTTGGTACAAGCTTGGGGAGCCGCTTATAGATGTTGTATATATGTATTAATATGACTTCTTTCCCAAATCTGTATACGGACAATATTTTCAAAGGAAAGTCGATCTCATGCCTCAAGCCTTATTTAATTTTGTTTTCATCTTATAATTTTCTAACAGGTACTCTGCTAAGTTTTCCAGCCAGCGGGATTATGAAATGGCTACTCAGACCAGTTACTGGAGCTGTTTTAATGACTATTCCATTAAGATCTATAGATGGCGTCCAAATCTCCAGTTCAGTAAAGCCCCACTTCTTGCTGCTGGAGACATGGTGGAAGCCCATATAGAAGGGCTTCCACTTGAGTACCGCATGGAAGGTGCGGTTGTTCCAATTGCAAATGCTGTTTGTGAGCCCTTGGGCTGCCACGTCTCAGGGGTTGATACTTCAAGAAGCAAAAGTCCTCGATTTTGGTTTAAGTTGATCGGTGTTTCTTCGGATTATGATCTCCTTCCATTGCACGTTCAATTACCTGGTGGTCACTAGTGGGATTGGCTTATTCTCCAGCAAAGCAATGCTACAATTGTCGTAAATTTGGACACATTAGCTGGACTTGTCCTGAACATAGACAATGGTCAAGACCACCAAACCGGGCCAGCTCTGGTCCCGCTCAAGCTCATCATCGTCCTCGTGTGGACCCTGAACCAGTCCCAATTACTGGTGATGAAATTGGAGCTGGAGTCAGTCCTCCCAGTCCAGAACTTCATGAAGCAACCAGTCCTGTATCAGTAGATTGTTTTCCCACATCCTCGGGGTGCACTGGCCCATTGACCCCAATTTCGAACACAGAAATGAGGGATATTCCCGTTGAGAATGGCAGCAAAGAAAGCAGGAAAACGCCGCATGGCGTTGGAGCTTTACAGACCCTTGAATCAGAATCTCAGGGATCTGGAGCCAGTCTTCTTGAAGAGATCACTCCGGCAGAGCCATTTTCAGTAGCAGAGTGCTATGCCATCTGCTCCGACAGAAGTAGTAAACCGACACCTCTTCCAAAAACAGAAATGAGGGCTCCGGTTGCTATTATTGTTGAGAATGGCAAGGAAAGCAGGTCGACATGGTACGACCTAGGAGAGAAGGTTTCTAAAGTTGACGGTGCAGTGAGAGTCACTCACTTGAATGACCAAAGGGGAACTCGGCGCCAGGTGAACATAACTTCCCACACTGGCAATGCACCTGCCGCGAGCTGCTCCAAGGGATTGCTTTACACAAGCATTGAGGATGCTGGTGACAGGACTGCAATTCGCAAATTAAGGGACACGTGCAATCAAAACGGTGTTTCATTGGCGGTGGTGCTCGATAAATCCTCTGTTCTGGCCAATGATCGTCAAATTGTCAGCTGCTTCGGTTTCTCTGATTCTCACTGTGCAGATATGATCTTTCGAAGCTTTAGAGAAGATGGCTCGCCAGTAGACGTGAAGGGTAGTTGCTTGCTGATGTGGAAAAGAGAAGAACTTTGTGTTGATGTTTGGGATGTATGGTGTGGTAACACGGAGCTTTTGTCCCAATATGTCGCATTTAGTGTCTCATGGGTGGTAGGTTAATTAATCCATTCGAGCTGAAAATGGAAGATTTTACTGAACCTCAAGTCCCTTTGCTGGAGCTCCCCCAACTTGAAGTGGAAGTCGGGGTGCTTCTCAGTGAGGAGAAGCATCGATCAAGCATTAAGACCGTAAGATCAGCTACCACGGATCATATAAATGGCAATTTTGCTCACTGTCAATGTTCGGTAAGCCTGAACTGAGAAGACAGTTGGAGTTAGTATCAAATTGCACTCATCGAACTTGGAGGTACATTTTTTTGGGTGGTGCTTCCAATAATCAGTCTTTTAACATTTATAAGACAGCTTTCCTTTTTTTGTTATTCCGTTGAGAAGATATTTCGGTTCTGACCACTTTTTGGCTGTAGTAACGTCAACTGGACATTTTTAGCATTTGTAATCGATATCAAGAAAGTTTTGAAGGCAATAGAAGGTGTTTTTTTTAATTATCTTCTACTTATGATTTAACTCCGCTAGTGTGAGCTTGCTCACATTGCCGGTCCCAAGCCCAGATAAAGGAGGAGGGTTGTGATAGGCTGACAACCAAATTAAAATTAGCAATTCAAATGATTCCTCACAATACATATGTTTGATGTTTGTATAATGCTGACTGAGATAAATTTAAAAGGAGAAACGTGTTCAAAGAGAATTCATTTAGTTGATCCCAACTTATTTGGGAGTAAGGCCTCGTTGTTGTTTGTATCTTCTGCTTCTGATTTATTAATTTCTCTTGTTTTTTCAATAGCTGGTTAATGGAACTTGGACAATAATATATGGTTTTAACATCTTTTTCCCTCTAAATGTCTTTGCTAAATTTGATATTTTACGTTGCCTGCAAGAGGAGCCTTGAGTTACCTGTAAGCTCAACTGCACTACCATTAAACGGAAAAAATAGCTTTACATGTCTAAGCGACTAGCCTATAACGCATTATGTGGGCAGGCAGGGGGAGGGGGAAGGTGGGGCCTTCTAGACATTGTTCTTTCAGGTTATAGCAGTTCAATTGATTGTCCATTCCTCTAGAATGAGTGCAAGGTAAAAATGTCGAACATATTAATTCCACTCTTTCCTTTCCATGTTTTTATCTTTACTAGTAAAGGGATTGAATAACTCACTTTAATGATATGTAATACAACTGAGTCTTGGTAACATCTCACTAGCATTCCTGCACTGTCTACATCCCCTCGTAGCACACCGGAACACTAGCAGACTTCCAAAATTTTGATGTTTGTACTAAAGTTCCAGAAGTAATAATAGGCAAGTCTACTTTACTTTTAAACACAGAAGACATTGTAAGTGTACTTAATTTACTGATGAACGAAATATTTTAGAGTGGAATTCAACTGACACTGTTAAATTTAGAAATTTGTTTCAAGCACATTTTGTATGTGCCCTTTTGGCAAAGAACTTCCCTTTCTGAGTGGCCAACTGTATATATAGGAACATTCTGGTTAGTGGTTACTGATATGTTGACATTATACAAATAGGTACTCCCCTTTTTGAACATGAAATAGAACAAGAAGTTTCTCGTTATGACATATTGATTTCTCTTGTTTTACCATAACTGGTTTGATGGAATGTGGACAGTATATATTCAAGCTTTATGTTTTCTCAGCCATTCAAACTGGTTAAGATTTAGTGGTATTTAACATCTTTTTCTTCCTCTAGCTTTGGTTGCTAAATTTGATGTTTTAAATTGACTGCAAGAGGAGTTTTGAATCATCATACAAGCTCAACCTCTCTACTTCAAATCTTCTATTTCTCCATGCTTCATCTTTAGAGCAAATACCTATAGATGTCTGAGCAACAAGCCCTACAACTCTTTTAAAATGTACTACAACAATCTTGTGAACATGTGGCTCTTATTCCTGCATAGTCTACTACTCCCACCATCTAATTCATCGTACGCAAGCAGATTTTGAGCTCTATTTATATGCAGTCACACCCCACGTGTACTCTCTCATAGTCATAGCACCACAGAACACTAGCATAATTCTCCACAAATCTGATGTTTGTATCATTGTTCCAGAAGGGATAATAAGAAAGTAGTTTATGCTCATGCACAAATTTGTGATACCTATAACAATTAAAATGCAAGAGGTTGTGCAAGGTTCAAATGTAAGTTAATGCTTTAGATTGGTAGGTGCTTAGTTTAGTTGAGCTAGTTGAAATTTTCAGTAGTTTCCTTTGAAATAGTTTGCTTAGGTACCATAAAGTTGCAGAAAAACGCAAATAGCTTCTTCTCTATTATAACAGAAGGCTAATAAATTTTTCATATATCTTTTAAATATTTTTAATTTTCAATCATTGTGAATTATAGTACTTTTTAGTTTTTAGGTAGTTTTCAATATGTAAATTTTATTTCAAAAAACTTGAAGATTTCATACCCGAATTCACGCGCAAAATTAAACTGTTTGACTTTCAATATTCGAACTGTGCCACATAAATTGAGACAGAGGGAGTAGTATATAAAACTTGTATTAAAAAATAAAAATAAAAACGTTAACGATTCTTTTTGTTGCTACTTAAATAAAAATATTCAACTATCATTCGTGGATGAATTCTAAGTTGAATTATAACACGAAACATGAAATTCAGCATTGAATTAATTCGATCCACAAATTCTATCATTTAATTACCGCTAAGAAGAGATGAACTCGGACAAATGCAGATTCGTGTTGGGCTAAAACGGTCCAAAGATATTCTTAACATGATGTAATATTATCCTCTTTGGGTCAAACCCGAACAGTTTTCCCCAAAAGGCCTCACATCATTAAGAGATCCAACACCTTATAAGCAGCTCCTTTTTCTTTTTAGCTACCAATGCGATACTTTGTTCGCACACCCAAACAATTCGATCGGTTATCAAAACGGATTCCAATTTCTACATCTGCACTATTTATACTACATGGATTTTGAGTCGTAGATCTGTTAGCTTCTCTAATCTGGTTGGTTAGAGGTCATAACAATAATAGCCGCTAGATCTCTCCTTTAGTTTAAATATGAGCCGTTGATGTAATCTCCCGGTAAGTTTAATTCAAACAGCTCCCCCTTTATATTATTATTTTTTTTATTGAAAAAACAAACTTCATATGTTATTAAATTGAAGTATGTATACAACTTGGAAAAAAAAATTACAAAAATGTACCATCTAAACATGTAACATGAATAACCAAAGTATGATGAAAATTAATCGATGTAGCTCATTGGAATGAGAAGGAACAACATACTTGGAAGGGAGAAGTATGTTATATAGTCATATATGTATATATATACTAGTCTTTATAAACGTGCTCAGCGCGTTATTCCCTGACAATCCCGATCTTCATAAAAATTGTTAGGTTATTTGTAATTACATAAATTTATTTTAGGAAGTACAAAAATGTTATTATTGCATAAAATTGTATCTATGTCTTTGAAAATAGTGTTCTTGGTATATTTGTTTTTCTTCTTCTTCCCGCATGGAAACTTAGAAAATCCAATATTAGGAACTAATGACCCAACATTTATTTATTGTCATTTACATACAAATAAAAACATGTGAAAATCGTTAGTTAACAAATTAATTTATAAGAATGTCAATTAGTTTTCAGAATATTTAGTTATTTATTTTAAAAATTTAAGTTTTTATGACGTCGTGATAGTTTTCACAATGGAATTTTTACACGAAGAACTATTTCACCTGTTGTTTTTTCAATATAAAATTTTATATTTGCCAACTTGCATAAAATAAAGCATAAAGAAATAGTATAGAAATAGGATTAGAATTTGAGTTAAGTTCATAGTGTTAATCCATATCGGCCAATTTGCAAGATTGCCCTTCGCTGGGGGTGGTCTTTAATTTTTGAAACTCAAAATGGTGGTCTTTAACTTTTGGCCTTCAGGCAGAGTTTCCCCATGTAAGGCAGAATTTGGGTCTTAAAGGCAGCATTTGCACATGGGTAGAATTTGCAAAATTCTGCCCATGCAAATTCTGCCTTAAGGCCCAAATTCTGCCTTGCGATTTTATTTATTTTACTGAGCTGGGGTTCGAACCCACAACCTTGGAGAATTAGACGAAGGGAAAAAATTAAAGACCACCCCAAATGAAAGGCAATCCGCGGAAAAAAAAAAGATTTGTATCCATATATCTATATAAAGCAGGGACATAGGCCTGCTGATGTGGCATGCCTTAGAATCCAGTATTAGTATTTATCTATTTTCTCCTATTTTTGCCACCTTCAAATCTACTCTAAAAAAAAAAAACAGGAAAAAATAGACTACAAGAGTCGCTTCGTTTATTAGTTCCCCGTAACGTATGGAAACAGAAACGTTCCTTTCGAAAACCTTTTTGCCCCACCGGTCGAGTTCCTCTTCCTTCTTCCATTGAGAGCTCCATCTAAACTGGTAAGTTACATGTATATCTAATCCTGAATTTAGCATTTTTTTTTTGTTTTGGTTGAATTGCAGACAAAGTATGTAGGAAAGGAGAAAGGGGAAGAAGGTTTTTCTATAACAGGGTTAAACCATATGGACAAAACTCTGTGTGTTAAAGAGGGACGAGGATTTCGTATAAAATCAGTGAAGTCTAAGGTATGTACATACTTTACTTCTTTTTGTAGCATTCTAAAGATACAATGTCACGCCCCGAACCTGGGCCTGGACGTAACACGACACCCGGTGCCTAACTGCATGTGACCGAGCGAACCAACTGGCTGACTGAATCAACATGTGATATCAAAACATAACTGAATGTGGAAACAACTAAACACATGCTGATATACTAAAGGTCTGACTGAAATCATAATAAGGAAATACTTAGACAATCTGAAAGTAGCCAACATGGCTAAACCAAAACGACTGAACAACTGCCAACAAGGCTAACATATCTGACTGTCTAAACTGTGCCTATGAAGCCTCTAAGAGTACGCAATAATAAAGTTGTCTATAAACTGAATGACTGGATAGCTGACAACGCCCCGAAGGAATTTGGGGTTTACCAGTAGCTGATACGTGCAGTCCTAATTAGCTGATTCGTCAACCTGTATATCATTGCCTGCATCGCGAGATGCAGGCCCCCAAGCAATAAAAAGGGACATCAGTACATTTGAATTGTACTGGCATGTAAAGCAACTGAAGCAATAAAATACTGGAACTGGAACTGAAACTGAAACTGAACTAAACAGGAAAGCAAGAAGCTGAAGTACTCCCTGTTCTGGATGAAGAATTACCTGTAAAACTGTAAATATAACTGTGGACTGGGGCCCAAATAATGTGCACAAAACTGTGGCCTTTGGCCCAAGCAATACGTATGCATAAACTGTGGCCTAGGGCCCAAAAATACAGATACAGGTGTTCATCATTAACAATTTACAAAACTGAGACTGGCTATAGCTGATAACATGATAACTGTTTCTGATTATGGGACTCATGCAAATAACTGGTTATACACTGACTGAGACTCATGTGAAAACAATGCATAAGTCTATAAAGATTACGTGTTGAGTTCATGATGTTCAAATTGACAACCATGAACGAATTCTGTAACTGCAACCCTAGAAGATAACACTTCTATATCATATCATGAAACTAGGACTAACTATATCTTGAGTCAAATTGCTGACAAGTATGAAGAATGAGGCGTAGGGAGAATCATGAACATTCCCTAACGTAGATAGTTAGCCTCACATACCTTAATTCCAGCCTTTGAGCGTAATACAATGTTCGTCAACCCTTTCAACTTTGATCTATATCAATACAAGTCAAAGGGATTCTATATTAGCAATAATATTCATGCTTTGGTCAACTAAGCATTTTATCAAACACTTAGTGGGCATGAAGCTCCACAGTCTTCATTAATGGTGATTTCTTCACCCAATTCCCATTCTATTACTTCTAGGTGATTCTACAATCTCAATTAGGTGTAATCAACATCATTCTTCATCACCCACATGAATACAACAATCTCAAGTCAACAATCCAAAACTCTAGCATAGTTCATATAATCCTCTTTATCAAACCCATTTACTATTCTCCCAAGAACTCATCAATTCACAACTATAAATGTTTAGAGAGTAGAAACATTACCTTTTTGAAGTCCAATCCTCTTGAATTCAGGTTCTAGGGTTTCCACATCCAACAATAATGTTCCAATCCTAACTCTACGGATTAGAAGAGTTTACTCAAGTTAGAAAGGGATTAGGGATTTAAATTCAACCTAGAATCATGATAAAAACTTACCTTGGAAGATCTTGAGGTTTGGGACTTGTTCTCTATGAGTTTAGAGAGAATTTTCGTGAATGGGGGGGCTGGGGAAATAAACCCCAAGTCCTAAATATAGCTTAAAACGCGTAAACTCGACTTTTGACCCGAAACTGACCCTGTTATGCGATGGTCACGCGACGCACGTGCAGCGCACGACCATACTCAGATCATTATTCAGAGTAGGGGTTTTTGTGCGATCGGCGTGCGGCGCGGGGCCATCGTACGAGCCCGCACGCGTCTGCACAAGCGACGGGTGTCGGTTCTAAACAGCGTTCGGTAAAATAGGCATAACTTCTTGTACACAGCTCTGTTCAAGACCCATAATATACCGTTGGAAATATATTTCAAAGGGCTACAACTTTCATCAAGGAAGTTTTCCCAAATTCCAAATTAATATAGGGGTTATGGTCGTTGGAAGTAAGACCTTCTATAAACTCACTTGCAAACATGCCCCGTAGAGTGGCTTCCAACTTTTCTTTGCCCAAAGACATTTCTTATGACTTAATTGGTTTTCAAAACACTTACTATAACCCTCATATTGGTTCCATTATATTATCATCTTATGAGTAAAACTTTCGCCCGAAGCTACGAGGTGTTACATACAATTATGTGAATATGGCTTAAATGTTCATGTATAAGGTTTCTAAAATCATGAACTGTGTCTCTATTCTGATCATTGTAACTTAAAAGTTTTAGACCTGTATTTCAAAATTTAGGGCGATAAAGAATCTTCGCCGCTTTAATTACATAGCAATAAAGTTTGTATCGTTTGTCTATTTTTCAATTCTGTAGCGATAAAATTTGTATTTTTTGGTTATTTTATCGTCCATTCTGTGAGACTTGATTTATCTTGAATGTGTTCACTTAATGAGTTTTTCGTCTTACATTTTATGAATAGATAATGACACTAAAATATTTATTTGCTATTTTTTGTATATGTTTGCTCGATAAGTACTTTGTTCCGTAACGTCAAGTATGCTTTGGGTTTTCTTAAAAGTGTTTCTAGGGGAAAGTTGAACATTCAAACTTTCCATTGGCTAACTTCTTGAACAATATTAGAGAGGAAGTTTATCTTCCTTGAGAAATATTTGAAGGTACAAGTTCTTCATCTTTTGGTTAGTGTTTATGTTACACCCTGGATTTTCGCGCATTAAAGTCGCATCATGAGTTCGTCGACGCAAGTTCAAAAGAAATTGTCTTGAGGTTAAAAAGGGACTGAGCTTATTAATATAAATGATTATAAGAGTTTATAAATAAGATTAGTAAGTGGCAGAAGGTTTGGAGGGTGAATGAATCAAAGAAGCATGAGTCTCGTCAAAAGTCGGCAAGTTGGGAATACGATAACTTGTATTTTTAGGTGATATTAAGAGTGTTTCACATGCTAAGCAAGTACATATATGAAATATTTGAATCATATAATGGTGTCTTGTTAAGTTTGGAAGTCAAATGAGTTGTAATACTAAAGTCGACAAAGGGCGTCGCAAGTTAAGCTTGTAAATTTCACTGAAATTTGAGTCAGATGTCGAAGAGCTTTTCTCTCAATCTACTTGGAGTTACGGGGTGATCCACCTATCAAATTGAACTTCTACGAGTCTAGTTTCCAGTGCATTTTACCGTTAATCGATACAACATCAGAGTACATAGAAATTCGCATTTCCGTCCAGGGACGTAAACTGCCGCGGACAGAAAGCCCCAAAGTCGGTGGACAATGTTCCAACTTATATAAAAATATCCCAAACGTTTGGCAACTCCATTTTCTCTCAAATAAAAACCCTAAGACACTCCCTAAGCTCTTCCAAACCATTATTCATCAATCATAGATGAATCCAAGAGCTAAACAAGCTAATTCAACGTGACAAAGATCATGGTGATCACAAGACCTTCATTCCTTCATCAATTCGCTTCTCGGAAGAATTCTTCGTCTTGAAGTAATCTTTGTTTTGGAGTGTTATTTACCCATTAAGGTATATTTTACTCTTATTATGGTCTCCTTATGATTCTCCAAGTATTTAGACTGGAAAATTTGGAAGAATTCCCACGAATACCGATTCTATGAACTCATATGAACTATTATGGATGCTAATTTATGTAGTTTAAATGTATTTTTTTGGGATTGTGAAGTTATGAATGGACTGATAATAAAGAATAGGAGTAAAGGAGAAGAAAATGGTAGTCTTGAATGAAGAAATTAAACTACAAATGACCCTACGGACTTACGCCCGCAAGTTGTTCGATGAAGTGCCTCAATGAGTATTTGCATAAGCTATGAACTTGGAATTGATCCCAAATTGGTCGTATGATGTAGGTAATCATTCGTAAGGCATTCGAGGACTCGGGAAACCTATATAACTCCAAGACTGAGGTATGTAGGACTTTCTCTTCTCTTTTGTGGCATGACTAGAACTCGACGAATGTTTCATTGATACATTCATTCCGTGAAAACATAAGTCGATCATATTCTTATACTTGAACATCCCTCTACTTCATACATGACTTATATTAAAGTATTGCCCATATTTATCGTAAAACTTGAGTCGGCCGTATCCCGAAATGGTTAAGCTTACCTCTTCTCTGAAATAGCTTGTATTAAAGTGTATTCCCGCATCCTTATCTTTCTTGTCCATCACTTAAAGATGACGAACCTTCCATTGATATAAGTTTCCACTAAACATGAGATGAATACGCTTCCTTGTGATGGACTAATCTTTATTTCATATATGATTGCATCAAACGCCTTTCATGCTTCCATATCTCTTTTGGCCACCGAATTGGAATGTTTCCGCTAAACTTAGATTGATCATATACCATCCGAATGAGTTGAAATCTACTTCATGTGTAACTCATACCAAGTATCTTACATGTTCTCCATGTTGTTGTCTCTTGAATTGAAAGATAAAGAACGTAGCGACAATAACGATAGTCGGAGGGTAACGACGATATGTCACTCCGACTCTTCTTATGATATCTCTTCTGAGGTCATTCTTGCATTGCACTTATATACATTTGTATTTACTTTCATTACCGCGCCGCGCTATAGTCGGCCGGGTAGGCATGTAGATGTGCACTTAGATGTATTTCTTTCATTACCGTGCCATGTCAGATACGGCCAGCTGGCCGTAGCTGTGCATACCACTGATCGGTTGGGCAAAGATGATGTTGTGATGATGAGCTCACCCCACAGAGGGACTTATTATTGTTATATGATATTATATATGCCTCCACAGTGAGGAATGATTTTACGAGCATGAATTTACATTTATGTCATGGTTATGGTCGCTCTCAGTGGCCTCGTTTAGAGTTTTAGGTTGCATCTATATCTCCACTCTTGTTATTTATATCTCTTATGCTTATGTTATGTTTATGCTTACCGCCTTACATACTCGGTACATCTTTCGTACTGACGCATTTTGTGCACTGTGATCATGCCCACAGGTACGGTAGACGGATTGATGTGCCTTTCTCAGTAGGATACCAGAGTTCAGCAGGGATGTTCGCACTCCATTCTCCAGAGTTGTTGGTCAAAGTCATCAAATAGGATGCATGCATGTATATATATATGTATTATGAGTATGGCTATGGGTACGTCGGGGCAGCTGTCCCGACCAATTGATGTATATTAGTGCTCTTAGAGGCTTACAGACTATCAGTCAGTGTACAGGTGTGGTGTTTGGCCTTGCCAGCCTTCTGACTAGTTGTCTTTCTTGGTTGTGGCCTTGTCGGCTCTAGTTATGCATATATGTGTTGTTGGGCCTTTTCTGCTTGCAGGTTGTCATGATATACTTCTTACAATTGTTATTCAGCGGCCTTGTCGGCCTATGACACACGTTACAGAGTTCAGCTATCACAGTTGGTTCGCTCGGCCCTTCGGGTATCGGATGCCAGCCACACCCCCCAAGGTTGGGGTGTGACAGTTTATTTCATATATCTTTGTATTAAATCTTTTCTTTTTCCCCTTTTTCTACATCGGGTTTTGGCCGAGTATGAGTCCAAGTATGAGACTTTTGGTGAAACTTTTTACTTTCGATTTCACTTTCACAGTATTTGTCTTAAGAGTGAAACTACGCTTTGACAAAGTAATGTGATTACAGGAAAATCAAACTGGTAATTATCTGCTTCAAATATTTTTATGTTGCTTAATTTCCGTCATTACAGTTTTGATAGTTTAACAAGAGTCGATCAATAGCAATTTTAAAAAGTTTTGACTCTTTGTCCACTGCCCCTTAATGGTTGGCTAAAATGGTCCACTACTATTATCTCCGAAGCAACTACTTTTTATTTAGATTTTCTTTGGCTTGTGGAAAAAAAAAAGCATTTATGTATTGTTGTCCATGTATAATTTGGTTTATTTACATTGTATGATTATTGAAAGAGAAAAGGACAAAAATGGTCCCTTAACTATCATAGTAGGTTCAAAATAGTCCCTTAACTATACACTTAACGGTTTTAGTCCTTTAAGTTTATTACAAGTTAACAAAAACGGTCCCTTAACTATGAGAGTAGGTTCAAAATAGTCCCTTAACTATGCACTTAACGGTTTTGGTCCTTTAAGTTTGCCATAAGTTGACAGTTTTAGTCTCGACAAAATATTCATCGAACTCTATTTGTTAGATTTGACGAGAACTATGAAAAAAAGAGAAAAATTAGTGAGAACTCTAGATCGATCAAATAACTCGGGACAAAATCGACGGACGTTAGTCGGTTATAGGAAAAAACTGAGGAAAAACCTACCGACTTGATAATGTCAAAAAATAGTGTCTCGGAGCACAAAGACCGACGGATTCTGTCGATTAAAATCGAGGGGGTCCATTCGCTAAGTAAAATACACTAGATTCGTTTTTACTGAAAACTAGAGAAAACTAAATACTTCCAGTGTAGTGATTCTTTTTTTTTTTAAAATAGTTTCCGCGCATCTTTCCTCAAAAATAACCGATGGACTTCCGTTGGTTTTCGTAAAAAACAATAAAAATTAAAAAAAAAAATAGTGTCCCTCGATTTTATCCATCGGTTTCCATCCATCGTTTTTTTCCCGCTTGTTTTTGGTAGTGACAACTTTTTAGTTTCTGCTATTTCTAATTTATTTCTAAAGTCTAGTGTATTTTATTTAGTCGATGGATTCCCTCAGTTTTAATCGATAGAGTCTGTCGGTCTTTGTGTTTCGAGACACCATTTTCTGACATTATCAAACCGTTAAGTGCATACTTAAGGGACTATTTTTAACCAACCCTCATAGTTAAGGGACCATTTTGTCAACTTATGGCAAACTTAAAGGACCAAAACCGTTAAGTGCATAGTTAAGGGACTATTTTGAACCTACTCTCAGAGTTAAGGGACCATTTTTGTTAACTTATAACAAACTTAAATGACTAAAATCGCTAAGTGCATAGTTAAGGGACTATTTTGAACCTACTATCATAGTTAAGGGACCATTTTTGTACTCATCTCATTATTGAAAAGTTAGAAGTAACATAGAAATAACACCAGTTAAGACCTTATTCTCTTTCCCTTTCCTCTTTTACACTAAAAATCTAAATAGCAGTAACTAATTGTAGGAAAATAGGGTTATTCTCTTTCCTTTCCTCTTTTCCATGTAGATTCCCTGCTACTTCTTTCGTTTACTTACACTTCGACTCCCATATGTCTTGATTAAAAAAACCATACTTCAAATAATACATGACAATTGATTGTGTTCTCAAGTATGTAACTATATTTCTGTTACTTCTTTAACTTCTTAAAAGATAGTGAATTTAGAGCATTTAGGAGTGAGGGTCGAAAAGAGGTTCTTTTATTGTTGGCTGTAAACCTATGGTTATATTCATATTTGCAATTTCCACTGTTATATGTTTAGACTTTAGAGTGTGTTATGTCCATAAGTACGTTGGAATGATTTACAACTACTATTTTTATTAAATAAAGTGCTTCGCAATCTTCTAATTAATTGTATTCATATTTGTATCTCCACTTTGATACATCTAGACTTTAGAGTGTATTACGACTTTAGGTAGACGTTGAAGATTTACACCTACTATTTTATTTGATAGAATGCTTCATCGTCTTCTAGCACAAGAAATTGAGATGCAACTCAATCCTTCGGGAGATGATAGTATATATACAGTTGGAAAGCTATGTTAAAACAACCGTTGGCAACTGACCATGATGTGGGGTCCAGTCCCCTATCCCATATTTTAAGGAAGGAAGATTTTTCTTCCTTTGACAAAATCACATTTGTAGCAATTGTGGAATTGGCCAACAAGCCAATTCTTTTGTTCACATTTTCGTGATGTAAGCGCTTACCTCATCATAGTCGTGACGTAAGCGCTTACCTCATCATAGGAAATTCATTCCTATAAATAGGCAGCTTATGGTTCATTTGTAATACACCAAGATCATTTGCTATACACACCAAAATCTCAGACAATACATCTGAGTGAGAGCAAAGTGAGGTATTCCATAGACTGTAAGAAAATAGTCTGTGAAGAAAAATAGAGTGTGAGTGATATTGTAGTGAGGTGAGAAAAATCAAAAGAGTGTTTTTCTTTTTGAGTGTGTAGTGGTCTTTGGAGTATTTATACTCGTGACTACACAGTGTAAAATTCCTTACTATAGTGATATCAGCTGCTCCTCTTGGCCGTGGTTTTTCCCTTATTCAGAAGGGTTTCCACGTAAAATCTTGGTGTCATTATTGCTGCATTTTATTCTTGTTGATTTAACCATAACTTAGTGTTCCGCGTTTATCACTAATACCGTGAATATTATTTTTGCGGGTCTATTTTATTCCCAACAAGTGGTATCAGAGCCAAGGTTCTGTCTGAGTATGCTCTGTGGTTGCAGCACAGTCTGAACTTCCACATCAGAAAAGAATTACTTTGGTCTTCGAATAAAATAGTATTTGTATTTGTGATAAACGATGGAAGCCAACACTAGTAGAATGGTTACTTTGAGTGGCGTAAATTATGCCATTTGGAAGGGCAAAATGGAAGATTTGCTCTATGTCAAGAATTTTCATCAACCTGTCTTTGGAAATAAAAAGCCTGATAATAAATCAGATGAAGAGTGGAATTTGTTGCATCGGCAGGTTTGCGGCTTTATTAGACAGTGGGTTGACGATAATGTGTTGAACCATATTTCTGGAGAGACACATGCTCGGACCCTATGGGAGCATCTTGAAAGTTTGTATGCTCGAAAAACTGGTAATAACAAGATGTTTCTGATAAAGCAAATGCTGAGTTTAAAATACCACGATGGTTCCGCAATGACAGATCATCTGAATATTTTTCAGGGGATCATGAACCAGTTATCTGCTATGGGCATTAATTTTGATGAAGAAATTCAAGGCTTGTTTCTACTTGGTTCCCTACCAGATTCTTGGGAAATTATTAGAACTTCATTATCAAATTCTGCTCCGGATGGTGTGATCTCTATGGATCTTGCCAAGAGCAGTCTTTTAAATGAAGAGATGAGAAGAAAATCTCAAGGTTCCTCCTCATCAGATGTCTTGGTGACTGACACTAGGGGGAGAGGCAAGAATCGTGGTTCTCAAAATAGAGAACATCATAGAAGCAAATCCAGAAGCAGACTTAAAGATATTGATTGCTATCATTGCGGGAAAAAAGGGCACACAAAGAAGTTCTGGCGGATTTTGAAAAAGGAAAATAGAGATAAGGAGGAAAAGAAAGAAGATGGCAATCGTGTTGCGGCTGTCACTAAAGAAGATCTTGTTACTGTCCTTGATGCGGATCTGATAAACATTGCTTGTGATGAGTCAAGCTGGGTTGTGGACAGTGGTGCCGCATCTCATGTGACATCAAGGAAGGAATTTTTCTCATCCTATACTCCGGGTGACTTTGGAACTTTGAGTATGGGTAATGAGACTATATCTAGGGTGGCTGGTGTTGGAACGATTTGTTTGAAAACTAGTACTGGAACTAAACTAGTTTTAAACAATGTAAAGCATGCACCTGATATTCGTTTGCACTTGATCTCTGTTGGTGTTTTGGATGATGAGGGATATGTCAGTACCAATGGTGCTGGAAAGTGGAAGCTTACTAAAGGTTCCATGATTGTGGCTCGTGGCGAAAAGCGTCGTGGTCTATACTGGACTACGGCCTCTACCTGTGTTAATATGGTGAATGCAGTTGAGAGCAATAGCTCTTCAACGTTATGGCATAAGAGGCTTAGCCACATTAGCGAGAAAGGACTAAATGTTCTGGCCAAAAAGAAATTATTGTCAAATTTCGAAAGTGCTAAATTAGAAAAGTGTGAGCACTGCTTGGCTGGAAAACAAAATAGAGTTTCTTTCAAGTCTCATCCTCCTTCAAGAAAGACAGAGTTGCTTGAGTTGGTGCATTCAGATTTATGTGGTCCAATGAAGACAAGGACTTTGGGTGGTGCACTTTATTTTGCTACCTTTATTGATGATTGCTCAAGGAAACTTTGGGTCTACGTCTTAAAGACTAAAGACCAAGTGTTGGGTGTCTTTAAGCAGTTTCAGGCCTCAGTTGAAAGAGAAACTGGAAAGAAGCTGAAGTGTATTCGTACTGATAACGGTGGTGAATATTGTGGACCGTTTGACGAATACTGCAAGCAACAGGGTATCAGACACCAGAAGACTCCTCCTAAGACTCCTCAGCTTAATGGTTTAGCAGAGAGGATGAACAGGACCTTGATGGAAAGAGTCAGATGTTTGCTTTCTGAAGCAAAGTTGCCGAATTCCTTTTGGGGTGAGGCATTGTTGACCGCCGCACATGTTATTAATCTATCCCCTGCGGTTGCTTTGCAAAGTGATGTTCCAAACAGAGTCTGGTATGGCAAGGATGTTTCCTATGACCACTTGAAAGTGTTTGGTTGTAAAGCTTTTGTACATGTGCCTAAAGATGAAAGGTCGAAATTAACTGCCAAGACAAGGCAGTGCATCTTCATTGGTTATGGCCTTGATGAGTTTGGTTACAGGCTATATGATCCAATTGAGAAGAAGGTTGTGAGAAGCCGTGATGTTATCTTCATGGAGGATCAAACCATTGAAGATATTAACAAAGCGGAGAAGATAAAATCTTCAAGTTCTGAAGGTTTAGTTAATCTTGATCAAGTTCCTCATAAAAATGCTGATGAAGTTGGTGGGCCCGATGACGATGGTGATGCCCAGAATCATGTTCCAGATCAGCATGTTGATGATGATAACGATGCTGCTATTGATGAAGTAGATGCTCCTACTCATGAAGTCGTGGATGAGTCAGATATTCCACTTAGAAGGTCTACTAGACAGCATGTTCCTTCTTCCCGTTATTCACCTAATGAGTATGTATTACTCACTGATGGGGGAGAATCTGAATGTTATGAGGAGGCTATGGAAGATGAGCACAAGGATCAATGGATTGAAGCCATGCAAGATGAGATGAAATCTCTGCATGAGAACCATACTTATGAGTTGGTGAACTTGCCTAAGGGCATGAGAGCTTTGAAGAACAAGTGGGTGTTCAAAGTTAAAGCCGAAGAACACAGCTTGAAGCCCAGATACAAAGCTAGATTGGTTGTTAAGGGATTTGGTCAAAGGAAAGGTATTGACTTTGACGAAATATTTTCTCCTGTCGTGAAAATGTCCTCCATTCGGACAGTTCTTGGTTTGACTGCTAGTCTTGATTTGGAGATTGAGCAGATGGATGTGAAGACTGCTTTTCTTCACGGTGACTTAGAAGAGGAGATTTATATGGAACAACCTGAAGGCTTCAAGGCAAAAGGTAAAGAAAATCTTGTATGCAAACTCAAGAAGAGTCTCTATGGATTGAAGCAAGCTCCCAGACAGTGGTACAAGAAGTTTGAGTCTGTTATGGAGGAGCAAGGTTACAAGAAGACTTCTTCAGATCACTGTGTGTTTGTACAAAGATTTTCTGATGGTGACTTTATCATCCTTCTGCTATATGTGGATGATATGTTGATTGTAGGCAAAAATGCTTCCAGGATTGACAAGTTGAAGAAACAATTGAGTAAGTCTTTTGCAATGAAAGACTTGGGTCATGCTAAGCAGATTTTGGGCATGAGAATTACTCGTTCGAGAGATGAAAAGAAGCTTTATTTGTCGCAGAAAAAGTACATAGAACGTGTACTAGAGCGCTTCAATATGAAGAGTGCTAAGTGGGTTAGCACACCTCTTCCTGGTCATCTGAAATTGAGCAAAAAGATGTGTCCTACAACAACAGAGGAAAAACAGAGAATGGCCAAGATTCCTTATTCCTCTGCCGTCGGAAGTTTAATGTATGCAATGGTATGCACTCGACCAGATATTGCTCATGCAGTCGGTGTTGTTAGCAGATTTCTCAAAAATCCAGGGAAAGAGCATTGGGAAGCTGTGAAGTGGATACTCAGGTATCTAAGAGAAAGATCAGATGAATGCTTGTGTTTTGGAGGATCAAATCCAATTTTGAAGGGCTATACAGATTCTGATATGGCAGGTGACCTTGATAGCAGAAAATCCACTACTGGATATTTGTTTACTTTTTCAGGGGGAGCTATATCATGGCAGTCAAAGTTGCAGAAGTGTGTCGCACTATCTACAACGGAAGCGGAGTATATTGCGGCTACTGAAGCTGGCAAAGAGATGATATGGATCAAGAGATTCCTTCAAGAACTTGGATTGCAGCAAATGGAGTATGTTGTTTATTGTGACAGTCAGAGTGCAATAGACTTGAGCAAGAACTCCATGTACCATGCGAGAACAAAACACATCGATGTCAGATATCATTGGATTCGTGAGCAATTGGAAAGCGAATTGTTCCAAGTCAAGAAGATTCACACGAATGAAAATCCTCAGATATGCTGACCAAGGCGGTACCGAGAGACAAGTTTGAATTGTGCAAAGAACTTGTCGGCATGCACTCAAATTAGAAGCCAGTGTACCCTCCTTCAGGTGAATAGGACTGGAGGGGGAGATTTGTAGGGTCCAGTCCCCTATCCCATATTTTAAGGAAGGAAGATTTTTCTTCCTTTGACAAAATCACATTTGTAGCAATTGTGGAATTGGCCAACAAGCCAATTCTTTTGTTCACATTTTCGTGATGTAAGCGCTTACCTCATCATAGTCGTGACGTAAGCGCTTACCTCATCATAGGAAATTCATTCCTATAAATAGGCAGCTTATGGTTCATTTGTAATACACCAAGATCATTTGCTATACACACCAAAATCTCAGACAATACATCTGAGTGAGAGCAAAGTGAGGTATTCCATAGACTGTAAGAAAATAGTCTGTGAAGAAAAATAGAGTGTGAGTGATATTGTAGTGAGGTGAGAAAAATCAAAAGAGTGTTTTTCTTTTTGAGTGTGTAGTGGTCTTTGGAGTATTTATACTCGTGACTACACAGTGTAAAATTCCTTACTATAGTGATATCAGCTGCTCCTCTTGGCCGTGGTTTTTCCCTTATTCAGAAGGGTTTCCACGTAAAATCTTGGTGTCATTATTGCTGCATTTTATTCTTGTTGATTTAACCATAACTTAGTGTTCCGCGTTTATCACTAATACCGTGAATATTATTTTTGCGGGTCTATTTTATTCCCAACACATGAGGAAAAAAACAACAAAGAAAAGATAATCACTAACAGAGGGAGATAGAAAATAGAAAGTGCTTCTAACTCTACTTTTCAAGTAAGAAGAGCAGTGCTCCTTTTTTAAACCAACAACGTAATGTTAGAATCTTAAAAAATTTCGTGATCGAGTTGATATGCTTACTACGAAAGAGGCATGAGGCATCTCTTTTTTCTTTTCATAATAGTTTGTCTTTAGCAGGAGACATTGAGCTTATTACTTGAATCACGTAAGGCGTTTTTTGTTACTGTCTACTCAAACAGAGGGAGATAGAAAACAGAAAGTGTTTTTAACTCTATTTCTCAAGGAAGAATGGAAGTGCTCTTTTTTAAAACCAAAAAGGGAAGTTTAGAATCTTAAAAAAGTTCATGATCGGGTTGATAAATTGCTTACTACGAAAGAGGCATGTCGAATGAGGCATCTTTTTTTTTTTTCCATAATACATTTTGTCTTCGGAGGGAGAGACCGAACTTACTACTTAATCACGAAAGGCGCTGTTTCTCACTCTCTGTTCAATTCCAACTTCGTTCTCACTTATGAAATCAAGCTAATAAGGTCAAAATAAATTAGACTTTTTTGGAAAGAAACGATTTAAGTAATCTTGCAGGGACAATGACTGACTATTGAGCCAAATTTGTGTAGAAGTCATCAAGTTGTATTCTCAATGAGTAGATATAGTATAACGGCTGGTTCACATGGATTCACAAGGTAGTATTATTTTTCAGACCTGTCAGAGCAGTATAGCTTAGGATGTGTTTAGATTGTTCTCTATTTTCCCTGTGGTGCCACATTTCCAACAGGTTTCAGTCGTACAAATCTGGTGCTGCTTATCCAAGGGTAGATTCTCCAACACTTTTTACTGATTTTAGGCTTATTAATTTGTACAAGTTTGCAGGTAAGTTTTGTCGAAGATATATAATGCAAAAAGGCTAGCAGATGTTTTACCTAATTAATTATCGATAAATGCTCTGTCAAGAGATTATTAGATGAATGAAAAGGAGAAAAACGATGGGTAATATTATTTTAAAGTTAGATAATTTGAAAACGTATGATAAGGTGTTTGTGGACTTTCTTCATGAGGTAATGAGACCCTTTGGGTTTAACTTTAATTCTTTAGATAGATAACGTGTAGATAACTCTGCAAGCTAGAAGCATCCTTTAGTTTTGGCTGAGTAAGGGGCACTGAGGGGAATTTCTTTCTGATAGTAAGATGGAGCAATCGTGTGATCTAAATGAAATCAGAGGTATTATATTTGAGATTTTGACTCACTTTGAGGTTGTTAAAGATGTAAACTAATAGATGATGAGAATTAAGATAAGATTTGGGATTATTAATGCAATTTAAACTTTTGTAATAGGCCATTATTAATTGTAATTAGTTCATAGTAGAATCACGAAGATATCTTTAATCAGCAAAGATTGTTTTTCCTTTATAAAATCTAGAAGTATAACTATCAAAAATCTATTTAGTAATAGGTTTGAAAAAAATTTACAACCGCGCGAAGCGCAGGTAATTCCACTAGTACAGATATAAAAGCAAGATAAAGACCCGCTAACGTGGCATCACAGAATCACAGGGTTTGCATTTACCTATTTTCTCCTATTTTTGCCAATTCTCCTTTAAAATAATCAGGGGAAAAAAAAAGAAAAAATCAAACGGTCATTTGTTTTACAGAGAATCCAACAGTGTTTATTACCGATTCTTTTTCCTTTACCGTTTTAGAGTTCCAACTAAATTTGTAAGTTCCATGTATATCTAACCAAACACTGACTTTGAAATAAAGTGAATCCATCTGAACCAGCTATTTTTCACTTTATATGGAATTTATGAAATTGGAGTTGAAGATGGAGTTGTGTTTAGTTATAGTTTTTGCAAAGGAGAGAAGAGAGCACTTTATTTGGATTTTGTGAAGATGGAGTTGGAAAATAACTTAAGTTTGGAGAACTTTTTCAAATTTGGAATCCAACCCCAAGTTGGATTTAGAAATTTTATAACCAAACACTGACTTTGAAATAAAGTGAAAAATTATTCTGAAAAAAATTGAATAATTCTCACGGCAAATTGCTCCCAAAAGAAGTACTACAAGTTATGAGTCAAGGTAAAAGATAGAATAACTAATACATGAATAACTAAACCCTACCTAACTAATCATCGCATAAGTCTAACCAATTCAACGGGAGCTATTTGAATTTAAATTCACCGGGAAATTGCATCAACGGCTGAGGTTTAAACTTAGGGAGAGATCTTGAGGCTATTATTATTACTATTATGACTTCCTGCGCAGGTATGTAGTTAATTAATGGCAGAGTTTGTTGATCGAAGAAATTCAATGCTTTGATTTTGTGTTCTTAATTATTCAACTTAGAATTCACCTACGTATTATCAATTCACGTCTTCTATATATCTACTTCACGCATTGATTGCATCTGTGAGCTTGACATTGATGTCGTGGCTTAGTTCATGTCTTCTTAATTAGAGTTTACGGATCGAATTAATTCAATGCTGAAGTTCATGATTTGGTGTTCTTAATTCGAATTGTTTCTTATTAATTAACTTTAGTTTCTCTTCAAGGATTGCTTGCAGTTTTCTTCTGTCTAGTTATAAGGTTGTTCAGTACTAGTACTATTTCTGTTATTTCAGCATTGATTTTGCATTAATTGTTGTTTGAGATTGCATTTCAATCTTCGTAAGTCCATTACAGAGAGTTGGAGTTAAGTTTCAAATTACTATGTTATAGCCCGTATTTTGTACGTTTGGAAATTCCAAAGTCGTCGTGGAAAGTTAAGGGCGAGACCATTTTCAAAATTATTTTAGTGCATAAGTTGGTTATGAATATTATTTATAAATATTATTGTATGGAAATATTGAGAAAGGTTAAGGGTAAAAAGAGAAATTCACAAAATGGTACATGGTAATAATGTGGGAGCTTAGGGGCAAAATGGTAATTTCACAAATGTTCAAGAAAGTTCATGAAAATGTCATGTTGGCCGTGTGGTGTGCCATATTTTTAATTAATGGGGGCTAATTGTAAGTCATAAAAAAATGGGTGGATCAAAGCTTCCAAAGGAAGATACTTAGTCTTCTTTGTTGAATTTGAGAAATTTCAAGAAAATAGAAGAAAATTCTAGAGAAGGAAGAAAGGGGAATTCGGCCAAACAAGGCCAAGAGGGTGTGAAAGAGAAAAATATTTTTCTTCAAGTATTCCTATCAATTGGAGGATCCTCTATGACATGGAAGAGTTGTTGGAGTAAGTAGAACACATATTCTTGCAAGGTTATAATTTTAGCCAAGTGAAGAATCAAAGGAGAAAGGTAAGGCTTCATCTTCTTTGTGTATGTTGTGAATGGTTTATATATGTTGTTGTATAGAAAAATGAATGAAATCCATGAAAATATGGAATTTGTGTTGTGGCCGTGTACATGCTAAGTGTGGCCGTGTATGTGTGGTATTGTGTAGTGATGATGGACAAGTTTTATTTAGTCTTTTGGTTGTTGGTGTAATGTATAGAAATGGATGAAAATGCATGGAACATGAATGTTGTTGTTGTGGCCGAAAATAGGGGTGATGTTGTGAGCTATGATGAATTGAATTTATGTAGCATTTTGATTGTTGTTGTGTTGTAGATTTTATGATGTTAAATGAAGGCTTAATGGCTCGAAATGAATATGAAATTGTTGGTGCATTACGGAAGGAATTAGTGCGACTTTGTTATGGCTTCTTATATTTGTAAGAATGATATTATTAATATGTAGGCTATAAATATAATTCATGAACTTGAAAGTGAGCCATTGTTTGGAAGATTGTAAGTCGGGTGGTGGTGATTGAATGTGAAAGAAGGGATTAAGTAGTTATTGGTCTTGTTGAAATTGGAAAGTGTTAGATGAAGTAGCATGTTGATTGAATTGTTTTGAAAGTTATATGAATTGAATTGAATCGAATTGAATCGAATTGAATTGAATTGAATCGAATTGAATCGAATTGAATTGAATAGAATTGAATGTTGGAGTGTTGCTAGAATGATTGCTAGTATTGTTGTTGGTTTGGCCGGGTTGAATTCCCGTATTGTTGTTGGTTAAAATTGGCTATGTTGAAGTTTTGGAGATGGTGTATTTATAGGGAAAGTGCTGCCGAAATTTCGGCACACAAAGTGTTATTTTAAAAAATCAACTCCTAAATGCCCTAATTAATGTTTGGTAAATGTGACCAAATGTAGATTTTGGAGAAATTGGAACTTGGATTTGGAGGAGCGTAAGAAGCGGAAAAAGGTATGTAAGGCTTCACCCTTCCTTCTATGGCATGTCTTAGACGTAATATGTTGGATATGAACCTCGTGGACAACTCTAATTTCCGGAATCCGCACCTAAAGTTTCCCCTTTTTCATTCAGTAGAATTGAATTAGAAAGTGTGCGAAATGTTGGAAAAACCTTCTAAACATCTAGAACTTGCATAAATAGGACCCGACTACCTTAAAACCCTCACAAGTGACGTCATGAAGTGTAATGTACGTAAATTTGGTACGCCGCCTCATTTGAGTCGAGGTGGGCCCATTGTTCCCGGATTTTCCTTATTGTTCCGTTTGACTTATTTTGAAGCAGAATCCAAAGGAAACTTTTGATCCTTATTCCGTTCATCAAATGACAAGTACTATACCTATTCTAACGAGAATACTTCTATGACGATAATGATAACGATGATGTTAGAAAAGAGAATATGCCTATGATAAGTATGACCAGAATGATTCCATGACTAAGATTTCTAAGCTAAGGATTCAATGTGAATACGAAGGTGATAAACTAGTTCTTGATCCTTATTTCTATTTCTTAGCTATGACACTAATTTCTAAGGATTTCAAAGCCTATGAATTGACGTCTATGATGCCCATGATTTCATTCTATGTTACTTCTAATGCTATTCTCCGTTGGTAGTCTCGCCTTAAAATACTCGTTCCTTCAAGGTGAGACAAAGCGATCACGGTTATTCCATAAGGTAATCGGAGGTCACCGACCTTACGTCACTCCGATGGATACATGATTTTCTTTGGGCTCTCCTGCATGCTTATATGACATATGTATATAAGATATGTATATGCACATGGGGTGGGGGGAAGGGATACATGGGGCATGGGCAGGGAAACATGTTTCATTGCCACCTGGTCAGCTGGCGTTATCATCCCGGACGCGGGATGCCCGAACGCGGGATATATGGGCGAGCCGACGTATTTCGGCGCTATGTGGGCGAGCCGACATTGTTCGGTGCTATGCTATGACATGATATGATATGACACGACATGATATGACATGACATGCTACGACATGATATGCTATGACACGACATGACATGACATGGTATGATACGATATGATACGATATGATACGATATGAGATGATATGATAAGATATGATATGACATGACCAGATAAGTATGCATGGTATCCGCCCTCAGCGGCACTCATATGTACAGGTTACTCTTTTATCCTATGACATGTTCTATATTTCCATGCAGTTATTGTTCATACGCACATTTCTTACTATGTTACTCCTTTATCTTATGATATGCTCTATATTTCTATACAGTTAATATACATATGCTCATCTCATACTATGTTACCATTCCTGCCTTGCATACTCAGTACATTGCTCGTACTGACCCCTCTTCTTCGGGGGCTGCGTTCATACCGCGCAGGTACACCCAAAGGATGCGAAGTTAGCATAGAAGATGTTCCAGCGGAGTTGGTAGGCTCCACTTGTCCTGGAGTGCTGCCAAGTCATAGTATATGTACTATGACGCTGTTGACACCCAATTTTGTCCCTCCTTTATTTAATTTTATTCACTCGGGCGTCTAAATTTACTGACGAGCTAAACACTTTATTTTCACTACTATTATTTTCGCTACTGTTAGTCACCGTTTCATTTTTAGGATTCGTACTCATTAAATTAATCTTTACTTTATGTACATGAATTACTATTTGTCTTCACATAATATATATTGTACTAGTTATTAAATTAGAAGCCCAAAAATAATTAATATAGAGGAGGAATTTCAGCCAAATAAACAACCCACATTTTAATACCCAGCCCACATTTTTCAGCCCACTATTCATTCAACATCCCAGCCTATTACCTAATTCTACCCGGTCCAGCCCAAAAAAAAATCATTCGGCCCGGTCCATCCCATAACATGAAATGAAACCAGTAGGGTTTCATTTCATTTTCTTTCCTTTTCTCCGCCGCTCATCCCTCTCTCCTTCTCTCCCTTTCTCTCATTCTCGTCTCCTCCATCATTTCCTCGTCCCCACCGCGCCGTTCGCCCCCCCGCTCCTCTCTACTCCACTCACCGCCGCACTCCGCTCCCCTTCATCATTTCTTCACCCCCACCTCCTCCGCTCCTCCCTCTCTCTCTTTTCTTAAACCAAACGAAACCCTATAAATCTGGGTGTGAATTGAATATTTAGGGGGAATTATTCAGTGTTCTGAGGGAGATAGACCATCTTCCAAACTTGATTTTCTTTCCGGTGAACTTTAGCCGTGAGGGACAACAAGGACTGAGCGTTTTTCAGACAACAATTACTCAGTGTTTTCCAAAGCTTACCTTCCAAATTTCATACACTTTCAATCAATCGCCATTTTATCCTTGAACATTTTTTCTCTACATAAATCATTTTGGTCTGTTTCGATCCGGTTCGAATTTTGTTCGGGCATAAGAGGGTAGATCCGCGACTCCGTATCCCGTTCACTGTACCGCAAAAAGGTAAATTTCTTCTTCATCTTAGTTTATTTTCGTTCTAGTAGTTTAGTTTGTTTATGAGTTTTTGTGTGATTTGATTTAGTAGTAATTTCATTAATTCAGACAGTCTACTATGTTAGTATAATCAAAGAGATTTTGCTGGTAATTAAGTAGTGTTTATGCATGTCGGTCTAATTTAATTTGTGTAACTCTGTTAGTTATGTGTTTGATGTTTGGGAGTTGTTAGGATAGGTTGATAATTGCTAAAATGAATTTAAAAGACGTATACTGTATTTTGGATGTCTAGACTGAATCGCCAGGACTTAGAACTTATTTAAAGTCGAATATACACAGGATATACAGTGAGCTATCAAGGTAAGAAGAAGGTATACATTCGATATACATCTAATATACACACCATGGTGTGTATATCTTAGGTATATTATGTATATGATTAAAACAGGTAGTAACACATAAGGCCTACATGTTAAACGAGTAAAGTAAGATTTGCAGAATTGAGAGTACGAGTGCGATTTCGAATTTAGAATGGACAGTAGTCTTCTTTCACATACTTTGATCAAGTTTAGTTTGTTTGTTTGCTGCATGTTTTCCAGAGTCCGTTCTATATCCATTTTACTTTATGAACTTAGCTTTGTGTTACTCTTTTTTTAGTTTGGTTGCTACTGGTTTTATTCTTTTGTTCAGTTATAGAGTGAGTTTTGTGTTCTATATCTAATTTACTATTTAATAGCTTTCTTCATCGTAAACTGTAAATCTCTGTTTAACTCCTGTGTTGGGATTGTTTACTTTAGGGTTGGAATTCTGATTTTTATTTGAGATATTAACTTTGGACTAGGGAAATCAAGTCTAAAACTATTTTAGTTTAAAGGTGAATGCATTCTTGTTGCATAATTGAATTCCATTTCTTTTAAAACTAAAATAGATACTGATCCTAGAGATTAAGTTTTCTTTTGGCTATAAACTAGTTAATTGATGCCCTACTAAAGGGCCATTGTTTCTGATTTAGAATGTTAAGAGAACTTTTGCACCTGCTGATTATTGAACTATACCGAAAAATCTGCTTCTTCCTGGGTACTGTCCATTCAGAAATTATTAACCATGGGGATGAGTAATTTAAAGAATATTGTGCCAACCTTAGTATCCTGTTCCGTTGAAACTGCTAGAAATATTTGGATGTTTAACTAATAGGCTTGATGATTCACTTAATCTATGTGCGATTCAGAATTGTTATTTGATAGCATGAAGACATATCTAATTATATATATGTATTTGGTTCTCGGTCAGTAGAATTGGCACTTTCTGCCTAATTGCTAAAGCTCCAACATATGTATATGAAGAAATAGTGGTCATCTAGATTGAAGAATATTAAATGTGATGCGCTGCTCTGTCTGTTGTGTTATTTTGTTCGATACTCTTCAGTTTGTTGCCCCCCCCCCCCCCCCATTGTTTTAGATACATTCGCTGCTACTTTGAATTTTCATGGTGTTCAACGTGCTGAAATGATTTTTTTTTTACTGCACGTGTACCCACTTGGGTCTTTGCTGTACATGTACCTTCTGCAATCCTTTAGAGCATGTTTCCCTTTAATCTCTAATATGTACAAAATGAGAACAGTTTTATCCAACTGAGTGTACTGCTTCGGATGATATATTTTAGGATAGAGTATTATCATGCTCGAGTCTTGTCCTCCTTCCATTATGTGGAATGTTTAGTTCATGGAATGCGAACGATTTAAATGGTGGACTGGTTCCTTTATACTTATAATGTCCCCTATGATTGAAACAAATGTCATTTTGCTTCTGTGTTGTATGCAAGTCCTTTGATAATGTGAAAATCTTTCGTTCGGCACTACTTGATATGACATATGTTGAAAGGAGGCAAACTGGTCATTAATTTGTTTAATTTATGATTATACCTGTTTGGCGTTACCTCTGCCTGCTGGTTTGAATATTTTGTGGTCGCATGATGTTTGGATTGATTAGTCAAACTTCAGCTGTATGTATTCTAAATCTGCTGCCATAATTCCCCTTAGTCAATTATTGCCCTCCTATCATCCTGTCTAAACTGTTAAATAGGATACACCATCCGGCTTAAATATTCTTTGTTTTGAAACTACTAGCAATTCCAGTATTTTTTTTTTTTAAAATAACATCAGAAACTTTATTTTGAGCCAAGTAGAATTCCTGGGAACCATCTCTTATATAGATTATACTCTGCCCTTCACAAGATTTAAGTGATAGTAATGATACTGCTGCTTGCTGCTCTCCTCTGCTCGTTTTCTGTCATTTTCCTGCATCTGTTAGAGTGTGTATGGAGTCTTATCTTATTTTTTTTCATGTTGAACCGATATTTTCTTTGATTGATTTGCGTTGTAACATTAGAGTTTGTTTAGCCTATTAGTAGACATGTGAGATGAGTCCTTTGTTGAGTCAAAGCATGCGGGTGTTGTTTTTTTTTTTACTATATCAGTACTATGTTTTGTTATGGTTTTGTTTATCTATTGTTGCTCCATCTCTGCCATGTCCACAATATTTCAATGTTTGCTCAAAGTTTCTTATCGCGATTAAGCTCCCTGAATTCGAACTTGCTAGCATTCTTATATAGGTTTTCCATGTTATTTGACTACTGCCCCTTTTGCCTAACTTACTGGACCAGTCCCGTTTCTTTTTTATTTTTTTTATTATTTGATACTAATGACCATCATATCTGTGCTTTTCTGTTTTGTCTGAACTCTATGCTACCCGATTCTGCCTATGTGTGAGTGTTACCCTATTTATATGTCATAAGTATGCTGGGCTGAATTATGTATATATGCGTATATTACTGGTATACCTTCCTAAAATACATTAATGAGGAAGTTAGATTGGTCATTATGGATCAAGCTTGAACCCTCCCCAGTGTTAGCCATGCCTGGGATCATGAAATCCCTTGGAACTTGTGCAACATCGGGAAGACGAGGGTGAAGGCTTTCCAATATTGGCCTTCTATACATCCTTATGAGTGTGTATACATGAGGTATACTTAAAATATACATAGAATATACAATCTGTTAATTTGTTTTTTGAGTTCACATTTCGTATGTTTAACATTACTTATTGATCGCATACTAATCCTTTTCTTTTCATTTTTATGCATGACATCTTGCATACGAGTCCAAGCGACTCGTCATCTTCTCCCGCATTTTGGCGTCAGGCCAAAGCTCAACGTAACTCTTCCTGTGTCAGCCCAATCCGCAGCCGAAAAAAAAAATCTGGGCCCAAGCCCAACGTACAAGAACAGCCTGCAGCAGCAATACAAAGAAATCTATTGGGCCTGAGCCCAATAACGTGAACAGTTCCAACAGCTGGACCTTAAATGGGCCAGATCCATTTTATTTTCTTTTCCTCTTCCTTATTTTTATTGTTGTGTATTTTTTTGCTTTGTATGACTAACATCTCATCTTATTTTGTTTTCCTAATTTTAGGTGAATTCTACAAGTTTTATTTTAAATAGCATTCTATTTCTATTTATAACTTTGGCAATACTTAGAGGATTTTTTTTTATTTTTTTTAATACTATATTTATACTTAGCCTAACTAATCGTTAAGTCCGGTCGGTTAACCATTGTTAATGGGTCTTAAAGGATGCTTAATACCTTCCCTTTAGACTAATTGAACCCTTACTCAGATCTTTTGGTTTCGTAGACTTTAAAATCAACTTTAGATAATTACTTTAATTAACTTTAGGTGTCCTAATTCACCGTAAATAATTAGGTGGCGACTCCTTAAAATAAACAAAAAAAGAGGAATCACCAATATGTTGTACTTCTACTTTAATTCCGGTTAAAATGGGGTATGACAGACGCTATGTTCGAGGTTAGAGACTTTGTAGACAGAGTCGTGGGTATAGAGTGTCAGCTTTGTAGACGGCTTCGCCAGTCGATATGTTATTATGTTCATGTCACGGGTCCCACATGATGATAGACTTTACTTATGAAAAGAAAAAGAAAAAAAAAGATTGGAGAGCTTACTATGTATTTATTTCTTAATCGATTCAAAAGATTATATGTGTAATAAGAGTCAGCGGGTTCGCTCGGCTCCGAATATGGGGTCGGGTGCCCATCACACCCTAGTAAAGTCGGGGTGTGACATACTAATTGGATAATTGGAATTTGGAGGTACGTTATTTTTTCTGTATGGTACTTCCAATAGTCGACTCTTCACTTTCACATGACAGTTGTTTCATTTTTTGTTCTAACAACTTTTTCGACTGTTACAATATAATGTCAATTACAGTTTGTCACTATTTATAATTGATATCATCAAGGCAATAGAACCAGAAGTCATTTTAGTTTTATTTTATAATATCTTTTAGTTGTGATTTCTTGATTTGTCTTGTTTTTCTTCAATAGCTGGTTGATGAAACTTGGATTAAGCCTGTCAAGTGGGTCGGGCTGGGCTGGGCCGGGCCATTTAAATGTGGGCCATATGGGTGCCTGTTCGGGGCCAGGCCATAGTTAAGGGGCCGGGCTTGGGGAGGGAAAAGGGTGTCCGGCCCAGCCCCTACCCGGATAGGGGGTAAACCTCTGTCACGACCCAACCCTGTGTCGTGACTAAGTACCCGAACTGGGCACTCGTATACACACCCGTTAGCTACATGTTCAGTCCACAACAAACACCATATGGAATTCATAACGACCAAACCACGGTCTCAGATTTGTCGCATAATTATACATATAAAAGCAAGCCGACAAGGCTGCCATCACATATCAATATCATATGCAAGCCGACAAGGCTGCCATCACATATCAATATCATATGCAAGCCGACAAGGCTGCCACTATAGACGAACATCATACCACAGCATATCATATAGACACAGCTGAACAGAACCCATACACAACCCACACATATGTCCACAGACCTCTAAGAGTATCAACAGTAACGTAACATATAACGGGACATGGCCCCGTCGTACCCTTAAACAACATATGCATATATTTAGATAAAAAAGGATCTATACCAAAGTCTGGGCTCCGGAACAACGGAACTCTCCAAGATCGCAGAAGGGAAGTCTTAAGTTGGCGGTTCACCAAAGCGCGTATCTGTACCTGCGAGCATGAAACGCAGCCCCCCGAAGAAAGGGGGTTAGTACGAAATATGTACTGAGCATGTAAAGAGTGAAATACAGTAAAAGGATCATAACTGAAATATGGAGTACAGTAAATGTGTACAATATCCAGAATACCAAAACACTTGCCTTTGTAACATAATCATACTTGTCAATATCATATATCACATGCATATTTATATATCGTACCCGTCCCTTTAATGAGGGACTCGGTGAATAAGATCATCATATGCCTTCCTGGCTGCCATGACATGTCATCATATCATTATATCATCATATCGTCATATCATCATATCATCATATACATATATACCGTACCCGGCCCTCTAGTGAGGGACTCGGTGAACAATGCAGTGAAACTGTGCACGATAACATACCCGTCCCGGGACTCGGTGAAAGACATATTGAGGTATGCACGAGCAGAGTAGTGAGAAACTATATGCAATTCAAAACTTTTTTATGGACTCAATAGAATAGTCAACACGAACCATCGTTCGCAAATTCAATAATAGTCATATCATTTACCTTTCGGATGTCCCTGTGGATTATATCAAAATGGAACTTTGAAACCATATGTACATATCAAAATACATATATAAAAATTTAAGTTATGAGAATCAAGATCATTAACCATCCTAGTGGTTCTAGGAATAGGAATTCCTTTGGAATCATATTTATTTATCGTATATTCATTTCACAACGATCATGCCAAAAAGAAAGAAGGGTTAGCTTCACATACCTTTAGCGCTTATTTGTCACACAATATGTATACGCTGCCCAATAATACTTCAACCTATATTAAGACGCCAACAACTACGGTTAAGCTACGGGGAGATTCAAAACGTATTCTAACGTTAGTAACTCCTTTCTAGATGTTTAGACGATGTTTTCTCTTGTAGCCAAACCAACTACATACAACCAATCCCACATCAATAATTATACATTCAATACCAATCCGGACAGCCCACACAACATTCCAAACAGCCCACATTCACAACATTCAATAACGATTCACATACGGCTACTACAACCTCAAGTTATTCCTAATAGTCCGTAGCCTTAATGTTTGCATGTAACAACTTTATAACAGCCCATCCAACATATAACACAATGCATAATCTTAATTATCATTAATCTTCCAAGATCAATAAGAACAACAACAACGTCCAAAACAATCCCTAACCAACAACATAAAGATGCTCAGAATTCTTGCAAACGTTTACGAACATATTAAGCGAACCACATACGATTCTTACACCTTATTTCATGTCTTATTTTCATATAATTTCAGTAAGTTACGACCAGCAACCACACGACATGTACATCATCAATTCATACGCAACTAAGTTACATTGTCATCACCATAATCCTTACATCAACCCACAAACGATTTTAGTCCCAACTCCAACCATTAAACACCTTCATTTCCATCATAAAACTCATGACAACAACAATCAAAATATCAAGTAAAATCAGTTCATTATCTTCCACACAAAACAGTCCCTACACGGTTTCAACATGCTTCAACATCACACACAAAATTTCATGGATTCAATTTATATTCATACTAACACAACTTTACCTTTAACCTTCCAATTCTTTTCATTCTTTTTACCATGCAATCTATGATAGCATCAACCATAATTACTAAAGAAAATCAGTCCACCATGGCCACTAAAACAGTCCCTACGGCCACATTAAAATTCCAACACCAACATTCATGATCTTATGCATGCAATTCATGTTTATCAAGTTACAACCATACTTCAACATCAACATATATAATTTCATGTCCACTATCATGTTCCAACATCAACACACATCATTTCATGCATGAAACTTATATTCACACATCTACATCACTCTTAACACATGTAAAAGAAAGTTAGATCTTACCTTGATAATCCGACTTCTCAACTTAGCTAGAGTTTGTGAATTGAAATGATAATGGTTCTTGTTGCTCCAATGACTATCTTCACGTGTCTAGGGATCTTCTAAAGGGTTGAAATGCTTGAAGAAATATTTTTTTTGGTCAACACACAAAGAGCTCAATTTTCAGCTCTCTTGGCCGAGAGCTCTCCTCCTTGGCTCTAAGTTTTTCTATTTTTGTGTTGTGAAGTTGAAATGAAAAGATGAGCTCTCTTAGTCATCCATTTGATTAATCTAAGATGCCTACAAGTTGGACACAACACATGCTCCACTCATGACATTGAGCACTCAATTAACTTTGAACTAAAATTCAATTCTTTCCCTACTACTTTCGGCTAGGTGTTGGCCGAATGTCCCTTCCTTTTTCCTTCCCTTTTAATTGTTTACAAGACAATGCATGTGTAGTGAATGAATCATACACTAACCTTTGTCCATTGCAATCATACAAGGATGAATGGTCAATATTTAAATGTGCAATGACTCATCCAACTTGTATGCCTTCATAAAATAATGCATGCCTTCATAAAATAATGGATACCTTCAATATTCAAATGCATGCCTCAACTTTTTCTCCCCCAATTTCAGCCACCTTGGCCGAATCCTCACATGTATTTTTCTTCCAATTTGGTTGTCCACAATATAATGAAAGTATAGTGGATGAATCAACATTTAAATGCATATTTGTATGTCTTCCATAATAGCCTTTATTTTGGATGACTTTGAGTCATCTTTTGGACATGGCACGTTATTGTGCATTTGGCCCATTGTTGCCACTAATTTTTACTTAACACCACAATTAAGTAGTTCCTAATCTCCAACAACATTCTTATACTAAGTAAAATTTATAACCGATTAGTTCTAGTTTAGAAATTAAAAATCCGAGGTTTCTATCTCACATCGATTCTTTCGTGAATAACTCGACGTATAAAATACGGGGTCTAACAACCTCGGGCTAACCGGGCCGGGTTTTATTATTTATTTTTAAAAAAAGTTCTAATACTAAAATAGACATTTACATTTACTAATAATAATAAAATTAACATTTACATCTAATGATAAAATTACTAAACTAAAAAAAAAAATAGTTGTTGTCAAATTCAGAAAGCTAGCCGTTGTAAATTTAAAAAACTAGTCGTTGCCAAATTTATTTGAACCCCTAAATTTATGAATAAACTACACTTTGGTCATATCTCCAAACTATAAATAGCCCTCCATTCTTCTTCATTTTCACACAATTTTCTCTTTATCTAAATTTGTTATTCAACTAGTTTACATTACTACTTTCAACTTCCATGGATAATCCTCCACTTTCTCCTCGAGTTCGAAGATCAACTTCAAGCGCGGTGTGGATGCATTTTGAGCGAGTAAAGGAGGAACATGTTAAATGTCAACATTGTGGTGACATATATCTCCATAAATCCAAAGCGTCGGGTATTAGCCTATTGGGGGGGGGGGGTACCGGTGTGTTGCGTAGGCACTTGTGAAAAGGCACGAAATTGAACTTTGAAGTTTATCTCTTCTTTAAATTTGTCCATCGATATTAGCCATTTAATTTGTATGTTTTGACCTTTTGATTTGCAATATTTCGATGTTCAAGTTGTACATTTTGAATTTGCAATGTTATCAATTTAAGTTTTAAGTTTTATTTTAAATTATTTATGTAGATGTTGATATGTCTATTTGACTGGAAACGAAGTTTAAGAAAGAAGAAAAGACTTTCAAACTTGTGGTGTTTAATGAGTCGCATATATTTTGTGTGGCTATAGATTATTGCATAAAGGTAATTTTTTTCCATATATAGAAAGGGGTCATTCTTTTTAGCACGGACTAATAAAGAAATAGGTTCATCTAAATTGAATCGGAGGGAGTATTATATTTGATATAATCTACGTATCCACAGTATATATGACATGCTAATGGAATTTTACTTTTATATAAAACTATCACAATCTAGTACATACAATATACTGAAAATGTATCAAAGATATATTTGTTGAGAAAACAAGATTTTCTAGCGCATCTAGCTTTAAAATACAATTTTAAAGAAAACTAAAGTGCTCCGTAAACAGAGACTCCTAATTTATTCGAATACAATGTTTTTAAAATATTTATTATTAGTAATAAATGTAGTACTTATCTCCTTTTTAAAAAAAAAATTGAAGTGGACCAGGCCGGGGCGATGCCCCGATGGGCCATCACCCGGGCTACTGGTGGGCCGGGTTAGCGGGCTGTCCATCTTGTCCGGCCAGCCCCCTAATAAATCCCACCTAGTCCAGCCCCTTAGACCCCTTAGTTGGGTCTAGGCCGGGCCAATGGTGGGCCAGGTTTATCGGGCCGTCCCGACCCACTTGACAGGTTTAACTTGGATAGCGTTTGAGTTTTATTTGATCTCACCCACAGAGGCGGATGGAGCACTATAACTTGGGGTTCAATTGAACTCCAAACTTTCGATGCGGGATATAAATTTATGTGTAAAAGTTTACTAAAATTACAATAAATAGTAGATATGAACCCATAACTTTAGAAATATAATGGTTTAGTGCTAAAAATTTAAGATGTTGAACCCCTAGAATTTAACTCCTAGATCCGCCTCTGCTCACCCATGGTGAGGATTATATTGGTTTTGAACATCTTTGCTAAATTCGATATTTAAATTGATTGCAAGAGTCTTGAGTTACTACCGCAAACTCAACCTCTCTACGTCAAATGTTCAACTTCTCAAATAATCGCAATGCTTTATCTTTAACTAGTATACCTTCTCGCGCTTCGCGCGCTCATAAAAATTGTTAGTAAATTAAAAAATAGCAGTTTTATCAGTTTATTATTATTTGAGAAGTTAACCGGATTCTTCTATAATTGTAATTTCTTGAAGTATTCTTTTAAATTTTAAGATATTAAGATTTTTATTTATTTTAGTCTCATGCATATTCGAAATATGTAAATGTAATTCACAAAAATAATACATATTAACGACAATAAAAAGTTTACCCGGTGTTTACACTAAGGCAATGAATATCTGATATATGTCTAGCATATACACTTTTTAACATTTAACCATGATTAAGTGATACGAATTTTCACTATTACTTCTTGAGGTTAATTATTTAGTTAGCTATAAATATCTTGTATGGTAGCTTTTTATATATATGAAAAAGAAGATGCAACTTGTATCTCAAAGTAGACTCATGCGGCATTTGTACAATTTTCTGCAATTTGGAACTACTGACTCTACCGGGAATATGTATTTGCCACTGGAAACAACCATTTCATCCTCAGTGCCATAAAAGGGAGTGAAACCACAACGTCGCCCTTGCCAACAACGTCAAAATATTTCTTTACATCCTTAAGAGGATTAATGTTCTTAACTTTCATTTTTTGATTGACTTTATAACCAGAATAAAGATATCTAATAGTACTCTTAAACAATATTGGTAGAGAAGAAAACGTACAAAGAGCACCAATAAAGGTGTTAGGAACACCATAAGGTTGAAACTTCCGTCTGCCCTGCGTCCTCTATACCCGCCAGCGACTTGTCCGTGAATATCACATCAACCAAGTTTTTGTTGAAGACTCCAAATTAATTAGGTGGGATTTTTACATAGTATGATATCCGTTTGAAAAAAACTATTGTTTCTTTGTAGTCCTGTTCGTTTCTGTTACAGGTGTATGAGATGGACATTGCTTGTCTATCAGAAATATGTAGCATGAATAGCACCTTTTGAGTCTGGTATGTATATGAAAGAGGTATATAATTAAGAAGTGACGTTTCGGGCGAATGGCTTTTTTAGTGGAAATTAAAATCTTTTTTCAACATTTTAAAAGAGAAGAAAAAGTTAAAATTCTGAAAAAAAAAAAAAAAAAATTGCAAATGCCGGCTTAAGAGAGCATCATGTTACCGGGCCTATTACGAGGAATTATGTAGCATAGTCATTCAATTTTATTTTGTATCAATAAAATCATTTAACTTAGGACTTTTCTCTTATAAAATCACTCTACCAAGTTTTTCATAAAATCATAATTATTAGGTTAAACTCTTTAGTTAACTTTAAAATCATAATTATAAGGTTAAACTCTACTATGAACGCATCTAGATATTGAAAAATATGGTTATCATCCATAATTAACTAAAATATACTTTTCTCGTCCGTTATACTAAAAATAAATGCAATAAAAAGTAAAGCAACATCACATAAAATTAAAGATTTCAGCATTACGAAATAAAGGAGTAAAAAGAAAGCAAAATCAAATCATGTTAAGAAAATGATCTTTTGTTAGCAAAAAGAAAGAAGTAATTAAAGAGAACCAAAGGAAATAACAAATAAAAACCTTTGACATGCTTATAGCCAACTACAAATCGTAAATATATGATAATAAATAAGCAATCAAATATAATGTTTATTATGTAAATTTGTCAACAGAAGAAGACTTACACAATATACAATACAAAAGAATTCAAAAATCCACATGAAATCACATGTTTTCACTGCAATAAATAAATATAAACACCATCATCTGAAAATCGCTAAAATTGTAACAAAGATTCGTAAAAAGACCTGGCTTGGCAATTCTCCTCCGCAACCTTCAGTCATTAACCTGTGATATGAATAAAACTATCAAGATAAGTTGTTGGCATATATTTAAAATAACTCTCGATTTTAACTAGATCAAAAATATACTCTGCCAGGACAAACAATTATGAAACTAAGAAACAAATCCTTACAATTCTTCCATTGGTCGGAGGTAGCGATGATGTTCCTACAATATACTCCCTCCGTTCACTTTTACTTGTCCACTATTCCCTTTATAGATTTTCATTTTTACTTGTCAATTTTCACATATTGACAACTTCGCAGATTTTCAAATCATTTTCCCAACTCCGATATAATTATACACCATTTAATAGGGGTATTCTTATCTTAATCATTGTTTCTTAAACAGCGTGAAAAATCAAAACATGACAAGTAAAAGTGAACGGATAGAGTATATAGATGTACGCTTGTTCAAAATAAACTATTGTAAGAGATGCTTCAAAGTGGTCTTTCCCTTGTGAGATTGATATGACTTTGGAATTTCAAGTAAGTAGAACACATGTATTTGAAATAGCTAAAACATTGTAATTGATTGGCATTAGAAATCCATGCAAATTCATCTTAGACAAAGTTTTACAATTTCATCCAATAGAAAATTACCTTTTAAAAGCAATATTCTAATTTTTAACCAACTTTTAAATGGAAAAAAACCTCTCTTCACACAAACTTCTTCTCCTCTGTCCTTTTTCACCCAAAATATCTAAAACCAAAGTAGATAAATTCTAGGACTCTAGACAATATATATTCATATGGACAATATATGTTACGGGTGATTACAACTTTATTTTGATTTACTTAAAATTTTAAGTTCATAAAAACGGTTCAATATTTGAAGGATATTTTGGTTGATCAACATTTAGCATAAGCTATTCGTTGTTTATAGATATACACAGATATGCAGGTCATGTCTGGGATATTAGTATACTCCCTCGGTATCAAATTATTTGTCGTGATTATTAAAAATAGTTGTCTCAAATTATTTGTCGTTTTAGAATTTCAGCGCACAATTAATTTTTTTTTTTTCATTCTACCCTAAGTAGAATCATGTAATTAATGGAGATAACACACAAACAAAGTTAAACATTTAATTAAGAGAGAATATAACTTAGACATGAGTTAGTTAAATACCCCTCCTAATTAATATTTTTTAAGGGGTGTGTAAAGCCAAAAGGCGATAAATAATCTGAGACGGAAGAGTATACAATATGAGCGCAACTAGTTTGACTCTCCAAATAAGCAAGGTATCACATAAATTGAGACGAAAGAAGTACTAATTAGTGTATGAAAGATAAATATCTTGCATTCATCGATAGGTGTAAACCCATAAATTGATACATTTCATTAATGTCCTTGACCAACAACCAACCACCAGGCCACTAATGGTACATAACGTTGCACAACTACCTCTTAGTAGTTCCTCATCGACTCTATTTTTCCCAACTCTGGTAGTATCACTCACAGAAGCACCAAAGCCTTCATGCCTCCACATAAGGGTGCAAAATCGGCCCAAACCCGTCTCACCAATGAAAAATGCTAGCCAAAATTCAATCCATCCGCTTGCTAAAGCCCAACCCATCAAGGGACAAAAAAAAAAACTTGCTTTGCAGTATGGGTATTCTACTTTATTAAAAAAAAAATTATCTTAAAAATGTTAAAATTTTCAATAGTGTTGTCTGTATGCCTCGCTGTGGCCTGAGAACAAAAACTAATGTGTATATACGTATGTGGTGTATATTTGGCTAGCAGCTGTGGCTGAGCGGCCAAATGTGTTAAAAGCCCAACAAGTTTATCCAAACAAGTTGATTACATCTTTGAGCTCCACGTTGATCACCATGGCCGAGTTCATCTCTTCATATGCTGCACAGGTATGGCGTTAATTAATGGCAGATTTTTTGGTTCGAATTTATTCATGCTGAAGTTCATGGTTTGGTGTTTTTAATTTATTTTAGTTTCTCTTCAAGTATAAGGTAAAAACGATTTCTTTAGGCTATATATATGAACTGTTTAATCCCTTTGATATATAAAGAGAAACCTAGTAAAGTAGCAAAGGGTTCAAAATTTGTTGTAGTCAAGTGTTTACATCCTAGGAATGACATTCTAATCATATTCCGAATCCCCTTATATACATTTTTGGCTCTGTCACTTGTGATAATATTAGCCTTGTGTTACAATTAGAGGAGAAGTTACTTGCAGGAATGGAGTGACATGTTCAGAAGACTGTTGTAGTACATTGTAAAGAGTTGTAGGCTAGACATCTCTAGGTATTTGCTCTGTTTAACAGTAAAGAGAAAATAAATAGACACAACACAAAGGTTACAACTAAAAAAACACAATAAATAGCCTAGTCCGGTATTAAGGAAGATAATAATTGCCAGTATTAAGGAAATCATCAATTAATTGCCTTTAAAACTTTCTTGGTATAGTTGCCAGTACACTAAGGTGTGTATAGTTCACATTACTACAGCCGAAAAATCGTTAGAACTGAACAAGATAGTCCGACTCACTTTAATAACTTCGCACAATTAAGAAGAATCAGCTAATAGTCGTTCATCCAACCATTTAAATTAAAACCAGCCCCCGGATGCATAATAAGTATAATCTATGTATGCTAGCTAGGAAAAGTAAATAGTGAATCCAACTGGAAATTCGTATAAAGATCCCGACAATTAACCCCAAAAGTCAGACCCGCTTCTCTACACAGGTCATCGCAAGCCACAAAGAATGTCCTTTGGATCAGTTTATCTGCTCAAAAACTTAATCAGCAACAACATAGCAAACAGATATCAGCTTTGACATTAGGGAAATCCTTGTTGGATAGATTTAAATATCTACTCAAAAGCAATTAATATTGATAAAAAATGTAATAAGGTAACAACAGAAGAACTGAAAGAAAGATCATGCTCAACGTCGTTATACCATTCAACAGCTATATTATGAAGCATGACTTTTTTTTTTTTTTGGATAGATCTAAACAAGCTCTAACAGAAACAAATGTACAAATCCCGGAACAAGAGTATGTCAGTCAAATCTTGTGAGTACATAAATTGCTTGAATAGATGTAATTGAATAGATGTAATAGACCCTGTAGGCAGGTTTTTTAGATATCTATAGGTATTTGCTCCATTAAATGGTAAATATGATGCATGGGGAAATGGAAGATTTGAAGAAGAGAAGTCGTTACCTGAAAACTATGATGGTGGGAGGTAGTACATATCCGATAGAATAGTCGAGGCGCCAACTCCAGCTGTCTTCTCCAATTCTGGCTTGCTGGACAGTTTCAATGAGCTAAGTTGCCATTTAGTTGATGAGCGGTCGCTTAGCATAAATATTTGTCAGATGAATGGATATGAATTCACAGTAAAGATCATCCCTGTGTTACAATTAGAGAAGAAGCTATTTGCATTTTTCTGCAAATTTATGGTATACAAGCAAAGTACTCAAAGGAAACTACCTAAGCTTTCAACAAGAATTCCAAAGTCAGCTTACAATGCAGGATTTGGTTTTACTTATACTGAAAGAGAAGAAAAGTAGAGATAATTTAAAGGTTACGACCAATTAACACAATAAACAGCGATGTCCAGTATAAAGGAAGATATAACAAGGTATATAAGTAGAGATGTTAAACGTAAATATCAAATTTAGCAAAGATATTTAGAGGAAGACAAATAGTAAAAACCAGATATAATCCAAAACAGTTCGAATGGACAAGATGAAAATGAATATCAAATATTGTCCAAGTTCCATCAAACAGCTATTTAAGAAACAAGAGAAATCAATAAATCAAAAGAGGAAGATAATTTAAACAGTTCTGTTGCCTTTAAAACTTTCTTGGTATAATTACAAGTACACTAAAAGTATGAATAGCTGACCTGACTAGTGACTACAGCTGGAAAAATTGGTTATAAGACGAACTATCTACTCAACAAAATTACAAATCAAACATCTGTATAGTGGAAGTTAAGAAACAATTATCGGCAGTACCACCCAAAAAAATGTGGCTCCCAATGCCAATAGCCCAATTAGATGACTAACTCCAACTCTCTTCTTTATTCTGACTTGCTGGACTGGTTAAGAAACTTGAGCCTATGCAGAACCTTCAATTTTGTTCTCTCCCCACTCGATCCATCCTAGCCTAATCCATGTCACTTGTAGAATTGGAGTGGAGGATCCCTCCAATCTGCGTAATAGTCTAAAATTTCTTCTTGAGAAATAGAAGTTCCCTCCTTATTTCTTTCTACGTCTGGTGAGAATAGAATTGACTGCTATGACCTAGAGGAGGCAGAGAATTAGCGTTCTCCTTCGGAATCTGTGTTCCCATGAGCAGATGAAGTGTAACCATCAGGACTAGAAAAATCGGATTCTTCATCAGTACTAGGACTAGTAGGAGGAGCGGAAGGTCCGCATGAAATTTCATCTACATCAGTACTGAAGTCTTCCTCCCACTCTGATTCATGCAACCTCTCATCGCCAGAGGATCCATCTGCATCTGCGTCTTCGTCTCCATAATTTAAAAATGGATTGTTGCTATCACGAGAATGATGGGGTGACTCATCGGATACTGCAGAGTCTCCATCTGCATCTGCGTCTCCAAAATTTAAAAATGAAGTGTTGCTGTCAGGAGAATGAGGAGGTGATTCATCGTATACTGCAGGACCAGAATAAGAGGATTCACTTCCAGAACTAGAGGTTTCCTGTGGATGTTCTTCTCCAGAGAATGCATCTCCATGATCAGAAGACAGAGCATCACCACCAGTAGTATCAATAGGCGAAACATTGACAGATTCACTTGGAAGTTCTACTGGAGCAGTTGGATACGAAGTGGATCCCTCCAAATCTGATCCATCGCTATAACCAGGGGTAGTAGAAACAGAGTAATTGCTTGAAATCAAGGAATAGGATTCCTTAGAATCTGGTTCATTGCTAGTACAATCAGAGGAATTGCTTGGGCATTCTACTAAACAAGTAGTAACACCATGGGGCAATCCATCTGGCTCTTGTTCATCGGATTCACTTTCAGAACTAGAGACTTCATATGGACGTTCTTCTCCAGAAAATGCGTCTCCACAATCAGCAGATGGAGTATCACCGCCAGGAGTATCAATAGGCGAAATATTGATGGATTCACTTGGAAGTTCCTCTGGAGCAGTAGGATAGGATTCCTGCAAATCTGATTCATGGCAAGAACCAGGGGTAGTAGAAACAGAGTAATTGCTTGAAACCAAGGAACAGGATCCCTTCAAATCTGGTTCATTGCTAGTACAATGAGAGGAATTGGTTGGGCCTTCTACTGAACAAGTAGTAACATTATGGGGCAATCCATCCGGCTGTTCTTCATGGGATTCAGCCATCACCCACGAGGCATTAAATCTGAGATTTTGGGACGAAAGCTCTGTATCTACAGAGAGGTCATGAACACGAACTTCTTCCCTTTTCCACATCAGCAAGCAATTACCCTTCACGTCCAATGCCGAGCCATCTGCTCCAAACCTTTGAAAGGTCATCTCAGCACGGTGAAGACCAGAGAAACCGAGTCTTGTGCCAATCTGATCATCGCCGACTAGAGCAGAGGATTTATCAAGTACCACCACCAATGAAGCACCTTTATTAAGGCACATGTCCTCTAATGTGGGAATTGCATCAGCACCGCCGTCAATGCTTGTGCAAACCACTCTCTTGGTGCAGCGGGGGCCATCACCAATGTGAGGAGTGATGGTTACGTGACGCAGAATCTCCCTTTGGTCATTCAAATGTGAGACTTTCACTGTGACGTCAATTTTAGAAACCTCCTCTCCAATTGTGTACAGAGTTGGTCTGCATTCCCCGCCCTTCTCAATGATGATAGCACCTTGAGGCGGCATTCTCTTCTCCGTAATTGGCCTCCGAGGACAAATGATCCCAGAGGAGGTGGAATTGCCATTTTCTTTAGGGTCTACATTAGGACGGCGATGGACTTGAGCTTGATCGGAGGTAGAGCAGGTAGCTGCTCTGTTCGGGCAATTCCAACTAATGTGTCCAAATGTATCACAGGTGTAGCACTTTTGTGCTCGAGAATAAGACAATCGCACTTCTGGACCATCAGGTATACTAGTTCGCAACGGAAGTTGCAAACCGTTGTGTTCAAAGAAAAACCGAGGAAGTTTGCCTTGTGAACGAGTATCAACCATAAAGGCACGGCAACCCAAGGGCTGACAAACAGTATCTGCAATTCCAAGCAGCACATCATCCCTCCAGTACTCAAGGGGAAGACCTTCAACACGCCCTTCCACAAAGGGTCTTCCATAACAAACAGGCGGGACTTCACCGAATTGGAAATTCGGCTCCCATCTATAAAGCTTCATGGAATAGTGACGGAAATTCGTCGGGCTACTCGCTGAAAAAACTCGATCATAGTCCGATTGGCTGGAGAATGTGGCGGAATACCACCCATTACCATGCTCTCTCACTTCTACAAAGCGCTCGAGTTTCAAAGAGCGACGAAGATAGCCCCCCAGCTTCGAACATCTCATCTGCCTTCTAGGTAAGTGAACGTAAGCACTAAGCTCAACACGTCTATTCCGTCCCATCAAAGTTTATAATAACTACTAGTTGTAATTTCAGAAAATAGAAAAAAGGATCAAATCAACAATTCCACTCCAATTCAAGTGATTACCTCATTTTATTATTGGAGAGAATCAAAGATTTTGGTTTTAGCTGCAAAGGAAAAATGGTGAGTAGAAATGGAAATCCTAAAGGGAAGTGGAAACGTTTAAGGCGGTAGTGACTAAGTAGATCTTAAGGTCCGTTTTTCTTTCTTCTTTAGGGGTGTGGGGAGGGAGATGCTCTGGAGTCTGGATGATTTAAATAAAATATTTAGGGCAAAGAATGAAAATTGAGTGTAGCAGTAAACTAGTGATAGCTCGATCATTGATGTTACAGGTCAAGTCAATACTTGTTCGAGTGGCAAGCTCCTTAACTAGTAATCCAATATTGTAAATGTGGCCCTGTGAAAGCAAGAAATTTGGGTCCCTGTGTAAATGGTGTTCACGTTGCTTTTTCCAAGGGCTTTTTGCTCCTATCCCTTCATTTCTTACCCAGCCAATTTGGGAATTGTTTTTAGTTTTTAAATATCCAAAGAGGTATAATTTGAACCTGTGATATCAATATTCCCTCCGTCAAATTTTAATAGTCCCTTTAGTTCGAAATAATTATCGCTTAAGAGTTTAAGATTAAAGTTGATAATTATTTTTAAATTTATTATTAAACTTTTAAAATAGCTCTTTCTAATACTGCACAATTCTCAAAAAATTTAATATATAGGGATAACTTAGTAAATTGTACCATGCATTTTCTATTTTTCTTAATGACGTAAAAAGAGCTAAAACTACAATTAAAAGCAAAAATTTTGTAGTCCTTAGTTGGATTTCAACCATTTAGTTGTGTGCTTGCTAACTAAAAGGATTCTCTTCCAAATCCACCCTTGTACTTGTTATTTGTTGCATCATATACCAAAGTATATTTCAAATAAATCAAGATATTTCCGAACCTTTTTTGGTAATATTGTACATGGCCCCTTTGTTCAACTTTTTGTAAGCAAACAATGTACCATAACTTTTTTTTGTCATTTATTTAGCCCTACTTTATTCCTTAGATGAGAGTTAGACTAGGGGTATTAGGAACTGTTTGGATTGGCTTAAAAAAAGTAACTTACTTATAAGCTGTTAAGTTGGGTAGCCCAATTTATTTATTTTTTGAGCTTAGAAGTTGCTTTTTTTAAGCTAAGGCAAACGGGTTCAATTATTTTTTGAGCTTATTTTAAGCACAAAATGGCTTATAAGCTGACCAGTCAAATACTCAAAAAGACTGAAAACAGTTTATAGCCAAACGGGCTCTAGATTTACTCCAAATAAATGAGACAACTGAATGTGATGGTGATCATTGTGGTCGTATTTATATTGAATGATAGAAGAGGCGTATCTGTGTGTCTCTCTCTCTGCGTGTGTATAAATATATGTGTGGATACGTGATAACAAATTTCATACTTTCTCTATTACATTTAATATGTCCGTTTTCTTCATCTAATATGGTCTATCTTTTTTCACTCTTTTATTATCCCTTCCATTTATCTTGTTCGATTTTATTGTGACAGTTACTACTAAAAGATTTTATAAATAAATATTTTTAAAATAATAAGAGAGAACAGTCAATTTTTTATCTTTTAATAATTTAAAATGTTTTAAATAATTATATGTTGACTTGCGTACTTTTCGTGTAATTTGCAAAATGTCAATTTTATTTTAAAAATATAAAAAATCTATACGCGAATTCATATCAAAAAATCAAGTGTCTTGACCGTCGTACTTCAAATTTATCACATTTTTTACCTTCATTCTAGATATTCTTGGCACCTCCAAAACCCTACTACTTTGTGAGTGTATAAAGTTTATTAAAATCCTTACATATTACGTTGCAAAAAATCTATACTGATTGGAATCATGCATCATCAAAATGAACCAACAAATCTTGAGACCCAGTCTTCCAAAGTGAATGGTATGAATTACCCTTTTCCGTTGATTTTCTTTGTCCTTGTGTCGGAATAAAGAATTAAAGAAATACATATTTATGTCCGGGAAGAGTAGATCAACAACAATTTCAACATATAACACTATGCAAATAAGATAATGGAAGATGTAGTTAGCAGAACTATAACATACAAAATGAATGGTATGAATTACCTTTTTTCCTCGGATTTCTTTGCCCTTGTGTCGTAATAAAGAGTTAACGAAAGGCAAATTTAAGCCCTGGGAAAACAGTAGATCAACAAAACCTTCAATCAGGGGCGAAGCAATCCCTTCGGGTGTGGGTTCAGCCAAACCCAATAGTTTTTGTTCGAACCATAAATTTGCATAAAAAAATTTGTCTCATATGTACAAATTATTAATTAAGAAAACAGTAATTTTAAAGAATTAGAACCTCGAACCCACAAACTTCGAATTCTGGCTCCGTCTCTGCCTTCAATATAACACTATGCAAATAAGAAAATGATAGATATAATTAGCAGAACTATCACATAGAGGAGATCTTTCTTCATTCTTGCAAACTAATAATCATTCATGTGATAAAATAACTCAAAACAAAAACTACTCTATTTTTTTAATTAAATTTTTTCATTTACAACAACACATAAAAAAAGAAGGGTATCACATTTAATTTTACTAATACAACAATGTTGTACAAAAAAGATTGTAACTATAAATGGCACAATAACAGACACAAACATGCGTTCCAGCTTAAGTACTCTTATTTACAACTGAATCAAAAGTAAGAATTTGGCAATAGAAAAGAAGTATAGAACTAAGGTCTCAAGATTTGTTGTACTGCTGTCCATGGGACGTTGAGGTTGAGAGAGAGAGGGTCATATATTGATGCCAAAACATACGTTACCCCCACCAGACACAAATGAAAAGTCATGACTCTAAATGTTGAAAGAAGAGGAATAGATGAGGCGTAATTAAGAGATTAACAATGGAGCACACCGGTGAATGTTGATACCTACACTACTGCATGCCCTGGGAAAATCAATAGAATTTATAGTAATTGAAAATTCCACCTGGCCATCATGTCCATTCGGCCGTTTCTTTTTGTTGTTGTTTTCTATTAATGCTTGGAATACAAAGAGGTAAGTAACTGAAAAATTAAACTAATTAACGTAGCACCATTTAAAATATTAAAGAGAGTTAAATGAGTGACTTTGAGTTTTTTTAAAATATAGCAAAAAAATGTCAAAAATGCTAAAAAAAAAAAGGAAGAAAAAAGATAATTGTGTTTCTACGCTATAAAGAAGTGTCGTATCACCTTATCTATATCTAGTTTTATATTATGTATACATTTCTCATAATCCCCTGTGACAGCTAAAAATGAGTCATGTGCGTCATATTGTAATTTATTGGCTGTCAATTATTTATATTTAATTTTTAGCTGTCAAAGGTAATACTGTATGGCAGGTTCATATTGTAATTTTGTGCGCATTTATAGGGGACAAATATCCAAGCCACCCTAGGATCTGCTACCTACAATCACTTGGAGTGTGGGAATTAGTTATTGAAAATAGATACTGTGGCAAGTACTCATTTATATAGATAAAAAAAGCAGAACATTCCTAACTGTTTTCGACCTTAACGGAAAAGGTTCAAAAATACCCCCAACGTATGGGAAAATGGCTCATAAATACCATTCATCCATCTATTAGTTTAAAAATACCCCTCCAGCCATCTATTTGGTCCAAAAATACCCCCAACCTATTTTTTTGGCTCAAGAATACCCCTCAAACTAACACCCTAATTTTGATGGTATTTTTTCAATTTTAAAATGTCACGTGGCTTGTTTTGATTGGACACATATATTTTTTATTTTTTTTTGCATTTCGTGAATAAAAAAACGAAATAGGAAATTATAATTTTTTTTTTGCAGTTCGTGTATTTAAAAACGAAATAGGATACAATTTTTTTTTATTTCGTTCACATATATATATTTTCCAATTTCGTTTTTATATGAACGAAATTAAAAAAGAAATTGTATCCTATTTCGTTTTTAAATACACGAAATGCAAAAAAAAAAAATTATAATTCCCTATTTCGTTTTTTTATTCACGAAATGCAAAAAAAAAAACAAAAAAAAACATATTTTGTTGATTAATTCACGAAATGCAAAAAAAATAATATATATGTGTCCAATCAAAACAAGCCACGTGGCATGTTAAAATTGAAAAAAATACCATCAAAATTAGGGTGTTAGTTTAAGGGGTATTCTTGAGCCAAAAAAATAGGTTGGAGGTATTTTTGGACCCAATAAGTGGCTGGAGGGGTATTTTTGGACCAATAGATGGATAGAGGGTATTTATGAGTCATTTCCCATACGTTAGGGGTATTTTTGAACCTTTCCGCGACCTTAAACTATTGCTCTCCACTCTCTCTCTCTGTTGGAACTTACTAAACGATTAAAAGAGAAATAGGAAAAAAATAATTACGCTCACCTACTTTTATACGTGTTATTAAATGATCTTCACGTGTAATAATATATTTTCAAATGTACGGAGAAGATGTTGAAAGAAACTTTAGTCCTCTATGCTTATGAGCTATGACATAATTTTGACTATGGATCGCACAGTTCAAATTTCTGAAAGGACATTAGTTCAATGATATTTCTCATGCAATACTTTGACCATAATAACTAGTGGAATAGCATGTATTTGATTCTAGAAGCACTCGAATGTAGTGCAAAGGAAGAGAGTACCTGAATATTAATCTCGAACTAATTAAATAGGTATTTGTACATGAATTGAGTGATATTTGAAGGGGAAAAAAAAAAGTCCTAACTTGAAAAGGGGTATTTGACTATGACTAGACACTGAGCAGCGTTGGTTTTTTGGAATTTGGACTTTGATTTCTATGTCTATGTCCTATGTCCTATGACTATGACTAGACACTGAGCCGCAGTCACATGACTAGTTGAGGATATCCTAGTTTTGGATTTTTGGAATTTGGACTTTGATTTCTATGATTATGACTAGACACTGAGCCCGTGCCCGTACGCGACAGTTGCACTTGAAGAAGCAGTCACATGACTCGTTGCATGGCCGATTGGATTGTCATTTCATTTTTAGGCTACAATTTAGATTTGTCCAAATATAGTTCTTCAACAAAAAAAAAAAAATTGAACAATGTTAGACTTGGATCTAGTATTACTCACGTATTGCTTAGCCTTATAAAAAAAATAGTAGACTGTCGTCTAACATTTATAATAACTTATAATATTTTAGATCTAGTATTACTCACGTATTGCTTAGCCTCCGCAATTTTAACATCTCCCTGTTGAATGACCTGTTCTCCCCGGCCGAAATAGGTAGTTCAATTCCTTTCCTTAGAATTGTACTTGAGAATTTCTTACCTCATACGGCTCAACGGTCAATTCTTTTGGTGTCCCATTTCGATCTGTATCATATCTAATAAAATATAATGAGATTTCTCATGGATCTATCCCAGTTTTAGGGTTAACGAAAGGAAAGATGGGTTAATTACATGAGTTTCAAACTGAAATTTGGATTAATAATCCGTTTATTTGGTTTTATCTTTTTTCCCACCTTCAGAAGAATAAAGCATAAGCTTTTCCACTGGTGTTTATTATTTAATTTTTTTAGTTGTTTGCACACATATTAAGAAAGTTATTTGGAATATCAATTAAGAATGTTATGACTGTATTAACCTTTAGCTCTTTTCAAATTTACTCATAGAAAGTAGCTAAGACTTTTTAGAAAGTCGTTTAAATCATCTATTATCAAGGGTAAATTTAGAAAGAAAGTATTAACACATTTTAAAAAAAAAATATTTTAGAATAAACAAAAATTCCTTAAAATGAAATAAAAAGGAATAGAGGAAGTTATAAATACCAAAAGAGTTTACTTCTATGTACAATGAAAGAATTATATGCTCATAAAATCATATAATGCTAAACATCATTTTATCATTACTTAGCTTGTTCAAAAGTTATGTGACTCTAGGGCCTAGGCTATGTGACTCTACCAATGCTGAGAACATTAATCATTTTATCATTACTTAGCTTGTTCAAAAGTTAAAACATTAACTCAATTAACACGCGTCTTGGAGAATGCGAAGCCATTAGGTAGGCTATTCTGTTTGGGTTGGACCACTATAATTCCTACTGTATATTCTCTTCGTTTCCATTTATGTAAATTTATTTTTTTATTAATAAGTATAAAAAAAAGTGATTTTTTATATATTTAGAAACAATTTATCTTTATATAATGATTTATAGTCACAAAAAATATATGTGATCCATTTAATATCATAAGTTTTAAAATTTTATCTATTTTTAAAATTTCGTGTAAAGCTAAATCGGTTCACATAAATTGAACGGACAGAGTATATAAATTAACATATATAGTAGAGTATCGTACAACCTTAAGACCTAAGACCTATCCATTAGGGGTCAATGCTTTCTCTACCATGTGTAACTCTTTGTAGATCTACCTCGGTACCATGATCTTTTTTTTAAATTGGTGTACTGTAACTTTTTGTAGATTTACCTTGGCCGCTTATTTTGTTAAACCGTCATTTTAAATTATTTATCGTGTTTATTAAAAATAGTTATTTTAAATTATTTATTATTTTAGAAATTCAAGGTAAAATTAATTATTTTTGTTCATTTCTTTCTTTTTTTCTTAAACTATATGTCTAGTGAAACACCTTCATATAAATTGAGACTTAGGGACTATTGTGTTAACAATATGGTATTCCTCTATTTTACTATTATTGCTCTTTCTTTTTACTTTGGTTATCTATAGTATTTTTTGTTGTCAATACTTTACATTCTTTCATTTTTACTTAACATAGCTTTCCCACTCTTATATTTTTTAAACTTGTTTTGAAAATGCTTTTCTCGAGCCTAGGGTCTTATCGGAAACAATATTTCTACCTTATCTACGGTGATAAGGTCTGCGTACACCCTATCCTTCCCAGATCTCATTTATAATATATGTTTCATTTATTATAAATATTAATTACACAGAGATTTGTTAAAGAAAGTCCTTATTCTCTTTGATTTCTTTCCAAAGTTGGAGACTAGAAAAAGTCCATGTATAAGCATATCTAAATTTGGAGACTACATACGACGTACTAGGGGTGTACAAAGTAAACCGACAAACCGCATCAAACCGATAAACCGAGTCAAACTGAGAAAAAAACCCGACTAGTGGTTTGGTTTGACTTGGTTTGGTGTTGGAAAAAAAAACTCAACCATAATTGGTTTGGTTTGGTTTTAACTAAAAAAAGTCAAACCGAACCAAACCAACCCGACATTACATGTATTCAATTTTTAAAATATTTTATACATAAAAATATTTATTTGTAAAGTAATTTATAAATATTTCTTAAATTTTTTCGTAATTTTTTTATTTATTATCATATTATTCTAGCTTGAACTTAGAATTTTGAAAGTCAATAAGTTTTATATCCTATGGATGTTAGTAACTCAAATAAAGTCCAAACCAAAACCAACTCAACACTAATCCTAACAAAAGAAATTCAATTTACGACTAGAAATAACAATAATGTTAGATATCTATTCTTTAGTTTTGCATAATTGATTTAGAGAATAAAAATACATAACTTAAGTTTTTTTTCTTTGTCATATAATTAATACTTATTTTAGCATGACTTAGTATTTTTAAATTATGGTCATTTTCTTTTATGGCTTGTTAATTAGCAATATTTATTTTAACCGATTATATTAGCTTTTGTTGAATATTTTAATACAATGTTATCACTCTTCTCACATTTTGTGTTATTTTCTTAAGAAACACCTTAATTATATAATTGTATCTTACTAGGACTAAAGAAATATTTAAAATAAAAGTGATATGTTTTGTATCTAGACTATTCCGAAAAAAAACCCGAAAAATCCGAGAAAACCGAACAACCCGAACAATCCGAGAAAACCCGAGGTTGAAAAACCTGAATTTTATTGGTTTGGTTTGGCGTATAAATTTTAAAACCCGACGCAATTGGTTTAGTTTGGTGTTTAAAAAATCCGAACCAACCCGGACCATGTACACCCCTACGACGTACATAACCGCCTTGCCCCGTCTATATAGTTTTGGGGATACTTAGGCCTATCCATTTGTTTCATAGTGTGTCTTGATTTGATTTAAGTTTAGCTTTTTATTTTGCTTTATTATTTGTAGTATATTTTCATGAATTAATATCTAACAATAATTTTTTACTTTCAATTTCAGAACTTCGCAAAAACGTTCGCCAAACCTCTTGGTTATGCTCTCCTTGTTTTTATTGTAGATTTAAAAGGTTAGCCAGTCAGATATCCTTGTATGTTCATTTAAAGTTCAGTGATTTTTCTTTGTTTATGAAGTGGTGTCTCATTTATAATACAATATAGTGCAATTTCTTTTGTCTAGCCCTTCTACAGAGCAAATTTATCCTTTTTGTAAAAACAACTTTTTTGTTGTATAGAATTATAATTTGTTAAACAGTAATTCTTAAATTCATTATCAATACTTGGCGACTCCCACAGGTTATTGAACATGCTAAAATTATCTTAATTCAATGCTTCTTTCGTTTTATCTATATCATAAAGCACGAAGGGGTTTAGCGAAATATTATTAGACTTTTTTATCCTCTAAAAATAGGTTTCACATTGGATAAGATTGTAATTTAATTATTGTCCTAATATTTTAGGATTCTAAAATCAACTAAAATTTTGGTTATTAAATCTTTACTTATTTGAAGTATGTAGGAATTTTAATATTTTTGATTTTAAAATCAATTCAAGTTTTACTTTATATTAAATCTTTCCTTATTTATGTAGGAATCCTAATATTAGGATTTTAAAAGTCAGAGTAAAAATACCTAACCTAAGTCATATTAGCTCAAACTGACGTATTTCAGTAATTTAAGTTTTTTAGATGAGATACGTAGATAGATGTACATATGCGTGATCATTTATAAATTGCGATCCCAAGTTATTAGGCAATACTAGCATGACAAATTACGCTAGATTATTATACACCCAAATAATCTCAGACTCTAACATTGTCGTGATAAACTTTTTTTGTTTGTTTAATATTGTCCATTTAAAAGTTACTATTTTGGTTTAGGATTACTTTTACCAGTTAATGCTTACTTATATAGAATTTTAAAACCAAAATCATTTCGATTAAAGAAAAGTTGGACACTTAAGAGAGAAGTCAATATTCCACCTTCTCTATCATGAACGCTTGATAGTGTCAATTCTACCGAGATACTTGTGATTTGAGGTAAATTTGCTATCGTTTGGTGCATAGTATAAGCTGAGATATCTGAACACTAATTTTTTGTATCATGTTTGATAGAAGGTATAAATTTTATCCTGAGATAAATTTATACCTTGGATCAAACAAGGTATAAAATGCATCCCAACTTAAAAGATGGGATATCCCTCTTATCCCACTTATCCCGGGATTATTTTATACCATCTTTTAGATGGTATAAAATAATCCCAAGAGATGGGATAAATTAGTCCCGAAATTATAATCCCGGGATAATTTTGGCTAGCTACCAAACGACAAAATCACATGGTAATTGGAATTGGTGATAGTAATTACACAGCCTAGTAATTACACAGTATTGTCATTACAATGACCTGTTTGTTTTTCATAATATAATTACAGTGTAATTACAAGCGTGTGTTTGGTTGAACAAGTGTAATTACACAATTCGTTTAATTTAAAAATAAATTTTAATTATTAAAAAATTAATATTAAAAAAATATGTGCCTTTATAAATGATATTATATTAGTTTTTAATAATATATTGTATCTTGAAAATATATCATTTAATAATCATATATTTGACACTAATATTGTAAAAAATAATTGATATATATATATATATATATATATATATATATATATATATATATATATATATATTTCAAATTAATAATATTTGTATTTTAATTAGTCATAAAACTTAAAAGTAGACTATTTTGTGAGAACATGGATTGGATGTTTGACAAAAATAAAAATTATAAATATAATGCCATAACATTATTCAAATGTTTGATAAAAAAAACTATCAACTGTAAGTGAAAAATAAACAGCACGTGATGTGAAATAATAAGTCAATAAACCTATAGCAAATAAATTAAAATACGAAAATATAACCTAAATTCAAAATTCAAAAGAAAAAGTTTTAACATAATACTCTTATATTAAATTCCAACATTACATAAGTAAGTTACAACATAACTTAAGTAAATATAATTCAAAAGAAAGGGAAAATATAAGTCTGTAACCTCATTCACAATGAAATTTTACTTTAATAACGTCACTCATTATATGTCAAGTTTCTTAATGACTCATTCTTTCTAATATTAAGAGATGTAGTTTCAAAAATTAGAATAATAACACGGTTATGCTAAATGAATAAAAAAAATACTAGCAATTACATGGAACCACAAGAAGGTTGAGAATGAGAAGAAAGGAAATGAAAGATAAATAATACAAAAAGAAAATTATATTTTAAAAATAAAAATAATTAAAAAGTAAAAAATAAATAATAAAAAATAGAAATAAAAATAAATTAAAAAAGAAAAGAAATTAAACTGTTTGTTTAAGTTGCAGATACTGCTAGCATCCCGAATGGTAAAAAAGGAAATGGAATGTATGAACCTGAGACTGACAACAAGAACTTATCCTACTTATAGTTCAATTTAAGTTGTTGCAGAAGGACGTGGATTTTCAGATTAAGTGGGGTAGGTCATAGGTGATATAAAGGTCCGTGAGGAACGCCAATTATTGAGTTTACTGCTCTCCAAAAAGGCCATGTGATCTGCGTTCCACGATACAACAAGGCATTTTCGTGCACACTTATTAGTGCAGTAAAGGAAATGAATCATGCAACAAACTTCTCAGAAAGTAGCTAAGACTTTTTAGAAAGTTGTTTAAATCATCTATTATCAAGGGTAACTTTAGAAAGAAAATATTAACACATTAAAAAAAAAAAATTTGGAATAAATAAAAATTCCTTAAAATGAAATAAAAAGGAATAGAGGAAGTTATAAATACCAAAAGAGTTTACTTCTATGTACAACGAAAGAATTATATGCTCATAAAATCATAAAATGCTAAACATCATTTTATCATTACTTAGCTTGTTCAAAAGCTATGTGACTCTAGGGCCTAGGCTATGTGACTCTACCAATGCTGAGAACATTAATCATTATATCATTTCTTAGCTTGTTCAAAAGTTAACGTTAACTCGATTAACAGGCGTCTTGGAGAATGCGAAGCCATTAGGTTAGGCCATTCTGTTTGGGTTGGACCACTATAATTCCTACTGTATATTCTCTTCGTTTCAATCTATTTTTTATTAATAAGTATAAAAAAAGTGATTTTATTATATATTTAAAAAAAAAATTATCTTTATATAATGATTTATAGTCACACAAAATATATGTGATTCATTTAACATCACAAGTATAAAATTTTTAACTATTTTTAAAATTTTGTATAAAGTTAAATCGATTCACATCAATTGAACGGAGGGAGTATATAAATTAACATATATAGTAGAGTATCGTACAACCTTAAGACCTAAGACTTAATACCTATATGGACCCTTAAACTTGACATGTTTTGTAAGATAGACATATAAACTTATAAGGTGACCAGATATACACTTAAACTTACTCAAAGTGTATTTTTCAAGTTTTTCAGTTGTTTTGAAAACAAAAACTATATTTTTCAAACACTCACAATTTTCATGGCCAAACAAGCCCTAAATATATCACAAAATATTTTTTTTAAAATGCAAAAATAAGGCAAACGCATATACATGAGACTATAAATGTGCACTTAAACCAATAAATACTCGCTAATCGCAATTTTGCAGCTTTCAATTAACTCGGATTTTTTTTTACACTTGAATAATTAAAAAACAATAACTTTAACCAATAAAAATCCTTAAAAAAAGAAATTTCAAATTAAGAAATTTCTAAGTTCAGTATTTCAAGTGTAAAAGAAATTTCAAATTAAGAAAACTGTAAAGCCGAGAAGAAAATCCTTAAAAAAAAGAAATTTCTTAATTTGAAATTTCTTTTTTTAAGGATTTTTATTGGTTAAAGTTATTGTTTTTTAATTATTCAAGTGTAAAAAAAAATCCGAGTTAATTGAAAGCTGCAAAATTGCGATTAGCGAGTATTTATTGGTTTAAGTGCACATTTATAGTCTCATGTATATGCGTTTGCCTTATTTTTGCATTTTAAAAAAAATATTTTGTGATATATTTAGGGCTTGTTTGGCCATGAAAATTGTGAGTGTTTGAAAAATATAGTTTTTGTTTTCAAAACAACTGAAAAACTTGAAAAATACACTTTGAGTAAGTTTAAGTGTCTATCTGGTCACCTTATAAGTTTATATGCCTATCTTACAAAACATACCAAGTTTAAGGGTCCATCTGGATATTAAGCCTATCCATTAGGTGTCAATACTTTCTCTACCATGTGTAACGTTTTGTAGATCTACCTCGGTTCCATGATTTTTTTTTTTAATTGGTGTCGTGTAACTTTTTGTAGATTTACCTTGGCCGCTTATTTTGTTAAACCGCCATTTTAAATGATTTATCGTGTTTATTGAAAATAGTTATTTTAAATTATTTATTATTTTAGAAATTTAAGGTAAAATTAATTTTTTTTCTTCATTTTTTTCATTTTTTCTTAAACTATATACTTAGTCAAACATCTTCATATAAATTGAGACGGAAGGACTATTGTGCTAACAATATGGTATTCCTCTATTTTACTATTGTTGCTCTTTCTTTTTACTTTGGTTATCTTTAGCATTTTTTGTTGTCAATACTTTACTCTTTTTCAATTTTACTTAACACAGCTTTCCCACTCTTATATTTTTTAAACTTGTTTTGAAAATGCTTTTCTCGAGCCTAGGATCTTATCGGAAACAATGTCTCTACCTTATCTACGGTGATAAGGTCTGCGTACACCCTATCCTCCTCAGATTCCATTTATGATATATGTTTCATTTATTATAAATATTAATTACACAGAGATTTGTTAAAGAAAGTCCTTGTTCTCTTTGATTTTTTTCCAAAGTTGGAGACTAGAAAAAGTCCATGTATAAGCATATCTAAATTTGGAGACTTCATACGACGTACATAGCCGCCTTGCCCCGTCTATATAGTTTTGGGGATACTTAGGCCTATCCATTTGTTTCATAGTGTGTCTTGATTTGATTTAAGTTTAGCTTTTTATTTTGCTTTATTATTTGTAGTATATTTTCATGAATTAATATCTAACAATAATTTTTTACTTTCAATTTCAGAACTTCGCAAAAACGTTCGCCAAACCTCTTGGTTATGCTCTCCTTGTTTTTATTGTAGATTTAAAAGGTTAGCCAGTCAGGTATGCTTGTATGTTCATTTAAAGTTCAGTGATTTTTCTTTGTTTATGAAGTGGTATCTCATTTATAATATAATATAGTGCAATTTCTTTTGTCTAGCCCTTCTACAGAGCAAATTTATCCTTTTTGTAAAAACAACTTTTTTGTTGTATAGAATTATAATTTGTTAAACAGTAATTTTTAAATTCATTATCAATACTTGGCGACTCCCACAAGTTATTGAACATGCTAAAATTATCTTAATTCAATGCTTCTTTCGTTATTTATCTATATCATAAAGCACGAAGGGGTTTAGCGAAATATTATTAGACTTTTTTATCCTCTAAAAATAGGTTTCACATTGGATAAGATTGAAATTTAATTATTGTCCTAATATTTTAGGATTCTAAAATCAACTAAAATTTTGGTTATTAAATCTTTACTTATTTGAAGTATGTAGGAATTTTAATATTTTTGATTTTAATATCAATTCAAGTTTTACTTTATACTAAATCTTTCCTTATTTTTGTAGGAATCCTAATATTAGGATTTTAAAAGTCAGAGTAAAAATACCTAACCTAAGTCATATTAGCTCAAACTGACGTATTTCAGTAATTTAATTTTTTTAGATGAGATACGTAGATAGATGTACATATGCGTGATCATTTATAAATTGCGATCCCAAGTTATTAGGCAATACTAGCATGACAAATTACGCTAGATTATTATACACCCAAATAATCTCAGACTCTGACATTGTCGTGATAAACTTTTTTTATTTGTTTAATATTGTCCATTTAAAAGTTACTATTTTGGTTTAGGATTACTTTTACCAGTTAATGCTTACTTATATAGAATTTTAAAACCAAAATCATTTCGATTAAAGAAAAGTTGGACACTTAAGAGAGAAGTCAATATTCCACCTTCTCTATCATGAACGCTTGATAGTGTCAATTCTACCGAGATACTTGTGATTTGAGGTAAATTTTCTATCGTTTGGTGCATGGTATAAACTGAGATATCTGAACACTAATTTTTTTGTATCATGTTTGGTATAAGGTATAAATTTATCCTGAGATAAATTTATACTTTGGACCAAACAAGGTATAAAATGCATCCCAACTTAAAAGATGGGATATCCCTTCTTATCCCACTTATCCCGGGATTATTTTATACCATCTTTTAGATGGTATAAAATAATCCCAAGAGATGGGATAAATTAGTCCCGAAATTATTATCTCGGGATAATTTTGGCTACCTACCAAACGACCAAATCACCTGGTAATTGGAATTGGTGTAATTACTAGGATTAGGGTTGTTCAAAATCGAACCGCTACCGATAACCCAACCGCAAAATTAGCTTATTGGCTTAATGGTATTGCGTTATCGGATCAGCGATTGGGGAATGGATTAAAATTTTATAGTTATCGATTTATCGGTGCGGGGGCGGATTACTCAGTTTTCTTATCGGGTAAACCGTTAATCCGTTAAGAATTTGTCATATTTATATTCTTAGCCCTAACAAATAAAATATGTATTGTGATTGTAATTTGTAAACCTAAAGCTAATGCCTCAACCTAAAATATGTATCTCTATTTCCGTTAATTGTGAAACCTGGTTGTTTTATATCAAATAGTTCATTCTCTATTTCTTGTTTGCCTATATTGTAGTTTGCTAATTTTCTTGGAAAACTGTTGCTACTTGCTACGGTATTTTTACTAATATTGAATCCAACATTTCAATCTTCTTGGTTATATTCCTATCCCTTTTTTTGGAGGATATCAGTATCTTCTTTATAACCTATAAGGTAAAAATATTACATTTTGAGTCACTTTAAAGGCAGGTAATTTCCTTGACTACATGTGATTTTAACATTCATTTTTCTCTTAGATTTAACCGATACACCGCCCGATAACCGTCCGATAATTGCTAATCCGATACCGAACCAACCGATATCTTATAGGTTGGCTAGCGGATTAGCACTTTTAAAAGCCGATAACCGTTAAGCCGAACCGTTAAGCGTAATTATCCTTCCAATCCGCCCGATAAGCAGCCCTAACTAGGATAGTAATTACGCAGCCTAGTATTTACACAGTATTGTCATTACAATGACCTGTTTGTTTTTCATAATATAATTACAGTGTAATTACAAGCGTGTGTTTGGTTGGACAAGTGTAATTACACAGTTCGTTTAATTTAAAAATAAAATTTAATTATTAAAAAATTAATATTAAAAAAATATGTGCCTTTTTAAATGATATTATATTAGTTTTTAATAATATATTGTATCTTGAAAATATATCAGTTAATAATCATATATTTGACACTAATATTGTAAAAAATAATTGATATATATATATATATATATATATATATATATATATTTCAAATTAATAATATTTGTATTTTAATTAGTTATAAAACTTAAAAGTAGACTATTTTGTGAGAACATGGATTGGATGTTTGACAAAAATAAAAATTATAAATATAATGCCATAACATTATTCAAATGTTTGATAAAAAAAAATAGCAACTGTAAGTGAAAAATAAACAGCATATGATGTGAAATAATAAGTCAATAAACCTATAGCAAATAAATTAAAATACGAAAATATAACCTAAATTCAAAATCCAAAAGAAAAAGTTTTAATATAATACTCTTATATTAAATTCCAACATTACATAAGTAAATATAATTCAAAAGAAAGGGAAAATATAAGTCTGTAATCTCATTCACAATGAAATTTTTACTTTAATAACGCCACTCATTATATGTCAAGTTTCTTAATGACTCATTCTTTCTAATATTAAGAGATGTAGTTTCAAAAATTAGAATAATAACACGGTTATGCTAAATGAATAAAAAAAATACTAGCAATTACATGGAACCACAAGAAGGTTGAGAATGAGAAGAAAGGAAATGAAAGATAAATAATACAAAAAGAAAATTATATTTTAAAAATAAAAATAATTAAAAAGTAAAAAAATAATAATAAAAAAAATAGAAATAAAAATAAATTAAAAAAGAAAAGAAATTAAACTGTTTGTTTAAGTTGCAGATACTGCTAGCATCCCGAATGGTAAAAAAGGAAATGGAATGTATGAACCTGAGACTGACAACAAGAACTTATCCTACTTATAGTTCAATTTAAGTTGTTGCAGAAGGACGTGGATTTTCAGATTAAGTGGGGTAGGTCATAGGTGATATAAAGGTCCGTGAGGAACGCCAATTATTGAGTTTACTGCTCTCCAAAAAGGCCATGTGATCTGCGTTCCACGATACAACAAGGCATTTTCGTGCACACTTATTAGTGCAGTAAAGGAAATGAATCATGCAGCAAACTTCTCAGTCTGAAGGCAGAATTTTATTTGAAATATTAATTAAGAATGTTATGACTATATTAACCTTTAGCTTTTTTCAAATTTACTCATAGAAAGTAGCTAAGACTTTTTAGAAAGTTGTTTAAATCATCTATTATCAAGGATAACTTTAGAAAGAAAATATTAACACATTAAAAAAAAAAAATTGGAATAAATAAAAATTCCTTAAAATGAAATAAAAAGGAATAGAGGAAGTTATAAATACCAAAAGAGTTTACTTCTATGTACAACGAAAGAATTATATGCTCATAAAATCATAAAATGCTAAACATCATTTTATCATTACTTAGCTTGTTCAAAAGCTATGTGACTCTAGGGCCTAGGCTATGTGACTCTACCAATGCTGAGAACATTAATCATTATATCATTTCTTAGCTTGTTCAAAAGTTAACGTTAACTCGATTAACAGGCGTCTTGGAGAATGCGAAGCCATTAGGTTAGGCCATTCTGTTTGGGTTGGACCACTATAATTCCTACTGTATATTCTCTTCGTTTCAATCTATTTTTTATTAATAAGTATAAAAAAAGTGATTTTATTATATATTTAAAAAAAAATTATCTTTATATAATGATTTATAGTCACACAAAATATATGTGATTCATTTAACATCACAAGTATAAAATTTTTAACTATTTTTAAAATTTTGTATAAAGTTAAATCGATTCACATCAATTGAACGGAGGGAGTATATAAATTAACATATATAGTAGAGTATCGTACAACCTTAAGACCTAAGACTTAATACCTATATGGACCCTTAAATTTGACATGTTTTGTAAGATAGACATATAAATTTATAAGGTGACCAGATATACACTTAAACTTACTCAAAGTGTATTTTTCAAGTTTTTCAGTTGTTTTGAAAACAAAAACTATATTTTTCAAACACTCACAATTTTCATGGCCAAACAAGCCCTAAATATATCACAAAATATTTTTTTTAAAATGCAAAAATAAGGCAAACGCATATACATGAGACTATAAATGTGCACTTAAACCAATAAATACTCGCTAATCGCAATTTTGCAGCTTTCAATTAACTCGGATTTTTTTTTTACACTTGAATAATTAAAAAACAATAACTTTAACCAATAAAAATCCTTAAAAAAAGAAATTTCAAATTAAGAAATTTCTAAGTTCAGTATATATTTTATTTTATTTTACTTTTCAAAGCAAACTTTTAGTTATGCATTAAGGAAAAGATCCGTCTTATGGGCATACTTTTAGTTATGCCTTAACTAAAAGTGTGCCCCATAAGACATAACTAAAAGTATGCCCCATAAGGAAGAACTTTTCCTTAAGGCATAGTTTAGTTATGCCTTATGGGTAGACTTTTAGTTAAGGCATAACCAAAAGTATGCCCCATAAGGCAGAACTTTTCATTAAGGCATAGACTTTGCCTTATAAGGCAAACTTTTAGTTATGCCTTAAGGAAAAGTTTCACCTAATGGGGCATACTTTTAGTTATGTCTTATGGGGCACACTTTTAGTTAAGGCATAACTAAAAGTATGCCCATAAGACGGATCTTTTCCTTAATGCATAACTAAAAGTTTGCTTTGAAAAGTAAAATAAAATAAAATATATGCTTCAAGGCAAAGTCTGCCCCCTCCAGCAGATTTTTAGTTAGGCATAACTAAAAGTCTGTCGAAGGGGGCAGAGAGAAATTTAAACTCTGCCTTACGATTTTTTTTTTAAAAAATTACTGAGTAGGGGTTCGAACCTGAAACTCATGGATTTTAGGTGAAGGGCAAAACTTAAAGACTAGCAATGTGAGGGGCAAAATTTAAAGACCACCCCAAAAGAAGGGCAATTCTGCTAATTGCCCAAAAAAGGTTGCTGGTGAACCAAGGCCCAATCACTTAACAAGAAAAAATTTCCAGAAATGTTCACCAATTGTCCCTTTTTGGACAATTATTAGTAAATGACTTTTTTTTAAAAAAAAATTCTTACACCGTATGGACCATTTAGATCAAAGTATAAAGATTATTTTTAAGTAACCTGAAAATCTTATGAAATAACATTAGATCATGATCTAAAATTTTATAAGTTATTCAAATGTTAGACCACCGTTCAATATTTTGCCAAAAAAAACTCTCTTTGGTTTATGAAATTTTCAAAAAGTGTCTTATATATGCTGTGATCTTGGAAAGTTCACTCAGACAAGGACCTTTGAAGAAAGGGATACTTTGTTGAATGAGATGATAGTGACAAGCTTTTTAGAGTACTAATTAAAATGTGATTAGAAAGTACCTTTAGAATGGGAACATTGAACTAGAAGATATTTGGTGCAGATTAAAGAATAATTACTCCAATAACTAGTCTTTATTACATGAAAAGTCAAACTGACAAGCTTTTTTAGTACTTATTATAATGTGATCAGAAAATACCTTTAGGAATTGGAACTTTGAACTAAAAGATAGTTGGTGTAGATTAATTACTCCCATAGTTAGTTCTCTAATTACATGAAAAGTCAAACTGTTAATTACCACCATAAAGTATTAGTGGCAATTTAAGCAATTCAAATGTCTTAATTTTATATATTATAATATCTGGATTTAGCTTCTGAATCTTCCAAAATCTCAACGACGAAGCCTTCCATTCTAACTATTTTAACTTGTGTACGTAGGAAAATCAACGGAAGTGGTCAAAAAGGCCATTTTTAGTTGGACTTAAGTGTAATAAACAAGGAAAGTCAAGATTATAATATTTTATTAAAATTTAATAAAAATTAAAGATAAATTATTTCAAAATACGTGTCATATTTCCTTCTCAGGACTGAATTGCATTAGATTAATTTAATACTTCAAAATAAAAATATTCATACAACAACAACAACAAGAAGAAGCCCAGTAGAATCTCACCATGTGGGGTATGGGGAGGGTAGAGTGTACGCAGACCTAACCCCCACCTTGAAAGGTAGGGCGGTTGTTTCCGAAAGACCCTCGGTTCAAGAGAGGAAAAACAAGACAAAAGGTAAGATAGGGCCAAGCATATCAAAAACAATATGAAAACAAGGAATAACAAAAGCGAGAAAGTCATGGTAGAACAGTCCGGAAAGAAAGGAGCATTAACTACTATAGATAAATAAGATAATCAAAGTACAAAGGCCCAACAAATATAAGCAGAAATCAAATGGCAATAAACGAATGAGCAAAATTACAACTACTATGGTGAAAGGGTAAGCAACCTAGCTTTCTATCCTAATCTGAGTCCTCCACAACCTCCTATCTAAAGTCATGTCCTCGGTAAGCTGAAACTGTGCCATATCCTATCTAATCACCTCCCCCCAATACTTCTTCGGCCTCCCTTTACCTCTCCTGAAACCGTCCATAGCCAACCTCTCACACCTCCGCACTGGAGCATCTGTGCCTCTCCTCTTCACATGAACAAACCATCTCAGCCTCGCTTCCCGCATCTTGTCCTCCACCAATGCCACTCCAACCTTGTCCCGGATATCTTCATTCCTAATTCTATCCCTCCTAGTGTGCTCACACATCCATCGCAACATTCGCATTTCCGCGACTTTCATCTTCTGAACGTGAAAGTTCTTGACTGGCCAGCACTCCGCCCCGTACAATAAAGTTGGTCTAACCACCACTTTATAGAACTTGCCTTTAAGTTTTGGTGGCATTTTCTTATCACACAGCACTCCGGAGGCGAGCCTCCATTTCATCCACTCTGCACCAATACTACGTGAAACATCATCGTCGATATCCCCATCTCACTGTATAATAGACCCAAGATACTTGAAACTTCCTTTCTTTTGAATGGCCTGGGTACCAAGCCTCACTTCCTCGTCAGCCTCATGCGGTATGCCAGTAAACCTGCACTCCAAATATTCTGTCTTGGTTCTACTCAATTTAAATCCTTTAGACTCCAACGTCTGTCTCCAGCCCTCCAGCCTATCGTTAACTCCGTTGCGAGTCTCGTCAATCAGGACTATGTCATCCGCGAACAACATACATCAAGGCACCTTACCTTGTATTTGTCGCGTCAATTCATCCATCACCAAGGCGAATAGAACGGGCTAAGAGCTGATCCCTGATGCAACCCCATCAGAACAGGAAAGTGCTCCGTGTCTCCTCCTAACGTCCTTACCCTGGTCTTAGCTCCATCATACATGTCCTTTATCGCTCTAATGTACACCACAAGTACACCTTTAGCCTCTAAGCATATCCATAGGACCTCTCTTGGCACTTTGTCGTAGTCCTTCTCTAGGTCAATGAATACCATGTGCAAGTCCCTCTTCCGCTCCCTCTTCCGCTCCACCAATCTCCTTACAATATGAATGGCTTCTGTAGTCGAGCGCCCCAACATGAATCCAAACTAGTTCTCTGAAATAGACACACCTCTCCTCACCCTCACTTCCACCACCCTTTCCCATACTTTCATAGTGTGACTTAGTAGCTTGATACCTTTATAGTTGTTGCAGCTTTAAATGTCGCCCTTATTCTTGTACAAGGGAATCATTGTACTCCACCTCCATTCTTCCGGCATCTTCGTTGTCTTGAAAATGACATTAAGCAACCCAGTCAGCCACTCTAAGCCTACCCTGCCTGCATGCTTTCAAAATTCCCCAGGAATCTCGTCAGGTCCTGTTGCTCTTCCCCTGCGCATCCTACGAACAACTCCCTTAACCTCCTCAACTTTTATACTCCTATAATATCCAAAGTCGCGACGCCTATGAAAGTACTCCAAATCTCCCAACATAATATCTTTGTTCCCTCCTTCGTCCAAGAGTTCATGAAAGTATGACTGTCATCTCTGTCTAATTTGGGCTTCCTGTACTAACACTTGGCCATCCTCGTCCTTGATGCGCTTCACTTGATCCAAGTCGCGTGCCTTCCTCTCTCTCGCCTTGGCAAGCTTAAATAGCTTCTTATTCCCACCTCTGTCCTCTAGTTCTGCATAAAGGCGTTCAAAGGCTGTTGTTTTTGCCGCTGAAACTGCCAACTTCGCCTCCTTTCTCGCCATCTTATACTTTTCCCTGTTCGTCCGCTTCTCTTCATCATCCTTGCTATCTACCAACTTCACAGACCTTTTTTGCTTCTACCTTCCCTTGAAAATAAAAATATTCATAAACTATGTAAATAAGTTGTAATTCATCTCATATCATTATCATGGAAATACATCATAAATATTGATCAAAATTCATATAATTTGAATTTGAGAGCGAAAGTGACAGATAATTTGGGACGAATTTGGATAAAATAGATTATCATGCCATTTTCTCAATGTTATGACAGATAATTTGGGACTAATTTGGATAAATTAGATTATCATGCCATTTTCTCAATGTTACATTCCATAATTCCGTCATATCGATATGAGATTTTTTTTTATTCCCTCCGTTTCATAATAAATGGTTTTTTTAGCTTATGCACAACCCTTAAGAAAGTGCTCACTTCTAAAAAATTAAAATTATTTTTTACTAACTTACCTCTAATTAAATGCTTAGAAAAGAAAAGCAACTTAATGATTCTTAATTATGTAAATAAGAGTAATTTTAGAAGGATAAGATCAATTTCACCTTAAAATTCTTAAGCACCACTTATTTTGAAACTAAATGAAAAGCCTAATAGCCTGTTTGGCCAAGCTTATTTTTTGCCAAAAGAACTTATTTTTAAATAAATGCTTAATTTTTTGTAATTTTTTTTAATAAAAAAAGTAAGGCGTTTAATCAAGCTTTTACGAGAAAATAAGTGTTTTTGGGACGTAGTAGAAGCAATTTTTCAGAAACTAAAACATGCAGCTTTGTTTTTGAGAAAAATATACTTAGAATCACTTTTTAAAAGCTTGTACAAACACTAATTGTTGCTCAAAAGTACTTTTTAAATCAATTGACTAAACACAAACTGCTTTTAGCATCCAAAAACACTTTTTAAAATAAGCTGATTTTAAAAGCCTATCCACACAAGCTATAAAACATCATTTATTTAGAAACGGAGGGAGTATTAACAAGTGGCATTATCTTGTCCCACCTCACAACCCATCACACCATTTTTACCTCCGTCCCTCATCATTTTTACCTCCTATTCACAGTTAAATTAATCAAGTTAACTCTCCACAAGTGAGTTATTGCTTAGTAAAAATTATGCAATAAAAATATTGAGTTCAAATTTCTGAAATTTGTTTCTGCCAATTTCAGTGCAAACTTGATGCTTTTGCACGAGCAGTGACTCTCACAAGGTTAGTAATTCCCCTTTGGTGATTACTTAATTTTAATTTTGTTATGGTTTTAGTTCCTGAAAAATGTGTTTTTGAAAAATAAGTCAGTTTGTTGCTACTCCCTCTATCCCAAAAATATTATCTTACGTTTCTTATTAATTTATCTAAAAAGGTATTATCTTACGTTTCTTATTAATTTATCTAAAAAGATTGACGCCTTTCTATATTTAAAAACAATATAGAAATAATATACAATTACACAAATATCTAAAGTTTATTTTGGGCCACGCATTTCAAAAGTTTCCTTTATTTTTTAAATTTCGTGTCAAATCAAATTAGAACAATCTTTTTGAGATAGAGAGAGTAATTATTTTCTCATGTTCTGGGGGTAGGGGGTGGGGGTTAAGAAAAGTTTCCCATTTTTTCATAAAAGTAAAATAAAAAAAATATGAGATAAAAAATTCAAAAGGGAGGGGCTGGTGGGTAAAAACAATTCCCCTTTTTTGTAACTTTTTTGTGTAAAAATAAAATAAATAATATATGAAATAGAAAATTCGAATGTAGGTGGGAGGTTGGGGTAGGGGGGTAAGGGGGCGGGGTAGGCATGTAGGGGGGTGTGGTGGTGCTCTGTTGGGTGGTGGTGGGGGTGTGGAGGGTGGATGGTGGAGTGGTGGAGGGATGGGCGGGGTTGGGGTGGGTGGTGAGGAGTAGGGTGGGTGAAGATGAGATGCTTTTGAGAGTGGTGGTTGGGTGGGTGGGGTTTGGTTAAGTGGTGGGGGTGGGCGTGGGGGTGGGCGTGAGTTCGAGGGCGGGAGGAGACAATTAATATGGAATGTCACTTTTAGAAACTTGTTCATCAAAAAAGAAAATATTTTTCAAAAATTCTGACCATCTGAACATGAGAAAATTGATAACTCTTTAATTTTAACTTTCCAGTGGCATGTTTAGTACCACCAGATTAAATGCCATTTTGGTGTATTTCACATATTTTTAGTTGAAGAGCACAAGATTTAAAAGTCTCATTTACTTTCTTAAATCCTGTAAAAGTTAAAATCAGTCAAACAAATTGAAACAGAGGGAGTATGTTATAAGTTTTGTTATTTTACTTAATCAATTCGAGTTTGATGAAGGCTTTGATGTTAAGGATTACGCATTACCATATTTTTAAATCTAGACTAGATTTCTTTTCATGTTTAAATCCCAACATTCCTATTCATCTTGCCTTGTCTTTGGCACCACAGTGGACGGATTATTCTATATATAATACCTGCTCTAAAGATTAAGAGGATAGAGGGCATAATATAAACATAATCTCATATGTTGTAGTTTTGTTCTGTTCTTTTACTTAATATATTCGAGTTTGATGAAGGCTGTGATGTTAAGGATTACGCATTTCCATATTTTTTAATCTAGACTAGATCTTCTTTTCATGTTTAAATCTATCTATATACTAATATGTAAACATAATCTTATAGGTGGTAGTTTTGTTATGTTCTTTTACTTAATATATTCGAGTTTGATGAAGACTGTGATGTTAGGATTACGCATTATGGCATTGTTTAATCTAAGACTAGATCTTCTTTTCATTTTTAAATCTATATAATATGAACATTAGTTCACAGGTTGTAGTTTTGTTCTGTTCTTTTACTTAATAAATGTCAAATTTGATGAAGGCTATGATGTTAGGAATACGCATTACGGCAATTACCATATTTTTTAAATCTAGACTAGATCTTCTTTTCATGTTTAAATCTTTATAATATAAAGTTGTAGTTTTGTTCTGTTCTTTTACTTAATATATTTGAGTTTGATGAAGACCGTGTGTTAGGATTACGCATAACCATATTTTTAAATCTAGACTAGATCTTCTTTTCATGTTTAAATCTATATAATATAACATAATCTCATAGGTTGTAGTTATATTCTGTTCTTTTACTTAATAAATTTGAGTTTGCCATGTGATATGCATTACAATCTTTTTCGACTTTAATAATCAGACAATGATAATGGCTGCTTTCTACTAATAATTTAATTAGTAGTAAGTATCTCATACCTTTTGTTTATGCAGAAGTCCAGTTCCCAACTAAATTTAATAATAATAATAATCTTAGTAGTTAACGATTAAAGTAATTCTAATATATAATCACCTAACACATTCTAATTTTTATATTGTATACTTTAAATGGTGGCCAATTGTCGTAATTATCCCTATACTGATTCTACACTGCTGCAGGTAAAGGTGGTAACCGGTTTGGCCTTACCGGTTTTAACCGGTAACCGGACCGGTTAAACCGGAACCGGTAGAACCGGTTCCGGTTAACCGTTTAATGGTTTACCGGTCCGGTTCCAATATTTTGGAAACCGGAACCGGACCGGTTAAACCGGTAAAAATTAAATAAAAAAAAAACTAAAGTATATATAGTATATAGTACATATATATAGTATATATAGTATATATATTAAGTTATACACATATATAAGTATATATAGTATATATATTAAGTATATATAATATATAGTACATATATATAAGTATATATAGTATATATATTAAGTTATACATATATATAAGTATATAGAGTATATAGTACATATATATTAAGTATATATAGTATATATAGTAGATATGTATATATAGTATATATATTAAGTTATACATATATATAAGTATATAGAGTATAAAGTACATATATATTAAGTATATATAGTATATATAGTAGATATGTATATATAGTATATATATTAAGTTATACATATATATAAGTATATATAGTATATAGTACATATATATATAGTACATATATATACATATATATAGTATATATATTAAGTTATACATATATTTAGTATATAGTACATATATATTAAGTATATATAGTATATATAGTAGATATGTATATATAGTATATATATTAAGTTATACATATATTTAGTATATAGTACATATATATTAAGTATATATAGTATATATAGTAGATATGTATATATAGTATATATATTAAGTTATACATATATTTAGTATATATATTAAGTTATACATATATTTAGTATATATATTAAGTTATACATATTTAGTATATATATATATTAAGATACATATATATAAGTATATGTAAGTTATACATATATATGTATACGAAAAGCACTATTCTGTATTGCTGACTTGCTGTTAGGCTGTTAGTCAGAAAATATTTAAACTTTAATTATAAAGTTGTATAACATATGAAAATATAGCTACAATATACAAATAAATACTATAATATATATATATATATATATATATAATACAAAAAACAAAAAAAAATAGATTTTAACCACTCCAAACCGGACCGGTTCCGGTTTGAGGTTTAAAACCGGTTAACCGGTTCCGGTTTTTTAACCGGAACCGGCCGGTTCCTTAACCGGTTCCATAACCGGTTGCCACCTTTAGCTGCAGGTTAAGCTCACTGATGGCTTGAAGAAGAAGATTGAGGCAAATGTTAAGCTTAGTGCTTGCATTCGCCTATCTGGAAGGTATATGGGATGTTCCCAGCTGGGCGGTGACCTTTGTCGTTTCTTCGAGCTCCAGGGCTTTGTAAAAGTAAGAGAGCATGGTAAAGGCTGGTGTTCTGCGAAATTCTCCTGCCAGTGGGATTTTGATCAAGCTTTCCAGGCAAGTAGCTGGTGGATGTTAGGCCACTATTCCATTCAGGTGTATAGATGGCAACCGAAACCTCTTTGTACGGGAGACATTGTGGAAGGGCGCTTAGAAGGGCTTCCCCTTGAGTACTGTACTGAAATCGTGAAAGCTGTTTGTGAGCCCTTGGGTTACCACGCTTTTATGGTTGATACTTTTTCAGAAGGTAAACTTCTGCCATTCTTTCATGAATCCGACGGTTGCAATCTTCCATCGCAAATTCAAATAGATGATGATCCAGTCGGATTATCTTATTCTCGAGCACAGCAGTGCTACAACTGTCTTGGACTTGGACACATTGGTCTTGTCCGAACAGGGCTACCCACTCCAGCTCTGGCTCTGGTCGAACTCAAGTCCATTGTCATCCTAGTGTGAACCCAGAATCAGGCCCAATGATAGTAAAAGAAAAAAAGGAAAAGGAAAAATCATTTCCAGAGCTCCAATGAGAAATCGCCACTTTTCACTAGTAAGTGAGGGTTAATTTGGACATCACACGAGAAGGCGTTACACTCGAAGTTGTGCTGCTCTATCTATTCCTACAAAATCTGTGAGATTCTCACTTCAGTCAGAACCCTACTAAAAACTTTGCACTTTGATTTTTCCGATTTCCATTTCCATTTCCATTCACCATTCCTCTTTGAGAAAATGATCAAAATGGTCCTTAATGTACGAGGGTTAGATTGTTTTGGTCCTTGATATATTCACTTGATTGAAATAGTCCTTGATGTATGCAAAATGTGAATGGTTTTGGTCCTAAATCCTAAATATAATGTCGTAACATTATTCAAATGTTTGACACAAAAAATCCATCAAATGTAAGTGAAAAAATTTTAATTTTAATTTTTTTATTTTTACTTTTTTATTATTTTTATTTTTAAAATGTATTATTCTTTTTATATTATTTATTTTTTATTTTCTTTCTTTTCATTCCCAACCTTTACTTCTTGTGATTCCATGTAATTGCTCGTATTTTTTTATTTTATTCATTTAGCATAACCGTGTTATTATTCTAATATTTGAAACTACACCTCTTAATATTGAAAAGAATGAGTTATTAACAAACTTGACATATAACGGGTGACGTTATAAATAATATAAAAAGAATAATACATTTTAAAAATAATAAAAAAAAAAGTAAAAATAAAAAAATTAAAATTTTTTCACTTACATTTGATGGATTTTTTGTGTCAAACATTTGAATAATGTTACGACATTATATTTAGGATTTAGGACCAAAACCATCTACATTTTGCATACATCAAGGACTATTTCAATCAAGTGAATATATCAAGGACCAAAACAATCCAACCCTCATACATTAAGGACCATTTTGATCATTTTCTCGAAACATCAGGCCTAGATTGTTTGTACAGACAGACTTTTTGGGTGCTAAGATTCAAAGTCGAGAGGGAAACAGCCTAGATCGTACGCTAAGGTTCATAAGCAATCACTTAGTGGAAAAGGAAGTGATCGAGCGATGACAACCAGGAGGTGGGATGGCCGCTAAAATCTCCCAAATAAAAAAATTAAAAAAACTGCAATAAGCGACAATTCAAGATTTAAAAATGAATGAACAAGCAATTCATAAAAAGCATAAACAAGGAATTAGGAGATATCACATGTTAATATTTTAGATGCTAAATTTCGTCCAAATTAATATATAATGTTAGCCAAATTAATAAACTTTTAAATCAGCTAAAACATGTGTTTACATTGAATTTTAGGAAGTCAAATCTCTTTCAATTTTTTTACTTTCTTCCCTGAGACACTGTAGAAGACTTTACTTTTTTATTCTCCAATTTACAAATCTATATAACATGATGTATAGCCATGTATATACACTTTCATACACTATTATACATTACATATACATCTTTATATACTATTATATATTATATATACAATTTTTCATACACTATTATACATGACATATACATCCTTATATACTATTATATATTATATATACAATTTATAGATAACATTGCTGCTTTGTATAAATATGTATATATACAGTGTATAAATAATGTCGTTGCTTTGTATAAGTAATGTATCTACGTGTATAACCATATATAAACAGGTTTTCATACAGTTATACAAGAGCAGCATTAATAAAATAGTTGACATTTCCCAGAAGCTAGGAGACAAACAAGTCGAAAGAAAAAGAGAAAAACAAAAACAAACGAAGAAGTACAAAATGGCCATTAATCCTAATATTAATTTGGGACAAGTAGAAGAATCTTCAAATTGTCAGTCTACTTAATAAATTTGGCTGTTAGAAAGATAACAATGACTAAATCAAAACTCGGGCCGGTCCGAGGCCAAAGCCACTAAGGCAATGGATTTGGGACCCCATTTTTTAGGGAAAAGGACATAAAGGGCCGTCCGGCCTAAATTATTCTCACCAGATCGCCCATGTTTCTCCAAATCCAAAGTGTAGCCAGCGCGACCTTTTGTGGCGACTTTAGTCGCCACTAAAAGTCCGCTGCAAAAAAAAAAGTACTATTTGTGGCGGCTTTAATCGCCACTAAAGATCATTTTTTTTTGTTTTTTGGTAAAAGCCACTAAAGATAAACTATGTATAGAAAATGTATCATTGTTGTATAAAATATGTATCTCTACTGTATATGTATAGAAAATGTATCATAGGTTTTTATAATTGTTATGTAATTTGTGTATAATAAATGTATCATCAATGTATACTAACTAATCATACACATATTATGCATTAGTATGTACATTATACATTGATTATACACTAATGATTCACATATTATACATATTCCATACATAATATGTATCATCAACGTATAATCACTAATCATACATATATTTTACATTAGTATGTACATTATACATTGATTAGACACTAATGATTCACATATGTATCGAAAATGTATATCTATAGAAAATGTATCATTGTTGTGTAATTTGTGTATAATAAATGTATCATCAACGTATACTCACTAATCATACATATATTATACATTAGTTATACATTGATTATATACTAATGATTCACATATTATACATATTTCATACATAAGTATCGAAAATGTATCATTGTTGTATAATTTATGTATAAATTGTATCATTTTTGTATAGAAAGTGTATATAAACAATATCATTCTTGTATAGAAAGTGTATATATAATTCCAGCATATGTATATAAACTGTATCATTCTTGCATAGAAAGTGTATATAAACTGTATCATTCTTGTATTGTATATAAATTGCATCATTCTTGTATAGAAAGTGTATATATAATTCCAGCATATGTATATAAACTGTATCATTATTGTATAATATGTGTATAATAAATTTATAATTAACGTATAATTTATGTATAATTAACTTATAATTTATGTTTAATAAATGTATACTTACTAATTTTATTAGTTTGTAGTTGATATATTTTAGTTTGTTAAGTTTTCAATGATGGTTACTTTAGTTTATTTATTTAGTTCTTCTTTTTTAATCCCTAGCAGAAGATTAGAATAATAAACGAAAGTTTGCAGCGAGCCTTTAAAGGAGATATTTCTTGAAGGCTCAATTAACGTACAAAAATACACATATTATACTTGTTTTGGAATATTTTTTGAAAGTTCAATCACTATATAAGTATACACATATTATACATATTTTAAAACATTTATTGAAAGCTCAATATGAATTTTAACCTTTAGTGGAGACTTTTTGAATTTCCACAAAAAAAAAAGTTGATCTTTAGTGGCAACAAAGTCGCTACAGAAAGTCTCTGTTTTTTTTTTTAAAAGGCGTTTGGGCTACTGGGCCGGCCAGCGCTTGGGAATAGTTTGGGCCGGCCAGCTTATGGTATTAGGCCCAAATGTGAGATTACTTTGGCCTGTTGGCCATTGTATGTCCTTTCTCCCATTTTCTATTTAAATTTTATGCTAATTTGTTTGAAAAATTATTATAACTTATGAAACTTTTATGTAGTTTCTAAATATGTAAATTATTTTTCAAAAAACTTAAAGATTGTATGTCTGCATTCACGATAAAAATAAAAAAGTTGGACTCTTGAAATTCAAATTGTGTCACATAAATTGAGACAGAGGGAGTGCACAATATTTATAAAAAAAAAAAAGAGAAGAAAATTTTTAGTCGCACGATTAATTAGCTATATTGTCAGTTGATTTGATTTTATTTTTTGAATAAATTGCTTTGAAAAAATTGTTAACAACTTTGCATTGTTCTTGACGATTATAAAATAGTAATTAATGACCTCACATATAAAAAAAATTAAAAAAGTAGACTTTAAATAAAAATATATATGATTACCTTTCTCTTGAAAAGGGAAAAAAAAAATTAGGGCCTTTATCTGAAGTTTAGCTTTAGGCCTCCAATCTTGTTGAGACGGCCCTGTCAAAACTTAGTTTAAAATTTAGGAATTCAAAATAAAAATGAATATTTCCTGAAATATTTGAGAGTGAAAGAAGGTTTAAAAAAAAAAAAATCATGAACATATTATATGTGTGCAACACATACTTGGTAGCACAGAGAAAGAAAAGAAATAAACTAGGATGAATGAAGATTTTCATACATTCATTGTGCAGACTGCAGACTATGATTGGAATTAGAAAAAATAGCTTGCTAATAAGAGAGGGAAGATAATGACAAAGTAATAGGGGACATGAAAGAAACACATGGTAGAGGAAAATATGAAGTGGAGACTAAGCTTTGTCTAAAAATGGGACGATACGTAATAAATTAACAATTGGACTAAATATTGTAAACTAGTTGACTGAAGTGTTTAGGACCTCAATTATCTTTAAGTTAAATTTATTTCAATTGGACTACAGCCCAATATTAGTTACTGGTGAACCAAGGCCCAATCACTTAACAAGATAAAAATTCTCCTTTTTTTTGCGCGGATTAGCCTTCATTTGGGGTGGTCTTTATTTTTTCCCTTTAAATTGGTGGTCTTTAAGTTTTATCTTTCGCTTAATACCTCGAGTTTATGGGTTTGCAAGGCAGAATTTTATAAATCTTAAGGCAGAATTTTGCAAATCTGAGCCTTGCAGAATTTTATAAATTCTATCCATCTGTAAAGTCTGCCTTTAAGGCCCACATTCGCAAAATTTGTCAGAGCAAAAGTTAAAGACCATTATTTTTAGGGCCAAAAATTAAAAATCACCCCAGCGAAGGCCAATCCTGCAAATTGCCTGAGAAAAAATCTCAAAGGACAAGAAACCATGGTGTTGAGTCACCACTTGTTTCTTAGGCTCCAAGTTTCTAATTTATTTTCCTTAAACCTTTTTTTGTTTTAGGAAATGGAAAGGATAAGAAGGTTAACCTTCCTGTAGATTCTATTGGTCATCATCACATCACACCCATGACGCCAAACACGGCACATACACCCTAGTTCATTTCGCCAACTTTGAATTTAGTCAAAAAGATTAATTCCGTCTCAAGTTTCGAATATTAAAATTTAAACTTTTTACTTCCTCAGTTTCATATTACGTGGTCATTTTTTCTGTACATGTTCATTAAGAAATCATAATAAAAGTGTATTCTTATTTCACTACCCTATTCTTTCTTCAAATAATTTGCACTTTAATCAATATTGGTTACTTTAGAAAACAGTTAATGTTAAGAACGAAATGGAAAATATTTAATTAATTCTATCTTAGTTTTGTAAATTGACGAATATTATTTTTAGTAATGTGGACAATTAATATTGAACGGAGGGAGTAATTGTGTATCCAGAAATAGAAGTTTTATGTTTCTTGAATAGAAATTATATAAAATATTATAAGTCATTATAATTAATAATTTAAGATATTAAAAGTCATATGAAAACTTATGCTTAAAGAAAAATTTAATTAACTCTCGAAATCTCTATTGAAATATTAAAACTTTACTCAAAATCTGGGTGAGCTTATTTCACTAAGTGGTTTTAATTACATTAATAAGAGACTTGGAAATAGGGAGGAGATTTAGAAGAATTTTACTGTCAATTCAAGTTCTTCAATGGCTAAAATAACTTTGAGCTTAACTCTTGTACCCTAAAATGCTCAAATTCAAAGTTATGTTTCTAGAACGTTCCAGTCGCACTTTAATCCCTAAAATATCGGGAGATTGATTTTGATTCTTGTAGTATCTTATTAAGCATATCTAATTATATGTTTATTTCAAAAGCAACATTTTTGATCAGTCAATCTTCACAAATTTTAACAAATAATTGATTATTAAACCATTCAATTACCCGTCTGTTATGTTAAATTCGCACTGCTGCTTCAAAATTGAGAGTTGTATAGATTCAAAATAATTAGATATAACTTATTTTTTATGTAAAGAAAATAACAAACACATACTTAAATAGTTCGAATAGTAAATTTGCTTAGTGAAATATCAACAGGATCAGAATCGGATTAAATAAGCTCTGCTATTCCATACTTAAGAATAATATTATAGTCTAATAATAACATACACTATTTTCTATATAAAAAAAATAAAATTTAATTAGTTTTGAGAGACTAAATATGATTAATGAAATATTAGTAGGACAAAGGAATAAATGCGCACTGCTACGCCATACTTGAGAGTATAGTTGCAAGAATAATCTAATGTAATTACATAGTACTATTTTGTCTATGAAAGGATACAAAAAATGAGTATTTAATTAGTTCGAGATTAAATATGCCTAGTGAAACATCATTAGGACCAAAACTAGGATTAAATTGGATGTTATTCCACAATTAAGAGTAATATTGTTCCAAGAATTAAAAAAAAAGAGAGCATATTTTCTACATAAAAAAATGACAAAAACACATTTGTGGTTTGAGGTTAAGGCCTTTATTTAGTTGCACTTAATGAAGGTTTCAATCTGATAAAAACACATGATTCAAACGTTTTAATCTTAATACAAAGGCTTAAACTCTTAATACAGTGTTTCAGTTAGAATATTTTATTTAGACATTCGAACTAAGTCTTGTTCCAATTGAATACTTCAACTCTTAATACAGTGTTTCAGTTAGACACTTACGTACGGTTCATATTTTATTATTATTTTTTTTTTTTTGCATGTTTTTTCATTCTTGTATTAGATAGTTAAGTTAACAACATAAAATATGTAACAAGACTTATAGTTCGAGTGTCTAAATGGAATACCATATTATTTTAAGGTGAAACATGTGTATTAAGCCTAATACAAATTAATGAGGCCTGAATATGCTTAATGACACATCAGTAGGATCAGAATTAAGATTAAGAAATGATTAAGGATTAAATGTTGACTTTTAACAAGAGTTTCACTTCTTTCTTGATATATAAAAGTCCACCATCCACACTTAGAAACATTAACCTTTAAGCTTTCTACTTTCCAAAATCATGGCCTTTGATTATGTTATTTCTCCACCTTTGATCATTAACTATAATGATGATGATATGGCTCAGATCCATGCAAATGTTAAGCTTACTGTTTTTATTCAACTGTTTGGTAGAAAAATGGGATGTTATCAGCTTGGTTCTTGTCTTCATGGCTTTTTCAAACTTGATGGACGTGTTGAAGTGACTGAACATGGTCATTGCAGGTAAAAACTCTATTCAAAATTGATCAGTTTAACTGTAAACAGAAAAAAAGTTATATTTACACTTATAATTCAAGAAGTAGTTTGTATATGAATATATATGACTCTCAGCCAAACAGAAAGGACACGTGGAGGATCTAAATTCAGTGGTTTTAGGTCAGATCTAATGATCTTGAATATATTGGTGTTGATCATTTTTTGTTTAACTATAGATGGAAAAAGGGTCATATTTGCCTCTCTAGTTTGAGAAATAGTTTAAATATGTTATGCATATGAACAAATTTGCCCCTTGCGTAGAAGGGACGCGTGGAGGACCACACACACAAATTGTGTGTAGATCTAATTCATTAACCTTAAATCATGTAGGTTTAGATCTAAAGTCAATGATTTCACCTCAGATCTGTTGGTGTTGATATAAGGTGTGGTGATATTGGTCAATTAGTAAGTTGAATATTCTGGATCTACAAATATACTAATTAGGCGTATGGATATAAATTGAGTGATATTTGAAAAAAAACAGTGTTTGAAGTCAAGTTGATAAATTGAGTGATATTTGAAAAAAGAAAAATAGTATTTGAAGTTAAGTTGAAAATGGTATTTGAAAGTTGCATATTACTTTGAAAAGGATTTGAGATTTTGTGGGTGGAAAAAAAGTCATGTCAAACGGGCCCTTAATATATTTGTGTCATACTCTAATCGTAAGCCCAAGGAAACGTTTTTATCAGCTAATGTTGATCTTACTGAATATGTAAATGATTTCATGTTTGTGGGGTTTTATGGTTCGAGGCATGAGATTCACAGGGTCCCGTCACTCATATTATTGTTACTCATAGCAATGGATGGCTAAATGAATCGGGTCTACACAATTTTGTATGGCCGGAACGAAAAAAGTTCTACTTGGTGATTAATGAGATGATAGTTTCTTTATATGGAATTGTATAATCCTCTCATTATGAGTTAACTTTTGGGGTTGAGTTAGGTCCAAGATCCATTCTTTACACGCAGGACCCATATCTTTTATTAGAATGAGGGGCAAGTTTGTTAACGACAGGGCTATTTACTGTCGAAAACTTAAACAGACCCTCGACTTTTCTTTATTGATTTTCTGTCATTTTCTTGTTTCCTTTTTAGTACTAATAAATGCAGAGTATGACAACAAAAGACATAAATAGCAAATGCATAGGTAAGAAATGTTTTCACAAATATATTTAGATACATCATAGCAGGATATTCCACTAATGTAATCATTGTAAGGTAAACTACCAAAGTTTATATTCAGCTAATGTAATCATTGTAAGGTAAAATACTAAAGTTTATTAGCTTGAGCTTGAATATAAGAGAATGTAGAAAACTTGATTACTTACTATTGGTTTCACGTGAACAGTTTGTCAAATTAGGCATTCGGATTTGGGCGTGAGGGGAGTGAAGAGAATATACCACCACGGACGGATGAGATCCTTGGGCTCCTTATAAGACTTGGGCAATTCTCCTCCCTTTGAACTGACTTTTGGAGTGTGAGTTAGGCCAAGATTCATTTCTTGATACCCTTAACCAACACTCTAAATTCGCCCTTGATTTTTATGTAAAGCAGGTAAACTTGTGTCTAAAGTGACGTTTGTCTAGTTTTTATTAAGAGAGCTCTTTGAGCATTTTTGTGCAAGCGTCTTTGTCCTTGATCACTTATTTGCTGTATGCTATATAAAGTAAATGAATCACAGAATCAAATACACAGAATTGAGATTATTATATAATGTCTGAGCATATAAGCCTGTTACCATTTCAAAAATAAAATAAAATGTCTGAGTATATATATATATATATATATATATATATATATATATATATATAACTGTACACATACAAATCTACATGTTCTTTTGAAATATGAGATTGTTATATTTGAGCACGACTTAGTCCTTTCACTTCCTTCAACTAGGTAATGAAGTTCTACTAAATATAAATTGAACAAATCAGACAACAACCAAATCGATAAATTTTGTATTATGTTGCAGGTACTCTGCCAAGTTCTCCAGCCAGGGGGATTATGATCGAGCTATTCAGAGAAGTAGCTGGCGGATTTCAGATCACCATGTCATCGAGGTTTATAAATGGAAGCCTAATTTCCAATTCGGTAAAGTGCCACTTCTTGCTGTTGGAGACTTTGTGGAAGCCCGCGTGGAAGGGCTTCCTGTTGAATACTGCATAGACAACGCTGTCTTTAAAATTGGCAATGCTGTTTGCGAGCCTTTGGGTTGCCCGGTCTATATGGTTGATACTTCGAATGGTAAAACTCCTCGATTTTGGTTTCCATTGATAGGTTCAACATGTTTGGATCTTCCTTTGCACGTTCAGATAGCCAGTGGTCCACTTGTGGGATTGTCTTATTCTCGGGCACAGCAATGCTATCATTGTGGTAGATATGGACACTTCCGCAAGACTTGTCCTGAGCTCAATCAACGGACAAGATCTCCCAACTGGGCTACACCTTCCAACTCTGGTCCAACTCGAGTCCAACGTCCTCATTTGGGTCGACAACCAGCCCCAGTTTCTTATGTGTCACCACGAACCTCGTACCCTGCAGAAACTCATGAAGGAACCACAAGTCCAGAAGAAAGTCATGAAGGAACCACAAGTGCGGGAGAAACTCATGAAGGAACCACAAGTTCAGAAGAAAGTCATGAAGAAACCACAAGTTCGGAAGGAAGTCATGAAGAAACCACAAGTTCGGAAGGAAGTCATGAAGAAATCACAAGTTCGGAAGAAAGTCATGAAGGAACCACAAGTTCGATCACGCCATTTTCTCCTATAGAGTTCTTCGCCAGCTCCTCGGGTAGCACTAGTCCCTCGAGGCCAATTGAAGAAATGAAAATGAGTCCTAAGGGTGCTATGCTTGTTGAGAATGGAATGGAAAGTAAGCCGAAGTGTTACAATATGGGAGAAGAGGTTTCTGGAATCGACGTTGCTGTGAGAGTCTCTCATTTGAATTATCAAAGGGGAAATCAGCGCTGGGTTTCCATAACTCCCCGTGCTGGCGATGGGCCCCGTTGCTCCAAGAAATTGCTTTGCATAAGCATTGAGAATGCTGAGGACCGGAATGCAATCCGTGCAATAAAGGACACGTGCTATGAAAATGATGTTTCAATGGCGATTGTATTCGATAAATCCTCTGTGCTAAGCAACGATGATCGAATTGTCAGGTGCTTTGGTTTCTCTGCTTCTTATTGTGCAGAAATGACATTTCGAAGGTTCAGAGAAGATGGCTCAGCAGTGGACGTGAAGGGTAATTGCTTGCTGATGTGGAACGCGGAAGAACTTCGTGTTAATGTTTCCCCTGTATCGTATGGTAATACACCACTGTTGTCCCAACATCTCGAATTTAATGCCTCGTGGGTGGTTAGTGAATCCGATTCAGATGAATCATCCAATGGTTTTTCGAGTTCTGAAGGAGAAGGCTCAATCGGTTCATCTGTTTCTAGCGATGAATACTCTCGAAATGGAGACACAGATTCAGATGAATCCTCTTTGTTTTCTTCTGCTGGAGAAGGAGTTTCAAATGAATCTTCCACCTCGTTTAGTTCTAGCAATGAATCGTCTATTTTTCTTCCAAATGGAGCTACAGATTCGGAGGGATCCTCTTTGTTTTCGACTGATGCTGAGGAAATTTCCAACGGATCATCTGCTCCTTCTAGTTCTGAAGAAGGAAGTGATTCATTTATTCTTTCTCCTAATGGTGAATAGGGTAAGTGTATGATTGAGACCACATATTTCTCATGATTGAAACACTCCAACGTCTCCTTAACCATGCAAAATAGAGCAAATTTTATTGAGACTCCGGAGAGGAGTCAAGGTTCTGCAAAAATTCAAGCCCCGATCCAATTCAGCAAGTCCGAATAGAGAAGGCAATAGGAGTTAGTTATAAAATTTTGAGCTACATTTTCTTATGGTACAATCGTCTCTGAAATTTCACTACGTAGTTTTTGATCTGCAATTTTGTCCAGTATATAGTTCAGTTCTAACCATTTTAGGCTGTAGTAATGTCAATTGTACATACTCCATACTTTTTGTGTACTTGTAATTGATGTCAAGGAAATTTTGAAGGCAATAGGACAAGATATTTTTTAAAAATTATCTCCCTCTTATGACTTATTGATTCTCTTGTTATAGTTGGTGATGGAACTTGGACAATATTTGAGCTTTATTTGGATAACATCTGATTTAACATCTTTTCCCCTTTAAATGTCCTTGCTAAATCTGATATCTACATTGCCTATTTGCTAAATTTGACATTGTACGTCGACATTATCAATTTCTCTTGTTTTTCAATAGTTGTTAGGGACCAGTTCCAGTTAATGCAACTATTTGCAGTGGAGATTACCACTTTGATCTTTTGTACTGTTGACTGTGCATACCCTGTGTGCAAAAGGTTGTCACATAAGCTATTGCTGTTGTGCACTAGCTAGAACACTTGTTCTATGAAAGTTATCCAGTAATATTTACTTGTCTTCCTTTATACTGGACATTGTCTTCCCTTATACTGGACAATGCTATTTATTGTGTTCAGATAGGAGGATATGGAGGGTGATGATTAGGGTAGAAGGTTAGTAAATAGTCGAACGTTCTAATATTCTTCAGAAGAACAACTGTTCGGTATTTCACTATACAACTACGTACACTACTAATGTAATATGCTAGATCAATATCTCAAATTCTGTACTCACTTAAAAAAACATCGTATAAGTTGAAATTGAAAGATCTAATGCATCCATAAAAATAGGGGCAGCCCGGTGCACTAAGCTCCCGCAATGCGCGGGGCCTGGGAAGGGCCGGACCACAAGGGTAATTAGAAAAAAAGAAGAAGAAGGGAAATGTAACGTTTAGAAACTAAAACAAATGCTCCCGTCAAATAATATATTCATGGCAGAACATTAACCGTATAAAAATTACATAATCAAATCACTTAAAAAGATAAATTTAAGTAACTCTTAAGGAAAAATAAAAGGGAAAACAACACCAAATATCCCTAAAATATAAAATATTTACCCGCCTCATGCCCCTCCTAAAATAATTTCGCTTCTACCCCAGTCGACTGAAAATATTTACCCGACATATCCCCTCGCCCAAACTCCTTCCTTCATGATACTATCGCAATATATTTATATATCATGATAGTATCACAGAGGACCAAGATCAGAAGGACTGAAAACAACCCTCCATGATACCATCTCAATATATTTATATACCACGATGGTACCATGATCATGAGGGAGTGTCTCATTGAAGGACTGAAGCAGTCCTCCGTGATACCATCACAATATATGTATATAAGACATTGGTATCGTAGAGATTTTTCGAAAAAAGTGTGTCTTTTTGAATAAATGAACATGATCATCTATAATAACATCTTAGTATATTTAAATACTATATGATGATATCATGGAGGACTAAGAGAAGGACTGAAGCAGTCTTTCATTATACCATCCCAGTATATTTATATGCCATGGTGGTATCATAATTTTGGGAGCATCTCGGGTAAATAATTTTGATTTTTCCTGAGAATACGAAAGTAATGAAGGTATAGACGAATAATTATTTTGATTTGACAGATCACGCTCGTTTTTTCCCAAAAACCCAAAATAAAATAGATCGGTAATTTAGAGACAACAAATTAAATTAGTACATTAATTTTAGAACGCTCCATTCTCACACACGCGCACACACCGCGTCATTACATTATATTTTTTAGGGGTGAAATTTGCACTTTAATCCCCAACAAATTCTTATGATATCTAATTAAACATATTTAACAACGAATTAATTTAAATATGTACTTTTGGCCCTTTATCTTGTGAATCTTCATAAATTTTAACAAATGAGCGACTGTTAAAATACTCAATTACCTATGTGTTATATTAAGTTTCTATTTCATACTTGATAATAATACGAGGAAATGAGATCTCTTGCCCTCTTACAATTTGGATAGAAGAAATTGACATTTTCAGATTTCTTATATTTTTTCCCCCCAGATCTCTTATGTATTAAAAAATGAAAATATCTTTAAAAACATCATAAAACTAAAAAAGTTTGTAAAGAGCTACAAAACCATTTATAGTTCCAAGAATAATTTAAATATAACATATTACCTATGTGAAGTGACAAAATGCACATGAATTAAGGGTCTGTATGGACATGTAATTTTTTTTGCTTTTTCAAGTTTTTATTTTTCCGAAAATGATTATACATTATGTGCATTTTCAACCAAAACTTGGAAAAAAAAAAATCCTCACAATCTTCAACATTTTTTAAAGTGATTAAATGTATGTTTAGATAGAACTTCAACTTTCAAACACCCTTTTTCAAGTTACCTTCAAATAGTACTTGTTTGCAAATATCACTCAAAATGTAAAAATACCTACTTAATTAGTTCGAGATTAATATGCTTAGTAAAATATTAGTTGGATTAAGTTTGCATCATACTCCGTACTTGAAAGTAATATAGTTCCAAGAATAATTTAAATATGCAATACTATCCTATGTAGAAGATAAAAAACATGCATTAGATCAGTTCGAGATTAAGTAGGCATTTATTCATAAAAGGTGATATTTGAAAAAGAAAAAAGTTGAAAAGGATATTTTAAAATATAATTGTATTTGAACCTGCATTTAACTTAAAAAAAATGAAAATTTTGTGAGTGAAACAAAAAGTAACTTGAAAAAAAAGAAGGTCAAACCACTTTTATAAATTTATAACTCATCGTCAATAGTTATTTCAAAAAGTTAGTCCAATGTATAACCTGTTTTAAGTTTGCTTTGGGAAGAAGTGAAATTTACATGGACAATTGGGTCCTAAATAAATTACAACAACAGCAACATACCTAGTATGATTTCATAAATGAGACTTGAGGAGGGTAGAGTGTACACAGACTTTATCTCTACATTGAGTAAGGTAGAGAGATTGTTTTTTATATGACCGTCAGCTCAAGAAAAACATTTCACAAACAAGTTTGAAAAATACAAGAGTGAAAAGCTATATTAATAAAAATTGAAGAACAGTATGATAATAAAAAGGGTAACCCGATGCATTAAGCTTCCGTTATGCATGGGGTCCGGGAAAGGTCCAGACCACAAGGGTCTATTTTACTCAGCCTTATCCTGCATTTCTGCCAAAGACTGTTTTCATGACTTGAACCCGTGACTTTCTGATCACATGGAGACAACTTTATCGGTTACTTCAAAGCTCCTCTTGGTTATCTATACTATTTTTTGTTGTTAATATTTTACTAAATTAGGAAAAGTAAAATTGACAACAAAAAACAGTAGAGATAACCAAAGTAAAAAGAAAACAGCATAGTAAAATAAAGGAATACCATATTACTAACACAATAGTAATGAGACTGATAAGTGGGAAGAGAGGGTCCTAAATATACTTAATGAAATAATCAATAAGTGAGGGATTAAGAGTTGATTTGTTCCACAAGAAAATGAGTTTTACTTCTTTTCTTCTATAAAAGCCCACACCAGAAAGCCTAATCTTTCTATATTTCTACTTTCTAAATTAATCATGGCAGTTAACTTGCTAAATTCTCCTTATAATGGTCCACCACCATTGGTTCTTCATTAGCAAAGGTCTAAAATTACTTTCTCTCAAATTCATCATTCATGAGTCTTTCTGAATTATTGTCTTCATCTACTTGGTGCTTGGTATTGAGGCGTCAATCTGTTTCTTGGTAGGTGCTAATGGTAGGGAAAAAGACGAAGACACAATAGAGATGTGCATGTCTCCTGCATGCTTTGGTGTAAAAAAGTTTTGGCAAGGTGTGAAATACCTAGTGTTATTTAGTGTATAATTTATATAAGGTATACACATCAAATACACACCGATCAATTTTCTTATTGCTTTTCTTCCTTTTTCTGGTGCATACTGAGTATAATTTGTGTATAATACAGTGTACAATATATACACACTGATTATACATAATATGCAGCAATTATATACTGCATATTAAGTGTATAAACATGTATATGGGGTTCAGACTGAAATAGATATTGAAGTTGAGAGATCCTCTACATTCATTTGTTTCCTCTTGGTTTTTGAATTCAATTGTTTTCTCTAGGTTTTTAATTTTTTTAATGGAATTTTTGTACATGTTATTCTACACATTTCACGAATATTTTTGAAGTATTAAAAAACTATGGGGGAATAAACAAAAAATAGGCTCCAAGTGTCAATCTATTTTCTTAACCTTTTTGTTTTGGAAATGGAAAGGATAATAAGAAGGTTAACCTTCGAGAAGATTCTATTGGTCACATATAATAAGCTCCAAACACAAATGTAGGTGTAAAATAAATGCATATATTAATGATTAAACAAAAAAGAATCCAAGAAAATATATATGATACAAAATGCTTAACAGCTTTTTGTTTAAGAAGGAAATGCTTTTTATTTTATAGAAGTGCTTCATTTCACCAACTTCGAAAGTTCGAATTTATTCAAAAAGATTAATGTCGTCTCAATTTACGTGGTTGTAGTTCAAATTTCGAAATTTTTGATTCCGAATTCGAATATAGAATTTTCATATTTTATGAAATTAAATTTAAATTTTGGTCATTTAAGTTTTCCACAAGTTAACAAATAATGGTCCCTTAATTATGAGGGTCGATTAAAAATAATTCCTTAAGTATGCATTTAACAGTTTTGATCTTTTAAGTGCATAATTACGGGACTATTTTGAACCTACTCTCATAGTTAAGGGACCATTTATGTCTTTTTTTTTTTTTTTTTTGGTTGTAGCTATAAAATTTATGTTCACAATCTAAGATGAAAATTGGACAAAACCATCGGTATGATTGTAGCCCACGATTAATATAATGTATCTTCATTATGGGAACGGTATAGTTTCGTCTTCTTGTGCTAGTACATTTTGTATGTATTGAACGGATCAAGTAGAGATAAGTGTTTTTATACTGAATATATAAAATAAATTCTCTAGTTCATTAAATGTACTTATACTCTTAATCATGATATAATTATTATGATCAATGTGATTTGTTCATTATTTTGATTTATTAAAAAGTACGACTCAATTGCGGGTCTATGTATTCCTGGTGAATTGGATAATGACAAATTACATTTGTGAAATAATAATTAGTTGATAGAATCCATGTCTTGACTTTGAGATTGATGATACCCCTTTATGGATGCTTATAAGTCTCATGTGAAAACCCTGCAGGTGGATTTTGTATCCGTCACATGATGTAAGTTAAGCAGAAATATAAAAGATTCAATTAGTCAATGAATTAAATTGTCAGTAATTTAATTTAATTGATTGGTATCTGTACTCTTAACATGGGGAGTTAAATAAGTTTTAATGTATGATTTCGAAATTGAATTAAGGAGTGCAGTTACGATTGTTTAGTAGAATAATTCGTAATTTATTATGGTAGGATTAATTCAGATTTCTTGAATTAATTCCATAATAGGGAGTCTCGTTAATTAAATTTTGTGGTCCCTGCTGTGCCCGAATAATAAAGAATTAAATGGAATATTATTTTTTGGTGAAAAATAAAGACCCAATAGGTTTTGGAAAAGGGGAAAACCCTAAACCTGTAGTTATAAAATAGGGGTCTTATTCCATAAGGAGGCTAAGGTTTTACAAGTTTCTACTCTTTTTCCATAGAAATTCGCCCACACGAATTTCACAAATTCTGGTATTATTCGGGTTACACAGGAGAAGACTGTGGAACTGAAATATGACGATCAACTGGATGGTGTGTGCTTGTGGTTGAAGATTCGATTCTTGGTCGCGGTCACGCTTCAAGAGATAAGTATCAATTTTATGTTTGATTAATATCTTGATTATGTGTTGTCTATATTACATGCAAGTTCGATCCTGGCTATTTGCTTCCGCTGCTTACGCCTGTATTCCAACGACTTACACTTCACAAAGGAAAAGCTGCACGTCAGTGCTTAGCTAAACAAGTTCTCAAGAATATGTGGGTTTAGCTTCTGCAGAAATGGCAACTGTCCCACTTGTTTGGCCACAACTCCCATCACACGATCTATGTACAGTACATAAAGAGAATTCCTGTTCTCCAGTAGTTCCAGCGCTTTTCTTCTGTGGAGAATTGATCCAACCCATTCTTCAAAAAGCCCTACAGAGTAAACCAAACGTATGGGTAAGTTAGGTCCATTTCCGTCATTAACAGTGTGAAAAAGATCCTTCACCAGATAGGTCATTTGTGGAAGCCTGCTAATTATTCTTGTGGGCATATATCTCACATGCAATATGTTTAGGACCAATTGCCTATCAATTTGAAATTCCCTCAGCAGGAGGCAGAACTGCCTCGGACCCGATGGAAGGAGAGGAAATAGGTTATAAGGAGAGCAAATGTGTTATAGTATTCAAGTGATTAAAACAAGCTCACTTATGTCAAAATCTCCAGCGTTTGACCAGGTTAGCAAATAATCTGAAACCAGAAATTCGATAAGCTGAATCCTGCAATTGAGAACATATATTAAGTAAAAAGTATTTTTATTTCCTTTTAATGTTGCAGTTTCATGAAAATTCGTGAAAACTAATATACAAAAACAAATGAAAAATAAAAAGAAAGCAAAATCTGGATGCAGTAACAAGCAAATACTAGGGGGCACGCGCCAAGTAATCCTGCAGCTAAACCACCATTTACAATAAATAAGATTGCCAAGACGACCTCAAAATACAGTAGCAATCACTCCACTAGAGGATACTAGAAGGAAATATGATTATACCGCATACAGATTCAATCATTTTAAACTTTATATTAGCTGAACTGACAAAAGAAAGAATGAAATAAATAACTCAAAAGTAAATGTCAAACTCCCTGTAGAAACTCCAAATCTAAAGGAACAAATTCCAACTCCTCAGCCTAAAAGCACCTTCAAATCAGGAAAGTCTGGAGGGACAAGTGGATGAAAACAGAGGAAAAGAAATTTCGTCAAGAGTAAGGACCAAAATAATGTACATCCATTATCACCAACAAAGAAATAAATTTCAAGGAGTGAAGGAAAACGACATTTAACAAACATGACGCACACACTCAAGGCTTATAGCCTAGAGGTACCAGTGGGAATCTCCCACAGAATAGGTGTGAGTTTGACTCTCCTGCCCCTTCTCCCTTCCCGTCCCCTTCTGCGGCCGTCTATTATGTGCTAAAAAAGTTAAAAACAAAAACAAAACAAAAGCATAAAAGAACAATTGAGCCAGATAAACACGAGTTTATAGACTATATACAAGCTCGTGGGACTTACATTATGTACATACAGTTATGCATACTTGGAAATGTTAGGATTTGAATTCCAAATCCGACCTTTGTAAACAGGTTCCCAGGAAAGATTGGAGGGTCACAGCTGGACCGCTTAAATACCAACCTCCTTAGACAGAACCTACTTACGCCGTGATGTAAGCGAAGAATAAATAGCACACACAGATTTATAGTGGTTCACCCTCAATGTGAGAGCTACGTCCACGTTGCTGCTGCAGATCTTATTAAAGAAGAAATATTACAAGTGTTTACAACACTCAACCTCACAACCCCAATCCCAATTACACTCAAGAATTTTTATTAAAAATTCTCTCAAAGACCTTTTCTTACTTAGGTCTTTCACTAAGAGTATTTCTCTTAGATTTTTCTCTCTTTGGGATGTGTTGTCTTCTTCAATTTTTGGTGTATCTAGCAAATGAGAAAGCTTCCCTATTTATAGGTATGAGATGAACCTATTGATGTCATTAGTGACTCAAGCAAGCACTTGACAATTTGCCAAAGACAAGGAAGATGTTTTCTTCCTCAAAACAAAGGAAGTGTTTTCTTCCTCAAAACAAGGGAAGTGTTTTCTTCCCTAAAATAAGGGGATGGACCCAACAAATCTCCCACTTGAAGGCTAATTTTAATTTGTCTTCACACTTTGATCGATGCAGCAGCTCTTTCCTAGTTTCATACTTCGTGCAGACCAACTGAAGCTGAACATAGCTTCAGTTTGTCTATCGTCACTGCCTTTGTCAGCATGTCTGCTGGATTCTGACTCCCTGCGATCTTCTCAAGCACTAACGCTCCATCTTCCAAAGCTGATCTAATGAAATGGTACCAGAGTTGTATGTGCTTCGTTCGAGCATGATAGACCGGGTTCTTTGCCAAATGAATGGCACTTTGGCTATCACAATATAGCACACTTCCCTCGTGGTCCTGATCCAATTCCCGCAGAAAAGATTGTAGCCATATCATTTCCTTTGTGGCCTCTGTCACAGCAACGTACTCAGCCTCACAACTAGAGAGAGCTACTATCTTTTGCAACTTGGAAACCCAAGAGATTGCAGTACCTCCGAAGGTGTAAACATACCCGGATGTGCTCTTTCTGCTATCAACATCGCCACCGTTGTCAGCATCAACATACCCTTGCAATCCTGTTTCTGATTTTCGGAAATACAGAGCTGAACTCGAGCTGCCTTTCAGATATCTGAATATCCACTTCACAGCCTCCCAGTGTTGCTTTCCCGGATTGCTCATAAATCGGCTGACAACTCCCACTGCATGTGCAATGTCTGGCCTTGTACATATCATTGCATACATAAGACTACCGATTGCAGATGCATAAGGTATCTTGTCCATCTGCTTCTTCTCATCCTCGGTTGTCGGCGACTGATCCTTTGACAACCGAAAGTGTTCAGCCAAGGGAGTGCTGACTGGCTTGGCATCATGCATGTTGAACCTTTTGATAACTTTCCTCACATATTCTTCTTGTGAGAGTTTGATGCCCTCCTTGCTTCAGTCGATTCTCATCCCAAGGATTTGCTTTGCAGCTCCCAAATCCTTCATTGCAAACTCTTCCGATAACCCTTTTTTCAACCGATCAATCTCTTGTAGGTTCGCTCCTACGATTAGCATGTCGTCGACATAGAGTAGCAGTATTATGTACGAGTCTTCAAATTTCTTGAAGTAACAACAGTGATCTGCCTCGCACCTTGAAAAATTAGCTTTCTTCATAAAGCTGTCAAACTTTAAATACCACTGTCTTGGAGCCTGTTTTAGTCCGTACAGACTCTTTTGAAGCTTGCACACCAAATTCTCCTTTCCTTTGACTTTGAATCCCTCCGGCTGTCGCATGTAAATTTCCTCGTCTAGATCACAGTGAAGAAATGCAGTTTTCACGTCCATCTGTTGTTGCAGATGTAGATTTTCCTTTGCTACCAGTCCAAGAACAGTTCTGATAGTCACCATCTTGACTACGGGAGAGAAGATCTCCGTATAGTCGATGCCTTCTTTTTGTTGAAATCCCTTTTGCAACCAGCCTTGCTTTATAACGCTTGCTTCCATTGGGTTCTTCCTTTATCCGATAAACCCATTTGTTTTGCAATGCCTTCTTATCCTTTGGCAACTCGGCTAACTCCCATGTATGATTTGCCGATAGTGAATCCATCTTATCTTTCATTGCCTGCTCCCACTTGGTCGATTCATCGACTTGCATTGCTTCTTCATAACATTCCGGCTCCCCTCTATCAGTGAGTAGAATGTAGTTGAGGGATGGAGAGTATCTGTGAAGCGGCTTCCTGATCCTGGATGATCTACGCAACTCTGTGATTGGCGTCTGTTCATTTGTTTCAAAATCAGCACTTTCATCAGCACCTTCTCGGATTGTTTGTTCCTCTGCCTCGGTTGTACCTGGCTACGGCTCAGGTGTCGGGAAGTCCCTCAAATCGACTATTTCCGATTCCTTGTCCTGACATTCTGAATTATTTTGCAGCTTGTCTTTGTATAGTACCTCTTCGTTGAAGACAACATTCCTGCTTCGGATGATCTTCCTATTTTGTTCATCCCAAAATCGGTACCCAAGCTCGGTGTCACCATAACCAATAAAGTAACACTTCTTTGATTTTGGATCAAGTTTGCTTCTAGCCGTATCATCATTATGAGCATATGATAAGCAGCCGAACACTTTCAGAAATGAAAGATTTACCTTCTTACCACTCCAGACTTCTTCTGGAATTCTGAAATCCATGGGAACTGACGGTCCTCGGTTAATTAAGAAGGTCGCGGTATTGACTGCATCTGCCCAGAATGTCTTGGGCAGTCCAGAGTGTATTCTCATACTCCGAGCACGCTCGTTCAACATTCGGTTCATTCTTTCAGCTATTCCATTTTGTTGCGGCGTTCCAGGAATAGTCTTCATCATCTTGATCCCATTATCGGCACAATACCGTTTGAAATCACCATCGGTGTATTCTCCGCCGTTGTCGGACCTCAAACACTTCAACTTGAGGTTTGTTTCATTCTCGACCATGGCTTTCCATCTTTTGAATACACTAAACACATCGGATTTATTTTTCATAAAATAAACCCATACCTTCCTGGTTGAATCATCAATGAAGGTCACGTAGTAGTGTGATCCTCCAAGAGAGGGGACAGTGGTAGGTCCCCACACGTCTGTGTGCACCAATTCCAGCTTCTCAACGTTCAACTTCCTGCCTGCATTTGAGAAGCTTACTCTCTTTTGTTTTCCGAGAATGCAGCTCTCACACGTATGAAGGTCCACCGTCTTCAGCTCCGGAATTAAGCCATTTGTCACCAGCAGCTTCATTCCCTTCTGGCTGATATGCCCCAGCCGACAATGCCACAAATCTGTCTTCTTTGTGTTGTCAACCACAGCAACAGTATCACGACAGCTAGTCGTCATGTAGAGAGTGTCAATCTTCTTTCCTCGACCAACTACCATAGCACCTTTCGCCACCTTCCAAGACCCATTACCAAAGTTGAGATCATATCCTTCATCATCAAGCTGACCTACTGAGATCAGGTTTCGCATCAGCTTTGGAACATGTCTAACTTTTGTAATCTTCCACGAGGATCCATTTGACATCTTCAAATTAATGTCTCCCGTGCCAACAACGTCTAGCGGCTCTCCATCGGCTAAATAAACTTTGCCGAGATTCCCAGCCACGTAGTTTGTCATTATATCATGATGTGAGGTAGTATGAAAGGACGCTCCTGAGTCAAGCACCCAAGAGTCTATCGGGCTGTCAACCGATAGCAACAACACATCGCCAATGTCTTCCGTAGCGGCGTTGATTCCAGCCCTCTTGTTGTCCTCCTTCTTTGGCGCCCTGCAGTTCTTCTTGAGGTGGCCTGGTTTTCCACAGTTCCAACACTCAAGTGTTCGTCCTGGTCTGGATTGACCCCTGCCATTCCTTGACTTCGATCTGCCCCTATTTCGGTTGTAGTTTCTGTCATAATTTCTGCTTCTGTTTTCAACATTAAAAGCAGAACTCGTCGATGCCTCTCCAGAATCTGTCTTGCGCACCTCCTCAGCAAGGATACGATCCCTAACATCGTTGAACTTTAGTTTGCCACTGCCGACAGAATTACTAACCGCTGCTCTCATTGGCTCCCAACTATTTGGTAGGGATGCCAACAAAATTAGAGCTTGCACTTCATCATCGAAATCAATTTTTACCGATGACAATTGATTTACAATGGTATTGAATTCATTTACGTGTGCAGCAACATGAGCATTTTCCATCATCTTTAGATGAAATAGTTTCTTCATGAGAAATACCTTATTATTTGCCGAAGGTTTCTCATACATGTCAGACAATACCTTCATCATATCTGCGGTGGTCTTCTCTTTTGCCATGTTGTGAGCAACGTTCTTTGACAGCGTCAGCCGAATGACTCCTAGAACTTGTCTGTCGAGGAGATTCCAATCTGCTTGCTTCATCTCCTCTGGTTTCGGACTCAGAGGTTCATGAAGCTTTCTGCTATATAAATAATCTTCAATTTGCATTCTCCAGAACGCAAAATCTGTACCATCGAATTTACCGATGCCGTGTGTTGTACCATCTTCGCCTCCCATCGTTTCTAAATCACAACACAACCTGTTGCTCTGATACCAGTTGTTAGGATTTGAATCCCAAATCCGACCTTTGTAAGCAGGTTCCCAGGAAAGATTGGAGGGTCACAACTGAACCGCTTAAATACCAACCTCCTTAGACAGAACCTACTTACGCCGTGATGTAAGCGAAGAATAAATAACACGCACAGATTTATAGTGGTTCACCCTCAATGTGAGAGTTACGTCCACGTTGCTGCTGCAGATCTTATTAAAGAAGAAATATTACAAGTGTTTACAACACTCAACCTCACAACCCCAATCCCAATTACACTCAAGAATTTTTACTAAAAATTCTCTCAAAGACCTTTTCTTACTTAGGTCTTTCACTAAGAGTATTTCTCTTAGATTTTTCTCTCTTTGGGATGTGTTGTCTTCTTCAATTTTTGGTGTATCTAGCAAATGAGAAAGCTTCCCTATTTATAGGTATGAGATGAACCTATTGATGTCATTAGTGACTCAAGCAAGCACTTGACAATTTGCCAAAGACAAGAAAAATGTTTTCTTCCGCAAAACAAGGAAAGTGTTTTCTTCCTCAAAACAAGGAAAGTGTTTTCTTCCCTAAAATTAGGGGATGGACCCAACAGGAAAGGCTTCATCAAATGGATCCATGAAGAGCAAACTTTCTGCCACTACAGAAATTCTTTGAGAAACCGCAAATATTAGACGCAGGCCGACAAAAGCCTCATTTCCGATCTTATGAATCAGGTGTTGAATATGGAACTAGACAGCAGTGTCAAAGTGATGATTTTCTGACACATATGCATTATGGAATCAAGAGTTAAGAAGCTATGTAGAAGGAAATACAAGTAAGTTACATCGAGGAATTTAATATTAAAAATAATGCTGTCGAAGAGCAAAAATCACTTTTAATTGCTCTGAACTTCAAGCTCATGATCCAACTAAACTATCAGTCCAATGATAAGAAGGCCATAAGGGTCTGTCCCTCTTGTGACTTCAATGGTCTTTGCTTCTAACTATTCAATGCCATACATATTATTTTGAACTAATAAGAATTAGATTCAATGAAGCTCTTTGAAATCATCTTAACAAAAGTTGATTCCATCTAAGATAAATAATTTATTTACAAATATCGTTCAGCATCCATCCAAAATAATTAGAAGCATTTTACATAATCTATGCCGTGTGAGAACAACCATTTTTTAGGCTCTGCTGGAGAAAAAAATCAAGGTGTCTTTCTACACTAAGCAGATAGTTTAATGGCAAATATTACTCCCCTCGGTCCAAATTTATGATACTCCACTTATTTTGAAATGTCCAAAAACGTTCGACACCGTTCTACCAATAGCATCTTTTATACAACTTTCAAGAACTCAAATTCACTTAACAATTTGGCACTGCTTTAAGAATTCAAATTCGTTCAAGTCAAATTAACATCTGAAACTCAAACCCAATCCAATAGTGTTGCATAAAATGGGAAGATCGGAGTATAACAAACCAATCATCATTCATTATATGAAAGCTGATTTGTTTCCATTAAATATGTATCAAACCAAAGGAAAGTGATATCGAACTTTTCGTTTATATTTAAGAGCATCATCGGAGTAAGAAGGCTGAGGTGGCAGTGGAGGTTTATGGAGGAGTTTTGATTGGACGATCGCCATTGCGACAGCGAGTTTAAGGGATTCATCTGAGTTTCTCTTTGCTTGCTCTGATCTCACTCTCTCCATTTCTCTATTGGGAATTGGCGGGAGTAGCTTGTTTATGAAATGGGCTATTGGCACTTTACTAGGCGTTGGGATATGCAGCACATAACATGAAACCAGCGGTTGGACATGCATTTCATCTGAGTTGCTCTGATCTCACTATCTCCATTACTCTATTGGGAATTGGCGGGAGTAGCTTGCTTATAAATAGAGAAGAAACGCGCAAAGCGCCCCCCCCCCCCCCCCCCCCCCCAAACCAAAAAAAAAATGAGGTGTAAAATAAAAAGAAATTAGTTAAAAGGGGTCTTTACAAAATTAATTTATAGAGGGTCATTTAATCACTTCACCAATAATTAATGTACAGCAAGTTTGAATTAGCTGATTAAAATTAGCGGATAAGTATAAAAAATACATTTAGGTGTTGAAGTAGAAGGTGATCAACTTACTAGTTATAAGTAATTTTGAGATTATCAAACACGGAAATAAGTCAAAAAGTATTACTCCCTCTGTCTTGAGTACAAAATTAAAGAAATAAAAAAGATTTATAAAATTTGTGGTCTATATATATATATATATATCATCTTATTAATAATAACCTATTTAAAGTAAAATTGTTAAGTAACATAGAAAGATTTCATTTTTTTTTTAGATTGACCGAAAAAAAAAAAGAATGTCACATGAATTGGGACGGAAGATGTAGAAGCTAATTTGACTAATTTATAAGCTTAACCAAATAACCTCTTGGTGTTTGATAGGAGTGATCTTAAAGTAAATATCCTCGTATTGGTATAAGTAATGTTGCCCTTGGTTGACCATATAAGAAACGATAACCTCCGTATGGCAATTCCATGAAATCTTTGTAGATGTATTAAATGAATACTACTATTAAGTTATAAAGAAACTTTTGTAGATGCGAAATAAAACGTGTATTGACAATACAAATATAAAAGTTTTACTAAAATACGAAATCTACGCATAATATTTTTTGTATTACAACTTCATAATTATCCACAGCATAAACAATCCTAGTACAATAATATGAGATAAATAATATGATTGTAAAATTTATACGGAAAAGGGTCAAATATGCCCCTCTGCTTTATTTTATTGTGGAACTTAATCCCCTGTTATACTTTTTCGCCATACATACCCTTACCGTTCGGTAAAGTTCTAAATATACCCTTAGTTTGACAGAGACGCCACATGGCATCATCTGAGAGGAAGAACCAACCCAACATAAAAATACCCGTGCCCGTCCCATAAACCGTCGGATCCCACTCCAAATTAAAAACCTCTCCCATCAGCAAACATGGAGAAAATCTAATGCTCGACTTCCATGGGGAACGACCATCCAAATAGGGTGTTAATAAACAAACAAATGTTGCTGGAAAACAATCAAACAGAAGGCAACAAATACAAGGTAGAATGATATGTTACCTCCTTTGAAAACCATAGTGCTAAGGCAACAACAATTGTATACTACTTCAAGGAAAAGGTGCATGGTAACCCCAAATATAAGATTAAAGATATGAGAGCTGATCTTAAAACTTTAAGTGGTCGTTTGGTTGCTAGTCAAAATAGTCCCGGGATTACAATCCCGGGACTAATTTATCCCATCAGTTGGTATTATTTTATACCATCTGAAAGATGGTATAGATGGTATAAAATAATCCCAGTATAAGTGGGTTAAGAATGTATAAGTTGAGTTATTCCAGCACTAATTTTTATACCACGTTTGGTACAAGGTATAAAATAATCCCGGGATAAATCTATACCTTATACCAAACGTGGTATAAAAATTAGTACTGGCATAACCCATTTTATACCTCAAACCAAACGACCACTTAACATTAATGCTTCCTTTGGTAAGGCTAAGAAAGCCAAAAGAATGATTTTGGAAGATTTGGAAGGTATTTTCGTTGATGATTACAAAAGCTTGTTGGATATGTAAATGCCTTGAAGGAGAGTAATCCTGGAAGTGATATCATCCTCAAGGTTTCAAAAGCTACACTTGCGGAAGGCAAAAGAAGATTTTTGAGGATGTACATTTGTTTTGATGCTCTGAAGAAGGGGTTTAGGGCAGGACTGAGACCCTTTATTGACTTGGATGGGACCTTTTTGAAAGGTAAAGCCAAAGGTAAAATGTTAACTGTTGTTGCTCAAGACTCAATGAACCACTTTTATCCCATTGCTTGGGCTGTTGTGGACAAAGAAACCAAAGCTACTTGGCTTTGGTTCTTGGAATTGCTCGAGAAATCTCTGAACCTCAACAATGGAGAAGGGATAACATTAATCTCAGACATGCAAAAGGTAAATATTTATTTTACTTTTTTTTTTTTTACATATTAATGACTGAAACAGTGCACTGTTTCATTCACTGTTTTATTTTATATATGACTTAATTTTTTTCAATTGTGATTCTTAATCAGGGACTAATTGAAGCAATCCAACAAGCTCTACCTGCTGCTTTGCACAGGTTTTGTGTGAAACACATAGAAGCTAATTGGAGAAAGAAAGGGAAGAAAACCAAAAAAAATGACTAAGGTTCTTTGGTGGTGTGCATGGAGCACCTATAAAGAGGAGTTGGATGGTCATCTGAAGACATTGGGTGATTTGTCAGAAGAAGCCAAAGACCACTTGTTGGACTACCAAATAGAAACTTGGTGTAGGACTTTCTTTGACACAGTTGCAAGAACCAGAAAGTGGAAAATAATTTGGTTGAATCATTCTAACTCCTGGATATTGGTACCTAGACACAAAGGTATCATTGGGATGCTTGAGGAAATAAGAATAAAGGTGATGGAGATGGTGAGCAACAATGAAGAAGAGGTGTTGACTTGGGCTACTGAATGGAGTCCAGAATCTATAGAAATGTACAATGAATTTCAGAAGATTGCTAATAGGTGTACTTTACATTTCAATGGTGATTATGGGTTTGAGGGGAGTGAAGAGAATGACAAGCACATTGTCAATTCGTCTAATAAGAAGTGCACTTGCAGGGTGTGGGACCTCACTAGAATCCCATTGTAACACCCCATAAAAATCTGAGTTAGGTGTGAATGTGTAAAAACTAGTATTAAGATGATATATTAGCTATATGAATCCATTCGGGTGGATCCTAACGTACCGATACAAGTATTGTTGTGCCAGTCCAGAGGATGATTGACCTCCGAGGCATGTCGTCCAATGCATCTGTTGCTGTGCTAGTCCAGAGGACGATTAGCCTCAGTGTCTTCTTAACCAGAGTATTGAAAGATTGATATTTTGTTGCCTGTGTGTGGCTTGTGGTGATATTGAATTCGTAAGTGAAAAACTTGACATGGTGTATCGTAAGGAGTTAAGTTAATATGTTCTTCATTTTTGGATTCTCTGATGACTCTTTAATGTTGCTAACTTACTTTATTCTTGGGTTTGAACTGTTATTTTCATTGATATCAGTTTATTGATTTTATTCATCATATCTTGCTTTGTTAACTATTGCCCCTTAGGCATTTACTGAGTACCCAGTACTTAGGCATACCATTGCTGTTTTAAATGGTATGTTAGGTAACGAAGAAGGGCAGGTTCGTGATACGCGTACGGAGTAGGAGAACTTGCTCGGAGTAGGAGAACTTGCTGCTTTCCAGACTTATTGGTGAGCCCACACTCTTGTTCGTGGGACACCCCATCTATCTAGTTTTATGGTTTAAGTTTCCAGGCTGCGTCCCAAAGTTAGAATATCATTTATGTCTCTTAGAAGCTCCATAGACAAGTGTCATATTGTGAGTAGATGTTGAAGTCTCCTATGACTTTTTGAGGCATTGCCACGTTCATAAATATTCATCTATATAATCTTAAATTTTATTTAGTTATTTATCACTTGTTTAATAAAATAATGAAAGATTATCGAAAAAGGGCTTGACATTTATTAATTTTATAAGGTGCTTTCGGTGTTGTTCATAGCATCGGATGCCTGTTACGCCTAGGGTGGGTTTTGGGGCGTGACACCCATCTCCTCATATAATCAAGGCACTGCATTAAAAGAAGCTTGATCCCTCGAAGGAGATCCATCGGTGATACTCAAAAGAAGCATATCTCTTGACTTATCATCACAAGTTACAACCAGTTCCAGGACCAAAGTTCTGGAAAATAGATCAAGCAGAAGCAATGGAACCACCACCCTTGGTAAACATGGCTGGTAGACCTAGAGAGAAGAGTAAAAGAGACAAACATGAAGCACTTAAGAGGCAAATTGGGTGGGTTGCACCAAGGAGAGAAAGAGTTATGACATGTTCAACTTGTGGACTTATTGGACATAATGCTAGGGGTTGTGGAAAGGTAATCTTTCTATTTAAATTAGTAGTCAATTGTTTTAGAATGTGATTTTATTTTTTTAACTTTTTGATTTTTTTCTTCTTTTATCAGTTGGACAAAATGAGTGGTGAAGGCACTTCTAAGAGTGGTCAGTTGACGGGTAAGAAGGACAAGCAGCCAACAAAGAGACCAAGCAAGAACAAACAACTAATGAAGAGGCCAAGCAAGGACAAGCAACCAATGAACAGGCAAATGAGACTAGTCGATGAAGAAGTTGTAGATGGACCTCAACAGTGGATGACTTGCCCTCGTTAGCTCCACAACCTAGTCAAAACAGTTCATCAAGTCAAGCTACACAAGGTGTGTTTATGCCAACTCCAAGGGTTCAAATAAGTCTGTCCATATTTGATCCATCCCCCAGCGATCATGATTTTGAATATCCTGGACTTGAACTTGGAGAAGATCTACCATTGAGGCCAAGAGGTGTGTCAGAGTTGAAGTCTAGACTCCAACAAAGACAGAAGCAACCCATACTAATTGGATCAAGACAAATCAACCTCATTGGTGATGCTAGAGGTTTTGAGCAAACCAAGTGAGTTGTCTGCACCAAAAGGTCTCTCATCGAATGGTAATGTATCTGTTACTGGAAGATAGTCGGAGCAGATAAGAGTGGAGAAAATTAAGGCAAGGAAGGGTAATGGCAAGGCACATCAGTGAAGGAGTGATGTACCAACTGGAACTTGGTGTATTTTGGTGAAAACTTTAAAACTTTCATTGATGTAATTAGTGTCATTGATGGCACAAACTTATGTTGCATGGTTTAGTAGTTGATTGTGGCAATGGGATGTCCTTTTATCACTTTTTGTTGCATCTTTTTGGGGTTATAACATGACATCCCTCATGTAATGAACAAACTTTTAGATTTGCTGCCCAATTAATATATGAAGTTGTTAGTATAATGCTTTTTCCTTCTATTTTGGTTCAGTTTGATTCAGTTGGTTGTTGATCTGGTTCAAGTATACTACTGATTTGTTTTGGTTTAGTGTCCTATTCTGGTTCAGTTGGTGATCTGGTTTGGTTCAGTTTTGCTGCTGATCTGGTTCAAGTATACTACTGTTCCATTTCGATCTTGATTGCACAAAATGGACAAGAGTCCATATGCATTAAATCTGCAATGTTACCAGAGTGATTTTATTAACTTATTTATGGCCATTTGCTTATTTTCGTATCTTGTTGCAGTTTGTAGATGTGGGAACTATACCTCAGTTGTATCTTTCTTTTGGTCCTAAACTATTCTTGTCATCACTTAGCACAGACTATTTTTGTCATCACAAAAAAAGATTCAGTGTGATGTGTGTGAGAAAGCTCAAGCTAATGTGATATTGATGAGTCAACTTTGTATGCAAAATGTGATATTGAAGTTCATGCTGCTAATAAATTGGCTAAGCACCAGAGGCTTCATCTTATTTTTGTATTTTATAGGGACAGTGTTCATGGAATAATTTGTTCTAGTCTAGATGCCAAGCTTCTCTTTTCAAAATCTCATAGTTATGAACAATTTTGATAGTCTTCATGTTCTCAGGCCAAGGTATGTGAGAATGACTGTCATGAGGATTGGCCAAAACTTGCTTTACTTTCATCTCTCCGTGAATATGTCTACTGATTTGCTTAAAAATGTTTTAAACCACCTTGCTACGACCATGTTCTACAAACATACGAGGTAGTTAAAGCAAGCATGCTACTGGAAATGTTCAGGCAAAAGACATAAGTTGCACTTGACATTGAGAGAGTCCATATGCATTAAAATTGAAAAGTTCAAAAAAGGGGGATAAGAGAAAAGTTCAACGAAACCATATGCATTAAAATTGAAAGAGTTCCACATCCATACATTACAAACAAGGACCTTACAAACATTACATCCAAATTACTACATTCACCACACCTCCAAGAGAAAACAACCATCGGTTCTTAAACTACTACACATACATATTAGCTTCATCAAAAACTAACAACACACACTACATCTCGAATTCACTTTATCATCAATGCGACCAAAATCCCAACAAAAAGAATCCATGAAATCATAAGATTGAATTTCACAATAGAATACTTCTCCTCAAATGTCCTAGCTTTGTTCGTTGCCTCCAAGGTAGCAACCACTTCCGACAAATAATCCCTTTCATTCTTCAAATTGTCATGTTCACTCTTCAAATTGATCATTTCAATCTTCAAATTTTCCTTTTCAATCTTCAAATTTTCCCGTTCAATCTTGACATATTTCAACAACTCCTCTAAATTTCGTATGTAAGCTTTCTCCGGTAAAGCTTGGTCTTCCCATTCCCAATATCTGCATCAGGAATGCTGTCGACAACAATCAAAATTAGATTAGCAACAATACAAAAAAAAGGAACTTTTAAATTGACACACATCTGGACGAGGACATCTGAAAAATCTTCTTCCCGGATTAGCGGGAGTGGTGGATATCATATTTTTTTGCAACCAAACCACAATTGCACGTTCTTTGTGACGAACAACTATTTTGCGACATTTTGCAAAGTTATGGGGTAGCTTTAATGCCGAAATTATATTTTCTATTCGTAAATCTAGTGCCCCTGCTAAAGGTTCTCTTAGATGATGATGGAATAGTGGAGTGATAGCGGAATTAATAGAAGAACAAGTAAAGAAACATAAAAAAGAAATAGATGAAGGTGCAGAAATAGTAGTTTGACACAATTGAATTTAATAGACGATAAATTGCAAATAAATCGAATAATAACTTAGGAACCATTTATGAAAAACCCTAACTCATCAAAACTTCAAAAACTTACAACAAATGAAGAGAAATACACATAATAGAAGTTGGGTAGTTAAGAATCATACCTTTATAGCGTTCTAATAGGGCAAATCGGAGGAACCTTAATAGAAAGATGTGAACCGTCACTTTTTTTCTCTCTCTAATGTTCTCTCTCTCTGTAATGTTGGTGAAATGGATTTGAACGTTTAAGTCTTGTTTGGTGGACTAAGGTGTTATTATTTTATTTGGGTCCGGATAAGTTTGGGTCGGGTCAAAAAACGTTTTTTTGGGGAGGAAGGGATATTTCTATTAACAGAGGAGTATGTTTGAAAAGTTTCATAATGGGAAGGGTATTTTTAACCCAAAATAAGTTCGGAGAATATTTTTAGCTCTTTTTCCAAAATAGAGGTATATTTTTTACCCTTTTCCCTATTAATAATATTGTTAAGGAGAAGGCAACAAATACAAGTTAGAATGATGCGTTACCTCTTCCCCCTTAGGGACCCAGTGATTGGAACGTAAATCAAGCACATCACGAACCATAAACCTTAGCCGTGGATACAACTGAGGGTTTGTTGATAGTTCTTTCAACCGGTTAAAGTACACATCGTTGATGCGCCTTGTATTTTGATTCTCATCAAGCTGCTTGCCGATGGTGTTGAAAAACTGACAAACGGCTTCAATATTCTTTTCTTCTGGACAACTTTTAGGATCTTGTCCTAATAGTTCCTGTGAACAAAACCAGCAAAGACAATCATTAGTACAGTTTAACGCATTGAAGAAACAAAAAGACCTAAGGAAAAGGAAGCAATTAACAACCTGAACAATGAGATGAACAATCCTTTCAGTGACTATCTTTTGCTTCCAAAGCTCTCCAATAAGCTTAATATTGCCAAGCGTGCGAATTTTGATCAGCCATTCTTTGTCCCTACATTCCGACTCCTGCTCAGGGCCTGTCATTCGCCTCGCCTCTTCTCGCAGTTTGTCAGCACCTTCAAATAGCTCCTGACAGTTATTCAATAGAATATGCCGGAACGTCTTTTTGCCACCATGTTTATCACAAGGAAATGGAGGCAGCTTTTCATTGAGATCAGAACACAGCTGGGCATACATCGGGCAAAATGTTGGTTCCAGAATAGCCTTGTCAAATATCAAGGAGACAACAGCCTGGAGTGAAGAGAAAAGCACGTCAAATCTCCAAGGACAAGGAAAATTTGAAAAAGAAAATACCAAAGAGAGATGTATCCCTGATAAGGGAGGACAGACCTCTAGGGTGTCTACACTATTTATCCCTGATTCTAGCAGTTGACCTTTGAGGAGATCAAATTTCTTCATAGTTGGCTGGTTGAGTATACTGCAAATCTAAATCAGTTAGTAGCTTCAATACAACAACAACATACCCAGTGAAATCCGGGTCAAGGGAAGGTAGAGTGTACGCAGATCTTATCCCTAACTTAGGAGGTAGAGTGGTTCTTTCCGGTAGTATCTTCAATTAATGCCGTAATAGAATTACCATTACTCTAATAATAGAAATTCTGAAAACAACAACTACATGATCCTTACTTAATCACACACATACACACAAAGAGAGACAGGATTTCATTCATACTAACACCCAGACTAAGAATGTATCAACATGATAGCTCCATCAGCGAGGATAAAGCTCCATCGCCCGTGTCCAGCACCCAATCAGTCTTGTTAGCCACCAGATTCGTCTCACGAACACAGCAACAATGACTTCATTCCCCTTAGCAAGATTACACCTTGTCCTCCCTGCTTAGAGTTTTGCCCTTGTCTTTGATTGCACTGAGCAACCCTGTGACCAAGTTTCCCACAGACGAAACAAGGTCCTTTGAACTTCTGAATTTGGCTCTCGGCTTGTTGAAGTGATTCTTCTTCTTCCCATTTCCCTTTTTTGGGACTTTCTTATATTTGCCTTTGAACCTGTCTTTCATAACAGTACCAGAAGTTTCCACAAGGTTAGCTTTAGGAGAATTAAGGGAAAGAGCTTCCATCTTATCTTTGAGAAGATTTGCCTCCTAAGTTCTCATGTGACTAATTAGTTCCTGAAGAGTCAAGTCCTTCTTCTTATGCTTCAGTTGGTTTCTGTAATCACTCCAGGAAGGTGGGGATTTCTCAAGCAGAACATTTGCCTGAAATATCTCACACATCTTCATGCCCTCAGTTGAAACAGTCGCAGTCAATTTTTGATACCCATGAACCTGTTCCATTATTAGCTTATTGTCGACCATCTAGAACTTAATTCACTAGCCAACAACATACCTTTTCTTCCCTACATCATCAACACCATATTTCTTTTCCAAACTGTCCCATATTTCCTTAGCAGATTTGTTAGTAACAAATAAATCAAACAGAGGGTTAGTCATATGGTTCAGCATATGTCTCTAACAGTTTTGTTATCTTTTTCAAATTTCGTTTTAACAGCATCATCAGTAACAACAGTAGCAGAACTACCAATGGTGTTTGAAACATCAGTAACAACATTTGGAACATAAACAGGCAATTCATCAAACAAAACATAGCCAACTTCTAATTGTTCAAAGAAAATCAAAAGGTTTGAGACCAGCATTTAAAATTGTTTCCATTCAAAGGTTCAAGCTTTGAAAAATCTGGAAGAGTTTTGTTCGAAGAAATAGTCATCTGATCAGTATTGTAGAAAATCGCTTTCAAATTGTTAGTAAAATTGGGAACAATATAGATCAATAACACGTAAAAGAGGAAAACAACTTATCAAATCACTGTTGTGTCGTGGCAAGCCACTGCCTTGAAGCAGACCGACCACGGTGCAAATCGTTTAGCCCGATACGCTCCCCAAAGTTCCACAACGACTTTCAAAAACTTGCACTACTGGCTGGAAGTATGGATTTTGCATAAACTGTTTCCTAGAAATCAGAAGAAAAGATTAATTTTTAAGTAGAAGAGAAGATGTATTTTTCGTTGTATTTCCAAGAAATCTCTGAACCTTGTTTTATAGGTAGATGAAAATAGAGTCAAGAATCAGAAATGTTAGTTAACGTTCAGAAAATAATTATGCCAATAAATCTGAATAATGGAGGAAAATAATTATTGACATTAATTCTTGAATAATGGGTCACTTAATTCAGAGGTTACAAATCTGCAAAATAAAGTTTGTGGAATGAATCTGGATAAGGCAGAATTTAATTTAATTTGGGCCTCACGTATACCACGAGGGGTGGAGTGTGTGGAATTCATCACTTTTGCCTACGGAACCCAATTCTCATGAATGCGAGGCCCATCTCTTGTTGTAACTCATTTACTAACCCAACAACATACAATTCAATATAAGGAGGAAAGAAAGACTTTCCTCCACTTATGTGGGACATTTGCACTTCATATAGGAGAAAAAAAAGTAAGGAAAAAGAATCCACAAAGAAACTTTGGCTTTGCATTACCAATAAAGAACTGACTAGAATAGCAATAGATAACTCTCACAGCTGTAAATTGACTTGTAACATGTATTACAACTTACAGTAAAAAGCAACAGCTCCTTCGATGCCTTGAAAATTAAGCCACACTTTATCCTAAAGCAAAAGGAGGATAAATGAACAACCATTCAAGCTACCAAAGACGCTGTAGAAAATTTAAACAGACAAAAATAACTCATTTGTATCGTCCTAATAAGATAGGACCAACTGCCATTTTTTCGCCTTCTCTTTTTGTTTATTCCATTTATTTGGTTGTGCGGCAAGTTGGCCTTCACCATATTTCTACTCTGGCATAGCTGCTTAGAGCAAGAAGAAACTAAGTGAAAGGAGATAAAACAGAGGTAAACACAGTTGAAATGAAGATATATTGTTTGCAATAGCCGATGATCTCCTTGGAGTTGGGCGAGCACCTGTATTTGGAGTAACGGGAATGATTCGTGCTCTCCTTTTAATCTGGACGTTAGTATCTAGAGTTTTAGGGCAACATACTTGCCCCTCTTTCGCCAGTGGCGGACTTTGGCTTGGAGGTTTGGAAGTGGACGGCGAAATGTCATTAGAAGCTGAAGTTTTGTAGTATTGGGACAATAAGAGAGCGGCTAATAATGAGAGAACCAGTACAGATTTGGGTTTAATCATGTCTACTAAGGAAGATTTTATATAGAGAGATGATGCACACAATGTAATAAAGAATATGAGAGATGAGAAGTGAAGTAGGCTAGGAGCACGTTCTGAAGGACACTATATATATCAAGCAAAAATCAGAAGTGTATCCAATACAATACACCTTTTTGCATCTTTTAAATATAACGTATGATATTTGGCACAAATATCATGTTTTGTGTAATTTTACATCGTACTCTTATGACGTTTATCGCTTAATTCATGATGCAATCGTCGTATTTGAACTTATGTCGTTATATTTCATGTGTATAGGTAAGATGAAGACAAACGATGGAAAATTGTGCTTAAAGTGATTGATTTTGGAGCATATGACTAGTAGACGAGGTGACGAGTCGAAGACCACAAAGGACGAACTAAAAGGAAAATAATTCGACTGTAGGGTTCGTTTTTCTTCCGCATCGCATGAAGAAAGCGGACAAAAACTAGCCCAGGCAGTATCATCAGGCTTTCCTTCCGCATCGCGGAAGGAAAACGAGAAGCCTCAGCACATTGCGCGATCCTTCCACGATGCGGAAGGAAAGCGGGGTTCTTCGCAAGCTTTCCCGGTTCGACTAGGATTAGGTTTACTTATTTTTTTTTGTTTTTACCCTAGACTATATATAGACATTTTATTAGCTGAAAACGGTGTGTTGGGATTATTCAAAGACTTGTAAGCCACCGTTCTATTTTCTCTCTCTAGGTTTATTTTATTTTTCATCTTTTTCAACCCTAGATTATTCATGAATTCTTTTGTCTATGATCGAATCATGAGTAGCTAAACTTCTTAATTCTAGGGTTGTGGCGAAAGACTTGAAAGTTGGTTTGATGATAATTATTATCTATAGATTTTCCATATTTTGGGTTGCTTATTTATTCTTGATCTTAATTGTTTGATTATCTAGCCAATAGTTAGACACTATCTGTGGTGCGCGAATTGGACTTGAGAAAGGGAATTCACTTACGTAATAAGAATAAATAGAGTTTGTTCGATTTAATCATTTCGCTACTGTTACATCTCGTATTTTTGTACGTCGGAAAGCGTGCGAGTTAAATGACACTAGTAACGAAAATGAGGTTATCTTCCCAAGCTTATGGGTGGTTGTAGTGATGGTACAGACGTGTTATAAATATTTGAAGTTAAACAAATCTAAAAAAATAAGTTTTGTCGAGGTTCGAAATATTAATGGAGATTAAGAATTAATTAATTATGATTAGATTATTAAGTGGTAAATATTTAAGTGAGTTGGGAGGCAAAAGAATTAACGGGAGAAATTTTAGGGGCATGATTTCCAGATGTGGACCCAATATGGATTGGTTACATTTTCAGATTTAGTGTACAAGCTAAATGTTTGGCATGTGTATTATTTTATTCACATGGAAGGGACACAGCATCATTTGAAATTGTCAAGAAAAGTTGCATGTGTATTAAAAGGTGTAGTGGTATGGTGGGCCAAAAGTTGACACATGTAAAGCTAAAGAGGTGACTTAAAGTCCCTATATCTTGTCTTAATTTTTCATTAAGGAATATAGCTAGCTGAAACCTTATTTCATAGGGACACAGCAAAAACATGATTTTCAAGTAAATTTTGTAGTACGTCGCTTGCAATTGCAAAGAATGAAAATATAATTCATTACAAGGACATCATACGGATTTTGCACACTTTGTTCTATTTTATCACATTGTTAAATTCGGGCTTTTTTTTCCGAGAGAAGTAAGGTGGAAGAAGATTATTTTTGACATATAAGATAAGAACTATTTTCTACTAGATATATTTAAGTTTGTTGAAGTCATAACTAAATTATGGGATGAAAAATACGAAATTAATTACATGTGTAATTGGATAAATATGGAGTATAGTGGAGATACTAATTAGGGGTGGATAAAGTGTTAGTCCAATACTTCCACGCGGCACGTTTGGCATAGATACTTAAGTGACTATGCTTTCTGATATGCAGGTGGTGGCTTCCTATGTAATAACAATTCTTTTGTGAATTGATTGTACGTGGATCCCACTGTCCACTAAAACACATAACTCTGTTTTGGCTTATTAAATTATGACTTCATCTTGGTACAAGCTATAAAAGTAAGTTGTAATGAGTTATGCATAGACGAAACGTGGGGTGGAAAATTAAATTCAAGGAACAGCGTTTTTCTTCACTGTGGGAGAAAACTCATTTTTTGGAAAGAAACAAAGCGTGTCTAACAGTGTTGCTGCCATCCCTTCTTATTTAAAGTATGAAAAAAGGATTTGCAATAGATACTTGTAAATGATGGCTCGACCCAAAATATTCAGTAGCACTATAGCCACGTACAAAGGTACTGTTAATAAGAATTTGCTAGGTTGTAATTGTTGTTATTTTTGTTACCGTGATACTATGCATATACAAAATAAAGAAGTGTATACAAATATTGGTATATGAATGTATATTGGGCCGTTTTGGAAGTGATTTAAGAATGAATTTAATTATAGTTTGATATGAAATTGTTAGTATTGTTGTTGGTATGGTTGTTGACAATTGGAGCCGAGTTAAATCTCGAGGATGTTGTATGTATAGGGGAGATGCTGCCCAAATTTCTGTAGACAAGTACGAGTTAAGATTGAATTCCTAAAGGCTTGTAATTGATATTTGGTAATTATGACCAATTGTAGATTTTGGAAGAAACGGGAATTGAGTTTGGAGAGGCGTAAGGAACGAATAAGGTATGTAAAGTTTTACCTTTCCTTCTCTTGGCATGTCTTAGGTGTGATAGGTTTGGATACGAGCCTCGGGGACGACTCTACTCTTAGGAATCCGTGCCTAAATTTGCCCCTTTTTCATTCAGTAGAATTGAATTAAATATTTCATAAATAGTTGGAAGAATTGTCTAAACACCTAGAACTTGCGCAAATAGGACCCGACTACTTTAAAACTCTCACAAGTGACGTCATGAAGTGTAACGTACGTAAATTGTGTACGCCACCTCAGTTGACCCGAGGTGGGCCCACTATTCCCGATTCATCTCCTGTTGTATTATTGTTTTATTTTCGAGCGATATTAAAGGGAACGTTTTAACTATTCTTCTAATTACTAAATGACAATTGTTTTAAATATTCCATTGAGTCTTATAAACTATTTTGGAACATGGAAACGATCCCAGAAAGATTATTTCTACGTAACTCACTATGACGTCCGAAATACACCTACTATGATTATCGTCCGATTTTATTATTACGATTTGTCATTCGATATGTCCTATCGAGTCTTTGTAAATGTATTGTGTTTTACATTGCATTTAGCTTCTCACTACTCCACTCGTGGACGCCTCAATGTTTCCCTCACTGAGCCCGGGCCAGGATATGTTATCAAGCGTATTCCACTGCATTGTTCGCCGTGCCTCGATGTGAAGGGGCAGGTATACATGTACATGGGTTGTGGAGTATGATGTGCCATGTACACATATTCTGATATGATATGATATGATATGATACGATATGGCCATCTGATATGATATGACATGTTACGGAGTTATTCCTTACTCTGGAGTATGATGTGTTGTGGCGCCAGTGTCGGGGTGGCGACAGCGTTCTGTTCACCGAGTCCCTTGACGGGGGTCGGATATGGCATATGTTTTTGCATACACTGTTTATGTTTTGTAAATATGTATTTGATATTCTGGATATTACTCTCATTTTCTGCACGTTCTGTTCCGATTATAATTTTATTGCTGTACTCCAGGCTTTACATATTCAGTACATATTCCGTACTGACCCCCTTTCTTCGGGGGCTGCGTTTCATGCCGCGCAGGTACAAACGACCGATTTGCTGATCCACCCACTTAGGATTTTACTCTGCTATCTTGGAGTGCTCTCTTGTCCAGAGCCTACATTTTGGTACAGACCTTTCTATTGTATATATATATATATATATATATATATATATATGTTAATCAGGGGTATGACGGGGCCCTGTCCCGTCTTATGGTTCTGTTGATATTCGTAGAGGTCTGTAGACATACATGTGGGTTGTGTATATGTTTTGGGTTGATGTGTTCAGTGATAGCCTTATCGGCTTCCACACGTTATTTCTGTTTATCTGTGATAGTTAGTAACGCCATTCGACTTTTATATCTACATATTCAGCTTATATGCTGGTTTGGGTTATTGGGTACGTACGGGTGTCCAACATGGACACTAGTCGCGGCCTACGGGGTTGGGTCGTGACAGCTACTGAGGATAGAGATACACCATTTAGCCCTACTTAGTTGAATACGGAAAAATAAATGTGTTCTTGCTACCTCTAATGACCATAGAGATATAGGCGTTATAGTAACATCTACAGGCTTGTGAGTAGTTCGAGAGAATATCATAAAGTATAATTAACCCGTCAACTAGTAGCCCAGGAAATAAAATAGGTGGAATTGTCTGAAGATCAACTAGATAGTCGAAAGCCATGACCCTAGATCTTTCTCTCATCTGATAATTCTTACAATCTTTGTCAAGATATTCCCAGTCACAAAAACACCCATCACAAATTGTTTACTTTTCAGTTTTAATTTAGCACAACAACCATCTTGATTTTCACTTTCTTGAATAGTTTCATTCGAATTTGAATTCGCTTAACAGTAGAATCTAAGTCTCCGTGGGATCGATATCTAGACTTAACAGTCTATATTACTTGTACGACCACGTATACTTGCGTGTGCGTTTGGGAGCAACAAGTTTTTGGCGCCGTTACCGGGGACTTAGAAAAATTTACTGTTTTTCTAATTTGAGTTTGTTTTTCTATTCAAGTCTTTACTTTTTCGTTGTTCTACTTGTGTCACTTCAGAATTCTCTGGTTTATGCCAAGCACTAAAAGTTCAGGAAAACCGTTAGTTGATCTTGATCACGAAATCGAAAGAACTTTTCACCGACAGAGAAAAATGGCTAACGAAGCAGCAAGACTTGCTCTTGAACAGACAGAAAGGGATAGAGCCAGAAACGGCGATGAACAGGGTGAAAGAGCAGCTGCGAGGGCACAAGAACAACGGATTCTTTTATCCAGTTATGCTAGGCCTAGTCTGGCAACTATTGCTAAGGCTATTGTTAGGCTTGACATTAATGGAAATTTCGAGCTAAAAGAAGGAACAGTGCGGCTGGTGCAACATACGTGCCAGTATATGGGTAAGTCTAGTGAAGACCCGCATAAGCACTTGGTGCAGTTCATGGAGTTAAGCGAGAATTTCCAATATAGATATGTTCCCGATAATTATGTGAATTTGTCCTTATTTTCGTTCTCACTGATTGGCGAAGCGAGGGAATGGTTGACGAATCTGCCTGCAGGTTCTATCACTTCTTGGGAGATATTATCAAATAAGTTTATCGACAGGTTCTTCTCACCCAAGAAAACAAAGGAGCTGCGAGGAAGAATTGCTAACTTCACTCAGAGAGATTCTGAATCTCTACCACACGCTTGGGAAAACTATAAGGGCTATCTGCGAGATTGCCCCCATCACATGCAGCCAAAGGAGATCATTGGCAACTATTTCGTAGAAGGTCTTAACCATGAATCAAGGGCCCTGTTGAATGCTTCAGCTCAAAGGCAGATCTTAAACAAAACATACGAAGAGATGGAAGATCTCCTTGAGATGATGTTTGAGGGTCATCATGAGTATCACGAGACTAGCCGGGGGTTACCACAAAAAGCTACTGGGGTTCTTAAAGTTGATGATGTTGCAGCTATTCGGGCTGATATAGGTACTCTTACTAACATGATGTTGAGGGTGTTTCCTCAAGCTAAGCAGATTCAACCAGTTCAACATATTCAGCAAGCAGCATGTGTAAGTTGCGGTGAACCTCATGATTATAACAATTGTCCATTGAATCCATAGTCCGTCTATTTTGTGGGACAGCAGAATCGTAGTATTGGAAATCGGGGAAACTATTATGGAAATAATTACAACACTCCATTTGGGAAGCAGGATTTCCACAAGCCGAACAATTATCAACAACCTCAAGCTCAGCCAGCTAGCAATTTAGAGGAGATGATAAAGCAGCTCATAGCACAAAATCATGTGATGCAGCAGAAAAATAAAAAAATTTAGAGTGAGATGCAGAAATCTATTCACGAGCTTGAGCGTCAGATGGGGCAGATGGCTCTTATGCAGAATGTCAGACCTCCGGGTGCTCTTCCTAGTGATACTGAAAAGAATCCAAAAGAATGTCTTGAGGAATGGTAGAGAACTAGAAGAAGTGCCGCCGAAAAAGAAGAACATAGCAGAGGCAGAACTTATCCCTGCTAAGCGAGCTGAACCAAAGCAAACACTCGCAGAGCAACATGTAGAGGAAGTGGTGCGACCACCCCCTCTCTTTCCATAGCGACTTCAGAAACAGAAAGCAGATTCGGCTTGCAAGAAATTTCTTGAACTCTTAAAATAGGTACACATCAACATACCTTTGGTGGAGCTTTTGCAAGAAGTCCCAAAATATGCTAAATATATTAAAGATATGGTTGCGAACAAACGACATTAGACAGAGTTTGAGACTGTTGCACTCACTGAGGAGTGCAGTTCTAGAGTGAGAAAAATTCCCCCAAAGTTGAAAGATCCGAGCAGCTTCACAATTTCGATTATGATTGGCAACATTGAAATTGGGCTAGCATTGTGTGATTTGGGTGCTAGTATTAATCTGATGCCCACCTTTGTGTTCCGAACGTTAGGTTTGGGAGAGCCTAGGCCAACCATTATTACGTTACAGTTGGCTGATCGATCACTTGCTTATCCTGATGGTATTATTGAGGATGTTCTTGTGAAGGTAGGCCCATTAATTCTGCTAGTTGATTTTGTGATACTTGATTATGAGGCAGATAAGAGTGTTCCTCTCATCATGGGGAGAGGATTCTTGGCCACTGTCAATGTTGTGATCCGAGTGAAAGATGGGAAGATGTCCATGACAGTTAATGGGCAAGAGACGACTTTTGATGTGTTTAAAGCTACCAGGCTTCCAGCCCATTATGAGGAGTTGAAGATAATTTCCGTGGTGGAACCCAAGCTCACTAATGCCGAGTTAGATCACTTTCTAGCTTCGCGAGTTCCGTTGGAGACAACTTTGGTGTATGGGGAAGATATGACAATTGATGCAGAAGTGGAAGAGTGTCTTGGCATTCTTGACACTTCATATGCATATGACAATTGATGCAGAAGTGGAAGAGTGTCTTGGCATTCTTGACACTTCATGTGCTTATGTACGAGCAAGGACGCCGGTTGAAGAGCTAGACAGACCAGAGTCATGGAAGAAGCCGAAACCATCTATTGAAAAGGCTCCCGTTCTTAAGTTCAAACCATTACCTCCTCACCTTCACTATGCTTTCATAGGTAGTGGAGACACGTTTCCCGTAATCCTCTCTGCTTATTTGACTGATGTGCAGGTTGAACGTGTGTTACGAGTGCTAAGAGATCGAGTCCGAGCCCTTGGGTGGTCGATAGCTGATATTCGAGGTATTAGTAGCTCATTTTGCATGCACAAAATATTATTGGAGGAAGACAGAAACCCAGTATTGAGTGCCAGAGGCGACTAAACCCGATCATGAAGGAGGTGGTGAAGAAAGAGGTAATCAAGTGGCTTGACAGCTACATTATTTATCCCATCTCTGACAGCAATTGGGTGATTCCTGTACAATGTGTCCCGAAGAAAGGGGGCATGACTGTGGTGGAAAACGAGAAGAATGAATTGGTGCCTTAACGGACTGTTACGGGTTTGAGGATATGTATTGACTATCGCAAGTTGAACAACACCACCAGAAAATATCACTTTCCTTTACCCTTCATGGATCAGATGCTCGACAGATTGGTTGGATACGATTATTTTTGCTTTTTGGATGGTTATTCGAGTTACAACCAGATCATGAATGCACCTGAGGATCAAGATAAAACCACATTCACATGTCCATATGGCACGTTTGCATTTCCGGAGGATGCCTTTCGGTTTGTGTAATGCTCTAGGTACTTTACAGCGATACATGATGGCTATTTTCATCGACATGGTGGAAAATTATGTGGAGGTATTTATGGATGACTTCTCAGTTTTTTGAGATTCTTTTGATAACTGTTTAAACCATCTTGATGTCGTGTTCGCTCATTGTGAAGAAACGAACTTGGTACTTAATTGAGAAAAATGCCATTTTATGGTTCGAGAAGGAATAGTTCTTGGGCACAAGATATCGAGCAAGGGAATAGAGGTTGACAAGGCGAATATTGAAGCAATTGAAAGATTGCCACCACCCGTTTCAGTTCGGGGAGTGCGCAGTTTTCTTGGGCATGCAGGATTCTATCGACGGTTCATCAAAGACTTCTCTAAAGTTTCTAATCCAATGTGCAAGCTTTTAGAGAAAGATATGATGTTTGTGTTTAATGAAGCCTGTCTGACGGCTTTTGATGAGCTGAAATGAAGGTTAGTGTCGGTTCCTATTATCATCGCACCCGATTGGTCTCTGTCGTTTATTTTGATGTGTGATGTAAGTGATTTTGCTGTGGGAGCTATCCTTGGTCAGAAAAGGGACAAGATTTTTCATCCTATTTACTATTCCAGCAAGACACTTGATGCAGTCCAGATGAACTATACTGTCACAGAGAAAGAGTTATTGGCGGTTGTCTACGCCTTTGACAAATTCCGATCATATCTTGTGGGCACGAAGGCGATTGTCTGTACTGATCACACTGCAGTTCGTTATTTGTTTACAAAGAAGGATGCAAAGCCGAGGCTTATTCGTTGGGTGTTGCTGCTGCAAGAGTTTGACATCGAGATTCTTGATCGAAAGGGCATAGAAAATCAGGTAGCAGATCACTTATCGAGATTAGAAGATCGGGAACATGTGGATGAAACAGTGGCAATTAAGGAGACTTTTCCTGACGAACAACTCTTTGCTCTTCAATCAGCTGAGGTGCCATGGTATGCAGACATGGTGAACTTTGTAGTAAGTGAGATTTACCCCCTGGTGCTAATCACGAGAAGAAGAAGCGGATTTTGCATGACAGTCGTTTCTATGTGTGGGATGAGCCCTATCTCTACCGGGTTAGCACAGATCAGCTGATTAGAAGGTGTGTTCCAGAGGAAGATGTCACGACCCAACCCCGTGGGCCGCGACCAGTGCCCGAGCTGGGCACCTATACGTACCCGATACCCCAAATTAGCATATGAACAGAATAATAATATAATAATAATATTAGTGGTCGCTACAGAATTTAGCAGAAAAGCAGACTTGGCACACATAGGCCGATAAGGCCATCACAGAACAGAATATCCCAAACATATGTACAGAACCCACACAGATGTATCCACAGACCTCTACAGAACATAACATAATCATAAGACGGGACAGGGCCCCGTCATACCCAGAACAATGTACATATCCAGATAGCAGTGACAGACTGTACCAAAAAGTGGGCTCTGAAGAAGAGAGCGCCCCAAAATAGCAGAAGTGGGATCCTAAACAGATGGATCAGCGAACCTGTCGTCTGTACCTGCGCGGCATGAAAACGCAGCCCCCGAAGAAAGAGGGTCAGTACGAAATATGTACTGAGTATGTAAAGCACGGAACATAGTAAACAAAGTCATAATCGAAGCAGAAGATACAGAAAATGAACGGAACATCCAGGTTAGCAAAATGCTGATCATAAAGCATAAATAGTACTTGCTGAGAACATATGTCGTACCTGGTCCCATTACGGAACAAGATCATAACCGAAACAGAACTTACAGAAAAGTGAGTGTAATATCCGAAATTTCAAATGCATATTTTCAAAACATGAAGAGTGTGTACAGAAACATATACCATATCATACCCGGCCCCTGCCAAGGGACTCGGCAAACAGAATGTGGCCACCTCCCGACGCTGGTGCCACCACATATAAGGAGCAGAATAGGGGATAACCCCGTAACATAACATATCATATCAGATGGCCATATCAGATCATATCATATCAGAATGTGTGTACATGGCACAGCATACTCCACAACCCATGTACATATATACCTGCCCCCTCACATCGAGGCACGGCGAACAATGCAGTGGATTACGCTTGACAACATATCCTGGCCCGGGCTCAGTGTGGGAAACATTGAGGCATCCACGAATGGAGTAATGAGAAACTAAATGCAATAAAAACACCATATATATTTCCAGAGACTCAATGAAGCATATCGAATGACAGATCAAATCAATGAAATCGAACGGAGTCATAGTAAGTGAAATTCGAATGTCAAAATGGGTTACGGAAGCATAATCTTTCTGAGATCGTTCCCAAGTTCCAAAACAATTCATAAGGCTTAATGAAATATTAAAACAATTTTTATTTAGTAGTTAAAAGAGTAGTTAGAATATTTCTTAAAAAAAATGCTCGAAGACAAGTCATAAACACAAAAGGGTAAAATCGGAAATAGTGGGCCCACCTCGGGACAAACGAAGCGGTGGGCTCAAATTACGTATTTTAAGCTTATAAAGTCACCTACGGACGTTCTAGGGACATTCCATAATTTTCTAGACAATTTGCGGAAGTTTGCACAATTCTTTCAATAAAGCATACTTATAGGGTTCAATTCAATTGAATGAAAAAGGGGTATTTTCAAATGCAGATTCCGATGAGCAGAATACTTTCCGAGGCTCAAATCCGATCCTAGTACACCTAGGACATGCCAAAAGAAGAATCGGGATAGCCTTACATACCTTATATGCTCTTTACGCCTTTCCAAATTCAATTCCCGTTTCGCCCAAAATCTGCAATTGGTCACATTTACCAATTCTCAATTTCCAATCTTTAAGTATTCAATCTTTATTCATAATTGCCTACAGAAATTTGGGCAGCATCTCCCCTATACATATAGCATCCCCGAGAATTTAACTCGGCCAAAACAATCAACAACAACCCAACAACAACATCAACAACAACAACAATCACTATAAACACAATATAACTTAACTAGCTATCTTTCCAACATAATGTCATAACCTTCATTTCAACTTCAATTTCCAAACTAATCTCAATGGTTTCACATTTATCATTAATCTAGATCATCACAATATAATTTGGAAATATTTCATATCATTTCTACGAAATATTCACAAGATATACAAAATATACAAACTTTTCACCAAAACATAATTCACCCAAAACTTCAAATCTTCAACCTACATATTCATAACATATTTCCATCTTCCAATTTCATCAACCATAATCATAATTCACATCTTAACAACTTCATTTCCATAATATCACAAAATCATTCTAAAGTGACATAATCTTCTACATTCCAACTTCAACCAAAATTCATTCAACTTTCATTCCCAATATAATTTTCACCATAACCACAACTAGAATACAACATAAAATTCAACTCATATACGTATACAACATATATACACTCATGGCTACATATATATATACATACCCACTTTGCAAACTTCCTTATTTCCATAATTTCTACTCATTTCCACATACCACAACATAAACAAACCTTCATAACATAAGAAAAAGGAATTGATTCTTACCTTTTTCTACAACTCCTTCACTTGAACAAGTTGTCAACTTGAAGAAATAAGTGCTCCTTCTTCCAAAACAATTACACCAAGTTGTAAAGGACCCTTAAATTAGTAGGAATACCACAAGAAAATAATTTTTGGAGGAAGATTTGGAGGGGTGAATTTTCTATGGCCAAACCCGAAATGGCCCTTTTTTTTGCTCTTGTTTTGTTTGTTCTTTCTCCTTCTAAGTTTCTTGAATCATCTAAGGGATAATGATCCCTTTATAATTAATTTGTCACATGAAAATTAATTAATTTAGTGGGCTTGGACCAGGTATGGCCGGCCACCCTCTCACCTTGGGCCTAAATTTTTCTTTTCATTTTTTTTGGGCCAACTCGGTTGGTCCCGAGTTGGGCATAGCCCACTGACCTTTCGACCTTAAAACGTCCATATCTCCTTGTACCGACGTCACCTAGGAACCCACGACCTATGGTTGGAAAGCTAATTCAATTATCTATAACTTCTATCTCTTGGTTATTTTCCAAATTCCAAACTTATAATACAGTTTGTGCCCCCCAAAGTCAGGTCACCCGAAAACGTTTTCTTAAAAATATTCGTTTGGAGGACTTCCACTTTGATTTGGCCCAAGGGTCCTTCTTGAGTTGTGTTTAACTTCACATATGTGATTCATATAATTTTTCACATGTCCCAAAAAAAAATCTTGACGTGTGGGTCCCACCTCAACTTACAATTAATCCGACGTTCAAAAATACGGGATGTAACAGAAGAGGTCTCCGCGATTCTCGAGAAATGTCACTCATCACCCTATGGGGGACATCATGTTAGTGACAGAACAACTGCAAAGGTACTTCAGTCCGGGTTCTACTGGCCAACTTTGTTCAAGGATGCTCATGAATTTGTGCGAGCATGTGATAGGTGCCATAGAACCGAAAATATCTCCTTATGAAATGCCTTTGAAGGGCATCTTAGAAATTGAGCTGTTTGATGTGTGGGGTATTGACTTCATAGGTCCCTTCATACCATCCAAGGGGAATAAGTACAGATTGGTTGTTGTAGACTATGTCTCGAAGTGGGTGGAAGCCATTGCACTTCCCACCAATGATGCTAGTGTGGTGGCACGATTTCTGAAAAAGAACATTTTTATAAGGTTTGGGACCCCTCGGGCCATCATCAGTGATCAAGGTACGCACTTTTGCAATCGGCTCTTTGATAAATTGCTGCTCAAGTATGGGGTGAAACACAAAATAGCGACTGCTTATCATCCTCAGACGAGTGGTCAAGTGGAGGTATCGAACAGAGAAATCAAGAGGATTTTGGAGAAGACTGTGAGCGTAAGTAGGAAAGATTGGTCATTGAAGCTTAATGATGCTCTGTGGGCATACAGAACAGCTTACAAAACTCCGATTGGCACATCTCCCTATAAGCTTGTCTTTGGTAGGCATGTCGTCTACTAGTTGAGCTTAAGCATAGAGCATATTGGGCGATCAAGAAGTTGAATCTAGACATGGTTCAAGCTGGAGAAAAGAGACTGTTGCAGCTGCACGAGTTGGAGGAATTTTGCTATCATGCTTATGAAAACGCGAAAATGTATAAGGAGCGAACTAAGAGAATTCATGACAGGCGCATCCAATCTCGTGACTTTGAGCCTAGGCAGTTAGTCTTGCTGTATAACTCTAGGCTGAATATTTTCGGTGGAAAGTTGAAGAGTAAGTGATCTGGACCATTCGAGGTAGTTCGTGTGACTGCACATGGAGCAGTTGAGCTAAAGAAACCCAACTCGGACGAGACATTCTTGGTGAACGGGCAAAGAGTGAAGCATTACTACGGGGAGGCCACTGACCGCACGAGATCCTCCATCGATCTAGAAGAGGCTTGAGGAAAGCCTACATCGTGCCGCGACGTTAAATCAGCGCTTCTCGGGAGGCAACCCGTGTAAAAAAAAGAGAAAAATACAAAAAAGTGTCGTGCCACGACCTTAACTAGGGCGTTTGTTGGGAGGCAACCCAACTTTTTGTATGATATAGGTCACGTTTGTTCATGTTGCAGGAATTGGGCGGAAAGAAGAAAATACGAAGTGTCCAGTGATTTGCGCATCGGTTCCGCGATGCGGACTAATCGCGCATGAAAAATCAACAACCTCCAGCGAGCGGAAGGATCGCGCGGGTCGACCCGGGTTTGTTTTTCTCTCCAACTCATGTTATAACCGCGCCCCTTCACCCCTATTCCCTCACAAAAACATTTCCTCTCACACGAAAAATCCCCATCCCCATTCCCTCTCTAACAAAAACAACTTCAAGTTGCTCCAATCCATCCCCCATTAACTTCACAAGGTAAGTGGGTTCATCTTCCATTTTTTTTTCCTTTCCCCTTTTCCCCGTGTTATTGATGGTTGTAGTTGTAAGGTAGGGATATGGCTATGGGCGAATCTTGGGCGGGGATTGGTATTGCTTGTGTGTTTGAGTGAGTATGGATAGAATGTGACTCCTATTGCACAAGGGAGGGTTTCCAAACCCACCATTGTTGTCAAAAGTTAAGGGACGATTTTAGGCCCACAAGGTGTTCGATAAAAGTCCTAAACCAAGTTTTTGTGGAAATTGTGAAGTCTTGAGTAGCAATGGAACATTAACCAAGCATAGGAACCCTTGTGCATCTTCTCTCACCATAAACTTCGAATTGTGAAGGAGAATTGGATAGTTGTGAGTTTCCATCCCAAGCCCTACAACATGAAATAGCTTACTTTGTTTTTGCTTGCTTTGTCATGTAGGAGTAGTTAACTTCTTTGATTTTGATTTTCGTAATGTAGTTTGAAGTAAGTGTAGGGTTGTGCCACGACCCCCTTAGTTACTGACCTGTACCTCTCGTTTGGTAATGCATTGTTTTGCAGGAAAAATGGTTCACGCCAAGTCCAAGGGAAAATCTGTCGCCACCTCTTCCCAAGGCACAAAAAGAGGAAGAGCACAAAACCCGTCCAAAGCGACAAAAGGGCAAACATCCGGAAAAGGAAAGCATCCCGCGGTTGTCATTCCTCCGGCGTCTAAAAGGACGCCCCACCCCATCTCTCTGGGGAAGGGCCAGAGTGGTATGCGGGGTTTGACACCTCGAAGGGATACAATCATGAGCGAGGGATCAGTCGAGTCCCTTTGAAGAAGAATTTTCGGGATATCTACAACTGCATAGTCGCTATGGGATGGACGTCTGTGTTTGAACAACTGGGGCCACTGAACATTGATTGGGTCATGGAACTTTACGCTAACATGCCAAGCCGCGGGAATCCAGAGTCTGTATTCGTTCAAAAAAATTGGGTGTCGTTGACGGCGTCGACTTTGTGCGGGGAAATTGGAGTCCCGGATGTGCCTATTGAACCATTGCTAGAATTCATCAAAAGGCCCAATTATAGGGCTATCCGGGAAACTCTTTGTGGAGCCAACTCCAAAGCTCAATGGGCACGATACTCAGGGCCTCTTTGGAAGCATCGGAACATGAGCATGAGTAATTTTTGTAGAGAGGCCCGAGTTTGGTTGCGCCTTCTAAATGCTAGAATCATGCCACTTGATTACTTCTCAGAGGTACAAAGGGAGAGAGTGTGCATAGTGTATTTCTTGATGACATGGTAGCCGGTGAACATTGTTGACACCCAATTTTGTCCCTCCTTTATTTCAATTCATTTCCTGGAGCTTCTAAATTTATTGGCGAGCTGAACGCTTTACTTTCACTACTATTAATTTTCACTATTTTACTATCAACATTACAAGCATTACTTTATTACAATTTTTAATGGTTTGTCATCGTTTCATTTTCGGGTTTGGACTCGTTAAATTAATTACAAGACTACACTTTGTTAAATCCTTATTTTTTTTCTACATATTAATTATTAGTTATCTTCACATAATATATATTGTACTAATCTAAGTTAAAATCCCAAAGGAATTAAATTGAAGGAGAAATCATTATAAATTAGGCCAGCCCAACTCAAAATGAGCAGCCCATGTTTTAATTTTATCCGGTCTAGCCCAACTCCAACACCTTACCCGACCCGGCCCAACGAATTAATACCTAATCCCTTTATTTTTTTTACACCCTAATCTCTTTCCTTTCCTTATTTCATCACAGCCGCCCCCCCCTCCCCCCCCCCCCCCCCCCACTTCAGCTCTCCCTCACCTCTCTCTTTCATCCGCTCCCCTACACTCCTCTCTCTCCCACTTCCCTCTGTCCCCCACGCCTCTGTCCCCTGCTCCTCTCTCTCCTCACTCTATAAAGGGAAGGATTACTCAGTGTTGAAGGGACCAGAAAAAAAAAGTCTCTTCCACACATGATTTTTACTTTTCCCGGTGAACTATAGTCGGGGATTACTCAACGTTTTTCAGAGAAATTTTTGGGGAATCAGTAGCTTACATTAAAGTTTCATACTATTTGACAAATCCTTATCTGTTCTTAAACATTTTCTCACACGAGAAAACTTTCGGGTCCTAGTATCGTTCTGTTTTCAAGGGTAGATCGAAGATCGAAGCCCCACTTCGCTGCACTCGAAAAAGGTGAATAACTCCCTTTCAGTTGTTTTAGTTTCAGTCTAGTAATTTGACGAGTGTTTGTGTGTCTATACATGTTTGTTGTCGCAGTTGGTTTATTTTCAGTTCAGTAGCATGGTAGTCTTATGTGTGTTCTTATTTAGTTAGTTTAGTTTCGGTTAAGTAGTTAGGATATTTAGAGGTACATGTTTTATTCGGGTTTAATTTCCAGTTTAGTAGCTTAATAGATTGGTGTTCTTTCTTTATTTGTTTAAAGAATATTTATGACTTGTGGAAATATGTTTTGTATGTAACATGTTGTCAGCATTTTATAAGGAAACTGCTTCACCAATAATGTATAATATACGCCATTTTGCTGAACACGTCGGAGTGTAATAAAAGAGACCATGTCCTTTAGGATTCTCAAACGATGCGTTATTTGAACAAAAGTAATTTTCCCCCTCCTCCCTTGCTGTTCAGCCTTATTTGGATGTAGTGTTTTGCATTTCCTGTCTGTTTCCAGTTTTGTACTATCTGGGCAGTTTCAATTATTTTTAGTTTTGTTTGCTACTTGTTTAAATCTCAACATGGTTTGGTTGACTTGATTTGATTTTATGGGCATCTTAGTATTACGCAGTTTTGGTATGCGAATTGAGAAATACGAATCATGTACGGCTTTTAGTATTCTCTTCCATCTATCCATTAGAGTCTAGTTATCAGTTTGGGGCTAACTATTTCATTATAAGTGAATCAGGTTACTAGTTTAGTAATTTTCCTCTTCTTTCCTGTTTGTTTGGATTCAATCATAGTTAGCAAAGCTGTTGTCATGGTTGTTTCTGCAGTTACTAGTGTTGCTTAATTATTTGATCTTAGAAGCCTTGATCTGCACTTTGGAATAACAGAGGTCATGGATCAGTAGGACCAAAGTTAAGTAGGTCCGAAGTTAACTGATTGCCTGTTTGATTGATCATTGAGAAAAGAAAAAATATGCTTTGTTGAGTTATAATGTATCCTTGTTTCTCTTTAAGGATGTGGGAAACCATGTTGGTAGAGCTCACTGTATGGTTAACTTTAGCACTGTCCCCTCCCATCTTAAATTCAACTTGTGTTTCAAATTCATTCCAGGCAATGGATAGGTTCAATCATTAGTTTAGTAATTTTCCTTTTGGTTTAACGTTCTATGGAGTTCTTCCTATTTTCAAGTTAATGTGGCTTAGATTTGGTTTCAGTCTAGTCTAAAATAAGAAATGTTAGTCTCTCTAATTCTTTAAATGCTTAAACTAGGAGTAGAGAACTGCATTTCCTAGCGTGTTGGTGCAGAATCAGTTAAAAAAAAATAGAAGGCAATTGTTAACTTGTACTCAGATTTCAAAATAATAGCTTTGGTCTTCTCTAAATTTTCCCCTTTTTCAAGTCAATAACCCCTTTTGTAGTAATCTGCTTTTATTTTCTAAAATTAGCTCTTTCTCATGCATGTTATATGTTTTAAAACTAAAAGCTATTTTAGAATAGTTTTTTTTTAAGGTCCAAAAGTGTTCTTTCTGTTCTCAAAGAGATGGCTATGTTGAACCATAGATGTTTTGACCTTAACGAGATTTTACTTCAAATCTCACTCCCAGGCCCTTTCTTTTTGAAATCTGAACTTTGAATCTTTCACGTATTTGTCTTCAAACTCAATAAAGTATTTTCATATAGTTGCCGTTTTATCTAACGTTGTTTCTTCACATTTCATGGGTAGTTCATGATTTTCCCATAATGAATTTGCTACAAGAAACTTATTATCGTTGATTGCTACATGGATTGAGTGGTATACACGTATGAAATACTGTTGATTGTAGTTCAACCTATTTACTTAATTGTATGGTATAAAATATGCAAGATATGTCATTTTGTTTGAGTTGATTACCTCTCACGATTTAAGGATCTTCCAATAGCTACAACATTGATTTATGGTAGCCAAATGTGGCTTTAGTCATCTTATTTTCATTTTTTTTTGTCTTGATGCTTGTTGTGTGTTTGGTGTGACTGATATTTTATCTAGCTGTGTGATTGTGATAAATACTTAACTGCTTATTTTAATCGAGCCTATTTATATTAGGATATCTTAATTAGCAAATATAGGTCTTAAATTAAACGAAGTTTAATTGTCCTTGTAAGTTTGGCACTTGTTAGTTAGAAAGACAGATATGCTCCCAGAGCATCATAAAATGTTACACATTGACGTTAGCTTGTTTTGAGAAATAAGAAAAACAGACTAGTTTTCGTGGATAATTGCTTCACTTTAGTTTCTTCCTAACATTCGAAACAAGTATTTGTTAACAACCCTTAAGCAGTTTGTATTGAACTAATATTCTTCCTATAAAACCTTTAAACGTTTATTAAATTAATCTTACAAACACTGTTTTAATTTGTTAGTCAGCGTAACTTATTTTCTCCAATATTTATAAAGCATCGCACCATCTTGCGCTTTCTTCAGTTTATTTACAACTAAACTCTTTTTATGCAATTTTTTTTTTTTTACAAATCCTATTTTAAATAGCATTACTGTATGTCTATCTATAACTTTAACAATACTTACAAGATATTTTTTTAAATATTTAATATTACATCTACATTTTTATCCTTAATTAATTAACATAAGTCTGGTCGGTTAACCATTGCTAATGAGTCTTAAAGGATGTCTAACACCTTCCCTTTAGATTAATTGAACCCTTACCTAGAATTTCAAGGTTCGCAGACTGTAAAACGGAGTTAACTCTAAAATAACTTTAATAAACTTTAGGTGTCTTAATTCACCATAAATAATTAGGTGGCGACTCCTGTACTTTAATTAACCCCGGAATTACCGGAATGTTATAAACTATTTTGACTTCGGTTAAAATAGGGTATAACAAACATTGGGTATTGGATGATGATGGAAATTCGAAGAGTGCGGGCTGTCAAGTCTAAAAGGCTGAGTTATGGAAACACTCTCACTTCCTACTTAATGAGGCTCGACGAGGAGTTGGCATACTCTACTACTGATAGAGTACATGAGGCGGCCACTGACTCACTCGACATCTCAAATGTCATGGCCCCAGCGAGTGCGTCCGGACATCATTTGGCTCCGACAGAGGAGAGGTCCGCCCAGTCCACTGTACTAGCCACATGGGGATGATGGTTGCAAGTGAGCATTTTAACATTGCTCTTTCAAGGGTCTTTATTTAGAACCCCTACACTCCACATTCTCGGGCACTTGTGGGTGAGGTGTCTCAGTTACCTGCCGATGAGGACGAAAACTCGGTTGATCGAGTAATGTCTGCATTTGAAGAAGGGGAGGAGGTAGAGGACGCCGAACTAGATGATGGAGAGGCTGATGATGAGGACTACATCGATGAGGACGACTAGGCCCTAGTGGGCCCCAAGGAGTATTTCTTACCTTGCTTGTGCTTTGTTTGTTTTCAAATATATATGCATTGAGGACATTGCATAATTTTAAGTGTGTGGTGGGAAAATACATCCCTGTTTGTATCAACATGTTTTGAGGTTGTGGATGATGATTAGTATGCCTTAGGATTATTTTTTTTAGTAGTTTTGCATCTTAGTGTCGAGAAAAAAAATAGAAAAAGTTGAAAAAAATTCAAAAAGATTTTATTTTCCTTAATTTTCTTTGATAACTTCTTAAGTCCCTCATTAGTAGGCATTCATCATCAACCCCCTATGGTTTTCTTATGGCCTCGGTTCTTTCCTGAGGGGAGGGGGGCCTTTGAACCGGGCGTAGGTAGATTTTTCTTTTATAGTCATAGAAAGGGATTTTCCTGATGACGGGTGGATGACAACCTGCTTGAGGGAAAATTAGTCCTTAGGATAGGTGTATTCAAATGCTAGGTGCACGGTTAGGTGAAGTATTGACATATGAGTGATCTCGAAAGTTTTTGTGAAAACATGCCGTGCAATTGTGTCATTTTTCTTGAAAGCACTTGAAAATGGTTTTTGTTTGACTCGTATGACCCACTTAGCATTGTTTAGTTTCATTGTTGTTTGATTCGAGGGACAACCGGATCCCTCTTGCGTTGATTGTGTGTCATGTGTGAGTAAGGTTTTGCATTTGATTCCATGTTTGGTATTGACGTCTAGAACTTGCCCTGTGTGTTCACAAAGTGAAATGAAGTTCGGTTGAGCCTAGAAAATGATAGAGGCGTTTCTTTGATTAGTCACTAAAAATATTAAAAAGTTATCCCACCAACTTGCAAATAACACCCTAGTTAATCCTTTTGAGCCTTTAGCCTTTTCTTTGATAACAGTTAATTAGCCTTTACCCCTTCGTTCTATAAAACTTGATTTTGATCCAAATACTCTATGAGCACTTTAATCATTTACATATATAATGGGAGTTGGGATGTGAAATAAAGAGGGGAAGTGGTTGTTAATTGTAATCTAGGAAGACAATGGGAGCAGCGAATGAACAGAACTAATTCACTTGTTAGTTGGGAATTGAAAGAAAAAAAAATGTAGCGAAAAAGTTTCCCTTCTAACTTGTGTGACTTTTAAAAAGAGTGGTGCTTAAACAAAGAAAATGGGTGAATTGGGAGAAATTTAAAGGTTGGTTGGTGTTGAATAAGTGCTAATGAAGAAATTGTGCAAGAATGATAAAAGTATATGTATTAAAGTGCTTAGGGAGGTTAGTCACTATTATCCAAATAATTCCTACCCGTCCCTTAGCCTACATTACAACCCTCGACGTCCTACTTGATTCTAGGTTCGTCTTACTTGTATTAGTAGAGTGGTTACACTACGGGCAAGCTTATGGTATGTCGTATTTTTCATGTGATATTCTTTGTGAGAGTGAGCGTACTTATTGATTTTAGGTCCATTGATGTAAACATATGTGATTCTTGAGAGATATGAACTACTTTATTTTGGTGAGGGCACATAATTAGCAATAGAGTGGTGAAGTGTTGATCTCTTGATCATAAGGTTGCTTACATGTTTTAAAGTGGTGTCGTTGGGTCAATTGGTTTTAAAAGTGAAGTGTTTTTTTTGGAAGGTGGTCCTTGGTGCCAAACATTGAAAGTTTTAAATCTTTGGCATGGCTTTCGCAACTTGGCTCATTGTTTTGGTTTTGAAAATTTTCTTTTGAGATAGTCATACTAGCCGAATCCCGTTGCAGACCTATTTGAATGAGTTGAGCTAGAAGTGTAGTTTGGTGTTGGTTTGAGTTTGCTCGAGGGCGAGCAAAGTCTAAGTGGGGGTGGTGATATTTGGCACAAATATCATGTTTTGTGTCATTTTACATCCTACTCTTATGACTTTTATCCCTTAATTCATGATGCAATCGTCGTATTTCACGTGTATAGGTACGATGATGACAAACGATGGAAAATTGTGCTTAAAGTGATTGATTTTGGAGCATATGACGAGTAGACGAGGTGACGAGCCGAAGACGAACTAAAAGGAAAATAATGGATCCGCTTTTCTTCCGCATCGCGTGAAGAAAGCGAACAAAAACCAGCCCAGGCATTATCATCAGGCTTTCCTCCGCATCGCGAAAGGAAAGCGGGAAGCCTCAGTACTTTGCGCGATCCTTCTGCGTTGCGGAAGGAAAGCGTGGTTCTGCGCAAGCTTTCCCGGTTCGACTAGGATTAGGTTTACTTATTTTTTTTTTATTTTTACCCTAGACTATATATAGACGTTTAATTAGCTGAAAACGGTGTGCTAGGATTATTCAAAGAAAAGCCACCGTTCTATTTTCTCTCTCTAGGTTTATTTTATTTTTCATCTTTTTCAACTCTAGATTATTCATTAATTCTTTTGTCTATGATTGAATCACGAGTAGCTAAACTTCTTAATTCTAGGGTTGTGGCGAAAGATTTGAAAGTTGGTTTGATGACAATTATTATCTATTGATTTTCCATATTTTGGGTTGCTTATTTATTCTTGATCTTAATTGTTTGATTATCTGGCTAATAGTTAGACACTATCTGTGGTGCGCGAATTGGACTTGAGAAAGAGAATTCACGTACGTAATAAGAATAAATAGAGTTTGTTCGATTTAATCGTTTCGCTACTGAGGATAGAGATATACCTTTTAGCCCTACTTAGTTGAATACGGAGAAATAAATGCGTTCTTGTTACCTCTAATGACCATAGAGATATAGGCGTTATAGTAACATCTACAGGCTTGTGAGTAGTTCGAGAGAATATCATAAAGTATAATTAACCCGTCAACTAGTAGCCCAGGAAATAAAATAGGTGGAATTGTCTGAAGATCAACTGGATTGTCGAAAGTCATGACTATAGATCTTTCTCTCATCTGATAACTCTTACAATCTTTGTCAAGATATTCCCAGTCACAAAAACACCCATCACAAATTGTTTACTTTTCAATTTTAGTTTAGCACAACAACCATCTTGATTTTCGATTTCTTGAATAGTTTCATTCGAATTTGAATTCGCTTAACAGTAGATTCTAAGTCTCTGTGGGATCGATATCTGGACTTAACAGTGTATATTACTTGTACGATCACATATACTTGCGTGCGCGTTTGGGAGCAACAAAGTACTTTTTGGTATTAGTAATCCTTCATAAAAGGAGAACAAAGTTTTAAGGACTCTGTAATCACCCTTCAAAATGTACTTTTTTTTTTTTTAATCACCCAAACATCATAACCCACTTCAAAATGTACTTTGAAAGATAAACAAGTGGGGACAGGGACAACTCTAAAGTTGGAAAAGACGATAGGTAATACTAGAATATGAGTTCTTGGTTTATAAGTTAACTTATCCGATTCGGATTACCAACCCCCTGATTTCACAACGCAAAGTCAAAAAATGAGAAAAGAACATGTCTAGATTAAACTACAAAGAGCCAAAAATCAAACCATCCAACCTCCTTTATGGAAGATCTCAACTACTTAGTACGTAAAGGAATATTAATTACTTGAGCAATTTGCATGTAATGAAAAATAGTGATGCCAAGGAAAGTCAAAGATTTGCTTAAGCTGACTATTTGGTAGAACAAATTTCAACCTGGAATCAGGTTCAGGATAAAGAGAGGTAGGATTTTATTCTGGCTTCCGGCACATGATAATGTGTTAATATCGTGTAGATTTTGTCCAAATTCACTCTTTACATACTGCTTCATCTTTTCACATTTAAAGAGCATCTTTCACTTATTTCCAGGACAGGGAGGGAAGGGTGCACAAAGTGACAACTCCAAAATGGTAAGTGTTTTCATCGTGTAAGTTCAGTACAAATATGGAAAACATTGAGCTCAACAGGTGAACTTAGAATGATACCTGCTGCAATTTTTTGGAGCATATGGAAGGAGAGGAATAGAAGATGCTTTGATGGATTATCAACCCCAACACCAACCTTGAAAGCAAACTGTCTTTTGTATTTATTTAGTTGGGCAAATGTCTCCCCTGTAGATTCACATGAAAACTTTTTGGACTTTGTTAGCTCAAGATAGTTGTTTTGACTAAAGAAAGCTAACAAGGTGATTTTTGCTTTTTGAAGCTATTAGGTAGCTCTAACTTTACCTGTAATTTGCATCTTCTTGATGCCTGATGCTAATGATAACAATTACTTCATCAAAAAAAAAAAAAGGTGAACTTAGAATTTAGTTGAAAAGGATTAGTTTTTTTAGACTCTAGGAATCAATTATATAACTCTTGAATTTTAAGTAACAAAGCATTAATGTGTTTATGTTAGAGCAGAAATATGGTGAAGTCCTACTTGCTGGACGACTAAATAAAAGAAAAATAGTAAAGGAGAAAAAAGAGGCAGCTTATTAGGACAATATAATGTTGAGCTGTTTTAAGAAAGTTTTTCCATTGTTCATCTATCCTTCTTTTTGCTTTAGGATAAAGGGTGGCTTTATTCAAAGCATCGACAGAGCTGTTGTTTTTGACGTGTAAGTTGTAATACATGGTACAACTTCTCTCTTGTGTTTAGGGTTGTTCACGGTTTTGGTTAAAATTAAAATCAAACCGAATAAAAAAATTGATATTTGGTTTGGTTTGATTTGGTTTTAAATTTTAAAAATCGATAATATTTGGTTTGGTTATGGTTATATTAAAAAATAACCGAATCAAATAACCGAACCAAACCGATAAATTATATACATAAATTTTATAATTATTTATATGTATAATATTAGTTTTTCATAAATAATTATATATATTTTATACCTTTTAATCATTAATTTTATTTTTGATCTACTTATTTCACATGATTGTTTAAGACCCATGTTTTTAAGAATATGTCCAAGCCTATGTCTTTAGTCTTTTAACTCTTTAAGTGTTAAGTGTCAACCTACTAACAGAAGCTCACGCTAGAGTCTAATGTCTTTAACTTAAATTTTTAGCCTTTCTTTGTCAGCCATTTGATTTTAGGTTGTTTTTTTTTTCGAATTTATAATTTTTTTTTTATCTGAATGAGTCCTAAACTTCTAATATTTTTCATATGAAAAGGACAGAGGTTGTAGATTTGGAGGTTCCTATAGAAGATACTTCAGTAACATCAGCATTTGCTGCAACTCAAGCATATGATAATACCCTAATACTTCTTCCGTGGGTAATCCTCGTAAAAAGCAGAAAAAAACAACACCTCGTAGTTGAGACCTTTGGGATAATGATGAAAACATCTGAAGTTTTGGATCATTATACAAAGTTCTTTTAATAAAATGGGAGAATTGAGGGCAAAATGCAAGTACTGCCCCAAAGTTTGAGATCATTACACAAAGTTTTTTTATTTCATATATTTTAATTTTAATTTTAGGTAGTCTTTATGTTTAATTAATATGAATGTTTATAACAACAACTAAAAGCTCCTATGCTCTACTTTATTTTCAGGTATGTGTATTAAGATGACAAAAATGGTGCAGCCACTACTTAGTTAGGTTTTAGCTCTATATGTAATAGTTTAGCAACTTTGGGTAACTTAAATATGGCACTATTACTAATAGTGAAAATGTTTCTACGATGTATGTTTCACCTTAAACGATAAATAAAAGTTATCGTTTGAACAAAAAAAAAACATGTCTTTTTCAACTTTTTAATGTTTTACTGATAAGTCTCATGGCTGTTATTATTTTATTTGGTTTGGTTATGGTTTTAGACATTTAAAAACCGACTAAATTGGTTTGGTTATGATTTTAATCAATAACCGATCCAAACTGAATCATGAACACCCCTACTTGTGTTGTCAAAAAATGGTATAGTAAGATGCTTCCGTTGCATTGCCTCTGCTTTTAGGCAAATATGCTAGCAAATAGTAGCTGTATTGGAATAAAAATTATGATTCGAAACGTATCTAAGTTCAGTTTTGGCACACAAACTATTTTATCCTTTGGCCCAGGTTTCTACTCTACGACCAAAGTGGAGCCAACGAGGAAAAGCAAAAAGAATGGCAATCAAATTATTTACTCCATATTCTATTAATTGAGCTTAATACAAATAAATAATGAGCTTGAGTGTAGGTCATATACATATCAATGATACATTAAGGTTGTACTCTGAGTAAGAGTAGACGCAGGGGCGGATCTATGTGAAAAGGTGGGGATGCAATGGCACCCCGACGTTTCGGATGAAACTTTGTATATATAGGTGTATATGTATAAGAAATAGAGTATATAAAGATCTTGCCACCCGGAGTAACAAATTAGGCGATAGTGCCACTGGCAAATGACATAACATGCCACAAAATTGACGAGAGTTCGAACCTGGTCTGCAACACTTATTTTTGCTTGATCTTTTGCTGGCTTGCTGCGAGAGTTCATTTTTTGTCTTCTTCTAAAATTTTTTTACTTGCTATTTTATATTAATCCAAATTGACTCTATTTTGCTATAATTAGTTCTTGACATTTTTTTCTTCCTCTTTCTTTAAGTACTAATTTCTTGATACGCCCGTTGTATGCATATCAAATATTCTTGAGTACCAAATTTTAAAACATCACACGAATATTAATGAGTAAAAATTTTAAAACATCACACAAGTAGTAATAAAACTTTTAAATAACAAATTATAAATAGTTAAATAAGTTTTGAAGTTTTAAAAAATGATGAATATTGATTATGTTAGTGTTTTTAAATTTAAAGGTTATTTTGAATTTTTACCGACGTTTCCGCTAATTGAAAATAACTGGATTGAAAAGGTACAATTCTTTATTCTTTCTCAACTACATATCTGCAACAACACACAAAGGTAATAGAGTATGAATATATAGAGGTAACAGTATTAGATGATTTATATAGGTTGTAATTTTTAACGTGGAAAATCTTTTTCTTTCTACCTGTTTTAGAGAATAAGGCCTCTTATTCCAAATTAAAAAAAAATTGAAATGCTTAGAGATCTTTAATCTCAGGAGTATCTAAAAGAGAACATTACTAAACAAATCTACATATTCAATCGATTTGTCTATATAAATCGATAAAGATAAATAACTCGAACTGTAGCCTAAAATTGATCAAACCGACCGGTTTACCCTATTTGGACGGTATGGCACCCGGAACCTCCAAATCCTGAATTCGCCTATGAGTAGACGTCAAGATCCTGTCCATTCCACCACACGGTGAACAAGTACAACCTTGGTGATCATGTTGTATGTTGTTAATGATCAATTTAGAAGAGTTTTTCTCTCTTCTTTCTCTTTTCACAATACTAAATAGGTTTTGTGTACCGTCTTTCACGAAGTTGAGAAGTTATATAAATACATAAATACTTATTGACTCAAAGGAATTATTAATAATATTTTTTTAATAACCGTGATGTTTGGGTCAGCTTGCGTGCACTTCAACTAATTCAACGTGATACTTGCTACCCCCACCAGCGACATAAAGAATCATTAAATAAAATGTGTATAATTTTCTTAATGTGTTTATCTTTCACTTTTCTCCGGGAAAGGGAGGGAAGGGGTGCACAAAGAGAGAGAGATAGACAGAGAAAGTGGAAAAACATGCAGAACAAATGACAACTACAAAATGGTAAGTGTAGTCATCGTGAAATTAAGTAAAAATATGGAAAACATTGAGCTCAACTTCCAAGGTGAACTTAGAATTGGTTGAAAAGGATTAGTTTTGATCTTTTATACTATGGGAATCAATTAGATAACTCTTGAATTTCAAGTAACAAAGCCTTTGCGATGACACAGCTGAATTTGTATGCACATGAAAAGAAGAATTGTGTTCAAAGCAAGTTACTTATGTTGGGGTATATACCATTAACCATGCGTTTAGACATGGTATATTCTAATAATTGTCATGGTTAAAAGTCTAAGTGGGAGATTGTTGGGATATATACTGTTAGCCATGTGTTTGGATATAGTATTTATTATAGAACAATTATTTATTCACTGTTTAATAAAGAATTAAATAGATCATGTACCAGTATATGTGCCCTTTATTTATATAGTAGATGATTTAGTGTATAGAGTTTAGCTTATACACGAAAGATTCAATCGTCGGTTCTTATAAGTGTTGCTATCAAGCGTTGATGATTTGGTCAATTAATGGGTTGAATATTATGGATCTGCAAACATACTAATTAGGCTTTGAACATAAATTGAGTGATATTTGAAAAATATAGTGTTTGAAAATTAAGTTGAACTTCTAAAACGATAAGTAATTTGAGATAACTATTTTTAGAAATCACGACAGATGATTTGGGACAGGCGGAGTATACTCCCTCCTGTTCAAAATAAGAGTCCACTTAGCCCTTTCTGCACTTCTTAAGAAACCACTAACTCATATTTTGACTAAACTAACCTTAATTAATAAGACTCGTTATTTTATTGAGTTGGGTAAATACGGGCAAATATAGAAAAGTTAACCCCTTCTTGATTATGTAAGTAGAAACCTATTTTGAACCGAGATAAAAAAGTTAAACCTATTTTGAACCGAAATAAAAAAATTAAGTAAATACTTATTTTGAACCAGAGGGAAGTAAACTAATTCCAAATTTAATCCGGAATAATCCATTTAACCTCGAATCAAAGGGCCTTTGAGTAATCTGACTTTTTCGAGAAAAGGACATAAAAGGTCCCTTAACTATGAGAGTAGGCTCAAAATAATCCCTTAATTATGCACTTAACGATTTTAATCCTTTAATTTTTTCACAAGTTAACAAAAATGATCCCTTAACTATAAGAATTGATTAAAAATAGTCCCTTAAGTATGCACTTAACAATTTTGGTCCTTTAAAGACTATTTTGAACCTAGACCATTTATGTCCTTTCACTGACTTTTTCCTTTTCTATAAATATAAGTCCACACCAGAAAGACTAAACATTCTATCTTTGTACTTTCTAAATTAAAATCATGACTTTTAACTTGCCAAATTCTCGTTATAATGGTCCACCACCATTGGTTCTTGAATATAGTGATGATGATATGGCTCAAATCCAAGAAAGTGCTAAGCTTATTGTTTTTATTCAACTGTTTGGTAGAAAAATGGGATGTTATCAGCTTGGTTCTTGTCTTCATGGCTTCTTTAAACTTGATGGTCGTGTTGAAGTGACTGAACATGGTCATTGCAGGTAACTTTATTGCAAAATTAATCAAAAAAATTGATCAAATTTTTGATCATGATCAGTTTACTTAATTATTTCATTGATCATCTTTTTGTTTAACTATAAATGGAAAAAGGGTCATAATTATGTCTCTACTTTGAGAAATAGTGTTGTAAATATGTTTTTATGCATTAAAACAAATTTGCCCCTTAGACAAATATAGAAGGGACACGTGGAGGGCCAATGGTTTTAACTGAGATCTGATGATTTTGAATTATCCAATTTATTTTACTAGCTATTATCCTATTTACAACAACAACAATCCAGTGAAATTCATATGGTAGGGTCTGGGGAGGGTAGAGTGTACGCAGACCTGACTCCTACCAAGGTAGGACGGCTGTTTCCGAAAGACCTCCAGCTCAATAAAAGCATAAAAAGAAGTCAGATAGGGTTAGATAAGGTTAAGAGATTCGGATAAGAGATTAGCTATTATCCTATTTATAACCCTTAAATCATATGGATTTGGATCTAAACTTAATGGTTCAGTTCAGATCCGATGATCCTGTATGTGTGAGTGTGTGTGTTTTTTTTTGGGTGTAGTGTTGGTGTTGCTATCAAGAGTGATGATTTGGTCAATTAATGGGTTGAATATTATGGATCTGCAAACATACTAATTAGGCTTTGAACATAAATTGAGTGATATTTGAAAAAAAAAATAGTATTTGAAAATTAAGTTGAAAATGGTATTTGGAAGTTGAATTTGTGTTTGGATATGCATATTACCTTGAAAAAGATTTAAAATTTTATGAGTGGAAAAAAAGAAAAAAACTCAAACGTCAAAAGGGCCTTAATATATATATATATATATATATATATATATATACTCTAAATCTTAAACCCAAAGAACCATTGTTTATCTGTTAGTAATATTGATCTTGCTGACTATGTAAATAATTTCATGTTTGTGGGGTTTACTGGGTCGAGACATGAGATTCACAGGGTCACATCACTCATTATTGTTACTCATATTAATGGATGGCTAAATGAATCGGGTCTACACAGCCCTTGTTGAAGAACGAAAAAAGTCCCACATCGATAATTAATGAGATAGGTGGTCTCATTATATGGAATTGTGCAATCATGAGTTAGCTTTTGGGGTTGAGTTAGGCACAAAATCCATTCTTTACATGGTATCAAAGCAGAGCCCATATCTTTTGTTAGAGTGAGGGGCAAATGTGTTAACGACAGGGCTATTTACAGTCTTTGTTAGAGTGAGGGGCAAATGTGTTAACGACAGGGCTATTTACAGGGGCAAATGTGTTAACGACAGGGCTATTTACAGGGGCAAATGTGTTAACGACAGGGCTATTTACAGGGGCAAATGTGTTAACGACAGGGCTATTTACAGTCTTTGTTAGAGTGAAGGGCAAATGTGTTAAGACAGGGCTATTTACAAACTTAAACAGATGGTATATTTAAACTATTTCTCAAAGTAAATGGACAAATTTGACCCTCTACTTCTCTTTATTGATTTTCTGTCATTTTCTTGTTTCCTTTTTAGTACTAATAAATGTAGAGCATGACAACAAAAAACATAAATAGCAGATACATAGGTAAGAAATGTTTTCACAAATATATTTAGATACATCATAGCAGGATATTCCACTTATGTAATCGTTGTAAGGTAAAATACCAAAGTTTATTAGCTTGAGCTTGAATATAAGAGAATGTAGAAAACTTGATTACTAACTATTGGTTTCACGTGAACCCTTAACCAACACAGTCCCTGATTTTTATGTAAGGCCGTTAATCAGGTGGTCACTCAACTAAGGGTAGTTCACTCAGAAAGTTGAGTGATTTTTGGGTTAGAAAACAAAATTGAGTGACTTTCTGAGTGAACTACCTTTAGTTGAGTGACTTTTGCGTTGGAAAATAAAGTTGAGTGACCTTTTGAGTGAACTAACCTGAGTTGAATGATCATATGAGATATTATCTCGAAAACTTGATTACTAACTATTAGTTTCACGTGAACCCGTAACCAACACAGTATATCCGCCCCTGATTTTTATGTAAGGCCGGTAAACTTGTGTCGAAAGTGGCGTTTTTCTAGTTTTTATTAAGAGAGCTCTTGAGCATTTTTCTGCAAGAGCCCATGTCCTTGATTATTTATTTGTTGTATGCTATATAAAGTAAATGATCACAGAATCAAATATGCAGAGTTGAGATTGTTGTATAATGTCTGAGTATGTATATAACTGTACATACACAGATCTACGTGTTCTTTTGAAATATGAGATTTATATTTGAGCATGACTTAGTTCTTTGACTTCTTTCAACTAGGTAGTGAAGTTCTAGTAAATATAAATTGAACAAAATTGGACAACAACCAAATTGATAAATTTGTATTATGTTGCAGGTACTCTGCCAAGTTCTCCAGCCAGGGGGATTATGATCAAGCTATTCAGAGAAGTAGCTGGCAGATTTCGGATCACCATGTCATCGAGGTTTATAAATGGGAGCCTAATTTCCAATTCGGTAAAGTGCCACTTCTTGCTGTTGGAGACTTTGTGGAAGCCCGCGTGGAAGGGCTTCCTGTTGAGTACTGCATAGACAACGCGGTGTTTAAAATTGGCAAGGCTGTTTGTGAGCCTTTGGATTGCTCGGTCTTTATGGTTGATACTTCGAATGGTAAACCTCCTCGATTTTGGTTTCTGTTGATAGGTTCAACATGTTCGGGTCTTCCTTTGCACTTTCAGATAGCCGGTGGTCCACTTGTGGGATTGTCTTATTCTCGAGCACAGCAATGCTATCATTGTGGTAGATATGGACACTTCCGCAAGAATTGTCCTGAGCTCAATCAACGGACAAGATCTCCCAACCGGGCTACACCTTCCAACTCTGGTCCAACTCGAGTCCAACGTCCTCATTTGGGTCGACAACCAGCCCCAGTTTCTTATGTGTCACCACGAACCTCGTTCCCTGAAGAAAATCATGAAGGAACCACGAGTTCAGAAGAAAGTCATGAAGGAACCACGAGTTCAGAAGAAAGTCATGTAGGAACCACAAGTTCGGAAGAAAGTCATGAAGAAATCACAAGTTCGGAAGAAAGTCATGAAGGAACCACAAGTTTGGAAGAAAGTCATGAAGGAACCACAAGTTCGATCACGCCATTTTCTCCTATAGAGTTCTTTGCCCACTCCTCGGGGAGTACTAGTCCCTCGAGGCCAATTGAAGAAACAAAAATGAGCCCTAAAGGTGCTATGCTTGTTGAGAGTGGAACAGAAAGCAAGCCGAAGTGTTACAATATAGGAGAAGAGGTTTCTGAAATCGACGTTGCTGTGAAAGTCTCTCATTTGAATGATCAAAGGGGAAATCAGCGTTGGGTTGCCATAACTCCCCATGCTGGCGATGGGCCCCGTTGCTCCAAGAAATTGCTTTGCACAAGCATTGAGAATGCTGAGGACCGGAATGCAATCTGTGCATTAAAGGACACGTGCTACGAAAACGATGTTTCAATGGCGATTGTATTCGATAAATCCTCTGTGCTAAGCAACGACGATCGAATTGTCAGGTGCTTTGGTTTCTCTGCTTCTTACTCTGCAGAAATGACATTTCGAAGGTTCAGAGAAGATGGCTCAGCAGTGGACGTGAAGGGTAATTGCTTGCTGATGTGGAACGGGGAAGAACTTCGTGTTAATGTTTCCCCTGTATCATATGGTAATACACAGCTTTTGTCCCAACATCTTGAATTTATCGCCTCGTGGGTGGTTAGTGAATCCGATTCAGATGAATCGTCTAATGGCTTTTCGAGTTCTGAAGGAGAAGGCTCAATCGGTTCATCTGTTTCTAGCGATGAATCCTCTCGAAATGGAGACACAGATTCGGATGAATCCTCTTTGTTTTCTTCTGCTGGAGAAGGTGTTTCAAATGAATCCTCCTCCTCGTCTAGTTCTAGCAATGAATCGTCTATTTTTCTTCCGAATGGAGATACAGATTCGGAGGGATCCTCTTTGTTTTCGACTGATGCAGAGGAAATTTCAAATGGATCGTCTGCTGCTTCTAGTTCTGAAGAAGGTAATGAATCATTTATTCTTTCTCCTAATGGTTAATAGGATTAGTGTATGATTGAGACCACATATTTCTCATCATTGAAACACTCCAGTGTCTCCTTAACCGTGCAAACTAGAGAAAATTCTGTTCAGGCCCGGGTGATGAGGGGAAGGAGTGAGGGTTCTGCAAAAATTCAAGTCTTGAACCAATTCAGCAAGTCAGAATAGAGTAGGCAATCGGAGTTAGTCATAAAGTTTTGAGCTACATTTTCTTACGGTACTTCTAATAATTGTCTCTGAAATTTCACTATATAGTTTTTTGATCTGCAATTTTGTCCAGTATATAGTTCAGTTCTAACCATTTTAGGCTGTAGTAATGTCAACCGTACGTACTCCAAACTTTTTGTATTCTTGTAATTGATGTCAAGGAAGTTTTGAAGGCAATAGAACAAGATGTTTTTTAAAATTTATCTTCCTCTGAGGACTTACTGATTTCTCTTGTTATAGCTGGTTGATGGAACTTGCACAATATTTGAGCTTTATTTTGATAATATGTGGTTTTAACATCCTTTCCCCTCTAAATGTCCTTGCTAAATCTGATATCTAAATTGCCTATTTGCTAAATTTGCAGTGGAGATTATCACTTTGATCTGTTGTACTTTTGACTGTACATACCCTGTGTGCAAAAGGTTGTTACATAAGGCTATTATATCTGCTTTTGTGCACTAGCTAGAACACTTGTTCTATGACCTAGGGTGAGAGTTATCCAGTAATATTTGCTTATATTTCTTTATACTGGACATTGTCTTCCCTTATACTGGACAATGCTATTTATTGTGTTCAGATAGGAGGATATGGAGGATGATGATTAGGGTAAAAGGTTAGTAGGTAGTCGAACGTTGTCTAGTTTCATTTTTCAGTGTTATTATTATTACTCTTCTACTATCCCATTCTTTTATTTTATTATTACCTGTTGTTTCCCTTGCTTCGGTTATCCTATAGTTTGTCGTTGCTACTGTTCTTTTCTCCATTATTTTCAGCACGGCTTCTTCACAACTGCATTTCCTTTTCATACCTGATTTGATATGTTTTACTTTAGCCGAGGGTCTATCGGAAACAACCTCTCTACCTTCACAAGGTAGGAGTAAGGCTGCGTAAACACCACACTCCCCACACCCCACTTGTGGGATTACACTGGGTATGTTGTTGTTGTAATTAGTTGTAACCTTTTGTGTTGTCTCTATTTTTCTGTTTTAATAAGGTAATGCCTGCATTTTAAGCTGACATTAGAATTCTCAATGATCTCTAAAGCAATGTAAGATTTCATTTTGGATGTATAAGAACTCAATGCCAGAGAATTGAACTGATTCTTGAACTTTTCTTCCCTTAGTAACTTTGCTGTATAATCCATGATTATTTGTATCAAAGTAAAAAACTGGTTTACTTCTCTTACACTTTATTGTAATTATGTATAGACTGTCATGAAGGAATATGGTGTTTTTACTCATTCAGGCTTCTTTTCCTTGGGTAGGAGCAACGAGCAAGCATTATATTGTCTCTCTAGATGTGTTGCTTGTTCTATTTGTCTCGAAAAAATATTTACTTTGTTGTATGGCGATGAATCCTCTTTTCTATCTACTAATCCAAATACACATTAGGTTGGGGTTGTTTACTTTTGTCATCAATATTAGCTATCAAAAATCTCTAGGGACCGCAGATTGCTCTACCACTGCGTTGTTGAGGAACAACAGAAGATTCGATCTCATATAGTCCAATTATGTTGTTGTTTGTTGTATAGTCCAATTCATGTTCTCAACCCATGACCAAAAAAAACTCTTATAGCCCGTCCTACAAGCTAGCAAATCCAGCGGATTACTCAGCAGCTACATTAAGGTTGTGAGTTCTCGGCGAACCACAATTCAATTTAAATGGCAAGCAAGCTCATTGCCACTGTTCACCAAGGTTTGAATGGAAGAAGACAAGTGGAGTTCCTCATCAAGTTTGATAGTTTGGAATTTGGAATTTGGAGGTTCACTTTCTATATGGTACTTCCATTATATTAGTCTCTTAGCTCTCACAAGACAGCTGTTTTAACGGGAAGTGTGTGTCGCGTGATTTGTGGGTCAGAGGCATGTCATAGGCTAGAATAAGAATAGAAGGACAAGCCCATTATCCACTCAAGTTTTGAATGTTGAGCCACTTAGGCCCCATTTGGACATGGTTTGAAATCATGTTTCAAACCATGGTTTCAAATTATATTTAGACATGCAATTTGAATATTTTAAGTTATATTTTCTCTTATAGACATAAAATCTCCCCAAAATTGTGAAAACTATCAAAACATTCTCAATTCTTATACAATCTTTCCAAATGAGCAAGTCATAATTCATAACAAAATTAGTACACTACTAGAAGGCTTTTCTAAAAAATACAACATCAATTAATCAAACTTTAGTTCAATAAAAATGAAAATTTAACATGAACAATAATGTAACTCTTTAATATAATCCTCCCACATAAATTAAAGGTTGGTAGACATAAATAAAGGTTGGTGAAAGTTAATGAGATTGGTAAATGATTGATGGGGGTAATTGTTAAAAATATCTACCAACTTATGAGTCTTTTTTTATAAAAATATAAGCTTATGGGTTAAATTTTATATTTTAAAAAGTTGAAACCATGGTTTCAAACCATGAGTGAAAATGCATGTCCAAACGCTAGTTTGAAATCATGGTTTGAAAATGCATGGCCAAACGCCTGCTAACAAAATATGATTGATGGGGGTAATTGTTAAAAATATCTATCAACTTATGAGTCTTTTTTTATAAAAATATAAGCTTATGGGTTAAATTTTATATTTTAAAAAGTTGAAATCATGATTTCAAACCATGAGTGAAAATGCATGTCCAAACGTTAGTTTGAAATCATGGTTTGAAAATGCATAGCCAAACGCCTGCTAACTCAAGGGAATTTCTTGGCTATAAGAAAAGAAAAAGCAAATGGAGTGTTGGCCTCGTTGGGGGCCTTGATGAGGTGTTGCGGAGAAGTTTGATCTTCAAAAGTAGCGTCTCCTATTGACATGCTCCAATTAGTTTCACGTACAATCATTGAATTCACTAAAATAAATAGAGTTTAAGTTTTGTGTACGGTCAATGTACACTTTTTTTATACCATCTGGTAATATTAAACTGGTCTCTCAAACCACTGTTATTTTAATTTCTTTTTCACCAATCAGTGATTTAATTACTCATCCGTTTCCTCACTCTTTTTGCCTCTCGTACCCATATAACAGATGTGACAGTAGTCTTTTTGCCAAATTTGTTGTGAAGATTGGTATCAAACTAAACACCAAATATTTGGAAAAAGTGTAAGGAGAAAGGGTATGGTATTAAGTTCTCTAGTGTATATATTCAATATGCATGTAGACTTTTTGAATTAGATAAATAAAGTCCATGAACTTTAGCACCAAAATCTCCAAATCTGTGATTTAACCGATATTGACGATGGAGTTTGAATAAAATCTATGAAGAAATTGTACTTAAATAATGTTGGAAAAGAAAATGATTCTAATTACAAGTACAACTTGGAAATAATTTTAATTACAGTAGAATTAGGATCCGACTGGTCTTAAGAATTTTATTAGTAATTTTTTTTTTTTTGAAAAGGTAATACTTTATTAATAAGTTACTGTGATTAATTACCATTAAAATTACCTGATGGTGTAAGAAGCTTTGTACGTTGACAGTGCACAAAACTTAAACTCAAATAAATATAAATAATTGATTTCAAATTCAATAATCAAATGAACTATGATAGAATCCATAGGATCGTGATGGGATAGAATAATCTCGGAACTAATTAATATCTATAACCAAATGTGGGATTAAATATTCCTGCATTTTATCTCAATCATTATCCTAATCCCGCATACCAAACAACCCCCTAAAATGTCACATTCTATAATTTAGTTCACGTCAAACATTTGATGGTGTCATGCAACTTGACAAACATGGAGCTTTTGATATTATCCCCTTGATCTTTTGTTACTTATATTTATTATTAAAAGTTTTGTTTTGTTTCTCTTTTTCTTTTTAAAAATTGTAAAACTAGACGCACTAATCTAACTTTCCCACTGATAGGATGAATACGTCTTTGTCCACTTTGTTTCAGTTTTTTTCTTGCTGATTGTTCCATGTTAAATTGTTTAATTAACTCAAATTTTCTAATAAACTTCTAGTTTATTAAATTATCTATCAAACCGTGAAGTTAACCAAAAAAAAAAAAAACAAAAAAAAAACAAAATATGTTTGCATAACTTTAAGACTTCCTGATGAAAAATTGTACATATGGACAAAGATCTTATTTTGGTTCGTCAACTGTAGAAATGCATTACAATTTACTACATTTTAATTTTTAAAAGTATTTAGTTCGAATTATTATTATCCTCAAATGCTTTTTTTTTTACTCGCCAAAAGGCACCATAACACTAGAAAAAAATCAAATAGGTAGGTTTCTTTTTCTTTTAACTTTTAATTTTATAAAAATATCTTAGACCTCATTGTTTGCATTTCATGAGATTTTATAGTCACAAAAATCACATAACCTCTTTAAGATACATAAGTTTGGAAAATACTTAATTTCTTTCTTAAACTTGCTGCTCAGTCACAATAATCACATTCAAGATGAAATAGTAATTATATAGGGTGAAAAATTATTTACATTCGATATTCATAACAATTCAATAAATATATGACACATGTTTTCACATCATTAAATTAGGTGTCGGTAAGTCCTTATGGTTATACACTAGGCTAATCTATTCTCCTTCCGTTCATATTTATTTGTCAGAAATAATAAATAAAATAATAATTTTATCATATCACTTCTAGTTATTCTAGTTATAATAAGTCATCAATATATTAAGAAATGAATATCTATTGTTAGTATACTGAATAAGTTGGAGTGGATGCAAGAATCTTTGAACCTTCCTTTTATATCTTAGCCAACCAATTGCATGATGTACACGTTACCATCATACAGGAGGTTGCAACAATTATTGCAATTTTGAAGAAAGCTCCCATCTTTTTTTTGTCAGCACAACAAACAAAAACATGAATCATGTGGACAACACTGACAAAACAACACTAATCGTTACGTTAACAAATCATAATTGACACCCATGTTTTTGGCCAATAGGCTTCACTTTCCCCAAACGTTACAAGAATAAACAAAGCAAAACAGTGTAAAAGTACGAGAAAATAACAAAAATGGTCCGTTATGTTTGGAGGCTGGTTCAAAATACTCCTTATAGTATGTTCTGAACAAATTCGATCCTTCAAGTTTGTGAAAAAGAGCATTTTTAGCCTGCGTTAAATATTTACCAAACTCTATCTGTTAGATTTAATGGGAGCTTTGAAAAAAAAAAGGATTTTGCGGGAACTCATATTTGGAGATATAGATTTTACAAGTTTTGCTATATCTATGGAGCTTGGTACAACTTTTTTATGTGTAATATTTGATGTGTTTGGTATATTTTTTCGTTTCTAGTATAGTTATGTTATAATTTCTCGAATTTGAGAAGACTTTCATGATATTTATGATTTAATATATTTTTTTCTACAGTTCTCCTCAAATCTAAAGATAAAATTTGTTAAAATAGTTGACAGAGACTAAGTGGCTCTTTGGCACGAGTATATTTTACTCTTTTACGGAGTTGAATTTTGAAAATCATGTTTGGCCAGAAAAATTTCGGAATTCAACTTTTGAATTCCTAAATTTAAAAAACACAAAAGAGTTATTTTCACTCCAAATCACTCACAAAAATTATTAAACAACTTCAATTTATATTCATGGCCAAACACTACTCCAATTTTCAAATAAGTACCATTTTTTAATTTAAAAAATAAAAACAACAATTATGACCAAACAGGCCCTAAAAAGTACTCATTTCTGATATATTGAAAGGACAACATTGTTCAGAGCAATACTTTAGGGACTATTTTAAACCCAGACCCAACAATAAGTGGACCTCTTTTGCATTTTCTTTAAAAAATTACCTTTCTATAGCCGCCTACTTTCATTGTATCTTCTAGTTCATTAAAGTCCTACCAAGAAATGTCAAATTTCATGATATTTATGATTTAATCTTTTTTTTTCGCAGTTCTCCTCAAATCTAAAGATAAAATTTGTTAAAATAGTTGACAGAGACTAAGTGGCTATTTGGCACGAGTATATTTTACTTTTTTACGGAGTTAAATTTTGAAAATCATGTTTGGCCAGAAAAATTTCGGAATTCAACTTTTGAATTCCTAAATTTAAAAAACACAAAAAAGTTATTTTCACTCCAAATCACTCACAAAAATTATTAAACAACTCCAATTTATATTCATGGCCAAACACTACGCCAATTTTCAAATAAGTACCATTTTTTAATTTAAAAAATAAAAACAACAATTATGACCAAACAGGCCCTAAAAAGTACTCATTTCTGATATATTGAAAGGACAACACTGTTCAGAGCAATATTTAGGGACTATTTTAAACCCAGACCCAACAATAAGTGGACCTCTTTAGTCATTTTCTTTAAAAACAATTACCTTTATATAGCCCCTTATCTTTCATTATATCTTCTAGTTCATTAAAGTCCTACCAAGAAATGTCAAATTTCATGTGGGGTTTTCTTCTTCTTGCATTATTTTTCATTAATGGTGGTTTTTCTATAGACCCAAATGCACAAAAGAGATTAGACAAAGTTTTTAAACTACCTGGTCAAGGGTTTAATGTGAACTTTGAACATTATTCAGGGTATGTAACTGTAAATCAAGAATCTGAAAGAGCACTTTTTTATTGGTTCTTTGAAGCTGTTGATGATCCTTCTTCAAAGCCCCTTGTTCTTTGGCTTAATGGAGGTATTATAACTCATTCCCATTTTGCCCTTTCTTTTGTTTGATTATATTTTCTTGTTCTCTTTTAGCTTGTGTTATGTTGGTTTTTTTTTTTTGACTCTTTTGTTGTATATCCTGTTTTATTATTGCTTTATTCTGAGCCGAGAATCTCTTGAAACAGTCTCTCTACCTGTACGAGCAGGGATGGATTGAGAGGGTGGTGAGGGTGTTCACCCGCGATAAAAAATAACATTGTATATATAAGGTAGATTTTCTGTATTTATATATATCTATTAACTTTTAAATATCCTGAACATACGTAAAAGATCAGCTCAAGCGGTCCAGGGCGTTCAAACTTAAATCTAACGTCCTAGGCTTGATTTTCAGGAGCAACGTTATTTTTTATATTTAGCTCTTATTGTTTTTTTCCTAATCTTTGAGTGAAAATTCTGGATCCGTCACTATTTATAAGGTAGGGGTAAGGTATGTGTAGTCTCTATCCTTGTCAGACTCCGCTTGTGGGACGACACTGGATATGTTGTTGTTGTCTTTTGTTGTATATAACAAAAAGGGTTAATAGCATTTTTGGTCCCTCAATTATTGGTATATTCTGACTTGGTCATTGTGATATATGACTAAGCACATTTAACCTTTAAAATTTGATTGCATTTTCTTTATTCTCTTTTAGCTTGTCTTGGGTTAGTTTTAGTTTTTTTTGTTTGATTCTTTTCTTGTATATAACATAACAAAGTTTAAGAGCAGTGGTGGAGCTAAGTTGAAGAAAGAGGGGATTAGTTGAAAAATTATACTTTACAAATAGGAGAGAAAATGACAAAAATGGTCCTTTATGTTTAAGAGTAGTTTCAAAATAGTCCCTTAAGTATGCATTGAACATTTTTGATCCTTTAAGTTTGTTGTTTAAGAGTAGTTTCAAAATAGTCCCTTAAGTATGCATTGAACATTTTTGATCCTTTAAGTTTGTAAAAGTTAACACTTTTATTCTCCATCAAATAACTCAGCACCAAGCTTTGCCCTTTCCTTTGCTTGATTACATTTTCTTGTTCTCTTTTAGCTTGTCTTTGGTTTGTTTTGGTTGTTTTATTTGATTCTCTTGTTGTATATAACAAAAAAAAAAATAAGAACGTAGGTTGAAGAAAGAGGGATTCCTTGAAAAATTATACTGTGCTAATAGGAGAGAAAATGACAAAAATGGTCCTTTATGCTTAAGGGTAGTTTCAGAACAGTTGCTTAGGTATGCATTGAACATTTTTGATCTTTTAAGTTTGTCAAAAAGTTAACACTTTAGTCTCCATTAACTATTTTGCCCATGTTTTGCCAACTATTTTGCCCATGTTTTGCCCTTTCTTTTGTTTGATTATATTTTACTTTGTTTGGTTATTTTGTTTTGATTCTTTTGTTGTATTGAAGAAGAGTGGCAGAGCTAGGACAATAAAGAATGGGAAAAATGACAAAAGTGGTTCATTATGTTTAAGGGTAGGTGTAAAATAGTCTCTTAAATATGCACTGAACAGTTTTGGTCCTTTAAGCTTGCTAAAGTTAACACTTTTAGTCTCCGTCAAATATTTACCGAAGAGATTTGTTAAATTTAACAGAAACCCTGAGAAAAATGAAATTAGCGGGAACTCACATTTAGAGGTGCAATTCTTGTGGTTTTTGTTATTTTTAATTTATTTCTAGAGTCTGGTTGTAGCTTTTTGAGGTGTAATTTCTGCTATTATTTCTTTTATATCTTTTTGGTGTCTAGTGCAGCTTTTTATGTTGCATATTTTAGAATTTGACGGTACTTTCTTGATGTTTATGGTTAAATTTTTTGTCCATTATTTCCGTCAAATCTAATGAACATAAATAGCTAAATATTTGACGGAGACTAAACTTGTTAATTTTTGTTTTAATTTTTGACAAACTTAAAGGACCAAAAACTGTTCAGTGCATATTTAAGGGACTATTTTGAACCTACCCTCAAACATAAGGGACCATCTGTTGTCATTTTCTCAAAGAATTCATGTTTCGGTTAAATATAAGATGTTGAATCCTTTGATGTAAGAGAAAACTCTAGTGAAGTGGCAAAGGGGTTAAAAGGTTGTTACTTTTGAATCCCCTTGTATAAATTCCTGGCTCCGCCAGTTTTGAAGAGTCATCAATTCCCATATGCTTGAAGTTGAATGATCATCTTACTCTTGACAAAGATTTATTGAAAGAATATTTCTTGGTTGCTCAATGTGGTTGATTGTGTTATGCCAATTATTTGTTTGTTAATGATTTTGGGTTCTTACAGGGCCCGGATGTTCATCGATTGCCTATGGGTTAGCTGAGGAACTTGGGCCTTTTCATATTGAGGAAGATGGGAAGAACCTTTATTGGAATCCTTACTCTTGGAACTTAGGTATGTTTCACATACTCCGTCCTTTTTGCTACAAAAAGTTTATGCTACTGTTGTGGGATTTTATATGCTCGTCAAAAATGTCATTTTTATGAGATGTGTAACATGAGGCCCCTTCATTCCATTCACTTCAGCATTTTCAACATTAATACGAAAACTTTAGCAATTTCAAAACTTAAACTTTGTAGATTGTTCTTCGATTTCACTTGTTTTAAATGGTTCAGTATGAATTTCATTTTCGGATTAGAGGAAGCTTAAATTACGTTGTTGGAGAATCAAGGTTTGTTTTGTTCTTCCTCTTACTGATGGCCCGTTTACATGAAGTGAGACATAAAAAAATTTCTGATGGTATCTTCTCGATTGATTGTGATAGCAAAGAGATTCTTGCAATGGTTATATTTGTAAATTTTAAGGGAAAGGACTAACATTTTTTTGGGGGAAAGGAGCGACCAGGTTCCAACTTATTTTAGCTAGTACTGCTGTCTATAAAGTTGTCTTGTTGTTGGTGAACAAAGAACGATACATGGATTTTACTCTTATTGTATCTGTTTTACGAACTTATAAGTATGGAGTCTGACTTAGTATCTATTTCTGCAGCTGCAAACCTGTTATTTCTCGACTCTCCTGTTGGAGTTGGTTATTCCTACTCAAACACTTCATCTGATCATCACAACAATGGTGACGCTCGGACAGGTAGTAGTTTGACCTTTTGAGTGTTTTTCCTTTGGTTATTGTTCATATATTTCTGTAAACATGTATTGAATTTCCTTCAATTGTTGCATTACAGCTGCGGACTCTCTTGCATTTATACTGGAGTGGCTTGAACGATTTCCAGAATATAAAGGAAGAGAGTTTTATATTACAGGAGAGAGCTACGCTGGTAAAATTATTTTTCTTTAGCTACATGCGAAATTTCTGTTTCCAATCATTTTCTGGTTAGCTGTATCCAGTGCAATATGATTAGATACCCTGGTCAATTGATTGTGACCAAATTTATGACACCGAATCGCGAGAGAACAAGAAAACGTGTTCACTAGAAATATCTTACATTTCTACCAAATGGATCCGGAACTTAAATAAGGAGATAGTATAGGCTTAATCGGAAGTCATTTAATCTTCAACTGACATTATGTTATTTGCTAACAATATTATGCTATTAACGGAACTATCAGGGAGGTTACAAAAGCGTCGCGCCTTCAACTGTAAGGCTTTAGGACATGCAGAAGTGAAACAGAATAGTAACAGGAAATAAAGGTGAGATTAGACAGGATTATGGTGCTCAAATGCACACAAGTATGATATTTAGCCTTAGCCTTAGCCTTAGCTAAGATGGATGTGTAATCATACAAGATTAGATAAGATTATAAATGGTTATATCTGACAGAAGGTGCAAGTAGCATATATAATGTACAAAATGAGAATATGGCACCAGAGATGGTTTGGTCATATCCTACGTAGACATCTAGACACTTATTTTTTGGTATTCAGACTTTTTTCTTGATCAAAATAAGTGTTCAAAAAAGGGCGAGATAAACTTAGAAAACAAATCGAGACAACTTGGGACCTATAATCCCTTTGAATCTAGGCGGACTTAACTAAGAATAAGATTTAATAAAAGCAAAATATCCATATAGGCGATGCTAACAAGTTGAACATGCCCAATGGAGCGGAATGGATAGAGGATTTATATGGTTGATACTAACTATTTGGATCGATTGCGTATTTATTGTTGTTGTTGTAATCTTCACAGAAGATAACAACTAAAATTTCTACAGTTTCGCTGTACTACTTTGTGCGTGTTTCTTCGGCAGAATTCTACTGTATGTTTCTTGGAAATTGAATTTCCTTCTTTATATAGGCATTGTTATTATTGTTGTCTGTTTTTTGATAAATATCTTTCTCCCTGTGATTTATTTCTGCCGATATTTTCAATATTCAAAGATGTTGGGACGACAGCGATAATCTAGCCTCTCAACATTCGACTTATTTTGTAAAATATCTAGCTTCTCAACATTTGATAGGATTTTATGCAAGCTTTATGTTTACTCGAAATTTTTTAGTTCATTTCTGTTTGACAATGTTTACTTGAAATTTTTTAGTTCATTTCTGTTTGTTATCTTGGGTAGCTCAATTCAATTACTGAAACAACTGTGGTTTACTTATCCCTGATTGTGAACCAGGGCATTATGTTCCTCAGCTAAGTCAAGCTATTGTGAGGTACAATCATGGTGTAAAGAAGCAAGTGATCAACCTAAAAGGTTTCATGGTATGCATACCTCTTTCTCAACCCAATGCAAAACGGTCCCTTGTGTTTGAGGGTATGTTCAAAATAGTCCCTTAAAGTATGCACTTAACAGTTTTGGTCCTTCAAGTTTGTCAAAAATTAGCACTTTCAGTCTTCATAATATTTACTGAATTCATTCTGTTAGATTTATTGGTAACTATAAAAAAAAAAAAAAAGGAAAATAGCGGGAACTCACATTTAGAGGTACAAATTTTGTAGTTTCTACTATTTTTAGTTTATTCCTAGAGTTTGGTGCAACTTTTTGAGGGCACAGAGTTCGGTAAATAGTTTATGAAGACTAAAAGTGTTAACTTGTGACAAAACTTAAAGGACCAAAACTGTAAGTGCATACTTAAGGGAATATTTTGAACCTACCCTCAAACATAAGGGACTATTTTTGTCATTTTCTACATACAAGATTATCAAAGACAAAACAATTTGCATTTGTGTGGTTTAGTACTAAGTAATGAGCATTGCAGGTTGGAAATGCTTTGACTGATGACTATAATGATCACTTAGGACTATTTCAGTTCATGTGGTCAGCTGGAATGATTTCTGACCAAACATTCAAGCAGGCGAATGCTTTGTGCGACTACCAATCATTTATAAGACCCTCAGAGCAGTGTGATAAGATTCTTGATCAGGCTAATGAAGAACTTGGACATATTGATAGCTACAGCATCTTCACCCCGGCATGCACAGCCAAGTTTAGTATACTAAATCACTTGCTCAAAAGGAGCAATGTAAGTGACCGGAACTTTACTCTCGCGTTAACTCTATTCACTTAGTGTGCATGGTTATTTTGTAGTGGTAATGGTTAACATCATACTTTCTTCTATTTATTTCCATTTTCCTGTAGGATGATTGGGATGTTATCAATATGCTACCTTTTTAGTATAGACCTCTTAGATTTGATTGAAAATGTAATTCTAGAACACATGCTGCTTCAAAATGCTTTATATAGATCAGTTTGAGGCTTGTGAAAGAACAGAATATTAAAATGTTGTTACCAATCAAAAAAAAAAAAACACAAAAGAAAAAGAAAAAAAGAACAGGAGATTAAAATGTTGAAAAAGCTTAACCGATCAAATTTTGTGCCTTTAAATAGAGGGTGGGCCATCTGAGAAGAAGCTATGATCCATGCACAGAGCAGCACTCCCAGATCTACTTCAATCTTCCTGAAGTTCAGGAGGCTCTTCATGTTCATAAGAGAAACTCATCGTTCAAATGGGTAACTTGCAGGTATTTTCGTTTTGTTCATTTAGTGGATATCTCTTCCAGATCTAGGGGAATTCAAAGTTGCAACCTTGTAGCTAACCGAAAGTTGGTATCTGGAGCGAACGATATTTTAGCAGGCTACGACAACAAAAGATTTCTCAATTTGATTTCAATGAAAAAGAATTAAGAAAAGGCAATCAGAGAGCAGCCTTGCCATTTCTTCTGTTCTTTAGCAGCAAGTTACTTTGTTGTTACTTTTCTCTCATTTCTTTCCTCTTTCTTTCAAATAAAAACTAGACGAGGATAAGAAGTGTACACGGAAAGTGGTTTGCAATGGTTTCAAAAGTTGAGGGTCGCTTGTCTTCCAAAAGAAAGAAAAAACTAAGGGTGCGTTTGGTACGGAGGAAAGTATTTTCCAGAAAATGTATTCCAATTTTTCAATGTTTGGTTGGAAAACATTTTCTCTAGGAAAACAAGTTCTTTAAAAATAAGGAAAATGACTTCCGTAGTGGAAATAGGGAAAACAAATTCCTTCGTACCAAACACACCCTAAAGTCCATGGGGCAAAAGAGATGTAGAAGGGGATCTAATGCAATTTCTTTACTGTTTAACAAGAGCCAAAATGCATTTTTCTGTACGTTAATCTTCTCAGTGAGCTCCTTTGTCTTTTAATTCTGAATGTCTTATACTAGGTGGTGCCACGTATTTACTCATTTGCCCTACTTGCAGTGAAGAAGTATCCACTGGTTGGAAGGACTGTCCCAAAACAGTTCTGGACGTCTATCGTGAACTGATAGAGTCAGGCCTTCGTATTTGGGTTTTCAGGTGTGCTTTAATCCTAATACTTAGCTTTTCTTTCTCTTCTCAGGTTTACTTGTTAAGTTGCAAGCATTGAGACTTTAGGATGCAAAAAAGAACCAATGATTGCGTTGAATGGGTTAAAATCTAGGTCCACAATTTGGATAGTTGGATTGGCCAAAGGGAATATGAGTCTTAATCCAGTCTCTCTGAGCCATACATGTAAGAAAAGGAAGGGTTTCAATTAGAGCAATTGGATTCCCAATCACAAGTAACCAAAATGATTGTGGGGAATAGTAGGAGTGAGGTGAGAGTGCCTCTGTTGCAAATATTTGATGATACTTTGCTCTAGCAAGTACTCCCTCCCCTTCAATTTATGTGATATAATTTGATTGGGAGTGAGAAAGACGTTAGACTTTTGGAATTTGTGAAAACGTGACATTAGATTTTTGTGGCTATAAAAGCATGCTATTAAGTATTAAGGATAAAATGGGAAGTTTAAAGTTAAATTGTTTCCAAATAAAGATGTGTCATTTTTTTTGGAAGAGACAAATTCTCCCACTAACGGGAGCTCTGACAAAATGCTGCTTACGTTAGTATCTTTTTTTCTTTTCTATGCCAGTGGTGACACAGATGCTGTGATTCCAGTTACATCAACCCGTTACAGCATAGATGCTCTAAAACTGCCAACCGTTGGTCCCTGGCGCGCTTGGTACGATGATGGACAGGTATTTTCGTTGCTCAATCTTGTTGCCTTTTCCATTTTTAGTCCTCTAGAAGTACATCTCTCTCTAGTTTTGCAATCTCGTACTTCTTGATTTAGTGCCAATGCTGATCCGGTCCAACTACTATCATACTATGATGATGTATGAATGTGTAAAACAGGTTGGAGGATGGACACAGGAGTACAAAGGGCTGACATTTGTCACAGTAAGAGGTGCTGGCCATGAAGTTGCTCTGCATAAACCGAAGCAAGCTCTCACTCTCATCAAGTCATTTTTAGCAGGAACATCCATGCCTAAATTGGAACAAATTAGTGACTCTTAGTTCCGCCTTTTTTCCTTTTCCAAGCTTATGCTTGTTTATCTTTAGCGGGAGGAAGCTATACCGAGATGAGCAAAAACAATTGTTACATCGACTGCAGCTACCTGCCTTGACATTTTATAAAAACTCGATGCCACGCTTCTGAGTTGTAAGATTTTATTACTAACTTTTATCTAAAACAAGCATGAGCATACCTTCCTTTTACTCCGTAAGGCAGCTGAAATAGAACCAAATCTATGTTGGATTTATATGATTTGTGAATGAATTATATTCTACTTCTCTTGCCATCCCTATGTTTGTGCTTCATGAGTTTCAGTACTTGTAAATCAGTTAGAATTTCTGGATGGCTAAGAGTGAAAAGTTTTAAGTGAAAGATTTCAACTTCAGATCTCTACTCCAAAAAACAAATTTTGTATTAAAGGGAAATAAGGAATTAGCGGTGGCGGAGCCAAGTAGGTGGAAGGGGGTTCAATTGAACCGCTTTCGGTAAAAATTACACTATATATAAACGGTTAAAGTCATTTCCCACTTAAATAGAAATGTTGAATCCCCTTAGCTTCTTCGTGTATTTATTTCTTTATATTTTGAACCCAACAGTATACCGGTATAATCCACAACTTTATATTTGGATTAATGTGGTTGCGCCACTAAAATTTAGGAGGTTGTGGGTCATGGTCTGGGGCGAAACTAGTAAGAGGGAACGGGTTCAATTGAAATTCCTTCCGTGGAAGAATTATATGGCTGCAAATAGAGCAACACATTTTTTTTTCTTATTATGCACAAACTATTGAATCCTCTTAAGGAAAAAACTTTAATTTTGTGGTAAAGGGAGCTTAAAAGTTATGTTAGGTCACAAGTTTAGATTCCAATAACATTTTAATGTCTCCACTAATCAAGATGACACTCTGATGTAATTAGTATTGAATTGCAGAAAATAAAGGAATTAAAGTAAGAACAAGAGAAAATTAATTGGTATTTCTTAATTGATAACCGGCTCAATGAGCATGTGAGCTACATATATTCCCCTTCCAGATGGAACTGGAGACTGACTTTGCAAATAAGTAATAAAAGACTAAAGTGTAAACATAATAACTTGCTAACTTAACCACTCAAGCAAACGTAAAACCACTCAAGCAAACGTACAACCCTCTAAAGCAGCAGAATAGAACAGGTCATATCAGTACTCCCCTCTCAAAATATTCCTTGACCTCAAGGAATAAATGCAGGAAACCTCACTTTGAGAGCATTGGGATCTTCCCAAGTAGTATGAGCTTCACTCAGTTTATCCCAGTGCACAAGGAATTGAACCACAACTTTGTTCCCCTTCTGAATCATCCTTCTATCCAATACCTTAACAGGAGAGGGGCAATAGGGACTAGCCAAATCAAGTACTGGAGGATGTTGATAGGAACCTCATAGCAATACTTTAAGAGCGACACACGAAATGTAGAATGAAGAAGTAAGTGGGGTGGAAGGGACAATTTATAAGCAACTTGCCCAATCTTTTGCAGTATTTGATAAGGACCATAGTATGTGAAGGACAACTTTGAGAAATGTTTATTGGACAAAGTTAATTGTCAGTAAGGTTGGATTTTCAAATAAACCCAATCACCAACCTGGAACTGTCTGCTTGTCCTTTTCTTATTAGCCTGATCAACCATCCTTTGCTGGGACCTAAGTAAATGAAATTTGAATAACTGCACCTTCAATTCTCTAGCTAACAAACTTCTGTCCAACTCTAGGTTCTTTGAGTCCCCTTGAATGTAGGGCATATGTAATGGCGGGGGCTGACCATATAAAGCCTCATACGGGGTAGACTGAATGGAAGTGTGAAATGTGGTATTATACCACCATACTGCTAAGGATAACTATTCAACCCAATCAGTCACAGAATCTGAACAATAACACCTTAAGTAAGTCTCTAAACATTTGTTAATTACCTCAGTCTGACCATCAGATTGAGAATGGTATGCAGTTGAGGTGCTTAATGTCACCCCTTGGATAGTAAACATCTCTTGCCATACTTTACTCATGAAAACTGGATCTTTATCACTGACAATGTCTACAGTCATTCCATGTAACTTAAAAATATGTTCCATGAATAATTTTGCAATATCCATGGCTGAGTATGGGTGATGTAAGGCAATAAAATAGGCATACTTGGTAAGCCTATCCATAACCACCTATATAACCTCTTTTCCCTTTGATTTAAGCAGACCTTTTATAAATTCCATACTAATGTTGCTCCAAGCCACAGTAGGGACTTAAAGAGGCTGAATAAGACCAGGATAAGCAGAATGATCATACTTGCTTTTCTGGCACACATCACATCTTTTAACAAAAGCTTCCACATCACCTTTTATTCCCTTCCAGTAGAATTGGCCAGAGATTTTCCTGTAAGAATGGTCAATACCCGAATGTCTACCTATCACAGAACAATGCCATATCTAAAATATTTCCTTCCTTAAATATGGATCAGCACCTATAAGCAACTTTCCATTCTTTCTAAGTTGTTGATTAATGAAAGAATAGCCCTTAACCTCCTCTTTTAGTTCAGTTATCTTATGAATCAGTTTAGTAAGTGCAGGATCTGCCTTTCAACTATCCATAATAGCCTACAATAAATCCGTTCTAACTCAGGATAGAGAAAGTGCAGCTAATTCCACAGCTGGCATTCTAGAAAGAGCATCTGCAGTTTTGTTCTCCTTGCCTTTCTTGTTTTCAATTTCAAAATCAAATTGCATCAGCTTGGTTATCCATTTGAGTTGGGAAACAGTATGCAACTTTTGTTCCAGCAAAAACTTAAGTGCCTTTTGATCAATTTTAACAATGAAATGTCTGCCCACCAAATATTGTCCCCATCTAATTATTGCCATTACCAGTGCTAACAGTTCCTTATCATAGACTGACATAGCTTGGTGTTGTTTTGATAGTCCTTTACTGAGATAAGAAATAGGTTTTCCTTGTTGCATAATTACAGCCCCAATACGTACATCACAAGCATCAGTTTCAACTGTGAAAGTGAGGCTAAAGTCAAGCAAAGCCAACACAGGTGCACTAGTCAAAGCATTCTTCAGTTTCTGAAAGGCCACATCTTCCTTTGCATACCATTTAAAGCTATCTTTCTTCAATAAATCAGTAAGAGGCTTACTTATCTGACCATAACCCTTGATGAACCTCCTATAATATCGTCTAGCCAGACCCAAAAAACCCCTCAATTGTTTGAGTGTGGAAGGGATTAGCCATTGATGAACTGATTGAATCTTCTTGGGGTCAGTAGAGACACCCCTAGCAGATATAAAATGCCCCAGATATTCTACACATAAAACAACAAATTGACGCTTGGATCTTCTAGCATACAGTTGGTGCTTATTCAACAGTTGAAAAGTAATGATCAACATGTTCTTCCAGACTTCTACTAAATATCAAAATGTCATCAAAGAAGACTAGAATGAATTTCCTTAAATAATCCCTAAATACATGGTTCATAAGGCTTTGAAAACTGGAAGGAGCATTAGTAAGGCCAAAAGGCATCACTACATACTCATAATGTCCAAATGAGTCCGGAATGCAGTCTTATGAACATCTTTAGAAGCCATTCTAATTTGATGGTAGCCTGACCTAAGATCAATTTTAGAAAAGATCTTTGACCCTCCCAACTCATCGAACAGTTCTTCAATGATAGGAATAGGGTACTTATCTTTAATAGTGATCTTGTTCAAAGCCCTGTAATCAACACATAATCTCCGACTTCCATCTTTCTTACCAACCAACACCACAGGGGAAGCATAGGGACTGCAACTATGTTTAATGAGTCCTTGCTCATGTAGTTCTTGCACTATATTCTCAATTACATCTTTCTGAACTGGAGAATATCTGTAAGGTCTAGCATTGACTAGATTCGACCCCTCTTTAATTGGAATATGATGATCAAACTGCTCTCTAAAAGGTAACAATTCATTAAGCTCCTGAGACACCTTCTTAAATTCCTGCAAATCTTTCTGAACAACAATTGGTTCAGGAGTTCCATCATGTACTGCCCGTGTTCCTGTATGCTTTTCATCCCTTAAAGTTACCTTAATCATGAACAACTGAACCTGATCATTAGATTTCTGTAAAGCTGAAGATTCTACCATGGCCATCTTGGGGTTAATTCTTTTAAGTGACAATAATCTTCCCTCATAAAAAAACATCATAGTCAGCTGACTGAAGTTAAAAACAATATCCCCCAAGTTACTTAGTCATTGCACACCTAGGACCATATCACAAGTTCCCAAAGGTAACAACAAAAAATCAGCTCTGAAAACTGAGCTATGCAAGAGCAATTCAACTCCTCTACACATCCCAGAAACAGGAATTGAGTTTCCATCAGCTAAACTAGCATCCTGAACTCCACATGAGTCAACTCTCCATCCCAACTTAGCCCCCTATCAACGAAGTTATGGGTTGATCCAATATCTAGCAAGACATTAGAAGGTCTTTTCTGACAATACCCTATTAACCTCAAAGTTCTGTATCCTCTAGTACCTTAGAGAGCAAGAATAGAGATCTCACAAGATTCAGCTACTTCCTCCAAATTGAATACTTCCTCCACCTCTTCTATAATTTCGTCTTCTTCCAACTCCAACAGGTACAGCTGAGCTTTAGCTTCGCATACATGCCCAGGCAAGTATTTTTCATCACATAAGTAGCACAAACCTTTGGTCTTTTTTTCACTCAGTTCAGCAGGAGTGAGTCTTCTTCTTTTGAGCCTATCATTAGATGGTTGGGTAATACCCTTGGGAAAGTGGTTCAAGGGTCTAGTCAGTGGTTTACTAGAAGAAGAATTAGAAGCTAGAGGTTTATTAGCATTCTGAGTAGGCAAGGACAGGGAGTTTTTTATGTCATTAGCTTGTTTTAGGAAGTTAGATTCTTGGAGTTTAGCTAAGTAGTATGCTTGAGGGAGGGATTAAGGTTTGAGGAGTTTTACAGCGTCTCCTAGTTCTGGCTTTAAGTTTTCCAAGAAAATACTAATAGCATAACTAGGGTCTAAATTGAGTCTAGTCATTGCTCTATCAAATGACTCCTAAAACTCTGCAACACTTGCAGTTTGTTTCAACTTCACCAATTCACTCATAGGATCATCAAACTTTGCACCAAACCTGGCAGTTAAAGCCCATATATACTCTTCCCAGCTGGGAGGAGGCAGTTGAGCATGGGACCTGCTCCTCATATAGGCACTGTGCCATTGTAAAGCTAAGTCATCTAAATGCATAGATGCTACTTTCACCTTCTGATGATGAGGCACCTCATCCATGGAAAAGAACTGTTCAGCTTGATACCACCAATCCTAAAAGTTAATACCACTGAACCTAGGAAAATCAACTCTGTATTGTCTTAGAATTGAGAGTGGATGATGGAAATGGAAAGTGGATGTTGTTCTGAGTTGGATACTGGCCAGAATATGGTGAATAAGCAGGAAGGGCATTGGGTGTTAAAATTCTACTAGGCATTGTAGAGTATTGAGAAGTGTGAGGCTGATTCTGGAAATTTGGGGTCTGAAAAGGAATTTGTGAATTGGGGTTTTGGAAATTGGGAATTGGTGATGAATTGGGTAAGGAACATGGAATTTTCCCAACCGAAGTAGATGGTTATGTTTGCTTGAGTGGTTGTACATGCTCAAGTGGTTAAGTTATTTAGCAAGTTATTATGATTACACTTTAGTCCTTTATTTCTTATTTGCAAAGTCAGTCCCTAGCTCCATCTGGAAGGGGAATATATGTAGCTCACATGCTCATTGAGCAGGTTATCAATTAAGAAATACCAATTAGTTTTCTCTTGTTCTTACTTTAATTCCTTTATTTTCTGCAATTCAATACTAATTACATCAGTGGTATCAGAGCAATTTCCTGCTCAGTAGGTAAAATCATGGCGGGTGAAATTAAAGAAGTTCTCAATCGGTTGGATCGTATGGTAATTGAAGTTGCTAACTTCAATCAGCAGCAGAATCAGTTGGAATCCATGAATGAGAAAGCATTTCGTGAACTGAAGAACTAAATGTAAACATAATAACTTGCTAACTAACTTAACCACTTGAGCATGTACAACCACCCAAGCAAAAGTACAACCCTCTAAAGCAGCAGAATAGAACAGGTCACATCACACTCAACTACTAGTTATATATCCATCTCAATGCAGAAAGTATAAAAAAAACATCTCATAATCTATATAATCAGAAAATTGATCAGGAATACCTATAGTACTGGTGGATGCCTTAGGAAGGGTTTTCTTTTTACTGGTTTGAAAGGATGATTGTGCCATGGTGAAATGCAAGACAAAATAGAAAATAAGGAAGGTGAAGCAATTTTGACAAAATTCCATACAAAATGTCCAGAAGGAGCATTATTGATGAATTGAAGACGGGAAGATCAAACAGTTTTGACAAAATCCAATACAGAATGGTCAGGGGGGCATTGTTGAATGAATTGACTTCGGTTTGATTTCCTAAAACACAAGCATATTGGAAAAATAGATGTCTAGTAAAGGTGTGTGCGCTATTAAAAAAAAGCCAGATTAATCCTAAACCAAATGTTATGAGCCAAAATTAAGTAGCAAGTAATTTGCACATGGGCAAAGGTCTATTTTTTAATTAGCTACATTCTGGTATACATGGGGAATTATGGCTTGCAATTGGGATATTGAAAATTGAATATTGAAATAGATTTTCCCCTTCTCTATTACGTTTTGGTTATTGGCTTCGCCAATGACGCGGCCAATCTATTGGATAATATGTTCAAGAATCATTCTTGCACTTGGTACCTTAATTGGGATTTTCCTCTGTCTCTGTTTGAGTCTTAACACCAAACAATATGGGCCACTAAGTGAAAGTACAACTTTTACAAGAGATGTAATCTTTTTACCAAGTGCAATCGCGATTCATATTCTCAAAAGGTGTAATCTTGCTTTTATAAACTTAAACAGAACACAAATAGTGTCAGCCGAAAACAAGGCTAACAATATCAAGAGATCACTATACCTTGTTTGGATGGTTGTTGCTTATCGTTTTATCAATTCATAATGTATCATATTATATTGTAGTATTATTTTGATGAAGACAAAAATTGAATAGATTGTATCCTTTCCTGTCATTACATAACACCACACATCAATAATTTGAAAAATAAACCTACAAGAAAAGTATGGTACAAGGTAGAGCCATTATAAGAAAAGGTAGAGCCATTATAAGAAGATAGGGTAAAGGATAAAATAAGATTACAGTCAAACATATCTATAATGGCCACATTTGTCCGAAAATTTTATGGCTACTATAGTGAAGTGCTGTTATATATGTATATTGACATTTGATATGTAGATATCATTTAACTGTTATAAACAAAAGTATGCAAACAATTATTTTTCTGTACTTTTTATGTTAAAAGAGAAAACAATATACTTGTTAAATTTTAAAAACCTCAATTGATTTTCATATCTTTTTAATTGAAAATTTATAAGACCAATAAATTATTAATAAATTCATAACTAGTTGTACCATACCGATAAAGAATTAAAATCTAAGGAACGTATGAATTTAAAATTAATGGAGAATTTAAATATTTCAAGTTTTACGTAAGAATTATACAATTGTAGGTTGTTTCGTAAATTCTAGTTTCTTAGTGATAATATAACGCTTGAATTCATGAAAAGTTTTGTCCAAATTTTAACAAAAGGGAATTCAATAGCTTTCTCTTAAACATTGTCTAACAGCTTAATAGTTGTCTCTTTTATCTCACCCCAGGCTCTTCATCAACACTTTCATCATCACCTTCTGCATCAGCTGTCTCTTGTTCATCTACTCCAATCACTGGTGCAATAATCTCTTCATCAGTGTAAGTTTCAAGGATTGAAAGTGTGGTGTCAGACTCCTTATAATTGGTAGCATCCATTGCTTGATTGTTGATATGGGATGAAATTTGGACTATAAGTGTTGACACACTACCAACATCCTTAACAAGTTCTAAATTTTCACTATTAACATTGGGGTTGTCATCTGTAGGTAGAATTACGGTATTTCTCCAACAATAGAGAATGGTAGAGATTTTATCATCATTTCATGGTTCTACAAGAGTGTTAATTGCTTGTCGTAAGTTGAACCTTGTCATTTACTATGTGCATGACATTAATGAATACTTTGATATTTATTTTATACTCAATATATTTCTTACAAAATATATTTATTTGAGCTTGACTGTTATAGAGAGATAATTTTACAAAGAGTGTATTGCTATAATGAATGTCACTGCTGTTATAGGTAGAATGTTGTTGTAGAGAAGTAAAATATAACATGAAAAATCGGTTCGAAGAAAATCAGGCCGTTATAACGAATGACAATTATACAGAGGTGTGACTATATTGGATAATAGCAAAGAACATCTCACCAAGTCAGTCGTCACATAAAGTCAGACTTTTCATCGTAACATAATGATAGATTTAACAATACAATACAATAAAATATAAATAAAAACAAACATATATTTAAACTAACAACATAAAATAATACAATAGGTAACAACCATCTAAACAAGCTTTAAAAATCTTAAATTTTTCCCCTCAAGGAAATTGGATCGGATCAAACCGATACATAGCAGTAGAGCAATTTTGTAACAATTCTATCTCTTCTGTAAATGAAAAAAATTTAAGCTTCACTTCTCCACAAGAAACTTTCATATATCCAGATTGATAATTGCCCTTTACCTCCACAGTAAAAATTCCAAATCCACTTGTCCTATTTTCCTTAGTGATGGCATAATCATCCATTATCTTGACTGGAAAATTACCAAAAGTCACTTGTATCGATGAACGCTCTCCAATTTGTTGACGATGAAGGCCTAAAGTATTCAGCCAGACAATATTTCCCTTGTAGGAAATCGAAGCCTCCACGTTTTTGTACTCGACTTCACGAGGGGCACGATTTTCGATGATGAAATCGATAGTCAAGTTTTGAGCATATAGAGATGAATTAGGCCATGGTAAAATATTAATACTAGAAGCTGTGATTGCTTCAATAGAAAAATTGGGAAAAGATTTGTTAGAAGAATTAGCAGCACTAAAGATCATTAAAATAAATAGCGACAAAATAGGGAGTAAGATTACAAGAATTCCTAGTACAGGATGCCTATTGAATAGGAGAACGCACTTTTTGTTTGCACAACATACAGCATGGTCTTGTTCATTGGATGAAACATCAAAAACATTAGAGGGGATATTGGTTTTTTCTTCCTTCAAAACCATAACGTCTAGGGTTATTGTAACAAAATAATTTCTAGGGTATAATTAAGAGTTAAGGAGGGCGGAATTATACTTTTATAGTGAGAAAATGATTCTAATTAATTACTCCTTTAATTAGGGAAAGATTGCAAAAATAGGACACTTAGTAGGTCAAGAAAAATAACAAAACCCTAAATCATAATAAGAGAAAAGTTGAAGGAAGTTAAAACGTTTTAGGTAAAGGAATAGGTCAGTTTTGGTGCAAAAATTAACAAAACGTATTGAAGAAGGTCAAAGGAAAGTTATAGCTTAGGTTACTTAAACTGCAAGTAACGTGGAATATCAAATACATGGTATGAATGAAATTAATTGGACCAGTAAATTTCGAAAAATTCTAGGTAAAATATGTACAAAAGGAAAAGAAATATTGGGCAGCAACTACAAAAGTTTTTTCGCTAGTTGATTTATATGCTACATTTATGAAAAAATCACTTTAATTATTGTGTTGAAAGCTTTTCATTTCAATAAGGGGTTCAAAAATGAAAAAGTAAACACACGAAAATTCAAGAAAATTCTACTATATATATACAAAATATATAGGGCAATTTGTAGGATTTCCCTTCGCTGGGGGTGATCATTAATTTTTGCCCCTCAAAATGGCGGTCTTTGACTTTTGCCCCTCAAAACGGTGATCTTTAATTTTTGCCCTTCAGGTAGAAATTCTGTATTAAGGCAGAATTTGCCAATTTGGGTCTTACAGGCAGAATTTACATGGACGGATTTGCCAAATTTTGCAACTTTTGCCTTGCATTTTTTTTACGGAGCTGGGGTTCGAACCCACAACCTTGAGGTATTAGGCGAAGGGCAAAACTTATAGACCACCAATTTGAAGGGCAAAAATTAAAGACCACCCCTAATGAAGGGCAATCCATGCAAACAAAGAAAAAGAAATATATATATATATATATATATATATATATATATATATATATATATATATATATATATATATAGAAAGGGCATTATTGAATGACTTGACTCCGATTTGATTTACTAAACACAACCATATATTTTTTTTTTTTTGCGCGGATTGCCCTTCATTTGGGGTGGTCTTTAATTTTTGCCCTTCAAATTAGTGGTCTTTAATTTTTGCCCTTCACCTAATACCCCGAGGTTCTGGGTTCGAACCCAGCTCAGTAAAAAAAAAAGAAATTTTTGCAAGACAGATGTTTGGATTCGCAAGGCAGAGTTTGGATTAAGATAGAATTTTGCCTATGCAAGGCCAAAATTCAACTATGCCTTGCGAATCCAAACTCTACCTTGCGATTCTTTTTTAAATTTTTTTTAAACAATGTAGGCCACTAAGCAAAAACTATGTTTTCTCGGACTCTGGAAAAATCTTGCCGCACCCGAGCAACATAGAGCAAAAGTACAACTTCCACAAGAGCAAGTGCTATGAAAATTAATACTACTAATAAGCATTCTCATCCAAAAGCCAGGGAAGAAGTATTTACTTTCCAACTGCAATCTCAATTGATATTCTAAGAAGATGTATTCTTGCTATTATAAACTTAAATAGAACACAATCACATATAGTGTCTAGTGAAAATAAGGCTAACAATATCAAAAGAGATCAATAATTTTTAATCTTAGTGGAACATTTTCGTAGCAATTCTGTCTCTTGTGTAATTGACGAAAACTTGAGCCTCACATCCCCACAAGAAACATTCATAATTCCATATTGATAATAATGGCCCTTTACTTCCACCGTGAAAACTCCAAATCCACTTGTCCTATTTTCCTTAGTGATGGTATAAACATCATAATCATCCATTATCTTGACTGGAAAATCACCAAAAGTCACTTGAATCGATGAAGGCTCTCTTTTCTGTTGATGGTAAAGGTCTAATTTATTCAACCAAACAACATGTCCGTGGTAGGAAATTGAAGCCCGCATGTCTTGATACTCAACTTATAATTAGCGTGATTTTCGACAACGAAATTGATAGTCAAGTTTTTGAGCAGAAAGGGTTGAATCAGGCCATGGTGAAAAACTAATATTAGAAGCTGTGACTGCTTCAATGGAAAATTTGGGAAAGGATTTCTCATCTGATATAACAATAAAAATAACTAAAAACAAAAGCAAGAGAAGAATTACAACTCCTCCTAGTATAGGACACCTATTGCATAATGCATCATGGTTTTGTTCATTGGATGAAACACCAATAACAGTAGAGGCATTGGTTTTTTCTTCCTTGAAAACCATAACGTAGGGCTATGTCACAAAATAATTCCTAGGAAGAGTTAAAGAGAGCATAATTAAATATATAACGTGGGGGAGCTGTGTTTCTTGTCCAAGTTGATAAAGGAATAGGTCACCTGTGGTCAAAAAATAATTAATGACTCCCTTAATTACAGAAAGATTACACTAGGTCAAGGAAAGTAACAAAACCCTAAAAAATAAGAGAACAGTTGGAGGAAGTTAAAACGTTTTTGGTTAAGGAACAGGACACTTTTGGTCCAAAAATAAACAAAGTCCTAAAAGGTATTGGAGAAGGTCAAAGGAAAGTTATAGCTTAGGTTAGTTAAACTACTAGTAACGTGGAATATAAAATAAGTGGTATGAATTTGAATTAACTGAGAACATTCTAGGTAAAATATGTACAAAAGGAAAAGAAAAATTGGCGGCAACTGCAAATAATTGGTCATTTGTTTATATGTGAGTTAATATAATATATCTCATCAGTATAATAATTTACACTATCGGGTCACATTTACATACATGTTGTAGCAAGTAACTTATCTCATTTTTAAGATTTTAAGAGAGTTTATTTGTAGATATCCTTTTGGATGATTAGATGATGTAAAAACTTATTTGCATTGACCGTATATAATGAACATGATTTATTTTGTTAACTAAATAACTAAATAATATTAACTCTGGTTTCCAAGTGAGAGTTGAGACATACCGTTGGATGACACTTAGAACCTGTTTGGCGTAGCAGTTTTAAGGCCAAAAGTGTTTTTTTTTTTTTGGAGAAAAAACACTTTTTTGGAATATTAGAGGTGTTTGGTCAATTAGTAAAACTGCTATTAAGTAGAAGCAGAAGCAGTTTTTCTGCGGTTGGGGAGCTTGAAAAAAGCAGAATGTAATTTTTTTCAAGACAAAAATATCCCTACCATAAATACATATTACCAAGTCCGCATTAGTCCATTAATTTTTAATTAATAATTATTTTTTATTTTATGTAGTATAAAGTTAGCTTTCACATATATAATAGACTTTATAATTTGTGGAATAATTTTAAATTTTATTTTGGAGGTAGATTTTTAGTATATTTAAATCATCATGTTGATATTATATCAATATTTAATTTACTTTTTTGATTCATATATGTATTATATTAATTAAAAAAAATTAATATGTACTTTTAAATTAATTAAAAGTAAAAACTTAATCAAATCTTTCATAGTAGATATTTAAAATAATATCTCTCTGTAAAATAATCTTAATAATAAACATCCATTGATAATTGTCTTTTTTCGTAATTTGACACTCAAAAGCACTTTTTTAAGAAGATTAGCTAAACACAATTTGCTTATTAAAAGCAGTCAAAAACACTTTTCAAATAAATTAGTCAAACACGAACTGGTTCTGACAAAAAATACTTTTTTGAAAAGTACTTCTCAAAATAAGCAGTTTTTAGCCGCTAGGCCAAACAGGCTCTTACAAGGAGATAATAAGGAACTATTTTTGTTAGGCAGATTTCTCATAGAATTAGCGTTTTAGGGAAACCTCTACTTTTCACAATTATTTGGTCCGTCACAAATCTGTATTTCCTTATGATGCATTACTATGTTATTATAATTAGCGTTTGAGCCAAAAAAAAAAAAAAAAAAGTGGAGGAGGAGTCTCATTGACTAGCGTGAATATTGGAACAAGATCTTAACTAATTACTAATTTGCTATTATTGATCTTAATTGTGGAGAATTAGTTAGAATAGGTTACACATTCTAATATTAATCTTTAACTTGATCAAGGTAAAATATATATCTCATCTCTTGCTCCATCAAGAATACACATAGGAGGATGTAGGCATATACTCAGTGGAATAATCGATATGCATCTTATAAAAAAATGGATTAATCCTAATTAACCATAGGGTTGGGAAACATAATTTAGCTTAATATTTCTATTCACATGCCAAAAATTATAGGCAAGTTAATAGCCAGCAAATTAAAAGAACGACTTTACAAGAGCAAGTGTTGTGAAAATAATGTGCACTCTAATTTAAAATCATGAGAAAAAAATATTTAATTTCAAACTTCAATCTCAGTTCACATTATTCTCAAATGATATGTATTTTGATTTTACAAGATTTGAATAGAAATAACGTGCAATGTATGGTGAACAAAAAGCTAAAAATAATCAATAGAATTATAAATCTCTAAAAATTCATTAACTCCTTAATTTGCGTAGTATATCGAGGTTTAGCATTTTTGTAGCAATTTTGTCTCTTGTGTAAATGACGAAAACTTAAGTTTCACATATCCACAAGAAATTAGCACACATTCAAATCCATAGATAATTCCCATTACTTGGGCTTCAAAATATCCAAATCCACTTGTTGTATTTTCCTTAGCAATGCCATTAACAACTCATCACCCCTTATCTTGACATGCGAATTACCAAAAATCACTTGTATCGAGGCACGCTCTCCTTTCTGTTAGACGATAAAGGTCTAACATATTCATCCAGATAAACCCGATAAAAATCAAGACCATTACATTTTTGTACTTAACTTGACGACGAGAAGAATTTTCGACCACCAAATTGATAATCAAGTTTTGAGCAGAAATTAGGGATAATGAATCAGGAAATGATGAGGAAATATTAATATTAGAAGTTGTGATTGCTTCAATAGAAGATCTGGGCTTAGATTCCTCATAAGATGCTTCAGCTGAAGAAACCAACCAATAAACTAATAAAATACTCCCCAAAATGAAACCAAGAAAGAATAAATGTCCTAATAAATCAGGAGTTCTATTCCATAAGCGATATAAATATGTACCTTGCACTACAAGAAATCTGGCTTTTTGTGGCGACAAATATTGCTAAAAAATCCCCAAAGGTCGCTACAAAATGTGTTTAGCAGCGACTATTGCCTTGCTGCAAGAACCTCCGTTGTTGAATGTTTAATACCATAACTTGGCTATCTATAATTGGGACAATCTTCATTGAAGGAGAAAGTTAAAGAAGTTGATAGATCACAAATTTATGATGGTATTTCTAGGGTTAAATAAGAAGATAAGAATAAGAGCTAAATTATAGTAGTTATAGAGTCTTAGGAGAGTATATATTGGGTAAGTATGCACCAGGCACTTGTTATTAAATCTGTATTGCAAAGAATACTTTGAACCAGTAAGTTAGACTAATTCCTGAAACAGAAAACAGAATCTGTCCAGTTTGTGCAAAACTGTAGAAACGAAATTAACAGAAACTGAAAACTAATATGAACATTATATGGAAAACCAAATCGAGCCCACTGAATTCACAGTGTGTCCTTAAGGAAATTATTCCCCTCAATGTACCCGAGGTTTTGGAATCTTTCCTCTCAGGATAGAACGATTTACTCACCAAAATAGCGGTACCGCAAATTCATGTGACTACGAACCACTTGAAGGTAGTATATCATACGAGAGTTTTTAAGAAGTGCAGAGAAAGAAAAAGATGAATATCAGAAAATTTCGTAAGTAAAAATTCTGAGGATCAACAGAAATATATAGCCTGTTTAGGAAAAGGTTTGCAACTTTTCAGAAAAGTTTGCAACCTTTCAGAAAATTTCCGTTGGAAAAATGGAGGGAAATGTTTTAAATTAATCCGGGAAAGAAAGAAAACGGGTCGGGTCGCGGGTCAGGATCTTTAATTAATTAATTAATTAATAATAATTAATTAAATAATTAAATAATTAAAATTAAAGGAAATTTGGTCCAAAAAGATTATCAATCAAATCCGAAGCCGAAGCCGAAGCCGAAGCCGAGCGACGACGACGGCGCGAGGGGAGACCCTCTTCTTGACCTTTTAGCAACACGAAAGAGTGCTTCTACTTTTAAGTAGGAGAACTTTTTTTCCACTACCTCCTAGGGACAAATGCTTATTTCATAAAGCAAGAGGGAACAACTCATTTTTCCCTCCACCTTTTTTTCCCTCCACCTTTTTTTCCCTCCATTTCCCATTCAACCTATCAATTAAACCCAACAGCACTTACACCAAGTCAATGCAATTTACTGTGGTTAAGCGATATAAAAAAATGAAAATATAAATCAAGTAACCATGGTTAAACGATAGGCATGTATATTTCAACACATGTTATGCATTTATTGGTTTGGGGTAGTTTTTATACCATATATATTGTACGGGGAGTCATAGTAGCCAAGTTGATTTGGGTTCTATTTTTCACCTTGTATTATTATTATTACTACTAATGGAATTAATCGAAATTTCGGCCCTCAATTATTGTCCTGTAAATCTGACTAAGTACATATTTACAACCCAATTTCTGATCGAGCTGTGATCGTCACTCGATACCTTAACACGGCTGGACTAACCTTCTAGGTCACATAACTCAAGGCAATTAAAAGAACATTCTAAAGCCGAATAATCTTTCTTTTCTGTTGAATACACAGAAAAAACAAACATAATGAAATGAGGACACCAAGTTCTTGGTGATTTTTTCATTCTTGGACAAAATGAAATATTTGCATAATTCAGCATGAAAGAGGACTTACTTTCATTAATTAATTCCTAAGTTCTTAGTTTTTTCATTGGTCTTATTGTCACAATTAGCCGAGAAAATAACTTTTAACTTTGGATGACTGATCTTCCTGCCCAAAATTGTGATTAAAATCGTTTAGGGCATTAACGATGGTCGACATATTAGTTCTTTGGAGATGTTAGAACGTAACATAGTTTTGCGGATTTTCTTAATTTACTTTGCGGGAGTGTTTTATGAGATTGAAGAATAAACTAGAACGAGGTTTAAGAAACAAAAGACTTCTACTACTATAGGGAGATTGATAAAAACTTATTCATACAAAATTTACGCCAAACAAATTAATACAAGACATTTGTTAGATTATACTATTTGGTCTGGTGTAAACATTAAGTACAAATAAATTTTTACTAGACTAAATATACAGATACAAGTTACAAAACACAACATTATAATCTCAAGTGCCGAGGGTTGAGATATAACGTTCTATGGCACTTACAGGGAAATGATTGAGGAGAATTACTTGTTGAGAAGGATTGAGGGAAAGACAACTTCATACTCAAAAGCTTGGACTCGAAACTTCCAGCTACAAATGAAAAAATTAACGGAAAAGGTCCAAAAATACCCTTAAACTATTGAAAAAGGCTCATAAATACCCTCCTTCCATCTTTTGGTCTAAAAATACCCTTCCATCCACCTTTTAGGTCTAAAAATACCCTTAAGGTTTGTTTTTGGCTCAAATATACCCTTTAAACTAACAGAATATGTTTTTTTGTTTTTTTTATCGGAAAAGGTCCAAAAATACCCTTAATCTATTGAAAAAGGCTCATAAATACCCTCCTTCAATAGTTTAAGGGTATTTCACTCCACCGTTACCTTTGATAATAATAAAAATATAGTAACTTAAGTCATAAAACTAAAAAATTAATGGGATTTGATTGTACATAAATTTATCTTTACAAATGAAAAAAAAAATACGAAAATCTGAATTTCAAGAACTACTCATATAGCACAACTTTCTCTACATATAGGGCAAGTGGTGTTTTGTGATAGCCATGTGAATATGCAACTCCTATGGAACATATGTGAACAAGGTGTAACCACCGCAACTGATTTTTCTTCTAAAATTTCAAAACAAACGGGGCATATATCTCCCAATTCAAAACTCACAACACTCTCTTTTTCCAATTTCACAATCTTTAATCCACTTTTCACATTCCTAAATTCCTGAATTACTCCATCAAAAACCTCAACTTTATTAAGAAACCCTCCTTTTTTGGTCAAGAAATCTAAAAGAGTGTACAATATTTCTTGAATATCAGAATCATTAAAAGTATACTCCACTTTAAGTTCAAGAATTTTTGGAACATCAAATCTCCTCTTTTCATTTACCCCACATGCATAAGATTCATGAACCCCATGCACTTGCAAATAAAATCCATCATCTTTGTTCTTGGTATCACCATCATTCACCAACGTTTCGTACAAATTGGTTAATTGAAATTTATAAAGATATATATCATTAGATAATGGGTCAAATTCTTCCCTCTGCATATTCACATCTATAGCTACAACAATCTTGTTGAACTCATCATCCATATTACTCAAAAAGTTCAAATTTTTACCAAAGCTACTTGACAAATAATCATAAATTGTGTTGGTTAAATGAGGAATTGAGTCCCAAAAGAACAATTCTGATAACCCAAAAGCTAACTCAATACTTTCAATTAACTCCTCCGAAGATTCACAAATCTTGAAAGGTTGAACACTTTTCTTGAAATTCGATTTTGTCTGTTCTCCACTATTCTTGGAGCAACAATTTGTGGGTTTTACAATCTTGATTTGGTTTTCCCCCCTTAAAACCAAAAAACCAAATCTTGATGATGACTCTAATTGATGATTATGATCAAGAATATGATTTTTTATCATATTTTGCGTCCACTTGAACACCCTTATTTTGATTCCCTTTACACTTTCACGTAGATACACCATTTTTTTTCTTTTTGCAGAGAGATTTTCAGTTAAAAAACAAATATGCAAAACAAAGATTTAAAGGCAAATATATAGAAGTGAAAGATGTGTTATAAGGAAACTTGGGATTTGGAATTTACCTAAAAGGAAAGTGTTCTGGCCGTGTTTTGGTGGGAATTGGACAGATTCAATTCGAATCCTATTTAAGGTAGGATTCTTTGTCGGACTGATTTTACTATTTTGTGAAATGTTGTATACTTTTTAGTAAGAAACAGCGGACTTGGTTCCTCTTCAATTCATCCAGTCCCGTCATATATAGCTCACACCATTACACGTGTCTCTATATTAATTTATGTAAAGAACATGATTTATTTTATTAAGAAAAAATAATGTTAACTCTGGTTACCAAGTGAGGGTTGAGATATACCGTTGGATGACTTAGAAGGAGATAATTAGGAACAATTTTTGTTAGGAGGAATTCTGATAGTATTAGGGTTTTAGGGAAAAACTCTACCTTTCACAATTATTTGGTCCGAAACAAATTTATATTTTATTACGATGCATATTAATTAGCGTTTGAACAAAAAAAGAAAAAAGTACAAATTATAATTAGCGTTTGAACAAAAAAAAAAAAAAAAAAAGTAGAGAAGGAGTCTTATTGAATAGAGTGAATATTGGAACAAGATCCTGACGAATTAGCTATTATTGACCTTAATTCGGAGAATTAGTTAGAATAGGTTACACATTCTAATCTTAATTTTTAACTTGATCATGCTAAAATAATCTGGTTTTAGTGTAAAACACTGGATACCAATAAAATTTTACCACTAGAATAGGGGATCGATGAAGGCACTTGGGAATTAAAGAGGATTCTAGTGGTGCCCGGACACTTGTACATGCCTCGATTATTTCCTCGGGTATCTGCTAGTTCCTAACTTATCCTATCTCTTGTTCCATCAAGAATACACATAGGAGGATGTAGGCATATACTCAGTAGAATAATCGAGATGCATCTTATAAAAAACGGATTAATCCTAATCAACCATCGGGTTGGAAACATTATTTAGCTTTATAATTCTATTCACATGCCAAAAAATATATTCAAGTTAATAGCCAGCGAAATTAAAGAACGACTTTACAAGAGCAAGTGCTGGGGGATAATAAGCACTCTAATTTAAAATCACGATTTTTTTTTTTTAAATTTCAAACTGCAATCTCAGTTCACATTATTCTCAAAAGATAATATGTCTTTTGATGTTACAAGATTCAAATAGAAACAACGTGCATGAATGGTGAAAATAAAGCTAAAAATAATCAATAGAGTATTATAAATCTCTAAAAATTCATCAACTCCTTAAATTCTATGAATTATCACACATAGATTTTGCATCGTATATCGCGGTGTAGCATTTTTTTAGCAATTTTGCCTCTTGTGTAAATGACGAAAACTTGAGCTTCACATATCCACAAGAAACTAGCACACATTCAAATCCATAAATAATTCCCTTTACTTGCACTTTAAAATGTCCAAATCCACTTGTTGTATTTTCCTTAGTGATGGCATCAATAACCTCATCGCCCCTTATCTTGACGGGCGAATTACCAAAAGTCACTTAAATCAACGTACGCTCTCCTTTCTGCATACGATAAAGGTCTAACGTATTCACCCAAATAACATTTTCCCGATAGAAAATCGAGACCATTATATTTTTGTACTTAACTTGACGACGAGAAGGGTTTTCAATGACGAAATTGATAGTCAAGTTTTGAGCAGAAATTAGGGACGATGAATCAGGCATTAATGATGAAGAAATATTAATATTAGAAGCTTTGATTGCTTCAATACAGAATCTGGGCTGAGATTCCTCATAAGATGCTTCTGCTAAAGAAACCGCCCAATAAACTAATAAATTAATCCCCAAAATGAAAACAAGAAAGAATAAATGTCCTAATAAATCAGGAATTCTATTCCGTAGGCGATATAAATATGTACCTTGAGAATTTTCATCACCATAGTTTAGTCCATTGGAGGTATTATAAGTGGTTTCTTCTTCCTTTAAAGCCATAACTTGGCTATCTATTGGGACAATCTTCATTGAATGAGAAAAAAAAAATGATAGATCACAAATTTATGATGGTATTTCTAGGGTTAAATAAGAAGATGAGAATGAGAGCTAAATTCTAGTAGTTATAGAGTGTTAGGAGAGTATAATTGGGTAAGTATAAGTATCGCACAAGGTACTTACATCAAGTCAATGCAATTTAGTGTAGTTAAGTGATATAATAAAACGAAAATATACATTAAGTAACCATGGTTAAATGATAGGCAGCCTGTATATTTCAACGCATTCACTGATTTGGGGTAAGTTTTACCATATATATTGTACGGTAGTCATAGTAGCCAAGTTGATTTGGGTTCAACTTTTCACCTTGTATTATTATTATTATTATTATTATTAGAATTAATTATATTTTTGGCCCTCAATTATTGTCCTGTGAAATCTGACTGAGTACATATTACGACACGATTTCTAATCAAGCTGTGATCGCCACTTGATACCTTAACCTGGCCAACCGAACCTTCTTGGTTTTTCCATCCTGTTCTAGTTCTATTATACAATGCATCTCACATAACTCAAGGCAATTAAAAGAACTCTTTTCTGAAGTTTTAAATAAAATAACATTCTAAAGCCGAATAATTTTTCTTTTCTGTTGAATACACAGAAAACAAAAGACATAATGCAACGTGGACACCAAGTTCTTAGTTATTTTTTTTTATTCTTGTACAAAATGAAATACTTGCATAATTCAGCATGAAAGAGGACTTACTTGCATCAATTAATTCCTAAGTTCTTACTGATTTTTTCATTGGTTTTATTGTCACAATTAGCCCCTCACCAAAATTGTGAAATCGTTTAGGGCATTAACGACGGAAAGGCTCTCAGTGGCCTAACTTGTTTGGATGGTTACCAGTTGTATTGTATTGCGTTGTTATAATGTTTGTTTTGATTACTATTTAATTTTATCGTATCATATCGTTAAATTCATCTTTATGTAACCATGAAAAGCATTTTATGTAACGACTGATTTGGTGAGATCATGTCGTTGCCTTATTTTTTTCCTCTTTGTCTTTGCTTATTATCCAATAATCATTTTTTATTCTTTACCCTATCTTTATATGATAACTCTATCCCGTACGGTCGTACCCTACTTTTCTTGTAGGTTTATCCTTCAAATTGTTGATATGTGGCATTATATAATGACGGGAAATGAACAATCTATCGAAATGTGTTCGTTTATCAAAACAATAGAGTACAATGCAATACAACACGCTACAGTATAATACAATACATTATGAAACGATATGTAACAACCATCTAAATATATTTTCGACTAAAAAAACAGGGATTTTCGACCAAAAATTTCGACCACACGAGGTCGAAAAAGCCTTTATTTCGACCAATATTTCGACCACACACGTAGGTCGATAACAACTTGGTTGAAATCACATTCTACCGAAGTTAAGGGAAAAATTATTTTCGACCACATGTGGTCGAAAAAATTATTTTTATATTAAATTATATTTAACTTTTTCGACTACGTGTGGTCGAAAACATTATTTATATTTAAATATAAAAAGAAAATAAAAATTCAATTTCGACCACATGTGGTCGAAATCTGGCAAGAATCTTGCTAAATTTCGACCACATGTGGTCGAAATTGAATTTTTCTGGGTACAATTTCGACCTCATGTGGTCGAATATGTGAAATATCTGGCTGGAATATTTTTTCCAGCATTTGCCTACTTTTGGCAGCCCACCTGCCAATTTCCAAATAGTCAAATTCATCAACCAAAACAGCATTCAATTCATCAACAATGCAACACAACAACCATAAACAATGTTCAAACACTTGAACACTTAAACATTGTCCATTCAAACACTTATAAACAATCAAATTCAACCTCAAAGTACTAAAAATTAAAACTACATTCAAACACTTAAACATCATAAACTACGTTCAAACACTTAAACATCAGAAACATTATTCAAACACTTAAACATTATAAACTTAAAAGTACTTCTAATTCGAACTAAAACTACATTCAAACCCTTAAAGATAATATACATATCCATTTAAACATATCCATCATAAACTATTAATTTGGGCTTGCATACCCAACATCCTAGCCTCCGAGGAATTAAGTGTTCTTGTTAGCTGAGCATCTTGATGCTTCATACTCCTTAGGATCAACTGCGCCATCATCAGCAACATCTATGCTTTCAAGGGCCGACGGGTAAGGTGGCATCCAGACCAATTTAATTTTGATCAAGAATGAAAATAATATAGCAGAGTTTTATCATTGATCAAGAATGAAAATAATCTATTAACAGGAAAAAGGAAAGGATGTGATAAGTGACTACAAGATGAATATGGAACTTCTTTTCCAGATACTTATTATAAATTATCCAAAGAAGAAGGATTTATGTTTACCTTTTTTGCAACAGTTGTTGTGTCTTTCTTCCCCTTGAAAAGTTTGTCCAGCAATAAGTGAAAAAAATGCCCGAATGGTCCAAGATAGGCAAAGCCAAAAAGCTGCATGTAACTATGTTATAAGATTCTTATTTTTCAATATTCAACATCAATATACTTAAATCAAACTCTCCAAAACCGGCAAAGGGTCCATCAGACCATCAACATTAAGCGTGGTAAAAGAAGTCATCAAGATTTTACGAACAAATTATGCCAAAATATACTAGAAGTTTTCTCTTGAGTGAATTAATTTCAGAACAGTCTACAGAAAATTTGAGTAAATTATGAGATGAACATTGATGACAATCCTATCAGTATATATTGACTGGGTGTCTTTTGTAGGGAATCATATGGGTGTAAGCTTTCGACATTTTTTATACGTCTTGTAGACAGAGTTTCTCCCACAATGAAGTTAAGAAAATTGAACACATGTGACAAAGCTTTCAGATGATAGACTCTCCTACTTGAAGAGTATTCTTTAAAAATTGGTTGTACATAACGATAGGAGATGAATCTGCCCATCCATATGCCATTGCATATTTAGCGCCTTCTTGGTGCTACAATATACGAATGAAAATTCAATCTTACTTATCAAGGGAGTTTGAAAAAGTTTCAATAGCGTACCTTAACATGTCGAACTGGAGACCTTGGTGTCACAGTAATAGACTTACACCGACCAAGGGCTGCCCTCAAAGACGTGCAGGTTTGATACCTGGGACGGGAAGGTGAAGCCTCTGATGGTGCAAAACCCTGTCAAAAACCAAATAAGCAGCTTTATAGTAGGCACACTTGACATGAACTGACACAGCCGTTTTACATAATGTTATCTAACTTCTAAATGCTGGAATATTACTTTGATGAATAGCAAGCAATATAGCTCCAAAGTCCAAACATATATGTGTAGCTTATGTACATTACAAAACAGTTTAGAGCAAACATGCCAATGATAAACAAAATAGGACCACAAATATATTTTGTAGTAACATGTTAAGCTTCTAATGATTAAATCTTGAAACACCATTACCTGCCTATAGGAAAATTATATCCTTCAAGAACAGAGAAAGGGAGTCTATCTCTGTTTCTTTTATTGACAGAACAAAAACCAAAACATGATGATTTCAGTCCACAAAAACAGTCTAAAAAAACAGTCCAAAAAAATTAACAAAATCAGTCCCAAAATAAATAAATAAATAAATAAATAAATAGCACATAAATAAAGAATCAAAATAGCCCCAAAAAAAGGGATCAAAACAGCCCAAAAAATAACATTCAATTTCAACTCAAAATCCAAAAAAAGTAATTACATAAAATAAACCCTAAAACAAATATTGAACACTAAATAAAGTTATCAAATCTACTAAATATAGAAGGTAATGTAGCTAATAACATGAGATTATTATGCATTGGTAAGTGTTCATGACATTGGAAAAAAAAAACCAAAAACGTACCTGCGCCGCCGACGGTGGACTGGCGGTGGGTTGAGGTCTGGGCTGGTGGGGCGGTGGGTTGGTGGTGTGGGTAGAGAGAGGAGAGGGAGAGAGGAAAGAGAGAGAAAGAAAAAATAAAAATGTGATCAAGTGTGGTGCTGACCAGATCTGCAAAGAAGTGTGTATATACAAATGTGATCCAATTTTCGACCACATGGGTTTTTTTTTTAATTTAAACGTTTCCCATTTATTATTTATACAAAAATTAATTTCGACCACACGTGGTTGAAATTTTATTTTCATTTTAAAAAATCGACCCAGTGTGGTCGAAATCCTACTGAAAATAAAATAAAAATTAAATTCTTGATTTTTCGACCGCGCGTGGTCAATTTTTTTTTTTTTTTGACCAAAAATGTGGTCGAAATTTTTTGGTCGAAAACGCCCTTTTTTTTAGTAGTGATAAGCTATGTTTTTTTTCTAATTTAAACGATTATTTTGTTTTTGTAATATGTAGTTTCCTATTTTTCACTTTGTGACTTACATGAATAATTGGTTTTTCATGAACCAAGGAGATCAGTGTGTAAATTATTTAAAAAGGATAGAATAAGGTGTAAGTCACAAAAGAGCACATGTGTTAGGGGTGCAAACCGCAAATTACTCTAGTTTATGTGGGTCTCTTTTACAATTTTTGTGAAGTATTAAATATTTCCCATTTTTGTTATACGTAAAAACAGCCCCATAATGAATCCTACGTTAAATAGGATTCAGATAGCACATCTCCAATTCCCACAAAAACACGGCCAGAATATTTGTTTCCTTATAACGCATCTCTCACTTCTATATATTTGCCTTGAAAGCTTTATTTTGTTTATAATTTGTCTCTGCCCTTTTACTTGAACGTAAAAATCTCAGCAAAAAGTTCTCAAAAAAAAAAAAAATGGTACAGCAAAGTGAAAGCATAAAGGGTATAAAAATAAGGGTGTTCAAGTGGTTTCAAAACATGATTAAAAATCGTGTTCTTGATCATCATCACCAATTAGGGTCATTAACAAAATTTGGGTTTTTGGTTTTAAGAGTAAAAAACCAAATGAGGATTGTAAAACCAAGAAATTGTTGTTCCAAGAGTCGTGGAGGACAAATAAAAAAGACAACTTTCAAGAAACGTGTTCAGCCTTTCAAGATTTTTGAATCTCCAGACGAGTTAGTTGAAAGCATTGAATTAGCTTTGGCGTTATCAAATTTGTTCTTTAAAGACACAACTCCTCATTTAGCCAACACAATTTATGATTACTTGTCAAGTAGTTTTGAGTGTTTTGGTAAAAATTTGAACTTGTTGAGTATGGATGATGAGTTCAACAAAATTGTTGTGGTTATAGATGTGGATATGCAGAGTAGAAGAATTGAAATTGGGCCACAAGGATCTAATGATGTTTGTAGCTTTCAATTAACCGATATGTACGAAACGCTGGTGAATGATGGTGAGAACGAGGACAAAGAAGAAAAATTTTATTTAAAAGTTGATGGGGTTCAAGAATCTTTTGTTGATGTTAATAAAAAGAGAAGAGTTGATGTGAATATGGAGACGTTGGTTAATGATGGTGATAGCAAGGACACAAACGGCGAATTTTATTTAAAAGTTGATGGTGAGGTTAATAAAAAAAGGAGAATCGATATACAAACAATTACCGTACTTGAAGTAGCGTATAATTTTGATGATTCCGATATTCAAGAAATCTTGGATACTCTGTTGGAATTCTTGACCAACAAAAGAGGATTTAATAATAATGTTGAGATTTTTTATGGGAAAATTCAAGAATTTAAGGAAGTGAAAAGTGGATTGAAGATTGTGAATTTGGAAAAGGAGAATGTTATGAGTTTTGAGTTAGGAGATATATGCCCTGTTTGCTTTGAGATTTTTGAAGAAAAATCAGTTGTGGTGGTTACACCTTGTTCACATATATTTCATAGGAGTTGCATATTTCAATGGCTATCAGAGAACAACACTTGCCCTATATGTAGACAAAGTTGTGATGTATGAGTAATTCTTTTTGGTGATTCTTTTTTAATTTTCTATAAAGATAAATTTATGTACAATCAAATTTTCAATTTGTTTGGGATTGAGGCGAAATTATAATTATTGTTGTTGTTGTTGTTGTTTCCTCCTCATTTTATTTTCATTTCGTACGGTCTAATAATATTGGGCAGAGCTATAACAGGCGAAGGTGGATAGTAAAATGCTCTTTATGAAAAAATATAAGCTGGATGTATATTTAAAGTGATTGTTCATTTTACACTAAATTGAGGTTGTAGGTTTTATTTGTTTCTCAAAGGATATGAAAAGTTTTTTAAACTGTTGCTACCCTGAATTTTGTTTTTTTTAAAACGACCAAAGGAAATGATTTTATGATCATAATACATTTAGCCATATATGATTACTAGTGGGAAGCGCCCGTGCTAAGCATGCGCCCAACCACGCATATCGTACTTGAACTGAGATCCTTTTCATATTTCATGTTTTCCAAGGTGCATTACCATAGGAAGCAGTGGAAACAAAACTTCATGAAATCATTGAAAAGTCTTGTTAAACTCTCTGCTTTTTGAAGACGAAAGTGTCTGGATAATAAAAACTTATAATAAGATGTCGTAAATACTACTAATAAATCCCAGATTGATGATACAAGTAATATTCGTTGTCATCAGTGATGAAAACTTGTTCTTCAGCAGCAGTGTTGTGCTGGACAATGACATTCAGAGACACATTTTTCATGTGTTTCCTGCTCCACAAAGTGGGCAGGTCAAGGCCTTTCTCATTGGGCGAGCGCATCCTATTCATCAGTCCTTTCTTATTCTTAATCCACTTCCTGTTCAGTTGCTGAAAGATAGAGATCAGGCTTTCTAAATGAGATAGAGTTCCACGAATATAAGTTAGTAAATGAGTTGTAGAGAAAACTAAAACTATGGAGTTCAGGAATAACCTCTTATATTATGAAATTTTTTATACTTGCAGTAGACAGAACATTCATGACAGATTGTTCCCTGAAAAAAGCTTCCTAATATTTAGAACGAGAAAAGAAAGGGAGACATCGAGGTTGCCTTTATGTTTCATCTGTGGTTGTCAAACAGACGTTGTAGCCATCAAGCATATGTCCAAAGGCTTGGATTGGGCCAATATATCTCTATAGTAAAATTGCAAGATTGTCATAGCTAGGTGCTTAGGCAGTTGGTGGGAAAATAATGTCCATCCCCTCCAGCGGCGGATCCAAGATTTTCACTCAGGGGGTTCCAAAAAAACTACAAGAGTTAAATATAAGAAAGGGAAAAGGCTCAAATATGCCATCGAACTATCGAAAATGGCTCATTTATGCTACTCACCAATAGTTTGGCTCATTTATGCCATCGAACTATCGGAAATGACTCATTTATGCCACTCATCAATAGTTTTGCTCATTTATGCCATCGCCGTTACCAAAATCACTCATCCATGCCATTTTTCATTAACACTGGTTTTTATAATACCAGATATGACACGTGACCTCCAATAGTTCGATGGCATAATGTTATCCCTGGGAATCAACCTAGGACACTAGAGCCAATTTTGAACACTCTGGATCGCTTGAGCTAACATTTTGCATTTGTTCAGGGTATTCAAAAGTTAGGATATGTACATAAACACAAAAAATCTGCCCTATATATACACTGTAATTTTTTGTCAAGAATGTTCGGTTGAACACCTTCGCCACCCTCTAAATCCGCCCCCGATCCCCTCCCCCCACAAAACCAAAACAAGCATAAGAAGAAATGATATCGGGAAAGTCTACACAAAAGAAGGCTAGGTCATCAAAGAATTTGAGGATGACTATTCTTACATTCTGATTAGCCAAGGGTTTAGTGAGGAAAAGAAAAGCAAGGCATGCAACTACATCTAGTGCAGTCAATCTCAAATGTATCAACAACAACAACAACAACCCAGTGAAATCCCACATCGTGGGGTCTGGGGAGGGTAGAGTGTACGCAGACCTTACTCCTACCAAGGTAGGACGGCTGTTTCCGAAAGACCCTCGGCTCAATAAAAGCATAAAAAGAAGTCAGATAAGGTTAAGAGAATCAAAGCGATATGAAATGAAATAATAAAATAATGCAAGCGACACAGATAACACAAGATAATCAAAGCACAGGAAATAACAGATAATAGCAGAAATCTGAGCAGAAGAAATTATATTGCGATAATGGCATTCCTCATAGACGTCGGCGTCGCATGAGCCCGACCGGCCCCGGAGAGCGCGGACGGGGCCAAGGCGAGCACGACCGTCGTAAATATTGAAAGCTTGTAAAACAAAATACCAATAAGAGAACATAAAAAGAACTATTACACTTCTCAGTCGCATTGATTAGAGCGAGAAAAGGACCAACTTTCGTACAAACAGCATTTCAAATACATCCAATAAAATGGAACTACTTGAGATAAAACCAACAAAACAAGGAATGACTAAAAAGTTTTAGTAACAAAACAAAATCACGGAAATACAGAAAATATGAACGCTCGTTAGTGGCATTCGTCTAAACAAAGAGATGAAGACCGACCGGTTATAATAGCAGTGCCATCACAAAGTGCTATGTTCTCTAGCAGGTGTCGGTGATTTTCATATGACGCGGATGAATACTACGAACAAGTTGCTCAACTATTCAATGAGTATTGTTACTGAATGTAGATGCTTGAAACAATGTCTTTCCAATACTGTATCTTTCTTTTCTAATTTGATTACCTAAAAATCAAAAAATAAATGAGTTCCATTCGGAATCAACAGTCCTACATGCAAGATTAGGATGACAGAACGCCAATAAAGGAAGGCTGCCAGTAAACTGGAATGATCCTATAATACAACTCCCTTACTCCTTGTCTAGTGTTTAGTGGAGTGCAAAAAGCTCAGCTTTTAGTTCCTATTCCTAAGATATTTACTTAGTTCTCTGGAATTCAAGGATCATAGTTCACATTGATGGTAACACCTGATTTTCTCAATCTTTTCGAACTTGCTTGTCTAGGCTTCCCTTTGTTCCTTTCAATTCCCTTTAATACTGAAAATGAGTATTGCATCCTTTTTTTTCTAAATCATGTGTTCTGATGTCTGATTTCTTCAATTTGAATAATCAAATTCTACTATTTAGTAGTCTAGCACCTTATCATTAATATGAAAATTCACTCATAGATAGTCTTAGCAATTGAGAATATAGGACAAATCATAAGCGCAGATTGCATAAAAATGTACTCATTTTTTGTAATGCGGAATAGCGAAAAGCAACTTACGTCAACCTGCGTAGCACTTTTTTGTTGAAATCTCTTTTGAGTGGAAGAGATCACCCTTTTTCTCCCCAGTGAGTAGAAGGAAATCATACAGATGTCCAATTATAGAAATTAAAATAAAGTAATGCCAATTAAGCATCAGATTTAAAAGTATCAGTTGATATCTCTATCAAGAAAGAGTCAATAAGCACGAATGATAGCGCCGAGTAAAATTTAGCTCCTAGTGAGGTAGAAAAATATCTCTTTTTCCCCAAGCAACCCAAAGAAGAGACAAGTTATGTTTGTTTTTCCACAGGTGTTTTAGCTTTTGAGTTGGTAATACAATAACAAGTTTTAATTTCACTTTAGATTGTGTACCAATGAAGATACCCTGCCAATTCAAATGAAAACAGTGAGCTACATCAAAAAACTTAACAGTGAGCTACATCAAAAAACTTATGTACAAATATGTGATAACCATGGATAGACACAAACAAAGCATCGTTCATACGGATTTAGGCATTTTACAAAGGCGCAGTCATCCTTTCTTTTTTTTGTTTTTTACAATCTTCCCAAACAATCAAGAATGGCCCCACGATGCTCAGCATATACAGCATAGGTAAACAAAGTAAGTCTGGCCTTTTTTACCCCAAGCAGATAACTTTATATCTTGGCTAATCAGCAGTTGCAATAACTCGAACACACCAGATATACAACACAAAAAAATATCACTTAGAGAATGAATCTAGGAACATTTCATCTTAAGTAGCTACTCGTTAAGTCAGATTACGGCTAAGTTCCAAAACTAATTAAAAACTACTTGTTAACCTTTGCTACTTGTTAACCTTTGGTTTAACCTTTGGTAACAGCTACGGCGGAACAGTCAGATTACAACTAAGTTCTAGAAAATCTCTTTAAAATAGGTTTTAGAATTATTTTTTTTTAAAACAGATTTGATGAAATTACAGCAATAGAATAATATTTGACAGAGAAAAGCTTATCTTTTGTAGCTGGAAGTTCTTTTCTATTGTTTGGATAACATTTTATGAAGCATGCCTAACCTAGGATAACTTGATGAGAAAATCTTTTCACTTACCCAAGAGATGCTACATGTACAAGTAGAAGGCAGAAACTACCAGACATCTACTACAATGCCCAATAACGGCAGATTTATGAAATATGTTTTTGTCTCTTTTTGGACTGAGCCACTACTAGAAAATTTCTATTTTCCCATTGAATTCCCACTGAAAAATGACCAGTGGCTATTTCTCACTGAATATCGGTGGAAAAAAATCTAAAAAGTAGTGTTTTCACACAGAAAAATTAGAAAATTCCCCAACGTTTTGATGGGAATCTGTTTCCCACCATGCATTTTTCCAGTGAGCTAGTTCGGTGGGAATGAGGCAGGAAAATCATGTTTTGTAGCACAAATTTCCCACTAAATGTTGATGGGAAAAATCTCTATTTCTGGTAGTGAGCTATGTAATGCCTGGGAGTATAAAGAAAGCCTATGTGAGCTGGAAAAACTGAAAAGTTGGTAAATCCATCAGCAGAATCTGGAAATTAATCCCTTTTTGTATTTTTTTTGTGCTTGGAGTCAAAGCAACAGTAGATAGTTGCATCAGCCAAATTGCAACTTTTGTCAAAAATAGTTGCAAAGGGTTGAATTTGGCACCGGCCAAATTAAATGCAAGGATGAAAAATGGCACATTTCATCCCTATAAATAGGAAGCTCTCCATCATCTTTAAACACACCAGAAAAGAGAGGAAAATATATAGAGAGCAAGGTATTCCATAGACTGTAAGAAAATAGTTTGTAAAGAAAAATAGAGTGTGAGAGATATTATAGTGAGGTGGAAAAACCAAAAGAGTGTTATTTCTTTTGAGTGTGTAGTGATCTTTGGAGTATTTATACTCGTGGCTCCATAGCGTAAAATTCCTTACTATAGTGATATCAGTTGCTCCTCTTGACCGTGATTTTTTTCTTATTCAGAAGGATTCCACGAAAAATCTCGGTGTCATTATTGCTGCATTTTTATTCTTGCTAATTTAACCATAACTTAGTGTTCTGTGTTTATCACTAATACCGTGAATATTATTTTTGCGGGTCTATTTTATTCCCAACAAGTGGTATCAGAGCCAAGATTCTGTCTGAGTATGCTCTGTGGTTGTAGCACAGTCTGAACTTTCACGTCAGAAAAGAATTACTTTGGTCTCCTAATTAATAGTATTTGTATTTGTGATAAACGATAGAAGTCAACACTAGTAGAATGGTTACTTTGAGTGGCGTAAATTATGTCATTTGGAAGGGCAAAATGGAAGATTTGCTCTATGTCAAGAATTTTCATCAACTTGTCTTTGCCACTAAAAAGCCTGATAATAAATCAGATGAAGAGTGAAATTTGTTGCATCAGCAGGTTTGCGGCTTTATTAGATAGTTGGTTGACGATAATGTGTTGAACCATATTTCTGGGGAGACATATGCCCGGACCCTATGGGAGCATCTTGAAAGTTTGTATGCTCGGAAAACTGGTAACAACAAGATGTTTTTGATAAAGCAGATGTTGGGTTTAAAATACCACGATGGTTCCGCAATGACAGATCATCTGAATATTTTTCAGGGGATTATGAACCAGTTATCTGCTATGGGCATTAATTTTGATGAAGAAATTCAAGGATTGTTTCTACTTGGCTCCCTACCTGATTCTTGGGAAATTATTAAAACTTCATTATCAAATTATGCTCCGGATGGTGTGATCTCTATGGATCTTGCCAAGAGCAGTCTTTTAAATGAAGAGATGAGAAGAAAATCTCAAGGTTCCTCCTCATCAGATGTCTTGGTGACTGACAATAGGGGGAGAGGCAAGAATCGTGGTTCTCAAAATAGAGAACATAATAGAAGCAATTCCAGAAGCAAACTTAAAGATATTGAGTGCTATCATTGCGGGAAAAAAGGGCACACAAAGAAGTTCTGCCGGATTTTGAAAAAGGATAATAGAGATAACGAGGAAAAGAAAGAAGATGCCAATCGTGTAGGAACCGTCACTACAGAAGATCTTGTTACTGTCCTTGATGCGGATCTGATAAATATTGCTTGTAATGAGTCAAGCTGGGTTGTGGACAGTGGTGTCGCATCTCATGTGACATCAAGGAAGGAATTTTTCTCATCCTATACTCCGGGTGACTTTGGAACTTTGAGTATGGGTAATGAGACTGTATCTAGGGTGGCTGGTGTTGGAACGATTTGTCTGGAAACTAGTATTGGAACTAAACTAGTTTTAAACAATGTAAAGCATGCACTCGATGTTCGTTTGCACTTGATCTCTGTTGCTGTTTTGGATGATGAGGGATATGTCAGTACCAATGGTGCTGGAAATTGGAAGCTTACTAAAAGTTCCATGATTGTGGCTCGTGGCAAAAAGCATCATGGTCTTTACTGGACTACGGCCTCTACCTGTGTTGATGTGGTGAATGCAGTTGAGAGCAATAACTCTCCAATGTTATGGCATAAGAGGCTTAGCCACATTAGCGAGAAAGGACTAAATGTTCTGGCCAAAAAGAAATTATTGTCAAATTTCGAAAGTGCTAAATTAGAAAAGTGTGAGCACTGCTTGGCTGACAAACAAAATAGAGTTTCTTTCAAGTCTCATCCTCCTTCAAGAAAGACAGAGTTGCTTGAGTTGGTGCATTCAGATTTATGTGGTCCAATGAAGACAAGGACTTTGGGTGGTGCACTTTACTTTTCTACTTTTATTGATGATTGCTCAAGGAAACTTTGGGTCTACGTCTTGAAGATTAAAGACCAAGTGTTGGGTGTCTTTAAGCAGTTTCAGGCTTCAGTTGAAAGAGAAACTGGAAAGAAGCTGAAGTGTATTCGTACTGATAACGGTGGTGAATATTGTGGACCGTTTGATGAATACTGCAAGCAACAGGGTATCAGACACTAGAAGACTCCTCCTAAGACTCCTCAACTTAATGGTTTAGCAGAGAGGATGAACAGGACCTTGATGGAAAGAGTCAGATGTTTGCTTTCTGAAGCAAAGTTGCTGAATTCCTTTTGGGGTGAGGCTTTGTTGACCGCCACACATGTTATTAATCTATCCCCTGCGATTGCTTTGTAAAGTGATGTTCCAAATAGAGTTTGGTATTGCAAGGACGTTTCCTATGACCACTTGAAAGTGTTTGGTTGCAAAGCTTTTGTACATCTGCCTAAAGATGAGAGGTCAAAATTAACTGCCAAGACAAGGCAATGCATCTTCATTGGTTATGGCCTTGATGAATTTGGTTACAGGCTATATGATCCAATTGAGAAGAAGGTCGTGAGAAGCCATGATGTTATCTTCATGGAGGATCAAACCATTGAAGATATTAACAAAGCGGAGAAGATATAATCTTCAAGTTCTGAAGGTTTGTCCCTCATACAAATGTTGATGACGTTGGTGGGCTCGATGATAATGGTGATGCCCAGAATCATGTTCCAGATCAACATGTTAATGACGATAACGATGCTACTATTGATGAGGTAGATGCTCCTACTCATGAAGTCGTGGATGAGTCATATATTCCACTTACAAGGTCTATTAGACAGCATGCTCCTTCTTCCCGTTATTCACCTAATGAGTATGTATTACTCTGTCACGCCCCGAACCATGGCCTGGACGTAACACGGCACTCGATGCCTGACTACATGTGACCGAGCGAACCACATGACTTACTGAATCATCATGATGCATAACATAAGCGGAATATAACATGAATGCATGATGAGCCTCTATAAAACATAATGAGTCATAATACTTAAATAAGTACTTGTTTAAACATGAGTGAGCCAAAATGGCTATACGACTCCAAATGTCTGACATGGCATAACTGACTTGTCTAGTCTATGAAACCTCTATTATGAGTCTGACTGGAAATCATAATTACTGGGACAAGGCCCCCAGCATAGCTTTATATGCAAAACTAAATAGGGAAGTACAATGATTAAACCCCGAATGAGATGGGGCTCACCAATAAGCTGGTACGAGCAAATCCTAATGATCAGAGGCGTCGTCCTGTAAATCCGTACCTGCATCGTGAAATACAGGCCCCCGAGAAAATAAAAAGGGGACGTCAGCACATTGAATGTACTGGTATATAAAGCAACTGAAAGAAATAACATAGGACATGAATAACATGATAAGAACTGAAACTGAAAACCTGGACATGAACATGAGCATGAGTACATAAGCATGAAATTGAAACTGAAACTGAGTACTGGAACTGAACATAAACATGAGTACTGTAAACATGAGATAATCTGTAATGATCTGTAGTAATGACATGAACCACCACGGGGAGAAACGTGGAGTCTGATCTCCGCCCGATCAGCTAAGCCATCTCGTACCTTGTCAGGGCACGAGACATGAACATGACATGAACTGTAATACCGACATGAACCACCACGGGGAGAAACGTGGAGTCTGATCTCTGCCCGATCAGCTAAGCTATCTCGTACCTTGTCGGGGCACGAGACATGAATCTGACATAAATGGATCCAAATCCCTCAATGGGGAAAATATGAAGGAATCGTCCTATCTGGGCGGAGCGATCCTTATCCTACGTTGGCATACGTAGTTTCAGGCTATCTTGAGCCTTCTCGGTATTAATACAACTCCCGAACATGAGAATAACGTAGTTGGCTAAGAAGCCCATGACTTTCGTGAATTAACTTGTACTTGTCTTGAAATCATGATTTCACGAAATAACTTGTAAACATGGTTTCATGCAATAATCTTGTAAACATGGTTTCATGAAATAACTTATAAAATAGTTTCATAAGATAACTTGTCATAGTCTTGCAAACATGTTCTTGATTCATGAGTAATAAGAATATTTCGAAATCATATATATAATTGACTTGAAAACATGCTTGTAACTTGCTAGATAAAATCATGAAGTTTCATGTAAACATATTGAGAACCCATGAGGAAGAATTCATGATTCATGGATTAAGCTAGGGTTCCTAATAACCGTAATGGAAGATTAGGAATACAACAACGAATATAGATACAAAATTCATGTACATAAATACTTAAATACGGGCTACCAATATGTTGGATTTAGTGCCCTAAGATTTGAACTTCATGGATATCAAGGAAACGAAGCATGGGGAAGAACATAGAGATTCCCTCATGTGGATGGAAGTTCTACATACCTTAGTTGTTCCAAAACTTGAATTAAAGACTTGAATTTTGAAGAAGATTTCCTAAATCTTGATTCTTGAATCTTGAGATGGGTTTTCTTGAAAACCCTAGATTAGGAATGATTATTTCTTGTTTAGATTACAAGGATATATGTTAGAATTGAGTTGGAATAATTGGAATGGACTTACCTTGGTGTTCTTGATGTTGGAGGAGAGTAGGAGGTCGTTCTAGGGTTTGAGGGAATGAAAAATAATGACTTGAACTGATATAAACGAACATATAATGTTTTGGAAAATGCAGTTTACGTCCAGCACTGTGCTGGCCGTATTTCAAGTTTACGGGCCGTAAACTACAATACGGTCCGTATTCTGCCATATGGACTGCACTGTCTCTCTTCAGTAAAATGGCCATAACTCTTTGCACAGATGTCCGTTTGACCCCCGTAAGATCCGTTGGAAAGGTATTTCAATGCTCTACAACTTTCATCAAGGAAGTTTTCCCAAATTCCAAACACGTTTTGAAATACGGGCCGTAAAGTGAAATACGGTCCGTATTTAACCATATGACCTCAAAATGTCAAATTCCGGAATGTTCAGAAATTCTTGGTTTCAGTTTACGGGCACTGTTCATGGTCGTAAATTGAAATACGACCACTGTTCATGGGCGTAAACCACCATATCACAACTTAACGGAAAAATTTCAATTCCCACATTCTTTATCTGATGTTCTAAGTCTAGGATCGTGGTCAAAACTTTCATTAAAAGTACGGGGTGTTACAATATCTCCCCCTTGGGATCATTCGTCCTCGAATGATGGGTCTTGGTTAAGGATATGGCTGGACATGGCTTGAATACATGAACATGAATGAAAGACGACATAAAACATAAGAGCTTGACATGGTTACGTGGGGGCATGATCATGGAACATAAGAACTGAATGGATGATTACATGGAAACATGGATACTGGAGCTTGAGACATGAAACATGAGCGCTGGATACATGACATGAGCATGAAACATGAGACATAACATGACATGGGGCATGGAAATTGACATGACATAGTTTCATGAAAACGTTAGTGCCTAAACATGAGGCATGAATAGAGAATATATGAACTTGAACGTGAAACGTGAGGTATGAATACATAAGAGACATTATAACCCTTCTCCAAAATGTCATTAAGCCATCATTAATTCGATACTCGTAATTCTTGCCCGACATACAACATATACCTTGCTTTCCTTAACAACTTTCGTCTCCTACCACAAATGTCTTTGAAATCTCATTTAGAGTCATTACTTCTTACTCGTCAACATGTCGTATACGTCATACCCTTCGTGGGTCTATTCGCAGTATGCTAACGGGGAAATTTCCAAGGTGTAACATTCTTCCCCCCCCCCCCCCCCCCCCATTTTTTTTTTTGGAGAATTCGTCCTCGAATGTTAAACATTCGGGATTCTACAAAAATTTTGCCAGAGTTTCCCCTGTAATATGGCACTACCAACCTGTCACAACAACCCATAACATCATTGCCTCACAGGGCTACATCACAATAGCACTATAAATTGGCCACACACGACCAAAAGCGTGAAAGTAAAGCTTGCATACCTCAAAATCTTGGTGTTTCATCATAAATATCTTCTGCGGGCTGAAACAAGTACGGGTACATGGATTTCACATCCTTCTCGGTTTCCTATGTAGCTTCCTCAACTTTCTGACTCCTCCACAGGACTTTTACTGAGGCTACTTCCTTAGTTCTCAACTTGCGAACTTGACGATCAAGAATGGCTATGGGGATCTCCTCATAGGTGAGGTCATACTTAACTGTTATAGCATTAGCAAGAACAACCAACGATGGGTCTCCTATACACTTCCTCAACATGGATACATAAAACACTGTACAACAGCCAAATCTTGTGGCAACTCAAGTTCATAAGCTACTAGTCCGACCTTTCGTAGAATTCTGTAAGGTCCAATATATCTGGGACTGAGCTTCCCTTTCTTGACAAATCTCATAACACCCTTCATAGGTGAGACTTTAAGGAACACCTAATCATCAACTGAAAATTCTAAGTTCCCTTCGCCTTACATCTGTATATGACTTCTGGTGACTCTGAGCCGTTTCAACGCTCCTGTATTAACTTGACTTTCTCCATATCCTGATAAACTAAAATCTGGTCCTAGCAACTCTGCTTTACCAACTTCGAACCAACCAATTGGTGATCTACACCTTTGCTCAAAAAGGGTTTCAAATGGTGCCATACCAATACTAGCATGATAATCTTCTTCTCCTTTTTTTTTTTTTTTTTTTTTTTTTTGCAAACTCCATAAGAGACAGGTGGTCATCCCAATTACCATTGAAATAAAGGACACATGGTTACTGAACTGAATGAATACAAGATTACTAAACTGCTGAGATACTAAACTGAATGTCTATTGAACTGACTGAAGACTGGGCTGACTGAATACTGAGCTAATTAAATACTGGATTAGCTGAATACTGAGCTGACTGAATACTGGATTAACTGAATACTGAACTAGCATGAATACGTGAGTACTGGACTGATATCTGAGTACTAAGCTGACATAAATATCTGAGTATTGAACTAACATGAATATTATAACATGAGATCTGAATAGCGTATCTGTCTGACCATTTGTGTGAGGCATCCCCTCTGGGTCCTACACATACTCAGGTATTGTCTATGCCAGGGTACAGCCCGTCCGCCCAAGGCCTTCGCCCCAACCCTCATCACGCTGCAGCTCAATTGGTAAGAGACGATTCCCTTTGGGGAATGTAAAGGAGCCAGAGGTTCCGCGTTCGACCCCCCGTAGCGCTGCAGCGTGATGAGGGTTGGGGCGAAGGCCTTAGGCGGACGGGCTGTACCCTGGCATAGACAATACCTGAGTATGTGTAGGACCCAGAGGGGATGCCTCACAATTTGTCTGAGGATGACAAGCTGTGCTAAGGTTCACCTTGGTACCCAATCGTTTCTGAAAGGATTTTCAGAAGTTCGCTGTGAACTGAGCACCATAATCTGAAATAATAGACAAGGGTCCCATACAATCTGGCAATTTCATTAGCATATGACTTGGCATAATCTTCTGTTCAATCTGTGGTCTTAACTGGCAAGAAGTGCGCTGACTTCGTAAGTCTGTCCACAATCACCCAATTTAAATCATTCCTCCTAACTGAACGAGATAGACCTGATACAAAGTCCATATTGATCATTTGCCATTTCCAGACAGGAATATCAATATTCTGAGCCAAGCCACCAGGCTTCTGGTGTTCGGCTTTCACCTGCTGACAATTCGGGCACTTAGCTACAAAATCTGCCACATTCTTCTTCATATTGTTCCACCAGTAAATCTCCTTGAGATCATGATACATTTTAGTGGAACCTGGGTGAATGGAATACCTAGAGTTATGAGCTTCTAACATGATTCGCTCTCTGAGCCCATCAACATTTGGAACGCATAATCTGCCTTGATATCTCAAGGTACCACTATCTCCCTCCTACTCAAAAGCTAAGGCTTTCTATTTGTGAATCCTCTCTTTCATCTGCAACAAGTAGGAATCACCAAACTGCTTCTCTCTAACTTCAATGACTAAGCCGGAATGCCATGTTCTGGGCAATAACTCCACCCATTTCGGAGTCTGAAAGTCAAATTCCTAGCTTGGATAAGCAGTGAAGTTCTTTCACCTTAGTTCTCTTGTCTGCCTAAATCATGAGCTGTACTTCCCATACTTGATTTTTTTGATACTTCCTAAAATACTCATAGTACCGTTGTGCGCTAAGTCTATGACTAGCATCTTAAATATTAGAGTCTTGTGCAATGGCACTACCCTTATGACACATAACTGGGCATGATCTTATATCTTTTCTGTGATCGCCTAATCGATAGTAATTGAACTTGACAATATTCGTTCGACGATCATTCTACTCAATTCGGGTTTCCTCTAAGATGAGGCATATTCCTTATGAAGACTATCTCATTATGCCAACTTAACTGAACTAAGGTTCTTCATACTAACCATTCGGGTCTTCAATTATCTCGCTGAACTTACTGGAGATTTATGCATCTCCCCCTTAGACCAAGGCTAACATCTTATACTTACAAATTCTTCTCTTTTGATGGGATCCAATTAACATTCCTTATCTTCTTAATTCCTTTGTACTCTACAACATTGATGAATCTTTCGACTCCCATTTGAGCAATTTCTCATGGGGAAAAACTAAATTTACTTACATGAACGGTTGCTACTGTATTCATAACTGGCATACTCCATCTTAATGACTTTACTCTGCTCACATTGTAAATCTTAGGTCAACCCCTTTTGACAACTCTTAAAGGCTATTCTTCTATAGTTTGCTCTCTTACGGCTTTAGATGATTTATTCTTCCACTAATCACTCTACTCTGAACTTAACTTAAGCCCTTGTTTTCTCACACACATTCGGATGTATCCGAACTGTCACCCACTCAAGGTGTTCATCTGAATAGGAAATCAAATCTTATTTCTCAAAGTCAGTCGTACTCGTAACTTAGTCAAATCTTATTATTACTGTTGACATGGCTTTTCCAGACATATTACGAACTTATATCTCATTCTCCTTCTGTTTCTAGAAAATTTTTGGCAGAGTTTCCTCTATATTTCTTACTATCCCAAAAACCTGCACGCAGGAAATACCAACAATGCCTCACAAGGCCAACATATATACATATATATCATATCATATCGTAGCCACACAGGGCTCCCAATTTCAACAACAATATAAAAATGATGAACTTATCTCATATGTCCAAATCAAACTGTACCTGTTACACTTTCCTGTTTATTTTCCCTTTCAATCTTTAACTGTAGATCGAGTGGGTCCTGATGACCTAAGGTAGAAAACTGTCTTCCACCACTTCCTTGAGATCCTTCATGATTTACGTTTCTTGAAGACTTAACTCTTTTTTTCTAATTTCTCTAATATCCTCTCCCTGTGGTATCCCATTCTCCTTTCTCAAGAACATCATTATCATTTAACATACTATTCATTCCACTATACCCCTTCTCGGGCAACTTACATTGTATTCACTTTCATTAGCACTTGAAGTCTCATTCGTTACCAGTAAGTATTGCACAATTGTACCCCATATGGGTAAACATCCTTACTTAGACCTTGAATTATCTGTTTGTCGCCTGCGCATTCGAAACGTACGTAATTCGAGAAGAAGAGAAGTTACTTATCGCTCTAAGCTTCATGGCACGATCTAGAGTAGAAAGAAATGAGACAATCCTGAATGTCTTGGTGGTCAACTGTTTATATGTATGGGGCCCTCACACATATAAAAGTGACCCCACTGGACACGGTTTCATAGACTCCCTAAAGACACTTGAACCTAGGCTCTGATACCAAGATTTGTCACGCCCCGAACCATGGCCTGGACGTAACACGGCACTCGGTGCCTGACTACATGTGACCGAGCGAACCACATGACTTACTGAATCATCATGATGCATAACATAAGTGGAATATAACATGAATGCATGATGAGCCTCTATAAAACATAATGAGTCATAATACTTAAATAAGTACTTGTTTAAACATGAGTGAGCCAAAATGGCTATACGACTCCAAATGTCTGACATGGTATAACTGACTTGTCTAGTCTATGAAACCTCTATTATGAGTCTGACTGGAAATCATAATTACTGGGACAAGGCCCCCAGCATAGCTTTATATGCAAAACTAAATAGGGAAGTACAATGATTAAACCCCGAATGAGATGGGGCTCACCAATAAGCTGGTACGAGCAAATCCTAATGATCAGAGGCGTCGTCCTGTAAATCCGTACCTGCATCGTGAAATACAGGCCCCCGAGAAAATAAAAAGGGGACGTCAGCACATTGAATGTACTGGTATATAAAGCAACTGAAAGAAATAACATAGGACATGAATAACATGATAAGAACTGAAACTGAAAACCTGGACATGAACATGAGCATGAGTACATAAGCATGAAATTGAAACTGAAACTGAGTACTGGAACTGAACATAAACATGAGTACTGTAAACATGAGATAATCTGTAATGATCTGTAGTAATGACATGAACCACCACGGGGAGAAACGTGGAGTCTGATCTCCGCCCGATCAGCTAAGCCATCTCGTACCTTGTCAGGGCACGAGACATGAACATGACATGAACTGTAATACCGACATGAACCACCACGGGGAGAAACGTGGAGTCTGATCTCTGCCCGATCAGCTAAGCTATCTCGTACCTTGTCGGGGCACGAGACATGAATCTGACATAAATGGATCCAAATCCCTCAATGGGGAAAATATGAAGGAATCGTCCTATCTGGGCGGAGCGATCCTTATCCTACGTTGGCATACGTAGTTTCAGGCTATCTTGAGCCTTCTCGGTATTAATACAACTCCCGAACATGAGAATAACGTAGTTGGCTAAGAAGCCCATGACTTTCGTGAATTAACTTGTACTTGTCTTGAAATCATGATTTCACGAAATAACTTGTAAACATGGTTTCATGCAATAATCTTGTAAACATGGTTTCATGAAATAACTTATAAAATAGTTTCATAAGATAACTTGTCATAGTCTTGCAAACATGTTCTTGATTCATGAGTAATAAGAATATTTCGAAATCATATATATAATTGACTTGAAAACATGCTTGTAACTTGCTAGATAAAATCATGAAGTTTCATGTAAACATATTGAGAACCCATGAGGAAGAATTCATGATTCATGGATTAAGCTAGGGTTCCTAATAACCGTAATGGAAGATTAGGAATACAACAACGAATATAGATACAAAATTCATGTACATAAATACTTAAATACGGGCTACCAATATGTTGGATTTAGTGCCCTAAGATTTGAACTTCATGGATATCAAGGAAACGAAGCATGGGGAAGAACATAGAGATTCCCTCATGTGGATGGAAGTTCTACATACCTTAGTTGTTCCAAAACTTGAATTAAAGACTTGAATTTTGAAGAAGATTTCCTAAATCTTGATTCTTGAATCTTGAGATGGGTTTTCTTGAAAACCCTAGATTAGGAATGATTATTTCTTGTTTAGATTACAAGGATATATGTTAGAATTGAGTTGGAATAATTGGAATGGACTTACCTTGGTGTTCTTGATGTTGGAGGAGAGTAGGAGGTCGTTCTAGGGTTTGAGGGAATGAAAAATAATGACTTGAACTGATATAAACGAACATATAATGTTTTGGAAAATGCAGTTTACGTCCAGCACTGTGCTGGCCGTATTTCAAGTTTACGGGCCGTAAACTGCAATACGGTCCGTATTCTGCCATATGGACTGCACTGTCTCTCTTCAGTAAAATGGCCATAACTCTTTGCACAGATGTCCGTTTGACCCCCGTAAGATCCGTTGGAAAGGTATTTCAATGCTCTACAACTTTCATCAAGGAAGTTTTCCCAAATTCCAAACACGTTTTGAAATACGGGCCGTAAAGTGAAATACGGTCCGTATTTAACCATATGACCTCAAAATGTCAAATTCCAGAATGTTCAGAAATTCTTGGTTTCAGTTTACGGGCACTGTTCATGGTCGTAAATTGAAATACGACCACTGTTCATGGGCGTAAACCACCATATCACAACTTAACGGAAAAATTTCAATTCCCACATTCTTTATCTGATGTTCTAAGTCTAGGATCGTGGTCAAAACTTTCATTAAAAGTACGGGGTGTTACATACTCACTGATGGGAGAGAACCTGAATGTTGTGAGGAGGCCATGGAAGATTAGCACAAGGATCAATGGATTGAAGCCATGCAAGATGAGATGAAATCTATGCATGAGATTCATACTTTTGAGTTGGTGAAATTGCCTAAGGGCATGAGAGCTTTGAAGAACAAGTGGGTGTTCAAAGTTAAAGCCGAAGAACACAGCTTGAAGCCCAGATACAAAGCTAGATTGGTTGTTAAGGGATTTGGTCAAAGAAAAGGTATTGACTTTGATGAAATATTTTCTCCTGTCGTGAAAATGTCCTCCATTCGGACAATTCTTGGTTTGACTACTAGTCTTGATTTGGAGATTGAGCAGATGGATATGAAGACTGCTTTTCTTCACTGTGACTTAGAAGAGGAGATTTATATGGAACAACCTGAGGGCTTCAAGGCAAAAGGTAAAGAAAATTTTGTATGCAAACTTAAGAAGAGTCTATATGGATTGAAAGCAAGCTCCCAGATAGTGGTACAAGAAGTTTGAATCTATTATGGGGGAGCAAGGCTATAAGAAGACTTCTTCAGATCACTGTGTGTTTGCACAAAAATTTTCTGATGATGACTTTATCATCCTCCTGCTATATGTCGATGATATGTTGATTGTAGGCAGGAATGCTTCCAAGATTGACGAGTTGAAGAAACAGTTGAGTAAGTCTTTTGCAATGAAAGACTTGGGTCATGCTAAGCAGATTTTGGGCATGAGAATTACTCATTCAAGAGATGAAAGGAAGCTTTATTTGTCACAGAAAAAGTACATAGAACGTGTACTGGAGCGTTTCAATATGAAGAGTGCTAAGTGGGTTAGCACACCTCTTCCCGGTCCTCTGAAATTGAGCAAGAAGATGTGTCCTACAACAACGGAGGAAAAAGAGAGAATGGCCAAGATTTATTATTCCTCTGTCGTCGGAAGTTTGATATATGCACTCGACCAGATATTGCTCATGCAATCAGTGTTGTTAGCAGATTTCTTAAAAATCCAGGAAAAAAGTATTGGGAAGCTGTGAAGTGGATACTCAGGTATCTAAGAGGAAGCTCAGATGAATGCTTGTGTTTTGGAGGATCAAATCCAATTTTGAAGGGCTATACAGATTTTGATATGGCGGGTGACCTTGATAACAGAAAATCCACTACTGGATATTTGTTTACTTTTTCAGAGGGAGCTATATCATGACAGTCGAAGTTGCAGAAGTGTGTCGCACTGTCTACAACTGAAGCAGAGTATATTGCAGCTACTGAAGCTGGCAAAGAGATGATATGGCTCAAGATATTTCTTTAAGAACTTGGATTGCAACAGATGGAGTATGTTGTCTATTGAGACAGTCAGAGTGTAATAGACCTGAGCAAGAACTCCATGTACCATGCGAGGACAAAACACATCGACGTCAGGTATCATTGGATTCGTGAACAAGTGGAGAGTGAATTTCTACAGGTCCAGAAAATTCACACGAGTGAAAATCCTGCAGATATGTTAACCAAGATGATTCCCAGAGACAAGTTCGAGTTATGCAAAGAACTTGTCGGCATTAACTCTAACTGAGAAGACGGAGATGCCTCCTTCAGTTGAATGGTTCTGGAGGGGGAGATTTGTGGGGTCCATCCCCATGATTTGATAAGGAAAAATCTGCAAAAAAAGAATTTAGCACCAGCCAAATTGCAACTTTTGTCAAAAATAGTTGCAAAGGGTTGAATTTGGTACCGGCCAAATTAAATGCAAGGATGAAAAATGGCACATTTCATCCCTATAAATAGGAAGCTCTCCATCATCTTTAAACACACCAGAAAAGAGAGGAAAATATATAGAGAGCAAGATATTCCATAGACTGTAAGAAAATAGTTTGTGAAGAAAAATAGAGTGTGAGAGATATTATAGTGAGGTGGAAAAACCAAAAGAGTGTTATTTCTTTTGAGTGTGTAGTGGTCTTTGGAGTATTTATACTCGTGACTCCACAGTGTAAAATTCCTTACTATAGTGATATCAGTTGCTCCCCTTGGCCGTGGTTTTTCTCTTATTCAGAAGGGTTTCCACATAAAATCTCGGTGTCATTATTGCTGCATTTCTATTCTTGCTAATTTAACAATAACTTAGTGTTCCACGTTTATCACTAATATCGTGAATATTATTTTTGCGGGTCTATTTTATTCCCAACATGAAGCTCAGTCAAAACCAAACTCAAAGCCCCTTAAAGCATGTAATTCACATAAAAGAAAGGACGACGCCAAAAGTAGTCAACATTGAAATATAAACCAAAAATCACAGTGCAATAACATAGTAACAGTTAGGATATACTATTAACCATGCAGTTTGATTATAGTATTATGTTTTATTCTTTATGGAACAATTGTTTCTTTATTTATTCAATTCAATAAAGTCTAATTTTAAATAGATCATTTGTTCATATGTGTGCCCTTCACTTATATAGTAGACGATTTGGTGTATGGAGCTTTAGCTCATGCACAGAAGATTGAATTGTCGGTTCTTAAAAGTTATAAAATTAATGTTCACAATCAAAGATGAAACTGGGAAAAGTATCTTGATGATTGTAGCATAAGATTAAAATATAATCTATCTTGATTATGGAAATTGTTTTATTCTAACTTCTTATGCTAGTACATTTTGTATGTATTGAACGGACCAAGTAGAGATAAGTGCTTTTGTACGAATATATAAAACAACCTCTCTAGCTAATTACATGTACTTATACTCTTAATCTTGATATGATTGTTATGATCAATGTGTTGTGTTAATTATTTTGATCCATTGAAAGGTACGACTAAACTGCGAGTCAATGTATTCCTGGTAAATTGGATAATGGCAAAGTGCATTTGTAAAATAACAATTAGTTGATAGAATTCATGTCTCGACCTTGAGATTGATGATACCTTTTTATGGATGCTTATAAGTTTTCATGTGAAAACCCTGCAGGTGGATTTTGTATCCGTCACATGAAATAAGTTAAGCAGAAGTATAAAGGATTAAATTACTCAATGAATTAAATTTCAGTAGTTTAATTTATTTGATTGGTATCTGTAATCTTAACATGGGGAGTTAAATAAGTTTTAATAAAAGATTTCGAAATTAAACAGAGGAGTGCAATTACAGTTTTTTAGTGGAATAAATTATAATTTATTGTGGTAGGATTAATTCACTCATATTCCGAATTAATACCGCAATAGGAAGCCTTGTTATTAAATCTGTGGTCCCTGTTGTGTTGGAATATTCTAGAACAAGAAAAATAAAAGGACAAATAATATCCTTGGTGGGTAAGGAAAGGGCTACACATTTTTTGCTAGGGTTTAACCCTAAAAACGTGTGTATATAAACAAAGTCATTTAACCCTAAGTGATATTTGTTCTTTAGCCGCACTACTTGCCACTCAAGTATTTCGTTCATAGAAATTTAGGATACACAGCAGAAGATCGTAGATCTGGAAAGCACAGCTGTTGTTGAAGATTTGTGTAATAGCTTCAAAAGGTTAGTGTTTCAATCTCGTGTTTGATTATGTTTGTCTAATTTATATGTAAAAATATGATCTTGATTGTTTGCTTCCGCTGTATATATATGCCTGTATTCCATCAGTAACAACAACATAAAGCTCACCTAGAAAAACTCAAGGTCACTTAAAGCATGTAGTTCACAGAAAATCGAAGAAAGAATGAAGCCGAAGTAATAAATCAATGAAGTGATAAGAATGATGATTCCCAACAACCAACCAAGAAACAAAGATTGACCAAAAAATCACCAAGAGAGTTATGGGTTGGATTTTAATTAATTAAGATATAATTTAAAATAGGTCAATAGGATGATGGCACTTGTCGCTCCGTTAAAATGAGGGGTACATTTTGGGTCAAAGTATAATGAGAAGGTTATATTTGGACCCAAAGTATAACGGCATGGGTATATTTTGACCCAAAATATAACGGCAGGGTTATATTTGGACTTTAAATATAACGAGGGGTATTTTTGGCCATTTTTCCAATAGTACAAGGTATTTTGGCCCTTCTATGGTGGATTTATCCTGAAATGAACTGATATAGATTGTTGAATGACCAATTTGGCCCTGTACAGGCTGCCAGGCAGGCATGTTGACCTTGAGTTGCCTGGTTATTCCACTTGTATATTAGCAATAGACATAGAAGTAGAAATAATAACTTCATTATTTGGTAAGTTCATAATAACTTCATTTTTTGGTAGGTTCATAGTTACATCATTCTTTGGTAAGTTCATAATTAGATTAATAAAGGAAAAAGTTCTCTAGAGAAAATAGGTAAGATCTTCAAGAATCGAAAGATTACGATAATTTTGTTTGGAAACACTATGATGGAATAATTTGGTAGGGTGAGAAAAATCTCATATGAGACTTTCCTATTTTCCACTCACCAAAACATCAATATCATATCAATGGAGTTACCTTAAAATTCTTTTGTTTTATTTTTATGTATTAATAGTGTGAGAAATTTATACAACACAAAAATGTTTTGAACAATGAAATGAGGATCAAAATAGCATTGGTCATATATCTATCGGAAAAGAAAAGAGTGCTCTATAGTATAAGATCTCATTATAAGAATATCAGAGAACTCAATTGTCCACGAAATGCACGTGTGACTCACGGAATGCACGTGCGACACACAGAATGCACGTGCATCACACACAAAAGTTTTTTAACGAAAATATATTTTTCAAAACTTTCATAAATTATTGTTATTTTGATGTAGAACGGTATGACTGACTCTAACTTTCACACATCGCATCACAGCTATATATATATATATATATATATATATATATATATATATATATATATATATATATATATATACATATATATATACATATTGAGATGAGGTATACGCGTAAAGTGCGTGCCCTAATACTCGTATCTAAATAATGTAAACATGTTACCTTAAGTATCATATTAATGGAGTTATGATAATTTTATTTTTGTGTATTAATAGTTTAGGGAATCTATACACTTTCCATAAATTTGATTTGCTCTAAAGTAATATAGATCTCTCACTTCTATATATTTGTCTTTCAACATTTGTTTTGTTTATTAGTTTTTTCTCTTTTAGTGAACTGAAATTCTCTGCAGAAATGGGGAAAATGGCATATCGAACTGAAAAAATAGAGGGAATAAAAATAAAGGTGTTCAAGTGGATACAAAGTATCATAAAAAATCATGTTCTTGATCATCATCACCAATTAGGCTCATCATCAAAATTTGGGTTTCTGGTTTTAAGGTTGAAAAACCAAATTAAGAGTGGAAGACCCAAAAATTGTTGCTCCAAGAATCATGAAGGACAGACAACAAAGACAACTTTCAAGACAAGTGTTCAGCCTTTCAAGATTTGTGAATCTCCATATGAGTTAGTTGAAAACATTGAATTAGCTTTGGGGTTATCAGATTTGTTCTTTAACGACACAATTCCTCATTTAGCTAACACAATTTTTGATTATTTGTCGAGTAGCTTTGAGATTTTTGGTAAAAAATTGGACTTGTTGGGTACTAATATGGATGATGATGAGTTCCACAAGATTGTTGTAGCTATAGATGTGGATATGCAGAGTGAACGATTTGAAATTAGGTCACAAAGTTCTAAGGATATTTGCAGTTTTAAATTAACCGATCTGCACGAAACGTTGGTGAATGATGGTGACAACTACGGTAGAAAGGGTGTATATTTTTTACAAGTTGTTGAGGTTCAAGAATCTTGTGGCGGGGTTAGTAAAAAGAAAAAAATTGATGTGAATATGCAAGGTGAAAAAATTGAAACCGAGTCACAATTATCTAATTATGTTTGTAGTCTTCAATCAACTGATCCATGCAAAACGTTGGCAAATTATGATGACAGCGAGGACATAGAGCGCGAATTTAATTTACAAGTTGATAGTGGGATTAATAAAAAGAGGGGAATTGGTGTACAAAAAATTCTTGTACTTGAATTAAAGTATAATTTTGATGATTCTGATATTCAAGAAATCTTGGATACTCTCTTTGATTTCTTGACCAAGAAGAGAGGATTTCGTAATAAAGTTGAGGTTTTTGATGGGAAAATTCAAAAATTTAGGGAAGTGAAAAGTGGATTGAAGATTGTCAATTTGAAAAAGGAGAATGTTGTGAGTTTTGAATTGGGAGATATATGCCCTGTTTGCTTTGAGATTTTTGAAGAAAAATCAGTTGTGGTGATCACACCTTGTTCACATCTATTTCATAGGAGATGCATATTTCCATGGCTTTCAGAGAACGACACTTGTCCTACATGTAGAGAAATTTGTGTTGTATGAGTAGCTTTTCATGCTTATATTTTTTTATGATCTTTTTCCAGCTATTAAGACAGATTTATGTACAACCAAAGTCATAACTTGTTTGGGATTGAGGCTAAATTATTGTTATTATTATTAATAATAATAATATTGTTGTTGTTGTTGTTATTTTTCTTCTTATTTGGTCTCCATTTCTTACGGTCTAATAGTATTAGAGCAGAGCAATAACGGGTGAAGGTGGTTAGTAAAATGTTATTTGTAAAAAATTGTATTGTATGTATAGATCGGATATTATTGTTCATCTATTTATATTAAGTCTTGAATATCCTTAATGAAATTTCTGCCTTCACCCTTAGACTGTACCGGTGAGAATCTCCACACAATGAATGTGTCACGACCAAAATCTGTTGGATCGGTTCCACCACAACATCTAATGAAATAAACAATAATTTGGTGCATTCAGGATGGTACTATGTATATATATTTTTTTGCATATGTATGCAAAGTTTTATTGAAATAAGAAATTTGGTTCAATTCACAGAATACGTCCTACATCCTTCTATGTGCATGAATAGTTCTTGAAGTTTATATAGTTATAATTTATTTATTTATTATGTAGGATCAATCCTATTAGTTTTCTAATTTTCTGTTCTAGTTTATTTACTTCTTGATTTATATTTTTCCCTTTTCCTATTTTTCTGTAAGTAGATTCATCAGTCTTTGACATAAGAAACAAAGTTGTTAAACATATTTATTATCAACTCTAAAAATAATTATTACGTAACATCTACAATTAGCAAAAACCTTTTTGGGGGATTAGATCACATTAAGTTCTAAATTATTCTATCTAATATTTTTGAACCATTTTAGAAGCTAGATGCACTAAAATATTAAAGTAAAACATTTTGCATTATATTTTAAGTGTTGCCTAAAGATAATGTTGAATGCATTTTAATACTGAAATAATAATATGGAAATAGCTTTATGTGATTAGGAATCTTTAAGAATTGAAAATCTATAGGAAATTAAGATAATATTGTTGGATATTTTAGAAAAATTATGGTGGATTAGTTGGGTAGGGTGAGGAAAAGCTCATGTTTGATTTTCCTATTTTCCACTCACCAAAATGTCAGTATTGATGGAGTTATTATGATATTATTTTGTTTTAGTTTTATGCATTAATGGGATAAAATTTTATACATTTGGTGTAATTGGATTTGTTCTGATGTAATGTATATTCTCTCTTTTCTTATCCCATTATAGATGTTTCATAAAAGCGACTGATGCAACTCATTCTCGTAAAATCAATAAGATTGCAATGGAGCCATAAGTACTCCACTTTAATTAGAGGACTTGGTTCGAGTTTTGGGTATGTAGTCACTGGTTACGAGCGCTTTTCCATTAATGTGGAATTTTCCGGCGCAGATCGAATTTAATCGAGCCTCAAATCTCAATGCAAGTATCGACGGATGGAAAGACAAAATAAGCTAGTCCAATCTGCCGTAGATGTGAAATTTGCTAATTTTCATTCTCACCTTTCTCATCACATGAATGAGAGGCTGAGAATGAAAATTAGCAAATTTCACATCTACGGCAAATTATGTGGCCCAAATCATTGATTCTTCGTTTGATTCAATTATTAAGACAATCAAAAAGGTGTTTTTTTGTTCTGGGATTACCTACTCTTCAATCCAAGTTTTTAATAATACTGGTAAGTATGATGATATTAGGCAATGCAACTCCCGTGACTTCTTATAACAACCACCACTAACTTAAATGTACAATTAGTAAAATAAGTAGTGGGTGATTATTGGTCGATATTTTGGGCGAAACCAATATTCAGGGTGGATGGGTGGTATCTACATGGCCCGTGCGCAACACGGGCATAGGTCGTCTAGTATATATATATTCCCGGCGCAAAAGCGGTGTGATGGGCAATGCACTTAGGGCCTAATTACATATTCACCGTGGCATATCGATTCACAATTACTAGCAATTTTAATGTCATGAATCAAATTTAAAAGAACAATTCGAACTGAGGCAATCTTTCCGCATTCGCTCGAGCCGGCGTTTAAATTTTCCCAATAAAAATAGAAAATTAAAACTCCATATACTACTTCCTCCGGGTCAAAAAAAGAGTTCACTTACCTTTTTTTCTTGGATAAAAAAAAGATTTCATTTAGCAAATTAAGAAAGAATTAACTCTTTTTTTTTTCATATTTGCCTCTATTAAGTGTTATATGATCAAATCACAATGCTTATTTAATTAGAGATAGTTTAGTTAAATTATCTATTTTTATTTAAAAGTTAGTATTTTTTAAGAGGTGTGCAAATGACTAAGTAAATATTTTTTTTTTTTTTTTTATGTAGAGGGAGTATAATACTAACAAGAAGACAAAAGGCAACTAGTTTCTGTGTCGTCTTCTAACAGCCACCACTAGCTAATCTACTCTCAAAATCAAAATCCCAAAATTCTCCACTCCACTGCTTCACTTGTTCAGTTTCCATTATCCTCTAAAAAAAGCTTCTCATTTTTTATTTTTTTCATTTTTTTGCTCCATCTTCAAGGCAAGCCCTCAAAAAAATCTAATCTTGATAAACCCCAACAATCCCGTTTAGCTAAATTTTCACCTTTTTTTTTTATTTATTTATAAAATTTTGAATCTTGATAACTCCCACCAATCCCTTTTAGCAAAATTTTCACTTTTTTTTATACATCAAATTTTGAATCTTGATAACTGCCCACCAACCCCTCTTAGCTAAAAAATTTCACTTTGTTTTCTAATAAATTTTGAATCTTGATAACTCCCCATCAATCTTTTTAGCTAAATTTTCACTTTGTTTTCTTATAAAATTTTAATCTTGATAACTCTCACCAATCTTTTTAGCTAAATTTTCACTTTGTTTTCTTATAAATTTTTAATCTTGATAACTTCCCACCAACCCCTTTTAGCTAAATTTTGATTGTGTTTTCTAATAAAGTTTTAATCTTGATGAATTAATGCTGAAGTTATCAACTTTTATTGAGGCCACCTTGTTTAATGGCCTCTTTAAAATTATCCCTTTATGTAGACAGCTCATGGGAATCCAAGAAACTTAATTGCACAGTGAAAGGTTTGAACTTTACTGATTCTAAGTGTTGGTTTCCTTCTATTTTGGGTAGTGGTGCATTTGTTGTTAGTCCATTTTGTATGTTGAAACACATTAGGGTGTCAAGATTAGAAACTGAGGAATTAGAGAGTTCTGAATTGAGTTTAAATGGTGATGGGGTTGATGGTTTTGAGGGTAATGTAGGAAATGAAAGTTTTGTTTCTGAAAGATCAAATCTTGGAAGAGATAAAGGGAAGTTTAATGTTTGGAAAAGATTTAGGAGAGTGAAGAGAGTGTCGAAAGACTCGAATTATAGGTCTAGTTTTAGAAAAGATAGGAAAAATGGGATGGAAGATAAAATGAAGATTGTGTTTGATGAAAATAGTGATGAGGATGTGATATATAGCGAAAACGGGGTTGATTTTCGGGCTGAGAATGTGGGGCCTGACTCGAGTTTGGATCAATGCAATGCAATATTGAAACAACTCGAAAAGGGTGATTACGATGGGAAAGCGTTGAGTTTTTTCCGATGGATGAGGAAAAATGGGAAGTTAAAGCGAAATGTTACTGCCTATAATTTGATACTCCGCGTCTTGGGGAGGAGAGGGGATTGGGATGGGGCGGAGAAAATGATTAAAGAAATGAGTTTTGAGTCGGGTTGTGAGCTTACGTATCAGGTTTTCAATACACTTATTTATGCTTGCCATAAGAAAGGGCTCGTGGAGTTGGGTGCTAAGTGGTTTAACATGATGTTGGAGAATAAAGTTCAGCCAAATATAGCTACTTTTGGAATGCTAATGGCTCTTTATCAGAAAGGATGGAATGTTGAGGAAGCAGAGTTTACGTTTTCAAAGATGAGGAATCTTAAAATTATGTGCCAGTCAGCGTATTCGTCTATGTTGACGATATATACACGAATGAGATTGTATGATAAAGCGGAAGAAATCATTGGCTTTTTGAGGGAAGATGAAGTAATTCTGAATCTTGAGAATTGGTTGGTTCTGCTTAATGCTTATTGTCAACAAGGCAAGTTACACGAGGCTGAACAGGTCTTAGCTTCCATGAAGCAATCTGGTTTTTCGCCAAATATAGTTGCATACAACACGTTGATCACCGGATACGGGAAGGTTTCCGATATGCGTGCTGCACAACGCTTGTTTGGTGACCTTAAAAGGGTTGGAGTGGAGCCTGATGAAACAACTTACAGGTAGGCGGGTCAAAGTTACTCGGGTTGGGCTGAATTTAGGTGGGTCAAAGTTATTTGGGTTGGGCTAAAAAGCGGGTCATAAACCAACCCGCCCAATTCTTACTAAGTTTTAATTTTGTTCTTCTATAATTTTAAGTATCTAGTAAAAAATAATAATATTATGGCTACATATAATATATCAAATAAAATAATGTCTGTTTGTAAATATTTTGACAAGGTTTCTATGGGTCAATTTGGGCTACATATCAGTTAGATGAGCTGAAACGGGTTGGGCTAAAATGGGCTGAGCTAATTGGGTTTGGCGGGTCATGTTTCCATGGGCTAATTTTGCGACCCTACTTACAGGTCTATGATTGAAGGGTGGGGTCGTGCGGACAATTATGATGAAGCAAGGAAATACTATGTGGAACTGAAAAGGCTTGGACACAAACCAAACTCGTCTAACTTGTACACATTGCTAAATTTACAAGTCAAGCATGGAGATGAAGAGGATGTTGTTAGAACTATTGAGGAAATGATGCAAACCGGGAGTGAAAAGTCGACCATCCTCGGCATTCTTTTGCAAGCATATGAGAAGCTTGAACTCATTCACAAAGTTCCTTCAATTTTAAGAGGTTCTTTATATGATCATGTTTTGAGAAACCAAATATCTTGTTCAAGTCTAGTAATGGCTTATGTGAAAAACAGCATGATAGATGATGCGCTACTAGTTTTACGGGAAAAAAAGTGGAAGGATGCTTTATTTGAGGACAACTTGTACCATTTGTTAATTTGCTCGTGCAAAGATATCGGACATCCGGAGAATGCAGTGAAAGTATTCACGTGTATGCCGAAATCTGATAAGCCTAACTTACATATAATATGCACTATGATAGACATTTACAGTTCAAACAATGATTTTGTTGAAGCTGAAAAGCGTTATCTAATGTTGAAGAATTCAAATGTCAAACTGGACATGATAACTTTCAGTGTTGTGGTAAGGATGTACGTGAAATTCGGAGCTGTAGAAGAAGCCTGCTCTGTTTTGGAAGCAATGGAAAAACAAAAAGACATTGTTCCGGACACATATTTGCTCCGTGATATGCTCCGAATCTACCAGCGAAGTGAGAAGAAGGACAAATTGGCGGATCTTTATTACAAACTCGTGAAACTAGGAGTCGTGTGGGACCAGGAAATGTACAGCTGTGTCATAAACTGTTGTGCCCGTGCGCTGCCCATTGATGAGCTTTCTAGGCTTTTTGATGAGATGCTTAAACATGGGTTTTTACCTAATACGGTCACGTTCAATGTTATGCTTGACGTATATGGAAAGTCCAGGCTCTTCAAAAGGGCAAGAGAAGTTTTTTCAATGGCCAAGAAGCGTGGTTTGGCTGATGTTATCTCTTACAACACTCTCGTAGCTGCGTACGGGAGAAGCAAAGACTTCAAGAATATGTCGTCAACCGTCAAAAAGATGCACTTCAACGGCTTTTCGGTTTCTCTTGAAGCCTATAATTGTATGTTAGATGCCTATGGGAAAGATGGACAAATGGAGAAATTCCGTAATATCTTGGAAAGACTGAAGGAATCTGGTCATTCTTCTGATCACTACACGTACAACATTATGATAAACATTTATGGTGAGCTTGGTTGGATTGAAGAAGTTGCAGATGTATTGGCAGAATTGAAAGAATCGGGAAATGGACCTGATTTGTGCAGCTATAACACATTAATAAAGGCATACGGAATTGCTGGTATGGTTGAAAGTGCAGTAGATTTGGTTAAGGAAATGCGCAAGAATGGAATTGAACCTGATCGTATAACTTACACTAACTTAATCAATGCCTTACGGAAAAATGATATGTTTCTCGAGGCTGTTAAGTGGTCTTTATGGATGAAGCAGATCGGATTATAAGATCCATTTTGGCAAATATTGTTATTATTCATCGTGGACCATTCATCTCCGGTTTAAAGGTAATACTACATGTTATATACGCACAAATGTTCATATTGATAGTCTTTAGATTGTTCTGTATAGTTTCTTGTTGATAGCTAGTGTACTGTCTGCTAATAGTTTGTTGCACTGAAACTGAGCCTTCCCCCTTCCCCATGAAGTAACAAACATGAACATATTTGGCATATTCAATGGCCGTATAATCTAGTCTACAGAACTTTTACCAGGTCATGCATATGTTAGTATCCAAAGTGAATCATCATAAAGGTTTTTTTGAACTTTCTTTCAACCTGATCTGCTATAACTCCTGTTACTGCACGTCTTTTATTGCAAAATTCGTTCTTTGTAACAGTGTGATTCATTTTGGCATTTTCAGGTCAAGGCTTGTATTCTTCTTGTATAGTTTGACACTAAACTTTCCAGCGGGGACTTTACTGAGTAAGCTAGAGCACGCATGTCACAGCAGGTCTATAGAAGATCACATATATGCCAGTCGTCTACTTGCGCGCCCGAGTTTGTGTAAAGTAATTCATAGACAACTGTGGTTTGATTGTCCATAATGCACCGGGTAGTGTATAGTCATAACTCTTTCAATAAGGAAGATAGCTTACTGTGATAGCTTTATCGATCATCTGTATCTCCAGGAAGTTGTCTCACTGTTGTAAAAATCAACATGGTAAAGGCTCTAAGCCTTTTTGAATGTTTTAGTTGCTATGTGGCTGAGCCATTTTGGGTATAGTTTCAATAAAATCTCTTGCCATTTTGTTATCTCCTTTTGAAATTCATATCTTTTTCTCGGATCAATAAAAGCGCACGTTTTTAGAAGCACTGTGAAATTAATCGAGGTGTGCATAAGCTGGCACAGACACCACAATTATTAAAAGAAATATACTCAGAATCAATAAAAGCACAAGTTTTCACTAACATGCAATCTTTTACTGCAATGTAATGGTACTGAATAGTCAAGTTGTATGGAATATGTTGAGAAGTACAACAGATGTGAGTGCATTCATGATTTAAGTGAATGTGGAGTGTAACTGCAACTATTACTCATTTGTGATACACATAGAAGTTTTTATTTCTTTTTTAATATTACATATAATCCGAGGAAAAAATAATGAGTATATTCACATCCATTACTAAAATAATACACACAGGTATATCTGAGGCGCGACAAGAAAAATATCACCATGACAATTGAAGTTTTCCACGAGGGAAATAGTGAAGGTTTGAAAGAATTAATGTGATAATGCTATCTGCAATTAGTTCTATTAAATTGAATTTTTCGTGCTTTAATCGATTGACTAATTTCATGTACCAATTAAATGCAACCTAGGTAACGTTGTTTAATTAGGCTGTCACTTGCGATAGCCATGTTTGTCACAATGAGTAGTGTCAAAATTGAATATTTTTTCTTATAACAAGGCTAAAAGTGTAAATTAAACTTCAAATCCAATAATGGAACAAAATGTATTTTTGAAAAATAAGGACAAATTTAAAGGATAATAGCACTTTTGGTCCCTATTAGTGATAACATTTTACTTTAGTCCTTGTCTTATTTGACTGTACATATTTAACTTTATTAAAACATGTGTTTTGGTCCCTTAGTATGTTATTATATATTTGAGATATTAGAATCATATTAGATGAATTGATTAAATGACCATCTACAAAATATACCAAATCGCTTTTGTGTTATAATGTCAGAATCGCTCATGTATATAGAGGGTCATATCTTTATTCATTTTGTAAAAACCCCTTCTTAACTAATTTCTTCTTTATTACTATCAAATATGGAACAACAATACAAGTTTAATATAACATATAAGTAATTAAATAGTGAAATAATTAATAATCATGGTAATTTTATAAATAATTGAAGGCCAAATATACTTAATCGGATACCACAAAAAATAAATCATAGTTTATTAATAATAGGGACAAAAAAAAACAATTAATCCTTATTTGAAACTGCAAAGAGGGGAATACATTTCACATGATGTATCTATTTGCCTTTCCTTTCTTTTCGTAATATTTAATTTAAGTCGAAAATTTATCGGAAACAGCCTCTTTTACCGGGAAAAGGTAACACTCTACAAGGGTATGTTGTTGTTTCTTTTTGTAATAAAATTATACACGTGGAAATTGGTCTCTAGCAATTTCTTGATTGTTTTGTCCCTTTATAATTTCCTTTTTTCTATGGTCCTCCTCATTCATAGAGTTTGATCTCACCTTCTTGACTACCCCCCCTACCCCACCCCACCCCACGCCCAAGATTTGTAGCCTACGTGACAACCTTATACTGAAGAGATCGCTTTTTTTTTCTGTTCTAAATCACATTTTGGTGTCACTCCCACGTGATAATAAGGTAATCTTTAAATCTATCTTTTCTCTCTTAATTTCACTGTAAATCTCTTCCTAATGGACAAAATAATTATGGGTTTATGTTTTAATTAACAATTATGGTCTTGGATCTTGGTTTTTCTCATGTTTATGGGTTAAAGTTTGAATCTTGAAGTGTTCTTGATAATGGTGTGATTGAAGTGATTCAATTAGTGATTTTTGTGCTTTTTTGGGTCTGTTAATGTATTGTATGCTTAGCCAAAATGGTAGAATTTTCTGGATTTGTTCTTTGATTGACTATTATGGTCTTTTTTATTTTGATAAGTAAAAGAAATAAAAAGTTGGTAAATTGAATATTTATGGTCTTGGATTAGACCTAAGTTTGAATCTTGAAGTGTTCTTGATAATGGTGTGATTGAAGTGATTTAATTAGTGATTTTTGTGCTTTTTTGGGTTTTTTAATGTATTGTATGCATTAAAAAAAAAAAAAAAAAAAAAAAAAAAATGTATTGTATGCTTAGCCAAAAAACTCGGAAACAGCCATCCTACCTTGGTAGGAGTAAGGTCTGCGTACACTCTACCCTCCCCAGACCCCACGTTGTGGGATTTCACTGGGTTGTTGTTGTTGTTGTTGTTGTATGCTTAGCCAAAATGGTAGAATTTTCTGGATTTGTTCTTTGATTGACCATTGTAGTTTTGGATCTTAGATTTTGGCTTTTGGGGGGGTGGATTGGGTATTTTGCTTATTTTTTGTTTGGTGAATGTTTAAAAATGTTTGAATCTTGAAGTAGTGAACTTAACTAGATTGGTTAGTGGAGAATGTCATGATGGAAGTGATTGTTATGCTTTTCTGGGTTTGTTTGGATCAATGATGTTTGACTTTTATGTACTCACTAAATAGTGGGATGAATGTTGAACCTGTAGCAATGAGATTTTGGGGTCAACCTTCTTAACACTTGTGTAACCTTGTGGTTTCTGTCAAAGCTATGACCTCCAATCTTTTGTCGTTCCTGAAATTTCTGTGACGATCTCCAAGATTGAAGTAGAAATTTATTCCCTGAACCTTTTTGATCTGTGCACTGTCACTCTCTTAATGCCTTATCTCTTTTTAAGTTTTTTTTTTTTTTTTGGGAGGAGAGCTAAGGTGTTTTATTAATAAAAGCGCCAATTAGGCACACAAGGGTTTGGCCTAGTGATGAATGGAGTGGTTTAGGAACTGAGAGGTCTCAGGTTCATCTTAGTGGAGGCAAAAACACTAGGTAATTTCTTCTCATCTGTCCAAGCCTTGGTGGATAGAGTTACCTGGTACATGTGCTGGTGGGAGGTAACAGGTACCCCGTGAACTTAGTCAAGGTGAGAGCAAGCTAGCCCGGACACCACGGATATCAAAAATAAATAAATTAAAAGCTCCAATTATTGCATTTTATAAGAAGAGATATGCAGAAATTATAGAAACCCTTTAGCCATGCAGGGAGCTCAAAAAGTCTTTAACATTTCTCATACATTGCTTACAACATCAGATTTACTCCAAAATAACAGAATATGAGACATAAGCCTTTCAGTTGCTAAATTATCCTCCAGGCGTTCTTAATCTTAAGTTCCTAACTAGTTGATATATCCTTTATGGATCTTTTCCTTTCTTTGTGCTCTATTTTTTACTAATTTTGTATATGAGAAAACCATACTATTTTTCTCTTCTTTTTCTTGATAACCGTGGTGTCCGGGCCAGCTTGCGGGCACCTCGACTAATTCCACGGGATACCTGTCACCTCCTACCAGCAACAGGTACCAGGTAACTCTGTCCACCAAACCGTCCACCAAACCTAGGACAGATGGAAAGAATCACCTAGTGTTTTTCTTAGGGACTTGAACCTGAGTTCTCATGGTTCTCAACCCACTTCATTGACCACTAGGCCACACTTTGAGTGCTTATGAGATAACCATACTATTATTAAATATCTTACGACATTCGGGAGACATCTTCTGCTCGATTGATCCTCAAGTATTTGGTTGATCTACTTCCTCAGGTGTAAACTTAAAGTACCGCCTAAAAACTGTGTTGAAGCTGGTGCAAGCCAGTTTCAAGTCTAAGGAGGTAGATTTGGTCATTATGTTGGTAATATGGAATTTATGTGGACTCAATATAGTGGGTCTAAACTCTCAAAAATAAATCAGTGTTTGGTTCATCAAAAAGTTAAGGACTAGCGACGTTCTTAAAAATCAACGGATTTGGTCTTATCCATACATGAGGAATATTATCAAGAAAAGAAATTAAATGGGTTCTTCTTTCTTTTATCACTTAGGCGCCATGTGAGATAAAAGTCTCATGCACGGTTTTGAATGAGAAAAGAAGTCAGGAAATGATTTTTTCGACTCTGACTCTCCCACCTTTCTTTCTATTACTCCGAAAGTAGTCGTTTCAGCTTTTAGCCACTCGAATTTTTTGATCTAGACCTAGGTGGAGGTCAGTTATATCATAGATAATCTCAGTTTTGTTTTGTTCCAAATACTGCTTAACTACCTTTTTGATAAACTAGAATTGTACTTTGATCAAATGTTCGAAATTAAATTTACCAGTTTCAAAAAAAAAAAAAAATGTTCGAAATTATGAATCCTTTCCTTCTAAAAATAGTAAGTTTAATAAGTGCTTTGGTGTTCTCTTTTCAGCTTCTTTCTGTATCTGTTGCCATATTCATTTTTACTTCTTAGGAAATATTTATTTATCCTGTTTTTAATTGAAATATTTCTTTGGGAATCTATACAGGATAGAGGAAGAACAATCCATATTCTGGTTGTTCGGTTAGAGGATAATAAATTTCAGATTTGAAGAGCACAGTCACAATGACAACGGAGAACGCCGAGCTCACTACAGAGCAGGTAAATATCATATGCATAAGTTATACATAAAGATATGAAATAACAAACAGTTTTGGAACTGATAACTAGCGTGGACTAGGCTCATAGTAAACATACAACGCAGGATCTAGGCTCTTCGGGGTTGTTTGGTTGCTGGTTAAAATTATGCAGGTATTAATAATTAGTCATGCAGGGTTTAGTTATTCCATCTTCTATGCTGCATAAAACAATGCATAAATTGACTCTTTAACTGATACATGTTTTAGTTATGTGGGTTTATAAACTGCTAACCAAACACCGTACTACGTGTGCTGAATTTTATACATAGCAACTAATGCTACCAAACATGGTATTAGTTATGCTGGTTTTAATACATGAATAATTCACTTCCAAACCAGCAATCAAATGACCCCTTAGTCTTTGCAGTTAGTTGCTTTACCTTGTTTCCATTTACTTTTTTAGAAAGTTAAGAATAGTATGTCAACATCAATAAACACTAACCGGAAAGAATTCATTACTGTCAGGATTTTCTTTTGTCGGCTGTCCTGGTTGAACAGTGGAACATCCTTTTCTTTATCTTTTCTCTGTTTTACTAACTACATCACTTATAAATAAACATAAAAGCAGTCTTATTTATTTTCCTTCTGCTTCTTAAGGTTTTGAGGAGGGATATCCCATGGGAGACATACATGACTACAAAGCTGATCACTGGAACAGGTTTTCAACTGTTGAGGCGCTATGACAAGAAGGCAGAAAGTTACAAAGCACAGTTGCTGGATGATGTAATGTTTCTAACTCGAGTTGTCTTTAGCTATGACTTACATTTTGGTTTCTTACAAATAGCCTGTTTGTTCAAGGTTCCAAAACCTGTTAATTTTTAAAAGTGCTTTTTGTCAAAAGTACTTTTAGAGTACCCGTTTGTGTTTGTTTAATCAATCTGAAAATCACTTTTGTCAATATTAGAGCAGTACTTTGTCCATGGCCAATGTTCCAGAAGTGCTTCTGCTACTACTTTTTTTAGCTTCTAAAATACTGCTTCTGCTCAAAAGCACTTATTTCTCCCCTAAAAGCTTGGCCAAACACCTAGAATAAGCACTTTTGGCTTCGCAGAAGCTTGGCCAAACACCTAGAATAAGCACTTTTGGCTTCGCAGAAGCTTGGCCAAACAGTTAATAGTCTAATTCATGCATCTTGTACTTCTGCTACTTCTTTCTGCCTATTTCCTCTTGTATTTTGGTAGAGTTCTTCTAAATAATGTTAGGAACAAGTCTAGATGTGGTAGTGTAAGTTTTGCTTTTTGCATGCCGGTGACTACAAGGAGTAGCTATTATTTGGGAAGTAAAGGTACAATTGTCATCACCAGCCTCTCCTTTATTAATGAAGTTTGGCATACACTATATAAATTGTCTGATTCTGTTGGACTTGTTATTGTGGTTGGTATCTTCATTTTCCAGAGTTCATTTATTACTTTGAAAGAGTCATGTATAATCAGCATATTCAAATTTTAGGATAAATGAGTTTTTAAACATTATTGAGATTTGAGATATTCCCAAGTTAAAGGCTAGTTCTTGCAACTGCTGATTTCTAAGCATTGCTAGTTCAGATTTCATTTTTGATTGTTCAATTTTTCTTTGATATAAGATATCAAGCCTTTGATCCTCGTATCACAGTTTAGTTTTGGATACTGTTATTAAATGGATACAATAATTACAGGATGGTCCAGGTTATGTCCGCGTCTTTGTTACCATTTTACGTGACATTTTCAAGGAAGAAACCGTGGAATATGTTTTGGCTTTGATTGATGAAATGCTTACAGGTAAATGGAGAAATTATAACTTTTAGAGTTCCTTTGGTAAGTGGACTGATGTAATGCTTATTTCTTGGCAGCAAACCCAAAAAGAGCAAGACTATTCCACCATGACAGTCTTGCAGACGAAGATACCTATGAACCTTTCCTCAGGCAATAGTCTTCAACCTTATTTCAACTGTTAGTCTGTCCTTTATTTATACTTGGCATGTAGATACTATTTTATTTCTCATCCTTTATTGCATAAGAATTGGCAATTTGCATGCACCCTCTTCCCCTGCCTTCATCTTATAACAACAGCAACAAACTCAGTGTGATCCCACAAGTGGTGTCCTGTCTCTTCCAAACTATTATCTTTATAAATCACTGAAGATTGTGTACTCTTTTCTCTTCTCTTTCTATTTAAAGATTGAGTTTTGTTTTCCAGATTGTTGTGGAAAGGTAATTGGTTCGTACAAGAGAAGAGCTGTAAGATTCTATCTTTGACAGTGAGGTAATTAGGTTTTGATCCCTCCCATGTCAATGATATCAAAGGACTTAGAATATTAGAATGACAAATGAACTTATAACTTTGCGGTCCTCTTAATGGCAACTCCAGTGCTAGGTCAAAGGTTCAGAATGGTGTTGATGCAAATGGAGATGCCTCAAGTTCAAAGAAGAAACACACTACCATTGACGATGTTCTGGCAGGCGTGGTGGAGTGGCTTTGTGCACAGGTTTGTCTATGCTCCTAGATTTTCCACTTCTATATTTTTCTTCCGTCCCACCCAAACCTGCAATTACTGGGTTTGCAAACATTTCAAGGGGGATTCAGTATAGATGTCAATGGGCAGTTGGACAAAATTTGGGCGGGTCAAAATGGGTTGAGTTAAAAAATTGGCGGGTTATTTCCAAAAGTTACTTGTGCTGAAATGGGCTAAAAAAGCGGATCATAACCCTACCCGCCCAATTCTTACTAAGTTTTAATTTCTTTGTTTGTTATTTTATAAATTTTTATCACCTAATAAAACTATTTTTTTTTCTTTATTATGGATTTATATAACATATCAAATAAGAAAATGACTTTTTGAAAATATTTTGACAAGATTTCTCATGGGTCAATTGGGCTATATCAGCCCAATATTTTGATGGGCTGACCTAATAGATGGGCGGGTCAATGACCAGCCTAAACATGGGCAAGTCATGTTTGCTTGGGCTAATTTTGCCACCTCTAGTCAGGGAAGGTTGTAGAGTAAAGAAGCAGTGAAACGAAGTGGATGGACGAAAAGGGCTTAGAAGCATGGGACCGTAGGTTGTGATGTATTAGCTTAATCAGTATGAAGCAGTGAAATAAAGCCGTTGAAAGGGATCAAAAAGCTCTTGTTTTCATCAAGATTTGTTTTGAGCCTCACAACTGGGCTTATGGCCTATTTATTTACTTTGAAGATAGGGGAAAGCAGTTCTAATGTGATGGGGGTTGGGGGTTTATGGATTTAATGCCACTTGTCGGTGTTATCATGTCTCAGTTAGCTGCTGTTGATCCTGATTTTTGACTATCTGTGCAGCTGAAAAAGCCTACTCATCCTACCCGCAGCATTCCTAGCACAATCAACTGCCTATCAACTCTGTTGAAAGAACCAGTGGTTCGATCTTCGTTTGTTCGAGCCGACGGAGTGAAGTTGCTTGTTCCTTTAATTTCACCAGCATCCACTCAGCAGTCTATCCAGGTTGTTCTTCACTCTATAATGCCACTTATTGCATTAACTGTATAAAATTATATACATGTCGTGCTAGTAAGTAGTGGTGGTTGAGACGGTTCTGTACTCAACATATCAGCCACCTCCGGAAGCTAGACGACAAAATAATCTTTTTCTTCTTTTTTCTTCCTTAAAACAGCTTCTCTATGAGACATGTCTTTGTGTCTGGCTTTTGTCTTACTATGAACCTGCAATTGAGTACTTAGCTACTTCAAGGGCCCTTCCTCGATTGATAGAAGTTGTTAAAGGTTCAACAAAGGAGAAGGTGAGCTACTTTGGCTGCTTTATGCATAATAACTGTTTATGCTCCCTCTTTTTAAAAAAATTAGATGCTGTGGTTTTTCTACCTTGGTTGTCCTTTTCTCATCTCTGTTCACGGTCTGAGGTGTTTGTATAACTATAGGTTGTACGGGTCGTCATCTTGACTCTTCGGAATTTGCATTCTAAAGGGACATTTAGTGCTCAGATGGTAGACTTGGGAGTGCTGCAAATTGTTCAGAGCTTGAAAGCACAGGCTTGGAGTGATGAGGTGAAGATCCTTAGTTATGGTTTTTCATCTGATATTGTATCTTAAATTTAGTCTCTCTCATTTGCAAACAGCGTAAAAAATGAATTAAGACAATTGAATTCCTCCACTAGTCCACTTATTACATAGAGGAATAGTCACTATTAGAGCTTCTTTTCGGTTCGTCTTAGTATTTGCTATGTTGGCAGTTAATCATGTTACTGCATCTGCTGAAGAATGAATTATTATTTTAACTTTTCCAGACTCATAAAGTTAATATCATCTCTGTAGGACCTTTTGGACGCTCTGAATCAACTAGAACAAGGATTGAAGGATAACATCAAAAAGCTGAGTTCGTTTGACAAGTACAAGCAGGAGGTCCTTCTTGGCCATCTTGATTGGTCCCCAATGCACAAAGATCCTATATTCTGGCGGGAGAACATAAATAACTTTGAGGAGAATGATTTCCAGGTAATCTTGTGGTTTACAAAATTTCCCGAGCTACATGTCTTTAGAGGCTGTAAAGTACGCGCTGCATAACAGCGTGAACATTACGCCATCTTGGTGCAACTTTAACAGCAGAACCAGATTTCTCTGCCGGGTCCGTTGTTGTTCGTTCGCATTTGCCTGGCCTTCAAATAAGTTTATCTGCTACTGAAATAAAAAAAGCTGCTTTTAAATGTTCATGTCTAAGTAGTAACTTCCATCAGTAGAGGTAGATTGTGGCCATAGTGGCAGACGTTCGGATGAAGGCGGACACACCGCAGCCTTAATTAATAATACTCCCTCCGGTCCAAAATAATTGAGGTTTTAGACTTGGGCACATGGATTAAGGAAGTCACCTACTCCTAATGATTAAGAGGTGTATGGACTAAAATACCCTTAATTAAGAGGGGCTTTGCAACTATAACAAGCATTAAACTTGTTCATTGGATTAAGAATGTGTCGAGGGTAAATCTGGAAAAAGAATAAAATACCTTCTTGATAGACTAAAACCTCAATTATTTTGGACCGGAGGGAGTAATATAGAAGGCCTTCTTACTTTTCTTTTATTATATTTTGCCTTCTATATCTTATATAGACTTTTAGTGTATCTATTGGCGTTCAACTGAAACTAGTATCTTCTAGATGTAACATAGGTATATATGTGAGAAACCACTAAAATTTCAACGAATGTTAAATTCTGAACCATAATTTTTAAAGCGCAAGGAGTTCTATGCTAAGAACCTTAAGGTTGAACGCATCAAGTTTAAACCTTGAATACAGAGGTGGTGATCTTCGTAGCATAAACTGTTTTTCTTCGAATCTGCACAAAAAAATTGTTTCTAGTACTAAGACTGATATCTTGTGTTGTGTGATGTTTCAGATCTTGAGGGTGCTCATTACAATTTTGGACACATCAAGTGATGCAAGGACACTTGCTGTTGCTTGCTATGATCTATCACAGTTCATTCAGTGCCATTCTGCAGGGCGAGTTATAGTGAATGACCTCAAAGCTAAGGAGCGCGTAATGAAACTGTTGAACCACGAGAATGCAGAGGTCACCAAAAACGCTTTGCTCTGTATCCAAAGGCTTTTCCTAGGTGCCAAGTATGCTAGCTTTTTGCAGGTTTAAGTCTCGTCGAATGGTTTCATTGTTCAGACGTCAAGAACTAGACTCGTCTTGCTATTTCATTTGGGACACGAGGAGTTTGGTTGCATTCTTGTTCATTTATTTGTTGTATCAGTATTCGAGTATTGTATCTAAGGCGTCCTCTTGGTGAGATTCTCATTCCAAATAATGTGTACGAGAGTTAATTTTGTTTTTCCCTCCAATAAAAGCCAGTTTGTATTGTGACTTGTTTATCGAACCAGGGAATTGTTTTGTGGTATATATTATCCGGAAATTGTCCGTCAAACAACTTATTAAAGCGACGATTTTATATGATCATATGGTTTATGTACCAAGGTTTTAGTCTTGTGATATCATTAAGAGTCTCCCACATATTATATGAGTTCAGTTTTTACTGTTTTTCCTTTCTTTATCCCTCGTGTAATAGACAAAGAAGAGTGTGTCGAACTTCATACAGAAAAAACTATTTGGTTCATTTTATTGCTTCATATTGTCAGTATATAAAAGTTAATCTATACTTGAAAATGCCCCAAACTCACATTCTTCTATATGGTGGAGCTATGTTCTTCAATCAAATTCAATGTTCATCGATCAGGTGGATCTATATTCTCCGGGATGGTGAGATGAGGTGCAACAAATGAAAACCTTATCATGTATACAGGTCTATATAGAAAAGAGTATTGAAGACTTGTAGATCGATCGCCAATAGACAAATTCTTTGTTGTCTTTTCCTCTAACCAAATTATCTGTGGTTGGCAATATTTCTTTTAGTAGAATGGAATTGATTAATTATATGTTAGTTTGAATTTCTCACATCTTTGATTATCTTAAGTTCCAGAAAATCTGTAATCATGATAGTGATAATACATCTTTCTTATATAGAAGATTGGAATTCAATTTGAAAAAGCACAAATATCTCTCTTTCCTGTGATAGATACAACAGTTTCCTAGTTTCTATGCCTATACATATTAAGAACACCATTAATTATCTCCATCCTAAACTAGAAAAGTTGCAATTTGCTCCAAGATATCTGTACAACACACCTACAAGAAACTGAACTAATATACATGGCTGTGTACTCTCAGCTCCAAAGCCTGCACAGATGGATGCCACATCTTCAATATTGCGCATGGCCTAGTCAGGATTTTCATTGCTGGAAGTTTGAAATCGTGCATGATCTCATGCAGTACGTGAAATGGTACTGCAAACCTCCTAAGCTGCTAACTGTTTCGCTTTGCTTTAGGCGCCTGGCCATGAAGAACATGGAATACTTGAGAAGGGTCAGTGCAAGAGCGAAATAAAGCTCTCATGTTTCATCCGAATACAGGTCTAGCAATCATCCTCGCATAAAAGCCTCATGCTTGTTTCAGAGGAAAAATGTAGCATTTTGACAGAAGGGTTGCATTGTTCCAATGCTATCAGTTCTCAATTAAAGAAGTAGGGTGACTCGAGAACTTCCCGTAAATCAAAATCACCTCTTTTTGGTAGAGGGGGAAATGTCAATGCTGGATATGATTCCTGGAAGCTTTCAAGCAACTGCAAACAAGATACAAGCTTTCATGTACACCATAATAAGAGCAGCTTGAGAAAGAGAAGCGGGGAGCTCTTGAAACACGTTTGTGCTAGAAAGGAAACTTCACTTTTAACATACTTACATCTTCAAGAATAGGCATACTGTACAGCTCCACAAACTTTTCCCTGAGTATCCTGTTCATCTGGTCAACATCGCAAGCATGAGTCCAGAAGGAATCATGTACCCCTACAACAGGTTAGGATTTTGATAAATATTCTCAATTTAAGAAAAATTGATATTAAACAAGACCAATGCTTTAAAAGAACAGCAAGTAAATGAACTTTAACGCAAGTTCTGCAAGTCCTAAAATTCGTCTTTATATTCGACAAATGACCTATCAACATAAATTTCAGCTAAGTTTGCCCATATGAGTTTGTTTTGCCTGGAGTGAGAATCCTACATCTAAATAACAAAAGAGAATCATTAAATATAGTATCATTTTTCACATACTGGTAGCATGTTATGTGGTAGCACCGTGATAGAAAGTGGACAATGGGTGGAACCAGCGGCGGAGGCAGGATTTTTACCAAGAGGATTCAAAAAAATTAATTACGCCTAAAGCTAAAAAGACTAGAAATGTGGTTAGCGAGAATTGAACCCGTCCTTGAACCCCCTTTACCGTTGAGCTAAGCTTTTGGCTAGTGCCAAGGGGATTCAACATTTAAAATATATATATATATATATATATATATATATATATATAACATAAATTTGACCCTATATACACACTGTAATTTTCCAACGAGGTTCGGATGAACCCTCTTCCTTCTACCTAGATCTGCCCATGGTGGGAGCATTACAGAGAGTACGGGGAACTGAAAAAAATTCCAACAAATGATGAACTTTTACGACTATCACGATACGTTCCTTCAGGCCAGATTATCTAATTCAGAAACTTGAGCGAGAAAGCACCCTATGTTAAAATTTACACATTTCTCTTTCAATTGGCAAAGCCAACTCAACATCAAGATATTCTGAAACAAAAGTCCGACATTACTGAAGTTTATTGACAACAAAACCTTTCTTCATTCAAAAAGGACTTAAATTTAGGAAACCGTTCCACAGTTGAGTTAAAAGAAACAATTTTCAACTTCTGTAAATTGTATGTAGTGATGCATACATGTGCATATAAGTGGTCAAAAGCTCAACTATGTAGTATCAGATATCATTAGAAAGAAAAGGGCAGGCAAACCTGCAAATTGTAGTCCAGTGTTCCTGCAAGCAACAGCAGTCATCATCATATGTGAACCATCCAGTGAGTGCACAAAATTTGGAGGAAAAGCAGTTCTCTGTTTCCTGACTTCAACCTAGGGTTCAACATTGCAATATAAAATAGGCATCACATTTAGAAATAAAATCTTAACAGGGAAAAAACAAAAGCATTCAAAAAAAAGTATTACTTACTGTGTCACCCTCACGCTGCAAAGCCAAAACTTGAAGAGAAGTTCTTATCTACAGATACATGGAATAAAGTATTAGCACAAAATAGATGTTGCATGAGTAACTTGAAATTCGTGGCAAATAGTTCTAAATAGGACTTCTGTGCTCAGGGAGAAACTTGAAAATACTTTCCCAGTCGAACAGAAAAATTTGACCTTCATTCAAGACATATCATGCAGTTGAAAAAAGATCATTATGTAAGACAATTTCTTAAAAGTGTCACATGAATTATTCAAGTCATGCCTCCTGAATGTATGCAAAATCCTATGAAGCAAAATCCTACCCTTCTAACTGTTAATTGGCAAGTTTATTATTGGTGATGATAACATGTAAAATCAACTTGCAAAACAATTTAAGAACCCCCTCGAATAAAAGGAAAACAACTTTTCAAGGAGCAGACTTATAGCCTGTTAGGCTGAGCTTCTGGGAAGCCAAAACCCAAAAGTACTTTTTTTTTCCTTCAGAAAGTGTTTATTTTAGAAAGTTGAGGTGTATGGCCAAAGCTTATAGGGAAAAATAAGTGCTTTTGAGTGGTAGCAGAAGCAGATTTTCAGAAGCTAGAGAAAGTATTTTTCCCAAAAAGCACTTTTGGACCAAGCACAAAGTACTGCTCTAACATCGGAAAAAGTGTTTTTCAAATTGATTAGCCAAACACAAACTGCAACTGTCCGAAAGTACTTTTTATAGAAGCACTTCTAACACAAAGCACCTTTCGAAATAAGCAAAGTTTGGAAGCTTGACAAAACAGGCTATTAATCAGATGGCTGTTACTTGATTATAATAGCACTTACAACATGCCGCTGAGTTTTAAAGTAAGGTTGTACAACAGGGAGCCCCAGTGGAGTCGTCCATCGTACTGGCTGATTTTCTGAAGCAATCACCTGTTAAATGTTAATAGTTAAACCATTGAAGTCCAAACAAGTTTCGAGATTACCCTATGTAACCACCAATTACAATTCCCCCTGCGGAAATTTCCAAGGGAACTAGCTTTTGTTTTTTCAAAAAATTTTGATATATGAAGTATGTTCGAGTGACAGTACATTCGATGTTACTCCGTTAGTTCTAAACTCACATCTTCCTTTTCATTGATTCACTACATATGGCTTCGCCATTTCGGGTTTACAGAATTTACAGACGGGACTATCCCATTTACGGTTTCACTTGGAACTTCAGATTTCTTAGCAATATCAGTGGACCGGCCCCAAAGGTGAGTCCCAATTTACCTTATGGCCATCGGAGGGCAATGGATAGGCTAACATTTTTTGCTTCGTCAGTGAACTTGTTTAAGGATTTATTATCCAACAAAAAACGTTCAAGAAAGAGAACTGGGGGTACATGTTAGCATCCTATACTCCAATAATAGCCAGCAAGTTTTATTTAAATTGAGTTGCATGTTGTTCAATCATTTTATCAACCTTTTTGCAATTAGAATTAGTACAGTATTTTGTAATTCAATAACATCAAATAGCTAATAAATTGAAAACAAGAAAGCTAGAAAGTCAAGAAAATCCTTATTAAAAACCATTAGGGGAGGGGGAGGGCCCATGGTAGGTGAAGTGGTATGGACCTTAGCACAGTCACCAAGCCAAGTCATTGTTCCACGTGCAGCTTGAAATAACTCCCCCAGAGCAGCTAATGTCACCTGACGGGAAATACAAGAACAGATATATAGTCAAAACATAAAGCTGAATCAGTTTAGTCTTCACAATGGCTAGTCAAAGGCCTTAGGGCAATTTTCCTCCTTTTTTTTTTCCTTTGATAAAGTAAGCTCTTAGGACAATTTTTTCTCGGTCTATGGTATGGGGGGAAAAAATAAAATACCAAGATTTCTTCAATCCCTCTTTTCCCAACCTTATCCCATTAATGAAGGCAAGACACTTTGGAAGAAAAGGTCCATCTCGCCTTACAGATCACGTCTTGTGAAAATTAGTGAATGCATGCATACTGAAAGAAATAATAGGCAATAGCCTGGTTAAAATAACTATGTCCTTTTAAAACTTTTAATTATGAAATCCTTCCGCATCTTGTCCATGCAGGTATGAGGTACGTGTTGGTTAAATCAAACAACAAGAACAACTACGCGTCAGTCCTAAACAAGTTTGGTCAGCTATATTACTCCTCACTGACCATGTTTCCTCATTTAAGCTCAACTCGTAGAGATTAATAGAAAAGCAGAACAAGTAGATTGAGTGACCTACGTTTAGAATATATGACTAGGTAATAGAAACCTGCGAGTAGCTTCCTATAATATTAGACTAGACTATCAGTACTTACTTTAGCAGCATAGCAAGATGCAGTAAATAGCAGCCTATCATCATCAATAAGACCCTTCTCCTCCAATCTTCTTTTGATTTGTTCACGTGCCCCGACATAGGTAACACCATATACTGAGGTCATTACTGTTTGCTTCACCAATTTCCTGTCAACCTGAAAGTTTCCACATCACCAAATGTTTTAATTGGTACAATTTCAAAAACTAGAAGCTACAATCGTAGATAACATTTTTGGTCTCTCAGTTATTGGTAAATTATGATTTTGGTCCTTGAGATATATGATCCAACACATTTAACCTCCAATTAACTAAAATGTGTGTTTTGGGTCCCTTTATGCAGGAAACATGTTGTATTTGGATTATTTTTAGAAGTCGATTATCCTAAAATACGAGATAACAATACAAGCTTAACATAACACATGAGTAATTAAATGGTGGAACAATTAGTAATTCCGGAAATTTGTGAATATTTTCAAGCAAAGGGATCAAAAGTGCACATATCAAGTAATTGAAGGTTAAATGTTCATAGATGGATATCACAAGGACTAAATTAGAATGTATCAATAATTGAGGGGCCAAAAGTGCTATTAGCTCTACTGATAAGATAGAAAGATAGATAACCTGGCCAATTAAGAGTTTGGCTAGTAAAGCATTGGGATCAGTTGCAGGGTCCTTGGTGCTATCTTCTCTGATAATATGATCAACCCTGCAATCAATAGTTGTCTTCAACAATCACTAGTGGAACCAAAATATAAAAGATTCTCACAAATATATTAGTGGTTTAAAAATTTGACAAGTTGACCAGAGAGGCATTAAGATGAATATGTTTACTGATTGTTTTTTTGATAAGTAGAACAGTGCATTTCACTCTACCCCACAAAGGTAAGGGTAAGGTTTGCATACATCCCACTTGTAAGACTACACTGGGTATGTTGTTGTTGAACAGTGCACTTGAATGTTGATTAATTTAGAAAGAAAATGCAGGTAGAACAAGATATCCTTGTCTCATAGTGAGCATCATATCCCTTACATCTAATGTCAGGTATGGACATTAATCACACATTTAGAACGGCAATATCCCATTCTCCTCCTGAAGTTCCATCTAACGTGAAGTAAACTTAGCAAATATTTTTCAGGACCAACTTCAATCTCACTGAGACTTCATATTTTCATTCATAAACATGGCCAAACTGGCTGTGTACCCGTACACATGGTAAAGAATCTACAAAAAGATATAATTCTTTACAAACTCCACCCAATCATCTATACAACAAGGAACTTTCTGTGTGCGCCAAAAGAAATCAAGGGGACGGAGACTACTCCAAAAAATATAAATACGTCCAGTTTGTTATACTTTAAGTTCTTTCTGGGGTAGATAACTTTTACACAGTTGATGTAGGTTATGACAATAAAAATATAAATAATGATCGCTAAAGATTTGTAGCCTTTCAAAAATGCAATGAGTAGGTTCATTGGTCAAAATATCAAAAACAATAGCTTAACCTAAATTCCACAAAAGGGAGCTTGGTTCTTTTTTTTTCTTTTTAATTTCAAAAAATATACCTCAAAGCAATTTCTGTATAAACATCAGCTGGTTTCTCTCCAGCAACTAAGTTGACTGCTGCTGCCTCCATCTGTTAAAGTTACACAACCTCAGAAGATGGCATAAAGAGTTTATCTAGCATATCAGAAAACTTGCACAGAAGATAAACATCATAGAACAAGCTAAAATTCACTAATCAGAAGAAATCAGAATCAAAACAAGGTTAAACAATCACAAAGATGAAATAGAAAAGCAAACATACACTATCTCTTCCCAGAGCTGCATAGTGCTGTAGGCCATTGCATGAACCATCCTACAATAGAATGAAGCGAAAATTGTTAACATGTCCAAGGCCTGCTATTTTTGTTTTTCGAGATTCAAGGGTTTCAATTTTTATTCTCTTGCAGTGGAACTTATCTTATTTTTATCTACAGATTAACTTTTTTACATTCTTTAACCAACACACCAAAACAGAAAAAAAGGGAACTGAACAGAAAATAAAAATGTAATGATGTAAGTACTCTACCTGATGAATAGGTAGATGGGAGATGACAGTATGTGGTGACGAGCTTTTCACAGCTTCTGATAGGTTCATGCAAGCTGCTAAGCACTGAAAAGGATCCTCAGCATTTAACCACCATCGATTTCCATTTAAAGGATTGTTTGCTGAATCTAATATGTCATCAAGGTGGTTTTCTACAAATGCAATGCGTGCATCATAGCAGAGCTTCTCTACTCCCCCTGCATAAAGACTTGCTAAATGTATTTTCAGCCAACGCAATCCTGATTTTCCTAATGGTCGCCCTTCAGCAAATTCAAGGATTCCTCGACAGAGATCAGAGCTTAGGTGATTCAAATGAGGATGCATAGGGTATGCACGTCCTCGAAAATCAAGATTGTGAGGATAATAAAATCCTTCCTCGTCTTTCAACTTCCGAGCAACCTAGTCCAAAGAAAGCTTGCTCAGAATTTACTCCTAAATAAACATGCAAAGCGTGCACATGTGGAAACTAATAGCCTGTTTCGCCAAGCTTCTAAAATCATAGTATTATTTTTAAAGTACTTTTTCCCAAAGTGTTTTTTTAAAAAGTACTTTTGGTGAGAAGCAGTTTGTGTTTGGCTAATCAATTTGAAAAATGCTTTTGAGCAGCAATTTGTGTTTGGCTAGGTTTTTAAAATGTGCTTCTAAGTGTATAGTGTATTTTTTTCAAAATTTGATTTTTGAAAAAATACTTTTGGGGAGAAGCTACTTTTTTCAGCTACTGCTTCTACTCAACAAACACTTTTTCCTCTCCTAAAAGCTTGACCAAACACCTCAACTTTGAAAAAGAAGCACTTCTTTTGGAAGGAAAAAAAAAAACACTTTTATCCTTGGAGAAGGTTGGCAAAACAGGCTATAAATGCTAAATCTAGTTTTAAATTGTTAAAACCCTCAAGAGTCCATTAAGTAATAAATGAGTTATGATTCTGTCAAGACGACAAAAACCTAGACCTAGGTGCAAAGGTTGAGCAGTTTGCGTTACTTTTTTAGGCAGCAGGATTCCCCCCCCCCCCCCCCCCCCCCTTAAAAACCAGTCCTAAACCCAAAAAGTAAAAAAAGGAAGAATAGTCCAAACAAGAAGACTAACTGAAAGCTTGAGCTCCGTGTCACATCGTTGGGAATGCAACTCTTGGTTGATCTTTTTGGATTTTCTCACCCTCCATTTCCACTTTTTCACTTCCATTATATCATCGGAGTGCAACTCTGGTATGGGAACCTAATAATAAACAATTTCTTGCAATCAAACACAGCCTATAGCAAGTATTTGAAATTTCATAGCCACCTGAATGTCTTTACAGAAATCTAAATAGGAGTTTGGCCATAGACCCCAAATATTATTCGCTTTATTTAGATTTTATGAAGTTGGAGTTTAAGATGGGGTTGTGTTTGGTTATACTTTTTGCAAAGGCGAGAACTGAGCACTTTATTTTGGGATTTATGAAGATGGATTTGGAAAACAGGTTTGGAGTCCAACTCCAAGTTGGATTTCGAAAATTTATAACCAAACATTGATTTGAAATAAAGTGAAAAATTATTCCGGAAAAAAGTGAATAGTTCTCATGGCCAAACGGCTCCTTAAGAGAACTGAAAATATTAAGCATAACAGATAACACACTAAGCATATGAACATATGAAGTATAGTGTAATTTTTTTGGACAATCATAGGGGGCAGAAACTTCAAGAAGAACTTTTAGGATCAGCCACGTAAGAAGATTAAATGGCATTTAAGCAGACTGGTATTGACAAAGATAATATTGAAATTCAGCTCCATCTCCACGTAACATGGTAAAAGAATTCAGATACCTATAAGTAGAAGCTGAACAGAAAAACAAAATTAGAACATCATTTTTTTTTCTCTTTTTGATAAGGAACATCAAAAGTATTTTCTTACATCTTTGCGATCCACTAGGCCAGCAATATTTCCTCCTCCAGCCCAAATACTCTCAACCACACTAAGTATCCTTTTATTCACTCTCCATTTAGTGCTTCCCAAGGTATCCAATGCCTGCATGAGTGCGGAAAAAATTAATATACAGGTAACCTCTTAGAGTATCTGCTGAGCTGTCTATTAGAGCACAATATGAAGCAAGTTAATTAGCAGCAGCCCCAAGATGGACATAGTGAATCGCTGTTGGTACTAAATGAGTTTTGGTAAAAGAATCTATGCAACATATTTACAGCCCATGTTGAGCAAATGCAGAAATCTAATATCATCTCAGATTTTGGAGATGGTTTACAAGTGTTTATGCTAATAACCCAATCTATGTTTTTGTAGGATCCATGAGTCATCTAAATATTACACACTTCCAATATTAGTGCATTGCAAATTTTATCAGCATCTCTTATGACCATTGAATTTTGCAGAGATTGCAAAACTAAGAATAATAGTTACATTACTCAAAGTACTTGTAAAAGTACTATGTTATGCACTTAATAAGAAAAATCAGCAAGCAATTACATGTTGGTGAACTGAAAGAGATAACAGTGATTAGCAGGTCTGTTTGGAGAGTTTATGTGACCTATCAATGACACTTTCACAAATATGATGTGAGTGTTACTGAGTCAAGATCAGAAATACTACAAAGATATTAGATAATCCCTCCGTCCCAATTTATGTGACACTATTTCCTTTTTAGTCACTCCCAAAAAGAATGACACCTCCCTATATTTAGTAACAATTTGACTTTAAACTTCCCATTTTACCCTTAACGAGAAAATTTATAGCCACACAAATATCCATGGCTTATTTTAGACTACAAGTTTCGAGACTCTTCCGTTCATTCTTAAACTCCGTACCCAATCAAACACCTTCAGATAAATTGGGATGGAGGGAGTAAAATCTTTGAGGATCAAAGAGAGTTAACTACAAACAAGCTATTACCTATCCCTTGGCATCTCATTTCCCAGCCAGAACTACTAGCTGAAGAATATAAACAGTTATATCCAGTAGATAGCAGAATTGATAAAATCAAACTTGTTAGGCAACCTGAAGCATTTGAAATCCTTCTAAATATTCAGCTCCGACACATCACAGGCAACAGATGAACATGAACTATGATAAACATTATCTTTACAACTAAATAAGACTGAAGGGTTTAGCACAACTCGCATTACGTTGCACAACTGGATTGGCTTCATACATTGAAAGAATTTGACGCATTAAGAATCAAACTTCACCTCATAAACTTGCTGCATTTGTTTCGTAGGAACACTTCTTACAGCATCTTGTTGCCTCCTAGATCCATGAGTTCGCATCAAATACGAAGGCAAGTACAAGTATCCGCCTTTGTCATACCTGAGATACAAATTGCCAGCCAGTTAAGTCCCAATAAAATTTCTCTTGACTGAAGACAGTGATCATGTTCTAACATAATTTTATTTTTTTGGGAAGGTAAAGTCATTTTATAGATAAACTAGCGCAAAAAGTGTGCTATCATAACAGTACAATATCCTCAGAAGCAACAACAACAACATACCCAGTTGAATCCCACAGTGTGGGGTCTGGGGAGGGTTAAATGTACGCAGACCTTACCCCCACCTTGGTAGGGAGGCTGTTTCCGAAAGACCCTCGGCTCAGAAGCAAAGCAGAAAAAAAGTATGCCCCTTTTAATCCTGTAGGGCTTCTAACATTTGTAACACTGATTCAGCGTTATTTACATTTTCCAATATACACCATGAGTTCTTGCACAAATTTAATCCTCTTAACTACTACCAAAACCTAACAAAGAATCGTGGAGACATTATCGCTAAAAGCTGAAAAAGAATTATACCCTCTCCATTTTTTGGGTGGCACCAACATAGGCACGTAAGGAATCATCATTTGTTTAACCTGCAATAAGTACAAATTAGAAACCTGAAGCACAATGTCACATCATCAACTGCATAATAGAGTCACTAAACAGTCAAGTAAGTCTCTGATATTTCTTTATTTTCTGATTCAAAACCTTTGACTGGCAGAGATAACATGCTATCCATTTTAACAAGTAAAAAAAAAAAAAAAATAGAATCCAGCAAGACCTACTAGCTTATATACAACAAAAAGGGTTGCAGTACATGTCCTCTTACTCAGGGTGGCTAAAGCTATATAAAATAAACTAAACTGAATACTTATACACTCATAGTGAAATATGGATATGATTAAAACAAAAGAAGTTTGAATAACATACTGTTCTGTCAACTCCCACAACTACCAAGGGATCACATTCTATGACACCATACTTCTTGACAATGCTCTTCCTGCAAGAACAACAAACAATTTTGTGAAAAGAAAAATAAGACATGAGCTATCTGGAAGGCAACACCTAGGAGCATGTTTTTTTATTACGTGGACTTCATCCTAGATAAATCAACGAGGTACTGCTGCTTTGGCATGTTTTCGTTTAAGGATCAGAGTTTACACACAGCTTATCACCAAAACAGTTTCTTTTGTTAGATTTTTAGCCTGTTTGGCCAAAGCTTCTGAGAAGCCAAAAGTGCTTATAATTATTTAAAAAAAAAAATTGATAACTGCAAAAAAGTGCTTATAATTTCAAAAAATGCTTATTTTAGAAAGGTGAGATGTTTGGTCAAGCTTTTAGGAAAAATTAAGTGTTTTTGAGTAGTAGCAGAAGCTGTTTTTCATGAGCTAAAAAGTAGGTTTTCCCTATAAGAGCTTTTGAAACATTAGCTAAGCACAAAGTACTGCTCTAATATTGATAAAAGTGTTTTTCAAATTGATTAGTCAAACACAAACTGTTACTCTCCTAAAGCACTTCTCACAAAAAGTACTTTTCAAAATAAGCAGATTTAAGCATGGCCAAACAGACTATGTGTTATGGCATGATATAGCAGTCTGGTACACTACTCTAGACTCCTCTTTTTTTTTTCTTTTTTTTTTTTAAGAAGAAGACAAACATTATGCTACTTTAGGATATGACTATTAGAAAAGGAAGATGCTCTGACCCTGGATCTCTTGTAGCAATTCTGAACATGTGTCTGAATGCAGGTCTAATATCAGGAGGAGTATCAGCAGACTGATCCACTGGAGGTTGCACATACGCTGTCTCTGTTAATAATTCTAAAAGACGGCATCCTAACTGCAGGAGATTCAGAAAAGCAGTCACTAAGATAAGATTTTTACTGAAAAAAGGTCAGCCAATAGTAGCTCTTAGAGAACAAAGTTGCTAAATAACAAACCTTAGCCTGCGTGTCCTTACCCCAAGACTCGGGTTCTTCACTTTTAATCAGCTTTCTCACCTCAAATACTCGATTCCTTTTAATTAAGCTTTTGACACGTTTTCTTAGAATCATTGTCTCCCTACTCATATCTTCTTGACTTTGAGCTCCAGTCATATGTTTCTGGTGCTTTTTTGTTTTCTCCATGAAATTATGAATCCTAACCTGAGAAATATCATTGATAAGGTCAATTTAAATATCTTTGACATACCATTGGGTTAAAGTGAAAATTACTGTTTACCCCCCGTAATAGCACTAGTACTCCAAACAACAGGACAATCCTTAGCTATGTAAGTTCCCTAAACAGGCAAATACTATTTAAAGAGGTTGCATGATAAGAAAACAGTTAATTGTACAAAACTAGCTAAATAAAAAAAGAAACAAATCAGGGAGTTAGAGGGAAGCACATACATTAAAAAGAAATGGTTTTGGCAGGATTCCTAGCATTGAGCAGCGCAACCTGAGCCACTCAACACCTTCATAACCAACTGAAAGGTGAATGAAGAGCCATTAAAGTAACAGGCTATAAATTATAATCAGAAATGACGGATACTTCCAGCTTTTCTTATTCATAATTACTGAAGAATGAAGCATTTAAGTTCTTATAAAAAGGAAACGAGCTAGCAGCTTTTACTTGCTATCAGAAACAATACGAGCTTGATGACAGATCTAATACAAATTCAACTAACTTCTCGGAGCACAGCGACATCTCATGCCTCATAGTTGTCAGTTAAACAATAACTTGCAAAGAGGTGAGGATTCATTATCTAGTCCCTTGGACAATTTGAAGAATTAGTCTCCTAAATGAAACCACATATATCTCTAGAGTCTAGAAATAATCTTTTCGATAAGTACAGAGTAGTTTGTCTTTCTTTTTTTTGAGTAGATATCATGCAAATAGTCCGTATTCAAATCTGTAGATCCTTGGTTAATAGTTATTTTTCTTTCACTTTTACTTCTTTTTGTTATTCATCCAGTGGCATCAAAGGCAAAAAGCGCAAAAAAGATCTTAGGTCTGTTAAGCGCAAAGCGCATATAGAGTGTGGTCTTTAATGAAGAAAGGCGCAAATGGAGAAAAAATACAAATACGTATGTGCCGTCCAAGACTAATAATAATAAGCATGAACAACAAATATATGGACAATGAAGTTGAAAAAAATTATGATAAAATGAGATATCAATTACTTAGTATCGCCTCTTCACAATTACACTCATTGGCAAGAAAAAGAATATCTTAGAGCCTTGATGACGACACTGAAGCATTCGCTAAGCCAAGCCAAGCGTTCAACATGTTTTGCAGCTCGCTTCAGTGCTTAAGTGTGCTTTAGGTGCGCCTTTGACAACACTGTATTCATCGAGATTGGAAATTTCATATGTAATTATACCTTATACATTCCAAACGTTTAATGTAACATGCAAAAGCATCTCTTTAGTTACTATTGTAGCATACTTCATTACAAAACATTCTTCAAGAAACATAATTCGGATGCATAATTTATATAACACAAAGTCAGATGCATAATATAACACAAAGTCACAAGCGGGCAACAAACAGGACCAACATTTAAAAAAGAGAAATTGACATAAATAGCCGCTCACCAAAATAACAGCCAGTAAATGTATACTTTTTGCATATTAATGTATAATATACAAAAGATATACATTTGTGATACATAATAGTGTAATCACTCCATTTCACTTTGATTGTCTTACTTTCCTTTTTAGTCATTTCAGAAAAGAATGTCTCTTTAATCTTTCCCAATTTGGCAACTCTTTAATTACAACATCCCACATGGCATATTTAAGGTCACAAGATTAAAGGGCATTTTGGTTCATTCTACATATCATCAATTTAAGATCACAAGATTCAAAACTCGTTCTTTACTTTCTTAAACTCTGTGCAACAATCAAACTAAGACAAACAAAGGGGGCAAAAAACATGCCCAACATTTAATTAAAAAAAAAAAAAAAAATGCAGCACTCACTTCATTCTCAACTGCCATGCCAATCTGAACTGCAGCTTGAACCACCTGAACACACCTCTCTTCTTTACCACCCATCATCAACAATCCCATCAACTTATGCATCACAATCACAGCCATTTTATCAGCAGGCAAAGTATCAATATGCGGTGCATAAGCCGCTCTATGTTTCTGAGTCATCTCAGCATTTTGCTCCTTTTCTATAGCTTGTCTCAACGGCTCAAACCAACCTAACAACAATTTCTTAACATAAGGCAAATTGGGTGCTAATTTCTTCTCACACATTTCCCTTTCCAATTCCCTATATTCCTCTACCATTTGCTCCCACGCCTCGGTTTCCGCCTTAATTTGCCTCCTCCTTAACATAGCATACCTTCTCCTCCTCTCGATTTCCCTAAACTCCCTTCTCACCCCTTGTACCTGATGGAAATCATATACTATATAAGTAAAAGTACACACAAACAAATCAATGATATATTCAATGCAAATCTTCATTAAATTGAATAAAGAATCATTTTAGAATAAACACTACTCCATATATCCCTTTTTATGCGATGCACTTTGACTTTTGAAACTTGCAGACTAAAATAAGTCATAGTTAATTGTCTGGCTATAAATCATCTCCCTACGTCACAATTTAAGTGTTTTACTTTTCTTTTTGGTTTGTCTCATAAAGAGTGTCTCTTTCTATATTTAATAAGTTGACAATTATTTATAACCACAAGACTCAAAAGACTTTTGAGTACGTTGTATATATCATTAATTTAGGACAACAAGAGTCAAAGTCTCTCTTTATTTCTTAAACTCCATGCCTAGTCAAACTAAAACGCTTAAATTGAGACGGAAGGAGTATCTAAATACAGAAATATATCATTCTTTTTTGGCATAATACATAAACAGACCCTCTAACTTAGCCGCAGCTGGCAAGTATGCCCTCCAACTTTAGTCTACTCTCCACTTTGTCAGTTAAACACTCCAACTTACAAAATAATCATCTAGACACCTCCAGAATTTATGTGTCACGACAGGTGTTCGAAGTTGAGGTGTCTACCTGCGCACACCCAAAGCTGAAGAGCACACTTGTCGGCTGCGGCCAAGTTTGAGGTCCTGTTTATGTATTATGCCTTCTTTTTTAACATACTAAAAAGGAAAGTACATCCCACGCTTCTTTTTTAACATACTAAAAAGGAAAGTACATCACATGCCTTCTTTTTTAACATACTAAAAAGGAAAATACATCACATAAATATATCTAAATGCACAACTAATAATAATACTATATATCTCAACAGTACCTGTTTAGCTCTAACAAACAAACTATTCATAAAAAGAGAAGAAACCCAAGTTGGGTCTTGAATAAAAACTCTTTTATTAGCAACCCCATTTGGTATTTTCTTCAAACTCACTAATTCTTCAAGATTTTCAGTTAAATTATCATCAGTGGATACAGTTACTGCTTCAGAATGAACAGTAATTGGTGGTTGAATAGAAGGTAATTTCAGAGTTCTTGGAAATGAACAAGTTTGAGATAATTTCAAGAATTCTTGATTGTGAATGTGATTAAACTTGTGGCTGTTTTGGGATTTTTGGTTTCTCCATTGAGATGTTGGAGTTGGAGAATATGAAGCTGAAGAAGCCAGTTTTTAATGGTGGGGATGAAAAAAGAGAAGAAAATGAGGATAAGGTAAACTAAAATGGAAGAAATGTTTGAAGTGAAGTTTACAAAAACATATAAAACCTCTCTAAAACCTTGAGGAATAGATATTTCTTGCAATTTGTAATTGCTCTTTTTGTCTTTTTACACATGTATGTGGACAGCAAAAAAATAAAAGTAGTTTGATATCCTTGTGCATAAACGGTTAAATTAAAACATTAGGGCTAGTTTGGGCAGAAGGATAAATAATCTCATCATTAAATTTAAAATGAGTTTATTCCATATTTGGTTGGAATAAAATTGCGATATAATTAATTCCGAAATTTTATTCCGAGATTATAGTATTATTTTATCTTTGTGGGAGGGTGGATAAATAATCGTGGGATAACTTGTTTTCCCAACTGAGGGTGTATAAGAGTAGTATTGAATATGGTGTATTAGTAACGTTAGAATTAGTAATGTAGGGATAAGTTATGCTGACATTATTTATGGTTTGGTGTATTAAGAAGAGTTATGTCTTTAACAATGTTTCTTCATGTATTAATAACCCTTATATTATTAATACCATGGTTTGCTATGTACTATTTACTCTAATACATCCTACCAAACAACCATAATAAACTTAAACTAAATATTAATAGGGATAATAATACTTTTAGTCTCTCAATTATTGGAAAATTCTAATTTTGGTCCTTCTAATGTCCTGCTAAGCACATTTACTCCTCAATTGTGAATAACGTGAAAATTGGGCTCTTTTGGGGGGGTTTTTGGGTTCTCCATTGAGATGTTGGGCTTGGAGAATATGAAGTTGAGGAAGCCAGCCTTTAATGGTGGATGAAAGAGGATAAGGTATAAACTTAAATGGAAGAAAGTTTGAAGTGAGTGAAGTTTATAGAAACTAAAACCTTTGCTAAAACCCTGTGAGGTTCAATGGGCATTTGCCAAGTTGCCATTAGCAAATAGATATTTTCTTGCAATTTGTATTGATTTTTGTCTTCTTTCTCATGTATGTGGACAGCAAAAAATAACTACTAGGCTTTGGGATTCATATATCATTTGCAAATAATTACTATTCCCTCCGTCTCAATTTATGTGATACAATTTGACGAGATACGAAATAAATAAAAAAGTAAGACTTTTGAAATTTATAGTCTACAACATGTTATAAATATTTGTGTGGCTCTAAACCATTGAGTATAAAATGAGAAGTTTCAAGTTAGATCATTTTTAAATATGTAAATGTATCATTCTTTTTGGGACAGACTGAAAAAGAAAGTGTACCATATAAATTGGGACAGATGCGCTCTGAGGCTTAGTTAATTCGTATTCGCACTTAAGGAATCCAGGATCAAATTTGAGTTTAATGTATACTCTGTTTGGTAGAAGGTATGAGATTTATACTCTGTTTGGTAGAAGGTATGAGTTTATCCAATGATAAATTAATACCTTTTACCAAACAAAGTATAAAATGAAACTCAAACTTAATTTTGGGATATCCGACCTCATCCCATCAAGAATGGGATTATTTTATCCAACCTTCCAAATAAGATAAATTAATCCTAGAAGTATAATTTCGGGATAATTTAGTTTGTGTACCAAACGATCCCTAAAAGTCTCATTACCTAGCTCCCATTTGGTAATAGAATTTGAAGTTGAAATTTGAAAATTTTGAGTTTTTGAAATTGTGATTTTTGGAAGTTGAAGTTGTGTTTAAACATGCATTTTACCGGGAAAAATTTAAAGTTTGTGAATGAAAATGAAATTTCTTCCAAAAGTTGGTCTGAGCCAGTTTTTGAAAATTGAAAATATTTTGAAGATACAATTTGATCAAATTTTATGGCCAAACAAATGTATAAAGGTAAATTGTCAAAATCTGATTCAAGATCTATGGTGATACGCTAGCTTATGGACGATGTCATTTCCATAACTTAGGAGCACTTATTATCTGACTACAGTCTTTGGCAGTTCAAATTATCAACTATTACTTGTATATTAATATATTTGTTTTTATAAGTTTAGTCATTATTCCAACTTCAACTTGTAATAAAAAAATTAAGGTTAGAAAACTGATTTTTTGAAGAATATCAAGTGGAATAATGATTTTCATTCCGTCACAACTCACAAACTAACTTTTTATCTGAGTGAACTTCAAGATCAAACAATTTGAGTTTAAAGAAAATTCTTCAACTTTTCAAATATACTTTGACATATTTATAGATATATAATCTCAAGATTAAACTTCATATTAAGTTTATATAATTCTTAGATTCAAGAAATGTCAATTCCATATTGATAGCAAGATGAATTGCCTAAATACAAAATGATTTAAAATTCAACTTTATATTTTTTGTGTGGATTGTGCTTCTTCTGGGTGGTCTTTAATTTTTGTCCCTCAAGTTGCTGGTCTTTAATTTTAGCCTTTCGCTTAAAAAAGCGGCAGAAAATACCCTGAGATTTTGGGTTCGAACTCCCGCTCAGTCAAAAAAAAATATTCGCAAGGCAAGGGTTTTGCAAAAAGTCTACCTTATGCGGTAAACTTTTCCTTAAGGCATAACTAAAAGTCTGCCTTACAAGATAAAGTATGCCGCCTCCGGCATAGGTTTTATGTAACTTCGCCCGAATAGGCATAGATTTTACTCTACTCAGTTTCAAACCCAAAATCTTAGGATATTTTCGATCACCTTTTAAAGTGAAGGACAAAAATTAAAGACCAGCGAATTGTGGCGATAAAATTTAAAGACCTGTCTGTATGAAGAACAATCGTCCAAATTGGCCATTCAGCTTTAGTTGGGCTGTCTATTGAGCTGACTTCCAAAAATTGAGCCCATTCACTAGCCCAAAACTCAAATGGCTAATAGTCTATCTTAATTCTTAAAGCATAAGCCAATTCCACCTATTAAATTACACAAAGCAGCCAATGGTATCATCCCATGTATCAGACTAGGGGTATGATTAGTCAACATTAATTTGTCAATACGAGCGTGCTAAGTGTACAAGATAAGCGAGATTGGCTTGTAATTCAAACAACCCAATCAAATCAGCAGCAAATGAGTTTGACATTATTAACACTCCACTTGTTTCATCACTATGCCCAAAAACAAAAACAAAAAAAAATTCACTTAGCCCCAATTTATATGACACTCTTTTTTTTTAATCGATATAAAAAAATAACACATTTCTATATTTATGAAAAATTCAACTTTAAAATTACTCCCTCCAACCCATATTAGCCGTCCACATTACTAAAACTATCCGTCCCAAAATACTTGTCCATTTACAAACCAAAATACAATTAATTAAAGTTTTCCTATTTTAACCTTAACATTAATTATTTTTAAAAGTAACCAATATCAATTAGAGTATATTTTATTGGAGAGACATAAGGATAATTTTGTAAAAGTACATATTTATTTATGATTTTTTAAAGACCATGTAAAAGGAAGTGGACAAGAATATGGGATGGACGGAGTATTTTTTTTTTTACCTTTAGTGAAATGATTTTTAGTCACACAAAAATATCTATGATTTATTTTAGACCACAAGTTTTAAAAGTCTTCCTTTATTTCTGAAGCTCTCATATTGTATGGCGTTTGCAAATCCTCGTGAAAATATTTACGTTTGATCTCATGGACTTTCCCTTCAATATATATTCCTTGTTATCCCTTAAGACTCTCTCTTCCATTATGTAGGAAATCCCACTATTAATTTGCCCACTAGCTTGATCGCATCTAGTTTTAATTTGTGACTAACCTAATGATTAACTTGTCATTGCATTAATTCCATAAGAAGAATGATACTGTGTTATCTTCCAAATTTTACATGCTGCAATTGACCACGTGAACTTTGCAACAGGCTTACTATTCGATATGTATTTTTTCTCCAAACTTATTACATGTGTAACTCTTGAAAGTAGAATGACAATAAATAAAGTAATTGAGTATATATCAGCTCACCAAGATATCTTCATCTTCATTATATATAAGTGCTGTGGCGGTACGAACACAGCTATCCCCACTTGCACAGTGAGCTTCACAAATTATACACGCAGTGAATACTTGTATCATGAGTTATATAACTTGTATACTTTATTCAACTATTTTTATATCCCACGTAGAAATATGTCATAGTACTTAATATTTATTCCCTTCTCATGTATAGACGTATGCACTTCAAATTTAATTCTCCAACACATTTATTTCCTCCATGCACTTTTACTTGTTCACTTTTGACTTTTCGTGTTCTAGCTGAATATTTATTCTCTTCTCATGTATAGACATATGCAGTTCAATTTTAATTCTCCTACACAAATTTATTTCGTCCGTGCAATTTAATATGTTCACTTTTGACTTTTCACATTCTTTAAGAATTAATAAATTCCACGTGGATATATGTCATAGTATTGAATATTTATTCTCTTATCATGTATACACATGTACACTTCTATTTTAATTTTCCGACACATATTTATTTCCTCCGTGCACTTTTACTTGTTAACTTTTGACTTTTCACGTTTTTGCTGAATATTTATTTTCTTCCCATGAGCTTCACAAATTGTACACGCAATGAATGCTTGTACCATGAGTTATATAACTTGTACACTTTATCCAACTATTTTTATATCCCACGTAGACATATGTCATAGTACTTCATATTTATTTCCTTCTCATGTATAGACGTATGCACTTCAAATTTAATTCTCCAACACATTTATTTCCTCCATGCACTTTTACTTGTTCACTTTTGACTTTTCGTGTTCTAGCTGAATATTTATTCTCTTCTCATGTATAGACATATGCAGTTCAATTTTAATTCTCCTACACAAATTTATTTCGTCCGTGCACTTTTGACTTTTCACATTCTTTCAGAATTAATAAATCCCACGTGGATATATGTCATAGTACTGAATATTTATTCTCTTCTCATGTATACACGTGTGCAATTCTATTTTAATACTCCAACACATATTTATTTCCTCCGTGCACTTTTACTTATTCACTTTTGACTTTTTCACGTTTTTGCTGAATATTTATTTTCTTCCCATGTTTCTAATATATATAAGTGGCTTGGGGGTACGAACACAGCTGCCCAAACTTGTACCAAAAGCTTCACAAATTGTACACGCAATGAATGCCTGTACCATAAGCTATATAACTTGTACACTTTACCAAACTATTTTTTAATCACACGTGGACATTTCTAATATGTCATAGTACTTAATATTTATTCCATAGACGTATCCACTACAATTTTAATTCTCCTACACATTTATTTCCTCCGTACACTTTTACTTGTTCACTCTTGACTTTTCGCGTTCTTGAAAAATATAATATGTGTGTGTCCAAATTACTTGTTCATTTATAAAATCAAAATAAAATTAACCCTTTCTAATAAATGTTCTTGAAAATAGTCTATTGGAGAGAGACTATGACAAATGTCTAAATGGGATAAAAACTAGTTGATTAAAGTGTGCAATTTATATAACTTTTGGTACAAATTTGCATTGCTATTGTTCGTTCTCTTTTCACGTTTAAAGTATTAAGAAAGAAGAAAAACGGGGATAATAGTCACTCCCTCTTATCACGTTCTTTAAGACTTAATAAATGAAGTATATATTTTATCATAATATCCATATTTATTGGTGTATAGTCTCAATAGCATTAGAAAATGAATTGAAAATAAGTAATTAATGTGAAGAGTAAAATAAGACGAAAAATTCCTTTCTCTTCATATGTTAACGTAGACAATTGCTTTTATCCCCGTTTTCCTTCTTTGTCAATACTTTGCTTATCTTACTCTCCTTTGCATTCTCTGATTATTGTTTCTTTACATTTATAAAATGTATTACTTTATATTTTCATTTCAGAATTAAAATTTGGTGTTTTACGATATAACATATCACATTTCTAACATGTCATAGTACTTAATATTTATTCCATAGAAGTATGCACTTCAATTTTAATTATCCGACACATTTATTTCCTCATATTTTTTAATTAATTTAATAAAAATATTTTATTAGTTTTGCTTTTTAAAAAATCCAACATATACAACAATGGTTCTTACATTTGAATCTGAACAATTAATTGATTGAGATGGATATCAACTTGTCGGTATACATATAAGATATTAAACAATTTAAAAGAAAAAAATCTAAAATCTAAATATTAATTTTCCCCCACCTTCTTACTAATTTTCTTTTTCACATTGATGAAAAACTTTTATTGTCATGACTATGACAAATTTTTAAAAGTTATTTATAAAATACAAATCTTAAAGACTGACTAATTAAAGTGAATAAATATATTCGGCTTGTGCATCGCACGGCAATATATGGCTAGTCTATAGATAAGTGATAACCGTCCATAGAATATGTGATTTATAATTTCGAAAATAAGGAGATTGCATATTACAATAAATAAAATTATGTTGTTAATAGTGTAACATTTCTATAGACCATCTTATCTGTACTATACGTTAAACTCTTGTTTTCTAGGTCTCAACAACCTCAACCTAGTTGCAATTTTGTAGTTCAAGTTGGTAATGTTCACGGCAAATAATATAGATATGTAGTTTCTTTTTCTTCGTGTAATTTCTTCTTTGATAGTTAGGCAAAATATCACCTGAAGCTCACATTTTAGACTTTTGTTATTTGATTGTGTCACGGCAAGATAAACCTCAATATAATCAGCCAAAGATTGGTTTTAAACATACACCTTAACATCTTAATTAAATTATCTGTAAAATAATGGGACTAATATGGTAAATAATAGTGCAACGCCCTAAACCTTAACCAATCAAAATTCTTCATTTTTTTCAACAAGAAAGTATATATCTAAAGTATAAATATTAGATAAAAAAAGATTTCCTATTATAACTAAAATGTATTACTCAACTTGATCATTTTTGTTTGCAAGACGTTAGCGAATTAATTATTTTATTAACGATTAAATTATACGAAATAACATTATTCTGAAGCTATTTCGATAACTTCACACAATCCAGCTATAACTTCACACGAGCCACCTTATTTGAAAAACCATTAAGAGAAATAAGATTTATTGCTAGTGAACAATTTTAACAGGACATTCTAATATTCATGGAAAATAGAACTTGAATTACGTATTAAAATTCTTTGATAACACAATAATAACATCAGTCATTAAAGAGTCTTATTTAGGAAGAGATTATTCTCTGAATAGGTTTTATGCTTTTTTCTATATTAATTTCATATGCAGGTCAATTGACCAAACCAAATATCTTAAAATATTATGTTTCTTTTAGTATAAGAAAAAACACTCTTTGACGAGCATTGACATGTCAAATGAGAGAATTGAATCTCACAGACTTCTACCCTCAATTTTTTTTTTCTTTCACAATTCACAAGTTCATATGAAAAATAAAATAATATACTCATACTTTATAAATTTGAACATATTTTAGCTATCTTGCAACCTCAAAAATACCTAACAACACCTGAAATTCAAAAGCGATATATATATATATATATATATCTTATGACACGCTCCGTATGACGTTTTTTAGAAAGTCCTTATGATAGTATAGAACCTATGTTAAGTTGTTAACTAGATAATCTTTTTCCATAGGATCAATTTGACTACAAAACTCATTTAGACATTAATTAAGAAAATTAGCAAACATCCAATTCTAAACTTTTATTGAAACACTTGTCACCAATATCTTTTATTAATTTTTCTGAAGCACTTCTCTCCAATTTTTAGAAAAGAGTTTTTTCCTCTTTTGCCGTATTTAATTTGCTCCCTTTCAAACCATTTTTTTTTTTTTTGCTCATATCCAAATCTTTTTCGATACCTGATTTTACCTTTATGCCAGTACAGTGGCCTGATGATTTTTCTTTGTTAAGTTTTGTGCCATATTTGTTTGCATTATTTTTCTCTTAAAATTTTGTTTCCAAATGAGAGGCACAATTGCGTGCACTATTCCTAACGGATTATTATTATATTATACTCTTTATGCGCGGCGAATAGACCAAGTCAGTGAGCATGTAATTAACTTTTTCACTTTTATACTTTCTTGCGACTTTTTCTAATAAATAAATACTCCCTTCTTTTATTTTTAATTATCCACTATTTCAAAAATAGATTTTCACTTTTACTTGTGCACTTTCGCATATCAAGAGAAAAATAATTTTTTCTTCTGTTTTGCCCTTAGCATTAATTACTCATTCCAAATCATTTTTCAAATCCAATACAATTATACGCCAATTAATATGAGTATCATGATAAAATATGCAGTTTATTTATTATTTCTTAAGTAGTGTGCAAAGTTCATAGTGGATGAACCGAGGGAGTAAATATTAGCATACTCACATTTTAAGACATGAGATTAAAACAACGGTCAACTAAATTAACTTACCTTTTAGTTAAATTAAATTATCAAAATGACCCCCTTAATTCATACTGTTGACCAGTTAGTCATTGGATTGATCGACCACAGCTCTAATATCTAAAAGATGCAGACACATTTTCATATAACATCTAATTAACATGGACTTAAATCTGTACTTTTGCTTAAAGAGATTATGTCAAATTATACTATACTTTAGAAAAGTTAAAGTGGTGATGAAAGTCAGCTTAGGAAATCTAAAGTGCGATGGAAAAATAGTAGTGGGTCCGGAATCAAAATGACTCCAAAAAAAAACATTTTGAACCAAAATGCCCCAACAAAAAAAAAGTTACTGAAGTACCTATAGCGCAGTATTTTACTGCGCTATAGTACTAACGGAGACGGCCCCGTTAAGTCCTATAACGCAGTAAAATACTGCGCTATACGGAATACGCATCAACGTATAACGCATGATTTTACTGCGTTATAGGACACCACATAACCACAAATTCTCCTTTCCATTCTTCCCTTATTACGTAATAAAAACTTTTTTACGTAGTTTAGCCGTATATTAATCATGCTTTAAGACTCCGAAACTTCAATATTTTATATAGAACTCTAGTTATATTTGTACAATTAATAAAATAGATTCAACACATCAAGAATACGTGATACTTTGAATTGTCGTTTTAATAGTTGAAAAGTGCTCGAAGTCCTTTTTTGTTTGAAGACTTGTAGTCATTAGCTTTAAGTTATTTATCTTTTAGGGTTTCGTCTTATTTTTAAATTAATGCTTAACTTTATTTCGAATGTGTCACGTTTTTTTTTTATTATCAATAATAAAGACTAATGATAATATTTATAAATATGCAAAAAATGTATAATATTTACGATAAATTGTACAACACTAATGTATATACACTATCGAGGATGGGTCCCATATGTAGTATGACGGAGACTATCCCTAGGCCTAAGGCTCATACCATCCCCACCGCCCTCGCCATCGTCTCCGTCGCCCCTTTTCCTCTTAATAACCGGGCGCTCCAAGTCATGATCATCTCCTCTTCCCCTAGCCCTTGCGCCCTTAACTAGAACGTGCTTCTTCTTGGGATCTTGTCCCGCTGGCACGCTCAGAACCTCAGGCTGAGCTGGGTCTGGAAACTGGACCTCTTCCTCGTCGGGAGTCGCCACCGCAGGCGCCGAAAGATGAACCTGAAAAATATATAAATATTAGTATCATTTCTTATTTATGTTGAATACATTACCGTTATTTATTTAATCAAACCTGTGTGTCAACGGGCGCTTGAGAAGGCTCCTGAGATGGGTCTGTAGCCTCCTGAGATGGGTGTGATGGTGAATATGAGGTAGTCTCCTGGACGAGATGCTGTTCGAAGTCCAAGTAAAGGTTATAAAAATTAAATAAACATTTACCTTATATTGAATAAAATTAGTTTAAGTAAAAAACTTACATGCGCCTCGGTAGTCTCATGAGAAGACACCTCTGCCTCGGCAGGCTGATGAGAATGCTCCGGAATGGGCAGCTCCTGTGGACCCACTGGCGCCGAATCCTAAAATATGAAAAAAAATGAAATAATAAGTACTTTAAATGATCAAATATGTATATTAAATATTGACCTTATATTGAATAAAATAAATTTTAATAAAAAGCTTACCTGTGGCTCGGTAGTCATATGGGAAGACACTGCTGGCTCGGCAGACCCATGAGAAAACGCCTGACTGGGTGGCTCTGATGGACCCGCTGGCGCCGAATCCTAAAATATGAAAAAAATGAAATAATAAGTACTTTAAATGATCAAATATGTATATTAAATATTGACCTTATATTGAATAAAATTAGTTTTAAGTAAAAAACTTACATGCGCCTCGGTAGTCTCATGAGAAGACACCTCTGCCTCGGCAGGCTGAGTGGGTGGCTCTGATGGACCCCGCTGGCGCCGAATCCAAAAATATAAAATATTACTAAATAATGAATAACATATATATATATATATATATATATATTTAAAATAAATAATTTAAATGAACAAATATGTATTTTAAATACTAACCGGGATCAAAAACTCATCAAAGTCAAGAATCCGGGCTCCCTCTGAATTCCTCACAGGCCGCTCATCGGCTAATGAAGCGCGTAACGCCGCCCAATCAACGTTATCACGCTCCTCCATGTATGCATTATGGCTCGGCTGTGATGAAGACCCGGGTATCTCAGCAAGTAAGAGCGCCGGCGTAAACGTAGGTGAGTCTCCAGGTGAGCTGCCACCGGCCTGGAAGGGCTGCGGATAGACTAGACCGTGAACGCCCTCTGGAATGGGATCGGCCTCATCCGCCTCATCTACCAGTCCTCCACCACCAGGTCCTCCGGCAGCAGCGCCGCGTCCTCTACGTGCACGGCGTCCTCCGGCAACACGGCGTCCTATGCCAGCACGGCCTCCGCCTCTGGGAGCCCCCGGTGTTGCCTGATACTCAGCCTCCGGAACAGGCTCCGCCATGCGCCTAATCTCGCCTACCTGGCGGATACCATCCTTGGAAATCCTAACCATCTCCGCGGCAAGCCCCGCAAGCCCAGGGTAAGGCATATGCTCTAACCCCAAGATGCGTAAACGCTGTATGGCCACCAGCTGCATTTGTGTTTAACAGAAATAAAAAAAGTTTATTTTTAAAACGTAACAATTAATGAAATTAGATAAATCTAAATACGATCAACTCACCAATGCCTCGTACTGCCCCGCGAGTGCTGAATATCCTACATCCCTAGGGGGACGCAAAGCTGGGTTGCCGATCAATCGGCGTGTGATCTGATGGTACCAGCGCATGTAATGCTCAACGGGAGTCAAATGGCCGACCACCGCTAAGGTGCCCAACCTGTTCTCCCAACGGTGGAGCTGGACATCCATGAAAGCCAAAAAATTATCATCAATGGCAGCCCGATCGTCTCGCTGGTAGTGTCGAAGCTCATGACGGACATCAGGGGGTATACTCTGTGTATGCCCAAACTGTCGTAAGACACGCTCGGGCATGTGATCCTCTACGATGTCCAGGTGTATCAATGGACACCGCGACCTCCAAACCCCCTGACCTGCCCTACAGAAGGGGGGCAAACCATCTAATATAGCAACGTACGACGTCCATATAAATAGCTGCAGAACATATAAATACAAATCAGTGATCACCATGTAGAAAAGACGTTTAATTAAATTATTAATGTAAATTTAAATAGTTTTACCGCATCATCCGTCATGTGATCAAGCTGGTCCCGGAATGGAAGAATGCTGTGGTGCGTATCCACATCCCGGTCAAAACCCGCTGTCCACCTCCTCGCATAAGGCATGTCAATCTCGAGGTGATGTCTAGGTACGGGCTGAAAAGGCAGCATCCTCTCCCACGCCCATAACTGTAAGCGATATTAGAAAATATGATTTTTTAGTCGCCCTTCCTTTCAAGAGGTTTGTTGACATTACAGGAACGCAACTTAAATATTACCTGGAGAAGAGCAAAAAATCCACACACATCTCTGACAGCACCAATAGACGCTCGGCACAGGCATCTGTAAAGATACGCCAAAACAGCACCGCCCCAGCTGTAGTCTCCCAAGCGATCCAGATGCTCCAAAAAAATCAAGTAACGTAAACTGACAAAGGCACCCGATGAATTCGGGAACAAGATGCCCCCGAATATAATAAGCAGGTACAAACGGGCATGACGATCAACATCGTCCTGCGGGGTGCCGTTACCAACCGGATCCAGACCCTCCAAATAAGTGCAGAGTGCACTAAGCTGAACCCGACTCTGTCCGGATATCTGGGCCGCGGCATCAGGCACGAAGTGGGTGAGCCTAGTAAACTCTGTCACCCACGTCCGACCAGGAGGAGGCTCGTACCGAGTGTACAATGGCTCTCCATCAACCCGCAATCCAAAGAGGACCTCTACATCCTCAAGTGTAATCGTGGCCTCACCAGTGCGAAGATGGAAGGTATGTGTCTCTGGCCTCCACCGCTCAACCATGGCCGTGATAAGCGCCCAATCATGCTGTACCCGACCAACGGACACGCAACGGTAGATGCCGCCCCAAAACAATATCTCCAACACGCGAGGATGTGGGGGGTGCTCGCGTAAAAGAGTCCACGCTCTCTGCAGCCTACGGGGACGGAGCCTAGTAGATATCCCTATACTACCGGCCCATAATAACTCTGACCTATGATTGTCTTGTAAAGACAATACTGATCTATCAGCGGGCCCCGGGTGAACAGCGGCCCCAGGGGGAACATTCGGATCCATGAAAGAGTCCGGTCTGTACAAACTAAATTAGTCATTATTCTTGAAATGAAAGATAAATTATATTAACTAATCGAAATTTAGCAGTAATATTTGTTTGGAACTATATTTTGAATATGTGATATATTTTTAGTTGACCAAATAGCCAACACAACTACGATAAAATTAAACTAAGAGTTCATATTCGTCGACCACATTTTCCTATAAACTTTATATTTTTTTCATTAGCTTATGTATTTATGAAAAGAAGAACTTTAACTATTCTTTTTAAGATATATTTTTTTTAATTTAACATGTATATTCATGCTTATAAAATTGTATAGATTAACATTTCATAATCGTTTACAACTTGTTTGGATGGTTGTTACCTATTGTATTATATTATGTTGTTAGTATAAATAAAATGTTTGCTTTGATTGCTACTTTAATTTTATTGTTATGTAACGATAATTTTATTAGTATAAATAATAATTCATTAACAATTCATAAATAATTAACCAAATTCAACTCATAAACATATAACAAATTAACAATGTTAACAATTCATAAATAATTAATCAAATTAACAACTCATAAACATATAACGAATTAACAATGCATAAACATTTAACAAATAATGAATTTAATCATCATTAATAATAATAAAAAAAAAACGGACAGTGGCCTAAGCCACTGCTCCCAGCCGATCAAACACAAAAAAAAAAAAATTGTTTTTTTTTTTTTATTAATGATGATTAAATGTTAAACATGCATGCAATATAATGTATATAACAAAATAATAACAAAAGTTCATAGTAGAAAACCTTAATCGAAGATTTTTTGTAGATATTTTAATCGAGTTGTACGCCGCTTTTTCTCAAAATTCAAACTTAGAATCTTGCTCCTTGACTTGAATATACCGAGAATCTAAACTTTCCGGATGAAATTTACTAGAAAACGACGTTTTTATTTGGTGGGGACCACGGAAATCTGCCCTCCAATGGAGTTTTTGAAAAAAAAACTGCCACTGGAGGGGGCAGTGGTGGAACCCGATCGGTTATAGTGGAGACTATAACGCATGATTTTACTGCGTTATAGGAGAGAGGCAAAGTCCTATAACGCAGTAAAATCATGCGTTATACGTTGATGCGTATTCCGTATAGCGCAGTATTTTACTGCGTTATAGGACTTAACGGGGCCGTCTCCGTTAGTACTATAGCGCAGTAAAATACTGCGCTATAGGTACTTCAGTAACTTTTTTTTTTGTTGGGGCATTTTGGTTCAAAATGTTTTTTTTTGAGCTATTTTGGTTCCGGACTCAATAGTAGTAACTATCGGTGCTTTAAAAGACACCAGACGTCAAACGATGTGATTTTTTTCACATACGGCGAGACGTAAGTCTTATGGATATTTATTTTTAATATTTTAAAAATAAAAAAGATAAGCATATTGATTATAGATATTGTGAGTAATATATATATATATATAATATAATGCTAGACATAGACAAGGTGATGTGGCACCTCTCTATGACCTAGAAAACTATTTATCTCTTTTCTCTTTTTTTTTTTTAATTTTTCCTCATTTTAAAAGTAACATGTTACATATTAAAAAGCCAAAAATGCACTCTTAAATGTATTAATTACCCCTCTTACCCGATCCTCTTACGTCTTCTTTCTCATTATAAAAAAATCAGTTACACTTTAATTCTATTGCCACCGCTTAAAGAAATGAATATCCTTAACGCCTAATCAATTTTTCTTAATACAACTTTCTTACAATTAATGACTTAATGCAAATTAAATGACAATATTCATTGTATATATCTTACATTATTTTAGCTGCATCACTTTGGTCACTCAAGCGGTTGTGGTTTATGCATGATAGTTGGATATATGATGATTCATTTCCTTTGAATTTATACAGTATACGTTTATGTTCTCTTGGACAAAGATATATTTACTAGCCAAGGCAAAAGTCGCCAGATAAACTATATCTCAAGTACAAAATAGAAGATCACTTATGTGAATTGCCCAAGAGTGTATCATCAACATTTAGGTACATAATCTCATTTTACTTGCGCTAACAACCCCTAGCTTAATGTTTTTTTTTTTTTTTTTTTTGCCGTCTCTCTTTGAACTTTTTTTTTTTTGGACAGATTTGATTTTCCGAAGAGGGTGACGCGGAAGAAGTAATGTTCGTCGGAAAACCTGAGCTAAGGTACAAATTAGATTTTTCATGTTTTTGCTTAGTTGTTTCTCTATTTGAATATGTTTACTCTATAATTGTTTGTTATTGGACATTTGCCATTTAAATTGAACATAATTTTCATTCAAATTTATTTTGATTACAGTTTAACACCTTTATAACTGCTTAAACCAAATTGAAACAGTGACAAGAGTTTTGATAAGGATATTTGAATTTTACAACTGTTGATATCTCTATGATCTTCTTGGCCTTCCATTATGTGTTCATCCAATGCGATGACATGAATTTAGGGGCGCAAAATTTCTTGGCCGTGGATTTCTCAATAAAAATGTATCGTTAGTTAGGGCCGCTCGACTGTACAAAGAAGGGGGATAAGAAGGACAATAGGAAGATATAGGTGGAAAAATTCTTAAGAACCCAAATGGCCAAATATATGTATTATAAACGTATGAATTAACTCTACATGCATGTTATTTATGTATTTTTCTTACTCATAGAAAAGAATAATTGTATTTGAATTCATCGTTAAACTAATATGTCTAATATAATACACACCAGAATAGATGAAATGAAAACAATCGATAATAGGGACTATATATGTGGACTTATTGCTTAAAATTGCATTATTTCTCATTTGTTCGATATAGAATGGGCTGGGTTGATTTTCTTTTCTCATTTGATATCAATCATCAAAATATTATTAGAATTTAGAAAAATTGATAGTGTTTTGATTGGAGTGTAGAGAAAAGAAAAAATTAATCACCGAGTAAAAATTATTTTTTTATTACAAATATTATAATTTATCCTTATTTTAAGTTGTTTTAACTTTTGCGCGAAGCTCGGACAAATTCACTAGTTTTTCATAAAATTTGAAAAAAAAATCAGAAATTAGTGGGAAATGCATATATGTATGTAACGCTTACTATTTAAGCATACTTAATTACATATGCATAAGCGTTACAATAGAATATTTTTCATGCTTGAAAAAGTGAAAGACGACGAAAAAATGCATTACACCAGGCTAATTACTAGCATATTAGAAGCACCAGTTTGGGCACTTCGTCGTCCGTTTGTGGGCCAGTATATTAGAAGCACCAGTTTGGGCACTTCATCGTCCGTTTGTGGCCTAAAAAAAATAAATTGTGACCCACATATTTTAAACAACTATTAATATTTTTTAAAAAAATTATGAGCCCATATATTTTAAACAACTACTAATATTTAAAAAAAAAATGTGACCCACATATTTTAAACAACTACTAATATTTTTTTTTAAATTGTGGGCCCCATATTAAACACCAACCAGTAATAAAAAAAAAGAAAAAAAAGTAGAACCCACCACATCCAAACTCACGGGAAAAAAAAGGTGGATCCCATATTAAACACCAACCAGTAATAAAAAAAAAAGAGAAGAAAAAAAAGTGGAACCCACCACATCCAAACTAACTGGAAAAAAAAAGTGGATCTCATATTAACAAAATCAAGCAATATTAAAAAAAAAGAAGTGAATCTCATATTAAAAAAACAAACAATGTTAAAAAAAAATGCTTAGAAAATTAAACAATTATATCAATAATGATGGATTCATCGCCACATGCGTATCAACCCATTAGAGGGAGCAAATGAAATTATTGTACAGCAACATACTTAAAATACAAAAATGCTTAGAAAATCAAACAATTAAATCAATAATGATGAATTTATTGCCACATGCGTATCAACCCATTAGTGGGAGCAAATGAAATTATTGTACATCAACATACTTAAAATACTTATATATATATATATATATATATATATATATATATATATATATATCTGTTTTCCAATTTTTGAAAAAAAAAAATTGTGGGCCCATATAGCCTGATGGATTCATTGCCACATGCGTATCAACCCATTAGAGGGAGCAAATAGAATTATTGTACAACAACATACTTAAAATACAAAAGTGCTTAGAAAATCAAACAATTAAATCAATAATGATGGATTTATTGCCACATGCGTATCAACCCATTAATGGGAGCAAATGAAATTATTGTACAACAACATACTTAAAATACTTTTAAAAAAAAAGTGTGGTCTCCATATTAAACACCAACCAATATTAAGAAATTCAAAAAAACACCAACCAATTAAACACTTAAAAAAAAAAAGTGTGGTCCCCATATTAAACACCAACCAATATTAAAAAAAAAAACACCAACCAATATTAAAAAAAAAAAAACACCAACCAATATTTTAAAAAAAAAAGTAAATAAAGTGGAACCCACCATCTCCAAACTCACGGGAAAAAACAAAAGGTGGACTCCATATTAACAAAATCAAGCAATATAAAAAAAAAGTGAATCCCATATTAAAAAAACAAACAATGTCAAAAAAAAGAGTGCAAACTTTGTATTCGTAGCTAACACTAATATAATAAAGTTTTAGATACGGAGCACAAACTACAATGTTATATTAATCGTGCTTTGAACATAATATCCCATATTGACAAAATCAAGCAATATAAAAAAAAAGTGAATCCCATATTAAAAAAACAAACAATGTCAAAAAAAAAAAGTGCAGACTTTGTATTCATAGCAAACACTAATATAATAAAGTTTTAGATACGGAGCACGAACTATAATGTTATATTAATCGTGTTTTGAACATAGTATATATATATATATATATATATATATATATATATATATATATATATATATATATATATATATATATATATATATATTATATGCATAAAAATAGTGCAAACTAATAATGTACAAAAGGGAAATGGAACTCACCATCTCCAAACTCATGGGAAAAAATAAAGTGGACCCCATATTATCAAAATCAAGCAATATAAAAAAAAAAAAAAAGTGAACCCCATACTAAAAAAAATATAACGTTTAAAAAAAAAGTGCAGACTTTATATTCGTAGCAAACACTAATATAATAAAGTTTTAGATACGGAGCACAAACTACAATGTTATAGTAATCATGTTTTGAACATAGTATATGTATATATATTATATGCATAAAAATAGTACAAACTAATAATGTCAAAAAAAAAGTGCACCCCATACTAAACGACATCCAGCAGTATAAAAAAAAAAAAAGTGAACCCCATATTAAAAAACAAATAATGTAAAAAAAAAAGTGCAGACTTTGTATTCGTAGTAAGCACTAATATAATAAAGTTTTAGATACGGAGTATAAACTATAATGTTATATTAATCGTGTTTTGAACATAATATATATATATATATATATATATATATGCATAAAAATAGTGCAAATTAATAATGTCAGTCAAACCATACAATTTTTTTTTATATTAGCCTGAGATCTAATCTAGATATTAAACTGTTGTATTTGCTATTCCGCCATGTCATTTAGTTGTTATATTTACTAAAATAAATATACTTAAAATATTTATATTTTAAAATAAGATAGAATTTAATTACTTTTTTATTTTTATTCTTACTCTAATAAATGTGAAAATAAATTAATGTCGTAAAAAAATATATATCAAATGCAGATCAAATAATGAATAAGGTAAATTAGTCAAATTATAATTCTAATCGACGTTTTCTTAAAAAACCATGCAAAAGACAACATGACAAGTAAAATGAGCTAAACCGAGAATATTTACTAAAAATTAAAAAATAGTATTTCTTCGTTTAAATAAAAATCAATTTCTACTTTGTTTCATTTTAAACATGTAAAATTAATTTAATAATTTGAATTAGAATTGTCCAAATCAAAATTTGATAAAAAATAATAAGTATTTTACACCTTTAAATTAATCGAATTAAAATTGAAAGTATCAATTGATGCTTAAATATTGCTATTGTTTTATCTCAAAGAGAAGAAAATTGTTTCCTTTTAAACAAGTCTTCTCTTTTAAAAAATATTAATAAATTTGCCGATTTTGTGTTCATAGCAAACATTAATATGATAAAATTTTAGATACGGAGCACAAACTATAATGTTCTATTAATCGTATTTTGAACATAATATATATATATATATATATATATATATATATATATTATCACTATTCAAAAACAACTACATACACATAAATGCACTATAATCTAAAGTGTTGGGCCCGTGCGCAGCACGGGCATAGGGCGTCTAGTAGTTAAAAGAAACCAGACTTTTGAATTCTTTTTGGTTTGAATATACAATGAGATAAATTTTGAGCATTTAAGTATTACCAAAGACTTATTTAGCAATATTGATATCTATTTGAGAAAGTCATTTGGACTTGCACCTCAAATGAATGTTCGGAAGGTTATGCCTTAAGTCCCACAATACTTATGACAAACTAGTCTGGCCACCTTGGTGCGTTTTGATCTTGAGTTCGTTTTGAGACTCGTTCAGAAAACGCCTTTGAAAATATTAGTTGTAACTATGATGAGGTTTTAATTTGGACGGTAATTTGCTCTTAAGATATCATTAGTACAATTTGTCAACGATAAGATCATTTCTAATTAATTATGTAGTTTTGGTGTTATATCTTTTATGATCTTATGATTTGACTTCGATTGGTGTAAGAACTAATCTCTTGTTCCTCGTTGTCATTCCAAAAGGACACGAGGCAAATTGCAAGATAATGTTCAGTCATGAATGTCTGTGACTTTATTACAGTCAACCTAATCTTTACCAAAACTTTTAGTTAATTTTGAGTTTCTTTCAGCAATACTAGAAAAACGAACATGACTTTTAATTTATCTTTTTTATTAAAAAATCATTTGGTATCTAAAATATAATGACCGATTAATTTGAATTTGCACCTTCTATGTGTTATGCATTAAAGAAGGAAATGCAATTTCTCCATTCCTAAGATTCTAGGTCAAGATAGGGTGTTAATAATTTCGCGGGACATCCATTTTTACAGCGCCATTTAAGGCGCAACTACTTTTTATTATAGGCAAACTTCGGAAACATTGCAAATTACCTTTGTTGCAATGAAGAAATGAGTCATGAATTTCGAATACAAAGTTGAGTTTAAATTAAGTGTGTGTGGTTGGAAAAGCTTAAAAATATTGATAGGGATGAAAATTGATAGTTCAAACTTCAAAAAAAATTACTTTCAGTTTCAAAATATATGTCTAAAACTTCAGACATGCATATAATTTGTTGAAGTTTGACCCTGGCAAGTTAAACTTATGATGTGATTGTCGGAAGTTTGGCCTAGACAAATATAAGACAAAAATGTCAGGAATAATTTAGCCTTGGCAAGCCAAACTTCAGATAAAAATATTGAAAGTTCGGCTTTGGCAAGCAAATCAATATGCCGAACTTCAATGCCTATTTTGTGTTTTTATAGTTCAATATGCCTGAAATTGTTCTAAATTTATAAATTTCGATTATGACTTAAATGATGATCCAAAAATTAGCTATTTATGCACTTCCTCCAACCAAGAATAGAGGGATCTCATCCATTACTCTATATAGTTGGCCGTCATAAAGTAATTAAATTGGTAGCTCAAATACGTTGCATCAATTAATCCAACTTCAACTTGGGGCTAAATTTTGATTTCAAACTTCAAAATCAATAATATATGTTAATGTGTATGGTGCACTATTCTAAAATTGTGTTCTTTTGATTCAAGTTTTAGTGCCTCAAAATGTTTTGTCCTAATTATTCTCACTTTAAACAAAGGTTGTATATATAATTTACTTAATCATATAGCCTCCTGTGAGAATAACTTTATCTGGATTTACACATAACTCTGAATTTGGCTTTCCTTGCAATATCTCACATGTGTTTTACAAATCAAAAAAGAAGAAGAAGAAGTTACAGTTGCACCATAGACGTGCCAATTATGAATAAAAACCCATGAATCATGAGGAAATGTACTTTTAAATTTCTTAGTAACAAGTAGCCATTCTATAATATAGCACATATTCAATATATGTACACTTTTTACATTTTCTTAGTAAAAAGCAGCCATTCTAATCTCTATAACAAGTTAAATAAATATCACAAAATAATGATGAAATGTACTTTACGTTTTTCTAGTAACAACTAGCCAACATATTCTAAAATATACCTCAAACTCAAATGTGATCCTTTGCGAGATAAGCCTAGCTAATAAGTGGCAATTCAACAAGCCAATGGGAAAAGAAACTATAAAAACACACAATTTCCACTATTATTTCTTTTAAAAAGAAAATTATAGCAGGTGACCTATATTTATCTTTTCCCCCCATCTTTTCTTTCTGCAGCACTAAGAATTATTGTTAATCACTTATACAGCCAAATTTTTCAACGTGTCATTTGTCCAAATATTTTTTTGATTGCTATAACAAAATGTTCTTGTAAAAAACACATGACATAACATAATATGAAAGAACAGTTCCCAAAAAAATTATCGTTCCAGTGAAATGTTATTGTATAGGATGAATTGTCATAGAGATAGGTCTGAGGGTTGTGGTGAGATGGATAGAATCCTTTCCCCTTAATTAAGAATATTGGGTTCAAACTTTGGAAAAAGTTTCTGGTAGGAACGCTTCTCCTTTTAATGAGTCTTACATGACATGAATTTGAATTAGTCGGACCAGTAAATTTCGGACCGAACTATTATACCAAAAAAATATTACAGTATATCTTTTATTCTAATTAGTGGAAAGATGATAACTCTGAAAGATACAACCATTCTTGTGTTCCTTGCATATAGTCATTTCCTTCGTTGGTCCCTTCGAGCACTATGCCTTATATAACGCTAAAAATTTAGGTACACTTTTCTCTTATAAAAATGATTATTTTAAATTATGTGAGGCTGGTAGTTATTATTATCATATTTTACTAGGTATTGTAGATAAACTACGTAGCATTCTTTTAATCGAAATTCTTGAATATTTGTTAATTTATGTTTTATAGGTAGATAAAAAACACAGTTAATTGAAGATGACCTCTACTTAAGATAATTAAGAGGCCAAAAGTAAGAATCTTGGGGTCATTATTTACTCACCAAATTAGCTTTTCCATTGCATAGTTATATCAATCATTACTTATTAAATCATTTTTCACTCCCAAATTAGTGTTTTTTTTATTGCCTATCAATATCAATCATTACTTATGAAATGTGCCCCACCATTGCCCACGTTTCAATATGTTATATAGCTCAAGCTTTTATCTAGCGAACTTCATCTTCATCTATGTTTAATTTTATTGGTTTTCTTCAAGTAGAAATTTGTCCCTTGTATTACTCCCTAGTCACGTTAATTACTAGTTATTCTCGCAAAATACCTTAATATATTATTAATAAATGCAGAATCATAACATACGTGAGATGCAAAAATTCAACGGAACTAATTTTGCAATGTCGACTAATACGAATGTCGTTGGGTAATTAACTAGCTATCACTCAAAGGCATGTAGAGCGTTAGGGATGAGTTTATCCGAACCCATTATTTTTAACCCAGACTTTATATATGTATTAAATTCACTAAATAAACACAAATAATTGTTTTTGAATCAAATTATATATATATATATATATATATATATATATATATATATATATATATATATATATATATATATGGTATAATCACAAAGTCAAACCATAAAGTTCACATCCTAATTGGATACGCCTCTGCTGTCACTCTGATGCACATAGTACTCCACGAACCACATGAAAACCCCCTATTTTCCGCTATTGCATCATAAGTATTAATCAATATTAAATTTATTCAAGATCTTAAAAATAGAAGCTAGGGTTCTTCCCATGATATACCATGTAATTAGCATTTGGCACCAAGGATTATGGGTTGGGATGGATATATAGAATCTCTTGATGCTTAATTAAAAGATATCTCGAGTTCGACCCTTGGATTTAAATAAAAAAAATTTGGTAGGAAACAAAGGATTATTGAACTCATTGTACTGATAAACATATGAGTTTGATATTTGACACAAATATCTAAGTTTCGTATCACTTTCCCTCTAAATCTTAATACTTTACTTGCTTTCTTGATGAAGAAATCGTTGTATCCAGGCTTATGTTGTTATATTTGTGTGATTAGGTGCAACGGGGCTATTTGGATGAAAACCGGGAAGTTTTGGTAGACTTTGGGAAGCTTTTGCATTTGAATGTGGCGACGTGAGAAGTGTGAAACAGTAGAGAAGAAATAAAGAATTGAAGACCCCGCTTTTCATCCGCATCGAGTGAAGAAAGCGGAAGAAACAACTCTCCGACTAATTGCATTCTCAGACTATGCATCCGCATCACGTGAAGAAAGTGGGAGAACAACTCTGTAACCAAATTGCACAATCAGGTGATCCACGCGCACCGCCCAAGAATCGCGCACAAGGATCTCACGCCATCCTTTCGCTTCACGCCTAGTTTTCCTATTTTGATTGGGATTTGGCCAACTTATTTTAACTTTTAACGTAGACTATAAATAGATGTTTATTTGATTGTAAATGGTCTGCTGGATATATTCTAAGACTTGTAAGCCGTTGTTCTACTTTCTCTCTCTAGGTTTATTTTATTTTCTTCTTTTCAGCCCTAGATTATTAATGAATTCTTGTTCTTCATCTAGAATCATGAGTAGCTAAACTTCTTAATTCTAGGATTGTGGCGAAAGACATGATAGTTGGTTTGGCGACAATTTCTATCAATTGAATTTCCAATTTGGGTTGCTTATTTATTCTTGTGCTTAATTGTTTAATTACTTGATCACTAATTAGACACTATTTGTGCTGCGTGAGTTGGACTTGAAAGAGGGAATTCTCGTACGTAATAAGAATAAATAGAATTTGTTCGATTTAATCGTTTCGCTATTGAGGATAGAAATATACCCTTTAGCCCTACTTAATTGGTTACGGAAAAGTAAATGCGTTCTTGTTATCTCTGGCGACCATAGAAATATAGGCGTTATAGTAGCATCTACAGGCTTGTGAGTAGTTTAAAAGAATATCATAAAGTTATAATTAACCCGTCAACTAGTAACCCAGGAAATAAGATAGGTAGAATTGTCAGAAGATCAACTGGATTGTCGAAAGCCATGACCCTGGAACTTTCTCTCATCTGATAAACCTTACAGTCTTCGCCACAAGTTTCTCAATCACAAAAACTCTCATATTTAATTGTTTGCTTTCAGTTTTAGTTTAGTCACAACCAAATTTGAATTAGTTGAACAGTATAAAATCTAAGTCTCTATTGGTACAATATCTAGATTTTAAAATCCTATATTACTTGTACGACTACGTATACTTGCGTTTGCGTTTGGGAGCAACATAGTTCAAATGTAATATTTATCGAGAGTTAATTTCTTTTACTTATTCAATTATATTTTGAGTCAAACGTTATGAGTTCAAATGAACCCGTTGCCAAAAGGCTACCTCCGTATCGAGTAGGGAGTCTTTCCCCTTTAATGGTTCTTACGTGATAAACCCAGATAGGAACCCGAATTAGTTGAAATTGATCCGAAATGGATAACAAAATACCTGGTGAAAGAAAAAACACATGTAACTAATTGTTTTGTTCCATGGTGCCTCAGCAACTAATAGTTTTGTTCCATGGTGCCTCAGCAAAGTACTTCAGATAAGAAACATAATTAACAAAAAGGACAGAACTGAAACTTACCAACCAAAAAGGAATATTACTGCATTAACAGACCAAAAAAATGACCTCCATCTTTTAAAGCATGATCACTTGAGCCGACAAATATACCAAAAAAAAAAAATAAAAAAATTTGTCAACTTGCAAGAATATCCTAATCCTTAAACCCTGTCTTAACCTAAGCGTGTTTATAACCAAGATTATCTTCAACTTCACACCTCATCCTCCACTAATTGATACACTGATCCCACAAGTAATTCCAAGACCTTCTCATGTTAGGCCTAATGACATGTAAACCATCACTGAGATTTAAGCTATATGCATTGACAGTGTATAAAGCTTTAAATCATCCGGTAAAGTTTTCTACAATAACGTATTACTCGTTATAGTGAACTTGATATGGTAAGCAAAGGCGGATCCAGGATTTGAAATTTATGGGTTCCTACCGCGATCTCAAGTTAATACTACAATATAACTGGATTAGCACGAAATAGTTAGTAGATTTTGTAACTAAAAAATGAGAATTTCCGACGGAATTGGTTGAAAATATTACCAATGATCCAAATTTCTATGAATTTCCGATTGAACATCCATTGGAAATTCCTGTATGTTCAGTAGTGATATATACAAGATTTGGAAGAAAACTACTAGTTTCACATGAACCGTAACAAACATTGTAGATTCGCTCCCAATGTTAAGCTGCGGAATAGGTATTAACCTGTTATAACAGATTAAATTACAATAACAGTGTACTAGTATTTATACTGATGATGTATATAACTTAAATCTATCGTCAAATGTACGGCGTATTATTTCAACAATGCACAAGTGGCATTCAGACATGTTCCTACGTGTTCAATGTAGCTATTTTACGATTTTTTCAAGTCAAAAATCTTTGGCGCCAAACGGAACGTTCCGTTCTTCAACGGCAGTTAGGCACAAATAAAACCGATTTCAACTCTTGGAAGTGAACAACTGTAATTCTCAAGTTTTCATCAACTTATTATAATTCTATCTTAGGACAAGCCAAGTCCAAATATATATATATATATATATATATATATATATATATAGACCTAGCTAGAGCCATTAATTTCATCACTATTCAAATTCTCATGATTGGTGCAATAGTACTAATAAAAATGGGCTACTCCAAGTTTTCCATGTACAATTTCTTCTTCCTGATTATGGTTTTCTCTATGGTCTTAGGCCAAAAAAATGATCATCAAATAATGTTAAATGATCGCGATTCTCTTCTTTCGTTCATGTCCGGGATTGTTTCTGATCCTCACCATGTACTAGAAAGTTGGAATTCTTCCAACATTCATCTATGCAATTGGACAGGAATTCGATGTGACAATAAAATCAAGAGAGTTATAGAGCTTGACCTTAGTCACCATTCGTTACGAGGGACAATTTCTCCATCTCTCTCTGGCCTCTCGTTCTTGCAAATTCTTGATTTATCCGGGAATTTTTTTGAAGGCAAAATTCCGGCTGAATTAGGCTATCTTTTAAAGCTTAATCAGCTTAGTTTATCTTCTAATCTCCTCGAAGGTAAAATCCCGAATGAGTTAGGATTTCTTCATGAATTGAAGTATCTTGATTTGGGAAGTAACACTCTTTCTGGTGAAATTCCTCAGCCTTTATTCTGTAATTGCTCTACTTCTTTACAATATATGGACCTTTCTAACAATTCTCTTAGTGGTGAAATTGCTATAGATAATCAATGTGAGATTAAAGAGTTGAGGTTTCTTCTTCTTTGGTCTAATAATCTTGTTGGTGAAGTCCCTAAAGCTCTTTCCAATTCTTCAAAGCTCGAATGGCTTGATCTTGAGTCTAATTCGTTAAGTGGAGAACTCCCTTTTGATATTGTAAATAAAATGCCAAAGTTACAGTTTTTGTACTTGTCCTATAACAACTTCGTTAGCCAAAGTGATAACACTGACCTGACGCCTTTTTTCGCGTCCTTAGTTAATTCTTCTAACTTGCAAGAACTTGAGTTAGCTGGAAATAATCTTGGTGGGGAATTACCTCCTATTGTCGGTAATATCTCCAAGAATCTTGCACAGATTCATCTTGACGATAATCTTATTTATGGTCCTATCCCTACACAAATTTCCAATCTTGGAAACATCACTCTTTTGAACCTTTCTAGTAATCATCTCAATGGTACAATTCCTCTTGAGTTATGCCAAATGGGGAAACTCGAGAGGCTTTATCTGTCGGATAACTCTATCTCGGGTGTTATTCCTTCAGATTTTGGGAATGTTTCTCATTTAGGCCTTCTTGATTTGTCGAAAAACATGCTATCTGGATTGATCCCCGATACTTTTGCTAATCTTCCACAACTGAGAAGACTTTTGTTGCACGACAATCAGCTCTCTGGAATGATACCCCCGAACCTAGGAGAATGTGTTAACTTGGAAATACTTGATATTTCTAACAACAGAATCTCGGGCACGATTCCAAGTGAAGTTGCTGGATTAAGTAGCTTGAAGCTGTATCTTAACTTGTCTAGTAATCACTTACACGGTCCTATTCCCTTAGAGCTTAGCAAAATGGATATGGTGCTGGCAATTGATTTGTCGTCAAATAATCTCTCAGCTAATGTCCCGTCCCAGCTTGGAAGCTGCATTGCTCTCGAATACTTGAATCTATCGCGTAATGCTTTAGAAGGACCTATTCCATCGTCGATAGGGAGATTGCCTTACCTTAAGGAAATTGACGTTTCGTTCAATGTATTGAGTGGAGAGATACCGGAAACATTTCAAGCATCGTCTACTTTGCAAAAGGTCAATTTTTCCTACAACCATTTCTCGGGAAACGTGACCAATACTGGTGCATTTACATCACTAACCATTAGCTCCTTCTTGGGAAATTTTCAACTTTGTGGCTCAGTACAAGGCATGAAAAGTTGCCACAAAAAGAGAGGTCGTGGTCATTTTATAATCACAATCCTCCTTTCATTGCTTATAACTCCCATTTTTTGCGTAGTTGGGTACTCTCTCGTACTAAGGTCCAAATTCAGGGCTGGTTTTAACAGTAAGGTAATTGAAGATACGGAACAAGGTGGTGGAAGGAAAGAGCAAAAGTACCCGAGAATTTCACATATGCAGCTGATTGAAGCGACAAGAGGTTTTAGCAGCTCGAACGTAATAGGAGAAGGACGGTATGGGCGGGTTTATAAGGGAGTGCTAAAAAACAACATGAGCATAGCTGTTAAAGTAATTGATACAACAGGAGGAGGAGAGATTTCAGGGAGCTTTAAAAGGGAATGTCAAATCTTGAAAAGGACTAGGCACAGGAATTTGATTAGGATCATAACGACGTGTAGCAAGCCAGATTTTAAAGCTCTTGTCTTCCCATTGATGCCAAACGGAAGCTTAGAAAACCATCTGTACCCGAGCCACGGGCTCGGGCATCAGCTGGACTTGGCTCAATTGGTTAGCATTTGTAGTGACGTGGCAGAAGGGGTGGCCTATTTACACCATTATTCACCCGTTAAAGTCGTGCATTGTGACCTAAAGCCAAGCAACATTCTTCTTGATTTTAACATGACAGCTTTAGTCACAGATTTTGGGATTTCAAGATTAGTAAAAGCTGTTGAGCAAAATACTAATCCCGTCGACGAATCGGTTTCTTACAATTCCACAGATGGATTACTTTGTGGATCAATTGGTTACATTGCTCCTGGTTAGTAGAATGAATTAATGATGTATCATTGGTAACTACTCCCTTTGTTTCAATTTGTTTGTCTTACTTTCTTTTTTAGTCTGTTTAAAAAAGAATGACACATTTTATATTTGGCAACTCTTTAATTTCAACATTCCATATGGCATGTTTAAGATCACAAGATTAAAGAGCATTCTGATACATTATATATATCTTTAGTTTAAGACTTCAAGATTCCAAAGTTTTTTTTACTTTCTTAAATTATGTTCCGAATCAAACAAACTGAAACGGAGGGAGTAATATCTGTGTTCATTTGACTATTCATTTCAATTATATTTATGCCGAAGTTTCTTTTCTCTGCTTTGTCAATTGCAGAATATGGAATGGGAAGGATGGCTTCAACAAAAGGAGATGTATTTAGCTTTGGAGTTCTGTTACTTGAGATTGTGACAGGGAAACGTCCCACCGACATTCTTTTTCAACAAGGCTCGAGCTTGCACGAATGGGTGAAGAGTCAGTATCCACATAAACTCGAGCCAATGATCGAAGAAACGCTACGAAGATGTGCAACTTGTACCACAGTTCCATCTGACCATAGCAATATATGGCACGATATCGTGTTGGAGCTGACAGAACTTGGCCTAATGTGCACTCAGTACAATCCTTCGACTAGGCCAACAATGTTGGATGTTGCACTTGAATTTGGCAGGCTAAAACAGTTTCTTTCAAGTCCTTCTAACATTGTTGCTGAAGATGTCACAACAAAATGTTAACATTTTTTTATCTCACAAACATCAGCAGAGAAACTCTGCCACTGTACCTTTTAACTTTATTCATTGTTTACTTCTATGTTCTTCTTTTTCCTCTTTTATTTATCCCTTCTTGGTTACGGCCCTTCCCCGGACTCTGCGTGAATGCTTGCTTTTAAAGAAACCTTTTTGTTTGTTCAATTCAGATCCATTTTCTTAGCTCTGATCCTGAAAAAAATGTTCAGATGAGCTACATGAGGGTTCTTTTTGTTTAAAGTATTAGTAATCTTTTGTTACCCTATGGAATTTATTGCAATATATGTCATGATCCAGCCCATGATACATACTATTGTCCACTTTGGCCCAGTAGACCTCACATATTTGTCCTTCGGGCTACACCATCATCGAGCCCAAAAGCGTGCATATCATGTGAACTTGTGATATGCCTTATAAAGTTCTTCATTTTCCTCTTTTATTCCGATGTATGAGTTACCTAAGATGTCATGTGCAACCCTTCTTTGGAAGCTTACCAATCTAATAGCTTGCTATTGAAAGATCCGGAAAAATAGAACATGCTCTACCCCTTCCTTCGATTGTTTTCATTTTTGGCCCCATCAGGCTTCATCTTCTTCTTTTTGACGTGAAATTATCCTTTTACGGCTCTCTTCTAACAAAAAGAGACTTTAATGCAATTTTGGACATGCAACCAACCAAATGTAGCCTTTTTGGTGTAAAGAAAGATACGCACAAGTGTTTAAAGTGCTCTTTAATTCCATTAAGTTCTTTGCAATTTAATTAGCATAACATTATTTTAATAGTAAAAAAAAAAAATCTCCCCTAACATAATATTGTTGGTGTTATCTCATAAATCATGTTTTGCATAGTCAAAATGCACTTATAGGATCTTTTCAGCCTACCATTAATATTAAATGTTAGAATTTTATAGCTATTCCCATAAGTGGAAAGTTGGTATTTTACCAAACTCACTAAATAAAAAATAATCAATGAAGTTCACCAATAACTTGTATGATTGCAAAACCATATCATCGGTATATAGATTATGTATATTTTTATATATCTATATAAAAACCTTACATATACTATGTATATATAATGTACATGCTTTGTATAATCATGTATACAAGCAGGAAATCAGCTCAAATTGCAGTGTATAAATAATGTATCTGTTCTGAAAAGCTATATATGCGTTGCACAATTTCTTTTATGACTTTACATATACATCCTTATACACTATTATACATATATGAGAAAAATGTCTGCAAACTCAACATGTTAGTTTATCTTGCGTCTGCCATCACTACTTGTTTTGATGCACACTCAAGCCATCACCAAGGAGTGTCTCAAGTTCGAATTGCGTAAATGGAATGGTTCTTGGTAGGAAACCCTTTATTCCTTATTATGGCTATTTGATGTGAATCTGAATTAGTTGGAACAATATGTTTTGACTAGAGTTTCTTTCATAAATACCAATGTTACTGGTCCATTAATATAATTTAAAAACAGTAACTAGGGGGGAACTAGTGAATAAGGGGCAAGTACACATATAGGTGATTAGGGGACCATTATTTTAGGCATAGCCGAAAGTTGCAAAATATTTATTGTTTAGTCACTTCAGACCTACAGACTAAAGTTGAAAATTCGGATATGAAGTTACAAACTTCATGACCACAATGTTAGGTTTTTGGGTTTTTCCCTATGTGGAATTAGATTAATAAAACCCAATCCAATTAGGTTTTTGGATTTTCCCTTCCTATGTGGAATTGGATTCTTCCCAACACACAAGGGGTTGCTCAGATGGTAAGTATCCTCCACCTCCAACCCGAAGGTTGTGTGTTCGAGTCACCAAGGAAGCAAAAAGGAGAAGCATGTGAGGGAGGGCTAAAAAACAAAAAACAAAAAACAAAAAGTTACAAACTTCATAACTACAAGTCTGAAGTTGGGAACTGTCAATAGCTTGTGCAGTTCAACCTTGGGACAATTACAATTCAAGTTAAGCTTGACAACTCCAACTTTAAATTAAACTATGTCATATCTTAGATTGGGTAGCACCAAGTCACATATCTTTAAAACTTGACAATTACATTTTTGTAGAATTTACGCGAACCTAGCTTATTTATCGAGTTTCTTTCTAATATTTGATTTTCAGTAGAGAATGGCCGCATAAATTTATTTATCAAGTTAATATTATTTCATAGAAAGCCTAAAGTATGTTTGGATCTTTCTCGAGATAGAAATGACATAAATATCGAAATAAGATATTTAAGTAGTGAAGGTTTCTTTTGAGTTCATTGTAGTTGGATACATATGCACTTAAGGATACTTACTTATAAAATCTTATTTATTTAATATTTTTTTTCATAAATGTTCAGATTTTATTTTGAGCTTTGTTTTTAAATTGAGATATCATGTATGTACTATCAAATTGTAGAGACTTAAGGTGAACACTTAGATTGATGTGTGCAAAAGAAAATCTATTTTAATTGTTAGTTCTTCATTTTCTGTTACATTAAGATTTGGCTTGTTAGTGTTCTTTCATACATGACTAAGTTCTGGACCATACTATAATTCTATTTTAGATTATATGCACAGATTACACTTGTCGGATTTTGAATTTAATTTACTATTTAGATTTAATCAAAATTTCGTTATTGCCATATGTTTTTTCACCACATTTATGCGCTTATGAAATTAATTTGATTTTTTTTTTAAAATTTACAAGAGTTGAAAACTCAAAGAACAAAGATATTGAAGAATTAAAACACAAGGAATTTGGGAAGGGGAAGGGAAAATGGGAATTGAATACACAATTATTTTATGGGAAACATTCACTGATACGACAAAACTATAAACATCAATTGTAATGGGTATACTTTTCATTAATGGGATATTTTAGGTTTTTTTTTAGTTGGTTAACTATAAAATTTTAGTAGACTTTGATATAGAAATATGACAGAATTATTACAACATTTGAATTCTTTTATATGATATAATCTAAACACCACATAACCTCTACATAAAAATATAAACCTAAATATTTTAAATATAAACCTAAACATTTTACAAAGTCAAATATGTTCTTTAAAACTTTATAGAAAAAAGGACTATCATATGTCTAAATGGACATAATTGACACAAAAAATAAACCTTAGAAATATTATTGTTGAAAGTTCCAGTAAGTAAAAGAAAATCTAGTTAGATTAAGTTTATAACGATCAGTTTATTGATCGTTGTGAAAGTTAAAAGACAATTAATAAATGTGAAAGTTAAAAGACAATTAATAAATGAAAAATTATTTTTCAATTTTTGCTGATTTTATGATGAGTGATAAACCTATCAATCGGGCCTATATGGGCCCATCCCGGCCACCTAAGGGGTTGATTTGTGGGGCATCATCAAGCCTGTCTGATTTACCACGTAAATGCGTTTAGTCTAAGTTCGATCCATTTTTGGAACATTTGGACCGATCCGTCCCCCTAACACTTGACCCCTTAAACAACACACAAATAGACCGAGTAACTGAAGAGATATTGTTTCCAATATTTTATGTGTTGTACTATATATATATATAGTGAATTGATTAAATAAAAACATACATTTAACAAAGATATAAATAAAAGAATAAAAGGAAAAAGAATTTCTTATTCTATTAATTTTTAAATCTGAAAACTTTTCTGTTTTAAATGAAATGATTAATGAAAAATTTACATTCTTGAAATACATAAAAAAATTATTCCAAACTAAAGAAAGAAACAAATATGTTGTGGATCATTGTGGTAATGACGATAATGAAGACGATGATGATGTTGTTGTGTATCAGACTATGGTTCCCTATACCTCATCTATTGTATTGATTTCCAAGTTGAAATTGTTGATATGGATATGCAACTTAGATATAACTTCAAACCAGAGAAGTGTTATGTACAGACAACATCATCTTCTTGCTAGATATGTTTCAAAAAAACATATTCATCTTTCTAGTAAAAATCAACATATTATCGTCCAATAAGAATTGAATTACAGACAACCAACATAGTCATTTTGCAAGTTGTTCACAAAAAGCAAAGTATTATAATTCAATGACAATACACTGATTCTATCATTCTGTTTTTCTTGATTTCTCATTTTCTAATTATAAATCGACCACCTCAAAAGCATTCATTTTATAAAGTTCCTTGATGATATCCAAAGCAGCGCGATATTCTCTTTTTGCTACTTATACATTGTGCCCCTAAACTAAGCAGTTCCCTTATTGTTTCTTCTTGGTATCCAACACTTTTCAATTGTTGCTTCACTAATGCTTCAAGATCGTTACCTTGGTTAAGATAATATTTTACTCTCATACTGAATTAGGATCCGAACTTCTCTTTCTTAACTTCTTCTGTGAGCAGTTGAAAGAATACCACTCCATAAGAAAATACATCACACGCATGACTTGCTTCTAGAGAAAGTGAAAGGGCAAAAAAAGTTAATGTTAGTGAGGTGGGAATCAAAATGTTCTTGTAACGGGAAAGATAAAATAATTAAGTGTTTTCATGACACAACCAACAACGTGAAAGAAAAAAAAACAATCATCGAATTGTGATTATAGTCGGATGTCGGATAATGATTATAGAAGTGTTACTATAAATTTTTCCATTGATAGTGCTATTCAAATTTGTCTTAAATCTTTCAATCCCTTAAGATGAACAATAAGAATATTAGTAAAAAATTATTTCTAAATCAGGATACTAGTAAAAACTAACTTCTAAATCAGGCCAAAAATAGAGGTTTAGAGAGAATTTTTATAAATGGAAACGTAAACGACTTTTGCATTCGAGCTATAAAATAAAAATATCATCAAAATTGTTCAAAGTAGAGATATTATACTTGCACGGCACACATGTCCTCGTCTACAAATGAAGAAAACATAAACAATGTGTATATAAGTTTTTTCCTAACCACAAAATCTACCAAAGTATTTATTGAATTAAAATTTGTATTTTAACATAAGCTTTGTTTTACATATGTAACGAATGTTGACACCCAATTTTGTCCCGCCTCTCCCCCGAAATACCTATTAATACTTCTAGTGTTTTGAGAAATTAAAAAATATGCATTTTAAATTTTACTATAATTATTAGTCTTTTATTAACACCCACGTTTTATTATTCCGCTGCAGTTATTATTATTATTATAATTATTACTATTATTATTATTATTGTTATTATTATTCTTAAATTATCATTTTATTACTAATTGTCATTAATTATTATTTCTTGTTATTTCCATTATTATTATTATTATTATTATTATTATTATTATTATTATTAATTACTAATCATTATTATCAGCGTTATTTTTTATCAATTATTAATCATCATTATCATCGTTATTTTATTATTAATTATTATCATTGTTTTATCAATAATTGTTATTTATTATTATTATTATCATCATTATTATTTCTTATTATTATTATCATTATTATCTTATTATTACCACTATTATTGTTATTATTATTAATTTATTAACATTTTTCCACTATCAATAATTGTTATTTATTATTATTATTTTATTATTAATTATTATCATCTTTATTATTATTAATTATTATCATCTTTAATTATCAATATTTATTATTACTATTATTATTATTATTATATCTATTATTATTTTTTATCACCATTATCATTATTACCATTATCATTATTGTTATTAGCAGTATTACTACTGCTATTTATTTGCTGCTATTATTTAGTATTATTCAAACTTGCATTTCTCAACGTTTCTACCAACTTCCGCATACACATCGCATTTACTTCGCACATTTTAATGATAGCGTTTGTTATTAAATATTATTGCACGGTCATTTGCGACATCATATAATTTTTACCCGGGTCTTTTTTATAATTACATATTTATGTATTAGGTGATATTCTGGCACCCTTAGTACATCGTTAATCAAAATGTGTCTCTTATTCAAATTTAGAAGCCAAACTATTTCTTGCACTCAGTCCGTATTTGGACTTACCGGACCTCAAATCAAAGTCCGATTAATTCCTAATATTTTTGGACTAGACCATGTTTTTATCTCAATTTTTTTTTAGACCAGTACATGTTTTAATTCACTAGTCCATCTTTTCAGAACCCAGTCTAAAATTGACCCGGTCCACAAATGGACCGGGTCCGATATATTTTCATCAAAATAAGGGGAACCCTAAAATAGGGTTCCCCTCATTTTTTTCCGCTTCCGCCTCTTCTTCTTCCTTTCCTCTCCATCTCTTTCCTCCCCTCAAAACCCTAGCCGCTATCTCCTCTTTCCCGCCTCTCACGCCGCTCCCCACTCACCCCCTTTCCCTCCTTCTTCTCCGCTCCCACTTCTCCCTGTTTTCCTCTCTCTGTCTCCCACCTCTTTCTATTCCCCACCTCCGCACTTCCCTTCCCCGCTCCTCTTTCCTTTTTAAGCAAAAACCCTATAAATAGAGGGTAGGGGGAAATCCCTCGGGGGAGGTGCTAGAACCCCCAAAAAATTGCCTCGCAAAGAAAGAAAATCTCAAAGGAACAGAATTTTTGGATTCGAAAATCCCCTGAAATTATAAGTTCTTCAGTGGCTGAAACCCCCTTTAAAAAGAAAAGAGTGTTTTTCTAGCCGTCTCAATTCCCCCTAAATATCAGCTCACTTTTTTTTAGTCGAAGCGTTGGATCGTTTGTTTTAGTCTCTTTTGTTGTTTCTGTTACTGTTTCGCATCCGAGTCTACACAAACTCGGAAATTCGAGGTGTTCGAGTGTGAATCGAAGACCCCGCATCCACTTCGCTGCACCCGAAGAAGGTGAATTCTCTTCCTTCAAGTTCTTTAGTAATCGTTTGAGTGTTTTAAGCTATTTTGTCGATTTGTTTGCGTAGTCGTATTTTAATTGTGTTTTTTTAGTTATTCTGGTCGAATTAAACATGTTCGATCCTGTTTAGTTTTAATTCTGGGAGCATGTTAGCCTTATATACAAGTTTAGATTCACCCGGTGCTTATATTTGTTTGTTAGCATTGTCATTAGATTAATCATGTGTAGGTTCAGATTAGGAGACCTGTTAATCGTGTTTATGTGCATTAGTTTTTTTTTATGATTGATTAGACTCTATCTCATCCGATTAGGATCTAATAAGGACCATTATAATGCCTATTTTGTTTGCTTCCACATACTGTTTAGAAGTGTGGTGACAATCCTTGCTTGCCCTCTAAAATCTGGGGTTGTCGTTTCACTATTATGACATCTAATGAGTTCTGTGTTCATTTATATTCCAGAAGCCTATCCATCCTGCTAATATGGTTTTAAATTTGTTATGCCTGTAAATTGCTTATGTCAAACCTGGATTAATGGGTGCTGGATTTGATCAGCTTAGTTAAATACATGTTAGATAATACATAAGCTTTCCTGCTTGGCATCATGATTAGCACACTCGACCCTTTGTCTGTTTTCTTTTAATTAGTGTACAAGCTGATTTTGAATATCTGAGATGTGTCCGTATCTGTTAAGTCAAGTTCAAGATCATTTGTGACCTATGTGTTTGATATACTGAATGGTTCTTTTATTGGTGTGTTGCTTCATAGTCTGCAAACCTGCACCAATGCCCTATTAAGTCCTGTAATACTGTTTAAAGTCCTTTGTTGACAAAACTGTTAGTTGTGTACTATATGATCATTTCTATTTAAATTTGTACCTGATCAGGCTCATTTAGCCATATTTGTTTAGTATTGAATCTGTAGTTTACTGGATAAGCTCAGCTAGTTGTTGGTTGCCTAATTGTGTACATGCCCAATCTTAGTCACACCTAATGTAGATTGTGCATGTTCATCCTAGTTGCCTACTGTTCATTTTATCTATGTTTAGTCTTATATTATTTGGTAAACTTTCTGACAGAATTAATTTCTCTGGGTTTAGTTGAACTTAGATTAACCCCTGAAAATGAGGTGCTATCTGCCTAAGTCATCTTCAAAGATCATATTAGCATACTTGAATGGTCTAATCTTGCATGTCTAAAGCTCACAACTTGTTTAATTATACCCATATCATTGGTTGTGTATGATTCATTAAATTATGCAACTTATGAATTAATCAATATCACTAGCGAGAGTTACATGTTTTTTTTTTACTATCATAAAAAATTGTCAGCTGTTTAGCCAGAATTGTGAGCTAGTGTGTACTTAAGCATAAGCTTCAATTGATCTAAGATTTGTTGCCTTTTTTTGCCAATGTACTATGTGTTCATTTAAGATGAGTTTTTGAAAGATTTATTAAACTAGAAATAATATGCTCAAATGCATTTGCAAGATTTGTTTACAAGGCCAAGATGGATATTTTATTAAGCACCCCTGTTTGATTGTTCAAATTGAAGCTTGGGTTCAGAATCAAAAACATGTTTTAAGTTCAATATGGGAGCTGTTGACTTAAAAGCATGGTGTATATATATGAACTGTGTCGAATAAAGTGTAATGAAACAGTCTCTATAGTTGAAAAATGTCCTTGCCTCTTGATAATTCACTTGCATATGCTTGAAACTGTCCATTCAGGAGTATGTATTTATTTTCTTAGTTTTGCATCTGCTTTGCCTAGTCATGTCCATGCTGCAAGTTGTGAAATAGTTATAGATTATAAATAATCTCGGTCTTTAATATGTGGCTGCTAAATCTCTCCAGAGGATATCAAAATGATATCAATATCCCTTAATTTAGTGCATCTGTTTCAGTTCTCCATATGATGGATTACTTTGTATGATCACTTCTGATTCAGAATTAAGTCTACATGTTAATGGAGTGTGCTCGGATCACTGGTTATATACTTGAACCATGATAAAACGTCTGGGAAATTCTTCTGATCATAGCCATAGCTGTCCATTATGTTTGCTTTGGTATATCTGTTTTGATATGTCCTTAGGGTAGCCTCTGAAGTACCCCTTTGGTTCTAACTCCTTTCCCTTTTCGTTTCATGCATGACCATCGCATACGAGTCAGAGGGACTCGTTCTTCTCCTGCTCTGTGTTGGGCTAAAAGCCCGACGACGTCTCCTCCGTATCCAGTTCTGCCCGCAACAAACAATAGAAAACAATATTCTGGGCCAAAGCCCAATGCACAGGAACAGCAGCAGCAGCCCAACAATATGAAAACTGCTGGGCCAAAGCCCAACAGAAAAATGGGTCCAGCAGTGCCCAAACGGGCTGGCCCATTTGATACTTATTACCCTCTTATTTTATTTTGTGCATATAAATTTGTATTATGCAAACTAATTCTTTGTTTATTTTGCTTTCTTAGTTTAGATAAATCTTAAATAATTAGTAGGCTTAGTTTTAGTAATGGGTAGTTAGTTTAAACAAAACCAATAACTAATCCCATAAGTTTTTTTCATTTTTTCTTCTCTCCACATTAAATTATTCATAGAATATATGATATTTGCTTCTAGAATAATTGATGGCATAAATTCATATTTTGATTTCCAAAACACCACTGTTACATAAATGTAAACTCAAGCGTATTTTCGCAAATAACTCTTCAAATTTGGAATCAATCATACATCATTTTGGCTAAGTATAATTAATAAAGTTAATGAAAAAGAGGGAAACTCATGTCCTTTTTTCGTCATAATTGTCTTCTAAGCAAAAAATAAGTCTAAGCATTTCTACATCATCATGTTGATATAATATAAGTTTATTTAAGATTCACATTAGCTATCTTATATTTGTTCATGCTCTTAAAATCGCAAGAAAAGAATTATTAATATCTTACTATTTGGTTTGTTTCAAATGTCTATTAAAATACTGTACAAACCCGCTCTTCTTCTATTTATATATTCCATGCAAATCTTATTTTAAGAAGCATCATTATTTAAAGCTTTTTTAGCAATTTTATAAGTTTTATTCGAAATGACATTTAAAATCTTCTTTTATGTAAATTATTATATTTTCTCTAAATCTTATCTTAAGCAAACAGTTTATATTTTCTTTAAAACTTTAGCAGTATTATAAGTTATTTTCTTTAATTTCAAATATTATATTTGCATCTTTAGCCCTAATTAATTAACCTAAGTTTGGTCGGATAACCGTAAGTTAACGGATTCTAAAGGATGCCTAACCCCTTCCCTTTAGGATAATATAGAGCCCTTACCTAGAATCATACTGGTTAAGCAGACTATTAACAGAGGTTTAGCTAGCTTCACCTTAGTTAATAATCAGGTGCCCTAATTCACCTTAAAATCAATTAGGTGGCGACTCCTTAAAACAAAGCAATAAATAGGAATTACCAATATGTTGTACTCCGCTTAACTCCCGGATTAAAATGGGGTGTGACAACGAAGTGCCTTTAAATCAAATAAGATCTCATTCGTCTCACGTTCTCTCTCTCCCACCTACATATATCTTAGGCCGTTCATCCAATCTTAAACCCCAATTGTAGTGGGATGCTATTTAATTTGTCTAAAATATTAAAAAAAAATGTCCCATCAGTATAACATTGCATCAAGAATAACTAGTTAGAACTCTACCTTAATTTTTTTTTTTTTTTTTTAAAAAAGGGAAGTTAGAATTCTACCACAATGCATAGTTGTCATTTAAATTATAAGGATTTGATAGTACTAGAAAGTTAAGGCTATATTTATTTTCGGCTTAATACCCAGATGGACCCTTAAACTTGGCATGTTTTGTAAGATAGGCATATAAACTTATAAGGTGACCAGATAGACACTTAAACTTACTCAAAGTGTATTTTTCAAGTTTTTCAGTTGTTTTGAAAACAAAAACTATATTTTTCAAACACTCACAATTTTCATGGCCAAACAAGCCCTAAATATATCACAAAATATTTTTTTTAAAATGCAAAAATAAGGCAAACGCATATACATGAGACTATAAATGTGCACTTAAACCAATAAATACTCGCTAATCGCAATTTTGCAGCTTTCAATTAACTCGGTTTTTTTTTTACACTTGAATAATTAAAAAAAAATAACTTTAACCAATAAAAATCCTTAAAAAAAGAAATTTCAAATTAAGAAATTTCTTTTTTTTAAGGATTTTCTTCTCGGCTTTACAATTTTCTTAATTTGAAATTTCTTTTACACTTGAAATACTGAACTTAGAAATTTCTTAATTTGAAATTTCTTTTTTTAAGGATTTTTATTGGTTAAAGTTATTGTTTTTTAATTATTCAAGTGTAAAAAAAAAATCTGAGTTAATTGAAAGCTGCAAAATTGCGATTAGCGAGTATTTATTGGTTTAAGTGCACATTTATAGTCTCATGTATATGCGTTTGCCTTATTTTTGCATTTTAAAAAAAATATTTTGTGATATATTTAGGGCTTGTTTGGCCATGAAAATTGTGAGTGTTTGAAAAATATAGTTTTTGTTTTCAAAACAACTGAAAAACTTGAAAAATACACTTTGAGTAAGTTTAAGTGTCTATCTGGTCACCTTATAAGTTTATATGCCTTTCTTACAAAACATGCCAAGTTTAAGGGTCCATCTAGGTATTAAGCCTTTATTTTCTTATGTTCAACTCATACCTGCACTAGAATCATGTTTAAGTGATGTCTTAGCAACTGATCTAATAATTGTCCCTAGATCACCAAGATCTCCGAGATCAAATATTATAGAATTATTACCCTGCCCATGAACAATAAGAAATGTAAACAAACATTTTAATTATTCTGATGTATATATTACTTTCATACAAATAATCTATGATATTCATTATCTCGTCTAAATGTCTGTGCAACAAGCTTTTGATTCTGAGGGTATAGCTCGGATCTTGGGGTTCATGATCCTATTAGTCATCAGAAAAAATGTGTTATAAATCCATTTAGATAAAAAAAAAATTGTGCTACAAAGGGTGCAAAATAATAAATATTGTCATAAATAAATATGTATGCATAGATATTTTACTCCAAACAATTTCAAAATGAGCATTCAATTAACAACGTGCTTGACATTCAATATTATCAGAGTATTTGTACCCTTGCACCTACCAAAAAGACAAAAGAAAAGAAACATTTTAAAAAAATGTTACAAATAAGAGTATTGAAGTGTTTAAATCAATCTCAACTTTGAACATAATGTTCAAAATGGACTTACTTAGTCTTATCAACAAACTGAGACCACCTACAAAGATTGCAATAAGAAATATGAATTGACCTAAGTAATAGGGTAAAATGAAGTAAAACTTACATAAAGTTATTATCATGAAAATTATTAAGACAATTAACTTACAAATCATAATTAACTTACAAATCATCCCTGCAAGAAGTTTCATTCCCTAGCAAATCAAACAGACTCTAAAAGCAGTTTCCATCTTTCATATCAATTGTAAAATGAAATTGTCAATTGATTTAGTAATTTTCTTTATGAAATTGATTTATTATAAATGTTTTTTATCTTGAACCAAACAACAATGAGATGAAGGGTTTCTAAAAGGTGCTCACTTACATGTTATTATAGTTGCTCATCATTTGTAATATTTAATCTCACTTTAATGACTTCTACAATATCAGAAATTCATGGTGCATCGGAAAGCTCTAGCTAGCTGCATCCGTAAACAAAGACATACTCCAAAGAAATTAGATGTTTATTCATAGTTTGCTTTATTAGATGAGCTTCCTCCAATGAAATGAGGTATTCATTCATAGCATGCTTTATTAGATGAGCTATACCTGATCTAATAAAATGTAATTGCCGGTTTTAAATCACATAGACACATGCCTCTAATTCTCTCCAACACATAAAATGCATATGCAATGCCTCCTAGAATTCTTTTGACATGTCCTAGTTCAAATTGGTAGCAAAGAGGATACAATATTATAAACCTAATAAAATGAAAAGTTATACAAGCATATGAAAATAGATACCTTTCATTCTAGTATTCAAGTGTCCACCTGAGAACTCGTGTGTAATTAGGATGATTCATTGTTGGTTGTCATCGATATTCCCATTAGTCACACCTAAGAGTCTAATCACATTTGCATACAGTAAGAACTACAAGTTCACACTTTCATTTTGCACAAGCATTTTAGTGAGATTGATAAGTTCAGTGTTATTGAAATTTTTAAAACAAAATTACCAAAAGATATAAAACAATTTGTTGTTTTACCTTAATATTTTCAGTACGTAGTTCATTTGTTTTTTAGACTGCCCCATAATTATGCATTTGTACTAAAGCATAACTATCTTTCCTTTTATACCTTTTTCTTATATATGTTACGTGGTGCCTTCTTGAGAGACTTCCGTGTGATCACTATCCGCCAACCTGAGGTCCTCTCTACACGCTAGACTAGACTGTCAGTGCCGTGTAGGAAAATCGCGTCGTCAACAATTTGCAATGAGAGAATTGAAAACAGAAATGCTTGCTTGTATTAACAGAGACGTGATTACAAGAGAGCTGGGGTATTTGAGGGGAAGAGAACACCTTTGCAGAAGATTTGAATGCTTTTTGATTTCACCAACTATATCCTCCCTAATAATGCTTTAAAAAGAAAAACCCAAGTTACAAGACTAGACATAAAAAAGCTAGAGAATCACACGACTTGTACAGGAAGTAAATTACTCTATATTTACATCAAAAGTGACCTAAACTAGAGCAGGTCCATTGTAGCACTTCGGATCATGGCACTGCCGTGCGCGGAGGGGCGCTGGCACGGGGGGGGGGGGGGGGGGCACACATGGGCACTAGCTATCGTGCGCGCCCACTGGGGTGCTGGCACTGTCACGCGCGATGGCACTGGCTGCCTAGCATGGGCGCTGACGGCAGGCGTAGCGTTGAGGGCGCTGCTTACTGACGGGCGCTTTGGGCACTACCGGCTGGTGGGCACGGTCACGAGCAAATGATGGGGCGACATTGGGGCGACTTGGCGCGACTGTTATATCCCGTGTTTTCGCGTATCCGGAAAATTTGGAATAATTGTGACTTGTAAAGAATAAGGCCCCATTTTGATTTCATTTGACATATATGTTGTTGTTTATGAAAAGTGTTGACGCGGAGACATCGGGGAAGGCCAAGGGCAAAATTGGAATTTTGAAAATTAGTTTCGGGAATTTCAAAACGAGAATTCTAACAATTTGGGCTCACAAAAATTTGAGGAAAATTGAGGCCCAAGGCCACAAGGTGGCCGGTCATGGTCCATAATGTAGCAAGCCCATGAGTTAAATTAATTAGTCATGTGCATGGTCATGTGACAAGTCAAGATAAGAAGACCAAGTCTTCATTCTTGTTCACTTAGAACATTCAAGAAAAAAAAATTGAGAGCTAAGGCAAGAGAGGTTCGGCCAAGGTGCAAGGAAAAGAAGACCAAGAATTTTGATCCCAAAAATTTGTTTCTTCATGTATTTCTACTAATTTGAAGGCCCTCTTCAACATGGTATGATTATTGGAAGGAGAGGATCACTCTTTGGTGCAAAACTCCAACCCTAGCTAAGTGGGGAAGTTGTGAAGAAAGGTAAGAATTCATCCCTTTTATTTGTGTTATGAAGTCTTGTTTGTGTTGTAGTATGTGGGAATGAGTTGATTGTATGGAAAAATTGAAGTTTCCAAAGTGGGTATGGAATATAGAGTTTGGCTGTGTGTGTGTATCAATGTGTAAGTGGAATGAGTTGAATTTTAAGTTGTATTCTAGTTGTGATAATTGTGGAATTTGCATTGAAAATGAGAGTTGAATGAAAATTGGGTGAAGTGGAAAAATTGCCATGTTGGCCGTGGGTTATGTTATGATGAAATAATGATGGATTTATTTTGTACATGTTAGTTGTGTTGTTGTGATCTTTACAATGCAAATGAAGGTTTAATGAATTGAATTGGCATTGAATTTGCTTGTATGTGATTATGAGAAATTATATGAATTTTATATGATTTTTGTGTAAGTGTGAAAGTAAGATGCTAGAATGGGAACTAATGTTGTCGTAATGAATTTGGAAGGAAGACAATGTGATTTGGGAAGTTTTGTTGCATTCGTAGAAGTTTTGGATAGAATATGGAAAGTGGCGGATTGCCTAAATTCATATAAATCGCTTGGAATATTATTGGAATGTGTTCGAATAACCTTGAATGGGTAAATGAATACAATAATGTGGATGTTAGTTTGGTATTGTGAAGTTCGAACGAAAGTTGTCGCCTTATGTAGCAATGAAGAATATTGACGTTAGATTTATTTTGTTGCGACTTATGATGTTTGTGGTGTTGTGGGCTGTTGTGGTTAATGTATATTGAGCCGAGCTAAGTCTCGGGGGTGTTGTATATATAGGGGAAATGCTGCCGAAATTTCGGTAGACAAAAATGAAGTTAAGTGAATTCTTAAGCCTTGAAATCCCTAATTGGTAACTTTGACCAATTGCAGATTCTGAGCGAAACGGGATTTGAGTTTTGGGCGAGGGTAAGACGCTTATAAGGTATGTAAGGCTTCCCACTCCTTCTTTTGGCATGTCTTAGGTATGCTAGGTCGATATCGGAGTCCCGGAAGCAACTCTGTTCCTCGAAATCCGAATTAGAAAATGTATACTATTCATTCAATCGAATTGAGCCTTAAAGATCTTATTTTAGTTGGAAAGTAACCAAACGTCCGAAATTTATGCAAATGTAGCCGGATCACTTTGAAATCTTCATGTATGATCCCGTAGACCCAAATGTCCGTGATTTATGTTCGCCACCTCGACTTGACCCAAGGTGGGCCCACTAACCCCGAGATGCCTCCGTTTGCTCTATTAGGCTCTCTTTTTGCAAAACTTGATAAGGGATCGTTGTTTATGAAATTGTCTATTACCAAATAATGTTTTGACTGCCACAATATGCTAGGCTATATTTTGGACCGTAAATACCAGGAACTCCTTTGTGAAATGAACTCCGTACTAATTAATTGTTCGACTACTTTGACTAAGGATTTGACTTATGATTTTATCAAGTTTCAATGAATATTTTAACATACACATTGCATTGTTTGCTCATGACTCCGCTCGTGCCTATTATTATGATATCGTTCACCGGTCCCCGGGCCGGTTATTGATCGCGCGTACTATGACAATTCGACCGTATGCCCTTTTGTTGACATGAGTATCCGGGCATAGGTGTTCCAATACAAGTACTCCGCTAGAAGTATTTTGATATAAGTATTCCGATATAAATATTTTGATATAAGTAATCGGATGTAAGTATTTTGATATAAGTATCCGAATAAAGTACTATGATATGAGTCTTCTGAAATAAGTGTTCGATATAAGCATTCTGAAACAAGATTTCTGATGTAAGTGTTCTATTATAAGTATTCTACTATGAGTATTCTGATACAAGTACTCTGATGTGAGTATCCAATATGAATGTTCTCTGTAAGCTTTAGCGTCTCCAACTTTCGTATACGACATCGGATTGTTTAGAAGTGTCCGAAGAGGTTCCGGTACCAAAAACGTTCATGATCTTTCTGTATGTACATATGGTTCCAAAATCTCTGTTTGATCTGATTCGTAAGGACATCTGAAGGTTCCTGGTATGACTATAACTCTGATTCTCCGAAAAAGGCTTCTGAAACGCTTATAAAGTGTTCTGTACTTCAAACGCCCGTAACTTTCTCATACTACGTTGGATGGACCTGAAATCTGTTCCAAGCCTCTAGGTATCGGTAAGGACGCTTGTCTGTCGAGTCTTGGTTTCTATGTGCAACTGGTTTCTCACTACTCTGCTTGTGCAAGCCTTAGCATGTCTATTTACTGAACCGGGTCAGGATATGTCATCGTGCGCTGTCCCCCCATGTTGCCTACTGTGTTATGAAATAAAACCGTGAGAGGTGGTCTGGGCTGAGCTCGATCCCCAAAGCGGACAGTATCTGCGCTACATAATCTGATACCAGGCCGACGCGTTGGGAGTGTACTGGGCAGAGCTCGAGCTCCCGAGACTGATCCGTGACTCGTGTACTGGGCGGAGCTCGAGCGGGAAAAACGGGCAGTTCCTGCATGGGATGACCACTGTACTGGGCCGAGCTCGAGGTGGCATATCCCTTGTAGGCGCGTGTTCTGATATGATATGATATGATCTGATATGATATACTCCGGCTATACGCCGCTTGATACGATACGCTTATGTGTGGTGTGACTACTGTACTGGGCTGAGCTCGAGGTGGCACACTCCTCGTAAACATCATATGATTCACAGGTTGCAGCGTTTGATCCGATACGCTACGGCGTCCTGATATGGCATATGACTATAATGTGCACTATGTGTGATTTGCGTTTGGAAAGTAAGTTCTGATACTCTGTACGTCCTGTATTCCAACCGGTATATTATATCGTCTGAGTACTCGGTAAGTCCCGTATTCCTTTTGATATATGACGCCATCTGAGTATTCTGTATGTTATACACTCCGTCTGACACATGAACTAGGTAGGCAAGTTGCGTCTGGGAACTCTGTACGTTTGGCAACCCTTCTGACAGGTTATATCGGTTTATGTGATATGTGATGATCTGTATGACCTGGGTCTGGGAAGTGAGTGATTTTGATGTTCTGAACCATGTACTTATTCTTTTACTGCTTGTTTCGTCTATAGTTCTGATTTCTGTATTCCATGCTTTACATACTCAGTACATATTCCGTACTGACCCCCTTTCTTCGGGGGCTGCGTTTCATGCCCGCAGGTACAGAAGCTCATTGTGGTGATCCGCCAGCCTAGGGTACACAGTTTGCTGCTTGGAGTGTTCCTTTGATCCGGAGCCCATACTTTTGGTACAGGACCCTTTGTTGTATATGGTTTCGTGATTATGGTTATTCTTTTTCGGGTACGGCGGGGCCCTGTCCCGTCATATGATTTTGTTGTCTGTATTAGAGGCCTGTAGACATGTATGTGGGTCATGGGTCGTGTTTGGTCCGTGATGTTTGCTTGGTTTGTGCCCGGTTTACTCCTACGCCACGTTAATATGTTCGATCCATGTTTTATGATATAAATAATGGTTCAAACGATATGTTTATAATCTGGGACGCACGAGATTCATAATGTGTAGGCACAAGTGAAATTTGGTTAGCATGTATGTACGAGTGTCCATGTCGGGCACTAGTCACGGCCTACGGGGTTGGGTCGTGACAGCGGCCGAGACCACGGGGTCATAGGGCATGGCGGTAAAGCCACCCGTGACATATATTACGTTCTTTTAGATTTAATCAACTAAAACAAAATCAGTTAAAATAATTTTAGAATGACTAGATTATTGATCGTCGTGAAAGTTAAAAGACAATTAATAAATGATTTTTTTTTAATTTTTACTGACGTTATGATGAGCAGTAGGCCTATCAATTGGCAGATATGGGCCCATCCCATCACCCTTAGGGGTCGACTTGTAGGGCGTCGTCGGGCCAGTCTGATTTACAACGTGAACACGATTTGTCTAAGTTCAATCCATTTTCGAAACATTTGGACCAATCCGGCCCCCTAACACTTGACCCCTTTAATAGGACACAAATAGACTAAGTTATTTAAATTTTATATATTGTACTATATATGGTGAAATTATTAAATAAAAATATAAGTTTAATAAAGATATTAGTAAAAGAATAAAAGGAAAGAAAATTTCATATGCTAGTAATGAAAATTTTACATAAAGAATTTATTCAAAACTTAACAAAGAAATAAATATGTTGTGGATCATTACGGTAGTGACGATAATCAAGTTAAACATATTTTCTGGCCTATCTTTTTTTGTATCACCACAACTTTAGATGGAGATGATTTTTACCATAATCTGGATGAATTGAATAATAGTGATTCACCTTTTTCATCAGAGCCTAAAGGAACAAAGGAGCAACAACTTATATTTGACCAAGTGCAAGACAAGAAGCAAAAGATGATTGCACCTCTTACTGCTTTGACTAATGTACATTTGTAAGGGTATAGACGGTTATGCCTCCCAAACATGAAGTAGATCTCAGAACCTCTAGCTGTCACTAGAGAGCAACAATAAATGTTGACAATGATAAAATAATAGACGAATAAAACCAGGACCACCCACAGAGACTGGCGGCAGTGTGGTGACAGGGCCCCAAGCAAGTTTTTCTTTGGAAGTTGGACCCTAAGTTTTAATTATTAGGTAATTGGACCCCTTTTGGGATTAAGGCCACAGGTCCATATTCTTTATATGTTATCAGAGTTAGGCTCTCCTTTTCTTAGTTTATTAAATGTTATGCTCTCATGTTATGTGATCTGACGCTCTAGATCATATTTAAGCATATGTGTTAGAGTTCCACATTAATCAAGGGAAATTAGTTGTTGTTTCCTTCTATGGTTCTACTGAGTGAGTGTTAGAGAAACAGAAGAATAGAATCAATGAAAAAAACTTTGAGACTTGGAAAATTCATTGTCCTTAAAGAAACATTGTTTGTATATTCTTTAGGGGATACAAACATGTTTCTTCAGGATTTCTAAATGTCAAATACTACTGCAGAATGAATACCCACTTTCAGGGATGACAAAGTATATAGAAGAGAAATAAGATTATTCGTAAGAGGTATATTTTCTGAACAATTTTTCAATTAATATTCAAAATTTAAATTTCAAAAGCTTTAAATAAAACAAAAACATGTTAAAAAAATAAACCCTAAAAGAATGGTATGACGTCTCCCAACCCTGTAAAAACTACCCAACAGTGAGGTCCAAGATTCATTTTCTTGAAGAAAGAAAACATGTTAACCAATTAAGAAGAAACCTTTGAGTAATTAAGAAATTAAGCTTACAACGAGCATGAGTTTTTCTTTCAAGATTAATCTCACTAATTATATGGCTCAGATAATGAAGCCTCGGACTCAAAATGGGGTGAACACGAACTTTGTGTAACCATCCACTGAATTTTGAAATATTGAAGAAATGATTCATGATGATGATGAAAATGGAGAGAAAATGTGTAAGCAACCAAAAGTTTTTGTGAGGGGGATTTTTTTTATTGATAGGTGCATATATATACATATATATATGTGTGTGTGCGCGTGTATATATATATATATATATATATATATATATATATATGTGGGTTTAGCAACATGCAAATTTTGACTAATATAAGGATTTTCTCGGTTATAGATTGTGAAACATAAGTAATTTAATTGAAAATCGACATGATTTTAGAATTGTGGAATTTAGAGCCCGTTTGGCTTAGTTGATTTAAAGTAGCTGATAAACATTATGTGCTGATAAGCATCTTTAAGTGCTAAAGCTGATCTAATAAATAAGCAATTGCATCTTTGGATAAAAATGCTGAAATTTATAATAAGCAGTTGAAGTGTGTGGCAGAAAAAGTGTTCATAAGCAGAACACAGTATCCGAAATTGCTAAAATGTTGGAATTGATTGTTTGGTATTAGAAATACAAGAAAATTCATCTTAGACAAAGTTTTACAATTTTATATAATAGAAATTAATATTTTAGTTTTCAAAGGACATAAAAACATTTAAAGGATGTTTTGGTCAATCAACATTTATATTCGTGCTTTTATAATCATATAGATATAGATGAATGGGTGAACCCCAAAAAGTATTAAATCAGTCAATTATGTTAACGTGTTTACTCACATACTTCATTTTATCAGTTCCACGCTTCCAGATGGAAGAGGACATTTATACTGATCTGGAAATCTTCAGCAGTGAAAAAAAGTCATTGGAACCAAAGAAAACAAATGATCTTGTAATGTCAGAGAAGGAAAGTAAGATATCAAAGGAGGAAAGTGAGATATTGAACGTCATAGAGGAAAGGAAGCAAACTATGAATGAACATCTCACTTCTTTGGAGGATGCCTTTGTCTATGGATGCAGCTTCCTAGAGCTTCCGGATGCACCATGAATTTCTACTATTATAGAAGACGTTAAAGTGAGATCAAATATTGCGGATGATGAGCAATTACAACAATATGTAAATTTAGCTTTTTAAAAACACTTTTTGTCGTTGTCGATTGGCTTAAGATAAAATTATTTTCAATAATCAACTTCATAAAGAAAAATCACTAAATCAATTAACTAATTTCATTTTACAGTTGATACAAAGGATGGAAATTGCTTGTCAGAGTTGAGATCTCAACTACTAGGGAATGAAGCTCATTTCATGGATGATTTGTAAGTTAACGTCTCACTAATTTCATGATTACTAACTTTAGATAAACTTCACTTCATTTTACCTTATTACTAAAGTCAATTCATATTTTCTTATTGCGGTTTTTGTAGGAGGACTCGGTTTAATGATAAGACTAAGTAAGACCATTTTGAACGTTATATTCAAAATTGAGATTGATTTAAAGACTTTGATACTATTGTTTATAACTGCTTTTTTTATTGTTATTTTTCTTTGAAGTCTTTTTGGCAAGCGCAGGGGTCGAAATACCTTGACAATGTTGGATGTCAAGCACGCTGCCACTTCCATGCTTATTATGAAATGCTTTGGAGTAAGATATCTACTCGTACATATTTCTTTATCACATTCTTTGTTAACACAATTTTTTTGTTTAAATGGACTTATAACACTTCTTTTTGTATGGACTAATAGGATCATGGACCCCAAGATCCGAGCTATACCTTGAACATCAAAAGGCTATTGCACATACACATAGCTCTTTGGTCTCACGCGGATAGACTCTATTCATTTTTCATTAGGGAGCGACCAAAGAGTAAGTTGCATGTTTAAACTGCTCAGTAGAATGTTTAAACTGCTCCTTTTCGCCCATAAAATAATCAACAATAGCTAAATCTTCTTAAGCTAGTAACTAGGCAATCTATTAATTAAAAAAAGCTAGCTTGATTTTCTTTTCTTTTTGGGAAAACAACAGTTTTGACACTCGAACTATTGCCTAATTTCGACTTTGATCATTGTGTTAATAAACTAAGGACATTTAACCTTTAATTGAGCAAAGTGTGCAATTTTAGTCCTCAAACCTAATTTGAAGTGAACACCGTTAACTTTAGATTTTTCTTAGCCACTTCTGAGGAACAATATTTGCATTTTGTGTAAGAGAGAACTCAACTCCATCTCTCTAACCCTCCTAGTCGAACCTCTTTAATATCAAACCTCCAAAATAGGAACTAAGAAAAATGAATCAGGAAAAACCTTCGGTCTCAGAAACTCAAGTATCATGACTTCAACATGGGATTGAATTTGTTTTCTCAATAGAACTTATTTGGTGTATTAGAGGATATAGCGGGAAAAAAATAAAAGGAATCTGTGAACTTGAAAATGCAGTATAACTAACTGTATGCGTATGGACTGCAGTTTTGGCATGTGAGTTGACCTTAATCCATATTTTTGAACTAAAGAATTGTCATACCAATGTGTACACATATAGTTTTGCATTTGAAATTAGAATAAGTTGCTCTTCGAGACTGCAAATATGTAGTCCAGCTCTACTTGAAGAAATAATACAAGACTTACTACCCCACATATTGCATGTTCCCATACAATATACCTATCGTTGTGACAGGTAAATTGGAAAAGTTCCAAAGAAATTTTCTTTGGGATGTGATGGATGGGGCAAAGAAGTTTCACTTAAGATCGTTGGGAGACAGTGATATCGCCTAATCGGTAAGGAGGACTTAGGGTTAAGGACTTGAATGTCTATAACAAAACACTTTTGGGGTACATGATTGTGGAGATTTGGGGTGAAGGGATAAGTTTTATGGATGGGTGATTGCGGATAAATATGGTGAAATGGAAGGAGGATGGAGAACAAATGTGATCACTATGCCTTTTGGGTGTGGTGTCTGGAGGAATATAATGAAGGGGTGGGATGTGCTTTTAATGATAACATTGCTTTTAGGGATGCGAAGGATGGGACAAGGAAGTTTCACTTAGTGCGGTGGAATATTGTCACATCTCCTAAAAAATGGGGAGGCCTAGGGGTGAAAGATTTAAAAGTCTTTAATAGAGCTTTATTGGGCAAATGGATGTGAGGTTCAGGGTGGAGGGGGTGATGACAAATATGGGACTATGGAAGGGGCTGGAACACTATAAATACCGTTTTGCCGTTCGGTTGTGGTGTGTGGAAAAATATCATGAAGGGAACACGAATTACTTAACATGATTCTCAAAATGGAACATAGGAAGAGAATTCAAATTCAACAGCAAGTCGAAATACAAAATTCTGGGGCAAAGAGAAAAAAAAGGAGCAGGTGAATTAAAGAGATTGGAGTGTGGGATTAAATACGACAGGAATAAACTGGAAGGAAGTGGGAGCAGGGGCAGGAAATACAACTCAACTTCCACATAAAGCTAAAAGTATTGAGCTGGAATGTGCAGGGGATGAATGAGGGTAGGAAAAGGAGCACTATAAAATCTCTTATTCAGAAGGGGAGGGTGGATATCTTATATTTGCAAGAGACCAAGATGGAAGATTGTTTTAATAGTATAATAAAGAAGATATGGGGAAGCAGATGGGCATAATGGGTGGAGTTAAAAGTAAGCGGTACCAAGGGTAGGATTTTTATGATATGGGATAAGAGAAGATGGAGCAAAATAGACTTTCACCAACGAATCTATTCCATCTCCACTATGCTTTAAAGCACTCAAAAAGAATTTAGATGGTATATTAATGGTATCTTGGGCCACATACCAATTCGGAAAGGGAAGAGATGTGGAGTGAAATTGCAGGGGTAAGGGGACTGTGGGAGGGACACTAGATCTTGGGAGGTGACCTTAATGTATACAGATTTGAAAGTGAGAGGCTGAACTGCAATAGGAGGTCAAGGGCCATGTTAGAACTGTCAGAGATGATTCAAGACCTGGATATTATTAATCTTCCTCTCCAAGGTGCCCAATACACCTGGCCAAGAGGGGAGAACATATTACAATCTTCCAGGATTGACAGATTCCTAATCTCACAAGAATGGAATGACATATTCGGAGTAGTGAAGCAAATAGCAATGCCTAGAGTGATTTCTGGTCACAGGCCAATACTATTGGAGAAGGGGGACTGGGATGCAACTCCTTCATACTTCAAATTTGAGAATATGTGGCTGCAAGCTGATGGATTTATAGAAAAAATGAAGAACTGGTGGCAAAGTTATAGCTTCAATGGTAGGGCTGATTTTATATTAATGCAGAAGCTAAAAAAACATAAAAAAATATCACCAACTGAACAAATTGGAGTTTGGTAAGGTGGAAACTAGAAAGTCCAAAGCTTCGGAAGATTTAACAGCTCTTAAGCAGTCCACAGAAGGAAGGCAAATGAATCTTACAGAGGCTAACCAAATGATTAATTTGAGGATATAAATCCAACTACTGGCAAAAGCAGAGGAGATTTCATGGAGGCAGAAGTCAAGATGCCTTTGACGTAAAGAAGGAGATAATAATACTAAATTCTTTCACAAGATTGCTAACTCAAACAGGAGAAACAACTGTATGGACAGGCTTATGGTAGACAATGTCATCATAGAAGATAAGGAGCAAATAAAAAAGGAGACACTGGACTTCTTTGAGAACTTGTACACGGAACATGAAGGTTGGAGACCAACTGTTAGCTTTGAGAACATTAACACCATTTCTGAAGAGGAAAATGAAGATTTAGAGCAACCTTTTGGGGAGGAAAAACTCAAAGCAACCATTTACTCTAGTGCTCCTGAAAAAGCACCTGGTCCTGATGGATATACAATGGCATTCTTTCAAAAGGCATGGGATTTCATCAAGCTAGACTTCATGCAATCTGGATGTAGAAAAAGCTTTTGATAAATTGAGCTAGTCCTATCTCCTCTCCATCCTCAGGCAAATGGGTTTCGGTTAAAGATGGATAAAATGGATCAAGTTCAATATCTCAATGGTAAAGTATTCCATTCTCATAAATAGAAGTCCAGTTGGTTTTTTCTCACCTTAAAGAGGACTAAGGCAGGGAGATCCACTCTCACCTTTCCTTTTTATTTTAGTAATGAAGGGGTTGAGTAGAATGCTTGACAAGGCCAAGCCGTTGCAATGGATCAATGGTTTTGATGTGGGAAAAGTCAATCCTGTTAACATCTGTCATTTGCTCTATGCAGATGACACACTGATTTTCTGTGGGGCAGACAGGAATCGGGTACTCTTTTTGAATCGAACTTTGTTTATTTTTGAAGCTCTTTCAGGTCTCCACATTAACATGCTGAAAAGTGTCATGTACCCTGTTAATGTAGTGAACAATTTGAAGGAAACAACAGAGATTCTAGGTTGCGGTGTTGGATCTTTCCTAACCACCTACCTAGGTCTTCTTCTTGGGGCTAAATTCAAATCCTCTAACATTTGGAGTGGAATCATAGAAAAGTTTGAGAATAAGCTTGCATCCTGGCAAATGAATTGCCTTTCAATGGGTGGTAGGCTAAATGTTGACCCTAATCAACAGTGTGCTCAACAGCATTCCAACCTATGCTATGTCACTTTTTCCTATACCAAATAAAGTTCTGGAGCAACTAGATCAAATCAAAAAGGAATTTTCTTTGGGAGGGAAATAGCACTGAGCACAAATTTCATCTAGTCAACTGGGATACTGTGATGCTGCCAAAACACCAAGGAGAATTAGGCATCAGGGACCCAGCAAAGCACAATAAATGCCTACTAATAAAGTGGTTGTGGAGATACACACAAGAGGACCAGAGTCTATGGAAAGACGTGGTCAAGGCTAAACATGGATTCCGAAATCATTGGTGTACTAAACATGTAACTAGCACACATGGAGTTGGAGAGTGAAAAGTATAGTAGACTTTGGGGTGAATTCTCACAGAATCATCATCTGGTTGGAGGGAATGGCCAACATGTCAAGTTTTGGAAGGACAGGTGGCTGGGAAACACCCCTCTAAAATGTGACTTCCCTGCCTTGTTCCAAATAGCTAGGGAGCCAGATGTAACAGTACAACATTATAGAGATGGGAATTTCTGGAATCTAACCTTCAGAAGAAACTTGCAAGGCTGGGAATTAGAGGATTTGTTCACTCTTGCAAACTCTCAATGGATACACAAGCAACGACAATACAACAAATCAGTTTTGGTGGGGTCACTCAGATGGGTGCAAGTTCATAGTGAAGGCAGCTTACAAGTTAGAAATGGTGCAGAATGCCATCACTGACAACTGGCCTTGGAAGCTAATCTGGAAGGTCAAACTCCCACTCAAAGTTGTTTGCTTCAGTTGGAAAGCAGTATATGAAGCCTGCCTAACACAGGACAATCTGGCAAGGAGGACATTTCAGATGGTGAACAGGTGCTACATGTGTAATAAAGAATCAGAAACCCACATCCATATTTTCCTGCAGTGCTCAGCTGCAGCAGATCTATGGCATATGTTCCTCACCTTTTTTGGACTCAAATGGGTAACGCCAAACGCTATCAAGGAAGTTTTTGAAAGCTGGAGCCAATGGGAAGTTGACAACACCATCAAGAAGATTTGGAAGATGATACCAGCTGCCATCTTTTGGACTATATGGAATGAAAGGAATAGTAGATGTTATGATGGTCTTTCAACTAGTCAAACTATGCTCAAAGCTAAATGTCTTTTTTATTTACATAGTTGGGCCTTTTTATCCCCACTAGATTCCCCTGATAGCCTTTTAGATTTTGTTTGCTCTTTAGTTATGTACTAGAGCTGACATTCTTGTGCTCAATCTTTTGTAACTACTTTGCATCTTCTGGATGCCTTGAATAGAATCAATTACTTCAAAAAAAAATTGTGAAAAATATCTCATTCAAGGTCAGAGATGGGAGAAAGGTATATTGTTTGGGATTGTCTGTTCAACAAGTTAGGGGGGCACAAAGGGACAATACTTTTTGTGATTTGAGGTTTAGGAGGAATTTTCAGGATTGGGAGGTGTCTGAGCTTCAAAGATTGCTGGATTTACTTAAAAAACAATGCGAGCAAATTGACAAACAGGATGATTTGAGTTGGGAGTTAGGGAATAACAACTTGTTCTCAGTTTAGTCCTTCTATAAGAAAGCAGAGGTTAGATTTCCACATGTCTCGTCTGGATACCTAAGGTGCCGAGGAAGTTGTGCTTCTTTTCGTGGTTAATTACTAAAGGAGTGATTTTGACGGCGGAGAGTCTTAGAAAATGAAAGGTTGTCTGCATGAGTTGGTGTTTCCTTTGTAAGGAGGGAGGTGAGCACGTGGACCCTATTATGTTACATTGCAAATTATCCATGAGGCTATGGGAGGATATCTTTAGATGGTTCGAAGTTTCTTGGGTAATGCCAAGATCCATGAAGGAGTTGAGGCTTAGAATGTCACTCATCTTGTTTTAATGTTGGTTCACTTGAAAAGAGAGAAACAGAAGAGCTTTTGAAGGGGCGGAGATGAACTTTGCTCAACTGAGGAGTAATCTCCAATCCTTTATTTTCTTACCATGTAGTTCCTGTTTGTATAGAGGATTCGGTGTCTTTTGGAAAGAATCATATTTCTATATTTCTCCTTGTTTGGTATACCACTTGTATACGACCAAGTTGGCCTTGTTATTATTAATGAAGTCTTTTACTTGATCAAAAAAAGAAATAGCATTGGGTTAATGCTTTTTTCCTTCATCTTTACCACCTTGATTTTATTCTTTGAATCCATCGGCTACCTAACTCCACTTTCACCGGTGGTAAATTTCTATTCTTAAAAACCCTTCCTATAATCCGTTTTAATATCCATTGTCATCCTAAAATCCTTCACCAGCTGGTTAAAATACATTGCTCTATTGCTCTACATATGCTCCTAGTTGTAAGTTAGGGGTTGAACAACTGAGGTGTAATCTCTAACCTGTAGGAGTGTACAGTTTCCTCTTTCACAAGTGCATGTGGTTAAGAAAAGAATCTTAACGTAACAATGTTAACTTTAAGTCAGGTTTCACATTAAAATTGCACATTTTATTTAATTAATGATTAAATGGACTTAGGCCTCATTTGTTTGTTTTCGTTAAGATTAAGACATCTGAATCTGAATGCACATCTGAATGATTAAGAATTTATCTCTAGATCTGAACACTGAATGATTAAGACTGTTTTGTTTTTCAACATCTGAATGTGCATAATGTATTTATTTAAACGTAATAAATATAAAATTCAAATAAAAATAACTAAATTTTAAAAAATAAATATAAATCTAATAAAATAAAAGTTTTATTTGGTAAAAAAATGAAACATTTATGTTCAGTAGTGATGGTAGAGATGCTATTGTAGTGGTGGTGGTGGGTGGAGGATGAGGGGTGGGTGGGGGGCATGTGGGTGCATGGAGGTTGGGAGGAGGAGGGTGGTGGTGTTGTGATGGTAGAAGTGGTTAGTGCTGGTGGGGGTGGGGATTGGGAGAGAGGTTAGGAGGATGACGGTGGTGGTGATGGCAGGTAGGTGGTTAGTGGTGGGGGTGGGGTGGTGGTGGGGGTAGCCGGTGTGGGGGGTAGGAGGGTCGATAGGGATAGGGGGTTGGAGCGGCGGGGTGGGGTGTGATTGTGATGGCAGGGAAGTGGTTAGTTACCTCTTAATGATATTAAGATTTTGTTCAAGGTCTTAATGATTAAGACATATTCAAGTGCTTAGATCTTAATCTAAACAAATGCACTTAATGGCCTGGTTCAGACCTTCATTAAGTGCCAACAAATGAGGCCTTAATCCATTAAACAAGGACTAAAACCAAAATTAGGCAATATCACGGGGACTAAAACAACTATTTTCCTTTTTTTTTTTTTTCAATCAAAACCATTAGACAGGAATGTTTTACTTTTTCCAAAAACTAAACATTCCTATCTAATGGTGTCTAGCTTAAAATTTCACACTTTCCAATCTGAAAACCACCAGATTAGTTTAAAGGAGGAGGAAACATGAACCTCATAAACTTCCATCACATTTGTGATGCTATCAGAGTAGTAATATGACTAGCTTGCATTTATTTTTGACTGAGGTAAAATTAAATCTTTACCTTTGGAACAAACAAGACAGAGTGAGTAACAATGTATAAGTCAAAAGAGTCATTTGTTGAATGTTTTGGGGGTTGCTTTACACATTCTTATTTTAATCTTAACTTCTCTTAGATTTCCTGATATATTTTAAGCTTTTACTTTTGATTCTTTCTTACTAAAGCAACCTTTTTGCTTTAGGCTCATTTCCACGAATGCACAAGCAATATAGGATCTGCTCATATAAGAAAAATCTATTAATTAAACTTTCTATTAGGTAAACTTACTCTAAATATAGGAAAAATAAGCGCTTGCTAGGAAAAATAACTTATCTTAATTTCTTGTTGCAAACATGCAATTTTTTAGTTCAATAACAATTATGATTCTAATTTCTTTTAAATTTTGCATGTCAATAAGTAGTCCATGACTATGGTTCACGAGAGTCAGATGACCCTATGATAACTTCAATTTTGGGAAGAGGAGCTCAAGCTTCTGGGAATTTTGGCGATGTCTTTAAAGTACATTTAACTGAAGACAATGATTGGAGATTGCCAGAGGGTGATTATGCATTTGATCCTATACTCTGCGATTTGGGACTTGCAATCGGTGCAGACTCACCAATAGGAGTTGATTGCGGGACATCAACCTACAATGATGGAACCTCAGGTATGAGCTAAACATGGAGTATTACCTCTAAAAAATTCTCTCTTGGGAAATGAGCCTTGGCTTCCCCTTTCTTCTTATGAATTTCTCGGGAGACTTCTCTCTTTTGCTTTCCGATCAGATTCTTGCTTAGTTGTTTGTTGCTGTTTGTTGCTCTACTTATCATCCTCATCTGCTTTTTGCATTCTGTCATTAGATCCTCATTTTGACCTTTCTACGATTACTCCCTGTTCTCTTTCCTTTAGCTCTTGTATCTATTAGTCTTACTACAATCCTAGCTATAGGGCGACGAGAAAGGCAATATTATGGGAAGAAATACTTTCTTTTATGATGGAAGAAAGTCTTTCGAAGTCCAGAGCTAGGAGATAAATGGTATGAGATTATTAAGCACAGGAGGAAATTTGTCAATCGAATAACTCTTGACAGGTTAGTTACCAGTTTAAAAAAAAAAAAACTCTTGACAGGCACAGTATTATGGACCTATGTAATTGTATGAAGCTAGCATCTGAAGGCAAGGTAAGAATATGCAGAAGGTGGATACTTTAGTCAGCTTCGCTCCTACTTTATCTACCACAATTGAACTCCCTGGAAGATTCTTAAGAGTAGTTTCAGTGAAAGACTAGAAAAAGTTAACCATCAACTTCCCTTATTGGATGAAAATTTGGGATGGATAGACTATGCCAACAAGATCGCTAATTTTGTGGAGAAACGTTTGAGCCTGAAGGAGGTCAATATAACTGGTAAAAATGGAGCTATTCTCAAGTTTGCCCATCTTAAAAGCTGACCAAAATATGACACTAAAATTCTGAAGGAAGGAAGGAATGGGTGGAAATATTTTCTTAATTGATAAAAGCTCAATTAAATCCATAATAGAGTACTTGCAGTGTTGCTTTGATTAGTTGTTTTAGGGGATCCAGGAATGTTGCTCTTAGTAGGTCAGAAATTCAAACTTGGGTTGACAGGAATTGTTCCTGCAGGAGTCAAAGTTTAAGGAACTAACTGGAATCTTCTTCATATTCAAATTCCCATCTAGAAGTGAAGCTGAAGAATCACGATGGAATGTTGGGCTTATAAAAATCTGGAGGTACACCTTCAATGATGGTCAGTAATCAGTGTGTGCCCCCGTAAGAACTGGCTGCTCAATCATGTGGGTTAAGTAGCTTGGGTTTCCCGTCCATATTTTGGCAGATAATATTTTAAGGAGACCGGTGATAAACTTGGTTGCTTTTCGGAGATGGACAACGATGCTAGATTCAGAATGCACATGTGGGCTAGAATTTGCATGCCGTATCAAATTTCTGGCAGATTTTAAACTTCAGATTAACAATTTCACGCCTTCAACGTTCCGGTTTGGATGGAATCAATAGCTTGGGTAGAAAAAACTGTCTGGACAAAGGTAGGTTAAAGAATTTTTCAGTGATTGGAAAAAGGAAGGGAATTTTCCGTTTGGCTTGATCTTTATCAGTGACGTACATAGAATTTTTCGCAAGCGGTGTCGACATTTAAAGAGATGAATCAAGGTATTTTAATAAGAGGCCTATACCTTTATTCATACTTTGATTTATAGTGTATATCCTTAACAACATAAAGTCTTTAATTTCACATAATAATATTATTACTATTATTTATATTAGTAAGAATTAATTCAAGTTAATAAGATACTAATCATGTGTCTGCAATACAATCCGTAGGATATTGTTGTATAAAATTTATTTACTAATATGAAGATGTGAGTAGTCTAATGCAAAATTCTAAAATGTTTTTACAATAAAGGCATACAGTTTTTCTTCTTATTTTTCTACAAACTACAATATTTTCTAAGCGAAGATTAAATCATGAATTGACAATTAATTTTAAAAAATGAAGCCTCAAATTTTTAGGGGCCTAAAGTGAACTTCACCTAGTCTCCCCCTTGAGCCACTTTTGAAGTGAACAAATGTATAAATCACAACGACATCATAATTTAGAAAAATAAAATTCAAGTATTAAACTAATACTCTCCTCGATGAACTTTTCTATTTATTGAAACGTATCCATAATAAACTCATTCAAAATATTACTAAATACTTCTTTTTATTACAAGTCATAAAACAACTACTCAGAAGCTAATCAAAGACAATAACTTAAAAATCACTATAATGACATCATAATTTAGAAAAAAACAATTCGAGTATAATATTACAGCTCTCCTCAATGAGCTTCTATTTTTTGAAACATATCTATAATAAACTCGTTGGAAATATTACTAAATACCATTTTTTTTATAGAAGTCACAAAACAACCACTCAGAAGCTCATCAAAGGTAATAACTTATTTTTGGCAGCAATATGAATGTGATGGAAGTTGGTTCACTTGGTTTAGTAACTCTGTTTTTGGGTAGGCATCAAAGAATCAAAACCTGATGCCTCCAGTAAATTTTTCAAACAATGCTAAAAAGAATTAAAAAAGTGTTATTAATCTGTATCTGAAAAACAAACTTAAACAGTAACTTTGTTTTCTAAGTTACTGTTTAAGTTTGTTTTTCAGATAAAGATAAATAACAATCTTAAGCATATCAGTATTAGCCTAGAGAGCATGCATCATAAGTGGGGCTTAAGCTCAAAAATGAAAAGAAAAAAATCATTAGCACAAATAGATGTTTAAACATGCATCCGTCATCTGTTTAAGTTGACTTTAGTTTGGTGAAGTTAATTGATGTCTCGTCATATATATATTGGAGTTTTCTCACCTAATAAGCTCGTCATTGGGTTTGAATTAGCCACAGGCCCATATTCTTTATATGTTATCAGAGTTAGGCTCTCCTTTTCTTAGTTTATTAAATGTTATGCTCTCATGTTATGTGATCTGACGCTCTAGATCATATTTTAAGCATGTGTTAGAGTTCCACATTAATCAAGGGAAATTAGTTGTTGTTTCCTTCTATGGTTCTACTGAGTGAGTGTTAGAGAAACAGAAGAATAGAATCAATGAAAAAAACTTTGAGTCGTGGAAAATTCATTGTCCTTACAGAAACATTGTCTGTATATTCTTTAGGGGATACAGGCATGTTTCTTCAGGATTTCTAAATGTCAAATACTACTGCAGAATGAATAGCCACTTTCAGGGAGGACAAAGTATATAGAAGAGAAATAAGATTATTCGTAAGAGGTATATTTTCTGAACAATTTTTCAATTAATAATTCAAAATTTAAATTTCAAAAGCTTTAAATAAAACTAAAACATGTTAAAAAAAATAAACCCTAAAAGAATGGTATGACGTCTCCCAACCCTGTAAAAAATACCAAACAGTGAGGTCCAAGATTTATTTTCTTGAAGAAAGAAAACATGTTAACCAATTAAGAAGAAACCTTTGAGTAGTTAAGAAATTAAGCGTACAACGAGCATGAGTTTTTCTTTCAAGATTAATCTCACCAATTATATGGCTCAGATAATGAAGCCTCAGACTCAAAATGGGGTGAACACGAACTCTGTGTAACCATCCACTGAATTTTGAAATATTGAAGAAAATATTGAAGAAATGATTCATGATGATGATGAAGATGGAGAGAAAATGTGTAAGCAACCAAAAGTTTTTGTGAGGGGGATTTTTTTTACTGATAGGTGCATATATATGTGTGTGTGTATATATATATATATATATATATATATATATATATATATATATATATATATATATATATATATATATATATATGGGTTTAGCAACATGCAAATTTTGACTAATATAAGGATTTTCTCGGTTATAGATTGTGAAACATAAGTAATTTAATTGAAAATTGACATGATTTTAGAATTGTGGAATTTAGAGCCCGTTTGGCTTAGTTGATTTAAAGTAGCTGATAAACATTATGTGCTGATAAGCATCTTTAAGTGCTTAAGCTGATCTAATAAATAAGCAATTGTATCTTTGGATAAAAGTGCTGAAATTTATAATAAGCAGTTGAAGTATGTGGCAGAAAAAGTGTTCATAAGCAGGTTTTCTGTTAAAATGACTTAATTATCCTTAAAGTTGTTTAAACTAATAAAAAAGTGATTTTTACAAGATTTTCAATTTCAAGTTGATTCAAGTACAAAATCTTTAACATAAAATAAAATTAGACAAGATTTATATATATATATAAATTATTTTATGATAATTTAAAAGATAATCAAAAGTTATGATGTAACAATTAATAATTTGAATAGTGCAAAACATACTTAATGAAATATTTGTATAGAACAAAAAATGCTTAATGAAATCTTGGTTGCTTCTTGAAGGAGGCCGCAGAGTTGCTGTTCAAAGAGTCGTATAAAAGTTAGGAATAGGGTTAGGGGTTTTATTTCAGTAAGGATATTTGAGGGATTATAAATTAATATTAGGGGTAGAATAATAAATTTTTTTGTCAAACTAAAAGTGCTTATAAGCTGGAAAATAATAAGTTAGGGAAGTCCAACTTATGACTTATGACTTATTTTGGTTTATAAGCACTTGGCTGATAAGCATTTTTATTTTTTACCAAACGCGAAGATAAGTCGAAAAGTGCTTATGAATTGATTTGACCAGTTTATAAGCTTAGCCAAACACCCTTGTAATGATTTCACAAAAGACATGATATGGTATTACTTTAATCAAGAAAACATACCTAAATCTATAGCATTTTCTTGAATTATTTTCAGCATATGTGATTGAACTTTTTAAGAAGCTGCTTTCTTTCTCACGTTATTTGATAGGGATAGTCGTGAATTGCAGTTAGAAAGGACCAATTGTTTTAAGGCTACTCTATATTCCAATCACACATAGAATAGATGTGTCTATATATATATATATATATATATATATATATATGACTAGGCTATACCCTTTTCTTGACGGGTAACAATAAAGTCATAATGAACTATTTATAGTTGGAGGACGATTGCACGATCTTGACACCGGGACGTCACGTGTTAGACTGTCGTGGCCACCTTTTATACATGCGCGACACATGTCAGACATGCATGACCACCTTTACTGCATAAGCGACGCATGTCAGGCATGCATGTGTGATCACCTTTATGCATGTGTGTCACATGTCATGTTGACTAACACATGTCTCGATGATCAATCATGCATGCTAGCTGACACGTGTCATGCGGACCAGGCCAGACGACATGGTGGCACATGTCGTGCTCTTCGACTTGTCTAATTCATCACACTTTCTCGTACATTTGTATATGTATGATCACTACTTAATCATGAAATAACCACTTAATTTGTCACTTTTCATCAAAATGGAAAGTTAATTGCCTAGCTAGGTGTCTAATCTATGAGTAGATATGAGTTTTAACAGCATGCATATTCTGACTAATATATTGCAGCAAGCTTTGTTATGTTAGTAATTGGCGAGACGCAAGATTTGGTCACGTACCCTATTAGTATTAGTCCTATGTTTAACTTAGCTTATAATTCAACTGTCTGTATGTCTTTGGGCTTCAAGAATATTCGTCAAGACTAGAGGGTGGCATTAATTTATGCAATCTTTGGTCATAAATACTGTTTCAGCATTTGCAAATATTTTCACCGTGATTATTTGAACTTTAAATGAAATACTATTGAGTCTGAAGGTGCATGTGTATCATGTTCCTTAGTTCTTAACAAATTAATAAAGAATCAACCTAAATAGTCGCTCATTCAACTATTTAAACTAACAATAGTCAGCGAATATATAATGTAAGTATAATCCATGTATAGTATGTGTATATAATTATGTATAATCGGTATAAACGTGTATAATCAGTGTACATCGGGATAGGAAAAAAGTAAAAAGTGAATCTGTCTGCCTTTTTGTGTGTAAAGATCCCTAAATTAAGTATTGACTTCTACAAGGCGGAGTATATATTCACCGTGGCATGCTAATATGTGATTACTAGCAATCAACTTCTTTTCACACAATCTTTTTGTGAATATGTATTTCGTGTTAATTTGAAGAACGTATTTTTTCAGGATCTTGTATTTCTTTTTAACATTCATATGACCTAATACTAAATCTAAAACTGTTCGATCTTTGTGTTCTATTTTTATATCACGATTCTTGAAGTGTTCATGTGTCTCGTGGACATACTTATCCATGAAATCTAACTTGTGACTAGATAGACATTTTCACTTAGACAAATGTGTGTCTTGTTATCAAATGTGTCCATGATAGCAAATGCATGCTAAACAACTGCATCTAACGTGCCAATTAAACCAAGCATTTCGTAACGCCTTTACTTTAAAAGGAAAACGTGACATATATTTAGGGAAAAAACAAAGTTAGAAAACGAAGAACAACCCAATAAAATAACCCCATCCATCTCCCAAACCAGAACCTCTCCCCAGTTCACTATCTATGTCACTAGAAGCTGATACAAAATTAAATATTATGGATTTGGATCGGAATACTAGTGAACTCACTGACTAATTAAGTTACTGGGTCTAAAATTTAATATTTATACACATTTAATAGATTTCTTAACATATATATAGAGTTTGAGCCAAAATGAATCGTTAATTGTCCTGTGCACTCACCCCTGACTTCACCTTAACTCCTGATAACAAGAGATGAAATCTGAATTTGCCAGCAATTTAAATACATATGGAACCCAGTATTGCAATTGTCAAATTAAGGTGTCTCACACATGTACTGCTGAAGATGTTACCCACAATAAATTTTGTGTAGTTCTTTATGTTTGAAGGTATGATAGAAACTGCGCGTCCACTAAAGAGTATAGAGAACCAGGTTCTCTATCTGTTCCCTCAAGTATACAAACAGAAAGTAAATAAGACAAGATATTTACGTGGAAAAACTCCTAGCTCAAGGGATTAAAATTAAAATTACGACCCACCGGAGTAGGATTTCAACTTCACTAACTGAGCAACTTAAAGATTACAACCTCTTGCAACATACAAATTAACCTCTTAATTCCTCACCCCTTAAATAACTCTATTGTAAACTACAACCCTTGACTAACTCTAGCCAAGCACTCAAACAAACCTTGACTAACAATAGCCAAGAAACCAAAATAACAAAGGTTGAAACTTTCCTACAATGACACCTCTCGAAAGTAGAGTAGGATTACAAATGAAGAGCAAAATGACAAAGACTAACCTAGGACCTAAGACATCTTCAGTTGTTGGGATCTGGTCCGTTGAGTTTGATGAAGCTTTGTTCTTGATAGCACAAAACGAGCAGTGATGGCTACACTTGTGAGAATGTGATTTTCTGATTTTGCAAGTGTTAGGTTAAGCATTGTAACATGTTGTGTGTGTGTGTGTGTGTGTGTATATACATATTACGGAGCATGTGAGAATCATGTAACCATGGATAGAGACGTTACACCTTTTGGTTTGGCGTTTAGCTGCAGCTTTGGCCTCTAGTCAACTGCAGTTATGCTGCTGCGGTTCTGCCAGTCGGCACAGTAATAGTATTGCAGCTTTACAGTTGTAGCGCATTGACTGTATGACACTCAGGGGACCTGATCGAGTACCTGTTCACTTAAGTGTTTGTAAAATCATCAAAACACAGCATAACATAACTCATCAAGGTAGGTTTAAAATAGTCCCTTAAGTATGTACTCAACAATTTTGGTACTTTAAGTTTGCCAAAAGTTAACACTTTAGGTCTGTCAAATAGTTAACGAACTCTGTCTATTATACGTGACGGAAACTATGGAATAAAAAAAGATTTAATCATAAACACTAAGAGAATCTCATTAAATCCTAAAATATACAACATAAAAAACTGCACTACACAATAAAAAGATATAAAAATAGCGGAAATTATAACTCAAAAAGCTGCACCAGGCTAAAAAAAAAAAAAAAACAAACAGAAACTACAAAAAAAAAAAAAAAAATGCACCTCTAAATGTGAATTCCCGCTAATTTCTTTTTCCATAATATTATCGTCAAAAACAAAATTTGATGGAGTTTGATAAATATTTAAGTGAGACTTAAAATGTTAATTTTTGGCAACCTTGGAGGTCCAAAACTGTTAAGTTCACATTAAGGGGACTATTCTGAACCTTCCCTCAAACATAAGGGACCATTTTTGTCATTTTCTCTGGAAAAAGTCTATGTTAGTTATATTAACAGAAACTGGGAAATAGTTAGTTAGAACCTTTCGTCCCTTTTTGTACAGTTACAGTTCTTGATTTGTGCATTTTGCATCATCCTTTGCTTTCCTTTTCTGTAAATTTCAGTTTGCTGAGTTCTAGGGTGTGTTTGGGACGATGAAAAATATTTTCCAAAAATGTTTTCTTGCTTTCTCTTATTGCACTAAATACCTTTGAAAATGTTTTTCTTAAAAATTCAATGGAAAACATTATTCGGATTTAATAAAAACACATCAATGCATCCCAACTCCACCCCCACCTACCCTCTCACCCCACCTCAACTCCACCACCCACCCTTATAAAAAATGAGAATTTTTTTCTTACCCCTCCCCACTACCCCCACTCCCCACCACCCCTCTCTCTCCCCCGAATTTTCTATTTCATATATTTTATTTTACTTTTACAAATTTTTTTTTAAAGAAATAAGAAATTTTTTCTTATCCCCACCACTACCACCCTACCTCCATTACCAGATTTTGCACTCGAAATTCAAAAACCAAATAGTATTTTACTTTGGATATTAAAAAAATATTTTCTTGAAAACCATTTTTCGTGAAAAACATTTTCCGTCATACCAATCACACCCTAAAAGAAAAATTTGCGAAGATGACAGACGTTAAGATGAGAGAGGAGGAAGAGATGAAAGTGATGCTGGAAAAGATGAAGGAGGAGTCTTCTTATTTGCCTTATTATTGTATACGGTAAAAATCGGACACGCGCTAAACCGGTGAGACCCGGAACCGAAGGAAGAAGGGGACAAGAACATGCACGAGGACCTTCATTCTGAACCGGAGGAACGCTTGGACCGGAGCCAAGGAAGGGCATCATTTGATCCGGTTTCTTCATGGCCGAGTTGGTCGTTGCCGTTGGTCCGTTTGGTCGTAGTCGTTAGTCCGTTTATTCGTGGCCGTTGATCCGGGAGATCCATTGCGCGATTGCCACGCGTCGATAACGTCCTACCATGCTCAACTGTCAATCGTACGGGTGTCAGACCGTACGGCCAACCTAACCCAACCTAATCCAAGTCAGAGTTTTTCTTTATTTTTAGTTTTCTCTTATTGTATGGAGCCCATGAGGCAACACTATAAATAAGGGTCATTGCCCACTTTTAAGGGGTTGACTCCCTCATATCAAGAACTCTTGTAATAGCAAAAATTATATAAACTCTCTCTCAAATATCTGATTTCGGTCCACTCTTGTGTTCATCTCTTAAATTTATTCAATCAAGCAACACTCACATATTAGCAAATACACAAATCTATAGCAAATCACCGATTATCAATTGCTTCTTCATAGTATATTCATATATTTCTCTTCTCTATCAACTAGATTCAAGGCATAACCACATATCCTATACCTCACTCACAAATTTAATTGATTATCCAAATTCGGGGTAAATAATTATTACCAACCTTTTAACCTGACTGAGTCTCCAGATTGGCTTAACCCTAGATACGTAGAAGAAGTAAATCTCTTTGTACTAAAGGATTTTCGTAAATCCTGCCCTAAGTACTCCAGGTATTTCATTGTGAGCTTAAGGAATCGCTATTGAGCTTACATATGTCATTTTATTATAACTTTCTGTATAGGGATGGCCCCGTTTAGCATTATTCAAAAAACTTGCCCTGCCTCGCCTTTTTCATTCTTTATTCTGCAGTATTCTAAAATTATTGTCCAAGAGAAACTTATATGTAATCACTATGCGGGTGGGATGGGGTAGGGTGTGGGTAGGAGATTTTCTCTAAAGATAATGTTTGACCAACCAAACATGAGGGAAAAAAAAAAAAGGAAGCCCGTGCACTAAGCTCTCGCTATCCGCGCTGGACCACAAGGGTCTATTGTATGCTCTCTTACCCTGGATTTCTGACCTTCTGGGCACATGGCAACAAATTTACCAATTATGCCAAGGCTCCCCTTCCAACCAAACATGAGAAAATTGGAAAACACTTTTCTGGAAAATGTTTTCCTCCGTACCAAACACACCATAAATGCAATTTGGCTAAATCGAGTAGTTTATTGTTAAAGGCACCTTTAGCTACAGTGCAGGCTTAGAGGTTCATCTTGCTCTGAATTTTATTATCTTCTTAATCATTTGTTCCTATAATTATTCTTTGTACTTATTGTTATTTTTCTTGTATCATTATACTTTTATTTTTTAACTTGCTGTTGGTATTGCGTCGTTGAGCCGAGGGTCTATCGGAAACAACCTCTCTACCCCACAAAGGTAGGGTTAAGGTCTGCTTACATCCTACCCTTCCAAACCCCACTTGTGAGATTTCACTGGGTATGTTGTTATTGTTCATTATGCATTTTTTTCCCTTGCTCACATTGCCGGTCCCAAGTCAGGATAAAGGAGGAGGATACAGTAGGGTCAGCTTAACACTAGCCAATTTCATGATGAATCTAATACTTCTATTTATATTTGCATAATATTGGCATGATGAGTTTAAAGCACAGTTTGCTTATAACCCCAGATGCCATGTCACTTCTCTATGTTTTCAACACTTTTGACAGCCTTGATAATAGATCTCACATTCAGAGTCTCTTTTATTTTCTCTGCCCTTTTTTTGTGGGGGATAAGTAAGCTAGAGTTTCTCTCATCTGGTCCTTGCACTTCAATTAAAAGTAACCTTGACTGGGAGTAGGATATGAGTTTTGATGAAAGAATCACTGTAACAACCCCAATTTTAATGGAGGGTTAATTTATAATTTACCAAAAGGGAATTAAGTATTATTGAAAAGAAAAGGAAAAGAAAGAAATGGGCCAAGCCCAAAAGGGGGGGAAAAAAAACAAAAGGAGTTTAAAGTCTGATGGTCTAAACGTGAGAAACAAAAATCAGAAAACAGAGATAGAACGCAAAAAGGGAAACGCAGTGCAAGAAAAGAAAAGAAGGGAAGAAAAAAAGGGGAGAAAAATAAGGATTTTCAACCCAAATTATCAAGGTAATGCGTGAATTTTTATGGTGAAAACATGCGGATTTTTTGAGGAATTGAGAAAGTTTAGCCCTGGGGTTCTTCAACCTAAATTATTGATTTGAAGGGGCAAACAACATCAAATTTTAGACTTCTATATATTGTTGGAATCGTCTTGTCGAAAGCTTCCCTAAAACATAAGTCTTGTCAGGTTTTGAACACATTGACCAGAGGGCGTTTTTGTCCTTTAAAATTTGACTTTAACCGTTTAAGCCTCTAAAAATATAGAAGTGGTTTACCCTAAGGGTTTTGACCATTCTAAATCCGTTTTTGTGTAGTTTGAGGCAATCCGGAGACTCGAGAATGCAGTTTTGATTTATTGGGAAGTGTGCTTGAATTGTGAATTTAAGGTAAGTGAGACTTTAAGCTTTGGGTACTTGCTTTTTAAAATCCGTTTTAAAAATATGTTTTATCTGCTGGTCCATGTGTTGGGGCGAGCATGTGCTTGGCAGAATCGGTGGTCCTTAAGGCCAGCCGCATATACTTTATTTTCAAATACTCTAAAACTCTATTTATAAATTGTTTTGTAATGTGATACGACTGTGAGCCATGATATTGGGGCATTGTGTAAGCTTCCCTTAGCATTGTGTATGCTTCTTGATGATATTGGGGCATTGTGTATGCTTCCCTTAGCATTGTGTATGCTTCCTGACATATTTGGCACATTGTGTATGTTGCCGTGGATTCATAGTGTTGACTAATTCTTTAACTGCCACTTATAACGGTTCGTAGTGTAAATTGTGTTGAGATATATAATATATTTGATAAACAGTGGTTTGGACCTTGGTTGCTATTATATAATGATATATACATGTGCATAATATTTTTGTGCTTGTTGTATGTTTGTATTTTCTAACACTTGTTCCAGGGGTATTTAAAGTGGCGGGTCGAGGATCTTACTGGGTTAAATTTACATATAGCTCACTCCTTACCTGCATGTCCATGCAGATACTATTGGCGACGACGAAGCTAGTAGCTCACGAGTTTGCTAGAGTTGATCTATTGGTTGAGGTGAGCCGCCGCTTTATTCGTGGAGGCTACCAAAAGTGTCTTTATCATTTATTTATTAATGTTTTTTTTCTTTTGGGATTTAAAAACCCATGCCTTTTGTAATTCTCTTAGATGCTCTATGGTCTAGTGTGGGATTTGGGCAAGAGTATTTGGTTAATATTTTGAGACACTAATTATCCATAATTAATTATTATATTATTTGAGTGCTTATTTAATTTGGTTAATGCTGCAAAATTATGATTAAGATATGAAAATGTGGTTCGCCTGGCCGGTGGTGTGTGCTAGGTGCCAATCACGTCTAGGGGGTATTTTGGGACGTGACAATCACCTTTGCAAGCTTCAAATAGTTGTTCCTTATCAAAAACCTTCACGCCTACCGATGCAACCAAATCGATACAATGACTCATGACCAGAACCCTGTCCATTATCTAAGACCAATGGTTACTTACTCCAGCTTTCTCGTTGACCTAAAGATGTCCCATTTCATTTGACTGCACTTCTCAAGCTACGCGTCCACGATGTTAGTGTTTCTTCTCTGACTGTCTTATGTGGTTTCCAAATGCAGCTTCAATTTCCCAATTCTGCCGGTAATAAATGATGAGATGAAGCCTTGTAGCTACTCTGAGTTAGAAAAGATTACTGACTTCGAGTATGAGAGCTGGATTCAGATGACTCAGGCAGGCAGATTGCTCCGTGGAACCATTACTGAAGGATCTGAAAAATGATCAGTGATTGTAAAAACATGGGATCTTCACCTACCTAAGGACAGAGAAGATATTTACCGTCCATTCCAATTTTGTGTATGCGTAGATACATTTTAATTTGATTTTCTTGTCTATTATTTTGGGTTGAGCGGATAATGTCAAGGTTTTTTCTTTTGTAGGGAGAGATTGAGTTATATGAAACAGCAAATGCGCATCCATATTTGGCGAAGTTGTCTAGGTACTGTTGCGAGAGGAGGCTTGCAGTTGTCTATGATGAACAATTTACCACGGTTTTGTCTGATGTGCTTTTGGCTAGTATTTAAGCTACCTCAAGTATTATGTTGGATGGCTACTCAGTGTGGATTTTGCATTCCTTTGCACATTCTTTATCTTTTCTTTTCCTTGTTCATCAGATGGCTTTGGATGGGATAAGCGGATAAATGTGGCAATTCAACTTGCAGACCTCTTGGCATGGTTGCATGAAAAGAAGATTGGAGTTGGCAGTGTCACTGCTTCATGCATTATGATAGATAAGGTTGAGTTTAAGCCTCTGGTTGTCTTCTTGACTTTATATTTCCTTTAGAAATTTGGAGATTTTTAACGAGTTACTACACTGTTTTGGCTTGCAGGAAGCGAATATTAAAGTGTTTGACTTTGGTTCCATTTACCACCGTGTCAGCTACGATTCTGAAATTCGTCTTAAGTATCTTGTTGGCAGGGGTGCTCCAGAGATTAATGTACAAGGCATGTTTACTCAGACTTCATCATCTCTGATGTTTCATGTTATAGATGAAAGATTTTCCTATAATCGTCTGTGTAATATGATACGTAACACTTCATCTACTTTGTTTTTTGGGTTCCAGATTTCCTATATCAAAGCCTGCCCCACCTTTTTTTTTTCCTATTTATTTGCATTTTTCCCCTTTTCCTTTCTCCTACCTAATTATCTCAGTACGAGCAAGTTAGGGTTAGTCGTCAGACAAGACAATCTCTATGTGGAAGCTATGCCAGAGCTTATGGTCAGCTATAGCACTGTGACATAAGACCAAAATAACTAAAGCTGAAACTTAAGATAGTTGAAATGAAAGTGAGAACACAAACATGAAAATATATCTGTAACTTGCCCCCGTGGTGGAGTACTTGTCACCGCGGTTCACATCCTTGAAATCTGCTTTCTTGCATTTCTTAGTTCCCTATGCCATATAATACTATTTTTCTTGAGAAATAACAATGTTTTGGTCCATTCTTCTAATTGGATCCTCCTTCTGAGATTGCTAATATTTGTAGATAACTTTTCGCTTCCACCTGTTTAATGTAATAATCTCGTGGACGAGATATCTAGAACGTTTCAGGTTCCCTGTTGGTCAGTTTTGGAGGCAAAATGATGAAATTTCTTAAATCGGAAATCATCTCTAGCATCTCTCTCTGCCTCTCTCTCTCGATTGATGAAATTCTCTCTTCTATGTTGATATTTGTTATATAGGTATCTCGGGTCATACAAAGTTCTGATAACTTCTTTTGAATTTTGTGGACCTTTTTCCTATACATTGATTATTAGTGGACATTAAGCCAAGACTCAACTGAGAATGCTAGGTCCCTTATATTTTTATGTTCTTGACTGAAATTAAGAACTAGTGAAAAGAAATCTTTTTTAAGAAGTGACTCTTGAGCTTTCCCAGTGTGGAGAAATTTCTCGTATTTGTTGTTTCTACGTGTGCGTAGTCTCCTATTTCTTCGATGTATATTACTATTTGTTTCTGCATTTGTTTTTTGTCTTGCTATTTGCTGTCCCTTTTATTACAATCCATACTTCTCTTTTGAGTCGAGGGTCTATCGGAAACAACCTCTCTACCCCACAAAGGTAGGGGTAAGGTCTGCGTGCATCTTACACTCCCTAGACCACACTTGTGGGACTACACTTGGTTGTTGTTGCTGCTGTTGTTGTTTTTACATGTGCATGCATATTGTGGACACATAATTTATCTGCTTTTCTCTGCTAAAAAGCAGTTTTATTCCTATTTTTCTGGACCAGTGCAGGTTGGACGATGAAATGTGATGTTTATATATTTGGTCTTCTACTGTGGGAGTTGATAACCAAAACGGTGTTTGATCATCGTGGAAGAAATGATGCTAAATTTGGCAGAAAATGTTTGGTTAATGTATGCTTTGAAGAGGTTGATGATCAAACTGCTATTGATATCACACGCCTCACTTGCCGTTGCTTGGATGAACATCCAGGCGAAAGGCCAACAATGAAGAGCGTTTTTGATGATTTGGTAAAACTGAGGATGGGAGAGAGGGTAGGGGGAAAACAAAAAAGAGATGAAAACGAGGCCATAATAGAATAAGCTATCCCTTTGTTTAGCTATTTTTAACTTTTGTATAAACTAAATTGCTAAGGTTGTTGCAAGGCAGTGATGGAAGTCCCTTTGTTATGTTATTGATGCTCCTACTTGCACATGTTTGCGCTATCTATTTTTTTTTTTTTTCAATTTAATACATCTATTTGGTAAACACAAACATAAGAAAACTCTCTCAACGGCATCGATTTGGTTGTTGTGGCTAAAGGGCAAAGATTTTTTCACACTCTGTATTTACACCAAATTAACGATGTGATTAAGTGATGTATTTGGACCAAATTAATGATATGATTTAAGTGATGTACTTGCACCATTATTTTAAATTGTTCAGAAAATTGCACGGTGTGTCCCCCAATAGGATTGGTCTTGGCGAAATGTCCCCGTTTTTTATTTTGTTACAAAAATGGGTTTCTTCTTCACCTAGAACGTCATAGTTCTTCAATATTAAAAGCTTGAAATTCTTGTTTGGTGGTGGAAAGCAGAAGCTAATGAACGATTATTGTTAAAGTCGTTTGAATGTAGATAATTTTTGCTTAACTTTTCAGTTCAAACACAGTTCTAGTGATTTTCCTACTTTAAAAAGCTCAACACTTCATTGTTTGACCATGGCTAATCTACATAGTAAACACTACCCAAACAGTTAAATATCATCGTTTCATCACTTCCACACATGTTCTTTTCCGTCGTAATAAGCCCTGACAAAGCAAAAACACATGAAAATTATTAAAAAAAAAAACCTGCATAGGAATTAGGAGAATCCTCATGAATTCAACTTTGTTATCCGTCAGGATATTGGAATTGATAAGTTATAGCATTTCATAAGTTTTGATGATTGACAAATGATTCAGGGACCAAGTCCCCCATCAGGTCCCATAAGAGTACTGTGAGGTACTTAACAGCTGTAGAACTGCTGCACTGTTCAGACAGAACTACAGCAGCACAGTTGTATGTACGATGGAAACTAAAAGCCTTTGAGAAGTCGCTATTCATGGTCACATGTTTCTCACATGCTCTCCACTTTAGTCTCATATATATACAACATGTTGGGATTAGTTTGACCCAACACTTGCAAATCTAAAAAGATATTTTTCTCTCAAGTGTGGCAGCTATCTTCCATAAGGTACCCACAAGAATAGGATCTCAAATCCAAGGGACCAGTTCCTGCCACTGAAGACATCTAAAGTCCTAGAATAGTTGAGTCTTGTTTTATGCTCATAATTTGTATTCCTACACTGCTTGTCAAGAAACACTGTAGTAGGACAGATTTCAATCTTTGTAACTTTATTTTCTTGGCTAGAGTTAGCTGAGTATCAGTGGGGTCGTTGGTTAGAGGTAGTCAAGACTTGGAGCTTTGCAATAAAGTTATTGTAAAGGTGCTTACAATAGGTGTATTGTAAGGGTTGGGGATTAGGAGTTTAATTCCTAAATTGCAATAGGTTGTAATCTGAAGTTACTCCAGGTATTTCATTGTGAGCTTAAGGAATCGCTATTGAGCTTCTATATATGTCATTTTATTATAACTTTCTGTATAGAGATGGCCCCGTTTAGCATTATTCAACAAATTTGCCCTGCCCCGCCTTTTTCATTCTTTGTTCTACAGTATTCTAAAAATATTGTCCTAAGAGAAATTTATATGTAATCACTATGCGTGTGTGGGTAGGAGACTCCTCTAAAGATAATGTTTGACCAACAAAACATGAGCTTGCTCATGTTCTTTTCCGTCGTAATAAGCCCTGACAAATCAAAAACACATCTTGAAAATTATAAAAAAAGATCATGCATAGGAATTAGGAGAATCCTCATGAATTCAACTCTGTTATCCGTCAGGATATTGGAATGAAGCCTAGTGTTCATAGTTTCTTAAAGGGAGGTGAACTACGCATGAAATAGCGTAACAAACTGGCTTTCAGAAACTATAGTTGTAAACAACATTGATGAGATTAGGAGATACTTATTCATTAATAAAATTTTATGGGCAAAACGCCTTTGACAATGTCTTGAATTGGCAGGTTACTTAATGAAGAAGCTGGGAAAGTACCAGCTCCCGCGTGGTGTGAAACCAAAATGCTAAATGGGGTAATAGTTATTCTATATTTATGGGGTAACTAGCCATTTTCCCAACACGAACTTGCTTTTTCTGATGCTTGGCTAAAGCTTACTTGCAAGCACAGCCTGTCTCTTCACAGCAGAAGGGATAAACTAGTTTTCATTTGGGAAGAAGGGTTTCTATGAAGATGACTCGAGGTTATGGATTTGAAGTAGGTGAAGACATTGGCGGAGCTAGAATTTTCACTAAGGGTTCAAAATGTTAAAGTGGGTTAGAGTCCCACATTAGTTGGGGAATGAACTGGTGGTTTGCTTATATGAACTTGCGCAATCCTTCTCTCATGAACTAACTTTTCGAGTTGAGTTAGGCTCAGGGGCCATATCTTTATGGTACCAGAGCCAGGTGCATTCCCCTTTGGGCTCCTAGTCCATGAGCTAGCTGGGCCTGGGTGTGAAGTGTTATGTCCCGTGTTTTCGCATATTTGGAAATCGAGAAAAATGAATAAGACTTGTGTGTTATAAGGAAATATTTTGATTCTAGATAATATGACTATGTTGGTTATGAAACTATTAGTGCTAAGTCATTGGGGAAGGCCGAGGGTAAATTTGGAATTCCGGAAATTAGTTTCGGGAATTACAAAACGAGACTTCAATGGATTGGGCCAAGAAAAGAAAAAAAAATGGAGGCCCAAGAATTAGGGGGTGGCCGGCCAAAGGCTTGGCCCAAGCCCCATATTAAGTGGTCATGTGACTTTCACATGACCCTTAATTTGGATATATATCAATTCTCCTCTTTAGAAATTTCAAGAAGGTAAAACACAACTCAACTTTGAGCTATTACTCCCTCTCGGCCGAACCCCCCTTTGAGAGAAAGAAAATTTTTCTAGCTCTTGTTTGTGATCCAAAAATCTTTTTCTTTCCATATTTGTAGTGTACTCAAGACGCTCTTCAACGTGATATAATTTATTTGGCGGAAGAATCACGTTTGCGACAAGTCGGAATTTCAAGAAAAGGTAAGAATTTTACCCTTTTAATGTTATGGAATTGGTATGAATATGATAAGGATTGAGAATAGACGAGAACCTCGTAGTTTTGATGTATGTATGAAACCGTGTGTGTGTGTGTGTGTAGTGAAGTGGCCGTGAGCCACAAGGTGTGTAAGGCAAGGTGAAATTGATTTTGTTTAAGTTGATTAGTTGCCTCGTTGTGACATTTAGGACGTAAATGAGTGTTTAACGAATTGAGTTGGTGTTGAAAATGATTGCGGATTATTATGGGAAAGTATATAATTTCGGTATATTTGTGTATATCATTGTATAATTATGATATTAAGGCTTTAAATGTGAGTTATGGTTATTGTTAATGAATTCGGAATGAAACGATGCAAGTTAGAATGTTCGTCGTGGCTTTTGATATGTTGGATAGAATATGGAAAGTAATGAACTTCGGGAAATTTTGTATATGGTTTGGAACATAATTGGGATGTGATTGAATAATCTTAAATGAGTGAATGAATACAATAATGTGGATATAAGTTTGGAATTGTGGAGTTTGAATGAAAGTTGCCAAGTTGTGTAGTAAGATAGAACTTTGAAGCTAGAATGATTTGATTATGGTTTGTGTTGTTTGATGACGTTTGGGTTGTTGTTGTTGATGTATTTTGAGCCGAGCTAAGTCTCGGGGGTGTTAGATATATAGGGCAAATGCTGCCGAAATTTCGGTAGACAAAAATGAAGTTAATGGGACTTTTAAGCTTAAAAATTTCTAATTGGTAACTTTGACCATTTGCAGATTCTGGACGAAACGGGATTTGATTTTAAGGAAAGCATAAGACGTCCATAAGGTATGTAAAGCTTCCCACTTCTTCGTTTGGCATGTCTTAGTATGTTAGGTGAATATTGGAACCTCCAGAGCATTTCTGCTCCTTGAAACCCGATCTACAAAACGACTACTATTCATTCAATTCAATTGAAGCCTAAAGGCTCTATTTTGGCTAGAATGCAACCAAATGTGCGAAACCTATCGAAATGTGATCGGGTCACTTTGAAATCATTATGTATGATCTTTTGGCCTTCAAATGTTCGTAAATTATGTTCGCCACCTCAACTTGACTCGAGGTGGGCCCGCTAACCCCGAGACGCCCTATTTGTCCTATTGGGCTCCCTTTTTGGATGAACTTCGATATGAGATCTTCGACCTCGAAACTTCCCTCTATGAAATATGTTTTGACTATTATGATGTGTTAAGTTTCGTTTGAGCCATACGTACCACTTTGGAGACAATTTGTGAGATAAACTTTCGTACGAACTAATCATTCGACTATTTTGGTTTACGAAATGACTTATGAGATTATTAAATTTTGAAAGGCTATTTTGAAATATAAATTGCATTTGTTTGCTCACGACTCCGCTCGTGCCTTATTATGACTTCGTTCACCGGTTCCCGGGCCGGTTAAGATTCGTGCGCCCTATGAAAATTCGGTCGTATGCTGTGTTACGGTTCCCGAGGCCTCGCCATAGGGCCGGGTTCCGTTTGGAGTTATGCTGTGATATGGCTAGTGATGCGATACGCTCACTTATGTTTGTGTTCGGGGATGTACGGAGATTCGAAACCTTCTGGTGTTATGCTGTGTGTGGCGCCAGCGTCGGAGTGGCGACCACGTTCTTGAGCGTTTGCATGATTTCGTTTGCATTATGTATATATATATGATTTGATACGGATTTTGACATACTGATTGGTACTTCCCTTTGATATCCGGTTTGCTTTCAGTTTTGGCTCATATTTCTGTACTCCGTGCTTTACATACTCAGTACATATTTCGTACTGACCCCCTTTCTTCGGGGGCTGCGTTTCATGCCCGCAGGTACAGATATTGGTGATCCTCCGCTGTAGGTTTCACTCTCTGCTATTTCGGAGTACTCCTTCGTGACTCGGAGTCCACTCTTGGTACAGACTTCTTTTGCTAATGTATATATATTCTGTATATTTGACTATTTGGGTACGGCGGGGCCCTGTCTCACCATATGTCTTTGTTTCGAATTCGTAGAGGCCTGTAGTCATATATGTGGGGCGAGGGTCCTATGTATGTTTGTTTGATTTTGTTTTCTGGTCTTACAGCGGTCAGTTTGTTATGATGGCCCTAAATGGCCCTTATGCTTATATTTGCACTTATGACCGGCGATGTCTATTCCGCCGCTCCGTCTGGATTCGATATGACATTTTGATTTGTGCGACCGCTTAAGACATATTTTGATATAACCTATGTTGATATGACTTTTATGAAATTCTGAAATACGTTCGGATTTGGTAAATGAATACGTGATTTGGTCTGGGTACCCAGGTAGGGTGCTAGTCGCGGCCCACGGGGCTGGGTCGTGACATGAAGGGGGTCTTAGAGTCCCACATTGGTTGGGGAATAGGTTGATTTTTTTTTTTTTGCGCGGATTGCCCTTCATTTGGGGTGGTCTTTAATTTTTGCCCTTCAAATTGGTGGTCTTTAAGTGTCGGCTCTCGCTTAACACCCTGAGGTTGTGGGTTCGAACCCCAACTCAGTTAAAAAAAAAAATCGCAAGGCAGAGGTTGCAAAATTCTGCCTCAAGCAGAATAAGGCGGAATTTTGCAAATCTGCCATGCAAATTCTGCTTATTTGGGCCTTAAGGCAGAATTTGCATGGGCATAGGCAGAATTTAAAGACCACCATTTTGAGGGGTAAAAATTAAAAAACACCTCCAGCGAAGGGCAATCCTGCAAATTGCCCAATAGATTGATGGTTTGCTTATATGGAATTGTACAATTCTTCCCTCATAAGCTAGCTTTTGGGGTTGAGTTAGGCTCAGGTATCATATGAGTTGGGGGGGGGGGGGGGTTAGAGTGGGTCAGAGTCTCACATTAGTTTTGGGAATTTGCTTATATAAATTTGGGCAATCCTTCCCCTTTTGGGGTTCAGTTAGGTCCAGGTGTCATATCTTTACACAACATATGAAGAAGTAAACACACGAAGAAGCCAAGGGAATTCAACATTCTCAGCCTCCGAACTTGTCTATCCAAGATTGCAATGGGAACTTCTTCGTAGGATAATTGTTCAGTGATCTGGACATCATTCACTAGTATAACTCTAGAAGGATCTCCAACACACTTACTAATAAATATATACATGAAAATAATTTTAACCTTATATATATAGTGAATTTTCCGTCGAATGGGGATCAGATTGCTCCCACTTGGCTCCGTCCCTGGGTGGGGTGGGGGTGCGTGGGTGGGGGGTTTTAGAAGGTCCTTCATTGACCAATAATCGATAAAGATTTTTGGCCGATATTGACGAAGTTTAGGGTTTGAGAGAGCGCAATAGGAACGATGAGAGAGGCCTCACAGAAGAGGCGGAGATGAGAAAGTTCGCTGTAACACAAGATGGCTGGCACACATGATTCTCTTGACTCTTTGAATAAACAAGTATATCGTCAATGAATACTATCACGAACGTGTCAAGGAAAGGTTTGAGAACCCAATTTTATAAGGTCCAAAAAGGTTGCTGGAGCAGTAGTTAACCTTAACCACCAACCTGTGTATTATCAAGATTCAAAAAGTGAAAACATAAAGAAAGCAGACATAATATCTTACCTCTCCAAATACATAATGTGAGAGGTAAAAAGTTTGGTAATAAGAATGATCCTAACACCATTCCTTCAACTATATGCTCATTTTCATCTACTTTTTTGTCATCTTAATGTCTATCATATGGTAAATTTCTAAGGTACAAACCCACAAAAAACCAAAGGGAATTAGAGTCCCAATAATAGGGTCGAATTCTAGTCGTTCCAAGTTAGTTTAACTTCTAAAGTGCATCGGTCTGTTAAAGTCATTTCAAGTTGATTCTAAGTCTTAAACGTAAAACATATCACAGTTAGTAGACATTTTACACAAAACGAAACGCGTGTGTTTCACATTATAACATACAAAATCACAAGCATTAAGACAACTTCCAGGATTGACTGTAGACTAAGAAACAAGTCAAACAGATTCAAACACAACCATAATTAGACTTGTCATAATAAACGTAATGATAATAATAACGATAAGGATACCAATAACACTAATCATTATTATTAATCAGTATGATTAAGTCAGGTAGGTGACATTGCACCTCTACAAATCTTCATCACAATACTGTTTCCTCTCTACAAAAGAAGTTGACTTGCAACTATGTACCTTACAACTTCAATTTATACAAAAGGTAAAAGCAGCTAAGCCAGGATTTCTCTCGTTAAAGAATATAAAGAAGCAAAAACACGAAGAAGCCAAGGGGTTCAATATCTACTACATATACATAAAAATAGTTTTAACCTTGTATATACAATATAATTTTTCACCCCTTGGCCCAACCTAGCCCCACCCCTCAAGGTAGCTGCTTTTTTTGTTCTGCCTCATTTTCATCTCTTTTCGCTTCTCACCCCTCACTCTCATCGCTCTCAAAGCATAAAAAATATCCTTCATCTTTGGCCTTTTGTCTGGATCGAAATCCATGCACTGTAATGTCAGACGTGTGATCTCAGACGCAGTTCCATCATCAACTTCTTTGAAGCATTCATGAACCAAGCCTTTTTTGCTACGTTTAGCCTCATCTTGAATTGAGCTTTGCAAAAACCAAGGGCCTTCATGAAACTTAAACTTCTCTTTGGTTATTAGCTCCAGCAGTAGAAGACCAAATATATAAATGTCAGATTTTATAGTCCGCTTACCTGTATCAATCAAGAAAATATAAGAACATAACTGTTTTTAGCATAAAAAGGCAGATAAATTATGTAAAAATAATATGCTTATAACACAAACAACAAATATGATGAAATTTCTCCACATGGGGAAAGTTGACGACCCATAATTCTTAATTCAGACTTTTCTCAAGACCTGTAATGCGCGCAAATGAACAATGTACATGAACAAGATATGTTCAGTGAAATAAAACAAATAGTTATCAGAACTTAAGTATGATCCAGGATACCAACATAACAAACTATAACCAACAACAACAGCTTAGAAGAGAGATGAAGATGCAATTAAAAAAATTCTGATCTAAGAGATCTCACTTGTGCCTCCAAGAAGGAGACCAGAATATCTGAAATGTTCTAGCTATGATTTATTGGTCCACATGAATACTACAATATAGAGGTGGAAGTGAAAAATAGGAATAATACATTGACACACTCAACTTTTCCCTTTTTCAATTACACAAACTTTGCAAGGGTCATCCCCGCTCCCTAATACCCCTGAAACACAAATCGATGATGGAACCAATTACACCATCGCAATCCTTTTTGACAATCATATCTCCCGACAGGTCCGACATTTTTCAAGCAACTTGTGTCATGAAAATTCTGGAAAAGCTTGAAATTTGTTTTGTTATTGGGACTATTTATGGTGGATTTGTGGCTTATCACATGATGGAAATGTGGTCAAGGGAGAAGTAAAGGGTAGAAGAAGAAAAACAAAATCAAAAAAGGAAGACAAGGGAGAAGAAAAAGGAGGGAAAAAAAGGAGTAAACTGAAAATAAGAAGAATAAGAAAACTATGTTTAGTCAAAGAAATGCTTTCAAAAAATAAATTTTTAACTTTTCCCAGCTCACGCGCAGTAAAATGCACTCTCTATGTCAGATGGCATCTGAAGGGTGATAATTCCACTTTTGACACGTATAAGGGGGTAATAGGTCCCCCGCAGAGTTTAGGTGCGTTGTTGAAAAATTGGACAAGCTTCTCGTCAAGAAAAAAACTAGACAAGCTGAGGGGACCATAATCTCTTAATGAATTAGCAATCTCAGAAGGAGGCTTCTATTAATAGTAACCACCAAAGAAAAATAGTATTTTATGGCATCAGGAACTAAAATATGCAAGAAAGCAGATATCAAGGATGCGATAAAATTGCTCCTCTGTGACTAAAGCAACAGATATATTTTCATGTTTAGGTTCTGGCTAGTCATTTTAACTATCTTAGGTTCACCTTAACTATTTAAGGTCTTCTATCACAGTTACATAACTAACCATAGGCTCTGCCACGGATTCCAGTGAAGAGATTTTCTTGTCTAAAAACTAACCGTAACTTGCTCATTACTGAGGTATTAATTAAGGAGAAAAGAAATAGGAAAAATGCAAAGAAATGGAAAAGAAGTGTGGTGGCTTTAACTAAGGAAACCTAGCCCTCAAAGAACACAGTAGACGAGACGTGCATATCATGCATAGCATACACAACCTACGAAAATCTTTGATTTATAGCATGAAAACATCAGAGATGATGAAATACTTCACAAACATGCCTAGTGAAACCTCTGGAGCATCACTGCCAACTTCAGCTTTAACTTTAATTTCACAATCCTCGTTCACATTATTAGAAACGAAACCGAAGTCAAATACTTTGGCATTCAGTTCCTGCAAGCCAAATCAATGTAATAACTTGTTAAGAATCTTCAGATATCTAAGAGAAATAGAAAGTCGAGAAGACAACGAGGGGCTCAAACTCAACCTCATCTATCATAACGCACGAAGGCGTAACACTCCCGATTGCTATCCTCTTTCCATGAAACCACGCGAAGAGATCTGCAAGTTGAGTTGCCACATTTATCCGATTATCCCATCCAAAGTGATCTGACAAACAAGAAAAAGAAAGCATAGCGAATGTGCTAAAAGCACACAAAAGCCGCTCTAAACAGCCATTCAACGTAATACTTGAGGTAACTTAAATACCAGCCAAAAGCACATCAGACAAGACTCTGGTGAATTTTTCATCATAGACAGCTGCAAGCCTCGTGCCCCAGCAGAATGTATACAACTTTACCAAATTGGGGTGCGTATTTGCTTTTTCATCTGTTAACAACTCGATCTCATCCTACATAAGAACCCTTTGCATCATTCAACCCAAAATAATAGACAAAAAATCACATACACAAACCTATCTTGCTAACATACACAGAATTTGTATGGATGTTGAGCATGTCTTTTATCTTCAGAACGGAGAAAATCCCATGTCTTTACAAGCGCTGGTCGTGTTTTAGATCCTTCACCAATGGTGCCATGGAACAATCTTCCCGAAAGAGTTCCTGGATCAAGCTTGCAGACTTGAAATCAGTAATATTTTGCAGCTCAGAGTAGCTGCAAAGCTTGACCTCACCAACTGTCTCTGGCTCAATTGAGAACTTCATATCCTCTTCCCATCAAGTGAGGACTTCCCAAGCAACTTTAGTTTTACGTACAATTTTAATTGAATAGCAAGGGAGCTGTCCGAGACACAATTATAATTTTATTTTAAAAGAAACTTGAAAAGGTACCCAGCTTTAAGCAAAAGGCGTAAACATGAAAAAAGGAAATTATATGATGCAAGAAAAATAACTTGAGTATAATAATATGGACAAAGGAATTCATAAAAGTATTAATTGGTGAAATAAAAGTCATGAAGATCAAATTCAAAACTGAGTCCGGATTAGACCATGTTGATTGTTATGGTCAGTTAACAAGTTAAGTGGTCAAGTTAGTTTATCTGTTAATGTGGTTAAATAACAAAGTCTTGTACAATAATTAGGTGGCTAGAATTTCTCCTGCACACTCTTTCTGTCTCGGTTCGAAGCTTCATCCTTCTTGTTCTTGAGCAGCTAAAGATAACTGCAAATGTGTAATATTAACAGTTATAAATTCCTAATTCAAATTGAGTGAATAGTTTTCGATTTAATTTTGTTTTCCCGATCACCAACATATTCATTGATAACGGTTCTTTAGCAATTTAATAGGAAACAATATTTGCTTGGATTGAAATCGCGGTCAAAGCAAGAGTGCAACACAAAATTCGCTGCCCTTACTGTAGCTAATTTCAGGGCTTAAACCACCTCAAGCAAAGGGGTCGTTTGGTTTAAGGTATAAGCTGGATATCCCAGCACTAATTTTTATACCTTGTACCAAACATGGTACAAAAATTAGTGCTGGGATATCCCAGCTTATACCTTCTTATCCCACTTACACTGGAATAAATTAGTCCCGGGATTATAATCCCGGGACTAATGAGTCAATCCCAGCACTAATTTTTGTACCATGTTTGGTACAAGGTATAAATTTATACCTTCTACCAAACATGGTATAAAAATTAGTGCTGGGATATCCCAGCTTATACCTTCTACCAAACGAGCCCTAAGTTGGTGCTATAAGTATAATTATCCCAAGGGATTATTTTTTCCTGCGTTTCGTAATTATTTAGTCCCGGAATTATTTTGATCTTACTATTTTAGTATGAAAGGGTGGGATAATAATCCCATATTAGAAGGTTTACAACCTATGTATAACTAATACCTGTACTAGTTATACACCCTACTTAATATAAATAGTAGACCATGGCATTAATAATACCATTGTATGAATTCTTGAAACATGGGGAACTCAAGGAAGAGCAAGAGATAAAAACCTTTGATAATGGGCTATGTTTTTCAACTCCATGTCAGAAAAGGTTGAAAAACATAGACAAGTGCCAAGGTAAGCAAAATGTGCTTTAATTTAGTGAACAATGAAAAAAGAAGTACAATGATGCAAGACAAATAACTATAAGTACAACGAATAATTATATGAACAAATGAATTAACAGATTAAAATTCAAATCCAAATGGAATTAAAAAAAATAGAGAATGAGACAGATGGAGAGAGTAGAAAGGGGCGAAAGGTTCTAACTAACTAATTCCCAGTTTCTGTTAAATAACTAACATATAGCACTTCTGGTCCCTAAGTTATTGATAAATTCCTTTTTTGGTTCTTGTATTATATGACTCTGCATATTTAAACTTCAATTAATAAAAGTATGTGTTTTTTCCCCTTCATGTAGAAAATATATTACATTTGACTATTTATGAACCGTCAAATATGAAGTAACGATACAAATTTAACATTATCACAATGAGTTAAAATTGAGGGTGGGTCGTTTGTATCTGAACTTGACACGTGTTCCTCCGTTAAAATTAAGTACAAATTGTGTCAAACTATAATAAGAGGGATATATTTGGACCGAATGTATAACAAGAAGGGTATATTTAAATTACTTCTGATAGTACAGGGGTATATTTGAACCTTGTTCGTAGTTTAAATATCCAGCCACAAAAGAGAAGAATAGGATGAAAATGGGTCGGTCGGTCAAACGTGTGGGTTTTTAAAGAAATCGAGTATTTAAAATTGGGGTGGATCATTTGGTTCTGAGTTTGACACGTGTCCCTATATGTTAAAGTAAGGGCAAATTTGTGTCAAACTAAAACAGCGGGATATATTTGGACCAAAATTATAACAAGGGGTATATTTAAACTAATTCTGATAGTGCAGGGGTATATTTGACCCCTTTTTTTTTCTAGGGTAACAAACACAAAGGAGAACGAACCAGAAGGAAAAATACGAGTTTTGGTGCCAAATTCCTTAAATTTGAATACAAGGGAATTTTATCCTCTTCTTTTTCCTGAGAAAAATGAAAAAAATGGTCCCTTATGTTTGAGGTTAGGTTCAAAATAATCCTTTTAAGTATGGGTGTTCATGGTTCGGTTTGGGTCGGTTATTGATTAAAACCATAACCAAACCAATTTAGTCAGTTTTTAATTGTTGAAAACCATAACCAAACCAAATAAAATAATAACCACCGGTTTGGTTATTATCGGTTTGGTTCGATTTTTTGGTTTATGACTTGCACTAGCAGCCATGAGACTTATTAGTAAAACATTAAAAAGTTGAAAAAGACATATCTCTTTTTTTGTTCAAACGATAACTTTTATTTATAATTTGAGGTGGAACATACATCATAGAAACATTTTCACTATTAGTGATAGTGTAGTACTCAAGTTACCCAAAATTGCTAAACTATTACATATAGAGTTAAAAACTAACTTAGTAGTGGATGCACCATGTTTGTCATCTTAATACACATACCTGGAAATAAAATAGAGCATAGGAGCTTTTAGTTGTTGTTATAAACATACATATTAATTAAACATAAAGACCTAAAATTAAAATTAAAATATATGAAATAAAAAAACTTTGTGTAATGATCCCAAACTTTGGGGCAGTACTTGCATTTTGCCCTCAATTCTCCCATTTTATTAAAAAAAATTGTGTAATGATCCCAAACTTCAGATGTTTTTCTAACATTATCCCCAAGGCTAGGGTCTCGACTATAAGGAGTTGTTCTTTTCTGCTTTTTAGGAGGATTACCCACGGAAGAAGTATTAGGGCATTACCATGTGCATGAGTGTCACGCCCCAAAACCCCACCCTAGACGTGACCGACATCCGACGTCATGAACAACATCGGAAGAACCTAAACCGTGCAATAATGGCATTTGAACCCGCCAGGTTCAATATTCGCCTCCAACATTTTATAAAATAAGTATAACAAATCATGAATATATGAATTAAATCAGCGGAAGTCTTTATTCATCTAATACTTAGTCAAACGTAATAACGTGCCCGAGAGTTAATCAATAACTCAACAACTACCCACAAGAACGTATACTATGGAGCATCTAAGATAAAGGAATAATAGTTTCTCATTAGGACGCAGCCCGAAAAACTAATAATGAACAAACAAATAAATAGGGTGTCCCACGAATGAACGTGTCGGCTCACCAAATCAGCAGCCACAATAAGTACTTCCTAAGCGCCTGAAGTGTTAAGAACCCGCTCTTCTCCGTTACCTAACATACCATCAAAAACAACAATGGTATGCCTGAGTACTTCGTACTCAGTGAGTGTCTAAGGGGCAATAGTTACAAAACAAGATATGATGAATAAAATTAATAAAATGATATTAATGAAAATAACAGTTCAAACCCAGGAATAAAGTGAGTCAGCAACATGAAAGAGTCATGAAAGAATCCAACAACGAAAGACATATTAACTTAACTCCTTACCATTTACCATGCCAATCATTTCACTTACGAATTCAATATCACCACAAGCCACTCACAGGCAACAAGATACGAAACAAGTCACTCATAGGCAAACTAATCAATCAATCGATACTCCGGGTTAGGAAACCACGGAGGCTAATCGTCCTCTGGACTAGCACAGCAATAGATACTCCAGGCTAGGAAGCTACGGAGGCTAATCGTCCTCTGGACTAGCACAACAATAGATACTCCGGTCTAGGAAGATCCGGAGGCTAATCGTCCTCTGGACTAGCACAGCAATAGATACTCCGCGCTAGGAAGCAACGGAGGTCAATCGTCCTCTGGACTGACACAGCAATACTCGTATCGATACGTTAGGATCCATAACGGCTAATAGTCCTCTGGATTAGCACAGCTTGCCCATACAGGCCCAAACACCAACAAAATACAAATCATGGCATATTACCGAATCATCAATCATGGCTTAGAGCCGAATCTCACTTCTCAAGTCATCATCTCAAAATGGAAGCATTTCAAGTCATAACCGATTTAGAATCTTATTCAAATCTCTTATTCAATTTCAAGTTCAAGAAACCCATTCAACAACAAAACAAGTTTAAGGTCCAATCTTTAGAAAAATAAGTTCAATCATCCAATAATGGCAAAAACGAGTTTCACAAAGTAGTATAGTTCGTATAAGGTTCGATGCGGGCTTGACCCTACACACGCATGACCTTGTCTAAAATAAATCATCTTTAATCCCAGAATAAATTCCACCAAACAAGAGTTAAAACTTATACAAACAATCAAGGAAGGATTCTCAAATACAATTCATGCTTTCACAATATAAGCGTACTTCACGAGTAGACATAGTTGAAAAGATGATTTTTAGAATATAGACATACAAATCACCTTCATAGTCAAAAAGGATTTTTAAAAGAGACATACAAATTACCTTTATATTAAAACAAAAAAGGATTTTAAAAGAGCCATACATTAGGGTTTTGTATGAGAAGTTCACCCTTTTTATTCAATAAAGAACTTTCGAGAAAAAGACATATATCCATAATAAGGTTTTTAAAAGAGAGACATACAAATCACAACCAAAGAGTTCGTAAAAACCGATAGAAAGAGTATGTTCAAAATAGACATACCTTAATATGTTAAACAAGGTTTAACAATTCACTTTTCTAATGAAGAACACCCAAACCCTAGCTTGAATCACTTTGGGAAGAATTATGTTGCAAACCCTAGGTTTTGGGCATAAAATCATGTTAGAAAGGGATTAGGAACTTGAATTCAACCTAGAATCATGATAACACTTACCTTGTATGGTTCTTGAGGCTTGGGACTTGTTCTTATTGACTTTAGGGTAATTTTTCGTGAATGGGGTGCTGGGGAAATAAACCCCAAACCTTAAATATAACTTAAAACGCGTAAACCCGAATTTTTGACCCGAATCTGACCTGTTTCGCGATGGGTCCGCGATGCTGGACCATCGCACGATGTTCTGCAGCTCAATACTCAGACTTGCGCGATTGGCCCGCGATGCGGGGCCATTGCACGCGCCCCCACGCGCCTGAAAGAGCGACGTGTGTCGGTTCTGCACAGTGTTCTGTAAAATGGACATAACTTCTTGTACGTAACTTTTCTTGGGCTGGGCGACCTACCGTTGGAAACCTATTTCAAAGATCTACAACCTTCATGAAGGAAGGTTTTCAAAATTCGCAACAAATTTTCATGAAAATCGCCCAGAAGATAGACCTACCAAAACTTAAGCGAATTTAAGAGGCCTTAAGAACTTCACTAGTTGGTTTGACTTCAAAACGACCATCTTCCACCCGAATTCATCAAGAATGGATTCATATAGATATAATATCATCTTAATACTAGATTTTTACACATTCACACCTAGTTCAAGTTTACGGGGTGTTACAATGAGTTGGAGCCAATGCTAATGTTATTGAAGTATTTTCTATAGGAACCTCCAAATCTACAATCTCTGTCCTTTTCATATGAAAAATATTAGAAATTTAGGGCCCATTCAGACAAAAAAAAAAAGGTATAAATTCGAAAAAAAAAAAAAAAAAACAACCTAAAATCAAATGGCTGACAAAGAAAGGCTAAAAATTTAAGTTAAAGACATTAGACTCTAACGTGAGCTTCTGTTAGTAGGTTTACACTTAACACTTAAAGAGTTAAAAGACTTAAAGACACGGGCTTGGACATGTTCTTAAAAACATGGGCCTTAAACAATCATGTGAAATAAGTAGACCAAAATTAAATTAATGATTAAAAGGTATAAAATATTTATAGTTATTTATGAAAAACTAATATTATACATATAATTATAAAATTTATGTATATAATTTATCGGTTTGGTTCGGTTATTTATTCGGTTATTTTTTAGTAGAACCATAACCAAACCAAATATTACCGGTTTTTAAAATTTAAAACCAAATCAAACCAAACCAAACCAAATGTCAGTTTTTTTATTCGGTTTGGTTAAATTTTCGGTTTGGTTTTGGTTGTAACCAAAACCGTGAACAGCCCTACTTTTAAGTATGCACTTACCAGTTTTGATCATTTAAGTTTGTCAAAAGTTAGCTTTCATCAAATATTTATCTGTTAAATTTGACGGGAACTATGAGAAAGAAGGAAATTAGCTGGAACTCATATTTAGAGGTAAAATTTCTGTAGTTTATGCTATTTTAAATTTATTTCTAGAGTCTAGTGCAGCTTTTTGAGATGTATTTTTGCTAAAAATGTTTTATCTTCTTAGTGTTTAGTGTAGTTTTGCATATTTTAGGATTTAATTAGACTTTCATGGTGTTTATAGTTAATTTATTTCCCACTATTTTCGTCAAATCTAACAAACAAAGTTAGCAAAATATTTTGTGAAGACTAAAAGTGTTAACTTTTGGCAAACTTAAAAGACCAAAATCTTTAAGTGCTTACCTAAGGGACTATTTTGAACCTACCCTCAAACATAAGGGGCCATTTTTTGTCATTTCCTCTCTTTTCCTACTAGAGCAGTGTTCAGGCTTTGAAGTTTATGACCCATTTTAAGTTAAAATATAATAAAATTTAAATTATAATTAAATATTTATAAATTTTTAACTAATTAAAGGTCAAAAATGCCCCTAACATATTAAAATGGTTTACATTTGTCGTCCTTCCGCTCATTGGATAAGGTTCCTTGCTAATTATAATGGTAGCGCTTAAGCGCGGTAATGAAAGTTTTGGATCAAATTACTCACATGCAACTATATAGAGAAAATAAAATCTCTTGACCTCTTACAATTTGAATAGAAGAAAATGACTTTTTCAGATTTTTTTATGTATTTACTATATGTTACTGTAATGAAAGTTTCTGATCACGAGTATAACGAAGAGAGATGAAAATTAACCTTTTGCAACGGTTGCATATTTTGCAGAAAAAGGTAAGCGTTCTGTTAGCTTTGTGATCTTGATAAAAATCTAATATGTCACCTTGCTTCTTTTTGCAATGTACTCTCCCTGCCTAATTTATGTGAAAGAGTTGGAGTGTGATGGTTAAAATAATTAATTTGCTTATGTATTCAAGTATAGATTTTTTAAATGTATACACTTGAAAACTACACAAAAAGTTCTAAAATAGGTTAGAACAGTGCCTTTAGAAACCTGGGAATTCAACAATACCAAGTTACTATGTGGCTTTTCCAATCATCATTTAGTTGTTACTTTATTGTTTAAGGATAGAATTGGAAAAAACTGGTCAATTTATGTTTTGGTTTCCTAAGGTGACACTTATTATGTGATAAAAAAATTGGCTAAAGCAACACTTATTATGGGACGGTGGGAGTACAAAAAGTCAGCATTTTCATATGCATTTGAGCTCTTGAGGACAGTGGCGGAAGCCGAATTTTCACTAAGGAGATTATCATATACTACTATATATGCATAAAAGAATTTTAACCTTGCACGTACAGTGTGGTTTTCGGCGAAGGGAGCTCAGATGAACCCCCATCCACCCCTCTAGTTCCACCCTGCTTGAAGATTTCTAACCTAGTGATCTCACTACAGTGATATGCTGAATTCCATCAAGACTTTGAACTATCTAACTATATTTCATGCAGCTACTCAATTTCAATAAAGAAAATGGTTTTACATAGAGTCATGACCGTAAAGTTAACACAAAAAACTAGCCAAGCGTGTTGTCACTTTCTTTTTGATAAAGAAAAGAAAAGCGTGTTGTGACTTTCTTAAATCAGGAGAAAGGGAGATCAAAGAAAGTATTAGCTGATAGGTGAATGATCAAACCATAGAACTCAAGATGAGGTTCCAATATTCAAAGTTAATGACAGATCTAATGATATTTTGCCACTTCTATCATTTCATTGCGCTTAGACTGTGTTGCTCGGACTCTTCAAAGATGTTGCTAGGTGCGTGTCAAATCCTTCAGACGCAGTGCATTTTTGGAGGATCCAACACGGGTACATCAACATTTTTGAAGAGTCCGAGCAACATAGCTTAGAGATTCATAATCCTTCGGAGCATATTAGTTTAGAAATACGAAACGACTGTACGACCACGAATCCATCATACAAGGCATCCAAATGACAGACTTTTTGGACTAATACGGCAAATCAGAGTTTCAAATAGTACATAAGCAACAGCATTACACCTTAATCTACAGTAGTTGAGTCGGCTATATGAATACACAAATACCATTCCGCTCCTTTTCATTCCAACACTCAAATTAGTATTTCAAATATACAAAACAAAAAACCTGATTTCAAAATGTTAAACCAAAACAGGATAACAAATGTAAAAACACTCTCTCTCTTGATGCAACTAAGTTGATGAGATGCAGGCTATACAATACTATACACTCTACATGGTCAATTTACAAACGAATCAATCTCTCCGCACCACACAATAAAGCCAAAACTACTCTTACACTATTCAGAAGTCACAGAAAACCACTAACTTCAACAAATGGTAGCATCTTGATTATGTAAGAGCCGAGGCTATTCCTGGTGACGGCTGGCACTCAAGCTTTTTATAGATCGATCAGAGCCAAAAGTGAATCATCGCCTGTTCAAAATGGTAAGCAAGCTATTAACATTTTCACATCTAATGATACTGAAGACGAGTAAAGGTCTTTTTTCATTTTAGGCCCATTGGACAAAATTAATTACGGGTGTTAGCCAAAATATACAAAACATATACACTGAAAATGTATATTTATGTATATATATGTATATTTGTACTTGATATACAAAATATATACATTTGCAGACTATTATTTTTTATAACGGTCCAAAAAAGTAATCATCCCCAATTATAATCAGAAGAAAGGGCAAAATTAGATGTATGTACCTCTGATAGAAGAAGTAAGGATGGTTCATCATCACTTGGAGGGAGCTTGTCAGTTTTCAAGCTTTGGATTTCAGATTGCATCAAATTTAGTTGCTCTTTAATGTCATGTAACAACTTCAGCTCTTCTTCTCGAGCCATATCTTGTGTTGTCGCTTCTCTTCCAACTTCAACTATCTCAGATGTACGATTGAGCTGATGAAACTCACTAGACTCGGAAACGCTGGCTGTAGGGCGAGATATTGCCAAATGGCAGGTAAGCGCAGCAGCTTCACTTGCTCTTCGTAACTTGTTCTCGCGCTGTGCAGATACGAAGTATTTCTTTAGCAAATCAGCTTCATCTTTAACCAACTGTTTTGCAGCCTCTTGTTGAGCAGAATCTGGTCTGTCGAGCCTTTCATCACTATGCAAAATGATCTTGCGATCATGTTTAGGAGGCAATCCAATGTCGATTGTATCCTTATCCGCTCGAGGCACTTCGAAGACATCAAGAACGTTTGGAGAACAACCCGAATCAGCAGGTGTGTCATTTTCTGGTTTGCTGACGTGAAGCTTAGGCTGGTACATTTCATTTTCTGATCTGCTTATCTTAATGCTTCTTTGAGAAAGAGGCGAAGGAGACCTCGTTTCACTCCTCAAGTTCGCGTAGCTAACTCCTGTAATCTCTTTCACTCGATCATCCAACTGACGAATCTGTTGCCAATACGAATTGATACTTCCAGTCGTGGAAATATCAGTCTTCTTCTCTGTATCCGACTGCTGCTCGTTCATATCTTGCCCTGTGTATTCCTCCACTGTTTTGGAATTCGAATCTCTTTCCGAACTTGAATCATCCATTTCCATAGCACCCTTTTTCAGAAATTTCAGAGGAAAAGGAGGGGCAGAGTTACGCCTTCCAAGGGCTTGGAGACTCATTTCTCCTGCTAAAGTCTCGTTTCTTTGCAACAAATTCTCAGGATATTTAAATTCACTGATCCCGGGGTCCACAGAACCCGTGCTCAACAGCTTATACCTATAGGCTTGCACCTGATACTCTAAGGCAGCTATCTCCATCTCCTTTTGATAGAAAAGATCCTCGAAAATGGCTAATGACTCCTCAGCGTGACACATTTTCTCCTCAGCTAATCGCTTGTACTGTTCGGCTTCCATTTTTACTGCAGCTTTTTCTCCTTGGAGACGCAAGATCATCGATAACGCTTCACTAGCAGCACTAGAAGAGGCTTCTCTTTCCTCATCCAACTCACTGTAAAGCTTCTGTAGAAGCTGTTGCTGAGCACATAGTGTTTCTTTCAAAGAAGCAACATCAAATGGAGACATATAACTTTCAGCCATCTAACCGGAAAAGTAACTACACGTTTTCTGCGATAACAGAAGAATCATTTAGCAGATTGCACATAAATAAATGATTGCCAAAAAAAAAAATTAGTAACTCATTATTGTTCATTTTACAACCGACAATTCAAACTTCGTCTTTGATCACAAACATAATCCCATTTAGTACTTTGACCAATTTAGTATCACCCGAGAAAAAGAAGTCATAAACCTTTGCATCTCATCTAGGGTGGCAAAATTATCCCAAGAAAGTATGACCCGCCCAACCCGCTCATTTATTAGCTCAGCTTATTTTAGCCCAAGTAACTCAGCCCATTTTAACCCGCCCAAATTCAACCCAACCCGTCCGTTTGGCACCCCTACTGTCGTAAAATACATACAGTAACAAAAACCAGTACTACTATGCGTTTTGTCGACCATTTTCCTCATTTAAATCCAACTCGGACCAACGTTATACAAAATGAAAATAAGTACTACAAATAAGAAAATCAGATCCAAAATTAATTTCCAAAAATGTAATAGAAAGTATTTTGATATCCAAATTTACATAATTTCTTGACAAGTCTCAAATCCTCCATAATATCAGTTTCATTCAGCCAAACCACCCACCCCACCCCACCCCCCATTACCAAACACCTCCACCAAAAAAAAGGGCCTCCATAATATCAGTTTCATTCAAGCAAACCATCCCCCGCCCCAACCACCACCAAAACCTCCACCAAAAAGGCAAAAAAAAAAAAAAAAAAAGTGCAGCCCGTCGCAGTAAGCTCCCGCTATGCCGGGGTCTGAGGAAGGGCCGGACCACAAGGGTCTATTGTACTCAGCCTTAACTTACATTTCTGGCAAGAGGATGTTTTCACGGCTTGAACCCGTGACCTCCTGGTCACATGGCATCAACTTTACCGGTTCCCTCCACCAAAAACAAAAGGAAAAAAAAGGGTAAACAAAAAGACCATTAATATGAATTATGTAATATTTATATCAAGAAACAGGTAATCTCAACATTAAGAGACATACAACAAATAAGCACTGCATAAACAGAGCTGAGGAATTTTGAGTTTACCTATATCCAGAAGAATTAACCCATTTAACAGAACAATTTGTCAATTATAACCAATCACCATGATATTATTTCCCTTCAAAAAACACAAATCACCCATCTTTCCCTTCAAAATAATTTCAAGAAATGCTCATTCTTCAAAACCCCACAAACCAAAATAGCAAAATAAAGTGAAAACACAATATAAGAATTGAAAAAAATGAAACCCCACTAGAAGATTCAAAGAAATATGAAATAAAGAACCAATCTTTTTTGTGAAAAACGAAAAAAAAAATTGACCCCACTAGTGGAAAAATAAAAAAGGATAGATGAGTAAAGAATGGATCAAGATTATATTTTTCTAGATATATATGAATAGCATAAAGCAATATACTTTCTTTTTCCTTCAAAAGAATCAAGAAATGGTCATTCTTTAAACATAAGTGAAAACACAATGAAAGAATTGAAATGAAAAGAAAAGAAAAAATAGAAACCCCACTAGAAGATTCAAAAAAAATGTTAAATTTGATTAAAAAATTATCCAATTTTTGAAAGAAAAAAAAATATATGAACCTACTAGTGGAAAAAATAAAAAAGGAAAGATGAGTAAAGAATGGATCAAGAATATTTTTTTTCTGGATATTTTGGTTTTTTCTTATCTCAACAGATTTTTTTTTTCAGATAAAAAAAAAAAAAGTTGGTTTTGTAACGGTTTGTTGATTTGTCTTTTACAAAATGGAAGGTAGTCCTAGATTTGGGCTGTCCGTATATGTCACATTGTCACCCCATTTCTAGGTGACTCATATCTTGATAAATTATTAAAAAGTCTTCACTACTTTGAAACCAGCATATTTTAAAACAAAAAATAAAAAATTATGATGGTACTTTTTGTTTTTTTCTTAATCTAACATCTTGTCTGACTAATTCAGACTTGTAACCCACTAAATTGAAAGGTTTTCTACTTGGAGTTTCTTCGACGATAATAGCGTGGGCTGGTCACATTTCAAACCTGCAATTGAAATTTAAAAATAGTCAGTGTCATGGAATTCTAAATTTCACAAGTGAAACTCGATAACAATAATGTTTTGAGGGCTCACTCGTGAAATTTGAAATTCCATGCAATAATTATAAAATTAAGAACAAAATACTGAATTATTAAAAAGACATCAATATGTTGAACCAGCAGATATTAAAACCAAAAATAAAAACTAGTGATTGTTCTTTTTGTTTTTCTTAATCTAACGATCTGGTATCTAAAGTTCCCTCGTCTAACTAATTCGGAGTTGTAACCCACCAATGGAAAGCATTTTCTACTTGGAGTTTCTCCGATGGTAATAGTGTGGGCTAGTGACTCTTCAGACATGTAATTGGAAAAAGAAATCATTGTCGTGGACTTTTAAATTTCACACGTGAAACTTGATGACAATAATGTTCTGAAATTTCACTTATAAAATTTGAAATTCGATACAACAACAGCAAAAACATAGCCAGTATAATTTCATCAGTTGGGGTCTGGAGAAAGTAAAGTGTGCACAAATCTTACCCCTATCTTGTGAAGGTAGGAAGATTATTTCCGATAGACTAACTATTTTTCAATTACATATATTAAAAAGTGGGTATTTGTAAAGCTTCTATGTTTCTCCATTTCAATGGATCTAATACGATGTCTATCTATTTTTCAATTACATATATTAAAAAGTGGGTATTTGTAAAGCTTCTATGTTTCTCCATTTCAATGGATCTAATACGAAACTGCTAAAGGACAGTAGGATTTCATCCATCCCACCACATTCTTATGGTGATAGTGTCGCCTTTTTCAATTCTCGTCATTATTTTTCTTCCTCTCTCCTTATTCGAGGAAAATATTAAAAAATATATAACTTCTATTATTATTATTATTATTATTATTTTATATAATCATTTGAAATTCAAAATCTATTGGATCAACTAATTTAAAATTATATCGTGTATGACTTATTAACACTCCTCACCAAATAGTCGGCATAATTTCTATTGTCTCTTTAGTCTAAGAATGTCATGACAATATGATTTGACTTGATAATATTGTTGGGGTGTCATGACAAAATACAAATGTTAAAGAGTGTAATTATTTAATAGCAATGTCACTTCCTTATTTATATGTTGTCGGTTATGATTTCTAAAATAACTAGCGAATCCAGAAATTCGGTGACCATTTTCTTTGACTTTGTCATTGTTTAGTAATATCAGTCAGTTATTATATTTTGAGGATTCTGATTTTTAATTACTTTTATAGAATAATTATGTGTGGTTAATTAGTACAAAGAGATTTATTTTTGAATTAAGATCTAAAGCAAAATAAATAAAGAAAAAACCAAATGAACAATGTGAAAGCTAAAAAAACGTTATTTCAGGCTTTATTAGAGATAATCACTACTTATTTTCTTTGTTTTAAGAGGGGCACCTTTCGCATTTAAAGGTCTTTTCAGCTTGGCATTGTTGTAGTAGCATAGTCCCACCGTTAATTAAAGTTTAGAATTAAAAACCATTTGATTAATTAGACGTGTTTAGTTTCAATTCAATGACTTTTTAATATTAAAGTAATTTGATATTCCCTCCGTCCATTTTACCTGTCCATTTGCAAAATCAAGAGATAATTCCTCATTTCATACCTATTTTACACTTACTATTTTGGCTGAAAAGTTCAAAGAATCCTTGATGGCTATACAATTTTTAAAATATGTTTTATTGATTCAATCATGACTTAAAAGAGTCCCCTGCTATTACATTTTAAGTGACCTATTAGACTGATTGTATAAATATTGTTTGTATCACCGATGCATATATGGAACTTCAACTCTTAGTTGAGTAACTTACCTCAGTGGTGGAGGTACGTAGACCAAAGGGTAATTAGTTTGGAACATTTTTCATCAGAAAATTATACTATGTCTACAAAATATTATATTATAAAACTTACGTTTTATACATATAACCTTGAACATCTTTGATAAAATTTATAATTTGCTGCTACTTGATAATATAAAAAAAAATTACTATCAGGTCACCTTTATCTATAATTTTTTTATTTTCAAGTGACTTACTACGATAATATATAATATGAAAAATTCAGTACACTATCGATATATATATATAAGTTAAACTCATAATTATAATATCTTGAAATATAATGCCTCACACTTTCCATTGTAATTGGTTAGCTTAGCTTTTTCCTTTTTATACTTTAGGCTGCTTACAATGTCTCACCTAAATTTAATGTTTTTTGCTTACAGAGTAGAAAAAAGGTCAATTTTTTTTAATATTATTATATACTAAAAACACAAACAACATGATCAACACTTGTCACTTAATAAAAAAAAGACATAATTACACATGGGTCGGATGAAGGTCGACTTACCTTAAATAAAAGTTTTAAAAAGTCATTATGGGCCAATTCTAACGGCTATAAAATTATGATTTATATCTGTCTTATTCATGGCCGACCATACTACTTATTCAATGTTCCAGCATGCTAATTGTAATAGGATTCAAACAAGGGTAAATAATTAATCGCATCGGTTGTTTATATCAGGCTAATGCAATTTATTATGGTTAAGTGATTTAATGAAGTGAATATATATATATTAATAAATCATGGTTAAGTGATAGTTGTATATATTCTAACACACAACATGCATCCATTAGTCTGGTGTAAACATCCGATGTCAATGAGCTGATTGAGTTACACAAGGAGTGGAGGCTTTTATTGGTCGAGCTGCTATCGCTCATTCTTTCGTTGTTGCTAGTTTGCAATCACTTGTGTCTTTGTTACTAGACGATGATTTTCCTCATAAAGTAGATGGAGGTAATACTCGAATTGATTACTCTGTTGAATTGTAAATTTGCACTTTTATTCAGTACTTCTAAATGTTTCAACAATTACAAATTGAGAAAGAGTTGTCTCTTGTATTTAATTTTTTCCTTGATAATGATTAATGATTTTTGTATTTAACTCATAAAAAAGTGGAGCTGTGAAAATAACATTTACCTAAAGCTAATTAAGGAAATGATCAATGCAGAGATTTGGTGATGTTTGCTTGGCCCTTGAAGCTGTGCGTGCCTGCGTGGACATGTACTTGTCTTTTATGTTTTTGAGAATCAATATTCCGAAATGAAAAGAAGTTACTCAAATATTGTAGGGATACTAAGTAGGCGTTTTGCCGTGACAACCAAATATTTTTCACTTTATTTGGAATTTTGAAGTTGGAGTTGAAGACAAAGTTATGTTTGGTTATAGTTTTTGCAAAGAATATTTGGTTGTTTGAGTGTATTGAGCATGAAAACAAGGTTTGGAATTTTCATGGCCAAACATTGATTCTCAAATAAAGTGAAATAATTTTTCCAAAAAAAGGTGAAAAATTCTCATTGCTAAACGGGTCCTAAATTTGTAAATATTTCATTTTATTTCCTTAGGACCCTTCTTCACTATATGGACCTTTGTTTTTTTTGGAGGGGAAGCGGGGGGGGGGGGGGGGGGGGGGGGGGTGACAACTGGATGACCAAAGAAGCTTAAAATATATTTTTTAGCCTTTTTAAAATAATTTCATTTCGTAGCCTTTTTTCAACTAATTCCAGCATATGTATAGAAATTGTATCATTGTTGTATAGAATATGTATCACTACTGTATATGTATAAATAACGTATCATACGTATAGAAATTGTATCATTGTTGTATTGAACATGTGTCCCTACAGCATGTGCTTAGAAAAATATATCATTGTTGTATACTTGTGTATAATAAAAGTATAATTAACGTATACTTACTAATTATACTCATATTATACATGTTTTGGGATATTCTTGAAGGTTCAATTTCCTCCACCACCTTCTTCATTTCTCTCGTTTGTGAATTTTTTGGTCGCATATTTGTTTCCTTTTTGTGGTTAGCTTAGTCGCCATAAATGTGTAGTTCATGTGACGACCCCCTGGTCACAAAAAACCTTTTGCAACATCAGCACATGCATCGTCCTTTAGTGGCGACTTTGTTATCTTTTGCAGCTACTTTGATCGCCACAAAAACATCTAATCTCTTGTAGTGATTGGGCCGCTGAGCTATTTCGCGTCAACAGTTTGTGCCGAAAGTCCATTTCCCGGCATTAAGGTGAAACTTGGGTCATTTCTGATGACTACACAATATCCTTTTCCCTTTCTTTTTTGGTATCTATAGGTACAATTAATTGATATTCGCGATGCGTAAGGTCCGTCAGAAAAAAGAAAAAAAATATTCTAGAGATGTTTTCATTCATCTTCTTCTGTATGACCTATATGCCAAAACAAACAAGTATTGTAGCCTTTTTATTTACACATTTCGTATTCAAATTTCACCAGTCAACTAATTAGTCGAATTGGTCTTGGAAAGACCTAAATATAAGTTTTAAAAAAAAAAATCTATTAAAAGAATTTCCACATCTGTGTTAGGTAAGCCTAAAAATCATTGATTAGTCGAATGATTTTGTCTTTCTGGCCTATCATTTGTAGGTTGATCCGGCTTGTAGCTCATGCCTCTCTATGGGGCCATTCGACTTAATTACCACTTCAAACGAGTTTAGGTGGTTAGTTAAGGATTGTAATAGGTGGTTATTTTCCCTTTACTTATCCGTTATCAATATTTTTGGACAGCCCACATCAATTATCATTTCAAATAGCAACTTTGCACCTTTTTTTTTTTTTGGGGGGGGGGGGGGGGGGGGGGACACAAATCAGATTTAATAAGTAAGATCTTTTGTAAAATTGTGATTTGTGGTGGTGGATGCATGTTTCTAATTTTATCATTACAAAAAGAAAAAAATAACGCAAATAAAAAAGAGGTGAGTAACTATAATGGAGTTTTACTTATTGAGAGAATCACAAGCACAAACGTTTTCTTCAAAGTTTGGCATACAACTTGAAGAAATTTTAGACTTGAAATATTTCACACCTCATGTGGAAATTTCATTTATTTTGGACAATCTCAATATTTCAACCAGAAAATTTCAACTAAAAATCTTTCCATTTGCCTTGAACTCCCTCTTTAATATACTAATTCCTATACTTTTAGAAAATGCAAAGAAGAGTTGAAAATAGAAAATTATTCACACAATTTATTATAGGAAGTGTAAGTTGGGAAAAGAAGAAACGAAAAATGGTCAAAATCTCCCCTGACGTTTGTGATATATTCCCTTCGTTAACCTATTGATTCATAAATGCCCCAATTTTATCGTTATCTCCCCGAACTATTAAAAAGATCTAAATACAATAATCCACACTAGTGTTAGATGGATAATAAATAAGATAATTTTTTAATTGAGTAAAAAAGTTTGTTTCACATTAAATGCAAGTTTCCTCGAGAGGCTGATCATGAACATTATTGACCAAACAAATAAAAAGCCATTTAAGCATGCATATAATACCAGTGTCAATCAACAAGAAATTGAGATGTGCATGTTTCAAGAAACGTGTTAAACAAAGCACATTTCTTTTGTTTTTGCATATAATGGTTGAATGACTACAGTTAGGTATGTAATGGTTGAATGACTACATTGAATCTAAATGTAGTCATTCAGCTATTATATACAAAACAAAAGAAAGGCGCTTTATTTAACACGTCTCTTGAAACATGCACATCTCAATGTCTTGTTGATGGATATTGGTATTATATGCATGCTTAATGGCTTTTTTTTGTTTGGTCAATCGTGTTCATCAGCCTCTTGAGGAAACTTGTATTTAATGTGAAACACACTCTTTTACTCAATTTAAAACTCTATTTATTATTCATCTAACACTAGTGTAGATTATTGCATGTAGGTGTTTTAATAGTTCGGGGTTATATTTGAGATAAACGATAAAATTGTTAGCCTGTTTGGCCGAGCTTATTTTTCCTCAAAAGTGTTTATGTTTTTTCAATAAGTGCTTATTTTAAAAAAGTGAGGTGTTTGACTAAGTTTTTGTGAGAAAATAAGTGCTTTTGCAGAATAACAAAAGCTGTTTTTCAAAAGACAAAAAAATAACTTATGCCCAAAAGCACTTTTTTAAAAAATATACTCAAAAGTAGTTTTTAAAAGTTTGGTCAAACACTAATTGCTGTTCAAAAGTGTTTTTTAAATTAATTGACCAAACACAAACTGTTTTTCGTCAAAAGTCCTGTTTTAAAAAGTACTTTTCAAAATAAGCAGATTTTGAAGCTCGGCCAGAATGAAACTCTTTTACCCAACCTAAAACTTATCTCGTTTATTATTCATCTAGCACTGGTGTGAATTATGAAATTGCTTTCCGCGGACTTAGTTTTCTTTCTCTGAAAATCCCAATCCCCCGCAAAGCTCACTCCTTTCAAGATTCTTAATGACAGGCATAAACCTTTTGTTTCTTTGACTTCTCTGTGACTGATGAATGAACAATGTAAACACACATATGATCATGAGTCTAAAAATGAGAAGAACATGATCAATTTGTCTTTAAATCTTCTTATGATTGGCTGTAAGAGGTGGTATACACTTTTGGGAGGACATCAAGTGATGTCCTAAGGCTATGAGAACATGTTCTTTTCTTTCAACCTTGAGGTATGAAACCAACATCTCCCAGAGTACTCCAACCCTGTTAAGTTAATCTATGTGCTAGCTTCCTTCTTGATTTATTTTCTCTCTTGTTATGTTGGCAAAAGTATTGGGTCAGTATACTCCAAATATCTATGTGGAGTTGTGTACATATGGTATACCTCTAATATACCAATGTATACCCTTTCATATACCCCCTGAATATCCAGTGTATGTTGAGTTTTACTGTGCATTGATGATTATGAACATTCAAATATCTTATTCCTTCTTCTTTCTTCTAAGGATTTGTATGTTGGGATAACATTTTTTTTGCACCAAAATTTTGTGCTTGATGTGATTAGCATGCTTTTCTTTCTTTCCTTTTTTCTCCTTTCTTTTGGCTTGCTTGAAGTATTTCTAGATATATTGATGTATGTATATCTCATATGCACATTATACCAGTGAGTATATATGTGTATACCTATAGTATATCTCTTGTATATGTTGGATTATGATAAGACGTTTTCTGATTTGATGCTTCCCTCCTTCTGTTGTTGAAATATACAACCCAATGTACCTTGAATCCCTTCCACTATACAGAGGTTTATACACTTAGTATACATTGAGTATACAAGCATATACTCAACAAATATCTTTGAATATTCAGGAATTTCGTGTTGTATTAATCTTTGTTGGTTGATTGTTCTCTTCCTTTCCTCTTTCTTTCAATGACAAAATGATATACAACCAGATATACTTTGTGCAGCTAGTATACAAGATGTTATGTATGCTCTGCAGAAGTGTATACATAATATACTAGTCGTATACTTGACATATATCAGGGTCGTATTATGTGATAAGTTTAAGTTGTTTCTTTTGAACATTATTTGTTAAGCGCAGATGCCCTCTAACCAGCCCTTTTCTTTTTCCCTTTGCATGACATACTTTTTCCTTTATATATATATATATATATATATATATATATATATATATAAAAGAATGATTTGTATTATTGAAAGGCAAACGATTCTAAGATCGTTAGAATAGTAGAAAGACCCACTTTAAATGAGACCTAATTCAACTTTCAAAAACTGATTTTCTCTTAAAAGTGTCCCAAAACAGATTTTACGGGCTTGGAAATTTCTTTTAAAAGGATAGGCAATACATTTTAGAACAAACTGATTTTTGAGTGTGTTTGGTTCAGAAAAGTAAATATAAAGTCATTTAATCCTTTTGGACAAGTTCAATTCCCTTACTACTAAATTTCAAAACGATTTTTACAAGTTTCTCTTTTCAAAAAATATCATAAATAAACATGCAAGGGAAAGATTTTATTCTTGTCTTATACATATCCTTTAAACACATTTTTAAGCAAATATACTTTTTAGCCACAGTTTTAAAACCCGTAGGTCAACTACATGTGCGGATTCCTTCCGAGGTGCCTAACACCTTCCTCGGAGAATCACCTAAACCCTTATCCGAACTCTGGTACTTTTTAAAAGGTTTTTAGAAAACAACATTAAACAAGCGATTTTTCTAATTCTCATAATTAATTAGGCGGTGACTCTGTTAAACCAACAAAGAGTCAAATTGTGATAGTAGCCTTTATGTTCGCATAAAAGTGAACTGTAACATCTCCTGTTAGGGCTTTGAGGGTACGGGAGAAAGAAAGAAGAAAAGGAAAGCAAAAGTAGAAGAGAGAGATATAGGGAGAGGGAGAGAGAGAGAGAAAGGGGGTCACCTACCTGTCGCCGGTGGCCTGTGGACTCCCTAGATGAGTCCACATCAGTGTTAGATAAATTTTAAATTGAGTTAAAAGAGTTTTGTTTCACATTAAATGCAAGTTTCTTCAAGAGATTGATGAACATGATTGACCAAACAAATAGTCATTTAAGCATGCATATGATATCAATGTCAATCATGTTCATCATGGGGAACTTGCATTTCATGTGAAACAAAACTATTTTACCCAATTTAAAACTTATCTCATTTATTATTCATCTAAAACTAGTGTGGATTATGAAATTGCTGTCTACGAACTTAGTTTTTTCTCTCTAAAAATCTCAATCCCCTAGAAAGCTCACTCCTTTCAAGGTTCTTAATGACAGATCCAATCCTACCAATCCGAAAACCACCCAAGCTACCGGATCCACCTATCACCACTGTGCCAATTCCCAACACGAAAAATCGAACTTCAAAGAAAACTTACTTGAAAATGAGTATGGGGTGAACGCATCCCTCAGCTCTAACTTCTTCACGGACTCTCTGATGGAAGTTGTACTGTCTGAAGAAGAAAACAATTTAGAATATTTGTTATATAAAATTTCACTTTCAAGTGAAGATTGCTACAGAATCTACCACCTTGGCGTTACTCAGTGATTGTTAAACTCCAAGGGAAAAGGATCTTACACCACTTCTTAAAAAGGAACATCCAAGATCTATAGAAACCATTGGAAAAATTTTCCCTTATCAATCTGGGAGCAGATAACTTCTCATATTTAGAATCTTTCTGCGGTGTGCTCCGTTTACTATTCTTTCGTACTTTCTTCTTTTTACCACGCGATAGGTCAGCGAAGCCTGAGTAGGCGCGGAGAAGGAAAGCCCAAACACTTCGGCCTAACGGGAAGTAAAACTTGAAAAAGAAGAAAATATGATCAAGGCCCTGGTTCATTTTTGGACATTTTCTATCAGTCCAAAAATAGAAACCAAATTTCGTGGCATGCACCTTTTACGGCTGTATGGATCCAGCTGCCTCAACTGCCAACGGAGTTCTACGATGCTTCTATCCTAGCAAAGATCGGAATAAAGTAGGAAATTTATTAAAGATTGATGCTTGCACATCCTCAACCCTAAGAGGAAGATATGCTAGGCTTTGCGTAAAAATTCCTTTAGAAGTCCGATTTTACCTTATGTATTAATTGGATCTTACAAACAAAACATCATTTATGAAGGGGACAAGTTCCTATGTAAAACGTGTGAACTATTAAGGTATTCAACCAATTGCTATGTCCATATCCCACTAAAAACCACCCCCCAAACACTTGTCCACCATGCCCAAAAATAGCCCAGAAAGGGACAAGTCAGAAGGCAATTGGCAAACGGTTGCTTTTCCCGAAAAAGAAAAAATCCACTTCTGAATCCAGTCCCACAACGAGTAAAGTTCAACCATGCTTTGGTATCAATGCCGATTCATGTAAGTATCTCAATATCCAAAAACTTAAATATAAGAGTCCTTCATTTGCATTTGTTTTTTTTTTCTGAAAATCTTAGATGCTGAGAAGGTTGAAAATAAAAAATAGCCACTACAAGAAACTATAGAAATCGCAACAAATTTTTTTATATTTGGCAACAAACTTAGTTTTATTGTTGGCAAATAATTTTTTTGTTGCTAAAAAAATTAATTTTGTTGCCATAATATTAATTATTGTTGCAAAATGTACTTTTGGTAACAAAAAAAAATTGTTGCACGTTGTTGCAACAGCCATTGGGAAAAGTTCATGCAACAAAATATTTTTTTTGTTGCCAAAATTACTTTTTACAACAATAATCAATCTATGACAACAAAAAAAAATTTGTTACCAAATATAGTTTTTCTTGTAGTGAGCTACCTCAGTAATTCCCACCCAAAATCACTTTCAAGCCCTTCAAAATAAGCCAATGGTTTTGAAAATTCGAATAATCATAATAAAAATTATAAAATTAATCAAAAAGATCTTAAAATCTGCATGAATGATCTTCGCACTCCTTCCAACACGTTAACCACCAACGTGTCAACTTCCCAACAGACCAATAGTAATATTTCCCTTGGTTTAATCACTGGTAATAATATTTCATGTACCAATAAGGATGACTGTTACACCCCTAACAGTAATATTATATTGTAAACATGATACCTCTGTGGATCGTCCAAATGTGATCACTTACTTAATTAATTTGAACAATACGCTTTCAAATACTAATCCTTCACAACATGTGTCAACACTATCTGACCACGTGTCTAATACAAAATCTGATAGTGATATCAATAAATGGGATACGCTATTCCACTCCAGTTCCATGCAAATTCACAATACCGTCATTAGCTCTATACCTACTGGTTCATCTACTGATCTTTCCAGTCCTTCTATTTCTTATAAAAATGTTCACTCCCAAAATGCCTAGAATTCCACTAACTCTTCGAAGGATATAAAGGTTAATCCAACTCCTAAGACACCAAAGGGTCCAAGCAATGGAGAACTTAATTACCCCCATTTCCACCTTAACTACCCCCATCAACCACTCATCTTCACTTCTCCACCACTACCACAGAATCACCAACCCCTCTCATGGATGAAAATGGGTCTGATAGGTCATGCAGTGTCCTTTAACCTAGTGATAAATGGACAGAAAACTGTGATCCTATTATAAAACCAACACTATCTAGCTCAATTAGTCAGCAAAGGAATGAGACTTTCAATGAACAATTATTTCAACAAATTTGGGCCCAGAATATATATCCCCCAACCACTGGCCCCAAACATGAACAATCATTTTGGTCAAAATAATGAACAAATCACATTGATCATAATAATTATATCAAGATTAAAAGTATAAGTACATTTAATGAAGAAGTTGTTTTATATATTCACTGCAAAAACACTTATCTCTACTTGGTCCGATCAATACATACAAAATGTACTAGAACAAGAAGTCGGAACTATACCATTTCCATAATGAAGATAAATGATATTTAATCTTGTGCTACAATCATACCGATGACTTTGTTGAATTTTCATCTTAGATCGTGGATACAAACTTTATACTTATAAGAGTCGATGATTTTATCTTCTGTGTATAAGCTAAATTAAACTCTATACACTAAATCATCTACGTACTATATAAGTAATGGACACACATACGAATACATGATCTATCTAAATCATTATTAAAAATTGAATAAACAATTATTCTATAACATATTACACACATACGAATACATGATCTATCTAAATCATTATTAAGAATTGAATACAATTATTCTATAATAAATACTATATCCAAACACATTATTAATAGTATATATCTCAACCATCTCCCACTTAAACTTTTAATCATGACAATTGTTAGACTATACCATATCTATATACGCATGCTTAATTATATATACCCAACAGTTAAAGAAAATGAATGTCAATACCTATAATATCCGAGCTGCTTATGGTAACCTAAATGTCCTACGGGACAATAGCTCTAGGAGTGTATGGTAATGTTTCCAGTACTTTGGCAAATCAGTTTGCTCCTCAGAGCAATACTGACGTTATGTAATATTTATACTGTTTTAGCATGTATATAAAAGTATTCGTATTTCCTCAAAAGAAAAATACTAGTGTGGAGTATAGCCTCTTAATTATCCTATATATTATAATATAGGATAATTAAGAGGGTATAATCCACACCAGTGCTTTTTTAATTGACTACTTTTATATATAGTAATATAATTTTTTTTCCTCATATAGTAATATAATTGAATAATATAAAGTACAAAGCTCGTTCTTTCCGTTCAACTACTTGCACAGCAGCATCTTTAGACTGATGGAAGCATAAAATGATATAAGAATTAATATATGATGAGAAGATTTTTGGGGAAAGATATCACGGATGTCCCCTCAAGCAAAAAATATTACTCGTCCATACGTCATTATTTTTGAACCCCCAGAAAAAATTAAAAATATTTACCCGAGATGCCCCCAGTAATCCCAGTTATGATACCAAAATGGTATATAAATATACTGAGATGGTATCATGGAAGATGCTTCAGTCCTTCTCTTAGTCCATAATACCATCATGGTATATAAATATACTGAGACGGTATTATGGATGATCATGTTCGTATACCGTAATGGTATAATGAAGAACTGCTTCAGTCCTTCAATGAAACACTCCTCTATGATACCATCGCCTTATATACATATACCGTGATGATATCATGAAAGACTGCTTCAGTGCTTTAATGAGGCACTCCTCAGGACCATGATACCATCATGATATATAAATATACTGAGATGGTATCATGGAGGATTGTTTCAGTCCTTCTCTTAGTTCTCCATGATATCATTGTAATATATAAATATATTGTGATGGTATCATGAAGAGGAAAGGGTTTGGCCGAGGGGTATGCTGGGTAAATACTTTCAGCCGGTGGGGGTTTGGTAGGGGGCATGGGCAGGTAAATATTTTATATTTTTGGGGGCAATTTGTGATGTTTACCCAAGATTTTTTTGGTCTGTATTCAAACATGGGCCAAAACAATAAGAGCTCATTTTGGATGCGCTTATGACTTTTGACTTATAAGCCAAAAGTCATAAGTCAATTAGGAATGGGCAATTCGCAGGATTGCCCTTCCTTTGGGATGGTCTTTAGTTTTTGCCCCTCAAAATGTTGGTCTTTCATTTTTGCCCTTCGCGTTGCAATCCTGAGCTTCGCGTAGAAATCATGAGGTCCTGGGTTCGAATTTCCACTCAGGCATAAATTTTAAAAAAAAAAATCGCGAAGCAAGACTTAGGTCGCATGTATACCGGACCCGGCATAACTATTACGCCTTAAGGAAAAGTTAGGGGCATACTTTTAGTTATGCCTTAACTAAAAGTATGCCCCATAAGGCATAACTAAAAGTATGTCCCATAAGGCGGAACTTTAGGCATAACTAAAAGTTTGCCTTATAAAGCAAAGTCTATGTCTCAAGGAAAACTTATGCCTTATGAGGCAGACTTTTAGTTAAGGAAGAATTCTGCCTTATGGGCAGACTAGTTAAGGCTTAACTAAAAGTTTGCCCATAAGGCATTAGTATGCCGGGTCTGGCATACACGCGACCTAAGCCTTGTCTTGCGATTTTATTTTATTTTTAATTTATGCCTGAGCGGGGGTTCGAACCCAGAACCTCAGGTATAAGGCCATTTTTCAAGCCAAGGGTAAAACTTAAAGACCACAAATATGAGGGACAATATTTAAAACCACCCCAAAAGAAGGGCAATCTGCGCAATTTTTTTATTATGAATTATAGCTTATGTTTTTTGGCTTATTTTTGTTGTTTTGACTGAAAAATAAGTACTTAATCCAAACACTACAAAAGTGCTTAAAAGCACCTAAAATAAGCCAATCCAAATAGAGGCTCTAAAACTATAGACATGGACCCTTTTTTTTCCCAATTTTTATCTTTAAAATCCATTCACATTATAGACTTTCTCATTTTTATTAGATTACTAATTAATGTTTATTGTGAAATTTTACCTCTAACTGCTTAATAAGTGACCTGATTGTGAAAAGCTTTTACATCATCAGTATATAAAAGTTATACTCTTCAGATATTTGAGGTCTAATATGCGAACTAAGATTGTGTATTCAAGTATCGCTAATAGCATCACCAAGACGTGTGGTCTAAGGTTCAATCGAAGCATATCAGATTACAGAATGATGACTTCATGCTTAGATTCTAAATTTTAGATTTCTAAACTTGAAAAATGACGTAAGTGATAAATGGAATCGTTTAGTAGACGAGAATTGGAGGAAGCTATAGGTATTATTACAGCTCAATCGATTGGAGAATCGGGTACTCAATTAACATTAGAACTTTCCATACCAGAGGAGTAGTCACGAGGGTACTACTAAAAATGTGCGAGCCCCTTCCAATGAAAAAATAAAATTTAAAGAGGATTTGGTTCATCCAATACACGACTACACATCATGGGCATGCCCTTTTTATGTTCTATAGATTTGTATGCAACTATTGAGAGTGAAGATATTCTACATAATGTGAATATTCCACCCAAAAGTTTGGTTTTAGTTCAAAACGATCAATATATAGAATCAGAACAGGTAATTGCTGAGATTCGCACAGAATATCTGCTTTGAATTTTAAAGATAAGGTTCGAAAACATATTTATTCTGATTCAGAATATATATATATATATATATATATCCTCCTCTTATCTTAGGGGTAATCAAGTTGATACTTGTGGATTTATGGGGGACATCAAGTTGAAGGAGGGTTGCAGAAAGATAAAATATGCACTTCACTTTACGACATTGGATGGAAGCTCTCACTGTTCCCTTCTCTCATCCTCTTCCCTAATTCCCCATGTAATTTTAACGAATTTTTTTTAAACAAAGAGGTATTGGTGGAACAAGTCCCTAGCAACATGAGCTGAAGTTAAACTATTATGATGTGAATAATAACCTGAGAATCAAGGAACCAAAGTTATAGATAGTTCAATAGCACATGCTCATCATAATAGGTGATATATAAAATCAAGTAGTTGAAAAGGAGTTTCTCACTCTTAGGATGGTGCAATTACATGCTATTGTCAACTATTTATGATATTGGACATGACTTAGTAAGTCTTTTTCAATCTACTGGAATTTCAACTTCCATCTTCAGATCAGAGCTGCCAAGAATCTGCAATATCGTAACTTTGTCAATATCATTCAACCAAACAGAAGAATATTAGAAATTAGAACGTCGAAATTTCCAATTTGAAAGTAATTTCTAATTTACTTTTCACACACACAGATAATCTGAACGGATGATACAGATCAAAAGTCACATTATAACGTTGATTCTGATGAGCTACGTTGCTCAAATTCTTCAAAAGAGTCAACGGGTGCATCTCGGGTCCTCCAAAAGAAGTGATTCTTGGAGGATCCGACACGAGTGCAGCAGCAAATTCGGAGAGTATGAGCAACTTAGCCGATGAGTAACGATCATGTAATGATGCAAGTGACACGCTGGAGTTAAAAATGTAACATAACAGTGTATTGCTCATTTTCTGATATAAGCAGCACGCACAGGAGTTAAAAGATGAACATGAAAAACTGTGAGACTGCGGACCAAATTTAAAAGTTAGCATATTTGAACACCTACAAATTGTTGTGACATCGATTACTCATCAAAAGCTCATACAAATTAACGTGGCTGCCTTTAACACCTCTATAATTGTACTATAAGTCCTAGCGGACCTTTATGAACCTTCTTGCTCTATACTGAACCAATGTCTGTTCCCCTTAATCAACAGAAACACCAAATCTTGAAAGCTTTTAAAACAAAAAATTTACTCTTTTGGACCCCATACAAGTTTGTTTTGACAGCAAGCAGAATTAATTAGAATTTTCATCTCAACTTGCCTACATGCCCTTCTATAGTGAACTAGTGCCTATCCTCACGCTACCCACTTCTCCCCCTAAGAAACAAGTAGGAAAAGAAAAAATCAACCCCCAATCCTCTGATCGAGAACCTTGCTCTCAATTTTCGCTATGGCACCAATGGCCAACGGATGGAATAGAGAAATTATGGCATGTCGTGACCATTTACTAGAAAGACAAAATTTTAAGCCGTAGTTTTAGTCATGTAAAAGTCTTTTAACTCCTGAACCAACTGAATGAACAATTTTGGATGTTGAACTGTTTGTGAAATAACCTGTGAATTTGCAATGAGCCTTCTTTTGTAGGTGATTGGGAGATATAGCTGTTTGATCAAGAAGTACTCCGAGAATACCAACAATTATTGCTCCTAAAGCCAAAATACATAAGAGAAAAGCTCTGTAGATGTCTAGATAATTTTAGTGTGAGAAAAGGGTGTGTGTCTGTGTAGTTTTCTGTACATAAAAACCAAACATCACGGGAGATCTCAGTTTGCATGAATTTCAGCAGCTCTCAGGTTTATATTTAGCGATGGTAGTTCCAATTTTATTTTATTTTTTGATAAAGGTAACATGATAGTGTTCCTCTACCAAAATTAAAAGACGTATTTGCAACCCCATCAAAAGCTGCTTGGCAGTAGATATGGAAATGCTCAGTGGCGGACCCAGAATTTAAGGGTCGTGGGTGCAACTAAAAGATAACTACATTTAATATTGTTATTACCAAAAATGAAATGTTGACCAACAGGTTCGAACACAGGTCCCCTTCCACCCAAGCCTTTAAGTTCCACTTGGAAATCAAAGCACCCAACTGTCTTATTCGTTTCCAGGGTGCTTTTTTAACATTTATACCCAAATTTCATATATTTCTTATATAACTATACCTAGTCTACGTTGGATTTAACGGGCGCTGGAGCACCACGAAAAAGCACATAGGTCCGCCCCTGGAAATGCTTTAATCTTATTCATAACATTTCAAACTCAACCCACAACAAGGAGCCTTAGTAGTTTATGGTTTTGCTTTTCATCAGGTACCAGGTACCTTGTACTTCTCTTTCATAACAATCTATGCTTGCAAATATATTTGATGTTTATGTCCAATATGGAAAGAATAAGAAAATGCAAGGGTCTCTCCATGGTTAAACTATATCAAGCATCGCTGCCATAACAGTAAAACAAAAGGGGAAAAGTTAAATCTTTTGTTTAATCTGACATTTACCATATTATATCCTCAAAGGTGACTAGAGGTAAGGTGAAACTTTATCATGGCGTGTCTAGAGCACCATCAAAAAAGGTGTCAAAGATAAATCAGAATCTTGCGAGAAGAAACAGATAATCTGAGTGTCAAACAGCCAATATTTACCTTCAGGAAGTCAGATTGGACTAGTGAAGAACCCTTGCTGTATCCTGCTTCCTCAAGAACACGCGTCAAAACTTGCTGCATAGACAGACAGAAAAATGGAATTGCTGCATAAAACTGAGAATTGCAGTTAATTCTTTCTCAAACACTCATAAGATGTTGACAAACTACAATTTGATTTTTTTTTTTTTTTTTTTTTTTTATGAAAGTGTTGTACCAAGTAGCTTGCACGCACCTCGACTAATCCATGGCACCAAACATATGTATCAGATAACTCTATCTAACAAGGCTTAGATAGATTAGAAGAAATCACCTAACTATTTTGTGTTTGCTAGGATTTGAACCCAAGTCTTCATGGTTCATTCTAGGATCATTAACCGTTAGGTGACGCCTTTTTTTACCGAGCTTGTCTTTAACTTATGGCAAACATCAAAAGAAAAGGAAACTCTAAAAAGTGAAAGAATGATTTTAACTTGTAAATGTTTTCAAGGGGATTCCCTATGCCTCCTTTTCAAAAGGATAGTTAACAAAATCCAAGTAAAATATCTGTTAAATGCAATAAACCCAACCAACCAAAAAAAAAAAAATCCTTGTCTACAAGTTTATGGGCTAGTTGTTTAATATCTTCTAATGATGATATAGTGCAGAATATATGAGTTAATTTGACTGCTTTCGGCAAAGCTTCAGTCACTACTTCACTGCATTATTACATGCAACACAGGAGATTACTCCTGTACTTCTATGGTGGGATTTATAGACAACTTCATTGATTTACAGACAGACCAACTAAAAACCTTCTGTCTGCAATTCTTGGAATCATTAACCTTATGTGGCCTAGTGGTCAATGAAGTGATTACCATGAGGTCTCAGGTTCAATTACTAGAGGAAGCAAAAAATACAAGGTGGTTTCTACCCATCTATCCAAACCTTGATGGATAGAGTTACCCGATACCAGTTCTGGTGAGAGGTAGTAAATATCCCATGGAATTATCCGAGATGCGTGCAAGCTAGCCCTGACACTACGGTTATTCAAAAAGAACAATAACCCCATAGCCCTTTCCAGTATCTCTGCCAGTATCAAGTCCTATAGATCTCCATTTTACCATAGTGCAACTATTGGCTAGATGTAAGCTCCTTACATAAAAAAGTTACGAGGTAATAAAGAGAATGCAGAGACTTAATGCCTTGATGTCATTTATCTGAGTATCTTTTCCAAAACGGAAGCAATTAAAAGTAAGATATGAAGAAACTGCACCTATTTCCCCACACTTTTCAGTTCTCATCAGAAAAAGATCATAAGAAACAAGAAAAATCGGAAAAATAAAACACAAATACTACCTCTCTTTGAACCTCAGATATAAATGATCCAGTTAAATCCTGCAAGACCTCCAGCATATCATTGAATGACACCTTTCCATTCCCATCGGAATCATAAACCCTAAATATAACTGGAAAATAAGAAAGAATGATAGCATATGAGCGACAATTAAACAGAAGCAAGTAAAGTTGAGCGAAAAGGAGATCGGATTTACGCATTTCAAAGAGACAATCAAAGCGGAAAAAGAATAATGCCCTTACATTCAACCTTTTGTTGCAAGCTGGCACGAGCACTAAATGCTGATAAGAATGCCACAAATTCTTTGAAATTTAACCCATCTGCCATCCTTAGTAACCTCTACATTAAGACGAAAAGATGAATAAATTACCCCTTAATAAACCAAGTTTTGTTGTGGCAGAATTTGCCAAACTGCGTTTGACCAAAAACTCAAAGAAGTGATATACTAAAAGAGGCACACAGAATCGAAAAGTTATTTACATTTGCGCCAAACCGGCAGTTAAGAGAAGAGAAAGAGAGAAAGTGAGCCGCGAACTTCTAACTTCATTTCTCAACGTTCTAAAGAAATACAGTAGTATTTTTATCAATGCTCGATGAGAACAGAAAAGGAGGAGAGAGATCAGCGAACTGTTAGCCTACTAGCATAACCTTTCTATTGATGAATCAATGCACCTTTAGGGTGTGTTTTGTATGGAGGAAAACATTTTCCAGAAAATATTTTTCAATTTTCCCATGTTTGGTTGGCTAAATGTTTTGGAAAACAAGTTCAAAATGACTTCCCTAATGAAAGTAGGGAAAACAAGTTCCACAAGTGGCATTCCACATTGATTGTGTCCTCCCCACCCTCCAACACACCTCATCTTCACCCCACCCCCATAACCCCATCCCCACCACCCCACATCCCTACCCCCACCTCCCATAGTATTTTCGTCTAGATTATATATAAATGCTTTTAGGATAAAATTTCTTTGCTTACGTATCGGACACAAGAAAATAAGAGCCTGTTTGGCCTAGCTTATAAGTTGCTAAAAACAACTTATAAGCTGTTTTCAGCTTTTTTGAGTATTTGGTTGGCTAGCTTATAAGCCATTTTGTGCTTAAAATAAGCGCAAAAAAATAATTGGGCCCGTTTGGCTTAGCTTAAAAAAAGCAGCTTATATGCCAAAAAAAAATAAGTTGGGCTACCCCAATTTTTTTTTTTTTTTGGCTTATAAATTGTTTTCAGCTTATAAACTGCTTTTTTTAAGCCCATCCAAACAGGCTCTAAGTATGAAATCCAGTTATTTTCCTGGAAAACATTCTCATTCATACCGAACACACCCTTAATCTCTATTTCATTTTCCACTCCAAAACCTTCTCCGTTCCGACATACCTCTAGCTCTTCAGCAAGAAACCTATGTTTTTCTTAGAATTATCTTCTCATTCTCCCTTACATCTCTAATTTTGGTCTTGGCTGATCTTCAACCAGGTCTCCTGTTGTTATCGTTCACAGATTGGATCATCTTCCGATTCTACTTACTTCAAACACTTTGAACTTATAACAAATAGTCTCACGAATTTGCATTCCCAACTTTTTCTAATCTGAAAGATTGAAACTTTGTTCAGTTTATCAGAGGGGTATGTTTCTTTCAGACACAAAAAGCACCCCCCCACAAGCACCAAATAGTACAATAATACCATAGAAACTATTCCCTCATTATAATGTCCTTGAGGGGACAACCAGTGGAGGAGTCACATTTGTCCAACTGAAGCCAATTGACACCACTTTTAGTGCCTACTTTATATGTTGAATCCCCTCGGCTTCTTCATTAATTTACTTCTTGGGATATTAGCACTTTTAGTCCCTCAAATATTATCCATAAATTCTAATTTTGCTCCTTGTGATTTCTAGTTGAAGCACATTTAGCCTTCAATTAATTGATGTGCACTTTTGACCACTCAAACTATGAATCTTCACAAATTTAACAAACTATTAAGTGCTAAGCCATTCAATTATCGACGTATTCTGTTAAATTTGTATTGTTACTCCATATTGAGGGGATACAGTTCCAAAAATAGTCAAAATATCACATATTTCCTATATAAAGGGATCAAAGACACATACTTTAGCTATTGGAGGTTAAACATGCTTAGCCAAATATTACGAAGGACCAAAACCAGAATTCATCAATGACTGCCCTTTACTTCTTTATATTTTGAATTCTTTTTGTGAAAATCCTGCCTCCGACACTAGGGGCAACAATTTCAAAGTAAAAGTGAAAATAACTAATCCATGATTTTTACTGCATTTTGGCTGCATTTGCATGCTTTAATTCACAAAACTATACTTACAAAATCCTGAAAGCAGTATTTACATAATCATATAGGGAAGATCGGATGAGGAGTTGCACAACTATATAGGAAATTATACAAAAGCAAATTTTTTTAGCATGAAACTAGCACATTAAACAATTAAAACCTGAGAAAGAGGATTGACAGCAAATTCAGGCACTGAAAGAAACTCTTCTCCAGAGATAAATCCACACCCATTTCTATCCAATTGGCAAAACCTCTCGTACAATGAAAGAATCTCCTGTTGAGAAACTAAAACCCCACAAAATAAAATAAAATAAAATTACAAATTTAGTAAGTAATGATTAACAAATACTCATTTACAGATTGATGTATATACACTGCTGGAAACTAAAACCCCACAAAAAAAAAAAAAAAAGGGATCACAACTTTATTAACAAATAACCTTGTCAAGATTAACAACAACAACATAGCCAGTGCCCCATAAGTGGGTCTGGGAGGGTAGGATGTCCGCAGATCTTACCCCTATCTTTGTGAGGTAGAGACTCTAATTCTGATAGAAACTCAGCTCAAAAAAAAAAAGTATCCAACACAAGATTAAAAAAAAAAAAAAAAAAGTAGACGGCAAAATAGCAAGATACAGGATAAAAGCAGCAACAAATAGAACCTTTTAAAGATTGATATATATTACAGTAATATTTAACAATCTCCTGGTGGAAAACTAAAACCCCACCAAAAAAAAAAAAAAAAAAAAAAGGATCACAACTTTAGTAACAAATACCCTTTTAAAGATTGATATATACATACATGCATACACTGTGTGTGTGTGTTTATATATATTAGAAGGTCCTGTCCTGCTGGGAAAACAGCACAAAAAAAAAAAAAAAAAAAAGATCACAACTTTAGTAACAAATACCCTTTTAAAAATTGTTACATACATACAAGTGTGTGTGTATGTGTAAGTCTAAGAATTTCCTGTCTGCTCACTGACTGATCCAGGATTTTCACCCAGGAGTTCCGGAAAAAACAGTAAAAGCTAAATATAAAAAAAAAAAAAATTGTTCCTGAGAATCGAATCTAAGATGCTAGAGAAAAATTTTAAACACCCTAAATTACTTGAGCTAACCTTTTACATTTGTTCAGTTATTCAAAAGATAATATATTTGTACATGAACACTACAAATCTATACTGTTATTTTTTGCTGAACACCCTCCCCCCTAAAAAAAAAAAAAAAGGATCACAACTTTAGTAACAAATACCCTTTTAAAGATTGAATTTGTATAGACAGAAATATATACGTATATACATACATGTGTGGTTGCAGTGTTCTTGAACTTCTTCAATGTCATATTGAGTCAGCAAAGAAGAAGCATTGCCCATTGTTGTAAATGAAGGAAATTGAAAAAAACTAATGAAATGGGGTTACTATAATTTTGATAATTTTGGTAAGCTGAAAATGTGAGTAATAATTCAATGACTCTATAATGTGATTGATCATTTTTGGCATTGGTTTCAACAACTTTTTCAACTAATTTCTGGCATAGGTAGAGTGTGCATTTATTTTGGGTACTTTTATATTGCACAAAAGATCCCCTGATTTTGATCATAATTACAAAGAATTTCCAGTTACTGTCTAAAATTATGAAAACAACCCTGATTGTAAGAATATCATTGTCTTCTTTAACTTTAAATTACATGCTTCTGTATAGTAGACTAGTGTCATTTGGCTTACAAAATTCAATTTATAGATATTTTGTTTAACATCAATTTGATACTTTCAATAGACTTCTATCCGAAAGTTAAGGGGAAACATTTTTTTAGTTTATATCTTAGATTTTTTTTAAAAATAATAATAATCAAACACTGTCCTTTCTAATTGCTATTTTACTTAAATATTTTCAGACTAAACTCTCCGATGATCCAAATTCGGCTTTTCATATGTTAAATTAATTTCATTTGGTTTTTTGAATTAAACTTACTTAATTTTTACCAAAAAGTATTACAATATTCAATTAATGTCAGAAATATTTACTACGAAAAAATATTATTGTATGATGAAATCAATAAAATTAACTTATAAATAAATATAAATAATTAAAACCCTTGATATTACAAGGTATTTTTGCAGATATTTTCTCAAATATAACACACGAAAAAAATATTGAAAAGTCCATAAAATTAAATTGTTCTTACTTTAAGCTTTCATTTTCCTTCCAAAAGATGCATGTTAAAAAATAACATCTTTTTCTTTTTCTTAATTTAATAAATCATTTTATGAAATTCACATTGTAATAAATTTTTCATGTTGAATTTAACTATTTTGTCTTTGATTATACGGTATTTTGCAAAATATTTTAATATTAAAAAGGTAAAAAAATATACTCCACTTTTTGCAATTGTTTAGTATTATTACTGTTTGGTTTCTTTAACTACAGTGTTTTTATAACTATAATATTTTATAGTTCCTCTTTTAATATAGTAATTTATTAGATAAGTTTTATGTTGAAAGCGTGAGCACGAAAAATTTGATTAATTAACTAACGTACTTCAGACTATAATTTACAATTTCAATTCATTTTTAAGTATATTTAACAATGATAATCTATTTGTATTTATTCTTTTGATTTAAAACCTAATCTTACCTTAAGTAAAAAATTTATTAATTACTTATTTTTGCCAGCATGTACGATACAAAATTACAGGAGAAAATAAAAAACTTTATCTATAACCGGAAGAATAAAAATTTTAAATAGCAAATGATAATTGGTAATTAACATCAACAAATAATAAATAGTATTATAAAAATAATATTTTAATTCAATAATTAAGCCTATATTATAGAATTTGATTGACATGATAACTATATTCTTTAAGCGTCTATAATAAATTCTTAAGGAAAAATATAATTTTAAACAAATTTAAAATATTTCTCATAAAAGACTCAAATATGTATAAGCATATTTTGTGAGGACTACTAATCTTTTCCATGACATCAACATCTTTAGTGGCATAAAAAAGCCCTTAAGGTTCTCAAAATTTACCAAAATTTGTAAGAGTTCACAAAGTAATAAAAACTTTAATTAGGGGTAAAATGTCACGACCCAACCCCGTAGGCCGCGACTGGTGCCCTACTTGGACACCCAAACAGGCTTACATACCGGATCGTCGTATCAAAGACTTAATCAAACTTAACATACGTAAAATACTGAAAACAAATATCACTTTAAGCGGTCGCCCGTACAGAACATCATATCCAAATCTGATAGGTTGGCGGAATACACATCGCCAGATATATACACATATACAGACAAATGGGCCGTTTTGGCCATAATAGCAAACGGGGCCGCATTAAGACGCAGATCATAATCACAAACGAACAAACATGACCCATGACCCACATATATGACTACAGGCCTCTACAAATCATAACAGAAACATATGGCGGAACAGGGCCCCGCCGTACCCAAATAGCCATATATATAGAGAGAGAGAGAGAGAGAGAATATGCATAACAGAAGATATGTACCAAAAATATGAGCTCCGGATCAAAAGGAGTAATCCAAGTGGCAGAATATATATCCTATACTGGAGGATCACCAAAACGAGTGTCCGTACCTGCGGGCATGAAACGCAGCCCCCGAAGAAAGGGGGTCAGTACAGAATATGTACTGAGTATGCAAAGCATGAAATACAGAAATCCGAATCATAACTGAAGTGTGGAGTACAGAATATGGATACAGAATCGGTATATCAAAACCTGTACTGAAAATATATATGTATATCATGCAAATAAAAAATCATGCATGGGGCTCAGGAACGTGGTCGCCACTCCGACGCTGGCGCCACAACACATCATACTCCAGAAAGTTTCAAATCTCCGTACAATCTCCGAACATATCATATCATCAGAACATATCGTATCATCAGAACACATCATACGCCATGTCACATCATAACGCCGTACATAAGCGGTACCCGGCCCTACGGCGAGGTCTCGGGAACCGTAACACATCATACTGCCGAATATCACATAGTGCGCACGATCACAAAACCGGCCCGGGATCCGGCGAACGATACCATAGTAGTAACCACGAGCGGAGTAGTGCGGAAACCATATGCATATACATATTTAAATGAATTCCAAGACTCGACGAATAAATACATATACATACTGATATTAAAAGGCTCAAGGTAAGCATCGAGTCCATTGGAATTAGTAAACAAAAGTTACGAACTTTCAAATTACAGAACTTTCGAAAAACACATCATAAGTCACTTTCTGAAAATTTAGTATCTTTTTTTTATTGAGGAACTTTCAAATAACATTATAGAGTACTTCAAACGGAGCCTTAGAATCATATGCACATATTCGAAATATACATATCCAAACTTATGCCATATCAAATATATTTCGAACCATATCCGGAAACGTATCGACTAATACTTCAAACATCATAAGCACGTGACAAGTCATATGGAATAGTTTATGGAAATCAAAGACATAGGTCATCCTAGTGACTTTGGGAGTAGAATTTTCTTTAGCGCATGCATATATGTCATTCATTTATTTCATAAGGGTCGTGCCAAAAAGGAAAAACGGTAAGCTTTACATACCTCGATCGCTCACTACCAAATCTCGATCCCTCGCCAAACAAATCCCGACTCAAGTCTCGGGCTCTCCAATATCTACAATAATATTATCAATTACCCAAAAATTAGCTACTAGTACTTAGAATTTTAATTCTAATTAGTATTTGTCTACCGAAATTTCGGCAGCACCTCCCCTGTAAATTCAACATCCCCGAGAATTAAACTCAGTCAAATTCATCAACAACCATACCAACAACCAAACCAATAACATCGAAAACCAATTTAAAACGCATTCCACATTAGTAACCTTCCTTTCCAACATAATTCATCAACATTCAACTCAATCACGAATTTTCAAGCCGATATCGATTCTTACATGTCCACTACCAATTCAAGATCATTCAAGTGCAATTCAAACGCATTTCATACCATTTTACAAAGTATACAAAAATCCAACAAGACTAGAATTCATCCGAAATCTCCAACCTTCGACACAGCATTCACAACACATTTTTCATCTTCCCATTTCATCGACAACAACCACAATTTACACCTTAACAATTCCATTTCCATAATTACATAAATTTACAATAAAATCACAAAATTTCCTATAACAACTTAACAACAATTTTCATGCCAACTTAAACTAGAATTCTTCCATTTGCATAAAAAGGCCATTACAACACAATTAACATAATAAATAAAATTCGATCATTCCCCTCCATCAATACCCATTTTCGGCCACACACACACATACCCATGACACAAAATTTTCATACTCTACATTCATTCCCACATACTACAACATATATATAAAATTCTTCCAAGCTAAAAAGAGTAGAATTCTTACCTTTTCCAAATTCTCCTCTTTGTAAAAAAAGTACTTTCTTGCCTCAAAGTTTATACCACGTTGAAGAGGGTTCCGGGCTTAGTAGGAATTCACAAGAGATGACTTTTGAACCAAAGATTTGAGCTCCACAAGTCTTTTTTTTTTCCTCTTTCTCTTTCGGCCGAGAGGCCTTTTCCCTTTTTGCTCTCAAATTTTTTTTTGGTCTAGAATGTTCTAATGAAGGATACATAATGGACCCTCTCTATTTATTTATTACATAATTTAACTCACATGGGCTTGGCCATTTTTTTTCCATGGCCGGCCCCCTTATGGGTTGGGCCCCTTTTTCATTTTTTTTAGCCCACTTAATTGGTTAATGTTCGTAAACCATGAAACAAATTTTCAAAATTCTCATTTTGCCCTTAGCCTTCCTCGATATTCCCGCATCAATGTTTCATGAACAACATATATATATGTATATATATAAAATAAAATCAACATGTGGCCTTATTTCTTACGAGTCACAACTATTTCAGAATTTCTGAATATGCGAAAATGCGGGATATAACATCCTCCCCCCCTTTAGAACATTCGTCCTCGAATGTTAAATTAGCCTTATAGGTCTTATAAACATTTTGGGGAAGGTTCTTTATATGGACAGCATATATAATTCATTCATTAATCAACATAACCAAATACGGAATTTAAATTACCTGTGGGCATAGGAAACAGGTGACGGTATTTTCTTCTTCATTTCGTCCTCTGTTATTGTTTCGCCACAAGACTTTAACAGAAGGTATATCTTTGGTGCGCAGTCTCCTCGCCTGACGATCCATAATAGCTACAAGTTGTTCTTCATAAGACAATTCCTCCGTTACCTGAATATCTTCTATGGGGAATACCTTGGAAGGATCACCAATACATTTATGGAGCATTGACACATGAAATACCGGGTGTACTGCCTCCAGATCGGATGGTAAGTCTAGCTCGTAGGCGACCTCGCCTATCTTCCGAATAATCTGATAAGGCCCAATATATCACGGACTGAGATTTCCTTTTCTGCCGAATCTCATTACACCTTTCATAGGCGACACTTTCAGAAATACCCAGTCACCAATCTGGAACTCTAACTGTCGACGTCGTTTATCTGCATATGATTTCTGTCGACTCTGAGCTGCTAATAACCATTCCCGAATGAGTTTTACCTTATCAACTGCTTGCTGGATCACATCTGGACCGATCAACTTAGTTTCACCCACATCGAACCAACCAATCGGAGACCTGCATTTTCTACCATATAAGGCTTCATACGGTGCCATCTGGATACTGGAATGATAACTATTATTATAAGCAAATTCAATAAGCGGAAAATGATCATCCCAACTACATCTGAAATCAATAACACAGGCCCGTAGCATATCTTCCAGCGTCTGAATAGTACGCTCGGCCTGTCCGTCGGACTGAGGGTGAAATGCTGTGCTAAGACTCACATGAGTCCCCAATCCCTCCTGAAATGACCTCCAGAAATTTGCTGTAAACTGAGCACCTCTGTCGGTTATAATAGATATAGGAACTCCGTGAAGCCTTACTATCTCTTTAATATACAATCTGGCATAATCCTCAGCCGAATAAGTAGCCCTGACTGGAAGAAAATGGGCTGATTTCGTTAGTCTATCAACAATAACCCAAATAGAATCATACCTGCGTGGAGTGCGCGGTAAACCTGTAATGAAATCCATATTAATTATTTCCCACTTCCACGCTGGGATTTCCATTTCCTGCAACAACCCGCCAGGCTTTTGATGCTCGATCTTAACTTGCTGGCAATTTGGGCATTGAGCAACGAACTCTGCAATATTTCTTTTCATACCATCCCACCAATATAAGCATCTGAGATCGTGGTACATTTTAGTGGATCCAGGATGAACAGAATACCGAGCATAATGTGCCTCTCCCATAATCTGTCGTCGCAGCCCTGCAACGTCCAGCACACATAATCTGCCTCTGTATAATAATGCCCCGTCAGGTGAAATTTCAAACTGAGTCTTTTCTTTATTAAGGGCCACATCTCTGTACTGTACCAGAATAGGATCCTCGAACTGACGCTGTTTTACCTCTTCTGTTATCGATGATTCGGCAACCTCTCGGACAGAAACCCCAATATCTCCAGAATCGGCCAAACGGACTCCAAGGCTGGCTAACTGATGAATTTCACAAACTAATTCCTTCTTCTCTGGCTGCACGTCGGTCAAACTGCCCATAGATTTGCGGCGAAGTGCATCTGCCACAACATTAGCTTTTCCAGGATGATACAAAATATCGACGTCATAATCTTTCAATAATTCGAGTCATCTTCTTTGCCGCAAATTCAGTTCCTTTTGCTTAAAAATATACTGAAGGCTTTTGTGATCCGTATAAATATCAACATGGACCCCATATAAGTAATGCCGCCATATCTTCAAAGCATGAATCACCGCGGCTAATTCCAGATCATGGGTGGGATAATTTCTCTCGTGCGGTTTGAGCTGTCGGGAAGCATAGGCTATAACTCGACCGTGCTGCATTAATACACAACCTATCCCAATACCAGAAGCATCACAATAAATAACATACCCATCTGGCCCCTCAGGAAGAGCTAGAACTGGAGCTGTAATTAATTTTCCTTCAGCAACTGGAAGCTGCGTTCACAAGCATCGGTCCACTGAAATTTTGCTGCCTTCTGAGTTAATTTTGTTAGTGGTGCCGCACTAGAAGCAAAATTCTCCACAAATCTTCTGTAATATCCAGCCAATCCCAGAAAACTGCGTACCTCAGTCGGTGTCGTGGGCCTAGGCCAATTCTGTACAACCTCAATCTTCTGTGTGTTGACCTGACTACTATCTGCTCCGACGATATGCCCCAAGAATGCCACTGAGGTTAACCATAATTCACATTTGGAGAATTTAGCATATAATTTCTGTTGTCGCAGTGTGCCAAGTACGGTCCTCAGATGATCTGAATGTTCCTCTAGTGATCGCGAATAAACCAGAATATCATCAATAAACACAATCACGAACATGTCGAGGAACGGCCTGAATACCCGATTCATCAAATCCATAAACACTGCTGGAGCATTAGTTAACCCAAAAGACATCACCCTGAACTCATAATGCCCGTATCGGGTCCTGAAGGTAGTCTTTGGAATGTCTGCCCCTCGTACCCGCACCTGATGATAGCCCGAACGCAAATCTATCTTTGAAAAATATTTAGCACCCTGCAACTGATCAAATAAATCATCAATCCGGGGAAGGGGATATTTATTTTTGATAGTCACCTTATTCAGCTGTCTGCAATCAATACACATCCGCAGCGACCCGTCTTTCTTTCTCACAAATAATACCGGTGCTCCCCAGGGAGACGTACTGGGTCTGATGAAGCCTTTTTCTAATAGATCTTTCAGCTGCTCTTTCAATTCTGCAGGTGTCATTCTGTAAGGAGGAATAGATATAGGCTGGGTATCTGGCAATACATCAATCGTAAAGTCTATCTCCCGTTCAAGTGGGAGACCTGGGAGCTCATCCGGAAATACATCTGGAAATTCATTAACAACCGGAACTGACTGGAGAGTAGGTGTTTCTGCTTTAGTATCGTGCACTCGAACCAAATGATAGATATACCCTTTCTGGATCATCTTCTTAGCCTTGAGGAATGAAATAAACTTACCTCTCGGCGATGCTGTATTTCCTGCCCATTCTATAACTGGTTCCCCTGGAAACTGGACACAAACCACCTTTTTCTGGCAATCAACATTAGCATAACAGGAGGCTAACCAGTCCATACCCATAATAACATCAAATTCCATCATATCTAATTCTACCAAATCGGCCTTAGTGCAACAACCACATACAGTCACAGAACAATCTTTATATACCTGTCTCGCTATAATAAAATCCCCAACCGGTGTAGCTACCTCGAACGGCTCTATAGGTTCAGGTGTTATCCCAATTTTACTAGCAACGAGGGGAGAAATATATGATAAAGTAGACCCTGGATCAATCAATGCATATACGGCTCTAGAAAAGACCAATAATGTACCTGTGACCACATTTGGCGACACCTCCTGATCTTGTCGGCTGGCCAATGCATATATGCGGTTCGAAGGACCGCTAGAATCAAAAACCCCGCCACGGCCTCTACCGCGGCTCGCTAGTGCTGGCATACCTCGCCCCGCAGGGCGTATAGCTGAAGGAGTAGAAGACGAACCAGCAGCTGATCCCATCGGCTGAGCTGCACCACCAGAATCACCCGCCAACGGACAGTCTCTCATAATATGGCCCTGGCGGCCACAAGAGAAACATACACCTGTAGCTCTATAACACTCTCATGGGTGCGACCTCCCACAATAAGAACACCGGGGCAGGGGTGGTCTAGACTGACTGGGACCTCTGCTCGTCTGAGAACCTGAGGCTCTGGAACTCTGGCCTGCTCCGGACTGCCCCGCACCGCTAAACCGTCTACCTGTAGACTGTGTACTCCGGCCTGATGGAGGAGGATATCTACTGGACCGCTGCTGCTGAGGCTGCCCGCCTCGAGACTCTCCCGAATACCCAGCTGACCTAGCCCGCTTGGGCGGTCTCCTATCACGATCTCTGCTCGACTGGTCCTCTCTATGTCGGTCCTCCATCCCTTGCGCATAAGCCTGTAACCGGGAAATGTCCATACCAGTCTGCGATGCCATCGCCATACAGCTGTCAATCAAATAGCGATCCAATCCTATCACATACCAGTGCATCCGATCAGGCATCTCAGCTACTATAGCAGGTGCATATCTAGCCAGAGAATCAAACTCCAAGCTGTACTCTCGGACACTCCTGCCTCTCTGCCGCAGCTGCAGAAATCTATCAACTCTCGTCCGCCGCAACTCTGGGGGCAAAAAGTGGCTGAGAAAGGCGGCTACAAACTCATCCCATACAGCCGGTGGAGCATCCTAGCCTCTGGACAGCTCCCAAGACTCGTACCAATTAATCGCAACATCTCGCAATCTGTGTGAAGCTAACTCGACAGACTCGGTCTCAGAAGTCCTGACCAGTCTCAACGAACGCTGCATCTGTCGAATGAAATCCTGGGGGTCCTCTTCGGGCTTTGACCCGTAAAAATCTGGGGCACCACAAGTCAAGAAATCCCGAACCCTCAGACTGTCACGTCTGTCCATATCATCACCCCCTAGCCCGCGTCTGTGAGCCTGTCCTGATACCAATGTCGTCAACAACTGGACAGCCTCTCTCATCGCCCTGTCCTCCGCCCCTGGCTGAGGAGCTGGAGCCTCTGGAGCTAATGGTGGAGCCGCTCCAGGCTCCCCGGATGGTGGTGTAGCATAACCCTCTGACTAGGGTACACCATCAGGCATAATCTGAGCACTAGCCCGAGTAACCCTCTATATCTGACTGGTCTCTCCTGCCAGTGCTTTGCCCTTATGGGCAGCCGTCGCCTTCTTCGGAGGCATCACTGAAAAATATAACAGCCGGTCAGAAAAGAGTCATCCTAATAGCACAGCTCTATCGCACGATCTAAGATCCAAAGAAAGGTAACACCCTAAATGTCCTGTAGCCTCCTGTTTATCGATGCGGTGCACAACACACCGATAAACAAGACTCTACTAGACACGGCCTGTAAACATTCCGAGGACAAACCGCTCTGATACCACTTCTGTCACGACCCAGCCCCGTGGGCCGCGACTGGTGCCCTACTTGGACACCCAAACAGACTTACATACCGGATCGTCGTATCAAAGACTTAATCAAACTTAACATACGTCATTTTAAGCAAATACTGAAAACAAATATCACCTTAAGCGGTCGCCCGTACAGAACATCATATCCAAATCTGATAGGTTGGCGGAATACACATCGCCAGATATATACACATATACAGACAAATGGGCCGTTTTGGCCATAATAGCAAACGGGGCCGCATTAAGACGCAGATCATAATCACAAACGAACAAACATGACCCATGACCCACATATATGACTACAGACCTCTACAAATCATAACAGAAACATATGGCGGAACAGGGCCCCGCCGTACCCAAATAGCCATATATATATATATAGAGAGAGAGAATATGCATAACAGAAGATATGTACCAAAAATATGAGCTCCGGATCAAAAGGAGTAATCCAAGTGGCAGAATATATATCCTATACTGGAGGATCACCAAAACGAGTGTCCGTACCTGCGGGCATGAAACGCAGCCCCCGAAGAAAGGGGGTCAGTACGGAATATGTACTGAGTATGCAAAGCATGAAATACAGAAATCTGAATCATAACTGAAGTGTGGAGTACAGAATATGGATACAGAATCGGTATATCAAAACCTGTACTGAAAATATATATGTATATCATGCAAATAAAAAATCATGCATGGGGCTCAGGAACGTGGTCGCCACTCCGACGCTGGCGCCACAACACATCATACTCCAGAAAGTTTCAAATCTCCGTACAATCTCCGAACATATCATATCATCAGAACATATCGTATCATCAGAACACATCATACGCCATGTCACATCATAACGCCGTACATAAGCGGTACCCGGCCCTACGGCGAGGTCTCGGGAACCGTAACACATCATACTGCCGAATATCACATAGTGCGCACGATCACAAAACCGACCCGGGATCCGGCGAACGATACCATAGTAGTAACCACGAGCGGAGTAGTGCGGAAACCATATGCATATACATATTTAAATGAATTCCAAGACTCGACGAATAAATACATATACATACTGATATTAAAAGGCTCAAGGTAAGCATCGAGTCCATTGGAATTAGTAAACAAAAGTTACGAACTTTCAAATTACAGAACTTTCGAAAAACACATCATAAGTCACTTTCTGAAAATTTAGTATCTTTTTTTTATTGAGGAACTTTCAAATAACATTATAGAGTACTTCAAACGGAGCCTTAGAATCATATGCACATATCCGAAATATACATATCCAAACTTATGCCATATCAAATATATTTCGAACCATATCCGGAAACGTATCGACTAATACTTCAAACATCATAAGCACGTGACAAGTCATATGGAATAGTTTATGGAAATCAAAGACATAGGTCATCCTAGTGACTTTGGGAGTAGAATTTTCTTTAGCGCATGCATATATGTCATTCATTTATTTCATAAGGGTCGTGCCAAAAAAGGAAAAACGGTAAGCTTTACATACCTCGATCGCTCACTACCAAATCTCGATCCCTCGCCAAACAAATCCCGACTCAAGTCTCGGGCTCTCCAATATCTACAATAATATTATCAATTACCCAAAAATTAGCTACTAGTACTTAGAATTTTAATTCTAATTAGTATTTGTCTACCGAAATTTCGGCAGCACCTCCCCTGTAAATTCAACATCCCCGAGAATTAAACTCGGTCAAATTCATCAACAACCATACCAACAACCAAACCAATAACATCGAAAACCAATTTAAAACGCATTCCACATTAGTAACCTTCCTTTCCAACATAATTCATCAACATTCAACTCAATCACGAATTTTCAAGCCGATATCGATTCTTACATGTCCACTACCAATTCAAGATCATTCAAGTGCAATTCAAACGCATTTCATACCATTTTACAAAGTATACAAAAATCCAACAAGACTAGAATTCATCCGAAATCTCCAACCTTCGACACAGCATTCACAACACATTTTTCATCTTCCCATTTCATCGACAACAACCACAATTTACACCTTAACAATTCCATTTCCATAATTACATAAATTTACAATAAAATCACAAAATTTCCTATAACAACTTAACAACAATTTTCATGCCAACTTAAACTAGAATTCTTCCATTTGCATAAAAAGGCCATTACAACACAATTAACATAATAAATAAAATTCGATCATTCCCCTCCATCAATACCCATTTTCGGCCACACACACACATACCCATGACACAAAATTTTCATACTCTACATTCATTCCCACATACTACAACATATATATAAAATTCTTCCAAGCTAAAAAGAGTAGAATTCTTACCTTTTCCAAATTCTCCTCTTTGTAAAAAAAGTACTTTCTTGCCTCAAAGTTTATACCACGTTGAAGAGGGTTCCGGGCTTAGTAGGAATTCACAAGAGATGACTTTTAAACCAAAGATTTGAGCTCCACAAGTCTGTTTTTTTTTTTTCCCTCTTTCTCTTTCGGCCGAGAGGCCTTTTCCCTTTTTGCTCTCAAAATTTTTTTGTGGTCTAGAATGTTCTAATGAAGGATACATAATGGACCCTCTCTATTTATTTATTACATAATTTAACTCACATGGACTTGGCCATTTTTTTTCCATGGCCGGCCCCCTTATGGGTTGGGCCCCTTTTTCATTTTTTTGTTTGAGCCCACTTAATTGGTTAATGTTCGTAATCCATGAAACAAATTTTTAAAATTTTCATTTTGCCCTTAGCCTTCCTCGATATTCCCGCATCAATGTTTCATGAACAACATATATATATATATATATATATATATATAAAATAAAATTAACATGTGGCCTTATTTCTTACGAGTCACAACTATTTCAGAATTTCCGAATATGTGAAAATGCGGGATATAACATAAAAAGAGATAAAAAAATTAATGTGAGGACTACAAAAATTTGTTGTTCTCCCTTATATAGAGTAGTAATTTAATATACGCATGAATATCATCGTTTTATTCAATAAATAAAAGAGCTTCATGGATGAAATTTAATTTGATATTTTAACATACTACTATATGTCTGTAGATTTAAAATATGTGTCTTAGAGCTTAAAACTTTATACATTCAGTTATGAATTTATTGAAATTGTATTAACTTTCTTAAATATTTAGTTAGTGAACTATTCATATTTTTGAGATTTAAATTTTAAATAATTTGTTATTTTTTACAAGATTAAAAATAAAAAGCATAGGTTTTATGTGTCTTTTTTGCCTATAACAGCCACATATTATTTTAATGGCAAACTATTATAGGTGTATAACAACAACTCTCTATAACAACCAAAAAATTTTGGACCCAACAATGCTGTTATAGAAAGGTTTGACTGTATTTGAGAAATATAAAAAGTACTTTTAAGAAGTGTTTCTTAAGTCAAAATAACAAAAACAAGGGCTTTGGCTTATAAGCTGAAAATGTGAGTAATAATTCAATGACTCTATAATGTGATTGATCATTTTTGGCATTGGTTTCAACAACTTTTTCAACTAATTTCTGGCATAGGTAGAGTGTGCATTTATTTTGGGTACTTGTATATTGCACAAAAGATCCCCCGCTTTTTATCATAATTACAAAGAATTTCCAGTTACTGTCTAAAATTATGAAAACAACCGTGATTGTAAGAGCCTGTTTGGATTAGCTTATTTTAGGTGCTTTTAAGCACTTTGTAGTATTTGAAAAATATAAAAAGTGCTTTTAAGAAGTGTTTCTTAAGCCAAAATAATGAAGATAAGACTTTTGGCTTATAAGTCCAAAGTCATAAACCTGTATTTATGAGACAATTGGCTTTGTTCAGTTTTATGTAATTTTTCTTGAGAGATTTTAAAATAATAATTAGATTTTTGCAGGATTATTTCTTTATTTAATTTGCAAGAGTTTATGTTAGAATTATTTTCTTGTATTTGTGTACGTGCTCTTGTTCTAGTGAAGTGAGTTTGATCGTTTTTGCCTCAAATATTACGTTGTCTCCCGTCTTCAAATATTAGTCGTTTAAAATGAAATTTGTTTAGGGATATTCGACATTTTAAGAAAATAAAAGTCATTTATTATTTCATGAAGTATTACTTTAATTACTTGAACATTAATTAACTGAGACGTTTAAAGATATACAAACATCCCTCACTTTCTCTTTACGAACTGTCGGGCAATTTGCAAGATTGTCCTTTTTTGGGGGTGGTTTTTAATTTTGCCCTCAAATTGCTGATCTTTAATTTTTGCTTTTCGCCTAAAATGCCCCGAAGTTCTGGATTTGAATTTGGCTCAGTCAAAAAAAACTTTGCAAAGCAGAATTTTATAGCAAAATTAGGCCTACTCGGGTAAAAGTTGGCCTTAAGACCTAACTTTTGTAGAATTCTAGCAGAGTAAAAAAAAATTCTGCCTTGCAAAATTTCGCAATTCCTTAAGACAGAAGTTTCGCGAAGTCTTGACTTGTGAAATTATTTTTTACTAATCGAGAATTTGAATTCAAAACCTCATAATACTTTTGCTACTTTTTTTAAGTAAAGGACAAAATTTAAAGACCAGCGCCATTGAAGGTCAATCGTGCAAATTCATTTTAAAATTTGAAGGTCAATCGTGCAAATTTAAAATTTGTCTTTTAAATTCAAACTCTACCTTTTAATTTTTTTTAACTGAACGGGAGTTCGAACCGAAATAAAGAGATTTTTAGGTAAGGCCAAAAATTAAAGACCAGTGCCTTTGAAGGCCAATCGTGCAAATGACCCCCAAAAAATTGCTACTAATGGGAATCAGCGTTCACCTCTCAAATTCCCGCCGTTAACACTTCCATCTCTTTCTCTTTTCTCAGTTTTCTGCTCACACACAACACCCTTTAAAAGGTATAGTTTTTTTTTTATTTTTTTTTATTTTTATGTATTTCTTTGAATGTGAACTCAAGGTCAGCTCACCGAGAACACGACTCTCGATAAGACTGGTGTGGAGGTCGAGAATTAAGATAGAGAGATAGTAGGTAGTTTGGTATATTTCTTTTCCTTTCCAAGAGTATTAGAGCCTGTTTGGAACAGCTTATAAGCTAAAAAAAAAATAAGTTGGGTAGCCAACTTATTTTTTGTGGCTTATAAGCCGCTTAAAATAAGCTAAGTCAAACTGACTCAATTATTTTTTTGAGCTTATTTTAAGTATAAATTCACTTTAAGGTGACTAGTCAAATACTCAAAAAAACTGAAAACAGCTGATAAGCGAATCCAAACGGGCTCTTAATATTATTCGTACTTTTCCTTATTTTTTCATTGATTTCCAGAATAATTGAGATTGATATTTTATTCTCTTTTGTGCTTGTTATAGTTTCAAAGACCCTCTTAATTAAAGATATTTTAGTCAATACAACTCTTTTAGGAGTAAGTTAATGGAAAAATTTCAGAAATATACAAATTGGAGCCCAAAATATACAAACATACAGATACTTATACCAACGTATAAGAAGGGAGAGAGAGAGAGAGAGGGAGAGAGAGAGTGACACAGAGAAAAGTTTGGGTATTTTTTGTAAGAATTAAAAAAAGGGGTCAATTTTGGTAGTATTATTGCGCCAATTAACATACAGTGTAATTTTCTCTAAGTTAATCCATGTGACCAAGTCTAAAACCTCAATTATTTTGGACCGGAGAGAGTACTACTTATTGTTTCTTTAACCTCGATTATCTTATTATGTTGTTGTTATCTATACTTGTTGCTATTGTCTCTTTGTCATTGTTCTTTGAGTCGAGGGTCTGTCGGAAACCGTCTCTTTACCTTCTCAAGTTAGGGGTAAGGACTGCACCATGTGGGATTACATTGGGTTTGTTGGTGTTGTTTGAATGTGAACTCGTTGATGTTGATTTGTAAAGAGTTGACTGGGGAAATATTTGTACTTTATTGTAAGTAGGTTGTTTGGCCATAGATTCCAAATATTTTTCACTTTATTTAGAATTTATCGAGTTGGAGTTTAAGATAGAGGAGTTGTGTTTATGTGTGTAGTCCTTTAAATCTTGTGGTCTATTTTGGAATTGTCAACTTACTAAATATAGAAAGAGACACTCACTTTGGAACAAACCAAAAAGGAAAGTAAGACATTTAAATTGGGACGGAGGGAGTGTTAAAATACAACTTCAAAAGTGAAAATTGAGTTGGAAAACAGGTTATATAAACTGTTTTCCAAATTCGAAGTACAACTTCAAGTTGAATTGAGATTTTCATGGCCAAACATTGATCTTCAAATAAAGTGAAAAATTATTCCGCAAAAAAGTGAATAATTTTAATGGCCAAACGGGTCCTAAGTGACTCAGATATTGAACATGGAGAGAATGTCTTCTTCTTCTTCATGTGTTGCCTCTTTCTTCATTATCAGTTTATTTTGCATCACTAGGATAAGGGTTAATGTTCTTATTTTATTTTTTTTCCCTTATATTGGTTTAAGTTCTTCTGCTAGGAGATTTAGTTTTGTTATAGAGAACTTTTAGTACTAGAAAAAATTTCTTTTTAATGATATTGGCTGTAACAGACTTAAATGGAGCGACAAGGAAGATAGTTATTCATATAGCAATCTCTACTTGCTTGGGATTAAGAAGTAGATGCTATTGTTGTATTTAAGTTCTTACTACAATATATTGGGATTTTGTAGAATAGATTCCAAAAAAGGAGCTTAATTTGGGAGTTTCTTGTTGCTTGTCTGTGGTTATTATTGGGATTTTGTATACTAAATTCCAAAAAGAGCTTAATTTGGGTGTTCCTTTGTTTTCCCCACAAAATTTCAGCTGAAAAAAAAAAAAGGATAGCTTAATCCGGGTGTCTGTTTTTGTCAGGATTTCAGCAGAGAAAAAGGGAAGCTTTCTAATGGAGGAAGAAAAAGAGTTGAAGAAAAACATCCCTGTATTGCCATGGATGAGAAATCCAATTGACATTACTACCTTTGATCAATGCTCTCTCGATCGTTTGCCTTTTATTGATCCCAGGTACACTTTCAGCATTGCTCCCTTCAACCCAATTGAACATGAAGTTCAGAGTATTTTGAATCCGGATGTTGATTGCTTAGTTTTTGTAAGCATAGTATATAAGTACATCTTTAGAAACTGCATAAAGCTGCTGTGTTTTAATATTTTAGAATTTTAAAAAATTTACTCCTTCAAACAGTTATTTGAGTGTTGGTTCTAGGTTGTGAGTCGAATATTTAAGATGATTTGGAGGACCATGCCTTTATGCATTATGTGGAACGTATGGCTAGGAAGAAATAGGATAATTTCTTTTATGATGAGAAAGTTCACATTACTTCTGTTAAGAATAGATGTTTACAAAGCTTATACTTTTGGTGTAGAAGTAGTTTGATTGATAACGTGTCCCAGCATTTAGAGATGTTTGAGTTTCTTGTAATTTTGGTACCTTCTTGATACTTTTCATTAATGAAATTGCCTTATCTTAACCAAAAAAAAAAAAAAAAAAAGGTAAAAACATTAACTCCTTCATGGTTTGACACCCTGCCTCGGAAGCCTGGTATTTAGGTGGAGAAAGATAGGAGGCTGGGTGGAGCCCATTATAGACTCGGTTTTGAACCATGTGCTACTGGTCCTTGGGATTTCTCGGTTATCATCCTTTTCTCTAACAATTTATATGGCATTCTATTTATTTTGGGTGTGGACAAATCCTTTGGTTCCATTTTATTCAAATGTTATTTTATATAGCTTCTACCAGGTTCAAGTATTCAAATTATGTAACTGATCAAATATTAAATTCTGATGATATATGTTCTACTTATCAAACTAACTTTTCAACTTATAGTACTACACTACGACTTGTATCTGATACAACTTCAATTAACAAGTTAAACTCCATGCACCAAAATGGTGTCCCATGATATGGGAATGATGAAATGCAAATGGTTGAGATTTTTTTTCTTATTAATGGCATCATTTAGAATAGGATAAGCGGGTTATAATACTAAACCCATCTCAAAAGAAAAGAATGCTCCGTTCTCCAGGATAAGGAATGAACATAATGGAAATTATAGATAACCATCATCTCTCTGTTGTGGCAGTGAATATTTCATTTCTTATGCAAAATATCATCATTTTATTACTTTGCTTTATTGTTTATAAAATTCCCATGGTTGCAGTTGAAACATAGTTACACTTATACGGTTATACCTTTTGCTTTCTTGACAACTCATACTCGATTTTTTAAACTTCAACCAACTTATTCGCACTCATACATGTTTCTTTGCTAGGTTAGTGGTGGCTTTGAAGAATATGAGCATCACTTCACTCTTTCCCGTGCAACTTGCTGTCTGGCAAGAGACAATTGGACCTGGCTCTTTTGAAAGAGACCTTTGTATAAATTCACCTACAGGGAGTGGAAAAACTCTTGCATATGCATTACCAATTGTTCAGATGCTGTCTACACGTTCCGTTAAATGTCTTCGTGCACTAGTGGTCTTGCCTACTAGAGACCTCGCTTTGCAGGTTATTCACCTTGATTTTTTAGTTTTAGTTTTGGAAAATGTGCAGTGCATAATTACACAAATTCTCAATTACCTGTAAATCTTTGGCCCAACTATCTTTCTAACTTTGCTGCGTTGCTTTTTTTTTCTTTTTTGATAGGTACGTCAATGATCATCCTAGGTTTCTTCGCCTTAAAACTATGACATCATGCTACCTATAACCAAAAAAAAAAAAAAACTATAACTTCATTCTTTGGCTGAAAGTCCCTTTTCTTGCAATCTAATAATTTGGTGGAATTTTGTCTTAGTGCCTCAGAGGCTCTTTTTAAGAATACCTACAACTTCGTAGTGGGTTCATCACACCAGTCTCGAATCCATGACGTGTCTACATTTTCACTTTCACATGCAAAGATAGATAACTAACTTCTCACAGGGAGATTATGTTCTTACCATTTGTTTCTGTTTCAGGTCAAAGAGGTCTTCTCTGCTCTTGCACCTGCAGTAGGTTTGTCTGTTGGCTTGGCAGTCGGTCAGTCATCTATTTCGGATGAAATTTCTGAGCTCATCAGGAAACCCAATGTTGAGTATGGCATATGTTATGATCCTGAAGAATCCTCATACGAGTTACAAAGCGCAGTAGACATTTTAGTGGCAACTCCTGGAAGACTGATGGACCACATCAGTAACACTGATGGTTTTACCCTTGAACATCTATGTTATCTTGTAAGCTGCATTTTTAGTTGCTTAGAATTTCTTAGTATGTATATTTACACTAGTCCCCTACTCTTCTCTTCTTTATTGTGATTAATATCGTGGCATAAAGCAATTCTGTCTGAGAATAGTTTGCTATTCTTAAAAAGTTGAGTGGTCCAGCTGACTTTTTGCTTTTCCTTGGGTATGGTATCTCATTAGTCTATTATGTCACTAGCAAAACTAGGCACAGAGAAGTACCCCTTGATAATTTTGAAAGAAATTTGCTAGAAGTAGGGTGATGTTAAGTTAAATACAAACAGGCTACAAAAATGCATGTTTTAGTAGCACATGTGCTGGCTATTTGTCTTTACATTAGCAGCTGTCTATTGTCACCACTCACCATAACCACCTGAAGTTGATATTTTTCCACCTTCATTTATGTCAATGAATTGATCAATCATTAATAATTGTACTGAAAAAACAAGGAGAGCTTTTGAATCAAAAGAGCTGGATTTTGTACATACGAGGAATAACCACTTGATTTAATGTCTATTTGGTGCATCCATGAGGTTTCTATTCTCATAGAAGATTGGGTGTCTTTTGGAGAGAATCATATCTTTCAGTAAATTCTCTAATTTTTTATATACCTTTTGTATATGGGAGGTTTCCCATTATCAATAAAATTATATTTACTGTATTAAAAAAGTCAATATATTTGTCATTTTATTCGCTTCAATGCCTCTTTCCTATTTGAAAAGGAAAAACTAGCATGCTAGTGACTCGGACAATTAAAATTTATTTTAATTTATTGTAGTAGCCAGTAGGTCTTGTGAGTGGGGGGCACGGAGTTTGATATTGCTCGTTTTTTCTTATGCTTTCTTGAAACCATTTGACTTTCTTTTTTTTTTCTTTAAAAAAAAAAAAAAAAAAGGTTTGAAGGGCAAATAAGGAAGAGACCCTAATGGTTGACTTACATGGTATCATGCAGGTTGTTGACGAAACAGATAGGTTATTAAGGGAAGCTTATCAGTCCTGGCTTCCTACCGTCATTCACTTGACCGGCTCTTCTATTGATGGGAACTTCCCTTCTGTTGATGATCTTCTTGCTTGCACTTATGGTTCATTGAAGACAATCAGAAGAGTGTATGTTTTATGCCTATCCTCCCCCTTATGAATTGCTTATATGTGGAATCCATTTTAGATGCACATCTTTCTCTCAGTTGTGATATGACATTTTTCTCATCAAGGAGTAATTATCTGATTATTCAAGTCTTGTTTGTTTCTTTATGACAAGGACACTATATCTTTGACTGTCAAATCTTTTCCACTGTTGAGTTGCTTGTTCTTTTGATCATGAAAATGTATCTACCTTTGCATCTAAGGGTGTCACCTAGTGGTTAATGAAGTGGGTGGAGAACCATGAGGTATCAGGTTCAAATTCCAGCGGACTCAAAAGCAAAATACTAGGTGATTTCTTCCCAACTACCCTAGTTTTGGTGGGCAGAGTTGTCCGGTACCTGTGCTGGTGGGAGGTAGCAGGTACATGGTGGAATAGTCGAGGTGTACGCAAACTGGTCCAAACGCCACCGTCACCCAAAAAGAAATGCATCTACTGTTTATCAAAACTAAGGCAACGTATTATTTGCATTAGTGGATGCAACTTTGCTGGAAGGTTTACATTTGATCAATTGATGGTTCATTGAGGTTGCTTCTTGGGATCGAATAGGTTTAAGTGCACATAGGCATTTCACTGTCTTGTTTTCTTTTTGTCCATTTCACGTGTGGGATTTTCTTAACCGTTGCTTTAAAACTAATGCAGGGGCATAGAAAGAGGGTTCAAGGGAAAAGCTTATCCAAGGCTTGCGAAGATGGTTTTATCAGCCACACTAACACAGGACCCAAGTAAACTCGCTCAGCTTGATTTACATCATCCCCTTCTTTTGACGACTGGAGAAAGACGTTACAAGCTTCCCGAAGAACTCAAATCATTTAAACTGGTGGGGCATACTTGAATGAAATAAGCTCTATTTGTACATTATCGGCTCTTTCCTGATGTGCCTGAAAATGTGTTTACTGTTGCATATCATTTGAATCGCTGCTATTTCACACTTTTTGCTTTGGAAGACACTGTTCCTCACAGTTTAGATGATTGATATTGGCGATTATACCTTCTTTTTGTGTAGCTATGTCAATCGAAGCTTAAGCCAATTTATCTAGTTTCTCTTCTTCAAAGTCTGCAAGGGGAGAAATCAATTGTTTTCACATCATCTGTGGAGTCCACTCATAGATTATGCACCTTGCTTAAGTTTTTCGACAATATGCAAATTGAGTTCAAGGAGTATTCTCGTCTTCAACGTCAATCTGTAAGAAGGTATTATAGATACATTCACGTTACAATTTTATTTTAGCTCTGAGCTTTTACATTATTTGATTTGCTAGACAAGTTTGCAGTCAGCTGTACTAAAGATGATTTGCATGAGCACACACTTTACTGAAGCTAACTGAATGTAATGCATGGAGCCACCTAGGTTGCTGAAAAAACTTTAGTGTACTACTGTACTGTTATAAACACTCTTTTGTTTAGTTACTTCCTCCGGTCCATAATAAGTGTCCTTTTGGCCTTTTTATTTTGATCCAAAATAAGTGTCCTTTTACATAATCAAGAAGGTATTAATTGTTTTGTTCCAAATTTACCCCTATAGATAAGTAAGTTTTATGCAATTAAGAAACTACATTAACCAGGTACTATACTATTTAATCAAGGGTAAGTTAGTCAAAATACCTAAAAAAAATTTCCTAGTACATCTTAAGGGGTGTGCCAAATGCCAAAAGGACACTTATTATGGACCGGAGGGAGTACTATACTAGTACAGAAATATCTGGGTTTTTGACTATAAGGATATTTTCTGGTGTTAAAAAATTATGTATCAGAGACAACTTTCGTTATCAATAAATGCATCGGAGACTATTTTATGGCCGTATGAGAATGTTTGCATCTCACTGGAAATCTTGTACACCCAAATCCAAGTGACTGTTGAGGGCTGTTAATCTTTATAGGTTTTCAGCTGTATCTAGAAAAATATTTATAGGTTTTTGGAGAAGAAAGGGCATGTTTGGTATTGCTCTGTCTTGGTTGCCATCTTAGTTAATTTACTAGAGCTTTGAACTTGCAAATTGGATTGAATGGAAAAGTTAGAAAAAGAAATTAGAGTAAAAAGAAAATAATTGGTCTTCATTCTTATATTTGATGTTGTTGGAAGGTGATGTTACGTTTATTTGGGAAACATGTTGTGGTGCAAAAACACCTGTGTGATTGTTCTTGCGAACTTCTGTCCTGCAGCAAGACGTTAAGGGCTTTCCGGTCAGGTCAAGTGCAAGTGCTTATTTCCTCTGATGCCATGACTCGTGGAATGGATGTTGAAGGAGTGAGAAATGTCATAAACTATGATATGCCTGCATATATAAAAACATTTATTCATCGGGCAGGTCGAACTGCAAGAGCAGGCCAAAGTGGATGTTGCTTTACGTTAATGCATAAAGATGAGGTATGTCTTTTTAAATGATGAGGAGCATAGGTTTTAAAGATGCTTACCTTTCCAACTTTAAAAGATCTATTTTCGTAATATGATTTTAAGTTCTGGCCCCAAAGGAAGCTAAAATTTTGTGAATTACCTGATGTAGTAAATCTAACTATAGCATGCTTTTAGGATAGTAAGTTGTACTACCTTTGTCCCAGTTTATGTGAAGGAGTTCGGAGTACGAGGGTCAAAACACTTAATTTTGATTATGAAGTCGGGTATAGATTCTTTATTTTTTTTAAATAAAATTTACATATTTGAAAACTACACGAAAAGTACTACAGGTCAACATAGATAATGACTCGAAATATTTTTAAAAACCTTGAGCAATTTATAGTCAAAGAAAAAACTTTTTGACTCTCCAAACAGTAACACCTTCACATAAAATGGGACGGAGGGAGTACCTTTTTCTTTGGGAACAGCAATCACTAACTAAGTTTTGCTCTAACAGTAGAGTAATGACTAGTTAAGCTGGTTCACTCACATAAAATGGGACGGAGGGAGTACCTTTTTCTTTGGGAACAGCAATCACTAACTAAGTTTTGCTCTAACAGTAGAGTAATGACTAGTTAAGCTAGTTCACCACCATCAAATGGTCACAAAATTGGAAAAGAAGTCTGATCTTGAATCTCATAAGCTGCCATAAAAGCTAACACTTCCTCCACTCTCAACTTGCTCGTATTCATATTGCGATCCTAACTGTCACAGCACTTGGAGTGCTCAGTATTTTAGGATAATATGTATGATGTATGAACATACTTGTAAAAATATATGATCTAATCTCAGACTATTAATTGTGTATAGCACCAAGTTTCTCAACCATTTCCATGATATACTTTTCGGTGGAGGAGTTTGACTTGGGACTTCGAAGCACTAAGCATTCTTTTGCTTTTTTCATCAAATTCTTCTTTAAATATAGAATTCTCTAATGCTATTTTTTTTTTTTTTTGGGGTAGATTAAGCGTTTCAAGAAGATGTTACAAAAAGCTGACTGTAACTCTTGCCCCACCTATTCTGTTTCTTCTGAAGTGATAGAGTCACTCCGCTCTGTGTACACCTCAGGTACTCTCTTTTACCATTTCCAACATATTGGAAATACTTGGCAGTCAAAGTGGATGCACTATATATTGAAAATTTTGAAGAAACCAGCACCAGTTTATATACCTGATCCAATACGTAAACCTTGAGATCTCCTATTAGCCCTTTTGGTGAAAAATAAAGTATTAGCACTATTTATGCAATTACTCTTCAGATATTCTGTCTTTTTAATTGAACCTTTTTTCTTTGTTCTCTAGCTTTGGAGAAACTTAGAGAGAATGTTGAATCAGAAAAGTTTAAGAAAAGCAAGATTAGATTGAAGTCGTCAAATGTGAGAAAGGAGAAGTGAAAAGCTGCCCACTGCAATAACTTCCATTTTCCTAGACAGTGTAGTGCTCAGTTGCCAACCAGTTTATGACTATTCCATGGGTGAGTAGCTACATTTTTTATGTTATTGTGTTATTTTCAATTTATGGCATTGTGTGTATCGCTGCTTGCCTATGGATTGTCAGCATTGTTCTTGGTTCTTTATTTGATGCCGTGCAAAAGAGTTAACAAGAAGAAAATGTTCCAATTTTGTTTTTCTTGACAGTGGTAATTTATGTTTTCTGGTATTTCTTTTATCCTCCTTTTCCTATTTCAGCTATCTTCGTCCAGACAATCCAAATATTAATATAAGGTGGATATCTATCAGGCTTACTGCTATTCGTGTAATTTCTGCCTTTTGTTTCAAAAGTTGCACTGTTTTTATAGCAATTAATTAGAAGGATGTGAAGGTCATATGATTCTAGTGGAACTGTTAGCATTCTATAAACTGACAGATAGGAAAAAAGAGAAATAAAAAAATTACTGTAGTACCTCCGAGTTCTCTGATTATTTTGAGATCCATTAACTATAAGCCCCCGGTCAATTTCTGACCTTCTGATTATCTTACTGTTCTCTTATGAAACAATTTTGCGCATGAGTTCCCTTTACTTCCCCCAAAAAGTGTTAGATACCATTTTTCGTTGAAATAGTTCTTTCTTCTTTTGGTGATAAGAATAATACAATTTATTCGCAAGGAGCAGAGTAGAAAGCAGAGGTTCAGGTGTCCGAAAGCTGAAAAAAATATGCGGACTAGTTTTTTATATACTTGAAAATCGGTCTAGAGGATGTTATGAAGGAGGCTATGGAGTTAACTTACGCAGGACTGAAAAAATCTTGAAGTGTTCCATAATTGTGCAATAAACAGACACGCCATATGTCAGGGAGGAGAGTCGCTTGAGTTAGCTATACCGTCCAACATTGTTTCTCATGTGTATATGTGATTGGCTGATTGCACTATTATTGTGATTGTTTGTGTGCATGCAACGGAAGGTTGCACATAGATGCATAAAAATCTTTGAAGAATTGTAATTGGTGACTTGTTCAGCATCCTACTAATCCCTGCAAGTAAGCTATCTGCTAGGGACTTGGTTATATCCTGCCGAATATTTGTAAAAACTATTTTTCATCAGATAATACTGATCACTGTTGTAACATAATGTCTTCACACACAGCTGAACTTGTCTGTATGAAGAACTTCTAATTGATTACAAACTTAATTATGCAGTTCATTTTGAGCTGCTCTGGATTTAGTATTGCCATTTAGTTAAGGTGTACGCTGGTAATTTATGAAGCTACCAGATTCCATTAGATCCATTTTGGTTCTATGGGAGAGGAAGTGTCTCAAAGAAAAACTAGGAGGAGGGAGAAGACGCGAGGGTCGGGTATATTGAAGTTGGAGGGTCAACTGATTCGCACATTAGAATTAAGTCTCTTGTTGTTTGGGAGGAAAGCACTTAATTAGAACAAAAGAAAGAAGAGCTGCATGGGAACTAGTTTATCATATATTGTAGGAAAGAGGAGCAATAGGTTCTTTTGATGTAAAGCTGTTCAATTGTTCATATTAAATATGATTTTTTCGACATTCTTGTGTTCTGGTCTAAATAGGTGTAGCTGAGTTAACTGAGCTATAGCATTTATTTTAAGTTTGTATAGTACTTCCTTAGTGCTTGTTTGTGGAATAAAATACTTTGTTTATCTATGAAAGAAACTAAAATACCGCCAAAAAAGCCATGAAGTGGAAAGAGAGGTGCAATTTCCAACGGAGGCAAAAAAAACACTAGGTGATGTTTTCTCATCTACCTAAGCTTTGGTGGGCAGAGTTACCCAACACCTGTATTGGTGAGAGGTAGTAGGAACCCAGTGGTATAGTCGAGGTGCGCACAAACTGGAGACCACCGTCATTTAAAAAAAAAAAACAAAACAAAACAAAACAAAACAAAAAAACAAAGACACCGTGCATAGCAATTTCTTAACTTATTTTTTTGATAATGCAATTTCTTAACTATACTGAAGTAACTTTGGGAATATATATTTTTTATCATGGTGTCCGGGCCAACTTGCCAACTTTGGGAATATTTAAAGAAGTAGCAACAAAAGTTTACTGATAGTTCGATTGGAGAAATTTTGCTTTTCTCACACAGGTTAGTACAGTCTACAATCAACATGTATCTAGTCTCAGCAAAGCTTGGACTCTGTCCAAGATTCGCGGACTTTATAACTAAGAAAGAAAATTTGCAGAAAGGAAAACATCAAGAAATCAGTAGACTGGTCAGGAAATTAAAAAATTGAAAGCACTCTTAGCAAGCCTAAGTAGATACTTCAGCTGCCGAATACAGAAAAGACCTCTGAACTTCTTTGAGAAAATATTTAGAAATTTTTGCGTTTGATGATGAAGCCGAATAAGTTGAGGACAATGAAGGCAAAGAACTCTTCAGAGAAAGTGACTCACTTATGCCAGCTTCTCTCTCCTCCTCTTTGATGGTTTCCAGCATCTTTGAGGCTCAGTTTCTCATGACATTTACAAATTGTGGTGGTGCTACCTCTGTAACAAACCTAGCAATATGAGCATTTGCCATCTTCTTTAGTATGTTTTGGAAGAGACTCCAGTTGAGGAAAAGGGCAAGATGCTTGGTAGAACTGTAGAAGTAGTGTTTAAGGATAGGGTGGATTGTATGCCATAATAAACATAAAGGGGATGAGATTTATAGGAGTGTTTAATTAGATTATCCATCTATGGCCTTGGCTTAAATCGAATCAGTCATCCTACTCGAGGTTTTTAATCATTTTTAGCTGCTAGTGCCGCCCCTACTGTTAGTATTAATTGAAAAGATGAAGATGTTCCCGTCGCAGTCATACTCTTAATGAGATATCCTCATATATGGAGCAGCAGAATGCAATGTGTCTATGCGAAAAAACTGCATAACTTAAATATGCCGTATTTGTTGTTATCAAAAGGTTCCAATTTTGAACTTTTCCTTATTAAGCTGGAACCTGCTGATTGAATGCCACGCGCCCTTCCTGCAATTTAGTGATTCACAGCATATGCACAATTATTGTGATTGGTTCTATGCGTGTAACAAAGGGCTGCATTAGAGATGCATTTATATCTTTCTAGAATTGTAGTTGGTGTCTTGATTAAGCATCTCTTTATCCCTATGTGCGGGTAATCTGCTCGAGACTTGTTTATTTCCTGCTGAATATTTATAAAAACTATATTTCATCAGATATTACTGATCACCACTGTAACACAATGCCAACACCCACGTCTTAACTTCTTTGTATGAAGAACCTTTAGTTAATTGCATTTTAACCTTAATTATACAGTTCAACTCGAGCTGCTCTGGCTTTTACTACGGCCCACTTAGTAAACGAGACTGTGCAGAAATTATCAAACAGACTCCTATTGTTAAGATTTGGTCAGGCGGGTCCCACTTTCACCATTATTTTGCACCATCTCTCTCCTTTCATTGTCTTGTTTAATTTCTTCCTCACCTCTCCCGACTTCCTGTTGGTTTCTAGAATTTTAGACTCTGTATCTATTCTTCTTTACTTGTTCATTTCTTCTCCTTTACAGACTATTTTCAAAGTTCTATAAAACTATTTGTAGGTGTTCTGCTTTTGGAGATGTACATTACATTTTCTAGGGTTCCAAAATGTCAACAACAACAACATACCCAGTATAATCCCACCAAGTGGGATCTGGGAAATGTCATTGCTGAAAAATTTCACGGCGAAGCAGCAGTAACGACAGAGATGTTGAATCGCTTAAGAGTTTAAATTAGCCTTTTTCATGTTATTCTCAAACAAAATCCGGGACTTCTGGCTTTTTCATTCTTTTCCAAAAATGTTAAACAATTATACGAATATAAATTGTGTTGGAGAAAATTCTCAAAATTTGTTGTTAACAAGCTGCAAGTTTTGGAGGAGAAAGCTTTGAGACTCTGTAAACTATGTTTTTTCTTCTTTCAGTAGATAGGTGAGAAAGAAAGGTAAGAACGAGAGGAAAATGTGCTAATGGTGGCGGAAGGGGGATCGACTAGTACAGATTACTTACGAGGATATGTAAAATTTAGACGTTTTGTGATCTGACATTAAATGAAACAAGACGTGGGACAGATAGTAAATGTAGATCAGACAAAATGTGACTCGGGATTACGTAAAACTTTATAACGTCGCTAACACAAGCGCCACTCACTGTCTTTAGAGAAATTTAGCCAGATGGTAAAACGTTACTGCAGAGTACTTTTATGTGTGGTAATTTCCCCAAACACCGTTAACAGTCAGCTTTTTATCCGTCAGAACTTTGAAATAAACTAATTCTTAAAGTGTTACTCCCACATGCGCTTAGTCTATTTACGAAATTATTTAAAAAATTGTATTGTTTTTGTTAATTTGCTTTATAATGTTTTTATCTAAAAATTCGGAGGAGAGGAGAGTGAATTCCCGAGAGCAAGGACAAAGAGTGGGAGCCGGGAGGAATGAGGGAACTTTTTATGTAAGGGAGAATAGGGGGGGGGGGGGGGGGAGAAAACTGGAAACTAAATCTAAGGTTACTAGACTCATAGAGGCAACAAGGAGGAAAGTGTGTGTGTGTGTGGGGGGGGGGGGGGGGGGGGGTCAAATTGGAATGTTGATGTCGGAGGGTGAAGTGACTCACATGTTAAGAATTATGTTTCTTGTGGTTTGGAGGAAAGCACCAGTATGAATTGTTTGAGGAGAGCAATAGGTTTTTTCAAGATAAAGATGCTTAATTGTTTGTTTTAGTATGAATGTTACTACATTCTTCCATTCTGCTGTAATTAGCTGTATTTGATTTCACTGAGCTATAGCGTGTTATCAAATGCTTGTATTAGGCCTTCCATAGTGCTTATTTTGTAGAGTAGAATATATTACTTATGTATAAAAGAAACAGAAATAAACTGTGCATAACAATTTCATAGCAGTACTGAACTTTGGTAATACTTACAAAAAGTAGCAACAGAAGTTTACTGACAGTTCGATGGAGGAATTATCCTGTTCTCACAGAAGTTACATACAGCCGATATATATCTAGTCTCAGCAAAGGCAAAGCTCTACGGACTTTGTAACTAAGAAAAAGAAAAAAAAGTTGCAGAAGGAAAACAGCAAGAAATCAGTAGACTGGTCAGGAAATTGAAAAACTGATAGCACCCTTAACAGGCCTAAGTAGATACTTTAGCTGCCAAATACAGGAAAAGACCTCTGAACTTCTTTGAGAAAATATTTATAATTTTTTGCATTTGAAGATGAAGCAGAATAAGCTGATGAAGGTGAAAAACTCTTCAGAGAAAGTGACTCGCTTGTGCTAGCTTCTCTCTCCTCCTCTTTGATGGTCTCTAACATCTTTGAGGCTCGGTTTCTCATGACATTTACAAACTGTGGTGGTGCTACCTCTGTAACAAACCTAGCAATACGAGCGTTTGCCATCTTCTTTAGTAGGTTTTAGGAGAGACTGCGGTTGAGGGAAAGGAACAAGATGCTAGGTAGAAACTGTAGAAGTAGTGTTTGAGAAGAAAATGGATTGTATGCCTTTAAAAACACAAGTGGGATGAGATTAATAGGGGTATTTAATTAGATTATCCTTCTATGGTCTGGCTTAAATTGAGTCAGTCGTCTTTAATCTAGGTTTTAATCATTTTTAGCTGTTAGTGCCGGCACTTACTTTTAGTATTAATTGAACAGATAAAGGCGTTCCTCATCGCAGTCATACTCTTAATGAGATATCCTTATCTGTGGAGCCACAGAATGCAATGTGTCTATGCATGAGTAGAAAAAACAACGTAACTTAAATATGCGGTAGTTGTTGTTACCGAAAGGTTCCAATTTTGAACTTTTCCTTGTTGGGCTGGAAACTGCTGATTGAATGCTACATGCCCTTCCTACAATTAGTAGTTCGGTTATGCAAAATTATTTTGATTGGTTGTGTGCATGTAATAAAGGGCTGCACTAGAGATGCATTTATATCTTTCTAGAATTGTAGTTGGTAACTTGATTAAGCATCTCTTTATCCCTCTATGTGGGTTATCTGCTGAAGACTTGTTTATTCCGGCTGAATATTTGTAAAAACTATTTTTCATCAGATATTACTGATCAGCATTGTAACACAATGTCAACACCCATGTCTTAACTTGTTTGTATGAAGAACCTTTAGTTAATGGCATTTTAACCTTAATTATACAGTTCAACTCGAGCTTCTCTGGCTTTTACTATGGCCCATTTAGTAAACGATGCTATGCAGAAAATAACAAACAGATTCCTGTTGTTGACATTTGGTCAGGCTGGTCCCACTTTCACCATTACTTTGCCCCATCACTCTCCTTACATTGTCATGTTTAATTTCTTCCTCACCTATGGCATCTTCCTGTTGGCTTGTAGAATTTTAGCCTCCGTAAATCCTTCTATTCTTCTTTTATTTCTTCATTTCTTCTCTTTACAAACCTAATTTCAAAGTTTCATTTACTATTTGTAGGTGTTCTGCTTTAGAGATGTACATTACATTTTTCTAGGGTTTCAAAATGTCATTGCCGAAACATTTCACAGCGCAGCAGCAGTACCAACAGAGATGTTGAAGGGGGGTGTGGAAACGTTTAAGAGTTTAATTAGCCTTTTTCATGTTATTTTTAACAAAATCCAGGGCTTCTGGCTTCTCATTCTTCTCCAAATAATGATAAACAATTATACGAATACCAATTTTGTTGAAACTCTAGAAGTTTTATGGTAAACAAGGAAAATAATCTGATTATAGCTTCTGCTGCTAGTTTTGGAGGAGAAAGCTTTGTGATTCTGTAAACTGTGTTTTCTTCTTTCAGTAGACAGGTGAGGAAGAAAGGTAAGAACGAGTGGAAGTACAAATCAATAACGAGGATGGGTAAAATTTAAACCTTGTGTGATCTGACAATAAATGAAACAAGACATGAGTCAGGTAATAAATGTAACTCAGGATTAGGTAAAGCTTTCTAACGTTGCTAAAAGAAGCGACACTCCACTGTATTTAGAAAAATTTAGCCGCTTGGTAAAATGTTACGGCAGGGTACGTTTATGCATGGTAATTTTCACAAACGCCATCAGCAGTCAGCTTTTTGTCCGTCAGAACTTTGAAGATTAAATAATTCTTAAAATGTTTCACCACATTCGCTTTATCTACTTACTAAATTATTTAAAATTTGTATTGTTTTTTGTTAATTTGCTTTAATAGTGTATTATTTAGTTAGATATCTAGATAGCAAGGAAACGGAGGTGGGAGGAATGAGGGAACTTTTTATGGAAGGGAGAATAAGCCTCAAAAGGGGTAGGCATGGTGATATTTTTTTTTTTTTTTGGGGGGGGGGGGGGGGGGCGGCATGGGTTCAGGATGTTGAGGTCGAGAGAGTAAAGTGACTTGCACATTAAGAATTAAGGTTGCTTGTGGTCTGGAGGAAAGCACCATCCTAGAACAAAAGGAAGAATCGTTGGGCACAAGATCAGTTAGTATTTCTTATATTTTAGGAAAGGGGAGCAATATGTTTTTTCAAGGTAAAGTTGCTCAATTGTTTGATTTAGTATGAATGTTACTACATTCTGCTGTAATTAGATGTATTTGAATTCACTGCACTAGTGTGTTATTGTATGCTTGTATAGCCCTTCCTTAGTTCTTGTTTTGTGGAATAAAATATACTCCTATTGTTTATGTATAAAGGAAATAGAAAAAAGAACTGTACATAACAATTCATATCAAAACTGAAATAACTTTTGTAATATTTACAAATAGTAGAAACAGAAGTTTACTGATAGTTCGATGGAGGATTTTATTCTTCTCATAGAGGTTACATACAGTCAATACTTATCTAGTCCCAGCAAAGCTTGGACAGAGTCCAAAGCTACGCGGACTTTTTTACTAAGAGAGAAAATTTGCTGGAGGAAAATAACAAGGAATCAGTAGACCGGTCAAGAAATGGAAAACTTGAAAGTACTTTCCGCAAGCCTAAGTAGATACTTTAGTTGCCAAATACAGAAAAAGACCTCTGAACTTCTTTGAGAAAATATTTAGAACTTTTTGCATTTGAAGATGAAGCAGAATAAGCTGATGAAGACGATGAAGGCAAAGAACTCTTCAGAGAGAGTGCTTCGCTTATGCCAGCTTCTCTCTCCTCCTCTTTGATGGTTTCCAGCATCTTTGAGGCTCTGTTTCTCATGACATTTACAAATTGTGGTGGTGCTACCTCTGTAACGAACCTAGCAATGCGAGCATTTGCCATCTTCTTTTGTAGATTTTGGGAAAGGCTGCAGTTGAAAGAAAGGTGGAAAGAATGCTAGATGGAACTGTTGTAGTAGTGTTTGAAGATAAGGTGGATTGTATGCCTTTAAAAACCCAAATGGGATGAGATTTATAGGGGTGTAATTAGATTTATCCATCTATGATCTGGCTTGAATTGAGTCAGTTGGCTTAATCGAAGCTTTAATCATTTTTAGCTGTTAGTGCTGCTACTTACTTTCAGTATTAATTGTACGGATAAAGATATCCTTATAGATGGGACCGCAGAATGCAATGTGTCGATGTATGAGTTGAAAAAAACTACTTTACTTAATTATGCGGTTTTTGTTGCTATCGGAGATTCCAATTTTGAACTTTACCTCATTGAGCTGGAACTTGCTGATTGAATGCCACATGCCCCCTTTATGCATTTCATATCTAAACTGGTTCTTTCGTGCAGATTTGGACGGTCAAGAAGACTAATTCTGTTTGGGATTGTGAAAGCTGTACTTTCCATGAAGGTTCATTGCCTAAATTCAGGTCTCTTACACTATACTGTGAGAAAAATTCAAGTGTATAAGCATCCATGGTACGTCGGTGGAGATGTGTTTGATTTGATTGGTATGAATATTGAGTGGCTGGAACTCTTCATTGCTGGTGAAAACTGGATACTGAGGATCTTCATCTTGAACTATGACTGTAATGGCAGATAATTTTAAGGAATGACTTACACCGGTTTTTGTTATTTACTGGAGATCTTTCATACTTAAATTTTATTTATTTATGTTGTATAATATTAGTGATGTGGATTTTATATTGAAAATTCAACATTATACTTAGTTATACTTATGCAATATAGACTTTTATATATGGAGATTAATTTGTCTGGTATTTCAAACCAAATGTTGAGGATGATAATTGTGTTGATAATAGAGTAAAGAATGTTGAAAGCTGTCTGAAGGGTTTTGTCAGTATTTATTACCATGAAAATGGATAAGGCTTTGGCTCCACAAGTCACGTGCATTAACATGCATCCATTTGAAGGACGTTGACAACTCCCTATATCAGAGGGTACTATTTTTTATCTCTAACATTAAACATAGGAGATCCATTAAAATTGAAGTACATGAAATAGTAAAGTCATATGAAATGTGATTTATATATGTTCTAAGTTTAACTCATATGTAATTTGTCTGGAAGATGTTAACTTATATCGCACTTAGAAATTTAAATATATAAATCAATAAAGATTCAATTTGTCGAACAGGTGACTAGTTATGTTATTCATTTCAAGTGTTGTCCTGCGGCCATAAGGAACTATTTACTAAAAACTGTCCTCTGATGTTCTAATATACATTGGCGTCACGCAATATCGGAGAAGTACATGAGCAACAAACAAGACTTTGCTTGAAGTCTGCCACATTGGCTATGATAGGAATCAATTTGGGGTAAACACCAAATCAATTACAAAAACGCGGAATTAAAGGATAACAAGAAACTGGGATGACAAATAGAGGATAAAAGCTAGACCCTAATGATAATGAATTTATGGACAAACCTAAGTATATGAACCTAGACCCTTCCAATTGGATTCAATCAATAGAACCTATGCTATTTGAAATCAAGGCAAGAGATATTCAAATGAAATCCACAAATGAACAACTCTTCATGAAATTAATGGAAACGAAGTTCAAAACCAACAATGGAATCCACCATTAACTATCCTAAATCCTAAAGGCTATTAAGCTAAACAAACTATCACTCATTTAGAGTATTCAATACATAATTCATTCAATCTAACTAATGAAATGAACTAAGTCTGGTATTTATACTCTTAGACTAAAAGAAGACTAAGTTATTACAAAAATGTTATTAATGAGATAAGGGCTTTGTTTGGTTGTGTAACACCCCGCATCTTGGAACTAAGTTTAGGCTCATATCATTAGAGTTCTAGTGGAAACACTGAATGTTTGAACGTTTTGCGAAAATGGTTGATAGGCCTACTTCGGGCAGCGATAACTCCTTGATCAGTTTGGAATTAGGGAAAGTACCCTTAATGAAAGTTGTAGTATGTAGAAATACCTTTCTAACGATATAAAGACCAAGCCAATAAGAGATCGGAGCAAGGAGATATGATCGTCTCAATATGGCTAATAGTAAGGCACTTGAAATCCTATAGAATCGGCTAAGTTTTCGATATGTCTGCCTTCCAGTCAAATTTCGTGAAAATCCGTTGGGAATTTGAGGAAACTTAAAACATCAAAGTTGTAGCCCTTTGAAATAGATTTCCAACGGTATATTATGGGTCTTGAACAGAGCTATGTACAAGAATTTATGCCTATTTTACCGAACACTGTACAGAACCGACACCCGTTGCTTGTGCAGGAGCGTGCAGGCGCGTGCGATGGCCCCGCGTCGCGCGCCGATCGCACAAAAACCCCCTCTCTGACCATCGATCTGCATGGGGGTCGCGCGATGCACGTGCGTCGCGGAACCAACGCATAAAAGGTCGGGTTCGGGTCAAAAGTCGGGTTTACGCGTTTTTTTGTTATATTTAGGATTTGGGGTTATTTCCCCAACATCCCATTCATGAAAACTCACCCTAAATTCAGAGAGAACCAAGTCCCAAACCTCAAGTACCTTCCAATGTAAGTTTTATCATGATTCTAGGTTGAATCCAAGTCCCCAAAACCCTTCTAATCCATAGAGTTATGATTGGAATATTATTGTTGGATGTGAAAACCCTAGAACCCGAATTCAAGAGGATTGGACTTCAAAAAGGTAATGTTCTACTCTCTAATCATTTATAGTTGTGAATTGATGAGTTCTTGGGAGAATAGTAAATGGGTTTGATAAAGAGAATTATATGAACTATGCTAGAGTTTTTGGATTGTTGACTTGGGATTGTTGTATTCATGTGGGTGATGAAGAATGATGTTAATTACATCTAATTGAGATTGTAGAATCAGCTAGAAGTAATAGAGTGGGGATTGGGTGAAGAAAACACCATTAATGAAGGTTGTGGAGCTTCATGCCTACCAAGTGTTTGATAAAATGCTTAGATGATCAAAGCATGGATATTGTTGCTAATATAAAATCCCTATTACCTGTATTGCTATAGATTAAATTTGAAGGGATTGAAGGACATTGTGATACGCTCAAAAGAAGGAAGTCAAGGTATGTAGGCGCTATCCACGTGTGGGAACATCCTTGTTCTTCCCCATGTTTCAGTATTCCATGATTACATACCAAGTTTTAGGATTCTAGGTATATTCATGCTAAACCCTAGACACTTGAACCATGATGTATATTATATGGTCAGTTACAATTCCGTTTGATTAGTCTTAATTTACTATTTTGGTAATTGAGACCCAGTCCGTAATCTATGAAAACCCATAACTTGCATCCCATGGGTTCTATAACACAAGGTCTGAGATATTTTGCTTATTCCCGTGAAAAGCTTGTATATATGCATTTATTGTCATGTCTTCATGTACCCATGTTCATGTCAAGACTCAGAAATCATGTCTTCAGTTATTTTCATGTTCGGGAGTTGTATTAATACCGAGAAGGCTCAAATAGCCTGAAACTACGTATGCCAACGTAGGATAAGGATCGCTCCGCCCAGTTTGGACGGTTCCTTCATGTTTTCCCCATTGAGGTATTTTGGATCCATTCATGTCATGTTCATGTCTCGTGCCTCGACAAGGTACGAGATGGCTTAGCTGATCGGGCTGAGATCAGACTCCACGTTTCTCCCCGTGGTGGTTCATGTCGGTATTACAGATTATTTCATGCTTACAGTACTCATGTTTATGTTCAGTTTCAGTATTCAGTTTCAGTTTCAATTTCATGTTTATGTATCATGTGCCTGCTATTTCTTTCATGTGTTTACATACTAGTACATTCAAAGTACTGACGTCCCAGTTTATTTGCCTTGGGGGGCTGCATTTCACGATGCAGGTACTGACTTACAGGACGACGCACCTGCTCAGTAGGACAACTCTCGTATCAGTTTTTGGGTGAGCCCCATTCTCTTCGAGGTTTAGTCAGTTGTTTACCTTATGTCATTGATGCATTAAGGGTATGCTGGGGGCCTTGTCCCAACAAGTACGTTTTATGTTCAGACTCATGCTAGAGGTTTCATAGACTAGACAAGTCAGTTATGTCATGTCAGACATTCGGAGTCGTATAGCCATCTTGGCTCCTTTATGTTATTTCCGCACTCATGTTTAAACAAGTATTTTATTTAAGTATTATGACTTACTACGTTTTATAAAGGCTCATCATGCATTCACGTTATATTCCGCTTATGTTATGTATCATGATGATTCAGCAAGCCATGTGGTTCACTCGGTCACATGCAGTCAGGCACCGAGTGCCGTGTTACGTCCAGGTCATGGTTCGGGGCGTGACAGGTTGGTAATCTTCTTTGGGAATTTCGAAAATAGCCCTCATGTGGAAATCTTCATCTTCCAAACACCAATTATCTTGCAATTGAAGCCCAATTTGTCTTGATTTGCATCGTATAGCCATAATTTGCACTTTTAGCCCTTTGTGCTTTTAGCCACTTGGTGTAGAATTTGCCACAATCTCTTCCCAAGCCATCATCCAAACGTCACATTTCCTTCCAAGCATCTTTGTGCCCTTTGTGCCATCTAGGATCATATCATCCTTCTCTTCTTCAAAAGGATTCGTCCTCGAATTCAAACCTTGCAAAAACGTAGAAGGGTATGAGTACACATCCTCGCACAACAAACAAAGGTAATCATCATATGGCAAATGATAATACCTAAAGTGAGCATAGCATGCAATCAACACACTAAACGACTCACTCTTATGATATAACCAAGCATCAAATGGATCTAGAAAGAACACGTATCCAAATAATGCCAAAGACACTTGGCTATTCAAGTTATTTTGACAAAAAGGTAAATCAAAGAACCCAATGCAAATAGGAATCCCAACATACAAATCTACATTAGTCCTAACAATTAAGAAGCATACATCTCCCCTTAAGTCAAGAAACAAGTGAAATCCTTCCTGACTAAGTGTAATATCACAAATAAGCCCAACCCAAGTCAAGGGTCAAACCATCACACTAGCCCACCCCAATAAGGAAATCATTCCTAAGTCAAAACTGGGGTCAAATACAAAGATATTCCCCACACTTTTTTGCTCACATCTCCCATGCAAGCCCAAAATCCAATTAAGTAGTAACACTAGAAAGAAATCACAAGAATGGATAAGAGTGCTACTACTATACTCATCACATAAAGAAATTACCTCCATGGCTTTAGAAAGCCCAAGAATAAGCATGAGCCACGAATACATACCGTCCGGGAAGGATGTACAAGACGTGACATCATACCAGAGTATAGTTCGATGAGGTCTTCTCCAATGGGTATCCTCTTCAAGCCTCCTCCTTTGATGAAACTCCACAAACAAGTTAATGGCATAATCAAGTTCATTAAAAGAAGTATTTTTACCTTTAGGCTCTTTGAACCCATGCCAAGCTAAGAGTAGCATCCCCCCCACCTTTTAAGTTAGAAGATCTAGCATAGTCCTTCCAAGAAGTGTGCTCTTTTCCCTTCAAATTGCTCCTCTTCTTTAAAGAGCACTCTTCACTTTCGGAAGTCATTCTCAAATTCGACATTGGTCCATCAAGTGAGTCACAAATCCTGAAGAAGGATCCCTCGTCATCGGGGATGGTGTCAAGAACTTCACCCACCCCATGCTTGTCATCAAGACTAAGCTCATCGTTATCCCATAGTGGGTTACAAAACACATTATAGCCTTCAAAGGAAGCTAAATGCTTAACATTACTATACATCCCACTAGGTGCATCATTTCCACAAGTCATGTCAACTTCAAATAAGACATTATCTTTAAGGGAAAAAGATTCAATGAATATTGAAGAGTCAAAGAATGCAATCTTATTCTAAAAAAGACAAAGGTCATCTACCAAAGCATTTTCATTAACATGACTATTCACATGATCAGTTACATCACTAAATTGAGGTTCATTAAGCACGTCACAAAGTTCCTCAAATAGTGGATTATCATAGCAAGCACATCAATCAAAACAAGTATCCACACTAGTTAGACACAAATTGATCTTGCTAGAAGAATCAATTCAGTCATCGCTAGGATCAACTAGTGGGTGAGCTATCATATCACGTGACAATGTACTAACATGCAAATCAAAAGGGTAATTACTAGGTGGACACAAATTGATCTCACAAGAAAATCAAAATGATCATCAATAGGATCAACTAGTGTTGGACCACCCATATCAACTACATTGTCAACAATCAATGAAGACTCACTAAGATGGTCACAAGGTAAAGGCTCATTAAGCTCAAGTAAGGAAAAGATATCATTCACACTCAATTTAACAACATGATCAATCATATCATTTGAAGTGTTAAGCTTAGCTATATTACCTTAAATTTCACACAAAGTATTTCCTTTACCGTGATTTTCAACTTTGGTGCCCATTTGCTCTTTCGGGAAGCCTTCAACTACCTCATGAACTTTCAAAGTTTGAGGTTCATCATTCGGTTTGCTTTCAAGAATACCTATACTATTTTTCAAACAACTAGAGAAGAAAGAAAAGTTGCAAGATTTAGAATAGGGTTGTGACAACTCCTTTACATCACTCCTCACAACCTCTCCTTTTTCCACTCTAGAGTTGTCACTTTTCACTCCCTTATTCCTCTCAGTCTTTTCTCTCTCAATTTTGTGGGAGTTGGGACAAGTGCCAAGTACTTCTTTGGAAGGGTTAGGGAAACCCTCCGCTTCCATCTTCTTCTTTGCTTCACAATGGTTGGATGGCTTTTCCTTCATTCGTTTCCCCTTGAGTAAGCGTTCCTTCAAGAGGTGTGCATGCTCCAACATCACTTTGATACATTCACTTGCGTTTGTTTCTTCTTTAAGGTGTATAGGTGGAAAGAGAAGTCTCCTTTATTTGTCCGCTACATACTTGTACCATTCTTGCCCATATGAAACCTTATGTTCTTGGAACCAAAGATTTTCCAAACACAAGTGGAAACCGTCTAGGGGAAGCATATCACACCAAATGTCCTCTTGGTAGTTGCCATGGGTAAAGAATACTCTTGCGCTCCTATCAACCAAGTGCCCTCCTTGATAGTAAGCATCCCGTCTCGTCATACATTCAATACCCAATGTATCAACTACTTGAGGTGCAAGGTAGTCGCCATAGCTACTATGATCCAACGCAAGAACATACCCTGCACTACCAAGTAAATTCACCTTTGTCTCAAGAGTCTGCCTCTTCGGGTCATTTCTCTCTTGAGATCTTAAATCTCTTCTACCTCCATCACCTATCAATGCTTCCTTCCTATCTTCAACATCACAACCATATTGAGAACATGTCACATTTTCATTAGGATGGGAAGAATATGTAACATCTCGGATCTTCGGGCTAAGGTTTAACGTGTAAGATGGGGGGTATAATAGAGCCAATATGGGAGATATATGAAGTGTTTTGAAAACTAGTCTAGTCATAAGAAGAATCTTTGGGCAAAACAAAGTTGGAAGCCACTCTACGGGACATGGTTTCAAGTGGGGTTGCAGAAGGTCTTACTTCCAGTGACCATAACCCCTTTATTATTTAGGAATTTAGGAAAACTTCCTTAATGAAAGTTGTAGAGCTTTGAAATACCTTTCCAACGGAATGTTATGGAGGTCAACCAAACATCTGTACAAAAGTTATGGTAATTTTATTGAAAAGTCGCAGAGTAGTCCAAAAATACGAACCGAAATACGGTCGGTATCACAAAATACGGCCAGTATTTTGTTGGACGAAAAATTCAATGTTCCGGAACAGTATATATTCGTCCATATCATTATTTTTCTTTCCTTCAAGCCCTAGAGCGACCTCCTACCCTCTCCCATCAGCAAGAACACCAAGGTAACCCTATTCTAAGCCTTCTAAGTCAATTCTAACATGTATCCATGGAGTCTAATCAAGAATTCATCATTCTTAGCCTAGGATTTTCAAGAAAACCCAATTAAAGGGAATTCAAGACTAGACTTTAGGATTCTTCTTCCAAGAACAGATTCTTAACACAAGTTTGGAGCATTACCAGGTATGTAGGGTTGCTATCTACGTGTGGGAACATCTTTGTTCTTCCCCACACTTCTTCTTCCATAAAGTATGAAGCTTTACGAAAACTAGGATTTTTAACCATGTTTATGATAACCCTAGGTCCATGCCCCATGTTATGTTATGTATTAAATTGTTATAAATTCTTCATTGTGTTCTTGATACATCATTTTGATTATTGAGAATCAGTTCGTAATCCATGAAAACCCATATTTTGCATTCCATGGGTTCCTACATGCAAGTTATAAATCATTATGTTATTTTCAAAAATACTCTACATGTTTTACATGCTTTCATGCAAGTATATTAGGTAACCATATTGTTCAAACCCATGTTTTATAAGTTATTTGATATGAAACCATGTTTATGTTATATCACTTCAGAACATGCTTACAAGTTATTTCATGAAACTATGTTTACAAGTTATTTCGTGAATGGGCTTCTTAGCCAACTATATCATGTTTATGTTTTTGGGAGTTGCACAGATTACCGAGAAGGCTCAGATAGCCTGAAACTACGTTTGCCACCGTAGGATAAGGATCGCTCCGCCCAGTTAGGACGATTCCTTCATGTTTTCCCCATTGAGGGATTGGGATCCATTCATGCCATATTCATGTCTTGTACCCCGACAAGGTACAAGATGACTTAGTTGATCAGGCAAAGATCAGACGCCACATGCTAACGTGGTGGTTACATGTCGGTCATACTAATGCTTTCCCACATAAATTTTACTCACATTATATATATATATATATATATATATATATATATATATATATATATATATATATATATATATATATATATATATGTTCATGCTCACAACCAAGTTTCAGTTCAGTTTTACCATTGTGATTTCATGTGTCGTGCTTATTCTTTCAGTTGCTTTACATACTAGTACATTCAATGTGATGACGTCCCCTTTTATTGCCCGGGGGCCTGTATTTCACGATGCAAGTACAGGTTTATAGGACGACGCATTTGCTTAGTATGACTCTACACGTATCAGCTTGTGGGTGAGCCCCATCTCTTTCGGGGTTTAGTTAGTTATCTATTACCTATTAGTTATGCATTAAAGCTATGCTGGGGGACTTGTCCTAGTAGTTTTGTTTAGCAGACTCATGTTCATGTTAGAGGTTTCATAGACTAGTCAGTCAGTTATGTTAGATACTCAGAGTCGTGTAGCCATCTTTAGCTCAATTTATGATATTTCTACATTCATGATTTAAATAAGTATTTCATTAAATTATTATGACATCTCATGTTTTATAAAAGCTCATCACATTTCATGTTATATTCCGCTCATGTTATGCCTCATGATGATTCAGCAAGTTATGTGATTCGCTCGGTCACATGCAGTAAGGCACCAAGTGTCGTGTTTTGCCCAGGACATGGTTCGGGGCATGACAGTTTGATTCATTATTTTTCGTGAAGTAGGAAATGTAGACTCTTTTCTTCTCCTAGGTCGACTTCGACTTTGCTCAACCCACGCACTTATACCATTTTGCCCGGAATAGGAAGTATCACAATTTAATGTATGTAAATATCTATTAAAGTATTCCTCACAAGGTTCATGTTCAAATTCACTATCCTCACACGCATATTCACCACAAAGTACATAACCATAAGGCTCACGTTCGTCACAACTTCCCATTTCATGCAGGTCTCCATCAATTGGCTAAGTGTGAGGAAGGAATGTACCTCAAGTTGCCTTCATGTCCATGGTGTGTAGCATGAGACCCTTCATAGCTCTCGTCTTCACCATAAGACTCGTCATCAAACTCCTCAACTCCCTCATCGTTTTATAAGACCCATGAGAATCACTCGCCTTATAATCACCCTCGAAGTAGTAAGTTTCGCTTTCATCTTGGTTATGATCACATGGACCATCATACGACCTATGAATTCCATCATCTTCACTATCATTATAAGCATATTGATGCTCACCATCATCGCTATGAGTCATATCTTCTCCCTCATAGCCTTCGTCGCTATCGTAGTCATACCCTCCATTGCTAGAGGCATAACTATCCAATTCCTTACCACAAGATTACGAAGCTATGAATGACATTATTTATATCTTCTCCTCCTTATGACTTCTCTCATTGTACCTACAAAACGAGCAAACAATATTAGTAGTAAAGTTCCTCACGTCACTCGTATTTGCACTCAAGCTTACCTTTCAACTTAAAGCTTCCTCCAAAGTTGGCCAAGAACCGCTTATCCAAATCAATTCACAAGGTTGCTAATCTTTGTGGAAGAATAGATTCTTATTAATTGAAAGATGGATGACTCGATTAAACTAAAGGACTTGAGCCAAAGAAGTTTCAACGAGGTTAAAACGAGAAAAGCTTGAAAAAGAATTAGCACAAAAAGAAATGAGACTCAAGAACTAACCAACAACTAAGTAAGGTCAATTACTAGTGTTAATTAGCTTGGAAGATCAAGAAAGGATGAAAAAAATACCTAACGAAACTTAGAACTGAAAATGAGTTGAAGAAAAAACTTGCAATGCAATTTCGGATAAATACAGGTACATCTAGAGGTTGAGGATTTGCATACAGGTTGTTTATGGAAAGTTATATGATCCTGCAAAGGGCTGTTGTGGGCCCACAAGCGGAAGCATAAAATGCATTTAACGAATGTATTTTACGGTGAATATTTTGTGAATGTAAATTAGCAACATTAGACAAGTTTTTGGGGTCAATTTGACGGTCAAGATTGATGGACTGTCTTTGATCTAACGGTTTGTGGGACTGTTGTCACGACTCAAACCGACGAGTCGTGACGAGTGTCTGACCTCTAGTGACCAAACACCCCTAAACACATATTTGAACCATACTGAATATCAATACTGCCTCATGAAAGAATAAAATTATAAACTCTGTGCAGACTGTACATACACATATATACTGAAAAACAGTGCAAGCCAGCTAGGTCGCTACATATACTGTACACAAAAGAATGGGAGCCGACAAGGCTACATCATCTGACTAATACATACAACTGTCTACAGACTTTTACTGGAATGAAAGCTGTAGAAAAGATGGGATAGGGCTCCGTCATACCCATATGCATATACATCTCAAAAGGGCTAGCATACCAAAATAGACTGCAACTCCGAATCAATGGAGCTCACTGACCACTGCTGGATAGAAGTCCTATTAAGCTAGACCACCTGTCGGTTTACCTGAACCTGTGGGCATGAACGCAGCCCCCCGAGCAACGGGGAGTCAGTACGGATAATGTACTGAGTATGAAAGGCGTAAGAACAGTCATGTATATATAAGAATCATGAATAAAATCTGAACTCATAAGTTGAAATAACTGTCTGCATGTACTTGTATGAACTAGTATCTATACGTATCTGCATAAATTTGTATAACTGACAATGCCTATGTGGGCGCATAATATGCGTGCTCATGCCTATCAATGTAGGTCGTACATATGTATATGCGTATATAATGCCTGTCAAGCCTCTATGGCATCCCATCATATCATATGGGCCTCTCTGCGACTATCATCATATACATTGTTGCGGTACGTGCAGCCTGATTCTTATATCATCATCATGGTGCACCAGCTGATCAGGTGGTAATACGTATATAACGCCTATCCATTCTCCCATACCCCATATACATATAATACTTGCGTATATAACGCCTTCTGGTCACGGGTCAATATACATATATATGAATGAATGTAATGCATGAATAACTGTATACATAAAACTGGACACATGAACAGAAGGAACCATCATAAACGGGGTACATGAACATCAAAGACTGAAGAACTCCTAATACTTCTAAGAGTAGAGTAATATGGAAGCTCGCTTACTCGTTCGGTTCATATCATAAGGTCATGCCAAAAGAAAGAAAGGATAGGCTTAACATACCTTGAAGTATACCCAATCGTCCAACTTCTACCTCTCGAACTTGTAAGTCTACAATCAAGATAGCGTAGGCCTTAATCAGACTATTTACCTCGCTTACTAATCATTTTAAATACGAATAGAGCTTGACAAATTATGGGCAACATTTCCCTTATAAGCTTAACAAATTTTCAACTTCCCATTCAATCCAACATCAACCACGACAACGATAACAGCACTTATATATAAATATATACTCAAATTTATCCCCAATCATCTCTTAAAATAGCCTCAAATCACTACCTTAACCTTCACCAACTTACCACTTCCACAAATACCCTTTATTCGCTTAGAACCACTAAAACTCTCGGTAATCAACTTAAATATAAGGGTAGAAATAATTTACATACCTTGAGGGGTCTAAGATTCCAAAGATCAACTTCAACTCCAACTCCGTAAGCTTCACAACTTGAAGAAACCTTAGAAACAACCTTCTTCTTGACAAGCACGGGTCCATAGGGCTTAGATCTTACCAAATCTTCACTAATAATGATGGAAAATATTGGGAGAGAAAATACTAGGGTTTCTCTGATTTGAAATGGAGGAAAATGAGAAATAAGGTCGTGAACCACATATTTATACTTGGAATTAAAAAGCTCCAGCAGTGCGGTTCGACGGACAGGTCGACGACCCGTCGACTTGCCTGTCGACCTACGCCTGCAGATTTCCAGGCTGGGGAACCCTGTCGACGCTGCACAACGACGGTCCGTCGACTATGTCGACGGTGACTGGTGTCTGCAGATTTCTCAGATTCAGCTCAGATCGCGTCGATTCGATTCGTTCAACTTCTAACACTGTAAATCACCCGGGATATATGCTGGTTTCTTTGTACACGGGGTAAGGCACTTCCTATGTCTAAAACTCAGACAGGAGTCTCAATTCCAAGTGCATACCCGACTATGAAACCATAGGTTCTACTAAGACGAGAACGAGAGGCGTAACAACTGTACAAGCAGAAGCATAAAATGCATTTGAGGAGTGCACTTTACAGTCCGTATTTTGTGACCATAAAACTATAACAGTATACACAATTTCGGGATGCAATTTTACGGATAAGATTGACGGTTCGTTAATTGGGACCGTATTTCATCATCATTGGTGACGTATTGTACGTTGTGACTCGAACTTTGGTTGGATTTTCTGCCTTTTTCTTGACTTGTTGGACCCACACAACCTAGAATTTAGCCTTTTGGGGTGAAAAACACTTTTTCTCAACTGTGATTGGAAATTTTGGATCAAACACACCTTTTGATCACCTTGTTCCTTATGAAGATATGGAGATTACTCAAGAACACAAGCACATTCAAATTTCTAGGTACCTCAATTCCAACTCAATGTGCTCCTAATTTTCGGATTTAGCTTCCTCTCTACCTAAAGAACAAAGCCCCCTCCAAATTAGAACTAATTGACCTTCAACTCACTAGACCCATTTGCTTGTTCTTCAAGTTCTTCAAAACTCCAAAACCTAACAATGGTGATTTGTCCAAAACATCTCCAAATGCTCCGCAATTTCAGATCTAGCTAGATTTGATATCAATGAACTCAAATCTAACTTCAATTTTGCACAAATTCAATCACAACACAATTTTCGATTTTTTTTTGGGAATTTTCAGGTTTTTCATTTTTTTTTGGGATTTTCAAAATAAGATGAACATAGGATTAAGAATTGTAGAAACAATCCTTTAGCCTAAGATCTAATACCAAATGATACGAATCGATTTGGGGGAAACACCAAATCAATTACAAACACACGGAATTAAAGGATAACAAGAAATTGAGATGAGAATTGAAGAAAAGGGGATAAGAAATAGAGGATAAAAGCTAGACCCTAATGATAATGAATTTATGGACAAACCTAAGTATATGAAACCTAGACCCTTCCAATTGGATTCAATCAATAGAACCTAAGCTATTTGAAATCAAGGCAAGAGATATTCAAATGAAATCCACAAATGAACAATTCTTCATGAAATGAATGAAAATGAGGTTCAAACCCAACAATGGAATCCACCATTAACTATCCTAAAGGCTATTAAGCCAAACAAACTATCACTCATTTAGAGTATTCAATACATAATTCATCCAATCTAACTAATGAAATGAACTAAGTCTAGTATTTATACTCCTAGACTAAAAGAAGACTAGGTTATTACAAAAATGCCATTAATGAGGTAAGGGCCTTTTTGGTTGGTAATCTTCTTTCGGAATTTCGAAAATAGCCCTCATGTGGAAATCTTTATCTTCCAAACACCAATTGTCTTGCAATTGTAGCCCAATTTGTCTTGATTTGCATCGTATAGCCATAATTTGCACTTTTAGGCCTTTGTGCTTTTAGCCACTTGTAGAAGTCGCCACAATCTCTTCCCAAGCCATCATCCAAACATCCCATGTCCTTTCAAGCATCTTTGTGCCCTTTGTGCCATTTAGGATCATATCAGACTACTAGTTAAATAATTTGAAAACACTAAATATAGCTTAAATGACATAGTAAAATCTAGCTACGGGTGCAGTTATATTCATGAAACTTGAGAGGTATTTAATTTTTAAAATAAAGGGTGTAAAAGAAAATGTCTCGTTATTTTGTTTTACCCGAGGACTCAATTGAAATAGTAGGAGTTTGCATATAGAATCTCTTTAGCACTCTATTAATATATTCAATTTAAAAATTATTTAAAGTTAGTCGCCTTTGAAATACTTTAGAATGAACATGCTGCTTCTTAGCTTCGGGTCTAAAATTAGGCTCTACCAAAGCTTCACTTCATATACGAAGGTCTAAATATTAAAAATTCTAAGTTCAAGTTCAGACGTACGAGTTTAAAGTTGGGCTCTGCCAAAGCCTAACTTCATACCCATACATTCTGAAGTTTGAATCTTTAAATCCTTGATTTTGAACTTCAGTCTCGCAAGCCGGAATTTGCTAAGCCTTTTTTTTTTTGTTTTGAAAATTTAGGTAATTGTTAAATGGGGAAGGGGGTCTTAAAAACGACTATTTATGCACTTTCCCCACCAAAATTGCTTCTAATTGCACAGTTTGTCCTTACAAATCGGATGGTCTTTAAATTTTTGTCCCTTTCAAAATCAAATTTAAGCCTCAGGACATAAGTTCTTTAAGAACCATGGGGCCTAACTTGCTGGATATTATGATACATAAATATAAACTCATGCCTCGCAAAAACGTTATTTGTTATGAAGCCAAAAAATTAAAAACCAACACCAAATAGGGGACAAAGGTGCAAATGACCCCCAAAATCACCCCAAGCCCAGACCATATGACCCAATCCAATACTAAAACGTTTTATGTGCAGATTGTCCTTCAAAAGCCCTGGTCTTTAATTTTTGTCACTCAAATTGGTGGTCTTTAATTTTTATCCTTCGCCTGATACCTCAAGATTCTGGGGTCGAACCCCAGCTTACTAAAAAAAAAAGATGAAATTTGCAAGACAGATATTTGGATTCACATTGCAGGCAGAATTTTGAATGGAAAACTCTCTCTACAGGGAGAGTTTTGAACTCTTAAGGTAGAATTCTGCATTCAAAATTCCGCCTGAGGCCTAACTTTAGCCCTAACAGGCCTAACCTCACTATAAAACTCTCCCTTGCATTTTTTTTTTGACTGAGTCGGAGTTTGAATTCTGAATCTCACGGTATTAAGCGAATGACAAAAATTAAAGACCACCAACTTGATGACGGATAAAAAATTCAAGACCAGCCCAAAAGAGGATATTCCTGCGAATTGCCCATTGGGCTTGAACCTTTACACTGCTCTAAGCCCATCACCTTGGCCCAAACCCCGAGTAAGCTCCAAAAAATAAATCAATTTCTCAAATAAAAAAACCAGTTAAACCCACAGTGGCAAAGTGTGTCAATTCTCAAAAACCCTACACCGCTAATGGTAATTTGCTCTTAATTGCCAATTATCTCGTTTTGGGGGGTTTGTATAACGAAAATTACTCAATACATTTATTCAATTTATCATTTTGTATCTGATTTTATCTGTCTTTATGTTTTTTCATTTGTATTTAGGTGGCATTTTGAAGATAGTGGGTGTCATAAAAAAATGGTAATACTTATGTCACATTTGAGGAGTAATTGCCAATTTATCACATTACTATTTTGCATTTTTGTGTAGTTTGTAAGATTTTAATACAAGGAATTCTGACCTTTTCTTGATTTGTGGTATACCCAATGACGGAACTAGGATTTTTGCTAAGGGGGTGGCAAAATATAAAAAAGTAAATTTTACGACCAAATTAAGGGGATCAACACATAGTATATATACATTAAAAAAAAGAATCTTTTTAGGTATTTACGCAGTGTAATTTTGCATTTTTGTGTAGTTTGTAAGATTTTAATACAAGGAATTCTGACCTTTTCTTGATTTGTGGTATACCCAATGGCGGAACTAGGATTTTTGCTAAGGGGTGTCAAAATATAAAAAAGTAAATTTTACGATGAAATTAAGGGGGTTCAACACATAGTATATATATACATTAAAAAAAAAGAATCTTTTTAGGTATTTACACAGTGTAATTTTTCGGCGACTTGGATGCATGTAGCTCCGCCACTGGGTATATCCATGTTAATTTTCTCTGTATTGTACCTATTTTAGCTTGTCTTTTCCATGCAGTTGTTTGGTTTTTGAGGTTTGTATAAAGAAATTACTCATACATTGATTTAATCTGTTTTTATGTTTTTTTATTTGTCTTTAGGTGGCATTTTGAAGATAAAAGTGGAAATTGAGGTAGAAATTGCCAATTCAAGATATTGGGTGTCATTAAAAAAATGGTAATACTTGTGTCTCAGTTTTATTCATAATCCTGTTTAACCTTTAAAAATGCTAATTTGTGTAATTTTCAGTAGTTTGTAAGATTTTAATACATGGAATTCTGATCATTTCTTGATTTGTGATATGCCCATGTTAATATTTGCTGTATGGTATCAATTTTAACTTGTCCCACATTTTAAAATGCTTAATTAAATCAAATTAAAGTTGTGATTTCTGGAATTTCCAGATTGAAGTATGTGTTCTTCAACTATTTAGAGTTTGAGATGCATGGCTTGAGAGGTTGATAGTGTAGTTCTGTTTAATACAGTCAGATATCAGGAAATGGTTCATGAAGCAGCATGACAAAGGTGCGGGTAATGGGAGTTTGTCCAAGAATAGTGCTGCAGAAAAGCCTTCTCCAACTAGTCCAAAGCCAGAAAACCTGGTAAGTGTTTTGTATCTGGATCACTTTTCTGAGTTCACTTGCTTTCTCGTTGTACTCTGGTTAGTTTAAGTGTTTGATAATGTAGTCACCTGTTTCTAGTCTCAAAAAAGTTGCCTGTTTCTTATTTCTATTTCTCGGAAACTTTTCTGACTGCCTGGCATGGTGGGGCTGGCTTGTTGCTTCTTTTTTGAGATTTCTCGAGACTTAATTTCTTTTCTATCGATTGCCTTGACCCTGCGATTCTACTTGAGTTATTTAATGAGAAACTGAGGGTGTGTTTGGTATGAAGGAAAATGTTCTCCATGAAAAATGTTTTCCAGGAAAATATGTGGGTTTCTTACTTATTTTCTTGTGTTCGGTACGTAAGAAAAAAATATTATTCTAAAACCATTTATATCTAATCTAGACAAATACTATGTGGTGGGGGCCTGGGGGCGGTGGGTTGGGGTGGGGCTGTTGGGGATGAGGTGAGTTCGAGGTTGGGGAGGAGGCAGTCAATGTGGAGTGACACTTCTGGGACTTGTTTTTCCTACTACCATTAAGGAAGTCATTTTCCTCATTTTTAAGGAACTTGTTTCCCGAAAAATTAATTTCCAAAAATTTTGACCAACCGAATATGAGAAAATTGGATATTTTCCTCCACACCGAACTCATCCTGAAAAAAAGAAATGGAATGGACTTATTTGAGGAAGAAACGGATTACTAGCTAGAATGGTTTTCCTGAAACTTGAAAGCAACAAGGGTGGCTCAGTTGGTTGAGCATGGGGCTTTCATAATGGAGGTCTCAGGTTCGAAACTCCCTGCCTACAAAAAGCAGGGGATTTGCCTTCTGGGTCTAGCTTGTCGCCACGGGGCTTGCCTAGTGCGAGTTATCTCTTCTGTGTGGTTTGCGAGCTATTGCATAGAAGCGGGGTTTACCCTGTGCGCACCCAAAGGGTAGCGACTGCGGGTTCCCTTGTCATAAAAAAAAAAAGAGGATGAATCTAACGAATGAGTTAGAATGGACTGCCCCCCCACCCCCACCCCCTTTTTTTTGTGGATTTGGTGCAAAAAGCTAAACTCGTTTAAAGGGAAGAAAAATGCGTAAAGCATGGATGAAGACAGAAAGTGATATACTATGATATCAAGTCTAGATGAAGAGAGATTTTTTGTTTTAGCTGCTACTTTGACTTTGTTATAACTTCAATAAGTCCATGAAATTTACCATCCTAGTGCCTGGAAGGGTCTGAAGTATTTTAAGACAAAAATGAACTATAAAGAAAGAGAATGAATGATAACAATGGAAACAATCCTTTGCATATATGGCCGGACCCCACTGACTTCAGCTCTTGAGCTCTTCTTTTAAGATTCATGAATGTAGTTCATCGCTTACCTAACCATTTAAGAAAGAATAGGATATGTTGATTACTTATTTCTGGGGAAATCCTAATTGTAAAACTTCAGCGTCAAGGCAATTGGCAGATCTCTCCTTTAGGTAGTGGCTTTTCAGCTGTTCATAGAATCGTTAGAGTAATAGAAGGTATGGTAGAAAATTAGTGGGAAACTGAACTAATCTGAATATCATTTGGAGCTTCCATAAAAACTTAGTGTCCTATATTAAGAATTCTAAACTTCTGAACATTAACTCCTTGTTTCTATTGTTTTTGCAGTAAAACAAAAAGCTGGTCACCTTCAACTAGTCCTGTAGAATATGATTGATCTTTAAATTTTTTAATTATCTCACTGTTGGGTTGTGTAGTTAGTAGGTAGAACTTTTGAGATGGTGGAAAGTTTCTACTGGAATCATCAAATGCAATTTTCTGAAATTTTAGAACTTACGGAAGACATCAGCCTCTTTTCTATTTTGTTAATGTTGCTTTTTTCCTCCATTTTATGGGCACCAGGTACAAGAAGGACAAGATACTGCTGGCAGAAGGAAAACTAGTAAATATTTTGCTACAGACAAGGTGAAGGCAAAAGAAGAAAAAGTTGAGGAAGTATCAGCAAAAAGAAAAGCTCAAAATGCTGGTGGAAGTTCATCAGTTGATGAGAAGCCACCAGCTGCGAAAAGAATTCACAAAGCTGATGATGATGACGACTTTGTACTGCCTGCATCTGCGACGGGATCGAAAAATGTCACTCCCAGCAAAAAGTCGGTAAGTGGATCTGGAAGGGGATCTGCGCGGAAAAATGTGGTAAGTGATGAAAGTGACGACGATCTTAAGAGCAAAAAATCTGACCTCAAACCTGCTGGAAGAGGGCGTGGTGGACGGGCAGCTCAGACCAGTGGAAAGGGCGTCCCTCTTGATGAAAGTGATGATGATGGCTCAGCTGTCAAGGACACCAAATCTGGTGGACGTGGGCGTGGTGGTAAAGGACCATCTGCAGCACCAAGTGGTGGACGAGGCAGAGGTGGTGGAGGACGGGGCGGTTTCATGAATTTTGGTGAAAGAAAAGACCCTCCTCACAAGGGGGAAAAGGTAGAAAATTGCAGAAGCTAATTTCTTTTGGTAAAAATTGTCTGATTTAGCTGGTTTGACTGTGGTCTTTCTACTTCGCAGGAAGTCCCTGAAGGTGCCCCAGACTGTTTAGCTGGTTTGACTTTTGTAATTAGTGGAACTCTAGACAGGTACCTCATTGAGTCTGCTTGCATATTGTTCAGCAATATTATGGCCTGTAGGGATAAGCACAGGGATTTTTGCATATATCTTTATTGCTTATAAGCATGTAGAACTCACTGTAAGAGTGCACTATGTAGAAGGTTAAGTCTTTTCATCTGTGTTACTTTCTTTAACTTCTCTCGGGATTGGATATGTGAATGGCATAGAGCTTGACATGCATTCGGTTCTCATGCTTTCAGTTTAGAAAGAGAAGAAGCTGAGGATTTGATTAAACGCCACGGTGGTCGTGTCACAGGATCTGTTAGCAAGAAAACGGTATTGTTTGCGCTTACAAATCTTTGCTAAACCTAATTGTTTTACGGTGTCCTTCACACTGTTCTGTTGCAGAATTATCTTTTATGCGATGAAGACATCGAGGGACGGAAATCCTCTAAAGCCAAGGAGCTTGGGTTAGTCCAATGTCAATGCATATTCTCATTTTCCTTATTCATTTGTTACTGAACTAATGTTGATATCCTATACTTTTGCTACTAGAACTGCATTTCTCACTGAGGATGGTTTGTTTGAAAAGATCCGGTCATCGAAAAAATCAAAGTCAGCTGCACCACCCGAGTCAAAGAAATCTGTGGACACTGTTGTTTCTTCTGCAAAGAGAAATTCACAGAATAAAAGTAATTTTAACTCTCATTTGCTGTCCTTTTTATATTTTTAATGACTTGTTTATTTCTAGGGATGTAGTCAGTCGTAAGTAAAAGATGAGGGGGTTTATGGTATTTAGAGATGAATGGGTTTATGATATTTTTTAACAATGCCTCTAAAGTTCAGTAGGCAGTAGGCACTTCAAAAAGAAAAGAAAATAGGAGAATGTTATAAATGTCGGACGGAACTCATGAAAACAAGAATTACTTGGGAATGCCAAAAAGTCTGAATGGTTTACTGAAAGAAAAAGATAGCATCAATCTTTTCTTGATTCAAAAAAAAAATAAGAAGAAAGGAATATCATCAATTTCCATTTCCATTTAAATAATTGGGACCATAAAAACCGTCTGAGCCGAGGGTCTCTCGGAAACAGCCATCCTACCTTGGTAGGAGTAAGGTCTGCGTACAGTCTACCCTCCCCAGACCCCAAGATATGGGATTTCACTGGGTTGTTGTTGTTGTTGTTGTTGACCATAAAAACCGTCATTTACATTTTAAATTTCGTCTGCTACAAGTTAAGATTCTTAGAATTGATTCAATAAGAAAAGACAATGCTAGAAACACTAAGATGGCGGCGCACACAAAAGTAGGCTCCCTTCTACAAAAGAACAACAACAACATACCCAATGAAATCCCACAAAGTGGGGTCTGGGGAGGGTAGAATGTACGCAGACCTTACCTCTACCAAGGTAGAGAGGCTGTTTCCGGTAGACCCTCAGCATAGGAACAAGCAATTCAAAGCCAGACAAAAAAGGAATAACGAACAAACCATGAATCTATCATACTGTAGCCCACATCACACAGCCAGTAAACACAAACACCTGTACTTCTAATTTTGTTGAACTTGCTTTGCCTTCAAAACACCTAGCATTTCTTTCCACCCATAGCACCGTCTGGATCTGTCGGCTGGATCTGTTTCCAGGTTTTCTTCAAGTCCTTGTTCCTGTCATTGCCTTCCCAGCATGACAGCAAGTTTTCAGTCTTTGGCATCACCCATTTAACCCCAAATAGTTCCAGAAGCAGATTCTAGATTTGCTTAACAACCATTTTATTTTATCCAGTATTAATTTTATAAAACATAGGGCTCAAAAGCGGCTTATTTTTAGTGCTTATTGGCTTTTAAGCTCTTTTCTAGTTTTTGTGGTGTTTGGGAAAGATAAAAGTGCTTTTAAGCACTTACTTTAGACTAAAAAGTACAAAAATAAGCCAAAAGTTGGCTTTTGGAATTTGGCTTATAAGCTACTTTTGGAATTTGGCTTATATGCTACTTTTTAAAAGCCAATCCAAACACCCTGCTAATCTTCTATACATAAAGGAACCTCATGGGTGCACCAAAAGGAAATGAGGATAAGGCATAAGAGGCTATTCCTCAAATGTACAAATTCAATTCCAACACTTTTTTTGTTTTGATCAGTAAAGTAATTTATTAAAGTACTGAGGAGGTACAAAATCTCCATATAAGGGGGATAATCAACTCCTATTCTATTCTTCAACTCAACACTTTCAGAAGCGCACGTGTTTCTTTCTCTCCAAAGTCCAAACGACCCGCTTTCCTTAGAAAAAAAGTGAGCCATTGGTTTGTCGCCTATACCGAAGAAGCAATTTGGGGGGGGGGGGGTGTTATCTCTTTAACATGATGCACAAACTGATCCAAATCACAACCCGTCAATTGTTTGAATCTCAAATTTGAGCAGTTGGATTAATATGAACTTCATGTTGGATACTTAAGTTTGTTATTTTAGTTGCAATTTGATTATTATAGTACTAAATTCATTTAATCTTTAGTAAATTGTGCGCTTTCTCCAAAGAAGCTTGCGGGTCATTCCTTGCTTTTCGCTTCAAGCCCATGGACCTTGTTGCTTATTTGCGCATTTCACTTTAAAAAACATTTGGTTTGTGCCACAAAATTAGTTTGTTACAAAGCACTGGAATTAAAGGTATGTACATCAATTGGGGCTGTATTGAAGGTAATAGTAATATTAGTGCTGAAAGCTAATATATACTCCCTCTGTCTTATTGTTTGATTCAGCACAAAGTTCAAGAAACAAAGGAAGATTATTGCCACATAAGCTGAATATATGCAAAGTACCAAAATTACCCGACTATCAATAATTAACTGAAAGGTGGTGAGAGATCCATCTGTCCTTTCATGTTTCTCTCTCATAATATTTGGAATTTATATCAATTGGGTTCTAACAAATCATGTTAAAGGGTAAAATGGTAATGATATGATTTATTAGATTCCAAATACAGAGACGTGACAGAATTTATCAGTTCTTAAAAATAAAAATAAAAAAAACACAGAGACGTGACAATCTTTCGAGATAAACTAACAAGGAAAGTGTGCGACGCAAAATCAGATGGAAGAAACATAAACAACTGAGTGGTTTATGTAGAATGGAAACGTTGTTGACATCCTGGACAGCGACGGGGGCAGCCTGTTAATAGACTAGACACCTGAGCGATGTTAGGTTACTTCTACAAACTAAACGAGAAAATGCATCTGATCCCTTTTTCTTGGGTTGGTGAATGATGGGGATGTCAAGTCCGTCAGACAATGTAGCATTATATTTCTGGTACCTCTTATACTGAGGTGATTGTTTCACATTCTTGACTTTGGGCCTTCATGGGTTAAAATGCGACAATGTTGGTTTTTTAGGTGATGGAACTGGAAGCACTGCCACAAAGATTCTAGCTGCCAAAGAATTGACATCTGTTGCATCTCCTGCCAAGAGTAGTGCATCTCCTGCCAAGAGTAGAGCATCTCCTGCCACGAGGAAAGGCCAAACTAAAGAGTCTTCACTACCATGGACAGAAAAATACAGGCCCAAAGCTATTGTAGACATAATAGGAAATAAGTCACTGGTATTCTTCTATGTTGCTTTCTTTCTTTAATGGATAAGCTTTTTGAATTAAAAGATATTACCTGGAGTGACTTTACCTTCTATATGGTACATGTTCAGGTGGAACAGATTCAGCGCTGGCTGGAGAGCTGGGATGAGCACTTTTTAAATGCAGCTAGTAAGGGGAAGGGGAAAAAACCGAACGACTCTGGTGCTAAAAAAGCAGTTCTATTGAGCGGTATCCCGGGTATAGGGAAGACTACATCAGCAAAGGTGGTTAGTCAGTTACTGGGTTTCCAAACCATCGAGGTATTTTTCTTTTAAACGGTGAAAATTTCCGGTCTGTAATCTAATCATTTTTCACTTACTCTCTGGTTCCTGTTGGACTAATATAACAGTACCTTTATATGTGTAGGTAAATGCTAGTGATAGTCGTGGAAAGGCTGATTCAAAAATTGAGAAAGGAATTGGTGGAAGTACTGCTAATTCCATAAAAGAACTTGTTAGCAATGAATCCCTAAGTGCTAATGTTGGCAGGTATACCCTTGCTGTCTTGAATGCTCACATCAGATTATGATATGTCATAATCCATATTGGTGATTGCAGATCGCACCATCAGAAGACTGTTCTGATTATGGATGAGGTTGATGGCATGTCTGCTGGAGATAGAGGTGGTGTTGCCGATCTTATTGCTAGCATCAAGATCTCGAAAATTCCTATTATCTGCATTTGTAATGATAAGTACAGTCAGAAATTGAAGAGCCTTGTCAATTATTGCCTACCAATTGTCTTCCGAAAACCAACCAAGCAGCAGGTCATGTCTAATATTTATTCTTTTTAATATTTCTTTGTGGATGTTCCTATTGAAACTAGCTATCCTGGTGAAAAAAATAATGCGTAAGAGCATAATAAGATGATGAGTAGAGTAGGAAGTGTTGGATGATATATTCATTCTTCTAACAGTTAGTTATCTTTACTTGATTTTATTTTAGTGCTCAGTATTCGCCAAATTATGCACTATATTTATGCTAGTCAGTGTACCTTCCACATACTGTCACGTTATGGACAAAATCCAAGCTATCCTTTGCTCCAGTAATGTTTCAATATCAACAAAGTTTCTGGTGTTCCCTGCTGGATTTTTTATGATAGACACGAGGTGAAAATATTGGTTGGAATTTTGATGGCTAATATTGAGAGTATTCTTTGACAGATGGCAAAGAGGTTAAAGCAAGTGGCAAATGCTGAAGGCATTCAAGTCAATGAGGTTTATTCTCTTTCAATGACTCACTTAAGTTCCTATTACATGTTGAAGAAAATGTGGTTAGTAATATTTGGTACTGTCTTCTGAGTTCAAAAGCCATCATCCCCGATAAAATGTTGTTTGACTTGTCCACATTTGTGGACTGTTGTACTTTGGTTTGATATTGTTGGTTTGTTGAATGCATGATAAAGTAATCCAGGTCCGAAACACCCAGATGGAGACCTATGATTTTTTATGGAGAAAATAATAAGGGTTCTTTTCTTTTAAAAAAATCAAGTAAGGAATATCCAAAAATAATTGTTCAATTAAAACATTTCTCTATTTGCACCTGGGGTGGAAACCGCGACATGTTCTTGTGTCAATACATATTTGGTTGAGATCTTTGATCTTTCCTGCTTAAATGTGTCAAAGCATATACTGTTTGGTGGTGCTCCTCCGAAACACAGGGGACAAATAATTCCTTTTTTGTTGTCTGGGCAGATATCTGCTAACTTTCTGAGATTCGTCATTGTTTATCTTCTTCTTTTTCTATTTCTAGATTGCTCTTGAGGAATTGTCAGACCGTGTTGGGGGAGATATGCGTATGGCTCTAAATCAATTGCAATACATGAGCCTCTCCAAGTCAGTGATCCAATACGATGATATAAGACAACGCCTTCTAAGCAGTTCAAAGGATGAAGACATCTCACCGTTCAAAGCTGTAGAAAAGTATGCATGTCTTAGATTCAACTTTCTTTCTAGTATGTTACCATATTATGTCTAAGTTTTTCCCCACATATGGATTGCTATGTTGGATTTTCTCTTTGCTTTGTTCCCAAATATATGCAGGAGTGACTATTTCCACTACCTTGTGCTATTGAACAGCTTAATCAATAACTAGTAATAGTTGGAATAAAAGCACTTAAACCAATCAGCAAATAATAATAAAAAAAAAGCCACCTCCCTACTTACTGTCCATAATTCATTCACTGGAGATCCATATTTATATATTGCCATAAACCTTCGCAATATAACTAATTGGTGATTTTTTTCTACTTTTTTTTTGTTCCTTTCTTTTGGCATTTTTTCTTTTTACAATGTAAATGCATAGTTTCTTTATCGTGGGAAATAAGTCGAAAGAGAAAAACAAAAGCCGTAGAACTTTGGGTGTCATTTGTCCTTACCCAGCTATATATGTGAATCATCTTTTTGAAGAGATGCCGAGTGGGTGAGATAGATTATGGGAAATTTAGAGTGAAGTCTAACATCGAAGAAAACAGAAGCATTTCCCATTGCCTGCTTTTGACGTGGGGATGGGGAGGTGAATTTATGAAGACTTTTTTTTCGATCGTTAAAAGGTACTGTATTAAATGACCAGCAACCAGAAAGTGCTGTGAGGTGTTTACAAGGGGGCAACATTACGTGTTGTGTAATGAGCTCAATAAATCTACTTTTAGTTTTAGTACTTGTAGTTTACTTTTGGATTGGTTCAATAGTGTGGATCTTCCAGGTCCACCCCATTTTTCCTGAATGAATCTTCACCTGGCTCTTTAAGACCAGCAATTTGATTCCTCTGCTTCATGTTACAGCTTCTAAAGGAGTGGAGTTCTTCTATATACTCCCTCCGTTCACTTTTACTTGTCCACTTTTGATTTTACATGCCCCTTAAGAATTAATAAATGAAGTATGTATTTTACTATAATACCCATATTAATTAGTGTATAGACTCATTGAACTTGGAGAATGATTTGGAAATGAGTAATTAATGTTAAGGGTAAAACAAGAAAAAAAAAGTTTGTCTTTATCTTGATATGCTAAAGTGGACAAGCAAAAGTAAAAATTTATTTTTAGTATAGTGGACAAGTAAAAGTGAACGGAGGGAGTAATTGTTGTAAGGATTTTCCTGATCAACTTATTTTTTTTTTCCTTCGAATTACTACTAAAACGAACCCCTTCTGTCTTTAGAATCACTTATCAATTCTATATGATTTACTAACAACCTACAATGGAAGTCATAGCTACTTTGTTTGGTGAAAACAATAAATGGGAAAGCCACAAATCAATATGCTGTCTAGGAATAAATATAATAACTGATAAACAAAGATCCTCTTTTGAATATCATTTCAATCAATCAATTACCCCTCATTTTGATCATCTAGAGTTTTAGAAAAATGTCACTAGAGATTGCAAGTCCAGTTGGAATGTGGTTGACTTTATAAATGACATTTTAAAGCAGAAATTTGGAATTTTAAACATTTAAACTGACACACAAGAGGTACAAGTTTAAAACTATTTTGAGACAAAACATGCATCATTTTGATGTGTTGGTACTATTTTCCGAAAGGCAAGATTTTAGGCAATATAACAGCTCTGTTTTCATAACCATATACTGGTATTTGTGATATCCCTGTTATACAACCTGATGCGTTGGCTGAAATTCTAAAGCTCGGTTCCATGGTTTTGAGTCCCAAGTACTTTCTTGATGTTTCACATCACTCACCATACCTGTATGGTTGAAACTAAGCAGAACTTCCCTATTAACATGTCCTGTGGGAGTATAGGATTAGTACTCAGCTTCTTTGAACATTGCTCTCTGATAGAATTTGTATATTTTGTCAGTTGCTTTGGATATTGCAGTTTGTTACAAAATTACATATTCTTGATATATTCTTGAGATGTGGACTCCTCTATTTATTGTGTATACTTCAAATTCTGCCAAATATACCTTGCAATTGCCTAATGAATGATCTCACTTTAGTAATTTCATGTGACTACAGCATGCACTGCTATTGCATCGTACTTTCACGCTCAGGTATTGACATAAATGGAATTTTTGAACTGACCAGTTGTGCTTGTTTCTGTGTTGATAGGCTGTTTGATTTTAACGCCAAGAACTTGAAAATAGATCAAAGAATTGACCTCAGTATGAGCGACCCAGATCTTGTCCCGCTTCTTGTACAGGTACTCTAAGACTCCATAAGGTTACTATTTCTTCTTGAAATTTACTGTTATTTGAATTAAATTTTCATTTATATGTCCCTGCTCATTTTTCTGTATATCACTTTGAGACCTTGTAGAACTGAGAGTATTCATTCAAGTAGAATTGTATCAATCGAAACCGGTCGCTTTGTTATTTTCCTTTTTCTTTTTAAAATTTTTCAGATTCCATCTTGTCTGTCCTAATTAGCTTCTCTTTCAGACTAATTTTCCCAGTTTGTTAACTGATCATTCATCTTAAAATGACATGCCTTGAACAAACATTTGGCAATAATCTTGTATCTTATTTTAAGCTAGTATAATTAAGCCCTCTAGGTTAGTTGTTCTTATTCTCTAAGATACTACTGCTGTTATATGATAGCTACGGAAGTATGTGCTTACTTCAATGATCTTGCTTCCATCCTTAATTTATGTCTTTTTAGATTGCTCTATTTCCACATGTTAATAACTAAATTGTGTTCGAGAGAAGACAGTTGTCTGTAAAAGTTCTGAAGGGCTTTGTTCCTGCAAGATATTTGGGCAGTGTTGCAAAAGGTTCTATAGTATAAAGCTGAGTGTATGCTTCCGGTGGTTCACTCTATTTTTGTTCCTTTTTCCTTTTCTTTTGCCATGCTCATGCTTATCAGCAGTATGTGTGTAGGTCCTCTTTCTGTTACTTGGTATAGGTTTGGCATTGGTATGTTAGGATTGAAAAGCTTAGGGGAAAGTGTCTCGATGGTCTAAAATATTCTATGAGAAGACCTCCATATGTTTTGGTATAACTTTTTCAGAATGTGATGGCAGGAGAACTATCTCAATTACAAACCAAGTTCTGCTGGCAAAGATGATGATGGTTTAAAGCGGATGAGCTTAATTGCACATGCTGCTGACTCTATTGCAAATAGTGACTTAATAAATGTACAGATTCGAAGATACCAACAGTGGCAACTTTCTCCAGCTGGTTGTGTTTCGTCTTGCATAATTCCGTAAGAAGATTTTCTAAGCTTCTTGAGTTCAATTGCGTTTAAGTTAACTTTATCTTATAATGCTGGTGGCTTCTTTCATCGTTTCTTTTTTTTTTCCTCCCTCATTATAGTGCTTCTTTGTTGCACGGACAGAGACAGACTCTTGAGCAGGTGATTGTTGTTTCTTATTCTCCATCTCTGAGATCACTTGTTTGAGGCCTCCTAAATTATAGTGAGGGTTAAATATTGCAGGGAGAACGCAACTTTAACAGGTTTGGTGGCTGGCTAGGAAAGAACTCTACAATGGGAAAGAATTACCGAATTTTGGAGGACTTGCATGTTCACCTACTCGCATCTCGTGAATCATATTTGGGAAGGTACTTCTGTATTCAGTTTAACATATTTGACATATTAGTTTCTTCTCATTGTTCATCTAACCTGATACATGTTCAGTTCATTCGATCTATCTTGTAGTCTTACATTAGCTGTCAAAGACTTAGTTCTTTCAGTAATCCAATCAATTAGAGCACATGTTTTCTTTTATTGTTATCAGTGTTTTCTAATTTTCTCCATCTTATGATGTTTTTAATTTCGTTTCTAATTCTTTGTTATTTTCCAAAATACAAAGAACTTGTTAAGATTCTTTATCAATACCTACTTAAGTGTAGCTGAAGTCAGAACTATATAGATAATCTTCTTATCGAATGGGGTTTCCATGATGCGATGTCTTGTCCCATTCCTCTTCTGCATGGGCAGCGTTAAATTGTTAAAAGAATTAATGGTCACAAAAGAACTTTCGAAGGGTTACCAATAGCAGGGTTCTCCTGTTTGTGTTATTACTGGACAGCTCATGATGTTCATATCGATCTATTATGCGCCTCTGCATCTGGCATTGGGCAGGCCTCATACAATCTATGTTGCTCGGACTCGGGTGCGGGTGTCGGATACGGTTACGGATCTAGAGGTCGGATTCGGCATGATCTAAATTTTAAGATTCGTGGGTACGGATCCGGGTACGGATACGGGTGCGGGGATTTGGTAAAAAATAATTCAAAATTCTAAAAATATAAGTGTAAAAATGTAAATTAGTTGTTCTCAATTCTTTCTATTCTTGATTTTATCTTTTCAAAAAATCTCTATTTGGTTCCTTAAACTAATATTTTTTTCAAACTGTTATACAGAATTAGTTTGTTCCCTAATTATGTGAATTAGGGTTAGGGAAAATACATACCTATCTATCATAGGTTATATAGAAGTTTCTTGAGGAGTTTATAATGGTCTTGGGCCTGCCACTCCGCCTAAACATACCCTTTTCATAAACCCTAACCCACCAACTTCGATAACATACCCTTCATACTAGCCCCTTTCATAAACCCTAACACACCACGAGATAGATCGACTCCCGACGACCTGATCTCTGAAAATCCCAGCCGCAACCGACCTTGCACGCGCCGTCACGCGCCAACTGTCGGTCAGCGTCGGCGAGCGTGTCAGTGTCACGCGCCGGCAGGTGAAATTTTCCGGCAGTTTTCAACCTCTTTTCTTCTTCTGTGGAGGTCACCCACATTTTCAGACTCTACCCATGCTACTTTTTCTGGCTGATTTGGTCAAAGTATCCAATCTCTATTTGACCGGATCTGACACGAATCCTGCACCCTAACCCGTGTCGGTGTCGTGTCGACACGGGTACGACGGCATGACACCGACACGGGTACGACGGCAAAAGTGCCGGGTCCGAGCAACATAGCATACAATAACTATCCTAGCTCTACCATATCTTTTGTTTCATTTCTTCTGGAACAATCACAAACACTTTTTTGATTGTACACTTTTTCTTCCAATAGTTGGAAGTCAGTCAAAGTTCTTTCCAATCACTTCTTCCCGCACTAGCCTGTAGAAAGAGTCTTTTTGCATTTGTGGCAGCTGCTTAATATATCTTCTCATACATTTCAGGGCAAACCTGAGACTTGACTACTTTACTCTTCTTACAAAGAAGTTGACAGATCCATTAAAAGTGCTGCCTAAGGTGGGAATATTCATCCTTAACCTGAATTTCATTGTGTATATTTGTTTGCTTAGTTATATATGCATGTAATTCCCAGGATGAAGCAGTCGAGAACGTTGTGGAATTCATGGATACATACTCTATAAGCCAGGAAGACTTCGATAATATTGTGGAGATATCAAAATTCAAGGTATACAATTGTTTTCAATTTTCTCCAAATTCCTCTGATGCAGTTTTAAAATCTGTTCATGTGTTGATTGCATTTGCACCAGGGACATCCGAATCTTCTGGATGGTGTTCAGCCTGCTGTGAAAGCTGCATTGACAAAGGCATACAAAAAAGGAAGCAATTCACGTGTTATCCGCACGGCAGATTTAATAACTCTTCCTGGAATTAAAAAAGCTCCCAAGAAGCGCGTTGCAGCAATGCTGGAGCCACTAGATGAAGGCTTAGCTGAAGAAAATGGTGAAGCACTTGCTGAAGATGAAGAAAACTCATCAGAGACAGAAGACATAGGTACAACCCCTACTCACATTAAAAGGGCTCATGGTAATGTGCCATTCAATATTTTTAACCTAGCAGTTAGGCTGATGAATCTTAAAGATAGATAATTACTTCGGTATTAGTTGCATCCTATTGTTAAGAATTGTTATAATCTACATTTGGTTGCAATAGCAGTTCGCAGAAATCATGTACATTATAGTCTTTTTCTTTAGTGTCTTTGCAGTAAGCATTTTATATTTGCTCGTATTTCAATGAAGTTGGTACTTCTCATTAGGCATAGTTTTCGAATTTTACCAGTTCTTTCAGAACATCTGCGGTCATGCCATTTCGCTTTTATAGGAGAACAGTGTAATTCTTGTACACTAATTGGGAGCAGTATTTAATGATGTTATTGCTTGTTTCTGTCAACTCAAGCAGATGTTGAGAAAAAATTGCAGTCTGATCTACAGAGTCTCAACTCGAAGGGTTAGTGATATTCTAGAACAATCCCGTTTTCTTCTGCGTTTTTCTACAATTTATTTACTGTCTGACCGTCGTCTACCTGTTAACACACTTTCTCGTCTGTTCCTGTATCTGCTTTTCGTTCACAACAGGGATCCAAGTAAACATGGACTTGAAGGGTGCCGGGAGTTCAGGTGGCAAGAAGCCTTCTGCAGGAAGGGGAAGAGGAAGAGGAAGTTCTAATAACAGTGAGAAAGGAAGCGCTGAATCCTCGGGTAAGAGAGGTGGCCGGGGTTCTGGAGCTGGTGCCAAGAGAAAGAGGTGAAAACCGAAAACATCTTCCTGACCTAATTTTGTCTGTTACAACTATCGGAAGCTGCAGTTTCCCGGGTCTTCTTCCTTGAGACAAGAAGCATTTTGGAAACTTTGTTTAGCTAATTTGTGTAAAGAGAAAGGGTCTTAAGTAGATCTATGTATATTCTACTTGAAATTGATGTGTGTCTATTTTCTGTTAATAGTTTTGGTTCTGTTCTCAGATTTTGGCTTTTATGTTGTTATTGCCACGTTCATTCTGTTCTACTATGAACCGGTTTGGATTGGCTTGTTTTATGTGCTTTTAAGCCAAAATAGCTTTTAAGCACTTTTTTAGTGTTTGAATAAGAAAAAAAAAGTGCTTTTAAGAACTTATTAAGTCGAAATAACAAAAATAAGTCAAAAGTCATAATTATAACAAAAATAAGCCAAAAGCCCCATCCAAACAGGCTCTATATTACCCAATTTTTCATTTTCTATTGGTTTTCACCCACATTCAGTATTCATTTTGGATCTCGACTTGTCTGGACTCACATCGGGAAGTTCCAAATTGGGGTTTAACGCTCCTTGCCAAAGACAATTTTATTTTCAAGGCTCGAATTGAAACCTTTGATTAATGATGGAGGAGTAACTACCACTTAATCATAATTTACGGGAATCTGGTGTAGGATTCGAAGATGGGATACTCCTATTGTCCTATTTTCGTCATCAAAGGATATGTTAAAGATTTAAAAAAATAAAAATAATATTAGGGTAAATAAGCATATGATATTTGTGTCTTGAGAATGAAGAAATCTCTTATAAAGAGCGCTTTTCATGTTTATGAACTTAATTTTCCTATAATGGTCATAGGTTCGGATCGCTTATGTGCGGGGTTCAGGTTGGATCAGACTACAAGAGTCTATTGCACGGAGTCTTACCCTGCATTTTTTTCATGAGATTGTTTCCATGGCTTGAACTCGAACCCATGATCATTACAGGAAAATTAAGTTCATAATAATAGCATTTGTTAAAGCTCAATTGGTTGCCACGTTTTAGAAGGCTTACAGGCGCCACTCTTTGTAGATACAGTACATATCCGGTTGATCTTCAATTAGGACAATTAGTAGTAATAGTAAAATAAAGTAAAGTAATTATTAGTAAAGTAATATAGGAAAGTAAAATGAGCTCAAATGTGAAAAGATGGACAAGTGTATCTTTTCCATTACTATATTTTTCATTTTATAGAGTAAAATAGTACCAACATTGGATTTGAGTGGATTTTAATACAAAAATAAGCGTGTAAAAGTTTAACATGTACTGTAACTTAAAAACAAATATATAAAAATAATACATAAACATGAGTAATTATAATTTTAAATAGGTCTTTATATAATTAATTTGGTTTGATGTTTTTATTATTTTTTAAGTAAAATCAAAATCAAATCAATAGATGTCGGTTTTTTGAAATTAAAAATCAAAATCAAATCATACAAAACATATTACTTATTTTGTTCCAGTTTTTGTAACACACTTTCCTTTTTAGACTATCCAAAAAGGAAGTCACCTTTCTATATGTAAGAAACAATTTAATTATGAAATTCCTCCTTTATCCTTAATGAGATAATTTACTACTACACAAATATGTAGAGCTTGTTTTGGACTACAAATTTCAATTTTTTTTAAAAATATTTCATACCTATTCAAATGACGTCACATAAATTGAGACAGGCAAAGAGCCCGTTTGGATTGGCTTATAAGTTACTATAAGCTGTTTTCAGTTTTTTTGAATGTTTGGCTGGCCAGCTTAAAGTCATTTTGTACTTAAAATAAGTTCAAAAAAATAATTGAGCCCATTTGACTTAGCTTATCTAAAGTAGCTTATAAGCCAAAAAAAATAAATTAAACTATCCAACTTATTTTTTTAATTTATAAGCTGCAAAACAACTTATAGGCATAAGCCCGTCCGAACGGGCTCAAAGTAATATTTTTCCCATTTGATTCAATGTTTTTTATTTTCCAAAAACACCCCTACTATCCCCTATCTATAATTCTCCAACTTATACAAATTTTCTTATCAAACCAAAAACCCCTTCTAAAACCCCTCACATATCAAGTCAAATCTTATCTCCTCCAAGTTTTAAACCATATCAATGACTTCAACTAAAATTTTAGTCCCTTCCAATTTTTCATTCTTGAATTCAAACCCCAAATTCATATTCCCAAAAATTAAATCTTTTTCACTTTGCATTACATGTTCAAAGAAGGTAAAAAGAAGAGGAAAATTGAGATATCCATCAGAGAAAAAGAAGTTAAAACAACAAAAAGAAACTCAAATTAATGTTGAAAACAAATTTGAAGGGATTTGGAGGTTATCTAAGCTTAGTGTTTCAGTTCATAATGATCCTGGAAAAGATGTTTTGGGTGTTTCTCATGCTTTGCTTCAAGAAATTGCTAAAGTTCTTGAATTTCCGGTAAAAATATTAACTTTAGAATATTTTTGAGTTCTTTTTGTTGTTGTTGTTATAAGTCGCGGAGAGGTTCAAAATATAAAAAGTAAACATACGAAGAAGTCTAAGGGTTCATCATCTACTGTATATACATAAAAAATAATTTTAACCTTATAAAAATAATATTTTTTTCCGCCGAGGGGGTTCGGATGAACACCCTCGGCTATATGTGGCTCCGCCACTGGTTGTTGTTGAGTGAAAGTAGTAGAAATTGCAAAAATGAAAATTGGATTTTTAGTTTGTGTTTAGTTAGTTTCTCTTTAGATAGGCCAATGTATTTTTGGTTGCCATTTTGAGCAATTTTACAGAAATATTCTTGAATTTCCACAAAGGTAGGGGTAAGGTCTGCGTACAGCCGTACACTCTATAGACCCCATTGTTGCTAAAGTTCTTGAATTTCCAGTAAAAGAACTAAACTTTAGAATATATTTGAGTTTTTTTTTTTTTTTATTTGTTGAGGGGAAGTAGTAGAAATTGAAAATAAAAATTAGGTTTTGAGTTTGTGTTTAGTTGGTTTCACTTTAGATAGGATAATGTGGTTTTGGTTGCCCATATTGAGCAATTTTTATAGAAATATTCTTGAATTTCCAGTCTTGATAAAAAAAAAAAAAAGAAAAATATATTCTTGAATTTCCGGTAAAAAAGTTAACTTTAGCATATATTTGAGTTTCTTGTTTAGTGCAAGTGGTCGAAATTGCAAAATGAAAATTGGGTTTTGAGTTTGTGTTTAGTTAGTTTGAGTTAGTCTCACATTAGATAGCCTAATTTGATTTTGGTGGTACATTTGTTGGATGTTTATAAAAATATTTGATGTCAAATATTTGAAGTTTGTAATGTCAATAGTATGCATTTGGTTAGATAGGATACATATAAATATCAACTGATAGTCAAATTTTATTGTTATGATGTTAAATACAAATTTGAAGGAATTTGGAGACTATCTAAGCTCAGTGTTTCAGTTCATAAAGACCCTGGAAAAGATTTCTTAGATGTTCCTGATGTTTCACTCCAAGAAATTACTAAAGTTCTTGAATTTCCGGTAAAAAAAAAGTAAACTTTAGAATATATTTCGAGTTTTATTGTTGAGAAGTAGTAGAAAATACTAGAAATTGCAAAATGAAAATTGGGTTTTGAGTTTGTGTTTAGTTAGTTTCACTTAGTAGCCTAAGTTGACTTTAAAGGTCTGACTTACAGAAATATTAAAATATTTGCTAAAGTTCTTGAATTTCCCCAGACCCCACTTGTGACACCACACTGGGTATGTTGTTGTTGCTAAAGTTCTTGATTTTCTGGTAAAAAAGTTAAACTTTAGAATATATTTGAGTTTTTTCGTTGAGTGAAATGAAAGTAGTAGAAATTGTAAAATGAAAATTGGGTTTTGAGTTTGTGTTTAGTTAGTTTCACTTTAGATAGGCTAATGTATTTTGGTTGCCCATTTTGAGCCATTTTTATAGAAATATTCTTGAATTTCTGGTTAAAAAAAGCTAACTTTAGAGTATATATTTTTTTTTTTTTGGGTTAGTAGAAATTGCAAAAATGAAAATTGGGTTTTGAGTTTCTGTTTAGTTAGTTTCACTTAGTAGCCTAATTTGATTTTGGTGGTCCATTTGACAAATTTTTATAGTAAAGAAGTTGCAAAAACAGCATGCTTTGAGGATTGGTGTTTAAATGTTGTCCCCAGTTTTAAAAGTTTTGCAGATATGAAACCAGGCATAACTATGTTGGGGCGGGTCATAATTTTCCCCTGCACAAGTTATGCCCTGCCCACCAACCTAGAACTTACTTAAATGGGGACAAAAGTTAAATAACAGTATTAAATGATCCTATTTGTGCAAATCTCACAGAAGTATTTGATGTCCAGTAATTGAAGGCTGTGATATTAATAGTATGCACTTGATTAAATAGGATTGCATATAAGACCAATTGGTGGTCAAAGATATGTCTTTTGACTGCTACTTCTCTTCAATTCCACGGGGAGTAATCTGCATTTAGTTATAACACAAGCTTAGGTATTTTCTATGTGTTTACCTTTGCATTTGGTGTGAAAATGTGCTTTTCTTGTCTATTTTGTAGGTTGCTTCAATGTTGCCACAGGAAGCATTTAAAGTTGTTAGAAAATCTTTTGATGCTCGCAAGGTTTGTTTTGTATATCAGCCTGTGTTTTTTTAATGCTTCTGTATCAAGTTAATCTGCGGTTCGATTTCTTAGTATTATATGTTCAACCATTTTTTTTTTTTTTTTTGAGAGAAATATATGTTCAACCGTCTTAAAGTCCAATATCAACCACCATTTAGTGCTGTGGAGAACTTATTTACCATTAGAATTTGTATTAGCATTTAAGACGAAGACCGTGCTCAAAATTAGAGTCCCATTGTAAAATATCTGCATACTATGGAATGTGATTTGGAAGAAAGTCGTAATTACATTGACCAATAAAAAAGTAATCCAAAAGATTCACATAGATTCTAATGTTTCAATAGCATGTGTCCAAGTTAAGACTTGACTAAATCTTGTTTATCATGATGTAATTGGGATAATGAGTATACATGTGGATAATGTAGCTCCTTAAAACTCCGTCCGTCCCAATTTATGTGGCACTCTTTCCTTTTTAGTCAGTTCCAAAAAAATGATACCTTTCTATATTTAGTAACAATTTGACTTTAAACTTCCACTTTACCCTTAATGAAATGATTTATAGCCACACAAATTTCTCTGAGTTATTTTAGACCACAAGTTTCAAAAGTTTTCCTTTCTTTCTTAAATTCCGTGTCCAGTCAAATCCTTTCTTTCTTAAATTGGGACGGAGGGATTAATAGGTATGGTTGAACAATGTGGGTATCTGTACTCAACTAATTCGTTTAACATTATTGCAGTTGCAAAAGGAACAGAAGTTCGTATATACAGTTGATGTGGATGTCCAAAAACTACTAAATTTAGAGCCTCGTACTTGGGAATTCATCTCCGAATTGAAACCCAAAATTGGCTTAATTGAGCATTTGCCTCATGACAGAACTGCTGGTGACATAATGAGCATAGTAAATGCTTGCAGAAAGTCGGATCAGAATGCAACTACTATTTCAGAAAGAGGAGATAGAAATCTCAGCAATGGATCACATATTTATCCGAGTGATAGAAAACCGAAAGTTGCAGTTGTTGGTAGTGGGCCCGCAGGGTTGTTTGCTTCTCTTGTGCTTGCTGAATTTGGAGCAGATGTTACACTGATGGAAAGGGGAGAAGCCGTCGAGAAAAGGGGCCGTGATATTGGTGCTCTGGTTGTTCGACGGATATTGCAAGAGGAGAGCAACTTTTGCTTTGGGGAGGTTATTTCCCGATTCACTTATTTCCTTCAAAGGTTTTTCCAGCTTCTTCAGATTAATTTCTGCAATCTGCCTCTGTATATGTATGGTGTTACGGACATTGGGTCTCGTTAGCTACTTATTTACGAAGGACTTATGTGTGACAGGGTGGTGCAGGTACTTGGAGTGACGGGAAGCTAGTTACTAGAATTGGAAGAAACAGCGGTGGTGTTTTAGCAGTAAGTTGCTTACTCCTGGAAACTTATACTACTTTTGATTTTTTACCTATGCGTTCTTTCACTACGTGTTATTAACATGTTTTCATTTCGTCGGGTATCCTTGTCATTCACGCTTTATCTTGATTTCCAGGTTTTGGAAACATTGGTCCGCTTTGGAGCTCCACAGAAAATTTTGGTTGATGGAAAACCTCATCTAGGAACTGATAAATTGGTGCCACTTCTTCAAAATTTCAGGCGATACCTGGAAGAGTTGGGTGTAAGTGACATGCAACTAGGGATGTCAAATGGGGGGGTTGGGCTAAATTTGGGCGAGTAAAAATGGGCTAAGTTAATGACCAGCCAAAAAGTTACTTGAGCTGAAATAAGTTGGGCTAAAATGGGCTAAAAAGCGGGTCATAACTCAACCCGCCCAATTCTTACTAAGTTTTAATTTATTTGTTTGTTCTTTTATAATTTTTAAGTACCTAATAAAACTCTTTTTTTTTTCCCTTTATTACGGCTATGTATAACATATCAAACAAAACAAAAGTCTTTTTGAAAATATTTTGACAATGTTTGGGTCAATAACATATCAGCCTAATTTTTAGATGGGCCGAAATGGGCTGAGCTAATAATTGGGTGGGTCAATGACCCGTCAAACTTGAACGAGTTGGGCAGGTCATGTTTTTATGGGTTGATTTTGCCACCCATATATGCAACTTATGCCTCTTAGGAAAGAAATATGAGAATTTTAGAGTTGTGAGAATTTTGTTTATTTGCTGATATGGTCAGGTCGCCGTCAAGTTTGGAACAAGGGTAGATGATTTACTTGTCAAGGATAAACATGTGGTGGGAGTCAAAGTTTCTGATTCAAGAGATAACAGCTCACACTCCATGAGCCAGCAGTTGAGATATGATGCAGTGGTTCTCGCAGTTGGGCATTCTGCTCGTGATATATATCAGATGCTTCTTTCTCATGGGGTTGCCCTGGTTGAAAAGGATTTTGCTGTAAGCTCCTGTCCATATTAAATACTCATAATTTTTGTATTTTATCTAAGTATACATATGCTTATAGCTTTATGGCTTGGCTTGCTGGTTTATAGTTTCCAATGACAAGGCATTCTCCTAATAACTCATATTAATTACAGGTTGGCCTGCGGGTTGAGCATCCTCAAGAACTAATAAACAGCATACAGGTTTGTTACTGAACACAATCCGATCAATAAAATATTTGCATGCAGTGTATTAGCTTTTTCCTGCTGTATCATGACGAGGAGTTGTTTGATTGATTTCCTTTAATAACATTAGAAATGCTTGGGGTTGACTGTCCCTTGTGTCAATGACGAGTAAAGAAACTCCTCTTTCCTGAGTGAAACAATAATAATAATTCGGTGGGCATTATCTTATTTTGTATGATTTGTCATGGTGTACTTGCGACCTTGTAGGTCCTCTTTCTAGGCAAAATCAAACATAAGAAAATATGATGTTTGAGGTTGACCGTCTTATACCCTGTTTGGCCAAGCTTCCAAAATTTGCTTATTCTGAAAAGTGCTTTTGTTGAGTAGCAGTTTGTGTTTGGCAAAACGTTCCAAAAGTGCTTTTGGGGAAAAACTACATTTTTTAGCTTCTGAAAAACAACTTCTGCTACTACTCAAAAATACTGATTTTCCCCCTAAAAGCTTGGCTAATCACCTGAAATTCCTAAAATAAGCTCTTTTTGAAAAGAAAATAAAAGCACTTTTGGCTTCCCAAAAGCTTGGCCGAACAGGCTATTAGTTGAAAACAAAGTTTCTGTTGCTCTCTTCGTGGTACATTTTATATACTCTGTTTAACTATTTTCCTCTAGCACTTCAGAGTTGTTCTTCCACTTCCTAAGCTATTTCATTGTATCTGAGCAAGTACATTTATTGTAGTTCATCTCTAAAGTCAATAATATTGTGGCATTTTACATGAAAATAATTCGTGTTTTTGGTCTAATTATATTCAGTATTCTGGGTTGGCCAATGAAGTTCAAAATGGACGCGGGAAAGTGCCTGTTGCTGATTACAAGGTCGTTGAATATGTGAATACAGATGATATTGCTTCGCCTTCAAATTCTGGATTAACAAATCGCAGTTGTTACTCGTTTTGCATGTGTCCTGGTGGCCAGGTACAACAACCACTCTTGTTCATAATTGCTGAATGAAATATTATGATTGGTCCGACATTTGCTTATGCTTTTCCAACTTCCTAATTATATTACTCCCTCCGTCCCAATTTATGTGAAAGTGTTTGACTGGGCACGAAGTTTAAGAATGAAAGGAAGACTTTTGAAATCTGTGGTCTAAAATAAGCAATAGATTATTGTGTGTGGCGATAAATCATCTTATTAAGGGTAAAATAGGAAGTTTATAGTCAAATTGTCACTAACTATAGAAAGGTGTCATTCTTTTTGGGATTGACTAAAAAGAAAAGAGTGTCACATAAACTGGGACGGAGGGAGTATATTATTCCATTTTGTGCACCATAAATCCATGGTTTTTGAACTTTTCATTCATGTTGTTCGTAATAGACATTGTAGATGAGTGATGAGAACAGCTAGAAACTTTTATATGCTTATGTTAAGTTGGTGATATCCGAAAGACATGTATTTTTTTGATAGACTTCAACATAGATTTCAATATAATGTACTTGACAAGATTTTGGCAGGTGGTTCTAACCAGTACAGATCCATCAGAGCTCTGTATAAATGGCATGTCGTTTTCCCGACGGTCATCTAAATGGGCAAATGCTGCACTTGTTGTTACAGTCTCATCAAAGGATTTTGCTGCTTTGGACTTGCACGGACCTCTCGCTGGTGTTGACTTTCAGGTACTTCTAGTGTCCATACTAGTTGCTTAGAAATAAGCCTGTTATGCATGAACTCTTTTGGAATCCGATGTTCATGTTGAATTCTGGGAGAATAAAAAATGAAGCAGATATTACCAACATGTTTGGTAGCAACAATCAATATAAAAATCGTCTGTGTCTCCAAGGAGAAGCTATTGAGCTGATTGCTTAATTGCTTTGTGTACTTTGATTTGCTTGGCATGCACATATTAGGATGAGAATGGAAGATCTTTGTATCATGTGATGATATGTTAAAAAGCACTGAAGTCAAAATTGTTTTGGGAAATAGGCATTATTTTGATATGGCAGAAGCTAGAAACCATAACATTATTTATAAAAAGAAGTATAAACTAAGGGTTTTCGTCTGCGGTCAATCAGTTGTTTGTTACCTTTGATTGGCCGTTGGTTTACTTTACTCTTTCCTTGCACAATAATTGTTTTATTACCCATTGGCCCCTAAGTCTGACATAGCTACCTTTACTGTTTGCTATTAATTTACTTGCAAGTATTTTCATCTCGACTGTATGATTTCAGAGGATGTTCGAGCGAAGGGCAGCTACAATGGGCGGAGGCAATTTTGTGGTACCTGTTCAAACGGTGACCGATTTTCTTGACAACAAATTGTCAGGTAGACCTCTTTGTCGGCATTGGTGGCATTATTGGGGGTTAGATATTTGGAATAAATACCCATAGCTACCACTTCTATAGGTTCATCACTCATTTAATAACAGGCAGACCTCTATATAACATCCATCCTCTATAACAACATTTCACTATAACGGCCAAGTTTTCTTTGGAAACGACTTTCATTATGTTATATTATATGTTTTCTATAACAGCATCTTGCTACAGAAATATATCCAGACAAACAACGCTGTTGTAAAGAGGTTTGACTGTACTAGACTCACTATAGTAGTTTGTCTGGCTGCTCTTGCTGAAATTGCTCTATGGTCACATCACGAAGCCACCAAATAAGCGGACCGATGGAGAGTTTGTTCAGTACTCCTAACTATTATAGAAGGATGCTGCCCCCTCGAGACTACAACTAATCCATTTTTTATGATAAGTCTTTCTGAATTGGAAGAGCAGGAAGCGGAACTAGAAATACTTATCTGGCTTAAAATTTGTTTTACAGAGACATCAGTGCCGTCTTCCAGTTATAGATTAGGAGTAACGGCAGCAAATCTCCATGAGTTATTCCCTAGTCACATAACCAGCTCTCTGCAACAAGCACTTCTAAAGTTTGACAAAGAGGTATTTTCCTGTACATACATGATATATCATATCTCTAATGTATGTCTCAGAAAATTAACACTGTTTCTGTTGAACTTGGAACTACAGTTACCGGGATTTATTTCCAGTAATGCTCTTCTTCATGGAGTAGAGGTAATGCACTCCTTTCTTCGTGAATCTTTACTTATTTAATAGTATATTATTGCATTAAGCATAGAATCTATACTTACATCCGGATTTTTTTGAGAGTTCATACTTATATGGTCACTGAACTATTGGAAATAGGTAAACAAAGTCAGTTTTCTATCTTTTGTATCAGAAAAGTCACTTATCTTTTGCTATTTCACTCAAAAAGTCTTCCTTTTCTTTCTTTTGTACCAGAACAGTCACCTAGTTTTTTGTTATTTCCCTCAAAATGTCAATTTTTCTTTCCTTTGTATCAGAAAAAAGAAAGAACTGTAGCTAGATGAATTTAAGCGGCCAAAAACCGATTACAGGCTACTAGCCTGTAATTTTGGACCTTTTTCGGCATTTCTTTAGCATATAAAGGGATTTTACGGGTCTTGAACTGGGCCAGATAGAGGGTTTTTGGATAAAATGGGTTGGGTTTAATATTTTCTATTTTTGCTTCAAAAATCAGGCGCCGCGTCATTAAAAAATGGCCGGATATGTCACTTTCCGGCTTGAGTGGTCTTTTGAGTGAAATAACAAATACTAAGTGACTTTTCTGATACAAACGAAAGAACAATGACCTTTAAGCGAAGAAAAGTGACTTTGTTCACTTATTTCCAATAGTTTAATGACCATTTAAGCAAATGAAACTCGATTTTTGGACTAAGCATTCAAGTTAATAACTTTGCACATTTCTTGATTCTGGAACCAAAGTTGTAACTTAGTTTCGTCCTCATTACAGACAAGAACTAGTTCCCCTGTACAGATCTCACGAAGTGCTGATACTTACGAGTGCACCTCCTTAAGAGGTCTTTACCCTATCGGAGAAGGAGCGGGTTATGCTGGTGGGATAGTAAGTGCAGCAGTTGATGGCATGTATAGCGGCTTTGCATTGGCGAAAAGCTTAGGTCTTTTTCATGGAAACATCGAGTCGATTTTAGGGAAGGCTCAGAGTGCTGGAGTTGCAAAATACTGACACCATTATCTAGTTTTGTTCTCACCGGTTTCAAACTCGCATTCTGTAAATCATAGGCTGGCCAATGTTGATCTAGCAACTCCTCCATATATAATCCCTTACCGATCAGAGGCGAGTCCAGAACTTGAGTCAGTAGGTTCTAAATGAATGTGATCTTATTATTTGTAAACATTTTAAAGTTTTTTTTTGTTGCATAGGTATACATAGTTCAATTGAACTCATAAAACCCTTCTTGGTTCTGTACTAAATTGATACTTAATTGCTAGGAGTAACCTATTGATAATTTAGTAAATTAGTAACTTTTTCTGTGTTCCTTTTCTTCATTCGAGTGATGAACAAGTGAAAACTGAGCCTGAAAATATTCGGACGTTTCTAAGGGATCTTTACACAAATAGCTGATAGAATTCGTTGTCTACATTTTCTAGGTGGTAGACATAGATTATACAGTGCTTATACACATAGTATATAGTATGAATTATACATCCATCGATTATTTTTTGTTTAAGTGGTCGGGTGTTCACCTCTAAATCATTTGAGTTACCAGGATTTATTTCCAGCAACGCCTTTCTTTTTCCTGGTTCAATTCCTAAGTTTTAAAGAAAATATGTTTCTTTTACACTTATGTTTGACATTTAAAAAAATGTTGGATAAAGAAAAATTTGTTTTTGTTCAACACCACATTCGCCACCCCTTACGACATTCCCAATTCAGACATTAGGAACCTGTAGCTTTAAAGCCATTATTGCAGTCATTTTAATAAATATCAAAACACATTTTTATCAAAGACATCAATTGCTTATTAACAAAACACTCAATCATTTACGAGCACATACAAATTCTTTCCACCAGCACTTGATGATACTATCATACTACATCACTCACTAATTAATAACTTTTAATCAATTAAGCTAAACTAGCTCTCATATCCTAAATATAACTTAGGGAAAATCAACAATCATACGTACAAATGCAACTTAGAAATCCAGTTCCATAGTGTTTGCAACCTGGTTTAGGGTTACGACCCTTATAGAGCCTGTTGCATGTTTCAATGCAACATTCTTTATCACAAATGTGGTCACATGGACCCAAATTACCACCACATCTATTAGCTAATTCTATCTTCTTCACCATTTCCATAGAAGCCAAGTTGCTATTTCCATTGCCAGCTACATTAAAAGAAGAATAGAGATTAAAAAAAAAAAGAGGAAAAAATGACATAAATAACCTCTCACCCAAAAAATAGCAGACATATGAATAATATACACTAATAGATACAATATTATATATTATGTATATTGGTTTATGATGTAAGTATTTCTTATCGAGCTGCCAAATAAATTGAAATGAAATGAAATGACATACTTACGAGCTATGTTCGTATAAACTGTTGCAGTCTGTGGTGTAGCCAAAACTATAGAGAGCAAAGTTCCAACAAAACCAATAATGATAAGAAGCATACTTTTAGGAATTGCCATTTCTCTTTTCTATAAATTGTTTACTTAATTCACTGATTCACTGATATATTATCAAAGCTAACCACTGCCTTTTATAGTGTTTTTAAGGTGTCCACTGACTAAAATATGGTAACCAGGTAAAAGAAATAAGGCAAATTAATTTATTTTACATTTCTTGTCTTACTATATACAAATGCATTGCTAGAATCATGTTCCACTTTGTGATTGCATTATGATAAGACTGTATGCAATTACTATATGCAAATAATTTTTATAAGGCAGGTTAGTTGTTGTTAGATATCACTTAATATAGTAAATTAATAGAGGATATAGTTAGTTTTTATTTTATTTTTTATTAAGGTAAGTTTATTAGATTTCGCTTGAGATAGTAAGTTACTGAAGAATGTTGTTATTGTTACTTTACTACAAAAGATTGAGATTTTTCCTCCAACTAATAGCAATTTAGAGTTTTCTCTCGGTAATACTTACTAGCACACACGATGTTTATACCAGACTATACTAATTAACCGTAATTAAGGTAATTAAAGTGTATCTAAACATATATCATGTATCCATTTATCCGATATACATACAAATATTTATCGAGCTCTGTTAGCATGGACTGAGAGGTCACTTTAGGAAAAAATACATGGTGTAACCACCGGAAAAAAAAAGGCCCAAAAAGGCCCCATTTTAAGCAAATGACACGAGTTGGCCGTTCGGCCCAAATTAATGCCAAGCACTAGCCCAGTAGCCCATCCATTACAAAAAAAATAAAAAATCAGACTTTTTGTGTAAGAGAGAAAAGTCATCACTAAAAGTTCGATACAAAAAGAATAAGACTATTTGTGGCGGCTAAAGATAAAAAAGTCTCCACTAAAGATCGACGAAGAAAATTCATATCGAGCCTTCAAAAAATATTCCAAAACATGTATAATATGTGTATAATTAGTAAGTATACATTAATTACACATTTATTAAACAGAAATTATACACCAATGATAGATTTTCTAATTTTACGTTGATTATACATTAATTATACAACAATGTTATATTTTTATAATTTAGGGATACATATTTTACACGATAATGATGCAGTTTCTATACGTATGATACAATTTTTCTATACATATGCAGTTGTGTTACACATTCTATACAAAAATGATACAGTTTATATACATATGTTGGAATTAGTTGAAAAATAAATGAAATTATTTTGAAAAGGTTAAAGAATGACTTTTAAGATTCTTGGGCCATCGGGGATCGATAGTATCACCCGGATGGCCATTTGTGTCCTTTTCCTGTCACTTTATTCTGAAGGAAGCCCACGCAAAGCAACATAGGACCAAAAATAACCCTAACGTATGAATTGTAGCATCCCAAAAAAAAATCGAAATGTTTAAAGGCCATTAAGAAGTTCTAGCGTGCTTACTAAACAAAGTTTGCGTGCAAATGAGGGCTAATGATATGAAGGATATTACATGATAGTGATGATAAGTATCCGAGGTGTATTGGAAGTGATTTAGGGTCTAGGAGAGCCCTAGGGCCATATCAAGTTGGAAACAACACTACGGGCTAAAGTTTCAAACAAATGCGCGCAAAGCCTAATTTTAAACTTTCATAACTCTCAATATATAAAGAGTTATGGGTGACCTTTATATCAAATTAAAGCTCTCCGGGTCTAGTTTCTAACGGTTCAAACTCTACTTTAAATATGGGGAACCACGTATAACGGTCAAAATAGGAGATAGCATTTTTGGTCATTTTTGACTGTTAGTCAAAGGACATAAGTGAGCCAAAAATGTAACCAGAGGGGTATTTTTAGCAAAATAGTGGATGGATGGTATTTCTAGACCTCTTAGGCATTTTTAGCCCTTTTCCAATAGTCCAGTGGCATAGGATTTGTCCCATTTTGAGACTTGAGAGGTCCCTGGTTTAGAGAGATTGAAGCAAACCAACTCCCAATTGATTCGATTACACAGTAATTTTAGTCTTTATTCTTTGATTTCATCGTGTCTCAGGGTTGAAAGAGAAAAAATTCAAATGTATACCACATACCCAAAAAATTTCAGATGTAGGTGAAGAAAATGAGGAAGCAGATCTCATTTATAAAAATAAAAAGAACTAAATAAAAATAAAAAAAAATAACAAAAGAATAGAAAATCTGATTTTCTACCATAATTAACCATTCTAAAAGCCATGTAGATGTCCTTTTTTGAACCTCACACGCCTCTAAGGAGGGTGCTAACACACACTTTGACATATGTCAAGCCGGGGCGAGGGGGGGAGGGGTACGTAAACAAGGCATAGTTTAGGTATGAAACTGATTAAAATGTAATAGTTTAGGGAGGTTTCTAATCCACTATCTCTATATCTAATGTGTCTCTAAGACAATTTCTGTTGAACTTGAAACTGCAGTTACCAGGATTTATTTCCAGCAATGCTCTTCTTCCCGGAGTTTACTCCTTTCTTTGTGAAATTTAAATCGATAACCATGGAGCCCAATCTAACATCCAGAATTTTGGACTAAGCGTTCGAGTTAATAGCTTGCACATTTCTTGCATCTGGAACTAAAGTTTTAACATTTAGTTTCTTCCTCATTACAGACAAGAACTAGTTCCCTTCTCCAGATCTCGCTAAGTGCTAATACTTACGAGTGCACGTCCTTAAGAGGTCTTTACCCTATCGGCGGGTTATGCTGGTGGAATAGCAAGTGCAACAGTTGATGGTATGTATAGCGACTTTATATTAGCGAAAAACTTAGGTCTTTTTCATGGAAGCATCGAGCATCGAGTCGGTTATAAAGAAGGTTCAGAGTGTTGGAATTGCAAAATACTGACAGCATTATCCACTTTTGTTCTCACAGATTTCAAACTCGCATTATGTAAATTATAGGCTGCTCACTGTTGATCTAGCAATTCCCCATATATAGTCCATAGATGCGAGTCCAAGACTTAGAGTCAGTAGGTTCGAAATGAATGTTATCTTATGATTTGTAAACATTTTAAAGTTTTTTTGTTGCATATGTATACATAGTTCAGTTGAACCTATATAATCCATCTTAGATCTGCCTCTAAAATTCAAAACACCTTCTTGCCTCTCGGGAATCTGTACTAAATTGATACTTAATTTCTAGGAGTAACCCATTGATAATTTAGAAAATTAGTAACTTTTTCTTTGTTCCTTTTCTTCTTTCGACTGATGAACTAGTGAAAACTGAGCCTGAAATTGTTGGGACATGTCTAAAGGATTTTTACACAAATAGCTCATCGGATTCATTTTTTACACCTGAAATTGTTAGGACACGTCTAAGGGATTTTTACACAAATAGCTCATCGGATTCATTTTTTACATTTTCTAGGCGGTAGACATAGATTATAAACATATTATGTCGATTATTTTTTACAGCCTGGTGTATAAAGCATTTTGCATTAGTAGGATCAGGGGAATTGCCGCACCCTAAGGGGTGAGATGTAGGCAGCCTACCCTAATGCAAGCATTAGTGGTTGCTTCCACGACTGAAACCCGTGATCTATAGGTCACATAGAGCCAACTTTTACACTTATGTTTGAGATCTAGAAAAATGTGGATACAAAAAACTGGGTCGGATTCATTTTTTATCCAACTCCTTTTTTATCCTCATTAAAATGGACAGGTCGTAACTCAATTCGTTTCTGTTCAACCCGCCCATTCGGCACCCTTTTTGACATTGCTAATTCAGACATTAGGATCCTGTAGCTTTAAAGCCATTATATTGTAGTTATTTTAATAAAATAAAATACATTAATTGCTTATTAATCAAAACTCAAACATCATTTATTTCCAAACACGCAATCATTTGTTTATATATAGAATCAGCTTGAGCACATACAGATTCTTTCCACCAGCACTTGATGATACTAATACATCACTCACCAATTAATACGAACTTTTAATCAATTAAGCCAAACTAGCTCTCTCATATCTAAATATAATGTAGGGAAAATCAACAATCATAAGTACAAATGCAACTGAGCATTCCAAGTCCACGGTCTTCACATTTTGGTTCAGGGTGAAGTCCACTATAGAGACTGTTGCATGTTTTAAAGCAACAATCTTGAGGGCAAATTTGGTCACATGGACCCAAATTACCTTCACATCTATTAGCTAATTCTATCTTCTTTTCCATCTCCATAGGAGCCAAATTGTTATTTCCATTGCCAGCTACATTAGAAGAAATAGAGATTAAAAAAAGGGAAAATTGACATTAATAACCTCTCACCCGAAAAATAGCAGATACATGTATATATTATGTATATTGACTAATAGATATAAATGTTATATATTACGTATATTGATTTATGATGTAAGTATTTTAGATCGAGTAGCCAAATATACGTAACTACTGATGTACTGTGAATTTCAGCACATTTTATGCCTTTGTAACTAGAAGTGTTGCTTGTTTTTAAGTGTTTTTACATTGTTTCTTATGTTATTTTTGTGTTTTATAGGGTTGGTTAACTAAGGATCGGAAATGAGATGAAATGCTGAAAAACGGACAAATGGAGCTAAATGACGGTCCGTAACTCATGTTACGGCTCGTACCATTGAACCGTAACATGACCTAAATTTCCAGAAGGTTTCATTGAAAATATCAGTGTTACGATGTGGTGTTACGGTCCGTAACATATCACCGTAACATCAGCCAAATTTCCAGAAAGTTTTCATTGAAACCATCGATGTTACACTGTGGTGTTACGGTCCGTATCTCATGTTACGGTCCGTAACATATCACCGTAACATCAGCCAAATTTCCAGAAAGTTGCCAAGTGATGTAACAAGTTACGCCTCAGAAGTACGGTCCGTAACACAGGTTACGGTCCGTCGCATGGTGGCCGTAACATTAAGATGGCAAATGACGACCTGAAAGACGGACCGCAACCTGAGTTACGGTCCGTAACTATGCCGCGTAAGGGCACTTTTGTCCAGAAACTTGGCGTGATTTTTGGCTCTATAAATACTTAATGTAGGGTTTTAATTCAGCAACCAGATATATTTTTGAGAGCATAAACTCTAGGTTTTTCATATTAGAAGTTTTTGGAGCATTTAAGGCAACTACTTCACTTCCATTCCACCTTGTAATTGCATTGTAAGTATATTATATCAACTTTTAAGCTTTCTTTGCTAGTCAAGATTATGAGTAGCTAACTTCAAAGCTAAGGTTGTGAGTCCCATGATGGATATTATGTAAATGGGTTTCTATTATTGATATATGCATAATGGTTGTTGGTATTCATTCAGTTTTTGTGATTTAGCGTTGGGTGATGATTGCAAGCATCATCCTAAGCCATTATATTAACTTTTCTTGGGAAAGAAAGTTAGTATTGGTAAGATTGAATGACAATGACTCGAGGCGTTAACCCTCGTTTAATAGACTAACTTAGGGATGAGAATAAGTCTAAATTAACATTTTTGGTCATTCTTCGATTGCAACTCTTTTACATTCGGAAGAATCATAAAGAGGAAATACGCCTTAACTGTTGGAAAACATTAAGAAGTTCTTAAGAGACCACGTGCATATTCACAGAACAACCATTAGAAATATATCACATTAAAACCTGAAGCATAATATCTAATCAAATTGGGGAACACAGCCTTAGTCTCTATTTCGCATTAAATACAATTTCAGTCAAAATACTTAATTACATTATTCAACAGCTATTTCAAACTATCAGGAATAGGATTAAAGCCTTTAAAGACTAGTATCGCATACGATTAGTACTATTTTCTCTCCATATTCCCTGTGGGATTCGACCCCAACCTTGTTGGGTTACTATATTTGACAACGTCCGCTTTACATCATTAATAGGTGTAATTTGAGCGTATCAACTACCCACCAAAAAGAAGGATAAAAGATCAAAAACGAAAAGTGACAAATGAATCTTGATAAATAGAACTACGATTTGGGTGTGTTTGGTAAGGCGGAAGAGGTTTTCTAAGAAAAATTGTCTTTATAAAAATATGTTTTAGATAAGTGATTTTCTTACTTATTTTCTGATGTTTTATAAGTAAACAGAAAATATTGTTCCGATAACATTTATTCATAATTTAGGCAAATACTGTGGGGTGGGTTGGGAGAGCCCAGGGTCGAGGTTGGGGTTTAGGGGATGAGGGGGTTGGGTGTTGGGGTAGTGGAGGAAACAATCACATATAATGAACTCGTTATATGCTCTGTCGTCATTAAAAAATTAGCAGCGGACAACTTCCTCATAAAACAGTAAAATTACATTACTATTTAATGACAAACTAGCAATTGAGTATAAAAAACTCATGTTAGCTATGGCTATTTAGCGATGAATTTCATAGTTAACTCCAGTCTTTTTTTTTCTTTTTTTTTTGTAGTGCATTAAAGTTCAACAACGACGAGATTTAATATAATTATTGAATTTTTTGTTTAGTAAAATTTAAAGAGGAAGAAATTGAAATGAAATGAGTTACTTACGAACATAGCTCGTATAAGATGGTGCAATCCATGGTGTAGCCAAAACTACAGAGAACAAAGTTCCCAGAAAACCAATAATGAGAAGAAGAATACTTTTAGGAATTGCCATTTCTATTTCCTATAAATTGTTTACTTAATTCACGATATATTATCAAAACTAACCACATCCTTTTATAGTGTTTTTTTAAGGTGTCCACTGACTAAAATATGGTAACCAGTTATAAAAAATAGGGAACCATGTTCAAAACACACTCAAACTATGGTCAAAGTTGTCAAAACACACCTAAACTTTGTGGGAGTCCTATGACTCCCCTGGACTTATTTTTGTGTATTTTGTACGCTTTTATGTGGTGACCTATACAAGCGATTGAACCTACTCTCTTTGAGCGCGTAAGATTCCATATAAAAGCGTAAATAATACAAAAAAAATAGGTCCCCCACAAAGTTTAGGTGTGTTATGGCAACTTTGGCAAAATCTGGGCAGCAAATTACTGTTTATCTTCTTCATAGAGAACTGGACTGAAATTTGATCCTAATGCACTTCAAATCTCAACCAAACATCACCAAATTTCATATTCGAATTCCTCTCGACGTTCCGGTTCTTTTGATACATCACCCACTTGAAATGGAGCTCATTTGTGGCAACCCGAAAATTCGAGTTCGAAGCTTTAAGATTTGTTCATGGCAGTCATGGAGTCGTTCAGTTCTTCTTCACGTTCAGACATCTTATTAGCTCGAGTTCAGCTTCAAACAATCAACAACCAAGAATTTTATTCATCAAATCTAGAATTTGAAGACCCAGCTTCAAGCTTTGTTTATGGGGTCATGGAGTTTTTCTTTACTGGTTCTACAATCTTAATCCACTATTGATAATCATGTTTTCAATGACGACAATGTCACTAATCCTATATAATATCGAAAAAGACTCATTTGATTTGGTCGTTACAATGGAGTTTTTTTTGGGTTTTCAAACTTGGAAATTTCATAAATGAAAAAGGCTCGTCTGATTTAATATTTTAGGGGGCGGGTTCATACACTCGTTTGAGTTTGGGTGACTTTGTCCATATAAAAGCGTAAATAATACACAAAAAATAACCCTAGGGGGGTCATAGGACCCCTCGCAAAGTTTAGGTGTGTTATGACAACTTTGGCCATAGTTTAAGTGTGTTTTGAACACTTTTCCCTAAAAAATAAGGTAAATTAATTATTTTAGATTTCTTTTCTTGTGGGATATTAAGATCAACACATAATAAAGACAAAAGTGCAAATGACCCAATTACTTTGATGACTGGCCCAAGTAATTGAGCCCAATGGAATACGGGCAATTCGCAGGAGTGGCCTTATTTTAGGGTGGTCTTTAATTTTTGTCCATTAAATTGGTGGTCTTTAATTTTTAACCTTCGTTAAAGCCCCTTGGTTTCCGGTTCGAACCCCCGCTCAGTCAAAATTTAAAAAAAAATCGCAAGGCAGAGTTTTGCAGGTAAAGTTTTGCATGCTTCAGACAGAGTTTTGGGAAAAACTCTGCCTTAAGGTAGAATTTTTACGAATCCAAACCTCTGCCTTGCGAAATTTCTTATTTTTTTTACTGAGTTGTGATTCGACCCCAGAACCTCGGGGTATTAGGCGAAGGGCAAAAATTAAAGACCACCAATTTGAGGGACGAAAATTAAAGACCAATCCAAAAGAAGAACAATCCGCGCAAAAATAATGATGGAATACTTCTACTAGAGTAACTAAGCCCAATATTGTTTTTTCTCTTGGAAATGTCCGGAAGCTCAAATAGGATGGTCCATTTTATGACTGCGCTCAAATGTTTTTGGAGAGTTCATTGCTTTAATCGGTCACTGAATTAATGGAAAGAGGTAAAAAAAAAAAGTCTTTTTCTTTATTTTGTACTAGAAAAGTTGCTTAAATTTTGCTATTTCACTCACTTTTCTTTCTTTTTATATCATAAAAGTCACTTGTTATTTCACTCAAAATGCCATTCTTCTTTCTTTCGTATAAAAAAAAAGAAAAAGAACTGTAGTAGCTATATGACTGACCAAAAAGGGCCAATTACACTACCAAACGTGTAATTGTTGGTCCTTTTTTTTTTTTTTTGCTGAAATTTTTGCATTTTTTTTAGCATATAATGGGATTTTACGGACGAGTACTAGATCAAATAAGAGGGTTTTGGTTAAACTAATTGGGTTTAATGTTTTCTATTTTTTGGTCCAAAAATTAGGCGTCATGTCATTAAAAAATAGTTGCTATTTCACTTTCCGACTTGAGTGACTTTTTGAGTTAAATAACAAAAACTAAGTGACTTTTCTGATACAAATGAAAGAACTATGACATTTTAAGTAAAGAAAAGTGACTTTGTTCACCTATTTCCAATAGTTTAGTGACCATTTAAGCAATGAACTTGATTTTTGGTCTAAGCATTCGAATTCACATTTCTTGCTTCTGGAACCAGAGTTTTAACTTAGTTTCCTCCTCATACAGACAAGAATTAGTTTCCCTGTCCACATCTCGCGAGACGCTAATACTAACGAGTGCAAGTCCCTAGGCGGGCTTTAACCTATCGGACAAGGAGCGTGTTATGCTGGTGGGATAGTAAGTGTAACTGTTGATGGCATGTATATTGGCTTTGCATTGGCAAAAACCTTAGGTCTTTTTCATGGCAGCATCGAGTCGGTTTTAGGGAAGACTCAGAGTTCTGGAATTGCAAAATACTGACACCATTATCTAATTTTGTTCACACATTGTGTAAATCATAGGTTGCTCATTATTGATCTAGCTAGCAACTCTTCATATATATATATATATATGGTCCATTACGATCAGAGGCGAGTCCAGGACTTAGAGTCGATATATTCTAAACGTATCTGATTTTATTAATGCACTAATTAGCTTCCTATGTGTTCTCTGGCATTGGTTTTATTAAAGAAAAGGTAAAGCCTTCACTTCAAGCTTTGAAGCTAAGTTTGTTATTCGGTCAATGATAAGCTTTAGGTCTTACCTTACAACAAAGATCACATTTTTTTCACTTTGTTCAAAAATAATAGTTGTCCCCGTATGGAATTCTTATGTTTCTTAGTATGATCTTTGTATACATTTTGAAGTTTTTTTGTTTGCATATGTATACATAGTTCGAGCAGAAAACAACTGGTTTAGTTAAATCCATAAAATCCATCTTAGCCTCTGAAATTCACAACACTTTCTGCGAGTCCTGGAGTTAAGAGTCAGTGGGTAACAATGTGATCTTATTATTTGTATACATTTAAAGTTTCTTTTTTTGGTATATGTATATGTAGTTTGAGCAGAAAATAATGGATTCAATTGAACCCATAAAATTCGTCTTAGATCCGCCTTTGAAATTCACAACACCTTTTTGCTTCCTGGGAATATGTACTAAATTGATAATTGCTAGGGGTAACCTATTGATAATTTAGAATATTAGTAATTTTTTCCTTGTTTCATTTTCTTTTGTCGAGTGAAAAATGAGCCTGAAATTATTGCAACATTTCTAAGGGATCTTTACACAAATAACTGATCCTATTCATTGTTTACATTTTCTAGGTGGTAGACATAGATTATACAATGATTATACAGATATTATACATGAATTATACGTATGTTATACATCCATTGATTATTTTTAGTTTAAGCGGTAAGGTGTTCACCTCTAATATAACATGTTTCCTCCCAGTTACATGATCAACTGGATCAATCAATGTCGTTCCTTCTGATAGACAAAGTCGTTCCTTTTACCGATCAAACCTCAGTTGGGGGGCCTTCGTCCACATGTTAAAAAGCTCTGGTCTTTTGATGGGTCGCCATTATTTAGGTTAATTCTTCCATCTCCTAATAGCAACAGAATTTACCTTTAAAGGAAACTTTTTTTGAAGCCCACCTGGCCACTTTAATGAGTGGCCCAAGTAACTAAGCCCAATGGAATACTTCTACAAGAGTAACTAAGCCCGATGTTGATTTTTCTTTTGAATTTCCGAAAGCTCAAATGGGATGGTCATTTGCAGTTGGGGGCAGGGGTGGAGGTATAGCCATGTAAGGGTGTTCACGTGAACACCCTTCGACAAAAAAATACACGATGTACACAGGGGCGGAGCCACATTGGCTCCAGGGGGTTCATCCGAACCCCCTCGGCGAAAAATTACAGTGTATTTTCAAAGTTAAAATTATTTTGTTATGTATATCTAGTAGATGTTGAACCCCCTGACTTTTTTGTGTATTTACCTTTTAGAATTTTTGAACCCCCTGAATGAAAAATTCTGGCTCCGCCACTGGATGTACATAGGTCAAATTCTACTAAATATGGGAGATGTAGAATATTGCACACCCTTGATACAAACACAACCTTTAGTCTAGCGTTAAAGGGTGTGCAAAGATGCTTTGCGTCTTGTGTGATGAGATCGAACCTGTGCTCACTACATTGTGAGCTTGTTTTTTTTTTTTTTTTTTTTTTTTATTGCTGTTTTGCTTGTTTAAAATTAATTGACAAGTGAAATAGAAAGGTCCCCTAATTCGCAATGATTATCTCTCTCCCCATTCTCTTTTTCTTCCGTCTGTATTCTTTCTCTCCCTAGTCATTAGAGCTGTATTAATCGTTTATGTCTTTGTTAGGAGCTTAATCCTTTTTGGAAGTTTTCAGCAACTTTAAGTCCTCTTCTATATAAATTTGTGCGTAATATATTTATGTTTTTTTTCAAGTTTATATACCTTTGATTTCTCTTCTCTAAATATACTAAATATTGTGACCGGCTCAATTAAAAGCTTAAATGGTTAAAACTTAAAACTAACATAGTAGCTTTATTTAACTAAATCTTCAACATCTTCACTGTCTTCTTTGATTTCTCTTTTGTTAACTTCTATATGTTAGTTTTGATTTGTATGTATTATTTTTTATGGATTTTCACTAGTCGGTTTTCTTTAGTTGACTTTTTATAAGTATTAGTTATAATTATACAATTGTTAGTTCTATTACATGTTTTCTTTATGATTTAGTTCAATAATATATAATTTTATTTAAACAAATTGGTAACACCCATTCACCAGGATTTTTTTTCCCGCACCCACAATTTACTTCTTTGAAGTTTGCATAACCTTGCTAAAAAATTTGGCTCGGATTGTTGGGGGTGGGGGGGACAATAGTGGGGCAATTTATACGTAATGATCGATTTTATGACTCATCACAAATGTTTTTTTTAGTTATATAACCTTTTCTTAATCAAATCAGCAAAATATAACACGAGTTTGGTAATAAAACACGAGCTTGCAGGGTCATTTACTTCCCTTAGAATTGTATTAGAGTGATAGTATTTCTCAGAATACAGCAAGGGTCTACAAATACAATAATGTAATGCTCATTTCAATATTTTTTGATAGACGAATATTGACTAATTTTAAATGAATGTTGGCCGAGATGATGGTGGGTGGAGAGAAGATTGAACAAAGAGAAATAGAAAAATTGTGTTTCTATTTTACTGTTTTTCTTTCGTTGACACTTGTCATTGAGACCCACGTCAACAACACTATTAATGTAGTTCACGATCTCATATTTTCATAAGCAAAGCGCAATACGCACAGTACCAAGCTGGCTCGACTTGTTCAAGTGACACAGTAAAAGTGGTTTTGGAGGGTTCAAATGGTAGGAGTCTCAGTTGGGAAATTTAAATTAATTTCACGGACTAATACGAGATTCTGTCGATGACTTAAGCCAAATAACAATAACGTATGACTAAATAAGTCAATACTCTACACCATATCTCAAAAATTATAAATTTAACTTCATATTAGAGGCGAATTCAGAATTGGAAGTTTATGAGTTCCTAAAACAACCTTAAGTTGATATAAAATAATAATTCCGTCATATATATATATATATATATATATATATATATATATATATATATATATATATATATATATATATATATATATATATATATATATGTTCCACATGCTTATTTTAACATTCTTGAAGTAACAAGATTAGTGATTAAAAATGCTATAAGCGACAAATTCCTCGGACGAAAATAGTAAATTTATAAAATTGTTCAGCCAGCTCAAAACAAATCTGAGACCAATCTCAAGTTGATACGATTAAATTAGTTGAGAAAAAGGAAACGCAGTGAGTTAAAACTTAAAAGGAAAAGAAAAGTTTTGTACTTTCTTTTGAGTGATGGCATCTTGCTTTTAAGCAAACAATAGAACAATCTCCTTTTTCTTCTTCTTTTTGCACAATTTTGGGAAAAGTACAATATTAATTATACTTTCCGAGTTGTATGCAATCATTAAAATGGGTAAAATGTAGTTAGCCATGACATAGACAATCATGGTTTCGGACCAATTACTTTCCAATATGGTGTAATTTTCTCATGATTTTTAACCTAAAGTTTTCATACTTAAATTAGTAATCAAAATTAGTGGTGATAAAATTAGTTTATGAAAATAAGATTCGTACAATTCGTTTAAGTTTGAGCAGGTTAATGATTTTTCTATTATTAACTTAATCCAATTTGACCCATCCAAGTATGGACTAAATACAAGTAATTGCATGGTTTGCCCTTCAAATGGGCCGGTCTTTAATTTTTGGCCAGTGAGGCATATATTTTTTAAGGGTACTGGCATAACTTGTAGATATTATGATGCGTAACTTATATCCATCTACCAGCAACTGATGATACCACATCACTTATTAATAACTTTTAATCAATTAAGCCAAAAGAACTCTTATATTCAAATATAATTTAGGGAAAATCAACAATCATACGAGCACATGCAACTCAGAAATCCAGTTCCATAGTGTTTGCAACCTGGATTAGGGTGACGTCCCCTATAGAGGCTGTTGCATGTTTCATAGCAACATTCTTTACCGCAAATGTGGTCACATGGACCCAAATTACCATTACATCTATTAGCTAACTCTATCTTCTTCACCATCTCCATAGGAGCCAAGTTGCTATTTCCATTGCCAGCTACATTAATAGAACAAATAGAGGTTAAAAGAAGGAAACAAATGACATAAATAACCTCTCACCTAAAAAATAGCTGACATATGTACATATTATGTATATTGGTTAATGATGACTTGGGTGTGTTTGGTACGAAGGGAAGATGTTTTCTAGGAAAAATTATCTTTATGGAAATACTTTTTAGAAAAAATAAGAGGTTTTCTTACTTATTTTCTGGTGTTTGATAAGTAAATAAAAAATATTATCGCAATAACAATTATATATAATCTAGGCAAATGCTCTGAGGTGAGAGTGGGAGAGTCGAGGGTGAAACTTGGGGTATAGGGGGTTGGGGTGTTGGGGTTGTGGAGGAAACAATCAAATATAATGTGGATGACACTTGTTGAACTCGTTATATATATGCTTTGTCGTCATTAAAAAATCAAGAATAAGTGACGGCCAATTTCTGTCGTTAGACAACAAAAGTCCATCACTAATACTATGTAATGACGGACAAGCAATTGATTATCAAAAACGCATGCTAGCTATAACTATTTAGCGATTAATTTCATAGCTCATTCCAATTTTTTTTATTGTAGTGCATTAAAGGTCAACAACTTTAATACAATCATTGAGTTTTTTGTTTAACAAAATTTAAAGAGGAATAAATTGAAATGAAATACTTACGAGCTATGTTCCTATAAACTGTTGCAGTATGTGGTGTAGCCAAAACTATAGAGAACAAAGTTCCAACAAAACCAATAATGATAAGAAGAATACTTTTAGGAATTGTCATTTCTCTTTTCTATAAATTGTTTACTTAATTCCCTGATATATTATCAAAACTAACCACGTCCTTATATAATGCTTTTTAAGGTGTGCACTGACTTAAATATGGTAACCAGTTAAAAGAAATAAGGAAATTAATTATTTTACATTTCTTTTCTTACTATATACAAAAGGGTTGCTAGAATTTCATGTTCCACTTTGTAATCGAATTACGGTAAGTCTGTTATCTGCAAATAATATTCTTTAAGGCAGGTTAGTTGCTAGATGTCACTTGAAATAGTAAGTTAATAAAGGATTAAGTTAATTGTTATTGTTACTTTACTGCAAAAGAATGAAATTTCTCCTCCAACTAATAGCAACTTGAGTTTTATCTCGATAATACTTACTAGCACATGATATTTATATCAGACTACACTAATTTACCAAAATTAAACTATAATTAAAATAATAAAAGTGTACTAAAAATATATATCATGTATCCGTATACTTTATATACACAAATATTTACCGAGCTCTCTGTTAGCATGAACTCAGAAGGCACTTTATTCTTAAACAAGCCCATACAAAATAATAGTGGTTAGTGGTTATTGTTTGTATTGAAACGGGAAAAAATACCGCTATGCGCCAACATATTAAAAATGGCTCACAAATATCCTCCATCGACCTATTAGTCTAAAAATATCCTTAAGCTATTTTTTGGCTTAAGAATACCCTTCAAAATAATGCCTAAACCTGATGGCTTCTTCCGATTTTAAAAAGTCATGTGGCTTTATTATGATTAGCTACATATATTATTTAATTAAAAAATTAAAAATTCATGTGGCTTACTCTTAGATTAGGTTTGTAATCCCTAGTTCTCGTTTCCCTTGGTGAACAGAGTCACCCATTACTTGCACTGGTGGGAGGTAACAAATACTTCATAAAATTAGCCGAGATGCGTGCAAATTAGCTCGGCCACCACAATTATATATAATAAAAAAAGAGTTAAAGAAAAAAATTACATTTCCTTCTGAGTGATGACATTTTGCCCTTTGACCAAAAAGCCAAAAAAAACATTTTTTTTCTCTCCACGATTTTTCGGAAGTACAATTATAACTTTCAAGTTGTATACAATCATTAAAATGGGTAATATGTAAGTTAGCCATTAACAATCATGGTTTTGGACCAATTGCTTTCTAATGTACCTTTTGACCTAATATCTTATACCTAAAACACACAACAAAGAAGGTTAGGTGATTCCTAACTTAGCGGGTAAAACTACTCGAATTTGTGCTAATAAAAAATAACGTATGGTAAAATCTTATCCGCAATAATATTTATACTAAAGCAATGAATACATACGAAGATTTTTCACTCAACCTTGTTTAATTAGTATGTTATTACACCATTAACTTACTTAACCATATATACTGATATGTTTGATGTAAATACCGGTAAGGGTTACTGTTTACCTAATTAATATGTATCGGCTGAAATAATGAAGTGCATGCTAAACTATCTAAACAAACGTTATAATAAAATGGCCAAACCCATCGGGAGACACCTGTGGTTGACAACATCTTTCACTTAGACACCTCAACTAAGCCTTGTTCCATTTAAGCACTCAGACTACTCAAAATTTGTATTATTAGACACTTTTCGCCCAATCAGCTAAAATTGCAAAGTGTGTGTATACACTCGCGTGTGATGTGGCACGGTGACTAATTAAAAGATGACATGTGGAATTTGTGTGCAAATACTAATTTAAAGATAAATTAAAAGAAAAGAAAAAACTAGTACTAGTATTTTTTTACCCCCACCTACCCCACCATTTCTTCACCCTTTCTTCCTAAACACTCCCGCCGCCGCTACCCCCGAAACCCCACTATCTTCTTCTACTTTTTTTTTTTTGATTTCATTAGATTCATACATTTGATTAGGGCATTAAGAAAATCAAGTTTGCTAGCTCTTGAATCTAAAGAAAGAGAGAAGTTTGGGTCATTGGAGTGTGTGAGAAAGAAATTGGTAAACCGTAATCCACCATTTCGACCACCTCTGAGCTCAAACACCACCAACTACATCTAAACAATCACTCCACTTCGGTTTTTTCCCCTGAAGTCTAAGAAATGCAAAGAAGAAATAATAATTGATTTCTTCAAAAACCCGACGATTTGATCCTTTTGTGTTTTCTGTTCATTTATTGAACTTGAGAGGATGAGAAGTGACGTTTGTTTGGGGAATTCTCTTGCAGAAGTTGGTTTGTTTTTTGAAATTGAGAGCATAATTTGAACAAAAGTGATGGTGGTTTCCATTTTTTCCGGCAAACAAAGTAACAATAGTGACAATTATTGGATTTAGAGAAAAAGGAGGAGGAGATGATGTGGCAGTGATTTCCAGATGTAAAAAAAGATGATAAACACTAATTGTTACAGTTGTACTAGCATCAACGACGATGGTGGCAGCGGCCGCGGGTTGGTGGTGTATGGTGGATGAAATAATGGCAAAGAAGAATGAAGAAGAAGAGATTTTTTTTTTTGGGCTAAATTAAGAAGTTCACGCGCTGAGAGCGAGTGTATTGCACTCACTATGCCAAGTCAGTGAAAAATATCTAAATGACACAATCAGGCCCTACCACAGGTGTCTAAATGGAACAAGGCTTAGTTGAGGTGTCTAAGTGAAAGATGTTATCAATCACAGGTGTCTCTCGATGGGTTTGGCCTAATAAAATATACATTAAAAGATAACTTCCACTAGAGATTGAATTCTTTTTGGCATATGGACCAAAATGAGTGTTTTTCTTATTCATCAACCGGTATTTGTAATGTATTGGGATCTAACAAAATCTTGAATTTGTTGAGAAGTCCCATTAGGGGTAAAATGTTTTGTAACAAAGGCAGTTTTATACCCACATATTGAACACAGAACATCAGATTAAAAATAAAATAACTTATCACTTTAGTACAACTCAGATTGGCTACAAAATAAGTATTTGTGAATCATCCATAGCATGAAGGTCAAAACTTGGTAGATAGGCATATCTAGAAAAGGGACAACACCCCCCCCCCCCCCTCCTCTCCTCCCACACACACAAACCCCAAACTTATTAACAGTGAAAGTCACATTACATATGATGTGTCTTGGTCGTAGCGAATTGTGGACACCAAGCCAATTATTGTTTTAGACAAAAGAACAAATAAATTGGCAATTATTATATATGTTAATATGCATAGCAAATGGGTCAAGTGTATATTACATGTTGTTCTTTTGCTATATGTTCGTTGAACATTAATAACATAAAGCATGGGCCTTCTGTCACGCCTCGAACCATGGCCTGGACGTAACACGGCATTCGGTGCCTGACTGCATGTGACCGAGCGAACCACATGGCTTGTTGAATCATCATGATACATAACATAAGCGGAATATAACGTGAATGCATAATGAGCCTTTATAAAACATGGTAAGTCATAATACTTAATAAAATACTTGTTTAAACATGAGTGAGCCAAAATGGCTATACGACTCCAAATGTCTGACATGACATAACTGACTTGTCTAGTCTATGAAACCTCTATCATGAGTCTGACTGGAAAACATACTTACTGGGACAAGGCCCCCAACATACCTTAGATGCATAACTAATCATAAACAAAAGTTAACTAAACCTCGAATGAGATGGGGCTCACCAATAAGCTGGTACGTGCAGATCCTAACGAGCAGAGGCGTCGTCCTGTAAATTCGTACCTGCATCGTGAAATGCAGGCTCCCGGGCAATAAAAGGGACGTCAGCACATTGAATGTACTGGTATGTAAAACAACTGAAAGAATCAACATGGGACATGGAATAACATGATAAGAACTGAAACTGAAAACCTGGACATGAACATGAGCATGAGCATAAGCATGAGCATGAGTACCTATATATACATATATATCATAAGTAAAACATGATAAGTAGGGAGAGCAATAACTTATAACCGATCCATGGTCTGGTGCTTGCGTCCCGCCAGCAGAACACTCAGTCCTTGCCAGGGAACATGAGATTTGATAAAATATGAAAGGATCCAGTCATTATGAGAGATCGTCCGGGACATGGGTGGAGCGATCCTCATCCTACGGTGGCTACGTAGTTTCAGGCTATCTGAAGCCCTCCTCGGTAATTAATGCAACTCCCAAAACATGAACATGTAAAATAGTGGCACTTGCTGCCCATGGTATATCATGAATCATAACTTGCTTGTACATAGTGTTCATGAATCATAACTTGCTTGTACATGGTTTTCATGAATCATAACTTGTCATAGTCTTACAAAACATGTTTTTGGTTCATGAGTAATAACAATAATTCGAAATCATATATATATATATATATATATATATATACTTGTCTTGAAAACATACTTGTAACTTGCTGGATGAAATCATAAAGTTTCATATAAACATAATGAGAACACATGAGGAAGAATTCATGATTCATGGATTTAGCTAGGATTCCTAATATCCGTAATGGAAGATTAGGAATACAATAACGAACATAGTTACAAAATTCATGTACATACATACATAATTACGGGCTACCAATATGTTGGGTTTAATGCCCTAGGATTTGAACTTCATAGATTTTACGAAACAGATCATGGGGAAGAACGTGGAGATTCCCACGTGTGGATGGAAGTTCTACATACCTTAACTTCCTGCTTTTGAGCGTATCACAATGTCCTCCAATCCCTTCAACTTTAATCTATAGCAATACAGGTCATAGGGATTCTATATTAGCAACAATATCCATGCTTTGTTCATCTAAGCATTTTATCAAACACTTGGTGGGCATGAAGCTCCACAACCCTCATTAATGGTGTTTTCTTCACCAAATCCCCATTCTATTACTTCTAGAAAATTCTAAAATCTCAATTAGATGTAATTAACATCATTCTTCATCACCCATATGAATACAACAATCCCCAGTCAACAATCCAACAACTCTAGCATAGTTCATATAATTCTCTTCATCAAACCCAATTATTATTCTCCCAAGAATTCATCAATTCACAACTATAAATGATTAGGGAGTAGAAACATTACCTTTTATGAGTAGTCACCACGAAATCAACATCCCCAAGTTCGATTTTTAGCTTAGAATGACGGCAACAACTCGTACTACACTTTATCTTTCACGAGCCTCGGGATTCGGGGCCTTCAACTTGGTTGATTCTCTACTTTCTCTCTCTAATTCTCCTCTCTCTCCCTTTCTCTCTCTAAAATCTGAAAATATGAGTAAATGGGGCTGCTAGGGTTGAACATTTCCTTTAAATACCAAGGGGAAATGGGTTTGACCCGACTTGAAATCGGGTTGGGACCTTTCTGTCTTAAAACATCCATATCTCCCTATCCCGATGTCACCTGTGAGCCCACGACCTATGGTTGGAAAGGTATTTCAATGATCTACAACTTTCGTTCTTTGGGTTTTCCCAAATTTCCAATTTATGATAGGGTTATGGCCTCTCGAAGTCAGGTGACCCGAAACGTACTTACGGACCAAAATACGCCCCATGTTACGGTCCCGTAACACGAAGTACGGACCGTAACTTGGGACCGTACCTTAGTAAAAATTTCCAGTGAGGTTCTGGAAATTTTTGGTGTGTTACGGCTCACTGTTACGGCCCGTAACACGTGTTACGACCCATAACCGTTGGAAAGATATTTCAAAGGGATACAACTTTCATCAAGGAAGTTTTCCCAAATTCCCAACGGATGTTCACGAAAGTTGACTGGAAGGAAGAGGTATCGAAAACTTAGCCGATTCTATAGGATTTCAAGTGCCTTACTATTAGCCATATTGAGACGATCATATCTCCTTGCTCCGATCTCTGATTGGCTTGGTCCTTATATCGTTAGAAAGGTATTTCTACATACTACAACTTCATTGAGGGTACTTTCCCAAATTCCAAACCGATCAAGGAGTTATCGCTGCCCGAAACAGGCCTATCAACCATTTTCGCAAAACGTTCAAACCTTCAGTGTTTCCACTAGAACTCTAATGATATGAGCTTAAAGTTAGTTTCAAGATGCGGGGTGTTACACCTTCTGAATAACTTTGGCAGTACTATCAGAAAATTCCACATTGATCTTTATGTGACAAAAAATTTCATAATAACATAAGTTAATACAAAAAAATATTGTGATTGAAATTGAAATTTAGCTGATTATAAATTCTAGACTTAGACAATTTAAGTGTAATTTTTCTCTAATCAAGAGGTGCCTTCTTTTGCTTTCTGTACTCGCTGTCAGGGAACGTTGTAAAATGAGATTGTTGGAATTTAAACGTAATTATTAAATATAAATAAACAGAAGAAAAGGGCAGCTCGGTGCACTAAGCTTCGGCTATGCGCGGGATCCGAGGAAGGGGCAGACCCACAAGGGTTTATTGTAGACAGCCTAATTACCCTACATTTCTGAAAGAGACTGTTTCCACATCTCGAACAAGAGATACTAAACTAAGTGAGTAATTGAAGATATAGTCAAGTACCAAAGTGAGTCTTAGAAAGGTAAAAATTATCCGTATCTAATATTTACGCTAAATCAATGTACTTTATAATTGTTAAATAATAAATTAGGTGATAAAGAGTATGGTCATGCTATTACTATAAATATCGGGTGCAGATAGGTTTTAACCCCTCAGGAGTGGAGTGACCTTTATGATCAAAGTATTTTACCTCCAAAATAGAAATGCTTAACACCAATTTATATTAATCGAATTCTAAAATGAATAACGAACATCTGGGAACAAATTAGTAAATGATTTTATTTTAATTTATTTTAAAAAAAAATTAACAACATAGAACTCATGTAACGACATGCATTTTCAATAAGTTACTATTTTTGGAAAAGTCACGACATTTGAGTCATGTAACAACTTAAAAGGGAACAAAACAGTAAATGAGTGTAACCTTAAAACAAGACAAAGTAGTAACTCTAATGCGACCTCTTTTTCTTCTTTTGTGGGCTGTCAACTGAGCAAAAACTTGTTTGATGTTAAATTGGATTTGGATATTTTTAAACAAAATTTTAAAATATTTTAAGGTTGCAATTTCTTTTTCTATTCAAAGTAACAAATAATATATTCAGTTCGCTTTGAGAAATATAGTCATTCTTCTCGATCGCCACGTCAATCCTCTTATTCATTTTCAATGAACGACCAACTGATCTTGTTTTACTTTGTTCATTTCTAAGCAGTGTGAATTCTAAGAAAAATTCAAAGAGAACATAAATATTTTTTATTGAATCTTAAAAATTGTTTGTTCGGTCAACCAGTTAAACTGTTAAAATTAAAGTCACGAGCAACATATGTGATTAATCCGAATTCAATTAATCATCTGATAACGTGATTAAAAATTCTCGACCTCATATATATATATATAAACTTTAATTTGGGAATTAGTTTCACGGGATAGAACTGAAGCCAACAACATAGAATTGTAACGACATGCATTTACAATAAGTTGCTATTTTGGGAAAATTCACGGGACGTGACGACGAAGCAGGGAACAAAGCAGGAAATGAGTGTAACCTTAGAACAAGACATACCTGTAACTTTAACGACACTTTCTTTATTCTTTTGGTCACACTAAGTAGGCGTTTGGACATGCAATTTCATCTCATGAGATGAAATTAGCGTTTGGACATGCGATTTCATCTCATGAGATGAAATCGCAAATCATCCAAAAAGGAATGATTTGGGATTTGAAATCATGATTTCAAAAATATAAATGTAAAAATAGATCCATAAGTTTATATTTTGTAAAAATAGATCCATAAGTTGATAAATATATTTACCAATCATGTTTACCAACCATTTATATCAAATATTAAAAGATCTACAAGTTGGTAGTATATTTATAACAAATTTACTCTTACCAATCATGTGGGAGGATTATATTAAAGATTAGTTACACTACAACTCATGTTCAAATTTTCATTTTATTAAACTAAAGTTTGATCGATTAATATTGTATTTTTTAGAAAGGCTTTTTAGTAGCATATTAATTTGTTATGAACTATGACTTGTTCATTTGGTAAGATAGTATAAGAATTGGGAAAATTTTGATGGTTTTCATAACTTGTGGGGATTTTATGTCTATAAGAAAAAATACAAATTCAGAAATCCAAATTGCATGTCCAAACATGATTTCATCTCATGATTTCATCTCATGATTTCAAATCATGTCCAAACGGCTCCTAAACAATATACTACTCCTTCCGTTCCATAATAAGTGTCACCTTAACAAAAAATAAATAAAAAAATCTCATAATAAGTGTCACCTTAGGATACCAATGCATATATTGACTAGTTTTTTCCATCTTTGCCCTTGATCAAAAAATGGCAAGTTTCTTTATTCAAGGCCCAAAGTTAGATTCACAATGTCAAATTTTGGGTTTAACGTGAAAATGAAAGTTTTGGCCTATGGAAGATAGGATTAATAAGAGGCAAAAGAAGTAGTAGTACTCTAAATGATGATGGTTAGACTCCCAATGTCAAAAGATGAACTACTCGTGCATGCTCTAATCATCAAGAGAAAACAATAATTTATTTATTTTTACATAAGGGTAATTTGGTAAAATTTACACTTCATCACTATTTCTTAATATGCATGTTTTTTGCTAAGGTGACATTTATTATGGGACGGAGGAAGTAGTACTTAGTTTGAAGTTAAAAATTACACATCAATATTATTATAATTCTGGTCACTTGGGGGAAGTGCACAGACGTTGATTTTTCCAAAGTTTATAAATTTTAATAGATTTAGTCTTTGCTGATATAATTCAAATATACAGGATTAAAATTGCAAATTTTGTGTTTGGAATTTGACTTGTCAAGGCTAAACTTTCGGTATTTGGAACTGAAAGCAGTTTTACTGAAGTTTAAACTATCAATTTTCATCTCTAATGTTTCAAAACTTTTCCAACAATACATACTTGATTTAAACTCAATTTTCGTGTTTGGAATTTCAGACTTGCCCTTCTTCAAGCTAGCTACAATGGTAATTTGTCAATATTTTCAAGTTTGAACAACAACGTCCACTTGATTTAACACTTCCATACTCCAAATTCAAGACTCACTTCTTTAAACTTGCAATAATGGTGATTTGTTAATGTTTTCAAGCTTTTTCAACAATACCTTTTTATTTAAACTCACTTTTCATATTCAGAATTCAAGACTAACTTCAAAGCTTTATGCTTGAATTGTTATAGATTCGAAAAATACTATATACAGGAAGGAATAAAAATTTTCCTTGAAGTTTGTCTATATATATTGATTACGGATACAAAACAAATTTAAAAAGTGGATACATCTTAAATGGTGCGGTAAAAAGTGGCTACCGCATGAAATCAACTCTGGCTAAGTTCCTACCCGGCCCATAGTAACAAAGCCCAATTGAGAACCTTCAATGGAGAGGGAGAGAGAAAGAACAAGGATAATTTCACTCCAAATTAATCATTAATATGCTTTTCTCATAAGAAAATTAGTGACAATCGATGTAAAATATTTTTCTTTACTTAATTGTCTTCTAATCTTTACCTGGTAATTAGAAGGTGCTAAACTGTTAATCCAGGAATCAGCCATTGCATTTACTTTTAAATCACAAGTACTTATTAGTCACGGATTAAAAATAATTGAAAAGGAGAATTCAGTTATCAGTAAACAATTATTTGTTCTTGGTTGGTGTGTATATTCTGTGTGTTTCTTTATGATTACTCGAGCTATGAATTGGTAAATTATTTGATTCATCATCTTCATAAATAACCAATTCTATTAATTATAAGCTGGAAACTTAATTTAGAGGATACAATGATGATGTGATTAAGTGGGAAGAATTACTGAATATTTAATTTGACTTTCTAATGCTCTTGCTTTGCATCTACCATTTTATACCGTTTATTATACTGTATATCACATTGGTTGTGAGATGTGGAATCGGTCTATTTATTATATGATATTAGATCATTCTTACTTCACGAGCTAGCTTCAGGTTGAGTTAGGGTCCAAATTCATATTTTCACACAATGTCATAGTTAGACCCGTAAATTATTATGTTTTCCAATATTGAGCGCACATGTTATGTTATCCACGCTCTAATTGGTAAGCCTAGACGTGCAAGGGTACGGTGAATATGTATGAGTTGTTTGCCTTTTTTATGGTCGTGGACAATCATCACTTGATGATCTACCTTTCGGGTTGAGTTAAACACAATGTCCTTTTAGTTAATTACATGGTATTAGGGTCGGTCTTATCCCAATTCTTTAGTTTATCTAATGGTGGGGCCCACAATATGTTGTCGACTTTCCAGCTAGTCGTTCTGAGTGTGCGAGGGAAGGGGGGGGGGGGGGGGGGGGTATTAATGTATCATGATGATTGCGAAATGAGGGATTAATTTTTTTTATATAATTTAGGGATAATTCTTACTTTGTGAGCTAATTTTTACGGCTGAGTTAAATTCAAGGTCCATTTCTTCACATACTATTCGACTTATCAGCTAATTTGTAAAGTATAACTCGATAGAGTTGTCACCGAAGACAAAGAAGCACATAATTTGCTTCAAACAATAATAATTTGGTCTCAAACTCCAAGCAAGCAATTGAGATTATATATTTGAAATAGTAGTACTGTAAAGTAAATTTCTTTGAACCTGGACCAATAGGAAAATCCCAATCTTTTCAAATTTTCTTAAACAATTAAAACCTTCAGGATACTTTTAACATTTAGCACATAAGGGGTACATATACGTACAGAAACTACAACGCAAGAGAATCGTATTAACGTGGATGTAATGATTAGATATCAGAATTTATGTTTATTTATATGGTGTAAAAATAAACTTATTATACATAGGTAATTTCCTCACAAACTTAAGCACATGGACCAAGGGATATACAATGAACAATAATATTCAAAGAACCAAAATAAAAAAGGTAGAACGGCGAGTCATGACTAATAGTAATAATTACTTGTAGGACAACAAGACAAACATCTTTGTTTTATTTTCCCTCCAAAGAAACAAACTCCACATGCTAGGTTTTCATACAAAATCATTTTAACTATATATATTACAATGTTTTTGAATTACTCACCTAGTATCCAAGGTAATTTGCCTGACTAATTTGAATTCGCCCAATAGGCCAATTAAAGTGGTAAAATTCCTTTTAAGAAGTTATCCATTTCAAGGAGTCGAATTTGAGACTTGGGTTAAAGATAGAGGAATTACATTCATCCCGTCATATTCCTTAAATTCATTTGTTATTTATCGTCTAGTCATCTATGTCTATTTATGTGTAATTATTAATTTGTCATTATATGATTTTAGTCTTTAATTTAGGTTCTACTAGTTTGGTTTGATCGCGATAGGCCTATTAAGTGGGTAAATAGCTTTCTACCAAAAAGATCTTCATTTTCATCATGAGTTTGAAGTCGAGACGTCTGGTTAAGAGGAAAGAGAATCGAATCACACTCCGTGCTCAAATTTATTTGCGGTTTATTGTGTATCTCCATCTCTCTCTCTCTCTCTCTCTGTGTGTGTATGTATGTATGTATGTATGTATGTGTGTGTATATAAACTGTATTTTTATTTTCAATCCGGTGTTCGGTATTCGTATTAGAGTCTGACTGAATCTGGATCTGTGTTAGGAAGTTTCACATTGAAGGGTAATCAAAACACTCCCTAACAAAGACAATTTCATGCCCAGAGCTTAAACCCAGAACCTTGGTTAAGGATGACGAAGAAATACTTACAACTGCCCCAATGCTCTCGTTGGTTATATATATGATTATCCTTTTAATATAATAAATATGCATCTAGCATTAAGAGTTAAGAGGATGTAAAGTGAGACAAAATAGAAGTTTTTATTTTAATTAAAAGAGTCATTGAAGAATCAAGAAAACTGTAGAAGCGAACATGTTTGAGGCAATAAAGAGACATGCAAAAGCATTGGCAAAATGTAAGTTAAGTTGATTTGGTCATTCATAATTGAGTTCAAATCATCAAAGCACATGACTGCCCATGATTTTGTCTTTGGATCTTCTTAGTATTTTGTTTATATATAAAGAAACTTTGATCATTTATGTTATCGTATGATATAAAATGTGTATTAATTGTATCTTTATCCATTGCTTTATCCACTTTTAAGCATTCTTAACTTAACTAGAGTCTATATAAAATTATTTTTAGCTAGTAAAAATGAAGTGGTAGGTGTTGGAGTTAGTTGTCAAAATTCCCTTTTAAGAACTTTCTTTTAGATTTTTCTTCAATTACCTTAAGGACCAAGTTTTTCTTTCTATTTTTATATTTGTCTTCTTCTTTTTTCTGTGCTGTTGCATGAATGAAGACACCCGATTGTTCAGATTTTTTCAAATGTATTTATCGGTTGGTGTTCTGTATATGCCCGATTAATTATAATTTTTGCCTCGTAAGCCCATTAAATTAAAGGAGATGAGATTCCTAGTAAAAAGAAAATTCATTCTCAAGGTTCGAATTAAAACTAGTTACGATGTAGATCACATGTAGATCTCTTTTTCCTTTTCTCTAATCAATTTCCCTCTTCTCTTTCTTTTCTTTTTCTGAAAAACTTCTCTTTTTCTCTGGATTAACTAGAAGGAAAAAGGGTCAAATTTACCCCTGTACTTTGAGAAAAGGTTTACATTTACCCCTAATAAGTTATCCTAATAAACCATATCCTTACCGTTAATAAAATATTAACATTTACCCCCGCCCTAACGACTTGCCACTTTGGCATTGCCATGCCATTAAAATTGTCCACCTAGAATCCTAGTCACCAATTTTCATTAATTTACCAATGAATTGAATTGACACAGCCCACTAACCACCAAATTAAACCCCAAAACCCATCACCCCAACCTTCATCACCCACTTAACCATTTTCCGGTGAATTGTAGTTTTGTTCTTTCAGGCGAAGAAAAGTAAAATCGCAACGAAGATTAGTGCTAGATAATCCAATGTTAAAAAGCAGAGTTTGAACACTTCAAATCTGATGTTTTTATGGATGTTCTTGTTGAAAAATAGTAAAAAAATTCACTTGGACTAGTACAAATGAAACAGGACTTGTATTTTGATAATTAGGTTGATGTTTCATCACTGATTGGAAGTAATTGTTGAAAGGAAATCAAAACTCCATTAAAATGGGTTTAAGCATGTGATGAAGGGTGGAGAGATAGGTTTTGGGGTTTAATTAATTTGTTGGGTAATGGGTTAGATTTTATTTGGGAAGGGTCGATGTAATTCCTTGGTAAATTAATGAAAAATGGTGATTAGGATTTTAGGTGGACGATTTTAATGATGTGGTGACGCCACAGTGACAAGTCGTTAAGACTGGGGTAAATGTTAATGTTTTATTAACGATAAGAATACGGATCATTAGAATAACTTACTAGGAGTAACTGTAAAATCTTTAATTTTCTCAAAGTATAGGGGTAAATTTGACCCTTTTCCCCAACTAGAACAATATGGTATAATAACTGATAAGAGGTCATCAATATGGCTATTAAATTAATCATCATGATAACCGTACCAGCATAATCATGATAATATACTGAGAGTCTTTTTTCCTTTTCTCATTTTGGATAATTCTTTTTTAAAAAAATTATGGATCATATCAAATTGATTGCCATTTTGGTTGTTTAATTTTTATGCTTTTGTGGTCAATGATACGATAGAAATTTTCACCTTTCGGTTCATGAAAGCCTCTCACTGTTAATTTCGTCCTATATTTGTGCTAGTTAGCTATGTTATTTACCATTGTGGAGCTACGTTCACAAAAAAAAGATTCAAATTTACTCCTAAATTATCAAATTGATTTATATATAACTTACGTAAAGATTTGGGGCATGCTCCTATATATCCATATACCCTTAAAGAACTGATAAAAAGGTCTACATATACTCATACATGGCTTGATCAAAATTTTCACAGTGAAAAATCATTAGTACAAGGAACACATTTGAGACAAAAGATATTGGTGAAGGCTCTCCTATGAGTCAAAAGGTGAACGGATGGCATATATATAAAAGATAAATCATAAATATTAGAGGTATATTAAATATTTTTCTTACGTTAAATGAAGTAATGATCACATACGGATTAAACAAGCTGCAAAATAATTAGTTACTTCTCCTTAAAACGAAAAAGAGAAAGGTAGACATATGAGTCGGTTTTCTTTTTCCGTGTGGAATGAAAGAAGAAATAAGAATATCGAGAGTTGTGGTGGACTACTGGATAGCTTCCTTCAACTCTTAACTAGACATATTGGGTTCGAGTGTTGAATATGAAAATAATCCTAATTAAGAATTTTTCTTTTTTTAATAGGTCTCATGAAGACAGAATCTAAATTAGTTATGACCCAATACAGACGCCAGATTGGAAAACAAAAGAAGAAACAAGATCAATCATCTATGCAGGTTTTGCATATGTGACAATAACCAATAATGAACAACTGGTAGGCCTATTGAGAAAGAAAAGACATTAAATAGAGACAAAGCTACAGATTACAAAATATGGAAAATATCAGATTGAAGTTTATTATGTGCCGACAATTGACTCGTCTCCATTGTAAAGTGGAAGCAATCAAAAAATGTATTTTACTTTTCCCCCAAAATAGTCAATAATTAAACTAAGTTTAGTAATGTTTTCCATTTCCTCTGAAAACTGATTGCACCAAACTCGAAAAAGAAGACATTTTGGTCCCTTTCTCTAACACCATTTTGTTCACATTTGTCGAAATGGTCTTTACCATAGTAATTGTATTTACTAAGTTTGGCTTCATTATTTCACAAGATAACCTTAACCCCACTAACAAATATTCTACCCTTGGGTTTTATCCATTAGTAAATGTATAAATTTGCATTTGTATTTTTCAAAATTGTTTAATTTTACCCTCTGTTACTTTTATTTCATTCACACCTTTATCGTTAGCAAATTGTCGGATTTACTATTGCCATTAATGGAATTTCAGCATGAAATGGGTGGACTACTCGTAACCAAATTCTTCAAAAAAATAAAGTCAAATTTACCTCGCGGTTTTGACCATATATAGTTTAAAATTACCCTGAAATTGAAACTCCGTTACTAATTAAGGGCAAAACATGACTTTTTCCTAAAAGTGAGAATAGGATTATATCAAAAGTATAATGGTTGGTAAAATAAGCAATTTCAGATAGTACAGGAGCAAAATATAATCCTTTTCACTTTAATCATTTTATGCATGTAATATTGTGAGCTGCGCTATTCCTTAGGAATCAAACAAAATGCATAAATGAAACTTGCAATATTCTGGTGGAAAAAAGATACAAAGATAATAATGGAGCCACTTACAGAAAATTATAATACTCGTTAAAGTAGGAATTTTCTAACATAATGACATATTATCAAAATTCAAAACCAATACAAACAATTGAATAAATTATGAACTGATCATAATAACTAAATAAAATATTAAAACCAGAAGTTAGGTCAAATTGAATTATTAAAAGAGCAAAAGGAACTCACAAGATATGGCTTTATAGTGACCACAATTGTATCAGCATAGCAAAGCTAGCACATGAGTGTCCATCATTTTTTGTTTTTGTATTTTCTTTGTTCTTTTTGAGGGAGAGAGGGGGAGAGAGTGTGTGTGTGTGTGTTTGGGCTTTCACATATTTATGTAATCAAAGAAGAAGGGCTAATACTCATAGAGTACACAAATTTGCCATCTTTATTCTTAGCTTTTATTTTTCCTCCGAAATATGCTTATTCTTTTGTTTTCTATGGCGCTCATGACAGAGGACAGACTGATAAGAGCGAGTCCGGAGAGGACTGATGGATTTCTAGGCTGGCAAGCTTCTGAAGAACCGATGCACATGACACCTTAGAGCTTATGCGAATCGTATACCGGAATGGGAAAAAGGAAAGTGAAGGACGTTATAAGACATGACACAAGTTAATATGGTACGCGCGCTATTTAACTCGATGAGGGCCAAAGGACAAATTTGTGAAGCTCACTGGACCAAAATGTACAACATGTGTCATGGACTTGGATCATGACAGCTTCCTAAAAGAGTTAATAACACTAGTATACTTGCCAACAACGACCGGAATATTTATAAAAACTTAAGGAGAAAGATTAATATATTTACTATGTACATTAGAAATCAACCGGCCCCCAGATGTGATATTTCTTTTTCTATTATTATTTTTAATATCATACAAAATTATGAAAAAGTTGGAACAAATGTGCTTTGTCTATTGAACATTTTGGTTATGCGAACCTTTATTGTCTGAGCTAGGTGTCCTAAGAAACTAATTTAATTACTCCATCAAGTGTAATAGAAAAGGAAAACGTTTTTGCCTAGTATTTCATATCTATGTGTTCTCCCTTAGACCAAGTATTTATTTAATATAAGAAGTTTATTGGAGATAAATCATTTGGTCATGAATAAACTATTGATTGAGAGACCTATCAAAGAAATGGGACAAAACCCCACTTCATCATATGAAAGTTGCATCACATGTGAGATGTCTTAGTCATAACATGTAGTAATTAAACACCAAGCTACTCTATTCTTTTTTGGAAAAAGAATAAACAAAATGGTAGTAATTCTTAAGATCAATAGGCAAATAATGGTCCAAAATGTATAGAATATTGTTCTTTTGTTATATATGTTTGTCGTACAATAAAATGAACCTTTCGAGTGATCAATACGATTGTGCTAAACTGGTTCCAAAATACTTTTGATATTGTCTGCATTGAATTAAATCCGCATTGTTTTCTCTAAAATGTCTCGCACTATTAAGAGTACTGCTATATTTTATATACAACTTTTTTTCTTTTTCCGCTACCAATATAGAACAATGTTCGCGCACTCAACAATCTCTCTTTCGAATTAAGTCTCATTTACCCATCACTTCATAGGCTTATCCTTATGAGTAAACTAGTCGAAGACGGGCAAAAGCACTAAGTCGGGCCCCACGCCTCATTCTTTCATTTTCTTACTAGCTCTCGTCTCGCCGAATCATTGGCTCTTAATTATATCAGTTATCGAGTTAAACTGGCCCAAAGATACTCTTAATTTGATGTAATATTGTCCGATTGAATCGAGCCCGCACAATTTCCTCCCTAAAAGGCATCACACCATTAAAAATATCACTTCGCCTTATATATAGCTTATTTTTTATTTCCCAGCTACCAATGAAATTTGTACGCACGCCCAACAAATATCTACCGCTATCTTTATATAAACCTTCTATTCTCTATTTTGTTTTTCCACAAATATGGTATATATATTCTTCCTTTTCTATGGAATTTCTTAACTGTTTTCTCTATATTTTTTTTTTAAGATTATGTATTTTTGGCTTCTGAATATAGTACTTACTAGTATTATTTATCTATGTTATGAAAATGACACTTTAAAATAAAAATAAAAAAAAAGCTCTTTTCTATTTGACAAGACATTAACATCCAGATATTCGTGGTTGACGCTTTTGCTTATTTCTTGTATCCTACATATATGCATACGCAAATATACACATAACTAGACGATCTATGCCCGTGTTGCGCATGGGCCCAACACTTTAAATTATAATGTATCTATGTGTATGTAGTTATATTTCAATAGTGATTATATATATATAGTATATATTATGTTTAAAACACGATTAATATAACATTATAGTTTGTGCTCCATATCTAAAATTTTAATATATTAATGTTTGTCATGAATACAAAATCGGTAAATTTATTAATATTTTTTAAAAGAGAAGACTTATTTAAATGGAAACTATTTTCCTCTCTTTGAGATAAAACAATACCAATATTTAAGCATCAGTTGATACTTTCAATTTTAATTCGATTAATTTAAAGGTCTAAAATACTTATTAGTTTTTGTCAAATTTTGATTTGGATAATTCAAACTCTCGGTTTAGCTCATTTTAATTGGTTGTCTTTTGCATAATTTTTAAGAAAACGTCATTTAGAATTATAATTTGACTAATTTACCTTATTCATTATTTGATCAAAATAAAAAAGTAATTAAATTCTATGTTATTTTAAAATATAAATATTTTAAGTATATTTATTTTAGTGAACATAACAAATAAATGACATGGCGAAATAGCAAATACAACAGTTTAATATCTAGATTAGATCTCAGGCTAATATATATAAAAAAAACTGTATGATTTGACTGCTTAACTTTTTGAAGAAAAACAATTTTATTTGCTCCCACTAATGGATTGATACGCACGTGGCAATGAATCCATCATTATTGACTTAATGAGATACTTTGGAAATTACATGAATATTGTTTGAATTTTTAATATGGAGTGCACTTTTTTTTTTACATTATTAATTTGCACTATTTTTATGCATATATATATACACACACACTATGTTCAAAACACGATTAATATAACATTGTAGTTTGTACTCTGTATCTAAAACTTTAGTATATTAGTGTTTACTACGAATACAAAGTCCGCACTTTTTTTTTACATTATTTTTTTTTTAATATGGGGTTCACTTTTTTTTTTGATATTGTTTGATTTTGTTAATATGGAGTCCACTTTTTTTTTTACAGTGAGTTTGGAGATGGTGGGTTCCAATTTTTTTTTTATTATTTTTTTTATATTGCTTGATGTTGTTTAGTATGATGTCCGCCCTTTATGGGATGCACTTTTTTTGTTTGACATTATTAGTTTGTACTATTTTTATGCATATAATATATATACATGTATTATGTTCAAAACACGATTAATATAACATTGTAGTTTGTGCTCCGTATCTAAAACTTTATTATATTAGTGTTTACTGCGAATACAAAGCCAACACTTTTTTTTTCTAACATTATATTTTTTAATATGGGGTTCACCTTTTTTTTTTTTTTTATATTGCTTGATTTTGATAATATAGGGTCCACTTTTTTTTTCCCATGAGTTTGGAGATGGTGAGTTTCACTTTTTTTCTTCCTTTTTTTTTTATTGCTCGGTGTTATTTAGTATGGGGCCCACCCTTTTTTTTAAGGGACAACGGACGACGAAGCCTGAGTCTAAACCCATGTTTTATATAGTTTCTTCTTTTTTTTTTTTATTTTTATATTGCTTGGTGTTGTTTAGTATGGGACCCACCCTTTTGGACATTATTAGTTTGCACTATTTTTATGCATATAATATATATATATATATATATATATATATGGGATACTATGTTCAAAACACGATTAATATAACATTTTAGTTTGTGCTCCGTATTTAAAATTTTATTATATTAGTGTTTGCTAGGAATACGCACATGACAATGAATCCATCATTATTGACTTAATGAAATACTTTGGAAATTACATGAAACACGATTAATATAACATTGTAGTTTGTGCTTCGTATTTAAAACTTTATTATATTAGTATTTGCTACGAATACGCACGTGGCAATGAATCCATCATTATTGACTTAATAAGATACTTTGGAAATTACATGAATATTATTTGATTTTTTAATATGGGATGCACCTTTTTTTGACATTATTAATTTGCACTATTTTTTTAATATTAGTTGTTGTTTAATATATATGGGGCCCACAACTTTTTTTTTAAATTGGAACAGATATATATATATATATATACCATAGAATTATGGGGTCCACGATTTTTTTTTTCAAAACACGATTAATATAACATTATAGTTTGTGCTCCGTATTTAAAACTTTATTATATTAGTGTTTGCTACGAATACTCATGTGGTAATGAATCTATCATTATTGACTTAATGAGATACTTTGAAAATTACATGAATATTATTTAATTTTTTAATATGGGGTGCACTTTTTTTTCCATTATTAATTTGCACTATTTTTTTAATATTAGTTATTGTTTAATATATATGGGGCTCACAATTTTGTTTTTAAATTGAAACGGATATATATATATATACCATAAAATTATGTGGCCCACATTTATAGAATCATGGGGCCCACATTTTTTATTAGTTGTTTTATTTAATATATATGGGTGGGCCCATTTTTTTTTTTAAAATTAAATTGGAAACGGACGACGAAAGTGAGTTGAACTCACTTTTCTTAATAGTAGTAAAATAGTTAGTGGAAAGTTGACCTTGAAGATAATGTGAATATTGTATTGAAACATTTTTCTCTCTCTCATTTCAATATTTCAGTTCATGATTTCTTTAATTAGACGTTAGTACTATTCAAGAACCATTATTTCTCAAAGAAATTCAGTTTTGAATAAACATTTTCTCGGTTATCAATTTCAAAATACATAAAAACACGGTTACTTTGGGTCAAAATTACTCAACTTTTTCTTGTCTTCTAAAAATTCAATTGAAACTTGACCATTTTGGTAATTGAGTAATTCTTCCCTTCCTTATTTTGGATCTAATCTTGTACCCATCATTCGAAGAAAAAAGATGTCGTTTTTGCTCTTAATTTTTAATGGAGAGTAACTTTAACTTATAGTCAAAAATAAAGAAGTACTCCCTCCGTCCCATTTTATATATGACGGTGTTTGACTGAGCATGAGGTTTAAAAAATAAAGAATTTTTTTTAAAATTTATGGTCTAAAACAAACCATATAGATTTGTGTGGTTAGAAATCATTTTATTAAGGGTAAAAAAATAAATTTAAAGTTGAATTGTTACTAAATATAGAAGGTGTAATTCTTTTTTAGACTGACTAAAAAGGAAAGAATGTCATTTAAATTGGGACGGAGGGAGTAATTTTTACCCTTATTCATCAGACACTTTAACAGGTGAAATACCATTCATTTTGCACTTGAAATCCATTCATGGCAAGGACAAGTACGAAGCGATTTGCTTACGACAAGAGTCACGAATGATAAAATCGAATTTAACGTCAAACTATGAGGCTAATACTTTAAATTTTAACGTTTATAGGATATGATTTGGAAGAAACTTCTTTGCAAGTTTCAAGTGAATTGAAATAACAAAGTTTAACTAAATGAATTTTTAATAAGTTACGTTGATTGAGAAATACTCAAGATGTGACGACCAAATGGGGTCAAAAGAGAAATAAGTGTAACCTTAAAACAAGACAAAGCTGTAACTTTAAAGCCACCTTTGTTTCTTCATTTGCGTGCGCCGCTGGATATTCCGAGTTTTTTATCTTGTTTGGGTCTACTAAGCACACACTTGATTTGAAGTTAAATTGGACATAGTTTTAAGGGGAAAAGGTCAAAATTATCCATCAACTTTGGGAAAAGGGCTAAAAATATTCTCTATTATGAATTTGGATTAAAAATATTTTTCCCGTCTTTAAAGTTTTCAAATATACATCTGCCTTAACGGAAATGCCTAAATTTTCCAAAATAACCCGCTTTCATTTTTTTGAACCCACTTCATTTAAACTCGACCCAACTAAATAAAAAAATTATACTTTCATAGAGCCAACAATTTGATGTTTCGTTCTTACTGGCATGACATGAACCAAGAAACGGAAACCACAATTTAAATATCTCGAATTATTCATTGATTTGATACACGAAGTTGTAATTATGGGTTATTTTCTAGTACGAATTTAGCGATCCAAGTATATTCTAGACAGGTTTAAAAAATGAAATCGGGTTATTTTGAAAAATTTGGGAATTTCTGTTAAGACAGGGTATATTTGAAAACTTTAACGACGGGAGAGGTATTTTTTATCCAAATTCGTAACAGAGGATATTTTTATCCCTTTTCTCAAAGTAAAGGGGCATTTTTGACCCTTTTTCCTAGTTTTAATTTGTTACTCGTTCCATCCCAATTTATGTGATATAGTTTTATCAAGTACAAATTTAAGAAAGAAACGAATACTTTTGAAACTTGTGGTCTAAAACAAGTCATAGTTATTTGATTGGCTCCAAATTATTTCATTAAGGATAAAAGGGGAAGTTTAAAGTTAAATTATTTTTAAGTATAGAAATGTATTATTCTGTTTGGGACAGAACAAAAAGGAAAGTGCATCACATAAGTTGGGACAGAGGGAGTACTATTTTTTTACGGCCGAATAACATCGATAGCTCCTAAAATATATTTATATATTTTATTTAAATACTTAAACGTAGAGTTGTAGAGAATGAAGAGGGATCAAGGATCTTCCTCTCGGCAGTGTTTTTCGAGGCTCCACTCTAAATATGAAGACCCCATTAGTCTAGTCGAAGATGAGGATAAAGAGTAACGACGGATTTTCTCTTGTGAGTAGTAATTGTTATGTACATATATTTTCAAAATTATTTACTATTAATTGTTGGCCTCAATGCTTCAGAAGAGTTGAATAGTGCACTTGGTTGACTACTTAATCATTTTTCCAAAAGATCAATGATTAATTCTCACTTAATACATTTTTTTTCCTTTGTTTAGTGGTACAACTATGTTTTTGAAATTATAGATTCACCTCTGCTCGAACTATAGTTTGTTTGGTTTAAGTATATGAACACGTGATAAAGTATTCTTATTATATTTTCTACTTAAATTTTAAAAAATCTTCTACTTATATTTTTAAGAGTCCATTACGTAAATAAGCTTGTTATATTTGGCTTTGGATTTAATCCGTTAAGTCACAATTACAAGGTGATTTAATTTAAATTGTGTACTTTTGGAAAGAAGGGTACGAGTTTAATCCTCGTGTGTTTGCTGCAGTTTACTCATTAAAAGTCTTACGTAATTTAAATTATGTACCTAATTTGTGGACATCTTTCACTAACCACATGCAATTTTATTGTCAATATTTGTCTACTAACTTTAATTCCGCAGTGATTACGTGGGTTAGTTCTGCCTAACCTTCTGGACTTTTCTTTTAGAGTAGTTTCAATATTGAGAGGGAACGGTAATCTCCTTATACTATATTTTATAGTGAGATTTGAATAACTGTTTTTCTAAAATTAAATACAAAAATTTATTATAGCTTTTATTTGTTAGATATAAATTGAGAAAAGGACATAAATGGTCCCTTAACTATGAGAGTAGGTTCAAAATAATCCTTTAACTATGCACTTAACGGATTTGGTCCTTTAAGTTTGTCATAAGTTAACAAAAATGGTCCCTCAACTATGAGGGTTGGTTAAAAATAGTCCCTTAAGTATGCACGTAACAGTTTTGGTCCTTTAAGTTGGCCAAATGTTAACACTTTTAGTCTTTGACAAAATATTCATCGAACTCTGTTTGTTAGATTTGACGAGAACTATGAAAAAATTAGTGAGAACTCACATTTGGGTGTACGCATTACTAAAGAAAAGGCCAAATATCTTAGGATAAAACCGACGGACATCAGCCGGTTATAGGTAAAAACAGAGGGAAAACCTACAGACTTGATAATGTCAGAAAATAGTGTCTTGGAACACAAAGACCAATGGACTCTGTAGATTAAAACCGAGGGAGTCTATCAGCTAAGTAAAATACACCAGGCCTTAGAAATAAATTAGAAATAGCAGAAACTACAAAAATTATCACTACTAAAAACAAGCGAAAGAAACGATGGACGGAAACCGATGGATAAAATCAAGGGACACTATTTTTTATTTTTTATTAGTTTTTATTATTTTTTACGAAAATCAACGAACGTCTGTCGGTTATTTTCAAGAAAAATGCGCGGAAACTATTTTTTTTTTTTTTTTAAAGAATCACTATGATGGAAGAATTTATTTTCGGGTTTTCAGTAAAAATGAGTCTAGTGTATTTTACTTAGCCGATGGAGTCCGTCGGTTTTAATCGACAGAGTCCGTCGGTCTTTGTGTTCCGAGACACTATTTTCTGACATCATCAAGTCTGTAGGTTTTTCCTCTGTTTTTACCTATAACCGACTGATGTCCGTCGGTTTTATCCTGAGGTATTTGGTCTTTTCTTTAGTAATGCGTACACCCAAATGTGAGTTCTCGCTAGTTTTTTCATAGTTCTTGTCAAATCTAACAAACAGAGTTCGATGAATATTTTGTCGGAGACTAAAAGTGTTAACATTTGGCGAACTTAAAGGACCAAAACTGTTAAGTGCATACTTAAGGGACTATTTTTAACCAACCCTCATAGTTGAGGGACCATTTTTGTTAACTTGTGGCAAACTTAAAGGACCAAAACCGTTAAGTGCATAGTTAAGAGACTATTTTAAACCTACTCTCATAATTAAGGGGCCATTTATGTCATTTTCTCGATATAAATTGCTCATATATTTACATAAACATAAACACTCAAATAAGATCTCCGACTGATTTCACGAAACAAAGAATTTGCTCATTTTGAGAAAGTGTAAACGATTCCTTTTGTGCTATTCTGAGAAAGAAGATGCTACACTTTGACTAGTTTATGTAAGTGTTTATTGGTTGCCTAAATCACGTTATTATTACAAAATTACCTCGACTTTTGTAATAATTTACCTTCAAGTCAAACATGAGTTGCATCTGTAATTAAATTCAAAAAGTTGTCAGTAACCTAAATGCTTTTGGCCAAAACAAAAGTTAAAAGTGTGGGCGCTCTAAGTTTAGATAAAAAACCTTGAGCTCCCCGTGATATTGACTCATCATGATACATTATGGGAGTATCATTTTTCATGGACTTGAATTAAAGCAAGTGGTCCTTTATTGATTTAATTTTTTATTAAGTTAAAATGATGTAAATTCATCAACACATGCCTAACATAATTTATCTTCCACGTACCTGGTCCCGTTTTAATTCCCCACCAAAAACAGAAAAAGGAAAAAAGAATGAAAAGCATATAAAAACGTGAAGTAAAAAAATAAACCTCACAAAAATAAAATATCAGAGAAAGAAAATTAAAATAATGTAATTAGCGTCATAATTATCTTTCGTACACACGTGGAATAGTTAAGCTATCGACCTTCATTAAAGTGAATAGTTAAGCTATCGACCTTCATTAAACTGACATCTACCACTATATAACATAGGAAAGAACAGGAAGATAAAATATAATTTTTGATGAAGACATAAAGTTACTTAAGCTATCGACCTTCATTAAAGTGACATCTACCACTATATAACATAGGAAAGAACAGAAAGATAAAATATAATTTTTGATGAAGACATAAAGTTGAGTGTTCAACTCTTAATATGTACATAAAATAAGGATATTATTAAATCAAGTTATATATATTTGACTTGAGTGAGAGTGACGTTTTTTTTTTTTTTTCTATCTTCTGTTTACTTCGAGAAAATAAGTTGGTTTGTTTGAGGAAACAAAAAGTATTATTTCCAATTTTTAGCATCAACACATATTCTAGTCAGTAAAGTTCTTCTTGCTTTCCCGACTTAGTTTTAATATAGAATTTTGATATAATAATATAAAATTAACGGTAAAAATATAATAAAATTTCAATATGTCAGACTTATAGAGAAGTTGACATATTTATTCCAAATGATCAACAAGAATAAAAGTGTTTCATGTAATTTATATATTGTTTAGTAGAGAAATTTGTACAATGTCTATGATGTTCATTGTTAGTTTATAGGTTATTTTATCTATAATAAGTCTCTAAACTAATTAGTACATTGCGTGCACAGATGGGTTTAGAATTTAAATTCTAAGGGTTCAACATCTTAAATCTTTAGCACTAAACCATTGTATTTCTAAAGTTATAGGTTCATATCCACTATTTATTATAATTTTAATAAATTTTTACACATAAATTTATTACCCTCGTCAAAAATTTGAAATTCAATTGAACTCCAAGTTATAGTGCTTCATCCGCCTCTAATTGCCGGGTCTTAAATATTTTAGATGATTGTATAGTGAGTTGTGTAATTCTCATTGACATTGATAGCTCATTGATTTTGACAGTAACTTATATTTTTTAAAAAAAAAGTGGATGAAGGAGAACTAGACAAACTATTATGAATAAATTATGCATAAAATAAATGGATTTAAAGAAACTATATGTCTATGTCTTAATTAGTTGACAAACTCAACTCGATTACTTTTGGAATTCTTTTAATTCGATTTAATGCACGCTAATGAGTGTGGCAATGTAGGGATGCTAATTGCTAGCTCCTTATTCTGTACCCTTTAATAATGTAATGTGATTATAACAATTCTTCAAGCTTAATTATGAGTGAAGAGGGCAAAAATTTATTTGCATTTAGTGTTTATGTCAAAAAATATAAATTTATTATGATTAAGTAAAAATTTAAGATAAAAAAACAATGATTTAATGTTAATGCATATGAAGACATGCGTCATATATTTATTGAGTTGAAATAAACACCTAATACGTACAGTCTTTTACAGTGTATAGAGTTAGAGCACAAATTTCACAGGGGAGAGCACTATATTTTTAATGGGAATCTATGGCACAAATACAAATTAGTCGAATAAATAGGTTTGGAATTCCAGATGCTTAAAAATGAAATAGAAATAATATTTGTAGGGGGTTAGAGTTTGGTTGGGTTTTAAAAGAGCTAATACCCACGTAAAAATCAACATAATTTAACTCCACATAAAAAATCATCATTAGTTAATATTAATTCTTTCCTCATTAATATATATGCATAAATTATGAAAAAATTTATGTAGTATTAATTTACACGGGATAAAATACAACAACAACAACAACAACAACCCAGTGAAATCCCACAACGTGGGGTCTGGGGAGGGTAGAGTGTACGCAGACCTTACTCCTACCAAGGTAGGATGGCTGTTTCCGAGAGACCCTCGACTCAATAAAAACATAAAAAGAGGTCAGATACGGCTAAGAGATTCAAAGCGATATGGAAATGAAGTAACGCAAGCGACACAGATAACATAGAATAATCAAAGCACAGGAAATAACAGATAATAGCATAATAGCATAAATTAGAGCACAAGAAATTATACTACGATAATGCGACTATTAATAAGGCAGGGTAATGAGATTATCTACTAGCCTTCTACCCTAATATGGGTCCTCCAAACCCTCCTATCTAAGGTCATGTCCTCGGTAAGCTGTAACTGCGCCATGTCGTGTCTAATTACCTCTCCCCAATACTTCTTTGGCCTACCCCTACCTCGTCTGAAACCATCCATGGCCAACCTCTCACACCTCCGCACTGGGGCATCCGTGTCTCTCCTCTTCACATGCCCAAACCATCTCAATCTCGCTTCTCGCATCTTGTCTTCCACCGAGGCCACTCCCACCTTGTCCCGAATATCCTCATTCCTAATCCTGTCACTCCTGGTGTGGCCACACATCCATCTCAACATTCTCATCTCAGCAACTTTCATCTTTTGAACATGAGAAACCTTAACTGGCCAACACTCCGCCCCATACAACATAGTCGGTCTAACCACCACTTTGTAGAACTTTCCCTTAAGTTGTGGTGGCACCTTCTTGTCACATAGCACTCCGGAAGCAAGCCTCCATTTCATCCACCCTGCCCCAATACGATGTGTGACATCATCGTCAATCTCCCCGCTGCCTTGCATAATAGACCCAAGATACTTGAAACTATTTTTCTTCTGGATGACTTGGGTACCAAGCCTCACTTCCAAGCCGGCCTCCTGAGGTGCTTCACTAAACTTACACTCTAAGTACTCTGTCTTGGTCCTACTCAGCTTAAACCCTTTAGACTCCAGAGTTTGTCTCCAATCCTCCAGCTTAGCGTTAACTCCGCTACGAGTCTCATCGATCAGGACTATGTCATCCGCGAAAAGCATACACTATGGCACCTCACCTTGAATTTGCCGCGTCAATCCATCCATCACCAAGGCAAATAAGAACGGACTAAGAGCTGATCCTTGATGCAACCCCATCACAACTGGAAAGTGCTCTGAGTCTCCTCCTACTGTCCTTACCCTGGTTTTGGCTACCTCATACATGTCCTTGATCACCCTAATGTACGCCACAGGTACACCTTTAGCCTCCAAGCATCTCCATAGGATTTCTCTTGGGACTTTGTCGTAAGCCTTTTCTAGGTCAATGAATACCATGTGTAAGTCCCTTTTCCTCTCCCTATACTGCTCCACCAGTCTCCTCACAAGATGGATGGCTTCTGTAGTTGAGCGTCCCGACATGAATCCGAACTGATTCTCTGAAATAGACACGCCTTTCCTCACCCTCATCTCCACCACCCTTTCCCACACTTTCATAGTATGACTTAGTAGCTTGATACCTCTATAGTTGTTGCACGGGATAAAATAAAAAATAAAAATGCAGATATTATTAATACATGTAAAAGTACGACAAAACTAACCCTCATAATATTAAGAATTGAAATATATCAAATTAACACAAAATTAATTTTTGTGTTAAATAATCATTGGGTTACTAATCTTTATCTTATTAATTTATGCAGTACTAATCACTGCATAACTTGTTCCCAAATCAAACAAACCTTTAATTTGTAAGTAGAATTAGTTGCAAAGTCGCTAATACTAGTACTGTTTTTGTTATAAAAATGAGAAAAAAGACACTTTACCCGTCCCAAAATGTGATGGTGTTTAACTGTGTTTGAAATTTAAGAAATAAAAGAAAACTGTTGAAACTTGTGATCTAAAATAAGCATAAATGTTTGTGTGATTATAAATCATTTCATTTAGAATAAAATAGTTATATTAAAATTAAGTTATTATTAAATATAAATAGATGTCATTCTTTCTGAACTCACTAAAAAAAGAAAATGTGATACATTAATTTCTAGTGGCCTAGTATATATGTAATGTAGTACGGGGTCGTTTGGTAGAATGTGTTAAAAAGGAAAATACATGTATTAGCTCTGGTAGTGTTTTTCAACCTATGTACCAATACTGTTGTTATTCAAATACAATATGTGTTTGTTTGGTTGGGGAACAAGTTATCCCGGGATTGTTATCGCACCCTCAATATGGATTAAAATTAACACTACAATTCTGAGATAACTAATTTCGCGATTTTATCCCAATCAAATGTGGGATAAACTCATTCCAAATTTAATCTGGGATTAATTATCCCTTATAGCTCATACCAAACGAGCCTTATATCCAGTATTATTCTTATTCTAATACTCCATCATATTCATTTAATACAAGAAACCAAACAGTCAGATAAAAAATAATGCAACATAACTAATTCCAACATAATTAATACACCCAACACTAGTATTTTTTTTTCCTTAAATTTTTTTTTCTCTTCTTTTATTTTAAAAACAGGAAGAAAGAAAAAGAAAACCAGAGACGTCGCATCGTTAACTAGTAATTTGAGTTTAGAAGAGACTCTTCTCTTTGCCTATTTTTTCTACTAATCAAAGTTAGGTGGCGCCAAAATAACAACTATACTTCTTCCTTCCTAGTCTTCTTTTTCTTCTACTCCCCAACTACCCCTCTCTGTCTTGGTCTATTCTCAACGGCCTTATACAACACATTTATGTGTTATATATCTGCCTTAACGTGATTTGTATCTCAATTTCATAATCCTGATGCTTTTTCATCTATTTTTGAGTCGGGGGTCTATGGGAAATAGCTTTTCTACCTCTCAAAAGGTTAAGGTAAGGTCTGCGTACACTCTGTCCTCCTCAAACCTCACCTGGTGAAATTATACCGGGCATGTTGTTGTTACAGAATTTATCTGTCATTAATTTCTGTTTTTTTTTTAACTCCGTATTTACGTGATATATATTTTGAATTTGTATGGGATTGATAATAATATCATACGGTTAATTTGCGTGTCTTCACCAGAAAATTACCAGCGGCGAGTTTGATTATCAGTGCGGACGCTCGGTGTAATTAACTTATTATTGTAGTTGTTAAGGTTTGATTTTTTGCTCTCGAATTTGGAATTGAATACACGTGCCTACTAAAGTTAGCTCTGAATTTCGTTGCTAATTTGTCATCAAATCACTCGTAGTTAATGGAATTTTTGATAATTTCTTGCTAATCCATCATTAAAAGCTATAGAATTTGTCAGTCTTTAATTCCTTTTTTTTTTTTTTAATAAATAGTTATATGTATTTGGAATTTGTATGAGATTGATAATATCATACGGTTAAGTAACTTGTCTTCGCTTGGAAATTACCAAGCGGTTTTCGTCCGGCAACTTTGATTATCAGTGTGGAGGCTTCTGTTTGATTAATTAATTGCTGGTTAAAGACTTAAAAGTTTGATTTCTAGCACTCTAATTTGGAATATGTATTTGGAATTCGTATGTAAACTCAAATTATCTATCATGATTACTAAAAATAGTCATAAAGTTTTTATTTCTAGAACTTCAATTTCATTCTTAAGGAGCCGTTTGGACATGATTTCATCTCATGAGGTGAAATCATGTTTGGATATGCAATTTGAATTTCTTAAGTTGGATTTTTTTTTTTATAAACATAAAAACCCCACAAGTTATGAAAACCATTAAAATTTTCCTAATTCTTATATAATCTTACCAAATGAGTAAATCATAGTTCATAATAAAATTAATATGCTACTAGAAGGTCTTTCTAAAAAATACAACATCAATTGATCAAACTTTAGTTCAATAAAAAGGAAAATTTAACATGAATAGTAATGTATCTACTCTTTAATATAATCCTCCCACATGATACAAACAATATATTTACCAACTTATGATTGGTAAACATGATTGGTAAATATATCTACCAACTTATTGGTCTTTTTTTTTACAAAATATAAACGTATGAGTCAAATTTTACATTTATATTTTTTGAAATCATGATTTTAAATCCCAAATCATGCCTTTTTGGATGATTTGAAATTTCATCTCATGAGATGAAATCAGAGATGAAATCGCATGTCCAAACGCTGATTTCATCTTATGATTTCATCTCATGAGATGAAATCGCATGTTCAAACGCCTACTAATTGTTCATTTTACAGAATATTGAAGTTTTTCTGTCTTTATTTGACGTGTTTTTTCGAATTTCATGTTTTGAGATGGCATATTGTAAAAGAGGATTCTTCTTTTGACATATTTTTACTATATTATTGATATTTTTATTTTCATAGTGAAAATTGAAAAATTTTGTTTAAATTTGATTTTTATTTTTTCTATATTTAAGTTCAATTGTTTCTCTGTTTAGCTACTAGGGTTTTCCCTCAATTTTTTGGTGCAAAAAACTGTAGTCCCTCTCAGTCCATTTTTACTTGTCTACTTTTTTCTTGACACACCCCTTAAGAATTAATTAATAAAATAATATGTTTACTATATCACCCTTTGAATATAATAAATTCAATATTTTGAGAAAGACATTGAGAAATAATTATAAGTAACTAATAATAAGAATAAGTTAGGAACTAAGTGATAAATTTTATGATTTTCTAAATTGGACATCTATTTTCATTACAGCGAACAAGTAAAAAATGGATGGAGAGTAAAAACACATTTGAGCTTTTAAATCATTTTATGCTTTTTTGGGAATCCAATGTAGCAGACTTTCATATATGATAAATAAAAGAATGTTATTTTGTTATTGTATTTGAATATTTACTGAGTTTGTGTCAAATTCAGTACTTAATTTGTTTCTAGTTTCTGAACCTTCTTTATGGAGACTGTACATGAATAATGCATATGTTCACAGAATTAGGAACAGAATCTGCCACTGCACATTAATAGATTCTATTTTTTCTTGTGATTTCAATATGTTCTCATTATTTCATTGGTTTTTGTTCCTAAAAAATCCACTAAACAAGGGAAATAGTCAAACAAAAAATATTTATTTTTTTGGATTTCTTCCTTTTATCAATGTAAGCCTTGTTAGTGCAAAAAAAGAAGAGCCTATATTAACCATTAAAAGATGTGATTCAGCGGATGCCCTTCTCCTTCCTTAATCAGAAATTTTGGGTTTAAACTTTGGGTATAAAATTTTTTTGGTAGGGAGCATTTTTTTGGAATAGGGCGGCGCGAATTCAAATATAGTCGGACTCTAATGCCGATATCCGACACCGGATTGAAAAAAAAAAAAAAAAAAGAGTGTGTGTATAGATTTTTTAAGTGCATTTATGATAACTGTGAGTTCATGGGGATAGACAATGATCTTACTTGCACGTGGTCCTCCATTTCCGCCCCCATAACCCTCAATATTTATCTATCATTTAACTTGCCTAATTATTTGAGAACAAACAAAAATTACATAATATTAAATCATTCTCCTAATTATTTTTTTAAGCACCGAAATGCAGTATGAAGTTAATCTTGGAAAAAATTATTGAAGCCTTATTTGCTTGTTGATTAAAAAAAAATCCCTCTTGATTTATTTATTTATTTGTTTCTAATGATGCACCTAGTTTATCAAAATGATGAGAATTTGGTTAATTAACAAGGTCATGGTGGAGCAATTGACCAATAATACTCTTTTATGTTTAATTAGAGGTTTCGAATTTGAGCTCTGGAGTCGCTTTTGTTAAGAAGCGCTTTACGCTCAATTTAGGACTTTCCGGTGCGAATTCAGATTTAGTTAGGTCTCAATATGAGTACTGAATAGACGGATCGTGGGTGAAAAAAATCATATTGTATTACTCCCTCCATCCTATAATAAGTGTCACCTTAGCCAAAAACATGCATATTAAGAAACCAATAATGCAATGTGAAGTTTACTAAATTACCCCTATATAATAAAAATAAATTACTTTTTTTCACTTGATTAGAGCATGCACAAGTAGTAATCCTTTTAACATTAGAAATTCAACAATACTAACTTACTATGTGGCTTTTCCAATTATTTATTTAACTTGTCAGTTTTTGTCTAAGAGTAGAGTTAAAAAAACTAGTCAATTTATGTCTTGATTTTCTAAGGCGACACTTATTATGGGATGATTTTTTTGGCTAAGATAACACTTATTATGGAACAGAGAGAGCACTTTACACTACCTTTTCCAAACTTCACTTGTAAAATTAAACTACCCGAACTCACTTGTGAAATTACAGTTGTGATTACATGTTTATAGTTACCTTAGTGTAAGTTTGAGTGTAGTTGAATTCCTTTTCATGAAAAGGAGTTGGATGTGGGAAAGAAGGAACATGACAGACGAGCTGTGACTATCTGGTGTTATATATCCAGCTTGGCAGACCATGGCACTCCCGTGAAAGGGGATTAAAGGGTTGTTGGGACCACGGAAACAGAAGGGTCAAAAAGAAGTAAAAAGCAAAATTAGGAATGTGAAGTAAAAAGAGAGAAAAATCATCATAGGTTGTGGTGGAGGTAAATATTCAATGATCTTTACTCAGATGTTTCGAGTTCAAGTTTTGTGGATGAAAGTGGGGCTTTTGGCACGAATTTAAATTAGTCGAGCCTCAAAATATGTAATACTACCTCTGTTCCAATTTATGTGATACACTCTCCTTTTTAGTTTGTACCAAAAAGAATGATACATTTTGTTATTTGACAACAATTTAACTTTAAACTTTATCTTTTACGCTTAACGAGATGATCTATAATTACAAAAATATCTTTGGCTTATTTTAGACCACAAAATTCAAAAGTCTTTCTTTATTTCTTAAACTCCGTGATCAATCAGATTATATCACATAAATTGAAACGGAGGGAGTATTAGATATTTAGTGGGAAACTAAGTAGTCGTTTGGCCATAGAAATCAAATATTTTCACTTTATTTGGAATTCTAAAGTTAAGTTTAAGATGGAGTTGTGTTTGGTTATAGCTTTTGTAAAAATATTTATTTGTTTGAATGTTCTGAAATTGAAAAGAGTGAAAAAAGGAATTTCGATATTTTCCAAATTCCAAATACAATTTTCAGGATCAAACGCTAATTTTCAAATAAGTGAAAATATTTTTTTGAAAAAAGTATGACCAAAGGGGTCTTAAAAAAAAAAAATATAAAAAAATAAATAAAAGTGGGAGAAGCTTTTTTTTGTCTTGTGCATCATTTCTAGTCCTATTTCTTATCCCACACCCACCCCCATCTCCCACTGTACTTCCCCATTTCGAGGGAAGAGGTGGTTAATATAACCTCTTTCTCTTTCTTTAGCAAAGGATACAATTCTTGATTTTTTTTTTCTTTGCCTGCCAAATGTACATTCTTGTCTTGATAAAAAATACTGGTTTGATTATATTAGCATAGGGGTTTCTCCATTAATTGAGTTCTTTCTAGGAATTTACCTGATCTTACCTGGTTTTGGGGATTCATCTTTTGTGAATATATAACAACAATTTGCATTTTGTTGGTTGGGATTCTAAATATTGATTCTTCTTCAGATCTGAGTGCCTGTAAAGATGTATTCTTTTGATCATCCTTTTACTTTTTCAAATGTTTTATTCCTTCTTTTATTTTATCTCAAGTATCTTACTTTTAACTTTCAAATTTTTTGTGGCAGATTTACAGCAGAGAAAAGGATCTTACTTTATAGACATTTGGTGTAATTAATTAAAGATTAAAGTTAGGTTCTTGAGAGGTTCTCAAGAATGGCTTAAATTAAAGGGATGGATATCAATGCAGTTTAATCTTGGTGAGTTTGGATAAATTGGATGGATGTGTATGAATCAGAGATAGCATTAAAGAAACATTCTTCAACAGTGGAGACAAAAAGAGGTACTCCATTGATTCAACCTGAGAAGAACAATGGAAACAACACACGTAGATCAAGAACTAGAGAAGTTAGTTCCAGATACAGGTCACCTACTCCATCAACTTCCTCAGGTCCTAGTAGACGTTGTTCTTCTCCAAATGTCACAAGAATTGGAACTACTACTACTACATCGACATTGTCGTTACCTAAGAGAGCGATATCGGCTGAAAGGAAACGTCCCACAACACCCTCATCACCTACCAGTCGATCACCATCAACACCTGTACATGATACATCTGTGGAAGAATTGTTGTCTAGAAAGTTAGCAGGCAACAGGTTGCCTGAATCTTTGTGGCCATCAACAATGAGGAGTCTAAGTGTTTCTTTTCAATCGGATACGTTTTCTTTACCTGTTGGCAAGAGAGAAAAACCTGCTCCTCATGCTTTATGTGATCGTACGTTAAGGCCATCATCAAATGTAGTACAGAAACAAGGTGAAACACATCCTGGTTCTCGAAAGGCGACGCCTGAGAGGAGGAGGAGTCCATTGAAGGGAAAGAATTCAGTTGATCAAGGAGAGAATTCTAGACCTGTTGATAGTTTAAATGCTCGATTAGTTGATCAGCATCGATGGCCAAGTAGAGTGAATATGAAGGTGGTACCTTCTGGTTCTATGAACAGAAGTATTGATCTGAGTGATAAGAAGAGCAAAATCGCGCCTTCCTTGAGGAGATTGTCATTGGATGGTTATAGCAAACCATTGCAAAAATCTTCCAGCGACTTGCTGTCACTAGAATCATCTGATGATGGAGTAAAAGTTCGTGGTCGATCAGTAGATGATAATTCACTTTCAATGCAGAAGTCCACATCTTCGACTTCATTGGATAGAACAGTATCGGGGAATCCAGTAGCTAGAGCTCACACTGTATCGGCTCCTGGATCACGGTTTCCTTCACCAAACAAAGCATCTTTTTTATCATCCTCTGCATCTAGAGGAGTCAGTCCATCTCGAGTAAAATCAGTCCCAAGTACACCATCTAGAGGGCCAAGTCCTTCTCGGATAAGACCATCTAGTCCATCTAGACAACAACCCAAAACTGCTACTTCTGTCCTCAGCTTTATTGCAGATATCAAAAAGGGAAAGAAGGCAGCTAACCACATAGAAGATGTTCATCAGTTGAGGCTATTGTATAATAGACATCTCCAATGGAGGTATGCTAATGCCAGGTCAGATGCAGCATTGCACGCGCAGAAAGTTAAAGCTGAGGTTGGGTTATATCTCTTGTGATATCAGAATGACTTATTTCATTAACTACTTTATAATCAATAAATATTTGTTTCCTACCTCATGGAATTTTCTTTTGCTAAATTGGATTATCTTGATTTCATTCCTGGACTGTTCATCTGGTTCCTGGAAACTATGGCATGATAGGAAAATTAATTAAAGGATTCTAGTATGGACATTTATTGGAATTGTAATATATAAGGGGAAATATTTAATGAACTTTTGATCATAAGTAGCAGGTTAAAACACTTTCTTGTATAATAGTGTAGAGGAATTGACATTCATTGTCATGCTAGATGTCAGCTTTCTTACTCTCTACGTTAAGTCTTATTTGATTATGTTTTGTGGGGTTGGGATCATGGGACTGATATATTTGTGGCTTGATGCTCTCTGAGAGCTTTGTTTATATCTTTCTCATCATATAACCAATTTGGTGCTAACAGTTTAATTTCCCCCCTATGCAGAAAACATTGTACAATGTCTGGAGAAATACCTCAAACCTATGGGCTTCTGTTATTAAAAAGAGAGTTGCGCTCCAACAGCTGAAGCTGAAGTTGAAGCTATTTGCAGTTCTAAATGAACAGGTAATGCATCTTTATAACAGATGAATTGAATTTCATCCCCGTTGTTTTAATCTTTAAGTTTCTTGGGTTTTCTTGAAAAATCTGTGGATTGTATGTTTCTAGAACTGCCTAATCATAGGTTGATCCAGTTTAAGATGAAGATTTGAGTTTAGACCGCTTCTCTTGTCTGTTTAAGGGATTTAGTATGGGCAAGTATGGCTTGAGGTTAAAGTTTGCAGTGATGGAGAGCAGGACTTTCCCCTCATATTTGAAATCTTTCGCTGTCTGGAACCAACAAACACCCAAAACACTTGAGGTTGATATGAATGTGTGAATTAGATATTTTCTATTCATAATGGTGAAAGCAATTTGAATTTTGAGCTTAATTTTTTCCTACAGAACCAATTTGTAGTCAGGCCCTACTTTTAACTCTTCCACACTTCTTGTAATTTCTTTTCCTTATGCTGATTTGACTTCTCTGTATCTGAATATAGTTTGAAACTCAGGGTTCAAATAAATTGTATGTAAGTATAGCATTTATCTCCAGGGAGGGGTTGAAGGAGAGGGGAGTGAGAGGTTTAGTAGCATAACTGATTGTTAAAAGCAACATTCATTAGTTCAGTAGACAACATTTCTATTTAGATCTTTATTTTAGCTGTGGCTTTATTAATTAAACTGATTTTGTTTAAATTTGCTCAGCACACCTACCTGGATGAGTGGGCTTCAATTGAAGGGGATCATACCAGTTCATTATCCCATGTTATACAAGACCTACAAGCATGCACTCTTCGTCTTCCAATAACTGGACGAGCAAAGGTATGCAACTTGATACTTAGTGTTTCGAGATCAGTTTCTTAACATATGGAGGCTTATTCTAGTTGGCTCTTTTATAGGGTGATATTGAAGGTGTAAAAGAAGCTGTTAGCTCAGCTGTTGATGTAATGCAGGCAATGGGATCCTCCATGCGTTTTATTTTATCTAGGGTGAGTTCTTATAGTATTAATTTGGGACAGAGTATCTTTTTTTTTTTTTTGAGTTCTCCCCATTAAATTACTTTCCTTTTCAATCTAGTTTTTAATTAACATAAAAGGCAATAGCAAAACCAAACCAAATGGGGCTTGTCTTTTACTTTCAGGCTTTGTACAATCCTCAATTGTTTGTTTGATGGATGTGGATAAGAGAGAGTGAGAGAGCTGATCAGGGAGAGAGATAGAGAAAAGTCACTAGCACAGTCTTCTGTAACAGAGCCGGTATCTAAATTCTGAAGAGTTCTGTAGTCACAAAACTGAGAGTATCACAACTCAAAAGTTGTGTAGTCAGGATAGTTACCTCATCCTTATATTTGCTTGTAGTCTTTGTTTCTTATTTGGTCCATTTTATTGAGTTGGACGGTTAACAAAAAACTACTGATACATTTCACATTGGCAATTATGCTTTTAGGTTAACTGGAAAGAGTAAAACATTGTGCTTTATCTTGTCGTATCATCAAAGTTGCACTTATGGAAACTGTAGCATACATGGAAAAAGAAACCCTGTTAGACTTGTTATTATATACTTTCCTTGGCCTGTTCTCTGAATCATCTAGCAAGATTTTATTGGATAAACATTCATTAAAATAGTTTTAATTGTCAGTATGTTTAGCATCGGGAAAGAACCATTTTGTACGTTTTATTGCTTTCCATCTCTCATTCTCTCTTCAGTCCTTTCCCTGGGCCCCTTCTGCAGTGTCGATTTTCAAATATTACATTGGTTTGAAGGGATAAAATTGATGTATCTCGGAAAAGATGCAAAAGAATCCCTTCCAAAAGATTCTCAAAAAACCCACTTGCTATTCAAGATATGTTGCATACAGGAAAGTAAACTCTAGACGAATACCGTAATACTCTGAGAATTAGGCTTAAGATTGTTACACTTAGGCTTCTGGATTTCCTTTGGGCCTTATGCACAGGTGGAAAGTGGAAGCTCTTAATATCCAAAGTCCAACTGATAACTAGATAGTATTTCTTGTGTAAGATAGCTAAATTGAAGTACTAAGGAGTTGACACTACTTGAGCACAAACAGAAGTCATGAGGCCTGCCAGTAATTGTTGAATCACAAATTATGATACATTTTTTGGCTATCTAATTACTTTGTTGTAGTCGGAACATGAAAAAATTTGACTTTCAAGAGCACGAGTGGATTATTTACTTGTATATTTGAAATGTATTAAAACATCTATTGAACCTGGCCAATTGCTTGAATGTCAAACAATCTAAAGGCTCAACTTGATATCTTGATTTGATAGGAACTTCTGTATAATTTTGCCCGTACTGTTCCCTAATTTTGCGCTCTGCAATTTGCAGATGGAAGGGATGAACTGCCTGGTTTCTGAACTTGCTGACGTGGCAGCTCAAGAGCGAGCAATGCTGGATGAATGTGAAGCCTTGTTGGCTTCAACAGCAGCTATGCAGGTGAGACAAAAAATTCCGGCCCCTAAAATTATTGCCTTCATTATAGAATCTCTGTGGTTACTCTTAGCCTTCACTTTCCTCCCTGTCTTATGCCCTTCTCCATTTTATGCCTCGCCATAGTTCTCCGTATCCACATAGTGATCTTCTAGTTTTGTCATTTGGACTGAGATCACATGTTGCTTTAGTTCAGATTCATTCTTTACTAAGATCAGTATGAATATGCATTCATCAACTGGCAAAGGTTCAAGGACTTGTGTCATAGGTCACAAGTTCGAGCCCTGCCCCAAGCGAACTAAATCCAGTATTTAAGTGGAGGAGGGTGGAGGGGCGAGCCCATCATTCCCGAGTTTCGGAGGCTGCAGTTGGCCCAAAGGGTTGGCCCAACTTAGGGCCATGAGAACCAAGCATCATTCCCAGCATGTCTAGCATAAAACGCCTTAGGAGGTTATCTCCGTGTTTGATATACATATAGTTCATGTAAGGAGAGCTTCTCATCTCTGTTCAGAGCCTGGGCCAACTCATTTCCCATATCTGTTCGTTCCAAATACCATACACGATGGTTGGAATACTGTTTATGTTTGATTTTTGAAGTTCCATGTTCGATAAAACGGTTATTTATTGTGATTACTTGACAATAATGCAGGTAGAAGAATATAGCATTAGTTCTCATCTTATACAGTTGAAACAAGCTTGGAGAAGTGATAAGCAGCTGATACTTGGAAATTAGATAGTTTTACCAAATGGCCTTTAGCTAGTGTGTATAGTAATAGGTTTTTCCTTTTCATTTTTTTCTTCTAATTTATTATGGGAAGTGTTGAATTGTTTCATTCTTTTTTTTTTTTTTCTCTTTTTCTTCTCCACATATCTTGCAAAAAGCTGTTGTCCTATCCTAATGTAACTTCTCCTTGTATCATCAATGAAAAAAAAGAAATGCAAAGGAAGAAAAAAAGTTCTAACGTTAGTTGTAGAGAAGATGCAAACGTCACGAAGATCATCTTTGAGCTTGTTCTTAAAGTTTTTTTAAGTAACTTCAAATTTTCTATTTATTCGTTTGAATAAACACAAACAGATTTGACAATCATTTTTTCTATTATCACTCAGTAGTAACAAGCTCGAACTCTATTCGTTCACTTAATAAACGAGAAGAATTTGCAATAATATGATTCGAGTCTAATCCTGTTCATTCATGGAATCGTTAACAGCTCTATGCATATTTTGCTTTAAATTTTTGGGAAAAGGTTCTCAAATTTGCCATTTATTAGGCTTTTGGTTCATCATATCTGTGTTCTTAGCAAATCATCTCGCATTTGTCTTTGTTATTAAAGGAACTGTAACGTAAAATGATGAACTCATATGTCCAACCTTTTCAAGAAAAAGAATCCAAATGAACTCATTTGTTATTAAAGGAACTTTTGATTATAGTTTAAAATTATCATTCGATTAGAGCTCTAGCAGGACTCAATGGCAAAATAAGACTTTTCCAAGGGTGGAATAAGATTAGACGACCAAAAGTTTAACGGAGGACGAAGTTGTTCAACTTCAAATAATAGATTAGTAAATTTAAGTTCCAAAGTTTTTCTCTATCACAATAAGAACATGTAGTAGTTGTAAATATGCTTTCATCGCATTATTAACGAATCTAGAATTCAAGATCAAGTTCTGAGGACAACATTTATCAACATCCTAAAAAGAGTAACTCCTCCAATGCAAAGGCTAAACACTAAAAGCCCTTTAAAACCAAAGTAGTTCTAAAAGCCCAAAAATAAGTAAATTAACATCCTTTTGGGGACAACATTTATCAACATTCAGCCAAAAAACATTTATCAACAATTAACTTCAAAAGTCTAAAGGAGGACGAAGTTGCTCAATTTCAAATAGTACACGAGCAAATTTAACTTCCACAATTTTTTCTTTTGCAACAATACTTTTCCTCTCAAGCAATTTGATTAGTTGCTCATTGGACTCGGAGTGGATATTGTATCAATTTAATCTCAAACTTAATCCTGAGATATCCACCTCCTATTACCAAATGACCCCCTAAAAGCCATCTAAAATCAACAAAGTAGTCTTTGAAACCCCAAAAATAAATAAACCAGCATCCTTTATAAGACGACGACAACAATAACAACATACCTATTATATTTCCACAAAGTGGGTTTTGGGGAGATAGAGCGTACGCAGACTTTATCCATACCGTGAGAGGTAAAGAGGTTGTTTCAGATAGACCCTCGACTCAAGAACTTTATTAGACAACATTAAACAGCAATTAACTTCTAAATATTCACATTCCCGCCAAAGCTATTTATGGTCAACACCACCACTCTAACTTCAAAGCAAATTCCCAAATGATTTACAGAAGCATAGCATCCACAGCTCAAAGAGACAGAAACTTAATCAACCAATCCACAACACTCCCACATCTCAATCAAACTCATGCCCATTTAATCCGCAATAACCTAACCACTGATCTCATCACAATCACAAAACTCTCACACAATTTTTTTTGACTTCAAAGCCTTTAATAAAGCCAAAAATGTATTCTTTACCTGTAATATGACTAACCCACCTGATCTTTTTCTCTTACAATGCATGTTTTAATAATGCATGGATTAGTTCTGCAGGCCGTAGTTATTTAAGGTTTAGTTATTCCACCTTCTATCTTGCATAAAATAATACATAGATTATCTCTCTACTTATAGATGCATTAGTTATGCGAAAAAGAAAAACACGACCAATCATTATATTTTATTTGGAAGGAGAAAAAACCAACCAAATATTGTATAACTTATGTTAGATACTATGTGGTGATTATTTTTCCTATTTTTTGTAACAAAACAACGTACTAAATTATGCTAGTTTTAATATTTGAATTACTCCTCTCTAACCAACAACCAAACGATACTTAAAAGTACAGGAAATTACACTCGATGGCCATGGAAACGGATAGTCTTAAACTTTTGATCCCCGTTTGCCCCATGAACAAACTTTCGAGGTTCAAAAGAAAACTTTTGTAACATTTTGAAGTGCCAATGAGGCAAACTTCAAGACCACCTACTACTATCTATTATCTCTTGTTCTTCGCTTAACGTACTGTTTTGTTGTAGCTAATGTTCCTTTTTCCTTTTTGACCTACTTTGATATTGCTTTAACTTGAGCCGAGAGTCTATCGGAAACAACCTCTCTACCACCCAAGGTAGGGTAAAGTCTGCATATGCTCTAACCTCCCCAAGACCTCACTTGTGAGAATACATTGGGTATGTTGTTGTTGTACCCCTAAAAGTAGACTTTAAAAAACTAAAAACAAATAGATAAGCATCCTTTTAGACAACATTAACAGAAAATTACTTCTAAACATTCACATTCCCACCAAACCTATTTATAGTCAACACCACCACTCTAACTTCAAAGCAAAATTCTCAAATGATTTACAGAACTATAGCATCCACACTCAAAGAGACAGAAACTTCTTCATAACTAATCAACCAGTCCACAACACTCTCACATCTCAATTAAACACATGCCCATTTAATCCGCAATAACTTAAGCACTGATCTCATCACAATCGCAAAGCTAACACACAATTTTTTTGACTTTAAGCCATTAATAAAGCCAAAAATGTATTCTTTTACTGTAATAACACCAACCCACATGATCTTTTCTCTATAATGCATGGATTAGTTATGCCTGGCGTAGTTATGCAGGATTTAGTTATTCATGTATCAGTTATTCCACTTTCTACCTCGCATGAAATAATAGATAGATTCCCTTACTATCAATACATACTTAGTTATGTGGAAAAGAAAAACACGAACCAAGACCTTGGAAATGAGTAGTCTTGAACTTTTGATTTTCGCTTACCCCATGAACAAACGTCCTTCAAGGTTAAAAGGCAAACTTTGTTGACTTTGAAGTTTTGCCTACGGTACAAACTGAATCAAAAGTTCAAAACCACCCACCTCCAAGGCTTTTCTCGTAAATCAACCCTAAAAGTAGACTTTAAGGGGTCATCTGGTATGCGGGACGGGATAAACAAGGATATCTCATGAGATTATTTTATTCCACATTTTATACAGAATAGTAATCCCAATATTTTAGTACAAATGGCGGGCTAGAATAATCACGGTACTAACTAATACCTAAAACCAAACACAAAATAAAATAATCCCACATTTTATCTCGGGATTATTATCCTTATCCCACCAACCAAACGACCCCGAAAACTCAAAAACAAATTAGATAAGCATCCTTTTTGGGGCAACATTATCAGAAATTTACTTCTAAATATTCACGTTCCCACAATCCAATTTATAGTCAACACCACTCTAACTTCAAAGTTCAAATGATTTACTGAACCATAGCATCCACAGTTCAAAAAGACAGAAACTGGTTCATAACCTTAATCAACCAGTCCACAACACTCTCACATCTCAATCAAACACATGCCCATTTAATCCGCAATAACTTAAGCACTGATCTCATCACAATCACAAAACTGACACACAATTTTTTTGACTTTAAAGCCATTAATAAAGCCAAAAATGTATTCTTTTACTGTAATAACACCAACCCACCTGATCTCTTCTTTATAATGCATGGATTAGTTATGCCTGGCGTAGTTATGCAGGGTTTAATTATTCATGCATCAGTTATTCCACCTTCTACCTTGCATGAAATAATAGATAGATTCCCTTACTACCAATACATACTTAGTTATGCGGAAAATAAAAAACACGAACCAAGACCTTGGAAATGAGTAGTCTTAAACTTTTGATCCTCGCTTACCCTATGAACAACCTTTGAGGTTAAAAGGCAAACTTTGTTGACTTTGAAGTTTTGGCCACGGTACAAACTGAATCAAACGTTCAAAAACACCCACCTCCCAAGGCTTTTCTTATAAATCACCCTAAAGTAGACTTTAATGGGTCATTTGGTACGTGGAATGGGATAAACAAGCATATCACATGAGATTATTTTATCCCACATTCTCTATGGGATAGTAATCTCACTATTTTAGTATAAATGGTGGGCTAGAATAATCACGGTACTAACTGATACCTAAAACCAAACGCGAAATAAAATAATCCCACATTTTATCTCGAGACTATTATCCTTATCCCACCAACCAAACGACCCTAAAAACCCAAAAACAAATTAGATAAGCATCCTTTTGGGGCAACACTTATAGAAATTCACTTTTAAATATTATCTCGGGACTATTATCCTTATCTCACCAACCAAATGACCCTAAAAACCCAAAAACAAATTAGATAAGCATCCATTTTGGGGCAACATTAACAGAAATTTACTTCTAAATATTCACATCCACTCATGGGATTACACTCGCTATGATATTGTATGTTGTTGTTATTGCCGATAGATCAAATTAACTTCAAGACCACTTAACTCCAAGGGCTTTTTTTTAGTGTCTTAGTTTGACTAGGTACGTCGTTTAAGAAATAAAGAGAGCTAGACTTTTGAATCTTGTTATCCTAAATTAAAGATGTGTGTAATGTACAAAAATGTCATTTGAATCTTGTGGTTATAAACTTGTCATGTACTATGTTTGAATTGTAACTTACTAAATATAGAAAGAGACACTCTTTTTGGACAGATTAAAAAAAAATTAAAAAAAAAAGACATTTAATTTTGGGGACAACATCAACAGAAATTTACTTCCAAATATTCACATTCCCTCCAAACCTATTTATAGTCAACACAACCACCCAACTTCAAAGCAAAATTTTCAAATGATTTACAGAACCATAGCATCCACAGTTCAAAAAGACAGAAACTTCTTCATAAACTTAATCAACCAATCCACAACACTCTCACATCTAAATCAAACACATGCCCATTTAATCCGTAATAACTTAAGCACTGATCTCATAACAATCACAAAACTAACACACAAATTTTTTGACTTTGAAGCCATTAACAAAGCCAAAAATGTATTCTTTAACTTTAATAAAACTAATCCACCTGATCTTTTTCTTTATAATGTATTAATTAGAGGGTATTCAAAAAACAATTTGCTTTTTGAATCTTTATCACTTTATTTACAACTTATCAAGAATACAACACTTAAACCTGATAATTTCACTTTTGTTTTTCTTGTTTCGGGTTTTTCGGGTTTTTTTTCAAATGGTTATGAAAAAGTTGGGATTTTGATACATGGGCATGTGTTAGTTAGTGGATTTAGTAAAGATGTGTTTGTTGGATCAGCATTGGTTGATATGTACATGAATTTTTCAAGAATTGGTTATGCGCATAAGGTGTTCGATGAAATTACTGAAAGAGATAGTGTTTTGTGGAATACTATGGTGTCTGGATTGGTGAGGAATTGTTGTTTTGAAGAGAGTGTAGGTGTTTTTCGCGATATGGTCGCGAGGGGGGCAAAGTTTGATTCGACGACGTTGGCTGTGGTGCTTACAAGTGTTGCTGAGTTGCAAGATTTGAGGAATGGAATGTTGATACATTGTTTGGCTGTTAAAATGGGGTATGATAGCCATGAGTATGTTCTTACTGGTTTGATTTCGTCGTATTCAAAATGTGGCGATGTTTCCACTGCTAAATTGTTGTTTGGGATACTAAGAGAACCTGATTTGATTTCATGTAATGCAATGATTGCTGGTTTTTGTTTTAATAATGAGAATGAATCTTCAGTGAGGTTATTTAGAGAGTTGCTTGTTCAGGGAGAGAAAGTTAATTCTAGTACCATTGTTGGTTTAATTCCTGTTTCTTGTCCTTTTGGTCATTTGAACCTTACATGTTGTATCCATGGTTTTTGTGTTAAATCTGGGATGGTCTCAAATCCTTCGGTTTCTACTGCTTTGACTACAGTTTATAGCCGACTCAATGAAATGGAATTTGCGCGGAGGTTGTTTGATGAGTCTCCAGGGAAAACCTTAGCTTCGTGGAATGCCATGATATCAGGTTATGCCCAAAATGGTTTAACGGAAATGGCTATATCTCTTTTTCGGGAAATGCAGAAGTTAGATATCCATCCTAATCCTATCACAGTCACGAGTATACTTTCTGCATGTGCTCAACTTGGAACGTTAAGTATGGGAAAATGGGTCCATGATTTAATAAAGAATGAGAAATTTGAGTCCAACATTTATGTGTTAACTGCTTTAGTTGACATGTATGCAAAGTGTGGGAATATTGAGGAGGCACGGCAAGTATTTGACAGCATCACGGAGAAAAATGTGGTTACTTGGAATGCTATGATTTCAGCTTATGGCCTCCATGGGCGTGGTCTAGAGGCATTGGTGCTGTTTGATCGAATGCTTGATTCTGGAGTTTCCCCAAGTGGGGTAACTTTCCTTTGTGTCTTGTATGCTTGTAGTCATGCTGGTTTAGTAGAAGAAGGTGAGAAAATATTCCATTCTATGGTTCATGATCATGGCACTGACCCATTATCGGAACATTATGCCTGCATGGTGGACCTTTTGGGCCGAGCTGGAAAACTAGGAAAAGCTTTGGAATTTATTTATTCGATGCCTCTTGAACCAGGTCCAGCCGAGTGGGGTGCATTACTCGGTGCTTGCATGGTCCACAAAAATGTTGACTTGGCTCGCTTGGCTTCGGATAAGTTATTCGCAATAGACATGGGAAAAAGTGTCGGATACTATGTTTTACTTTCAAACATCTATTCAGCAGACCGGAATTATTTTCAAGCTGCTTCAGTTAGGAAAGTTCTTAGAAACAAGAATCTAGCAAAGACCCCTGGGTGCACTTTAATTGAGGTTAATGGCTACCAGCATGTTTTTACGTCCAGCGACCAGTCACATCCTCAAGCAACGGCTATTTATGCAAAGCTAGAGGAGCTGATGGAAAAGATGAGGGAGGCTGGATTTCACTCGGAAACCAGCACAGCATTGCATGATGTTGAGGAAGAGGAGAAGGAATTAATGGTCAAAGTTCATAGTGAGAAGTTAGCTATTGCTTTTGGACTTTTAACTTCTGAACCTAGAACTGAAATCAAAATCATCAAGAACCTAAGGGTTTGTGTGGATTGCCATAATTTCACCAAGTTTGTATCCAAGGTTACAGACAGGGTTATTGTTGTAAGGGATGCCAACAGGTTTCATCATTTCAAAAACGGAGAGTGTTCATGTGGGGATTATTGGTAAAAGGACTTTTACCTGCCAATTATGTTAACTCAGCCCTTTAGGATCGTTACGGCGGTCAATGAAGCCAGTCTGTGTTTACCTTGTGTTTAAATCCACTTCTCATAAGAACAAGGGCAACAGGATAGCTGGATCCACTTATCCGACGTGCAATGTCAAAGGTTCAAGTTTATCCATGCCATTATTTGCTGTTTATTTCAAGTAGGTGAGACGGTATGTCTCGTGAGAATAGCTGAGCGAAAGGACTCTTTTACATGTAAAATACTGTTTTGAGTACAAATGTAGTTTAGGGAAGAGTGTAATCTCTTCTTTAGTCGTGAAAACTTCTTGTTTGCATATTTTACACAATTTCAGATTGTTTGAGCAAAATCAATAAATATCATTATTCGCTGATTTTACCCTTACATCAAGACAGCAATTTAGGCCTATTCTTTGGACACTGCAAGAACATAGTCTGTTATTTCTTTCTCTGTTCTACCCCGCATTCAAGTAGTTTGTTGATGAAATATAATCAATACAAATGTATACAACAACAACAACATACCTAGTAAAATCCCACAATGTGGGGTCTGGGGAGGATAAAGTGTACGCAGACCTTACCCCTACCTCGGACGGCTCAAGAGAAAACATGACGAGAAAAGGTTAGATAAGCATAAGCAGTTCAAAGCAATATGAAAATGAAACTAACGATAGTGAAAAAGCCATGATAAAATCAATACAAATGTATAGAGGAGCGGAATATCAACTGAAAGTTTCTTTGGATCAAATAGGCAATACCTAAGCTGAGCTCTTAGACACATTTTTCTTAACTCATATGTTATTTCATTTCCTTCTCTTATTGTTCCAAGTTGTCCTAAACATTTGGTGCACAGGACGTTGCTGAGGTGTCTATCTGCCTGAATGCGTAGAATATTTTACGAGAAGGTTTGCATAAATTTGTCAGAGATCTTCTTTTGTTTCAATTGTTGACATGTATCTTCAAGTTCAAGTGTTATTTTTCACGGAAATTCTTTTTCTCTCCCTAAGTTATATATTCACTTGACTCCTTAAGATAGGATGAGGGTATGCGTCACACTCGTTCTCTTCATTCAATGAGACTTCCCTCAGATATTGTACTGCATCTTTATTCATAAGTTCAAAGATTAATTGGTCACCAAGTGGGAGAAACTTAGCAGGTTGTCTTCAAACACTTTCATTTAGCTATATGCAAAATCGAGTACAATTTGAACAATCAAAAAAATTGAGTACAATTTGTACACTAAACAAAACTTCTCACACTAGGTTTATTCTTTTGTTTGCATATTCCAGTTTGAGGGGTATACATCAGAGCCCACGCAGGGGAGGATGCAAGATCCCTGATACATCAAGATGCTGTATACGCTCCAAAGAGCATGGCCTTTAAAAGGAATTATGAGCAGGTATGTTAGCAGTTGACTCCGCACCTTTTGGTATCTGGTCCCTTGGTTTTCAGCACAAATGGATCAATTCGAACCCAGAGCAAGGAAAAGATGGAGGCTAAAAGTATTGACCATATGACAACAATGGTTGGGGTCCTGTTCTGCCTACCCATGAGACCCTTGAGGAATGGATATAAATGAACGATGACCCAAAAAGCAAAGAAAAGCTTTCCGAAAAGGGGACCCCATGCATTGGATCCATTGCCGATGGCATCAGAGATTCCGGCTACCACCCCAACCAAGTTGATTATGAGAATTGTCGTTGGAGGAATAAGGAGAGTAGTCCACTTGAAGGCATATAACTCTCCAAAGTCCTCATCATCCGTTGCCTTAGATGTAACAGTAAAGCTGGTTTCTATTCCAGCGAAAACCTTGAGAAGACCTTGTACTACAGCAAAAAGGTGGGCAGATACCCCTCCAATCACCCAAAATTGCTCATTTCTCCACCATTCCTCAATGCTTACTCCACTCCACCTTAGCTCAAGAATTCCCGTTATAAAGATTGAGAGGAAAAGAGCAATGAAAAAGAGACTTGCAAAGGTACTTATCTGCATCAATGCATGCAAGTTCCAGTCAACTGAATAGCTCAGAAAGCAAGTGAACTGTTCAAAATTTCAGTGATGGCTTTTAAGTAAAAAGATCATGTTCTTACCTCTGGCATTATGAATTTTCCAGTGAGCAAACAGACAGCAGGGAGAGTGCAGTAGGCAAGAAGAGGTAAAGAAGTGAAGGGGTAAATAGTTGTGTTAACATATGATAATCGTTCAAGCCACTTAAGCTTTCCTCCCTTATAGCCATACAAAACTGGGCTATGACGACTGAAGAATATCTCAACGGAACCAAGAGCCCATCGAAGCACCTGGTTGAGACGATCTGACAGATTGATCGGAGCAGACCCCTTAAATGCAGCTAGTTTAGGCATACAATAGACTGACCTCCAACCACGGCAGTGCATTTTGAAACCCGTTAGGATATCCTCTGTGATAGAGCCGTATATCCACCCCAGCTGCAAGTTCAAAAACAATTACCTCAATCAAAGATATTCCGAAAGGTTATTACATTAGAATAGATTATGATTGTTTTGTATCTCATGCTACAATTGGCACTGCTACAGAATGTTTTAAGCATTTATATCCTCCTTGTTACACAAATTGAAATATGCTTGTATCGAAATTACTAGTTTTCCATACTCGTTGTTGCTTTGTGTTAGAATTTTTTTTATTTGACAACGTGGTGTCCGGGACAGCTTGCGCGTACCTCGACTAATTCCACGGGATACCTGCCACCTCCCACCAGCAACAGGTACCAGGTAACTCTGTCCACCAAGGTTAGGATAGATGGAAAGAAATCACCTAGTGTTTTTGTCTCGACTGGGATTTGAACCTGGGACCTCATGGTTCTCAACCACTTCATTGACCACTAGGCCACACCCGTGGGTGCAAAAGTTGCTTTGCGTTAGTATTAGTTTTCTTAAGAGCTTCTGGTAGGTAATAGTCGAACTCTCAGAAGAGTTCTGGTTTTCTTATTAGTAGTTTATCCGTTGTCAACCGAGTTCTTTCTTGCAATCACAAAAACAAAGAAGCACATTACCACTTATTGGTAATATTACCTCCAAACCCCATTCTGTTTTATCTTCATAGCCACAGCTGATCACATGGATGGCTTCCTTCAACAAGGCCGCTGGGCTCGACGAAGGTGGGACCCCACCTTCAATCATTAAAGTTGAAGTCACAAAAATTGCAGACTGACCAAATTTCTTTTCAAAGTTCATCTCGGACATTAGTAGCTCATTGTCGTCGTCAAATCCTGAGGAGAAAAGGAAAAGAAAAAGAGAAAACAAGGGAAATTTAATCTCAAAGAGGATCTCATTTAAGAAGCTCCTTAGTTTCTTGAAAGTAGAAACATGAAAATAATTGGAATATGAAAATATGAAAACCTTGACCATTTGCTGCATCTCCATTGATTTCGGATTTATATTTGTCGAGCTTCTTTTTGCGTCCGAAACATGGACAACAGTCACAGCTCACCATTCTTGGACGCTTTGCACGTTTAGGAGGATTATAGCCATATAATGCTTGCCTTCTGAAGACACATCCTGTGCCAACATATACCGGACCTTGTATTCCATCTAGGCCTTTCATGTTAATCTGCCCAAGTAGTAGAAATAAGTACATGATAAACTATTTCGTATAAATTCCAGGAATTAGTATCTTTGTAGTGGCCTTATGTGGCATATTTTGCTTGATCTTACATCAAAGAAGACTGTGTTTCGGTTGGCATATCTATCGTGCCTGTCTATTCCATCAAATCTTTGAGGAAACTGGACAAAGCAAACTTTTTTGCCCATTTGTGGGTCCATCAAGAAGCACATGGCCTCTCTGGCAGCCTTGCTGTTGTTAAGGTAGTGATCACAATCCAAGTTAAGCATAAACGGTGCATTAGTAAGAACTCCTGAAACGCGAATCTGCAAGGTTCACATTGAAGAATGTCTCGTGATTCGGCAAAATTTCTTGTAGAAATATCTGATGTAGTTTGCATAATGTTTCAAAGCAGATGTATAAAAGTTTTTACTTGTAACTCGGGAGTATTAACTAGCAAATAACAGAAGTTTCGTGTTTACCAGGGCATTCATAGCACCAGCCTTTTTGTGATGCTGGAAACCAGGCCTTTTTTCACGAGAAACGTAAACAAGACGAGGGAGTTCATGTCCTTCCACATCAGTTCCTCCACTTTGGCCTAAAAAGACTTGAATCATACCAGGATGGTCTCTGGTATTATTTCCTGGCCATGGTGTTCCATCTTGCATGATCCATCCTCCTGGAGGCATTTTAGTTGCTTTGGCAACTAGTGCGTTGATTCTTACCTTGAATTCTTCATACTCTCTCTGTCAAGTACAATAGCATTTGTGATTCTTGACTTGGAAAGTTTTATTTGTAGCACTAAGCTGATGAAATCAAGAGTTCAAGCTTTACCTTCATTGCTCGTCGCTCCTTGACAAATGTTGGCTGGACTTTGTCCTTGAGATAATCAATCTTTAGGGAGAAGTAAAACTCTGGTGCTCGAGGCTCTATAGCGAACTTTTTGCAGAAGGGAACCCATTTTCTAGCAAATTCTGCAGTTTCTGATAGTGCTTCAAAGGTGCACATTGAAGCTCCATCATCAGATAGGTAGCATGAAATTTTGTCCACAGGGTAATCCATTGCTAATATTGAGAGGATCGTATTAGCCGTAACAAGAGGAGGTTCCTTCATAGGATCCACTGTACTGACAAAGATATCTACAGGGGATAGCATGTTTGGTTCTCCTTCCCTCTCATACCTACATCAAAATATTTGGTGAAATATGTATTTCTCTAGTCATAAAGTTTTATCTTGAAAAGATTGCAGAACTTTAAGAAGCCTTTCGACAATGATTTGACTTGCCGCTTTGAAATTACCATCTCATTCAGATTAGATTGCAAATATGATTTGTGCAATAGTTTCTCTTCTGGTGTTTTGACCGAATGCTAAGTTATTCCGTTTTCAAGTAACTTTGATCTTGTTTCTGTCAGTATCTAACTTGTACTGAAGAGTATGTCATTATTTTGCCGAAACAAGGCGTATTTATTGGAAATTTGTTTGGCAATACTCCATTTGTTTTATGTTCGTGCTTAAGCATTAACTTCTAACTAATAGTAGGAGCGCAGACTTGCAAATATTTGTCACCTGAGAGAGAGACGATCGAGGTAAGTCTCACGGTCGATTGGGAACCATTTGGGGAACTGATCTAGGATCCAAGAGATGGCAAACCAGATCTCACAGATGATAGAAGTTAGCCAGAGACCAATCGCATCATGCACTGGATTCAGAATTCTATAACGAAGGAAGATGGCCAGAATAAACAGCCTAGCCACAATCACCATCCGGTAAGGATTGATCTTGCTTGATGCTATTGGCACTTTTCTTGATAAAGGCTGTCTTGCTTCATCCACCCTGCATTTTCTCACATAGATTAGCAGAGAGCATGTTGCAGTTTGTATTTAACTATTTTAAGCATTGAATCGATGGATTTGAGAAGAAATCACTGCAATATAGGCAATCTGATACGCATTATTAACTACTACGATTCATTCTTACTCTTACTGGCACAGACTTGTTACATGTACTCCTTTCACTTCCATCTATGTGAATGTGAATGAGAAAAAAGGGAGTGAATTTAAGTAGTCAAGTACTAGTATCTTTATCTCCAACCGCAGGAAATAACCAAGAAACAACCTAGCTTTGAGCATTTTTCTCATGTGTAATCCCGATCAAGTATTATGGTTCAAGATATGTATTTGCATAACATTTTCATGTTAAAAGTCATTTATAACTACTTACATGGACATATCAGGGTCAGCAAAGTCATCATAATCTTGCCCCGCATTTCCTTGCTGCAATTTCCAATCATCCATTCTTTCTTTCCACCCTCCCTCTTTCTTATCGTCCCATCTTGCACTTCCCGATTCAGAAGCTGGATAGGGATGTATCCTTTTGTGAAGTGAAGATCCCAACATCTGCTCTCCACTTGCATGACTCGATATTTGGAACTCACCGCTAACCTGCATTCACGAAATACATTCATATCCAAGGTATTCAAAATTTTCTCTTATCTTAGTAGCCGTTTGGCCATAGATTCCAAATATTTTTCACTGTATTTTGAATTTATGAAGTTGGAGTTGAAGATGGAGTTGTGTTTGGTTATACTTTTTGCAAAGGAGAGGAGAGAACTTTATTTGGAATTTATGAAGATGGAGTAGGAAACAGGTTTTGAGCACTTTCCAAATTTGGAATCCAACTCCAAGTTGGATTTGGAAAATTTATAACCAAACACTGATTTTGAAATAAAGTGAAAAATCATTTCAAAAAAAGTGGATAATTCTCATGGCCAAACGGCTCCTAGTAATTCTAATATTTCATACCGGATGTGAGCGGGTTCCAGAAATGACAGGAGGGTACTGAACAGTATCTTCGTCTTCGGGTCCTCTTCCATATGTCATCTTACCATGGAGAATGGTCTCAACGATGTTTCTATTCTTGTTTTGCTCATCGTCAACTTTGAATTCGTGTTCAATATCATCGATATCCTCCTCATCTTCATCTCCAGCCACCCTTGGACTCCCTTCAAGCCATCAAATACAATTAGAAAACGAGAATAGAACAACCAGAACATGTTTGCATGGATGTGAATGTTTTATTTATCAAGATGTATAAATACCTTTGAGACGTTTGTATCTGGTCTTGCACTGTGGACACTGTTGAGTTCCTTCCCTTCTCTCATACTCATAGCACGGCCGGCACACAGGAAAACCACATTCATTGCAGGCCACAAAGAGATCACCATCCACTGTTAAGCCTATTTCATCCCCACATATGTCACAAACTTGTCCACTCAAATCCTTCAATGGCTTATGCTGCACCAAATATAGGACATTGAAAGAAGGTCAAAGAAAGAAAGCAAGGCATTTTTGTCAGTTCCATGTTACATGTTGAACACGAAGATGTAACAAACAAAAATGCAACGCTATAAGAGAAAAGTACATTGTTGATATCTTTAATCTCTTAATTATCTTTTTTTTTTTTTCTTGTTATTACTTTCCCTCACTCTTTCAAGGAGATGCATATTGAAATAAAATGCACAGACCCCTTGTGCTTGAGAGATAATATCTATGTTGCTCGGACAATTCAAAAATGTGTCGGGTGCATGTTGGATCTTCCAAAGTAGTGCACTTTCTGAGGATCCAATATGGGTATGGCAGCATTTTCGTAGAGTCTGAGCAACATAGGACTTATTATGCACTTCAATGTGTTTACTTTGTACATTCCAAGACAATGTCCAAATTACCTCTTCATGGCCGTGAATGACGACGAGCTCGTTCCGGTTATGAGAACCAGCAACTAGACCTGCACTGGCTTCCATGGTGGATGATTCTAGTGAGAAATGGAGGATGATGACAATGGTATATATGGTATTATAGATAACTTTTAAAAATGAAAGAAAGAATGAGATCAGTAGTAATAGTGTCACTTTCTTTATGTATCTTTCTTTACCTAATATGTGTCCATTCTATGGAAGATGTGTTGGTTGTAGAGTCTACATTGCCTTTAAGCTAAGCTTCCTTTGTTTTTTCCAACAACCATATAGACCTTAGTATGCCAGCTTCTTTGCTTAAGCTTTTCCCTTAGATTTTTTTTTTTTTCCCCAAATTAGTCACCAAGGTTTTTCGAATGTTGAGTGAATAGTCCTCTACTTTTGAGAATTATTATTATGAATTATTAATTTTAGATATGGCTTTTATTCAAATCATGATTAGGATAAAAGAGTTTTGCTCTTTAGTAACTAATAAGAACTTTCTTTCTACTAGAAAGCACACATTAATTTCCAATTTGGAAAGAAAACTTGTTGATTTGTGTCTCGACTTTTTTTCTCTTATTCTTTTTTTTTTTTTTTTTTGGTCTAGGCTTTTTCATTTGTCCTCAAAAGAAGCTTTTTTTATGAAAATCTTGGTAGAAGAGTTTACTATAGAGCTTTTGCTTTTTAGTAAGTCAAATTTCTGTCAAGTGGAAGAGCCGTATTAATTTCTAATATGGAAGACACTTGTTTGGATTCTAGTCTTTTTTTTTTATTTTGTCATTAAATAATCTTTTTTATGAAAATTTTACTAAGAACATTGCATAATTTTTAAAGGGGAAAGTCAATGTTATAGATGACAGAACCTTTTCCTTTTTTTTTCCTTTTTTGTTTTAATTGGCGTCAAAATGGAGAATTCATGAGTTAAAAAGGAAACTTAGAAAGAAAGACAAGTTTCTCTCTATTTTCAATTTGAACTCATGGTTTTTATTTAGGTTGTCTCAACTCTCAAGAGAGATGCTCTTACACGAGAGATAATGGGAATTACTTTAGTGTATATTTGTATTGTTCATTTCAAGTATTCACAAAGATTTGAAACTTTATTCAAGTTCTGATCTATATAACTCGTAAAAGCCACATGATCTTCCACCCTTCTCTTCGGAGATGTTAAGATATAACACAAGAAATGGGTAATAATTAAATAAACGTTAAAAAAATCATAGGGTCATCTTTTTTTCTTTTCAAATTATAAATGGTCCAAGAAATCATTTCCTCGCCACACTTTCTTCCTAACTAATTATCAAGTTTTACAATTTGGATTTGCTAAAACCATTATGAACATACTGTTATAGCATACAAAATTACTACTCCTTCCATTCTATTACGCGATGGCGTTTGATCGAAAGTAAAATTTAATATGTTGATTGGCGTATATATTAATGATCAATAGAAGAATATACTACTAAAATAATGGCCGAAAAGGATATCACATTAATGGTAAATTCCAATTAGTTTAATGACTTTAAATTTTTGAATGTTACAAAGAGCTATATAGAAATAGAATGGTGTTAACCATTTTGGGACATCCTAAAACCAATAAAAAATAATCATATAAATTAGAAAAGAGGAAGTAATGAAATTATAGTGAAGGAATATGAAATGTAGTTGATGTGATTTTGATTGTTAACAAGTCTATTGCAGTTCTAACTTTTTGTTTTATTTTCTTTTTTGTAATTTTAATCTAACCTTATATATATGACCATAGTTTGAATTGAGAATAAGAAGTAAAGAACATAAAAATTAAAAGAAAAAAAGATACTTTTATTTTTTGTTTGGTGGCTTTGGGTGCAGAGATGTGGGGCTGTTTGGTGTGAGAATCCGTGGTTGAGTCAAATAGTTATTGACCGCAATCTTGGTCTTCTTTTCAATTACTTGGGATTTATTGAACTTAGTTTAACTTTTGTAAATCGCACTAAATTTGTCGCGCCCCGAACCATGGCCTGGGCGTAACACGGCATTCGGGCCTTGCTTGCATGTGTCCGAGCGAACCTCATGGCTTGCTTGTCAACATGGGCATCAAAACAATATAATCTATATGATGCAATTTAAATAAATCATGAAAATGTAATTTGCAGAATAAAGTCTTGAAATTATCTCATAGCATGAAATATCATGGAAACACAATAGTTTGCAAACATAAAAGCATAACTGACTCTGCGAACTAACATATGTCTATGAAACCTCTAAAACATGTCTGAATACTAACTACCAGGACATGACCCTGGACTACCATAACTGAACACTAATGCAGACTCCATGTTGAACCCCGAGAGAAGTGGGGCTCACCAATAAGCTGATATCTGAAGTGATCCTACTGCGCAGATGTATGCTCCTGAAAACCGATATCTGCACCGTGAAGTGCAGGCCCCGGGCAAAAGGGACGTTAGTACATGGTGAATAGTACTAGTATGTAAAACCTGCTGAAATGAAGAACATGGCACAACATAGATATAGGATATGAACTGAAACTGAATGTAACTTGAACATGAACATGAAACGTGAGTGAAGTCTTAAAACAGTAATCAATAGAAATACTTGTATGTAAAACTACTTGTAACGTGGGGAATGCTATAGTATAACCGACAACATGGTCTGGTACTTGCGTCCTACCAGCAGAACACTCACAACCTTGCCAGGGATATGAGATTTAAGTAATAATAAGCATGTAAGGATCCAAACTGCATAATGAAGGTGTTGCCTCCTTGCTCACAACCCTTATCCTACGGTGGCTACGTAGTTTCAGGCTATCTGAGCCTTCTCGGTTAACTAAGCAATTCCCAAAAACATGAACATAATATAGTTGGCTAAGAAGCCCATGATTTTCGTGAAATAACTTGTAATCATGATTTCACGAAATAACTTGTAAACATGGTTTCATGAAATATCTTGTAATATGGTTTCATGAGATAATTTGTCATAGTCTTGCAAACATGTTCTTGATTCATGAGTAATAACAATAGTTCATATATATATATATATATATATATATATAATTGACTTGAAAACATGCTTGTAACTTGCTACATAAAATCATAAAGTTTCATATAAACATAATGAGAACACATGAGGAAGAATTCATGATTCATGGATTAAGCTAGGGTTCCTAATAACCGTAATGGAAAATTAGGAATACAATAACGAATATAGATACAAAATTCATGTACATAAATACATAAATACGGGGTACCAATATGTTGGGTTTAATGTCCTAGGGTTTGAACTTCATGGATATCAAGAAACGGAGCATGGGGAAGAACGTAGAGATTCCCACATGTGGATGGAAGTTCTACATACCTTAATTGCTCCAAAACTTGAATTAAAGACTTGAGCTTTGAAGAAGATTTCCAAAATTTTGAATTCTTTAACCTTGAGATGGGTTTTCTTGAAAACCCTAGTTTTAGAATGATAATTTCTTGTTTAGATTACAAGGATAAGTGTTAGAATTAAGTTGGAATAATTAGAGTAGGCTTACCTTGGTGTTCTTGATGATGGGAGAGGGTAGGAAGTCATTCTAGGGCTTGAAGGAATGAAAAATAATGATTTGAATTGGTATGGACGAATATATACTGTCCTGGGAAAGTGTAGTTTACGTCCAGCACAGTGCTGGCCGTATTTTCAGTTTACGGGTCGTAAACTGAAATACGGGCCGTATTTTGCAATATGGACTGCATTGCGTCTCTTCAGTAAAATGGTCATAACGCCTTGCACAGATGTCCGTTTGACGCCCATAATATACCGTTGGAAAGGTATTTCAAAGCTCTACAACTTTCATCAAGGAAGTTTTCCCAAATTCCAAATAAGTTTTGAAATACGGGCCGTAAACTGAAATACGGTCCGTATTTAACCATGTGACATCAAAATGTCAAATTCCAGAATGTTCAGAAATTCTTGGTTTCAGTTTACGATTTGAAATACGGGCCGTATAGTGAAATACGGTCCGTATTTAACCATATGACATTCAACTGCCAAATTCCAGAATGCTCAGAAATCCTTGGTACCAGTTTACGCGTAAATTGAAATACGTCCACTGTTCATGGGCGTAAACCACTATCTCACAACTGAACAGGAAAATTCCAATTCCCACATTCTTTATCTGATTTTCCAAGTCTAGGATCATGGTTAAAGCTTACGTTAAAAGTACGAGGTGTTACAAAATTGAGGCCTTATTATGGAAAAGAACCTCCTTTAAGGACGAGTTAGGTTAGTCAATCCAGCCTGAAAAGAATTTCTCGATAAAACTTCTGTAAAAATATCACGTCTCAATTATTGGGAGGCGAACTAATCAACGAGAAAGAGACTTTACTTAATATAGACGAATACACTACAAGATTGAAATTGCACTAACGTCTCTCCCGCATTAAGTTGACTATACCTTTACACAAATGAATAGAAGGGAGACTTTTTCAACTACTTTGTGACTATTTGATTATTTTTCAATTACTTTGCAAATGTTAGTTATATTCTAAACATCAGCCCTTAAAGTGGCAAGGCCTCATGCATCATAAACTGCATGGCTGGCCTTATAAGAATATTAAAACCACATTGCTTGATGAAAAAGCCTCTCGCAAGAATCCAGCATAAGGCTGCATACAATAAATTCTTGTGGTTCAGCATAAGCCTCTCGCAACCCCGCACATAGCGAAAGTTTAGTGCACTCGACTGCTCTTTTTATTGCTTGATGAAAAAAGCAAACTTTCATTCATCCTTTTTTTATTATTTTTTTTATTTTATTTTTGCTACAGATCTGTTTTGCTAAATCAATTGTAATAAATTAAGTCAACTCTAGATTTATGCATCATTTATGCTAGATTTTGAGAAATCCACTTACAAATAGCTTTCATATTGATCCTTAATTTGAAATGCCAACTACAAATATCTTTAGAAGATGCTTGGGTTGCAAGTACTTCAAGATGAAGTCACCCCCGTAGAAGGTGTAGTTAGAAAACTAATTGATGGCTCATCATTCTGATAGGTAAGTCCCTCCTTTGATATACAACCCTACCCATACAACAATGAAAGAAAGGGAAAAAAAAAAAAAAAAAAAAACAAATTCTCCATTGTTCCTTTTTGGTGAAGGTGGTGTCTAGACCGGCACGACTTGCGCACCTTTCCTATGTCCCTATTATCTCCTAGCAACCAAAATAGGTACCGAATAACTCTTTTCCGCACAGGTATAGGATAATTCTTAGACATACAGAAAACAAACACCTCATATAAGCCACTAGGCTGAGGGCACATTTGTTTGGACGTCATGCATCGCGTCATCCCTGCACTAGGGACGTGGTCATGTTGTAGGGACGGATACTGGCCTTTTGTGTGTTACAAGCACAGTTGGCTTAAGTGCGAGTCCACTTTCTCTACTAATATTTGAACCCTATTTTCCACAGTCCATTTTACCTTAGTTGACGGATATGTCACACATGGATGCTTAGAAAATACTCAAATTCGTTACGTAAATATCATGTAAAATACAACAAGTGAAGTAAAGCTTAACTTCCTTCAACTTTACCTATTAGATGTTACTACAAAAACTGAATGTATCTTGCTACTGTTATAGACACTACACAAGTGTATATCCTATTACAGGCTTGTATGTGACTAAATTCTATACAAGACATATATCAGGGTGGCATCTCTCACCTTTTCACTTGAGAAATATATGCATTGATTATCTGCTAATGACACCTTCTAATAAATTCATCTGATGCTCAAACACTGGCTGAAACTTCAGTTGCTGGTTTTTCCTTTTTCTTCGGTTGCTCTGGAGCTTTCTGTACAAGAGCCTTATTCGGTACCAAAATTATGAAGACGTTCCTATCCCTGAAATTCTTGTTCTCCTCAGTTGCAAGCTGTGAATGACACCACAATATAAAGACGTTAACTAGCCGGAGAGGGAAAAAGAGTTGAGAGTAATTCATGTAGACTAATTGAAAGCACACATTCAAATAGTTCATTTAATCTTGTGTGGGCCAAAATTATTCTTTGCTATACTGATCTTGAGTAACTATCAAAATATTGGACTTCTAATCCCTACTTTTGCTGTTTACAGTGTTCGATGAATATTTTCTCCTGAGATGATGATTGAATACCTAAGAAAAAATCAATAATGCTGCGGTCATGATCTTACTTCTCATCCAAGATGTAGCAGATAAGATTCATAACCGTCTTCGTTTAGTATAGAAAATGGAAATGCCTACAGAATTACCATATTGAATATATTTGGGCTTTTACAGATACCTTCTGATACATGTTTTCAGATTAAAGGAGCAGCTTGTGATCTTAGTATGCACGCTTTTAAAACTATTCACATCTTCTGGACACAATGCATCGTGACTAATATTTACTTCTGACACGAGAAAAAAAGAAATCAAGCTTACCTCACCGACATCAGTCTGAAAACGCCTTAATAGCTCAATAGCATTATTTCTGAACTCATTTTCACGGCCTTTTAAGTTCACTATGACTTTTACCTGCAGCAAGTACCAACAAATAACTTTTAAACAATGAATCAGCAAATTCTCTAAAGTACTTGCAAGCTGAAATACAAGCTCGAGCTACCTTGTCACCCTCTTTCAAGAACTTCTGAGCAGCTTTCAAACGCACTGAATAATCATGAGAATCAATATTGTAACTGCAATAATATTCAAGAGAAACCTTTAGCTACCAGAAAGGAGACCAAAATAAACAAGATGGGGAAAATAGAGTAAACAATGTACCATGCCACAACATAATTAGTAAGGTACTGTATTTTACTCTAGAGAACATTGACATTGAAGCGGTTAGCATGTGTTAAACCTAACAATAGAACTAACTTTCCTTCCTGGTAAATCTGTCAAGCAATTTTAACTAGAACGACGAGATCTACAATATTGGAGATTCCCCTTTTCACCCTTTTTTTAGCAAGACCCCTTTATTACCCTTGAGAAAGCCTATTAACACAGAGAAATGGGAAGAAAACTTCATGCACCTTTTTTCATAGAAACCAAATATCAACAGAGCAGCAATCACTAAGACAGCTTTTCACTGAGTAGCTATCTAAATGAAGGAAGCTAACAAATAAAAAGCTAAAATTTATTTTCTTAATAAATATCAGTGTTAGGCATACATGATATGAAACCTTACCCCATTTTGAGCTCCTTTAAATCCATGCGGTTGGCTGTCATTGAAAAAAGAAATCGTTGGTAAAAAGAAGTAATTAAGAGGTCTCCATTTCAAAGGAAAAAAAACTTCTAAAAGATGAGACATTCACCAGCATTTTTCTTTTGCTGCTCTTTTTTCTTCTTTTGCAGTTCATACTTGTATTTACTGCCAAAAAATAAAGCAAAATATCAAAAGACAGATCTTTGAGCAATAGAAAATAATTAGAAACCCGTGACCAAGATATTCATTGCATCTAGTCAGCCTACACACGATCCAAACTGGTATGCAGATAATACTTTGCACCATAAAGTAATTTTCAAACAAAAATATCACAGCAGATATCTAGGACCATAAATTCTAACCACCCAATTCAAGCCAAATGGTTTGCTTCGAAACTTGGTTTTATTATGATTTTCATGGTTTCATGTAAGCTTGGCTTCCTTGTTAAGAAACATTCTTAACCCAGTTTGGTAAAAAGGGTCACAAGCCAGGCTTAATATCTTTTACTAATATTGATTTCACGCAAATGTAGGACTAATGAAATGGAACGGAGGGCATAACAATTATTAGATGAGACAAGCTGCAATTTTACTACCTTAATCACAGATAAAGCTTACATTTTTATCACAAATTTGATATATACTAATTCACCAAGTGTGTAATCAGATCATTCCAGAAACCAAGGACTACTTATCATAATTGAAATTCAGACGCAAAAATCTAGTAATGGATATATCTTACTTGTAATCCATCATTTTGACAACCGGCGGCTCTGCTTCTGGAGATAGAATCACCTACAAATATCCGCCAAAGGAATGCTTAAGATAACTAAATCAATATTAACTGTATCATAACCAGTATTCTGGATAAGCTACTCCTCCTCTTAACTTCTTTTTTCTTTATTTCTTTTTTTGAAATGGTAAGTACTCTTGATGTCAAAATCAGCACTGAGAAAGTGCTGTGATTACATCCAAAAAGTTAGCAAAGTAAAAATAACCTTGGCTAGCTATACTCTTCCTCTAACTCAACCTATGGAGAGAACTTCAGTTGTATTTCTCCAAATATTGTATTTCCTTCTAACTAAACCTGAAGCAATAATGTTCTTGTCTTCCTGCTACCAATCATGGGAAAGTTGGAAACATTTTGACCAATCAAACATGGGAAAATGTTTTCCCAAACACAGCCATAATCACAAAAGTTGAAGAAAGAATAAAAAGTCAGTCTTACAAAGACATACCAAGTCAAGGCTTGCATCCTCAGCTCTCTGAATAGCTTCTATTTTTGACACTATCCCCAACTACATAACAAAAACCAATCAGAAAAAAGATATCAATAATCAATAGCAACTCCGGAACCAACACAAAAAACAAATACGAAATTAGACTAACCATGTTCTGCTTATCATCAATGAGCCTAACCTTGTCTGACCTATTTCAAAACACCACAAAATAACTCAAAAAGTTAATATCTTTAACAAAAACGCAATTCATTTTAAAGCCAAACAAAAAGATTAAACATCACAATAACCAACAAAAAAAAAACAACAAAAAGGATAACAATTTGCCATAACACAAGCTAGAGTGTAGGAAGCGGTTTCAGCAGAGCCCACTAGTTTTAGTTCAAACATTGTAATTGTCCTAAGAAATTCATTTAATGTGTATAAATTTTAATTTAGAACACACTAACTCAAAAGGACTAAAACCCGAATCCATAAACTTCAAATCATGGCTCCGCCTCTTAACACAAGAACATGTAAATAAAAGTAACTCAAAATGTTAACATCTTTAACAAAAACCAATACATTTTAAACCCAAACAAACACATTTAACATCACAATAACCAAGAAAACCAAAAAGGATAATAATTTCTCATAATGTTACACAAGCTAGAGTGTAGGAAACCAGTAGTTTTAGTTCAAACCTTGTATTTGTTTTAATAAATTCATTCAATGTGTACAATTATTAATTTAGAACACATTAACTCTAAAGGACTAAAAACCGAACTCATAAGCTTCACATCCTAGCTCCATCTCTAAACACAAGAACATGTAAATACCTGATAGAGGAAATATCAAGTGCTTCGTCTTTCAAAGCACCAGAAAAAAAGAAAAAAAAAACTAAAAATTTAACATCTTCAACAAAAACCCAACACATTTTATAACCAAACAAAACCAAAAAGACACAGAAAGGATAAGAATTTCCCACAATGTTACACAAGCTGAGTGCACAACACAAGAAAATGCAAATACCTGGTAGAGGAACTATCAAGTGATTCGTCTTTCAAAACACCACAAACAAAATAAAAACTAAAAATTTAACATCTTCGACAAAAACCCAACACATTTTATAATGAAACAAAACACAAAAAGGCTAAGAACCACAATGTTACACAAGCTGAGTGCACACAAGCCGGGGCAGAGTTGCAGTGTAGGAAGTTGGTGCTGCCGAACCCAGTAATTTTGGTTCAAACGTTGTACTTGTCTTAAGAAATTTACTTAATATGTACAAATTATTAATTTAGAACACAATGACTCAAAAAGGATTAAAACACGAACCCATAAGTTTCAAATCCTAGCTCTACCTCTGATTACACATGAACATTCAAAACACCACAAAAGAAAAACTAAACTTTAACATCTTTAACAATAACCCAACACATTTTACTCCCTCCATCCCAAAAAAATTGTCTTCTTTTTCTTTTTAGTCTATCCCAAAAAGATTGGCACCTTTCTATATTTAGAAACTATTTAACTTTTTGAGATGATTTACAGCCACACAAATATCTAAGGCTTGTTTTGGACCATACATTTCAAAAGTCCTCCTTTATTTCTTAAACTTTGTGCCTAGTCAAACTAAGACATTCTTTTTGGGATTGAGGGAGTATAACAAAACAAACCAAAAAGACACAAAACTTATAAGAATTTTCCACAATGTTACACAAGCTAAGTGCACAATTTACACAAGAAATGTAATACCTCCCTCTCATTTCCGGAAGACTTTTGAAACTTATGGTCCAAAATGAGTCATAGATATTTGTGTGGCTATACATCATTTTATTAAAGGTAAAATGATAAATTTGAACTTAAACTGTTACTATTAAATATATAAAGGTGTCACTAAAAAGAAAAGAGCGTCAGATAAATTGGTACCAAAGGAGTACCTGATAGATGAAATGTCGAGTGCTTCATCTTCCACCGTACGTGGGGGCGGCTGGAAGCCTCCACCACCATAACGGGCTGTAACAGTGGCGGAATAGTATAAAAGGGAGGAGGAGCAAGAACAGAGCTGAGGAAGGTTAAAACGAAGCCCAAAAATGGAAGAATTAAGGGAAGGGAAGAAAAGGGGTTGTTTGGTTGTTAATGGTTTAGAGGAAATGGGTGTGAGAGTCCAGGGGCGGATCTACATGTCATCGAGGGTGTTCACCCGAACACCCACGACAAAAAATTACAGTGTATATATAGGGTAAATTTTCTGTGTTTATATGCATATATTAACTTTTGAACACCCTGAATAAATTATATTTAGCTTCTTTTTTTTCCGAACACCATGAATGAAAATCCTGAATCCACCACTGTGTGAGACTAGTAAGACCCACCATGGATTGATGGGGGTGGTTTTACAGAGGGATTAACATTTTTAACAAAAACCCAATACATTTTAAAGCCAAACAAGAACACTTAACCTCACAATTACCAAGAAAACCAAAAAGAAACAAAAAGGATAAAAAAAAAATCCCATAATGTTACACAAGCTGTGTGCACAACTACATAAAAACATGTACATACTCCCTCTGTCCCAATTTAAATGTACTAGGCACGGAATTTAAGAAACAAATGCAGACTTTTCAATCCTATGATCTTAAATTAAAGATATGTATACTGATAAGATAAAAAGGAAAGTAAGATACTTAAATTAGGACGGGGAGTACCTGATGGATGAAATGTCAAGTGCTTCATCTTCCTCGGTCCGTGGGGGCGGCCGAAAACCTCCTCGGCCGCCTCCACCACCATAACGGGCTGTGACAGTGGCAGCATAGTAAACAAGGGAGGAACAAGAACAAGAACAAGAACGGAGCTGAGGATTGTGAAAACGAATACCAAAAAGGGAAGAAGAATTAAAGGAAGGGAGTTTGGTTGGTATGGGTGTGAGGGTGAAGGAGGTGCTGGTAGTGAGACCAGCCATGGATGAGTGGTTTTTTACAAAGGAAAGTGTTAACAGACAGTGTGGTGGATCTTATCCATAGATGATACTTAGCTTTGTTCTTGAGGTCTTGACTTGGCCTCTTTTAACTCTTTTTTTTAGCTTTTGCTCTATTTATATGGTTGATGATAAATTCTTATTGGCTCCAAGGAGACACCTTCTTATTCTTTTACTGCCTCTGTATCAAAGATTGTATTTCTTTTCTTCTTAATCTGCCTTAAAAAAATTAATATTTTTTTATATTTAAAAATAATTTAATTTTATGAGATGTTTTCTCCGGATAAAAAAAAGTTTATTTAGTTATTTGCACACCTTTTAAAAAGTAGCTCTTAATTAAGCTGGTAGTGGAAGAACAGAACAAGTAGAAATCGACATATCCGTGACCTAAAGAATAGCTTACCACATATCTAAAATAGTACTCCACCTTCATTTTCCTAATTTAATTCCTGCTTCTAATAAAATCAAATACAGGAAATTTGATATACACATTTAAAAATGAGTTCAAGAATTCAATATGAGCAATACTCAATTGAGATGTCAAAATAAAAACAAAAAGGGCAAGTTCAGAATGCTGGATGCTGCATAAGCATTAAGCTATTTTTTAAACTTGCCATAATAGAGTCTTCCAGTAAGGAAGGTACACAAATTATGTCAAAAAATTCATTGGCCCAAAATCCACAGCCCAAGGGCAAATTAGTCAAAAGGAGCACTTACTTCCAAAAAAGTAACCCCAAATAACCCCAAAATAAGTTAAGCAGAAATCGATATGACCTAAAGAATAGTTTATCACATGTCTAAAATATTATTCCACCTTTATTTTCCTAATTTAATTTTTTCTTCTAATAAAAATCAAATTTAAGAAATTTGATATACACATTTAAGAATAAGTTCAGGAGTTTAATATGACCAACACTCAATTGAGGTGTGAAAATAAAAAAAAATGACAAGTTTAAGGTGGTGCATAAGCATTAAGCTATTTTTTAACTTGTCATAATAGTCTTCCAGTAAGGAAGGTACACAAATTATGTCAAAAAATTCATTGGCCCAAAATCCATAGCCCAAGGGTAAATTAGTCAAAAAGGAGCACTTACTTCCAAAAAGTAACCCCAAATAACCCCAAAATAAGTTAAGCAAAAATCCACACATCCATAATCTAAAGAATAGCTTATCACATATCTAAAATATTACTTCACCTTCATTTTTCTAATTTAATTTTTTCTTCTAATAAAAATCAAATTTAAAAAATTTAATATACACATTTAAAAATAAGTTCAGGAGTTTAATATGATCAACATTCAATTAAAGTGTCAAAATGAAAAAAAAAAGACAAGTTTAAGGATGCTGCATAAGCATTAAGCTATTTTTTAACTTGCCATAATAGAGTCTTCCAGTATGTCAAAAAATTCATTGGCCCAAAAATCCATAGCCCAAGGGTAAATTAGTCAAAAAGGAGCACCTACTTCCCAAAAAATAACCCGTATCACCCCAAAATACACTAAGCAGGAAACAAAATTACCAAAATACCCTCACACTACTCCGAAATCCCAAACCTATCCAAAAAAAGGGTTTCTTTCTCTCTTTTTCTCGCCCTAAACATAAAACGGCCTCATCTTCCCTTCATTCCTTCCTTCTCCTTCTCCCACTAGAGAGAGGAAACACTCTCTCTCTCTAAAAATAAATCCGTTTCTCTCTCTCTAAAAAAAAATCTCACCCTTTATATATTGGGGTTTTCTTCATTGTATAGATACATAATCTGTATCGTGGGGTTTTCTTGATTTTGTCTTATTTTTTGTTCTTGTGGGGTGTGTGTGAGAGATTTTGGAAAATTTTATTTGTTTGTTCGAATTGATCGGACGGTTGAGAATTGAGGTATGCAGGCTGATCAGACGACGGTGATAAGTTTGAGACCAGGTGGTGGTGGTGGTGGTAGTAGAGGAAGCAGAGTGCATCTTGGCCCTCGCTTTGAAACTACCTCTTCAGATCTCCCTTTACTTCGTCCACATGGCGGTTCTTCATCTATAAAGGTTCAATCTTTTTTTTTCAGATCTGAGTGTTTTGTTATTATTTGGGTGTGTATATATGGCTTTGTATTGGGCGTTTGTAGCTGATTTTTGGGTTCTTGATGGCTTTGTTTTTGTGTTGTTTTGTTGCTTTTTTGGATTTGGTACCTGATATTGGTTTGTGTAGGTTGTGTTAAGTCTTATTTGCCAGTATTGTGAACCGAGGGTCTTTCGGAAACAGCCGCCCTACCTTTCAAGGTGGGGGTTAGGTCTGCGTACACTCTACCCTCCCCAGACCCCACATGGTGGGATTATACTGGGCTTCTTGTTGTTGTATTATGCATCTTTTGTAATTTTATTGGTCTTTGTATTGGAAGAATGATTAAAAATTGAGTTTTTACATGAAAATAGTACTGTAATAAATTTTGTGTGTTTTGTTTTCTATTTGGGTGTATATATGGCTTTGTTTTTGTGTTGTTTGTTTCTTTTTTGGATAATCTTTGTTTTTTTTTTGGTACCTGATATTGGTTTGTGTAGATTGTGTTAAGTCTTATTTGCCAGTATTATGCATCTTTTGTGATTTTATTGGTCTGTTTATTGGAAGAATGATTAAAAATTGAGTTTTTACATGAAAATAGTACTGTAATAAATTTTGTGTGGTTTTTTTTTTCTTTCTATTTGGGATGTTTTCAGCTGATTTTGGGTTCTTGATGGCTTTGTTTTTTGTGTTGTTTTGTTGCTTTTTTGGTTAATCTTGGTTTTTTTTGTACCTGATATTGGTTTGTGTAGATTGTGTTAAGTCTTATTTGCCAGTATTATGCATCTTTTGTAATTTTATTGGTCTGTTTATTGGAAGAATGATTAAAAATTGAGTTTTTACATGAAAATAGTACTGTAATAAATTTTGTGTTTTTTTTTTTTCTATTTGGGGTGTTTTCAGCTGATTTTGGGTTCTTGATGGCTTTGTTTTTTGTGTTGTTTTGTTGCTTTTTTTGTTAATCTTGGATTTTTTTGTTTCTGTTTTATTGGTTATTCTTATGTTATTAGGTTTTGATCTTTTATGGGTCTGTTTTTGTTGGCAGAATGATTAAAGATTGAGTTTTTTACATGTATAACTTTGCTGTAAACATAACAACAACAACAACATACCCGGTGTAATCCCGCAAGAACTTTGTTGTAAACATAGTGGTAATAAACTGTGGCTTATAGTTGTGTCGTGTTTTTGTTCTTTTATGGGTCTGTATATTGGAAGAATGATTAAAAATTGAGTTTTTACATGGATAACTTTGTGTGGGTTTATAGTTGTGTCTTATGTTATTAGGTTTTGTTCCTTTATGGGTCTGTTTAAATAGGCAGAAGGATTAAAAGTTGAGTTTTTACATGTATAAATCTGTTGTAAAAGTAGTATAATGGATTGTGGGCTATAGTTGTGTCTTATGTTCTTTGTTTTTGTTCTTTTATGGGTCTTTTTGTTGGAAGAATGATAAAAAGTTTGAGTTTTTACATGTACAAATTGTTGTAAGAAATAATGACTGGTTTATTGATGGATTTACTGACTCTTGATGGTAATAGTGGTATGTGCTTGTTAGTATTGTATAACAATGTAAATTTCGATGTAGGGTAAGTAAAAATTGGATTTCTACATGGATAGTTTTTATCTGATTCTTGATGATAATGCTGTTTTCTGTTATAGGTTGCCTGTTACTTGCTTATGGTTATCTTACCTTATATTGTGTTCAAATGTGTATTTTGACCTTGTTCTTTTAAGTTGCTGAATTGTGGCTTGTCGATAGTATGGATTCTCCATGCCTCAATATGTTATTATTTCTGCTGTTATTCTTGCTTTTTACGTCCTAATTCTTGGCAGCTCACTTAAGGAATGTGTTTCTGCTGTAAATATGGACGGAGAACAATTGGTAGACTTTAGGTGGGCAACTAAGGAGTATTTGGTTGCCCATAAAGACCCTATTAACACTGAAATTCTCATTAATTGAAACCTATTAAAAGAATTTCTGAGAGCTTTGATGCTTGTAACGTTTTTATTTACTATAGTGCCTTTTCTTTCATTGTTGGGATTTAATTTTAAGAACCCCCTTTATGATACGTGTAGTAACTATCCTTTTATCTTTGTAGTCTGGAGACTCACGTTTTGAGGGCCGTGAGCGCGTTAAGTATACCCGAGATCAGCTGCTGCATCTGAGAGAGTTGGTAATAATCATATCTTTTAAGTTTTGGCTTATGTTAGCTTTTGCCATGTATATATATATATGGTACCCTTAATTTGTTTCTCCTTTGGGTTTTTCATTGGGTTGATTGTTTCCATCTAGGTGGTTAACATTTCTGATGATATCCTTCTAATCAAACAAGAAGTTGAATCTGAACTGTTTGGTGATGATGTCAGTCGAGGCCGTGCAGACACCAATGTGAGTATCCATTAAAACAATTGTACTTCCCTCTCTAGTTTTTCAGATGACTGGGATATCCCCATCCAAGCAAAAACTTCTCTTTTTCTTTTTAATTTAAAAAATCTTTATTTGTTACTTATTTGCACTATGCATTCTTGTGTTGTGACAAGTTGTCTCATTTATGTTTCTGCAGGCGCAGGTCCAATCTCAGACTCGTTATTCTGAGCCGGACACCCGTGATTGGCACAGCAGGTCATCACAATTTTCTGCCCCCGTGGAGGAAAGATCATGGAACGCTCCCCGAGAAAATAGAGAATTTGGTGGTCGGCAAGAACAGCTTACCTCACAGTTTGCAAGAACTCAAATATCTCCCAACAGAGGGGTAATTCTAAATCTATTGCCTTGTGTACTTCCAGAACACATCCAGTATCTATTTTAAGTTCCTATTTTAGGAAAACTTTCTTTCTGTTTTGCTACTACAAACTGATGAGATAACTTTTGACACTAAAGTCCCAACTGAAAAGAAGAGTTGAGAAATGAAGAGAAGTTGTTTAGTTGGTCCTTATACAATACCTTGGCCAAATTCAGTAATTGGGCTTTAATATTTCTTTGCAGTAATCTATGTAATATCGAATTAGGTGCAAGGGATATACTAATAAATAATTTGGAAGGAAGCTATTTTGACTAAAGTGATATCTATTATTCACATTTTTTTGTGTTTCAGTAATAGCAAGGGCATTGTTGTTGTCATGATTTTGAAAGAACAATTTTATTTGATATGAAGCTTTTTTTAGTTCTTGATCTCAAAAACCTTTATCTTTGTTTGTGAATCAGGGAGGACCTGCTCCTACACTAATCAAAGCTGAGCTGCCATGGTCAGTTAGAAGAGGCAATCTTTCTGACAAAGATCGTGTCTTGAAGACTGTGAAGGGGTAATTTTCTCTCTAATAGTTGTGCATTTAAGAAACCTATATGCTTAATTGTCATTCATCTTTATCCCTGTCTCGCTGTCCATCTCTTGATCTCTCATATTTATTTCTTTATAGACAAGGTTCTTTGTTTCAAAAGTTTGATTATTCGAGAAACAATTACGACATTGTTTGAAAATATGGATTTTATCTAACTCATTGGTACTAACTAATATTGATTTGCAGTATACTCAACAAGCTGACTCCGGAGAAGTTTGATCTCCTCAAAGGTCAATTGATAGATTCAGGAATAACAAGTGCAGACATTCTAAAGGTCTGGCACACCTCTGTTTTGGTTGTGTTCTTGTTCACCTCAAAGTTTTCCTTGTTTGCCCTGGAAATTTAATATGTTTTTTCTTTATTCCAGGGTGTTATTTCCTTGATCTTTGACAAGGCTGTATTGGAACCAACATTTTGCCCGATGTATGCCCAACTGTGTTCTGATCTCAATGAAAAGTTGCCTCCATTTCCTTCTGATGAACCTGGTGGCAAAGAGATCACTTTCAAGCGTGTTCTATTGAATAACTGTCAGGAGGCATTTGAAGGTGCTGACAAACTTCGAGAAGAGGCGAGGCAAATGACAGCCCCTGAGCAGGAGGCGGAACGTAAGGACAAAGAAAGGCTGATCAAAATTCGCACGCTTGGCAATATTAAGCTTATTGGAGAGCTTTTGAAGCAAAAGATGGTCCCTGAAAAGATTGTTCATCACATTGTTCAGGTTGTTAATTGCTTCCTTTTCCTCAGGTCTTTTTGTTTCTTTAATGGGTTAAACTGTACTAATGATTGTCTTTGCTGGTTTTGTTCACAGGAACTGCTAGGACAAGATCCTAAAAGTTGTCCGGAAGAAGAGAATGTTGAAGCCATTTGTCAGTTTTTCAACACCATCGGCAAGCAGCTTGATGAGAACCAAAAGTCAAGGCGCATCAACGATGTGTACTTTACCCGGTTGAAAGAACTATCAACAAACCCTCAGTTGTATCCACGGCTAAAGTTTATGGTTCGTGATGTGCTTGATTTACGTTCCAATCACTGGGTCCCTAGGCGGGAAGAGGTAACACATCATTCTAACTTGTATCTGTTGCCTTCTCCTTACCAGTATTATAAATATTTTTCAATTTTATTACTACTATTGTTTCTTTTACTTTGATTATCTTTGCTATTTTTGCTGTACCTTTCTTTCTTCAATATTTTCATCATAGCTTTTTTGCTCATGTATTTTTCGAACCTGTTATGAAAAATGATTTTCTTGAGTCGAGGTCTATCGGAAACCTCCTCTCTACCCTAGAAAGGTAGGGGTAAGGTCTGTGTACACCCCACCCTCCCGACACCCCACTTGTGGGACCACAATGGGTATGTTGTTGATGTAATATTCTTTCCTTTTTTGCGCAGGTGAAAGCAAAGACCATCACCGAGATTCACTCAGATGCGGAAAAGAGCATGGGGTTGCGTCCTGGTGCCACTGCAAACATGAGAAATTCTCGTGGTCTTCCGACTCAAGGGAGTCAGAGTCCTGGTGGGCTTCCTATGAATCGTCCAGGGACTGGTGGTATGATGCCTGGAATGCCAGGAACTAGAAAGATGCCTGGTGCACCTGGGATGGATAATGACAACTGGGAAGTTCCTAGATCCCGGTCGATGCCTAGAGGTAACGGGCCACTGGTGCAGCCAGGTGGACGAGGTCAGCCTCAGCCACCATTGGTTGGCAAGTCGCCCTCATTGAACCCTAGACTTCTTCCTCAGGGTAGTGGTGGCTTCGTTAGTGGAAGGCCTAGTGCCCTCTTGCAAGGTAGTGGGGCCCCTCCCGCTCGCCCATTGGGCTATGGTTTCAGTGTGGAGCCTGCATCACAGGCTTCTCGACCAGTTCAACCTCCTCCAGTCGCGGAAAAACCGCAAGTTCCTGCTGTGAGTGCGAATCCCGATGAACTAAAGAGAAAAACAAAATCTCTTCTGGAGGAATATTTCAATGTTCGGCTTCTGGAAGAAGCTTTGCAATGTGTTGAGGAACTCAAATCCCCAGCCTACCATCCCGAGGTTGTCAAAGAAGCAATATCAATTGGTCTAGACAAGAGCCCACCACGCGTTGAACTAGTTGCTCAGCTTCTCGAACACTTGTTTGTTAAGAAGGTTTTTACAGCTGGCGACTTGGTTACTGGTTTCTTGAACTTTGCCTCTCTGCTGGATGACCTTGCCATGGATCTACCAAAAGCACCGATAAATTTTGGTGACATAATTGCTAGACTAGTTTTGGCTGGAGCTTTGGATTTTAAGGTGGTCAACGAGATCCTGAAGAAGGTAACCGATGATCTATACCAGAAAGACGTGTTTACAGCTGTAATGGGAGCTATTAGCTCTAGTCCTACGGGCCAAGCAGTATTGGATTCACAAGCACCTGATGTTGAGGCATGCAAAGCTCTATTTCAATAAAAAGCTCAACTCTCCTGAAGAGCCATTTTCTGTAACCTCGGGGGATTCAAGAGCAAGTTGATTTTAAGGGAGTTGTATTTTTTTTTATCCAAGGTGAAAGTAGTGTGTGTTGAAAGAAAGATTTTGCCTTTTGAGGATGGTTAATTGTACTGCATAATTGCTCTAGGCAAAGGGGCCCTCATTTTGTATTAGTTATTTATTTATTCTCTCTTGACTAGATAATTAAAATTTTGTCAAACCTGTTGAGTTCATACTGCAATTGCTCAAGCCTTCTATTATGAGTGTTCCATTTTTGAAGGAAAAATCTGCTGTTGCGGTTACATTTTTTTTTTAACACCTACAGATTGCTATGCTATTTGTTCTTCTGAGAGTGTATTGTGTTCCAAAAGGGTCATTTTGAGTTTGTTTTAGTGAATGAATTCTACATAGTATCATTGCTGCCATCTGTATTCTCATTGATACGAGAATGCTTTTGGAGTGTAGGCCTTTAAATAGTTGGTTTTTATCAGTTTTGAGTCTGGTAACTTTTGTTTGGAATTGCTGTATGAATCCTGAATGAGTTTTTAAGTTACATACACCCCTTAATTTAAAGACTCATCTTTACACTGCCAGTGTTATATAACTGGCTATAGCGGGCGGTTTATCACTCTATTTTTCAGATTATCATTTTGGAAGAGCATGAGTGTTGGCTCACACTCGAAACTCAGTCTATAATGGGCAGGTTATCGCTCTATTTTTCAGATTATCATTTTGGAAGAGCATGAGTGTTAGCTCACACTCGAAACTCTTCTGACATGAGTTCTAGTCGCTGCACTGCAGTCTGTATGAGTCTTAATTGCTGAATTGCGGACCTTAACTCGTGCCAATGAGTTCTAGTCGCTGCACTGCAGTCTGTATGAGTCTTAATTGCTGAATTGCGGACCTTAACTCTTTTGGCACGAGTTTTAGTCGTTGCGCTGCGGTATGTAACTCTGACACGAGTCCTAATCACTGCGCTACGGTTCGTTTCACGCTGCAGTTGACAAATGAAGAACTTATTGACAATCATCATAGTATTGTCAAAAATAATAATTTACAATCATATCATCAATCTCATATTGTCGTACAAGGACAGTTTATGCGGTATTATCATACTAGGATTGTTTATGCGGTGGATAATTTCATGGAATAGCTATAAGGAGATTATTGTTTCTTATATGGTCAACCAAATGCAACATTACTTGTTACACGACTACGAGAATATTTCTAAATTAATCAAGTTAGTTTATAGGTAATACCTTTTACGAATTTGATAAAATCAAAAATTACTTATAACTAGTAAGTTGATCATCTCCAACTTCAACACCTAGATGTATATATTTCTCATACTTATCCACTATTTCTAATCAACTAATTTAAACTTGTTATACATTATTTACGCCAAAATATATTTTCTCAACAACTTTTCTATTATATATAAGTGTCCAAGAGGGACGAACACAGCAACAATAAGTTGTACAAAAAGCAACTGAAATTGTATTCTAAGGAGAGACTAACATGTGTACATTTCAGAAGTTTAACATTAATTGTACTTCTTGTGTGTTTATTTTTTAAGTCTCTACGTGTCCGCAGTGTCTCAATTGTCCTTTCATTTCCTTCATTTGACATATACTCCCTCTGTCTCAATTTAAGTGTCTAAGTTTGATTAGATACGGAATTTAAGAAATAAAGATAGACTTTTGAATCTTGTGGTTCTAAATTAAAAATGTGTATAATATAATAAAATATCCTTTAAATGTTGTGATTATAAACTTGACATGTAGGATATTTGAATTGCCAACTTACTAAATATAAAAAGAAGCGGACATAACCAAAATAAGACAAATTTTAACAACAAATACATGTAGTATATTTGAATTGTCAACTTACTAAATATAAAAAAAGACGAACATAACCAAAATAAGATAAATTTCAACTACAATTGAGAAATTAAGAGGAAAAGAGATAAAATATAGAGACTCACTAAAGAAAATCACGATATTCTTTACAAAATAATTAATCATGGAGAGAGTGAGATCAGAGCAAGCAAAGAGCAACTCAGATGAATCCCTTAAACTCGCTGTCGCAATGGCGATCGTCCGATCTGTTACATCCCGTATTTTTGAACGTCGGATTAATTGTAAGTTGAGGTGGGGCCCACACATCAAGATTTTTTTTTGGGACATGTGACAAATTATATGAATCACATATGTGAAGTTAAACACAACTCAAGAAGGACCCTTGGGCCAAATCAAAGTGGAAGTCCTCCAAACGAATATTTTTAAGAAAACGTTTTCGGGTGACCTGACTTTGGGGGGCAAAAACTATATTATAAGTTTGGAATTTGGAAACATACCAAGAGATAGAAGTTATAGATAATTGAATTAGCTTTCCAACCATAGGTCGTGGGTTCCTAGGTGACGTCGGTACAAGGAGATATGGACGTTTTAAGGTCGAAAGGTCAGTGGGCTATGCCCAACTCGGGACCAACCGGGTTGGCCCAAAAAAAAATGAAAAGAAAAAAATTCAGGCCCAAGTGAGGAGGTGGCCGGCCATGGTCCTTAATAAAGGACCCAAGCCCATTTAAATTAGTCATGTGATTAATAATAAAAAGGGGCTAAGTCTTCATTTTCAACCAAGAACATTCATGAAGCAAAGAAGAGAAAAACAAACACAAAGAAGAGCAAAAATAAGGCCATTTCGGGTTTGGCCATAGAAAAATCACCCCTCAAAATCTTGCCTCTAAAATTATTTTCTTGTTGAATTCCTACTAAATTAAGTGTCCTCTACAACTTGGTGTAGTTGTTTTGGAAGAAGGAGCACTTATTTCTTCAAGTTGACAACTTGTTCAAGTGAAGAAGTTTGTAGAAAAAGGTAAGAATCAATTCCTTTTTTCTTATGTTATGAAGGTTTGTTTATGTTGTGGTATGTGGAAATGAGTAGAAATTATGGAAATATGGAAGTTTGCAAAGTGGGTATGTATATATGTATGTAGCCGTGTGTGTATATTGTTGTATATATGATATGAGTTGAATTTTATGTTGTATTCTAGTTGTGGTTATGGTGAAAATTATATTGGAAATGAAAGTTGAATGAATTTTGGTTGAAGTTGGAATGTAGAAGATTATGTCACCTTAGAATAATTTTGAGATATTATGGAAATGAAGTTGTTAAGATGTAAATTATGATTATGGTTGATGAAATTGGAAGGTGGAAATATGTTATGAATATGTAGGTTGAAGATTTGAAGTTTTGGGTGAATTATGTTTTGGTGGAAAGTTTGTATATTTTGTATATCTTGTGAATATTTCGTAGGAATGATATGAAATATTTCCAAATTATATTGTGATGATCTAGATTAATGATGAATGTGAAACCATTGAGATTAGTTTGGAAATTGAAGTTGAAATGAAAGTTATGACATTATGTTGGAAAGATAGCTAGTTAAGTTATATTGTGTTTATGGTGACTATTGTTGTTGTTGATGTTGTTGTTGGGTTGTTGTTGATTGTTTTGGCCGAGTTAAATTCTCGGGGATGCTATATGTATAGGAGAGATGCTGCCCAAATTTCTGTAGGCAATTATGAATAAAGATTGAATACTTAAAGATTGGAAATTGAGAATTGGTAAATGTGACCAATTACAGATTTTGGGCGAAACGGGAATTGAATTTGGAAAGGCGTAAAGAGCATACAAGGTATGTAAGGCTATCCCGATCCTTCTTTTGGCATGTCCTAGGTGTACTAGGATCGGATTTGAGCCTCGAAAAGTATTCTGCTCATCGGAATCCGCATTTGAAAATACCCCTTTTTCATTCAATGGAATTGAACCCTATAAGTATGCTTTATTGAAAGAATTGTGCAAACTTCCGCAAATTGTTATAGAAAATTATGGAATGCCCCTAGAACCTCCGTAGGTGACTTTATAAGCTTTAAATACGCAATTTGAGCCCACCGCTTCGTTTGTCCCGAGGTGGGTCCACTATTTCCAATTTTACCCTTTTAGTGGTTATGACTTGTCTTCGAGCGTTTTTTTTTTAAGAAATGTTTTAACTACTCTTGTAACTACTAAATAAAACTTGTTTTAAATATTCTATTAAGTCTTGTAAACTGTTTTGGAACTTGGAAACGAACTTAGAAAGATTATGCTTCCGTAATTCATTATGACATTCGAAATTCACTTATTATGATTCCGTCCGATTTTATTGATTTGATTCGTCATTTGATATGCCTCATTGAGTCTCTGGAAATATATAAGGTATTTTATTGCATTTAGTTTCTCACTACTCCATTCGTGGATGCCTCAACGTTTCCCACACTGAGCCCGGGCCAGGATATGTTCTCAAGCGTCTTCCACTGCATTGTTCGCCGTGCCTCGATGTGAGGGGGCAGGTATACATGTACATGGGTTGTGGAGTATGTTGTGCCATGTACACTATTCTAATATGATATGATCTGATATGATATGCTATGTTACGGGGTTATTCCCCTTTTCTGATCCTTATGTGTTGTGGCACCAGTGTCGGGGGGTGACCACGTTCTGTCTGCCGAGTCCCCTGGAAGGGGCCGGATATGATATGGCATATGTTTCTGTACACACTCTTCATGTTTTGAAAATATGCATTTGATACTCTGGACATCTCACTCACATTTTTGTACGTTCTGTTCCGGTTATGATTTTGTTCCGTAATGGGACCAGGTATGACATACGTTTCCTGTAAGTACTATTTATGCTTTATGATCAGCATTTTGCTAATCTGGATATTCCGTTCATTTTCTGTATCTCTTGTTCCGATTATGACTTTGTTTACTACGTTCCATGCTTTACATACTCAGTACATATTTCGTACTGACCCCCTTCCTTCGGGGGCTGCGTTTTCATGCCGCGCAGGTACAGACGACAGGTTTGATGATCCGCCCGCTTAGGACTTTATTCTGCTATTTTGGAGCGCTCCTTTATCCGGAGCCTATACTCTGGTACAGTCTGCTGCTGTTGTATATATGTACGCTATTCAGGGGTACGACGGGGCCCTGTCCCGTCTTATGATTCTGTTATGTTCTGTAGAGGTCTGTAGACATACATGTGGGTTCTGTATATGTTTTGAGTTGCTATGATTTGTGATAGCCTTATCGGCTTCCATGTGCTATATATGTTCCTCTGTGACACTAGTAACGTCGACTGACTTTTATATTTATATAATCTGCTAGTCTGCTGGTTTGGGTTATTGGGTACGTTTGGGTGTCCAGCACGGACACTTGTCACGACACTTTTGTCACGACCCAACCCCGTAGGCCGTGACTAGTGTCCGTGCTGGACACCCAAACGTACCCAATAACCCAAACCAGCAGACTAGCAGATTATATAAATATAAAAGTCAGTCGACGTTACTAGTGTCACAGAGGAACATATATAGCACATGGAAGCCGATAAGGCTATCACAAATCATAGCAACTCAAAACATATACAGAACCCACATGTATGTCTACAGACCTCTACAGAACATAACAGAATCATAAGACGGGACAGGGCCCCGTCGTACCCCTGAATAGCGTACATATATACAACAGCAGCAGACTGTACCAGAGTATAGGCTCCGGATAAAGGAGCGCTCCAAAATAGCAGAATAAAGTCCTAAGCGGGCGGATCATCAAACCTGTCGTCTGTACCTGCGCGGCATGAAAACGCAGCCCCCGAAGGAAGGGGGTCAGTACGAAATATGTACTGAGTATGTAAAGCATGGAACGTAGTAAACAAAGTCATAATCGGAACAAGAGATACAGAAAATGAACGGAATATCCAGATTAGCAAAATGCTGATCATAAAGCATAAATAGTACTTACAGGAAACGTATGTCATACCTGGTCCCATTACGGAACAAAATCATAACCGGAACAGAACGTACAAAAATGTGAGTGAGATGTCCAGAGTATCAAATGCATATTTTCAAAACATGAAGAGTGTGTACAGAAACATATGCCATATCATATCCGGCCCCTTCCAGGGGACTCGGCAGACAGAACGTGGTCACCCCCCGACACTGGTGCCACAACACATAAGGATCAGAAAAGGGGAATAACCCCGTAACATAGCATATCATATCAGATCATATCATATTAGAATAGTGTACATGGCACAACATACTCCACAACCCATGTACATGTATACCTGCCCCCTCACATCGAGGCACGGCGAACAATGCAGTGGAAGACGCTTGAGAACATATCCTGGCCCGGGCTCAGTGTGGGAAACGTTGAGGCATCCACGAATGGAGTAGTGAGAAACTAAATGCAATAAAATACCTTATATATTTCCAGAGACTCAATGAGGCATATCAAATGACGAATCAAATCAATAAAATCGGACGGAATCATAATAAGTGAATTTCGAATGTCATAATGAATTACGGAAGCATAATCTTTCTAAGTTCGTTTCCAAGTTCCAAAACAGTTTACAAGACTTAATAGAATATTTAAAACAAGTTTTATTTAGTAGTTACAAGAGTAGTTAAAACATTTCTTAAAAAAAAAAACGCTCGAAGACAAGTCATAACCACTAAAAGGGTAAAATTGGAAATAGTGGACCCACCTCGGGACAAACGAAGCGGTGGGCTCAAATTGCGTATTTAAAGCTTATAAAGTCACCTACGGAGGTTCTAGGGGCATTCCATAATTTTCTATAACAATTTGCGGAAGTTTGCACAATTCTTTCAATAAAGCATACTTATAGGGTTCAATTCCATTGAATGAAAAAGGGGTATTTTCAAATGCGGATTCCGATGAGCAGAATACTTTTCGAGGCTCAAATCCGATCCTAGTACACCTAGGACATGCCAAAAGAAGGATCGGGATAGCCTTACATACCTTGTATGCTCTTTACGCCTTTCCAAATTCAATTCCCGTTTCGCCCAAAATCTGTAATTGGTCACATTTACCAATTCTCAATTTCCAATCTTTAAGTATTCAATCTTTATTCATAATTGCCTACAGAAATTTGGGCAGCATCTCTCCTATACATATAGCATCCCCGAGAATTTAACTCGGCCAAAACAATCAACAACAACCCAACAACAACATCAACAACAACAATAGTCACCATAAACACAATATAACTTAACTAGCTATCTTTCCAACATAATGTCATAACTTTCATTTCAACTTCAATTTCCAAACTAATCTCAATGGTTTCACATTCATCATTAATCTAGATCATCACAATATAATTTGGAAATATTTCATATCATTCCTACGAAATATTCACAAGATATACAAAATATACAAACTTTCCACCAAAACATAATTCACCCAAAACTTCAAATCTTCAACCTACATATTCATAACATATTTCCACCTTCCAATTTCATCAACCATAATCATAATTTACATCTTAACAACTTCATTTCCATAATATCTCAAAATTATTCTAAGGTGACATAATCTTCTACATTCCAACTTCAACCAAAATTCATTCAACTTTCATTTCCAATATAATTTTCACCATAACCACAACTAGAATACAACATAAAATTCAACTCATATCATATATACAACAATATACACACACGGCTACATACATATATACATACCCACTTTGCAAACTTCCATATTTCCATAATTTCTACTCATTTCCACATACCACAACATAAACAAACCTTCATAACATAAGAAAAAAGGAATTGATTCTTACCTTTTTCTACAAACTTCTTCACTTGAACAAGTTGTCAACTTGAAGAAATAAGTGCTCCTTCTTCCAAAACAACTACACCAAGTTGTAGAGGACACTTAATTTAGTAGGAATTCAACAAGAAAATAATTTTAGAGGCAAGATTTTGAGGGGTGATTTTTCTATGGCCAAACCCGAAATGGCCTTATTTTTGCTCTTCTTTGTGTTTGTTTTTCTCTTCTTTGCTTCATGAATGTTCTTGGTTGAAAATGAAGACTTAGCCCCTTTTTATTATTAATCACATGACTAATTTAAATGGGCTTGGGTCCTTTATTAAGGACCATGGCCGGCCACCTCCTCACTTGGGCCTGAATTTTTTTCTTTTCATTTTTTTTTGGGCCAACCCGGTTGGTCCCGAGTTGGGCATAGCCCACTGACCTTTCGACCTTAAAACGTCCATATCTCCTTGTACCGACGTCACCTAGGAACCCACGACCTATGGTTGGAAAGCTAATTCAATTATCTATAACTTCTATCTCTTGGTATGTTTCCAAATTCCAAACTTATAATATAGTTTTTGCCCCCCAAAGTCAGGTCACCCGAAAACGTTTTCTTAAAAATATTCGTTTGGAGGACTTCCACTTTGATTTGGCCCAAGGGTCCTTCTTGAGTTGTGTTTAACTTCACATATGTGATTCATATAATTTGTCACATGTCCCAAAAAAAAATCTTGATGTGTGGGCCCCACCTCAACTTACAATTAATCCGACGTTCAAAAATACGGGATGTAACACGATCAAACCTCCTGCACCGCCACCTCAGCCTTCTTCCTCCGTTGATGCTCTTAAATGGAAACGAAAAGTTCGATATCACTTTCCTTTAATAATTCTTTGTCTTCATAGAAGTTGCATGTGATGAATTTTTTTTTTTTTTTTTGGAATTTTCTTAGGCAAAAGAGAGTAAACGAGAGATTCTCAGATTTTCGTTTAATAATTCTTCATCTTCGTAGAAGTTGCATGTGTTGAATTTTGATTTTTTTTTTTGAATTTTCTTAGGTAAAAGAGAGTAAACGATAGATTCTCAAATTTTCCTTTAATAATTCTTCGTCTTCGTAGAAGTTGCATGTGTTGAATTTTGATTTTTTTTTTTGAATTTTCTTAGGCAAACGGGTAAACGATAGATTCTCAGATTTTCCTTTAATAATTCTTCATCTTCGTAGAAGATGCATGTGTTGAATTTTGATTTTTTTTTTTTGAATTTTCTTAGGCAAAAGAGAGTAAATGATAGATTCTCAGATTTTCCTTTAATAATTCTTCGTCTTCGTAGAAGTTGCATGTGTTGAATTTTGATTTTTTTTTTTGAATTTTCTTAGGCAAAAGAGAGTAAATGATAGATTCTCAGATTTTCCTTTAATAATTCTTCGTCTTCGTAGAAGTTGCATGTGTTGAATTTTGATTTTTTTTTTTGAATTTTCTTAGGCAAAAGAGAGTAAATGATAGATTCTCAGATTTTCCTTTAATAATTCTTCGTCTTCGTAGAAGTTGCATGTGTTGAATTTTTTTTTCTTTCTGAATTTTCTTAGGCAAAAGAGAGTAAACGAGAGTCTCAGATTTTCCTTCAATAATTCTTCGTCTTCGTAGAAGTTGCATGTGTTGAATTTTTTTTTTTTTTTTTTTGAATTTTCTTAGGCAAAAGAGAGTAAACGAGAGATTCTCAGATTTTCCTTTAATAATTCTTCGCCTTCGTAGAAGTTGCATGTGTTGAATTTTGATTTTTTTTTTTTTTGAATTTTCTTAGGCAAAAGAGAGTAAATGATAGATTCTCAAATTTTCCTTTAATAATTCTTCGTCTTCGTAGAAGTTGCATGTGATGATTTTTTTTTTTTTTTTTTTTTGGAATTTTCTTAGGCAAAAGAGAGTAAACGAGAGATTCTCAGATTGTCGTTTAATAATTCTTCATCTTCGTAGAAGTTGCATGTGTTGAATTTTGATTTTTTTTTTTTAAATTTTCTTAGGCAAAAGAGAGTAAACGAGAGATTCTCAGATTGTCGTTTAATAATTCTTCATCTTCGTAGAAGTTGCATGTGTTGAATTTTGATTTTTTTTTTTTAAATTTTCTTAGGCAAAAGAGAGTAAACGAGAGATTCTCAGATTGTCGTTTAATAATTCTTCATCTTCGTAGAAGTTGCATGTGTTGAATTTTGATTTTTTTTTTTTAAATTTTCTTAGGCAAAAGAGAGTAAACGATAGATTCTCAAATTTTCCTTTAATAATTCTTCGTTTTCGTAGAAGTTGCATGTGTTGAATTTTGATTTTTTTTTTGAATTTTCTTAGGCAAACGGGTAAACGATAGATTCTCAGATTTTCCTTTAATAATTCTTCATCTTCGTAGAAGATGCATGTGTTGAATTTTGATTTTTTTTTTTTTGAATTTTCTTAGGCAAAAGAGAGTAAATGATAGATTCTCAGATTTTCCTTTAATAATTCTTCGTCTTCGTAGAAGTTGCATGTGTTGAATTTTGATTTTTTTTTTTGAATTTTCTTAGGCAAAAGAGAGTAAATGATAGATTCTCAGATTTTCCTTTAATAATTCTTCGTCTTCGTAGAAGTTGCATGTGTTGAATTTTGATTTTTTTTTTTTGAATTTTCTTAGGCAAAAGAGAGTAAATGATAGATTCTCAGATTTTCCTTTAATAATTCTTCGTCTTCGTAGAAGTTGCATGTGTTGAATTTTTTTTTTCTTTCTGAATTTTCTTAGGCAAAAGAGAGTAAACGAGAGTCTCAGATTTTCCTTCAATAATTCTTCGTCTTCGTAGAAGTTGCATGTGTTGAATTTTGATATATTTTTTTTGAATTTTCTTAGGCAAAAGAGAGTAAACGAGAGATTCTCAGATTTTCCTTTAATAATTCTTCGTCTTCGTAGAAGTTGCATGTGTTGAATTTTGATTTTTTTTTTTTGAATTTTCTTAGGCAAACGGGTAAACGATAGATTTTCAGATTTTCCTTTAATAATTCTTCATCTTCGTAGAAGTTGCATGTGTTGAATTTTGTTTTTTTTTTTTTTTGAATTTTCTTAGGCAAAAGAGAGTAAACGATAGATTCTCAGATTTTCCTTTAATAATTCTTCGGCTTCGTAGAAGTTGCATGTGTTGAATTTTGATTTTCTTTTTGAATTTTCTTAGGCAAAAGAGAGTAAACGAGAGATTCTCAAATTTTCCTTTAATAATTCTTTGTCTTCGTATAAGTTGCATGTGTTGAATTTTCTTGGGCAAAAGGGGGTAAACGATAGATTCTCCAAATTTTCTTTTAATAATTCTTCGTCTTCGTAGAAGTTGCATGTGATGAATTTTTTTTTTTTTTTTTTTTTGAATTTTCTTAGGCAAAAGAGAGTAAACGAGAGATTCTCAGATTTTTCTTTAATAATTCTTCGTCTTCGTAAAGTTGCACGTGTTGATTTTTTTTTTTTTTTTTGAATTTTCTTAGGCAAAAGAGAGTAAACGAGAGATTCTCAAATTTTTCTTTAATAATTCTTCGTCTTCGTAAAGTTGCACGTGTTGAATTTTTTTTTTTTTTTTTGAATTTTCTTAGGCAAAAGAGTGTAAACGAGAGATTCTCAGATTTTCCTTTAATAATTCTTCGTTTTTTCATATTTCTATCACTCCTCGTACAAGTCGTGTGCATGAAATTTCAATTAATTTTAAATTTTTAAAATTTCCTTTTATTCTTCGTTTCATTCCGATTATGCTGTTAAGTGAAGACGAAAAGTTCTAAAAGACTGCATTTTGAGAACAATATTCATGGTTTGTACTGTATTTTATATGAAGCTTTCTAATCTTTACTGAAAAGTGCAACAAGTTCATGATTTGTCAGCTCCTTATATGCAAGTAATTAGCCGTCTCACTGCATAGAGTGCCTAAAGTTCTGAGCTTTCATTTTTAATAATAAGATAGCACCAGATGGGTTCATCGTTTACTATCCGTCTTTGTTCTTTAGTGAGTTTCAAATTTAGCAGTATTTGTATTTTACTTCTTTAAAGGTACACTTGCTACAATGTCACTGACTGAAAGGAATGCAGAACCTGTGGAAGGCATTATCAATAGCTTAATCATGCGTTTATTGAGAAGAATGTGCAGTGCCTTGCAAGAAGATGGTAATTATGTGGTCTCGTCTTATTCATACTGGGTTTCCTAATACTGGCTTCACCTTAGAAGATTGCGGAAGTATATATTCACCTACATTCAATAATGCTAGAATCAGCGTGTTCAATCAATTACGCTGCTTATATTTTGTACGCTGAAAACTTGTCAATGTTGTCTACTTGCAAGCTGTACAAGTAGAATTATTTCCTTCATTTAGATTGAGGAAGAGAAATAGCTTCTTGATGCATATACAGAAACGTAATCATTCGCAGAAGAAAAGATTTCAGAATCCTAATGCGCTCTGGAGCTATGAAAGAGCTAGAGTAGTATAATTTCTATACCCATAAATTTTCTGAGTGTACATACTTAAGAAATGGCACTATGAAGTTCTTAATTAAGCTCTGAGATCCCCCCAGGAGGCATTAAAATAAAAAGATGTTAGTAGATATTCCCAGTTTATGCATATACAGAACAAGGAGATGGTTACCGTCATGATACTGGGAATTAGTAGAGTGCAGCGTTCTTTGGTTTGATACATATTGAAGAAACAAATCAGCTTTCATATAATAAATGATGATTGGTTTGTTGTACTCTGATCTTCCCATTTTATGCAACACTATTGGATTGGGTTTGAGTTTCAGATGTTAATTTGACTTGAACGAATTTGAATTCTTAAAGCAGTGCCAAATTGTTAAATGAATTTGAGTTCTTGAAAGTTATGAAAGTTGTATAAAAGATGCTATTGGTAGAATGGTGTCGAACGTTTTTGGACATTTCAAAATAAGTGGAATATCATAAATTTGGACCGAGGGGAGTAATATTTGCCATTAAACTATCTGCTTAGTGTAGAAAGACACCTTGATTTTCTTTTTTCCAGCAGAGCGTAAAAAATGGTTGTTCTCACACGGCATAGATTATGTAAAATGCTTCTAATTATTTTGGATGGATGCTGAACGATATTTGTAAATAAATTATTTATCTGTGATGGAATCAACTTTCGTCAAGAAGATTTCAAAGAGCTTCATTGAATCCAATTCTTATTAGTTCAAAATAATATGTATGGCATTGAATAGTTAGAAGCAAAACCATTGAAGTCACAGGAGGGACAGACCCTGAAGGCCCTGTTATCATTGGACTGATAGTTTAGCTGGATCATGAGTTTGAAGTTCAGAGCAATTTAAAGTGATTTTTCCTCTTGGACAGCATCATTTTTAATATTAAATTCCTCGATGTAACTTCTTATATTTCCTTCTACATAGCTTCTTAACTCTTGATTCCGTAATGCATATGTTTCAGAAAATCATCACTTTGACACTGCTGTCCAGTTCTATATTCAACACCTGACGCGTAAGATCGGAAATGAGGCTTTTGTCGGCCTGCGTCTAATATTTGCGGTTTCTCAAAGAATATCTGTAGTGGCAGAAAGTTTGCTTTTCATGGATCCATTTGATGATGCCTATCCAAGTATGCATAACTGTATGTACATAATGTAAGTCCCGCCAGCGTGTATATAGTCGATAAACTCATGTTTATCTGGCTTAATTGTTCTTTTATGCTTTTGTTTTTAACTTTTTTAGCACATAATAGACGGCCGCAGAAGGGGACGGGAAGGGAGAAGGGGGCAGGGGGAGTCAAACCCACACCTATTGTGCGGGAGATTCTCACTGGTACCTCTAGGCTATAAGCCTTGAGTTTGTGCGTCATGTTTGTTAAATGCCGTTTTCCTTCACTCCTTGAAATATGTTTCTTTGCTGCTGATAATGGATGTACATTATTTTGGTCCTTACTCTTGACGAAATTTCTTTTCCTCTGTCTATGATATCATATTTTCCTTTCTGGTCATTGGCATCTTTCCATATGCTATTTTTATTTTATTTTCTGTTAGGTTTGAAGGAACACTGTAATTTTTGTATTTGTTTTCATCCAGCTTGTCCCTCCAGACTTTCCTGATTTGAAGGTCCTTTTAGGCTGAGGAGTTGGAATTTGTTCCTTTAGATTTGGAGTTTCTACGGGGAGTTTGACATTTACTTTTGAGTTATTTATTTCATCCTTTCTTTTGTCAGTTCAGCTAATATAAAGTTCAAAATGGTTGAATCTGTATGTGGTATAATCATCTTTTCCTTCTAGTATCCTCTAGTGGAGTGATTGCTACTGTATTTTGAGGTCGTCTTGGCAATCTTATTTTTTGTAAATGGTGGTTTAGCCGCAGGATTACTTGGTGCGTGCTCCCTAGTATTTGCTTTTTACTGCATCCATATTTTGCTTTCTTTTTATTTTTCATTTGTTTTTATATTTCGGAAAAGGGCCAAATATACCCCTGTACTATGAGAAAAGGGTAAAATATACCCTTCGTTATACTTGGGGCCAAATATACCCCTGCTGTTATATTTTAGGGTCAAATATACCCTCATCCGTTAAAGTTGTCTAAGATAGACATCCGATCCTACGTGGCTGCCACATATTTGATGATGTGGATGCAACGTGGCATGCCACCTCAACACCCTGACCCATTTTACCCCTCTCCTCTATTTATTTTTCCACCACTATAATTTTCTTCCCCTCCACCGCCATTGGCACTTATCGCCACCACGACCGCGCCCTCTGGGATTATTATTCCTTCCTCCAATTTACTACTTCCCATGCTTGATTTTCCCCTCATCGTCACTACCCACAAGCAAATTGGAAACAAACTTAAAAGGATTCCACAAAATTATGTCAATCCAATCTAGTTTATGTTCAGGAATGAACATTTATTTATTTCAAATGAAGTACTTAGTAGTAATTGTTATTGCTATGCACTGTCTTCGATAATTTGAGTTGCTTTTGATACCCATGACTCCATCAATCAACAGGTACTATGCTCTTCCCAAATTCACCTTATTTCTGTTTCATCCGTTTCTAAAAGCCCTGTACCATTGAATCTTGTGATTAAACGGATAATTCGACCTACAAGGGAAATGTTAGTTTTTTAATGCGGAGACAACCCCTTTATGATCTTAGGATTTCATAATATTAAGTTACCAGGAGCAAAATGATTTTGAGTGTTCTTCAATTTCAATTAGAAGATCTTTTTCTTTCTGTCATTTATATTTCTCTAAATGCAGGTGATTCTGAGATGGCTTGATGTTGAATATCTAGGTGAAAAGGATCCCCTGATCATGTGCAAACCCCCGTAGATATAGAGATGGTCGTAGTGGCGGTAATGGTGATGGGGGGAAGAAAATTTTAGTGGTGGAAGAACAAATAGAGTAGGGGTAAAATGGGTTAGGGGTGTTGAGGTGACATGCCACGTGGCATCCACCTCATCAAATGTGTGGCAGCCATGTAGGATCGGATGCCCATCTTGGACAAGTTTAACGGATGAGGGGTATATTTGGCTCCAAAGTATAACGGCAGGGGTATATTTAGCCCCAAAGTATAACGAAGGCTATATTTGACCATTTTTGTTAGGTCCAAGGTTTCACCTATTAATTTTGATGATAACAAACCAACATAATTATTAATAAAAGAACATTTACTTGTGGTAAATTTATTTTTGGTATAGGTTTATTTGATGAAGGTCTAATCAAATATGGAAAAGAAGCTATTACGAGATGGAATTGAGGAAGAAGATGTGGAAGAAAAATACTAACTCAAATCAAGGTGCAAGAATTATGGAAAGAATATTTACTACGATCCTATGGAAGGAAAATATTCTACAAAAGGAAAAGATCAAGATCAATTTGTTGCTCAAGGAAGATCCAAAATCTATGGAGTATCAAAAAGTCTCAATTTCACAAAAGAGTCCATATTCAAAGTGATTAAAGTCCAAATTCAAGAAGACGAATGTGATTACATTCTAATCAAGATCCACGGTGAATGAAGAGGATCTTGAAATTCTCTTGGGTTGCTTAAATAAGAGCTCATACTTGTACAAGCCAGAAAAAGAGTGTAGAGAAATTATTGGGGAGAACATTATTACTATTATCTTGGAGAGAAAGAAATTCAATTTTAAATCTCAAATTTGAACACACTTTGGAAGGAAGGTGTCGTTCCCAGTTACTACAAAATCAAGAACTACAAATAATCTTGACCGAGATATTTTCCAAGAGCAAGGATCAAATATTTTGGAAAGTATTTGCATTGAAGGAAGGTAACAAGATTTGTGGTGCAAGGAAGAGGCAAATAAAAAGAAAATCTGCACCAATTAAGGAGAAGTGGACAAAAAAGGAAGCACATCATCCAAGAAGAATATTCCACAAGTCCATATAGGTAATTAATGAAGGGAGATGCAGTAATGGTATTGAGTTATATAAGGAATGAGAATAATCTTGATGACTCATCCCTTAATAAAGGTTCTCTCCTAATGAGATAAAGAAGTCCATTTAAGCACGGTAGAAGCATCACCAAAGATATGCCATCCAATATAGATCTGGAGAATTAATATTTCGGAGCTATCAAACTATGGAAAGAGAATTGCTGAGTTGTTTTACTGCTACAGAAAGATATTGCTGCAATGGTCGAAACTACAAAAGAGCAAGTATAAAATAGGAGCAAGCGAAGCAGAGAAAAAACACGCAGCCACTTATACTTTCGTCTCAACTTTCTCAAGTTCTTTGCTCTATTTTTCATAAGCATTGTAATTCTGAGTGACTTACTGTGTAAACAAAAAAGAGAGGAGAGATATAGTATAGTTGGTGAGGCTTTGTATTGAGAAGTTGTGTCATTGTTCGTTTCTTTGGTGAGCGAGTGAAAACCAAAGAGTCGTTGTTGGTGAGGGAGTGAAAAACCAACTTTGTGCGTTGTTGGTGAGCGTGTCAAAACCAACCCTTGTTCGTTGTTGGTGAGCGAGTGAAAACCAACCTTGTAAACGTTGGTGGTGAACGAGGAAAACCAAAAAGGCTGTACTCAACTCAAACTACAAAGAGCTTAAAGAGATAACCTCCTTGCAACCCAAGGGGACTGGATTAGGATACCACATTGGTTCCGAACCAGTATAAAAATTGCTGGTGTCATTTATTTTATTACTCTCATATTATATTCTGCACCCTTACTATTTATTGTGGTTTATACTTGTGCAAATTGAAGGACTAATTTTGTGCAGGCTGTCTCGCTATCAGTCGACTGGCACCGAACAGTAGTCGACTAAATTTTTTAACAGGCTTACAATTCATCCCCCTCTTGTACTTTCACTTTTCTCATAGTACGGGGGTATATTTGCCCCTTGTCTGTTTATATTTTAGTTTTCATGAATTTTCCTGAAACTGCAACAATAAAAGGAAATAAAAATACTTTTTACTTAATATATGTTCTCAATTGCAGGATTCAGCTTATCGAATTTCTGGTTTCAGATTATTTGCTAACCTGGTCAAACGCTGGAGATTTTGACATAAGTGAGCTTCTTTTAATCACTTGAATACTATAACACATTTGCTCTCCTTATAACCTATTTCCTCTCCTTCCATCGGGTCCGAGGCAGTTCTGCCTCCTGCTGAGGGAATTTCAAATTGATAGGCAATTGGTCCTAAACATATTGCATGTGAGATATATGCCCACAAGAATAATTAGCAGGCTTCCACAAATGACCTATCTGGTGAAGGATCTTTTTCATACTGTTAATGACGGAAATGGACCTAACTTACTCTGCAGGGCTTTTTGAACAATGGGTTGGATCAATTCTCCACGGAAGAGAAGCACTGGAACTACTGGAGAACAGGAATTCTCTTTATGTACTGTACATAGATCGTGTGATGGGAGTTGTGGCCAAACAAGTGAGACAGTTGTCATTTCTGCAGAAGCTAAAGATTCTTGAGAACTTGTTTAGCTAAGCACTGACGTGCAGCTTTTTCTTTGTGAACTGTAAGTAACTTGCTTTGAACACAATTCTTCTTTTCTTGTGCATACAAAATTCAGCTGTGTCATCCCAGAGGAATTTTTACTTAAAATTCAAGAGTTATCTAATTGATTCCCATAGTATAAAAGATCAAAACTAATCCTTTTCGACTAAATTCTAAGTTCACCTTGGAAGTTGAGCTCAATGTTTTCCATATTTTTACTGAATTTCACGATGACTACACTTACCATTTTGTAGTTGTCATTTGTTCTGCATGTTTTTCCACTTTCTCTGTCTATCTCTCTCTCCTTGTGCACCCCTTCCCTCCCTTTCCCGGAGCAAAGTGAAAGATGATCTTTAAATGTGAAAAGATGAAACAGCATGTAAAGAGTGAACTTGGACATTAACACCTTATCATGTGCCGAAAGCCAGAATAAAATCCTACATCTCTTTATCCTGAACCTGATTCCAGGTTGAAATTTGTCCCACTAAATAGTCGGCTTAAGCAAATCTTTGACTTTCCTTGGCATCACTATTTTTCATTACATGCAAATTGCTCAAGTAACTGATATTCCTTTACGTACCAAGTAGTTGAGATCTTCCATAAAGGAGGTTGGAGGGCTTGATTTTTGGCTCTTTGTAGTTTAATCTAGACATGTTCTTTTCTCATTTTTTGACTTTTCTTTGTGAAATCAGGGGGCTGGGAATCCGAATCCGATAAGTTTACTTATAAACCAAGAATTCATATTCTAGTATTACCCAGGGGCGGAACTACAGTGGTGCAAGGGGTGTCAATCGAACCCCCTTCGTCGGAAAATTGCACTATATATATAGGGTCAATTTTTTGATTCATGTATAAATATTAATGTTGCATCCCCTTCACATAATGGAGAATTCAGCTCAGCGGCTGAGATGCCTACTATTGAGCCCATGGTTGCGAGTTTGATTCTCTGCAACAACCCTTTTTCATCCAGTCCCTTTTTCTTGAACCGCCTTATCAAATGTTCTGGCTCCGCCCCTGATATTACTATTACCTATTGTCTTTCCCAACTTTAGAGTTATCCCCTGTCCCCACCTCGTTTATCTTTCAAAGTAAATTTTGAAGGGTGATTACACAGTCCTTAAAATTTTATCCTCCTTTTATGAAGGATTACTAATACCAAAAAAGTACGCTATATTTAAAAGATGCAAAAAGGTGTATTGTATTGGATACACTTCTGCTTTTTGCTTGATATATATAGTGTCCTTCAGAACGTGCTCCTAGCATACTTCACTTCTCATCTCTCATATTCTTTATTACATTGTGTACATCATCTCTCTATATAAAATCTTCCTTAGTAGACATGATTAAAGCCAAATCTGTACTGGTTCTCTCATTATTAGCCGCTCTCTTATTGTCCCAATACTACAAAACTTCAGCTTCTAATGACATTTCGCCGTCCACTTCCAAACCTCCAAGCCAAAGTCCACCACTGGGGAAAGAGGGGCAAGTATGTTGCCCTAAAACTCTAGATACTAACGTCCAGATTAAAAGGAGAGCACGAATCGTTCCCGTTACTCCAAATACAGGTGCTCGCCCAACTCCAAGGAGATCATCGGCTATTGCAAACAATATATCTTCATTTCAATTGTGTTTACCTCTGTTTTATCTCCTTTCACTTAGTTTCTTCTTGCTCTAAGCAGCCATGCTAGAGTAGAAATATGGTGAAGGCCAACTTGCCGCACAGCCAAATAAATGGAATAAACAAAAAGAGAAGGCGAAAAAATGGCAGTTGGTTCTATCTTATTAGGACGATACAAATGAGTTATTTTTGTCTGTTTAAATTTTCTACAGCGTCTTTGGTAGCTTGAATGGTTGTTCATTTATCCTCCTTTTGCTTTAGGATAAAGTGTGGCTTAATTTTCAAGGCATCGAAGGGGCTGTTGCTTTTTACTGTAAGTTGTAATACATGTTACAAGTCAATTTACAGCTGTGAGAGTTATCTATTGCTATTCTAGTCAATTCTTTATTGGTAATGCAAAGCCAAAGTTTCTTTGTGGGTTCTTTTTCCTTACTTTTCTTTCTCCTATATGAAGTGCAAATGTCCCACATAAGTGGAGGAAAGTCTTTCCTTCCTCCTTATATTGAATTGTATGTTGTTGGGTTAGTAAATGAGCTAGAACAAGAGATGGGCCTCACATTCATGAGAATTTGGCTCCGTAAGCAAAAGTGATGAATTCCACACCCTCCACCCCTCTCGGTATACGTGAGGCCCAAATTAAATTAAATTCTGCCTTATCCAGATTCATTCCATAAACTTTATTTTGCAGATTTGTAACCTCTGAATTAAGTGACCCATTATTCAAGAATTAATGCCAATAATTATTTTCCTCCATTATTCAGATTTATTGGCATAATTATTTTCTGAACGTTAACTAACGTTCTGATTCTTGACTCTATTTTCATCTACCTATAAAACAAGGTTAAGAGATTTCTTGGAAATACAACGGAAAATACATCTTCTCTTCTACTTAAAAATTAATCTTTTCTTCCGATTTCTAGGAAATACTTTATGCAAACTCATACTTCCAGCCAGTAGTGCAAGTGTTTGGAAGTCGTTGTGGAACCTTGGGGAGCGTATCGCGCTAAACGATTTGCACCGTGGTCGGTCTGCTTCAAGGCAGTGGCTTGCCACGACACAACAGTGATTTGATAAGTTGTTTTCCTCTTTGACGTGTTATTGATCTATATTGTTCCCAATTTTACCAACAATTTAAAAGTGATTTTCTACAATACTGATCAGATGACTATTTCTTCGAACAAAACTCTTCCAGATTTTTCAAAGCTTGAACCTTTGAATGGAAACAATTTTAAATGCTGGTCTCAAACCTTTTGATTTTCTTTGAACAATTAGAAGTTGACTATGTTTTGTTTGATGAATTGCCTGTTTATGTTCCAAACGTTGTTACTGATGTTTCAAATACCATTGGTAGTTCTACTACTGTTGTTACTGATGATACTGTTAAAACGAAATTTGAAAAAGTTAACAAAACTGTTAGAGGACATATGCTGAACCATATGACTAACCCTCTATTTGATTTATTTGTTACTAACAAATCTGCTAAGGAAATATGGGACAGTTTGGAAAAGAAATATGGTGCTGATGATGTCGGGAAGAAAAAGTATGTTGTTGGCCAGTGAATTAAGTTCTAGATGGTCGACAATAAGCCAATAATGGAACAGGTTCATGGGTATCAGAACCTAACTGCGACTGTTTTGACTGAGGGCATGAAGATGTGTGAGATATTTCAGGCAAATGTTGTGCTTGAGAAATTCCCACCTTCCTGGAGTGATTACAGAAACCAACTGAAGCATAAGAAGAAGGACTTGACTCTTCAGGAACTAATTAGTCACATGAGAACTTAAGAGGCAAATCTTCTCAAAGATAAGATGAAAGCTCTTTCCCTTAATTCTCCTAAAGCTAACATTATGGAATCTTCTGGTACTGTTATGAAAGACAGGTTCAAAGGCAAACAGAAGAAAGTCCTGAAAAAGGGAAATGGGAAGAAGAAGAATCACTTCAACAAGCCGAGAGACAAATTCAGAAGTTCAAGGGACCTTGTTTCGTCTGTGGGAAACTTGGTCACAGGGCTGCTCAGTGCAATCAAAGACAAGGGCAAAAATCTAAGCAGGGAGGACAAGGTGCAATCTTGATAAGGGGAATGAAGTTATTGTTGCTATGTTCGTGAGGCGAATCTGGTGGCTAACAAGACTGATTGGGTGCTGGACACGGGCGCTTCAAGGCATCTTTGGGCTAATAAGGAGCTGTTCCATAACTTTGAGGAGTCTACTGATGGCGAGTGTGTCTATATGGGTAACTCCATTACTGTTGGAGTTATGGGTAATGGAAAAATCCTGCTTAAGTTAACTTCTGGAAAAACTTTAGCCTTGAGCAATGTTCTATATGTACCTCCCTTCGTAGAAACTTAATTTTTGGAGCACTTCTCAACAAAGCAGGACTTAAACTTGTTTTTGAAGCTGACAAAATAATTATTTCTCTTGGAGGAGACTTTGTTGGGAAGGGGTATCTTAGTGGAGGTTTATATGTACTGAACATTGTTCAAGAGATTATCAATAATGAAAATGTTTCCAGTTCTGCTTATATTGCTAAGTCAGTTGATTTATGGCATGGTAGACTAGGTCATGTTATTATTGCTTCTAGTAAAAAAAGAGAAATGCGGTAAAAGTTGATGAATTTTCTAAGTGTCCTGTGTGTGTAGAAGCAAAAGATGCTAAGAAACCTTTTAAATCCGTTACTAGTAGAAAGACAGAATTGGTTGAACTAATATATTTAAACTTAGTTGATTTCAAGAACACTGTTAGTAAAGGTGGGAAGAAGTATTACATTACTTTTGTTGATGACTTTTCTAGATACACTAAGGTATATCTTCTTAAGTCTAAAGATGAAGCAGAAAGCATGTTTTTAAAATTTAAAGCAGAAATAGAAACCAATTAGGCAGAAAAATCAAGAGACTTAGATCTCATAGGGGCGGTGAATATGGTACCAATGCATTAGAAGCTTTTTGTGAGAAAAATGGTATTATACATGAAGTTAGTGCTCCCTATATTCCTCAACAAAATGGTGTCATTGAACGCAAAAATCAAACCTTAAGGAAATGATAAATTCTATGCTTTTAAGTTCGGGTCTAGCTGACAACATGTGGAGAGAGGCTGTTTTGTCGGCAAGTTATATTTTTAATAGAGTCCCTCATAAGAAGTTAGATAAGACACCATATGAGTTGTGGAACGAGTCTTCCCTTAACTTGAAATTCCTAAAAATGTGGGGGTGTTTGACTAAGGTTGGTCTACCTGATTTCAAACACGTCAATGCAGGATCTAATACTTTTGACACTATTTTTTTTTTATTGATTATGCTCAAAATAGTGCTGCTTATAGATTTATGTCTTGGAATGATTATTCTGTTTGTGAATCCAGAGATGCGGAATTTTTTGAGCATGTTTTTCCTTTTGAAAAATAATATGCCTAGTGATGTGCAATATATTGCTTCTACATCTATGTCTGTTAATTCTCATGTTGTGCCTTCTTCTAATGTTATTGATAATGAGCATGAAATTGAACTTAGAAGAAGTAAAAGACGTATAATTGATACTAGTTTTGGTCCTGATTTTATTACTGCTTTCTTGACTGAGAATTGTGATATTGATGTTTTAAATGATGAATTAGTGTCTATTTACTCAATGGAAGAAGACCCTAAGACTTATGATGAAGCAATGAGGTCAATAGATGCTATGTTTTGGAAAGAGGCCATTAAAAGTGAAGTAGATTTAGTAGTCTGCTTTCTTTCTCCGGGTATGAACATTAAACCCTATAGTTTCTAATTACACTTGAGAATTGCATGATTTGCCTGAAGGTTCTAGACCTATAAGTAGCAAGTGGATATTTAAAAAAATAATTGAGACCAGATGGTACTATTGATAAATATAACGCTAGACTTGTAATTAGGGGCTTTAACCAAAAGCAAGGTGTTGATTACTTTGATAGTTTTTCTCCTGTGACTAAAATAGCGACCATTAGAACTCTTATTGCCTTAGCCGCTATTCATAATTTAGTGGTACACCAAGTGGATGTTAAAATGACTTTTCTAAATGGTGATTTTGGGGAAGAGATCTATATGACTCAACCTGAAGGTTTTGTGGTCCCAGGACAGAAAGATAAAGTATGCAAATTGAGAAAGTCCTTGTATGGCCTAAAGCAGGCACCTAAGCAGTGATTTTGTTGTTAATGCTTTTGATACCTGTGTTTATTCTAAACTGATAGGATCAGATTGTGTGATTATACGTTTATATGTGTGACATGTTAATCTTTGGCTATAATGAGACTAAATTTTTTCTATGTTCTAAGTTTGAAATGAAAGACCTAGGAGAATAAGATGTGATTTTAGGAATTAAAATCAAAAGAACTGTCAATGGTTTTTCTTTGTGTCGGTCTCATTAAATTGAAAAGATGTTGAAGAAGTTTGATTTTTTTGATGTTGCTCCAATAAGAAATCCTCATGATCCTAACATACACTTGAAAAAGAATAAGAATCTAGTGTTTCTCAAACTGAATATGCTAAAATAATTGGGAGTATAATGTTTCTCATGAACTACACTCGACCTGATATAGCTTATGCTGTTAGTAGATTGAGTAGATATACTCATTGTAACATCCCGTATCTTAAAATAAAGGTTTGACTTGTATCGTTAGAGTTTTAGAGGAAATTTGAAGGTTTGAATGTTTTGCGAAAATGGCTGAGGGGCCTACTTTGGGCAACCATAACACCTTGATTCGTTGAGAATTTGGAAAATGTTACTAAATGAAAGTTGTAGTACATAGAAATACCTCTCTAGGCATACAAGGATCAGGCAAATCAGAGTTTGGATCAAGGAGTTATGATGATCTCAAAATGGCTAATAGAGGGGTGCTCAGATTCGATAGAATTGGCTAAGTTTTCTGTAGGTCTGCCTTCCAGCGAGATTTAGTGAAACTCTGTTAAGAACTGGAGAAAACTTAAAACATAAAAGTTGTAGCCTGTTGAAATATCTTTCCAACTATATGGAGCCCAAACGGAGCTCTGTGCTAGGAGTTATGCCTATTTTACTAAATGCCGTCGAATTGGTGTAAAATTAACAGGGAGCTTGCCGAGCGAGGCCCAAAGCGAGGCAAGGGCTCGCCTTAGACCACGCTCAGCGAGGTAGGGGTCCAAAAGTGGGAAAAGTCAAGAAAATTGTCCAAGTGTAAAATGGACAGGGGACCTCACTGAGCGAGGCCTAAAGCGAGGAAGGGGCTAGCCATAGACCGCACTAGGTGAGCCAAGGGGGTCCAAAATGACCCATGCTATAAATTCAACACTTAACTCGAAATTTCAGTTATTAGATATTACAACTTCGTTCTAAAGCCCTAAGCAACCGTTTTCCTCCTCTCCCCATCCTCCTACGTCAAGGTAAGATCGCTCTAATGATTCCTAAGTAATTCCGACAATTATTCATGATTATTCAACCAAAACATAGGATTTCCAAGGTAAATCCTTCCCAAGTGATTCAAAGCTAGAGGCTTGGTTTTCTATGACAGAAAAACAGTTTAGTTCGTTAGATTGGAGCGATTGCAGGTATGTGAGGCTAACTATCTACGTTAGGGAATATTCATGATTCTCCCTACGCCTCATTCTTCATACTTGTTAGTAATTTGACTCAAAATACAGTTTAGCCCTAGTTTTATGATATGTTGTAGGACTGTTATCTTCTAGGGTTGCAGTTACAAAATTCGTTCATGGTTGTCAATTTGAATATCATGAACTCAACACGTAATCTTTATAGACTTATGTATTGTTACCACATGAGTCTCAGTCTAGAAATTCAGTATGCTCAGAAACAGTCAATGTTTTCAGTTTAGTCCAGCATGTATATTTCAGTTCAGTATTGTTCATTGTTGTTATGGTCTCAGTCTTTATTAATTTACCATAATTAAACATATGTGATTTTTCCCAAGGGCACAGTACAGTCTTGTGTTATACGTATACATGGTCGAGGTCATTGACTGACGCACTATAAGGCCGAGGCCATAGCGTGCATTTATTATTGGGCCGAGGCCCCACATATACAAACAAATATAATACAGATGATTCAGAAACAGAGCAGGGAGTATTCATATCTCTACTTCCTTGCTATTACAATTACATTTATCAGTTTCAGTTTCAGTTCCAGTAGTTTATTGCTTCAGTTGCTTTACATACCAGTTCAATTCAAATGTGTTGATGTCCCTTTTTATTGATTGGGAGCCTGCATCTCGCGATACAGGCACCGACACACAGGTTGATGATTCAGCTACTTAGGAGTGTTCGTATCAGCTACTTTGGTGAGCCCCAGTTTCCTTCGGGACGATATCAGTCATGCAGTTCTTATAGCTTTCTAGACAGTTACCTTTCAGTATTCATTAGAGGCTTCATAGACACAGTCTAGATAGTTAGATATTTATTATGTTAGCCTTGTTGGCAGTTGTTCAGTTGTTTTGGTTTAGCCATGTTGGCTACGTTCAAATATTTCAGATTGTCTAAGTATTTTCGCATTATGATTTCAGTCAGACATTTAGTATATCAACATGTGTTTAGTTGTTTTCACATTCAGTTATGTTTTGATATCGCATGTTGATTCAGCCACCCAGTTGGTTCGCTCGGTCACATGTAGTCAGGCACCGGGTGCCGTGTTACGTCCAGGCCCAGGTTCAGGGCGTGACACTCATAATTTCAGTAGTGAACATTGGAATGCTCTTCATCGTTTGTTAAGGTATTTGAGAAGTACTATGGATTGGTGTTTGCATTTTAATAAATTTCATGCTGTTTTAAAAGGTTTTTGTGATGCAAACTGGGTAACTGACAATGATGAAGTTAGCTCCACTAGTGGCTACGTGTTTACTTTGGGTGCAAGTGCTATTTCGTGAAAATCTTCCAAACAAACTTGTATAGCACGTTCTACTATGGAATCTGAGTTTATTGCTCTTGAGTTGGCAGGGCAAAAAGCTGAGTTGTCGAGAAACCTTTTGCCGTTGTAGGGAAGACAAACTTCACCGGTCTCTTTACATTGTGATTCACAAGTGGCAATTTAATTGCAAAGAACTGTGTATACGATGGAAAAATGAGACATATTCGCATCAGACATGGTGCAGTTAAACAGTTGTTAAAACATGGTTTTATCTCCTTGGAATATGTCAGGTCTGAAAGAAATTTAGCGGATCCTTTAACCAAGGGTTTAGCAAGGTAAATGATCCTTGAAACGTCGAGGGGGATGGGGCTAAAGCCTATGGATTGAGGTAATATGGTGGATGCCCGTTTGTGGTCAAACGAAGCCATATAGGCCATCAATATACACTAAATTTCCTATCCCTATGGCATATAGTAGTGTTTATAAGGTTGACGATTTTTTTTTTGCTCTTAATGATTCCATAGTCTTAAGGTGGTCTATGAGAGAGACTTGATGGAATCACTTACGTGAGTATAAAGGTGTGGTCACCTTTTATGAAAGACTTTCATTAAAACAAGGATGTGTGCATGACCATAAAAGCACTTTTGTGAGTATCGCGGAGTTTGCATAAAATTAAGAATATAGTATATATTTTGGGCGTCTCAACTCATGTCCATTTAGTTTGAGTACTTCACTTTTTGGATAATTGTTTTTGCCTCATTTCGCTACGTGTTAATTCAAATTGAAAGATATTAACACTTAAGTACATGTTCCTTCTTTTGTCCAGAAATTATTCCCATTCTTTATCTTTGCATTAGTGGGGGATTGTGAGAGTTATGTATTGCTATTCTAGTTAATTCTTTGTTGGTAATGCAAAGCCAAAATTTCTTTGTGGGTTCTTTTTCTTACTTATCTTTTCTCTTATATGAAGTGCAAATGTCCCACATAGGTGGAGAAAAGTCTTTCCTTTCTCCTTATATTGAATTGTGTGTTGTTGAGTTAGTAAATGGGCTAGAATAAGAGATGGGCCTCGCGCACATGAGAATTGGGCTCCGTAGGCAAAAGTGACGAATTTGCACTCCCCCCCACCCCCACCCGGGCGAGGTATACATGAGGCCCAAATTAATTCTGGTTTTGCAAAATATAACCTTTGTATTAAGTGACCCATTATTCAAGAATTAATGCCAATAATTATTTTCCTCCATTATTCAGATTTATTGGCATAATTATTTTCTGAACCTTAACCAACGTTTTTGATTCTTGACTCTATTGTCATCTACTTACAAAACAAGGCAAGAAATCTCTGATTTTCTCTCTTCTCCTAAAAAATACCTCTTTAGTTTGGGAAAAGAGCTAAAAATATCTTCCGAACTAATTTTGGGTAAAAAATACCCCTTCCGCCATTAAAGCTTTCAAATATACCCTTCTCTTAACGGAAATTTCCAAACTTCCCAAAAGAACCCAATTTCATATTTTAAATCCGCTCCATTATGTAACCCGATCCAACTAATAATAACGTGATTTCATTTCTTTGAGAGAATTGGAGGGGAATAAGGGTATAATATGAGTTATTATTTTGTTGGGTCGGGTTAAATAATGGAGCGGGTTTAAAAAATGAAATCGGGTAATTTTGGGAAGTTTGGGAATTTCCGTTAAGAGAAGGGTATATTTGAATACTTTAATGGCGAAAGGGGTATTTTTGACCCAAAATTAATTCGAAGGATATTTTTGGCCCTTTTCCCAAAGTAGAGGGGTATTTTTGACCCTTTTCCCTAAAAGTTACTTTTGATTTTGAAATGTATCTAAGTTTAGTTTTGGCACACAACTCTTTGACAGAAGTGGAGCCAAAGAATTACGAGTAAAGTGAAAAGAATAGGTATTACAACTTCTCTCTTGAGCAAATGGCATTTAATTTATAAGATGATTGCCTTGCGCCTCTGCTTTTTTGTCAAATATACTAGTAAATAGTAGCTATATTGGAATAAAAGCTACCTATGAATTTGAAATGTATCTAAGTTCAGTTTTGGCACACAACTCTTTGATCGAAGTAGAGCCAAAGAATTACCAGTAAAAGTGAAAAGAATAGGTATTACAGCTTCTCTCTTGAGCAAATGGCATTTAATTTGTAAGATGCTTGCCTTGCGCCTCTGCTTTTTGTCAAATATGCAAGTAAATAGTAGCAATAAGTTTTGGCAGACAACTCTTTGACCGAAGTGGAGCCAAAGATTTACAAGTGAAAAGAATAGGTATCAAAATTATATATTCTATATTCTATTAGATTTGATTTAATACATAGATTTGCTTAATACACCTAATGAGCTTGAATAAAGGTCATAGCCATTTCTAGGGTAAAGAAAGGGTCATAAAAATCATAATTTTTGAACCAACGGTACTGGCACATAGCCTTTCTCCCCTTGTGCCTAGAAAAGTTGGCATGAGAAGAAAAGTCAATCGTGTGGTATTTTCACCGGTCTTAAATTCGAGCCCTAATTATGAATTTTTTTTTGTTGAGATCACTTTCTCTTTTAATAGGCTTATATGGTACAAATTTGAATTAATCGAACTTCAATGCGGATACTAGATATGTATAAAGCGGGAACTCAAAAAAAAAAAAAAACGAATACATACGACCTTTAACTTGCCTATCAAATAAATCAAGTTTACATGCAAACAAACATGGAGTGTACGTGACAAAGATGGATATATTCATGATTTAAATTTGATGAGTTTGATGTTTATGATTTTAATATCGAGTTTATTATACATTTAAAACTATGGGTTCATATTTAATATTATTTTTGGAATGTTACTTGTTCGGTCCCGTTTTAATTGTCGTTTTAAAAAAAAATTGTTCCAAAATAATTGTCACTTTAGGAATCCAAGACTAAAGTTGGCAATTGTTTGCACTATACCATGCCCTCAACATTAAAGAAATTTTCTTTTTAACGCTGCTCAATTCTCAAAATGCATCTAACAAATACAGATAACTTAGTAAACTATACCTTGTATTTTTTTTAATGGACATGAAAAGAGCTAAATCATACATTTAAAGTGGGATGGATCTCAGTGTCACCCAGTACGAGGCCATTTATTGGAATAGGAAGTTTCGGAAGAACTAGGTTCGAATAAATTTTGTGGGATCCTCTTCCTTTGGGAATTGGTTTTCACACACATATTTTGAAAATATTGAGCTCATATGAACCCGTTGTCGAAGAACTGAATTCGTCATTAATGGGCGGTACTAACCTCCATCAACAAATATTGAGAATATAATTAAGTAAACAAATAAGTGATCTTTCTAACAATTTAAGCTTTTAAACGAGTTGATCACTGTATCAAAGCAAGCAGAAATTTCTTGACCCGTGAAAAATTACCCTTAACATTAATTACTCCATTCCAAATCATTTTCCAAGTCTATTGAGATTATACATCAATTAATATAGGTATTATGATAATTCTTAATGGGTCTGCAAAGTCAAAACTGAACAAGCAAAGGTGAAGGACGGAGTAGGATATAAAGACTAAGGATTCACATTCTCCTTTTATCCCGCTGGAGGCAGCACAAACGAACCTAAAAAGAAGCTCAAACCCACATAAATCTATTGGACTATTTTAATCAAATTGAAAAAAAAGGTGTTTTGTTTATGCAGCTTCATGGGAATTTTTTTTGAGAATGGTTCTCGGTCGAAATCTGTTTTGTTCAGACCAATTTAGCTATTCTATGCTCTTTCGACAAGCAGAGGGGCATATGGACACCATAGGTTATGCACGAAAGGTGGTTGATGAATGGTACTCCCTTGGAATCAAAAGAAGTGCCACTTAACCATTTGCATATACCTTAAAAAAATACTAACTTTTAGGTAAAAATAAGTAATTTTGGAAAGTAGAGGTAAGATCTGCGTATACTCTATCCTCCCCAGATTTCACTTGTGGGATCACATTGGGTATGTTATTGTTGTTGTTAGGCAAAAATAGTTAATTTGACTAAACTACTCCTAATTTAACAGGTATTGGAATTTGATCACTTAACACTTAATAAGAGTAATTTTGAAAGAATAAGGTTAATTATTTCTTAATTTGATAAGTGAACATTCTTTTCGAAACACACACACACAAAAAAAAAAAAAAAGATAACTGGACACTCTTTTTGATCCGGAGGAGTATAACTGACACCACATATTGAAAAATCTATCTGCTTTCTCTGTTTCTGACTTTTCATTTCTCCATTAATTGTTAGAACTTAGGAGTATACACATTAATTAATAGCCACTTCTTGTATAGACCTTAAATATGGAAATGGGAAAAGAACCAAATAGTAGTTATTGCTCCCAAATGCACACGCAAGTATATGTGGTCGTACGAGTAATATAGAACTTTTAAGTTCAGATATTGATCCTACAGAGACTTAGATTCTACTGTTAAACTAATTCAAATTCGAATAAAACTATTCAAGAAAGTGAAAATCAAAATGTTTGTTGTGACTAAACTAAAACTGAAAAGTAAACAATTTATGAGGGGTGTTTTTGTGACTGAAAATATTTCGACAAAGATTGTAAGGTTTATCTGATGATGGAGAGTTCCAAGGTCATGGCTTTCGACAATCCAGTTGATCTTCTGACAATTCTACCTATCTTATTTTCTGGGTTACTAGTTGATGGGTTAACTGTAACTTTATGATATTCTCTCGAACTACCCACAAGCTTGTAGATGCTACTATAAGGCTTATATCTCTATGGTCACCAGAGGTAACAAGAATGCATTTATTTTTCTGTATTAAACTAAGTAGGGCTAAGGGGTGTATCTCTATCCTCTATAGCGAAACGATAATATCGAACAAACTCTATTTATTCTTATTACGTACGTGAATTCCCTTTCTCAAGTCCGATTCACGTACTACATATAGAGTTCAACTATTGGTCAGATAATCAAACAATTAAGATCAAGAATAAATAAGCAACCCAAAATACGGAAATTTAATCGATAGAAATTATCGTCAAACCAACTATCATGTCTTTCGCCACAACTCCAGAATTAAGAAGTTTAGCTTTTCATGATTCTAGATGAACAACAAGAATTCATGAAGAAACTAGAGTTGAAAAAGATGAAAATAAAATAAAACTTAGAGAGAAAGTAAAAATGACGGCTTACAAGTCTTAGAGTAATCTCAGCACATCATTAATAACAAATTAAACATCTATTTATAGTTTAGGGTTATTAACCAAATAAAAGGGTCGTAATCCTAGTTAAAATCGGATGAAACTGGGCTTCCCACTTGGCCGGGCGTCGCGGGTCCAATGCGGGGTCTTAACTGGTTTTGGCTTCCATTTTTGCTGAGCCCGCTGACACGAAATCCCCCATTCTGAAATTGTGTTTTTTCGTCATGGCCCCACGAAGCGGGTCTAACACGTGAATGGCATGCCGCGATGTGGGGATGGCACATTTGCTACCTCTATGTGTCTTCATCAATTCCAAATTTCAGGCCTCTTATCTCGTCACCTAGAGTAAGCTTCATTTGTCCCAAAATCAACCAAAATTGGCCGGTTTTCCATTGTTTGTCCTCGTTATACCTGAATACACAAAGTATACCAACATAAGCACAAATATAACAATTTTAACATATAATTAGCGATTAAAGTCTTAAGAACAAGAGGTAAAGTGACACTAAACATAGATAGTTGTGCCAAATTTCAGTAGTATTAGTTGCCTTTTCATTTTTGCAAGGTGAATTTGCAGTAAATGCCACTTATTGCTGTTTACGAGCTCAAGGCAGTAGCAAACTTTTCCTATTCTTTTCTTTATGAAAGATTATGAGAAAACAAAATTGAAATTGAGCTGAATTTTTCTTGTGTATTTCTCTTGTGCACAGTGTGCTTATAAATAGGAATATAAAGGAATAATAATCCTAACAAACTGTTTCTGGTGTCCTATCCTAAATGGCTATTCTATAACAAACTAATAGTTACATTTGATTTTCCTAATAATTACAATTTACTATATCAAAAAATTCACTATTTACTGTCTCTGTTTAGTTTTACTTGTTCAGTATTCTAAAAATACATTTTCATTTTTACTTATCACTTTTAGCATTTTTATTTTACGTATAGTATTAATTACTTCAAATCATTTTTTAAATACAATAAAAATATGCACCAATCAAATATGGGTATATTGATAAATTATACATTTTATTTATTATTTCTTAAATTGCGTGAAAAGTTCAAAGTGAACAAGTAAAAGTTGACGAAGGGAGTATGACTGCCACGTGTCCCATTGTGATTTAAACTGATGAAGAAGTAGGAAAACACTTTACTCTTTGACCCAAAATCATTTTCATCTTCACAAAAAACTCATCTTAACCGATGTGGTTGATTCCATAATCAATATTTCCAACAATATTTATATTTATAACTTAGAAATACTCAAAAGGGTGATGCTGTTTCTTGTTTTTGAGATTTATCAAGTGTTTTTCACAGATTAACTTAAATGTCTCACAACCAAGGGGTAATTCTTAATCTATCTTTTTTGCATTTAATCTTCAAGTATCTCTTTGATGACTAACTCTATTTACTTGGACGCTCTCTTGAATGTGTATGTGTTGTTGAATGTTGATACTTGTAAAGTGTATTACTACTTCCGTCCCATAATAAGTGTCGCCTTAGTCAAATTTTTCTGTCTCATAATAAGTGTCACCTTAGTCAAATTTTTCTGTCTCATAATAAGTGTCACTTTAGTAAATCAAAATATAAATTGACTAATTTTTTTCAATTCTACCTTTAGGTAATAAAGTAACATCTAAATGATAATTGAAAAAGCTATATAGTAACTTAGTATTATTGGATTTTCAATGTCAAAAAGGTTTACTTTACAAAAGGTAAAAGTAATTTATTTTTGTTATATTGATGTAATCTGGTAAACTTTAAATTGCATTATTAGTTTCTTAATATGCGTATTTTTGGTTAAGGTGATACTTATTATGGGACGGAGGGAGTACTAGATAAAGCTTTTTTTTTTTTTTTCCAGTCAATTTTAAAAACTTCCTCTATGAGATGTGATTTGACTATATTCAGTTTCCTTAAAGTTTTAGCTGATGTTGTTATCAGGCTTTAAATTTTACTTAGTAGAGCTTGAAAGGCTGGACAGAGCGTTTTCCTTTCCTGTCCAGTATATATTCAATACAAGCCAAAATAGAAAAAGCTGCAAGCACCACTAAACATCAGTAGGAAAGATTGTTAATACAATTATAGATTACTTGATATAATCGATAAAAATACAGACCATGTTAGTGTATTTGAGTTAAATCCATACTGAAAGTGTAGAGCAAGAATATCATTTGTTCTAGTAATCCATTCTTATGTAGTGCATGTTAACGGGCGTTTAGATCTGCCGTCTTCCATTAGGTCCTCCTCTGACCCTAATATCGCCTGCTTGTTTAATTATTGACAAAAATTGGAAGATTTTTATAATGATCAGTGACATATGTCTTTTTCTTCGCATCTTCCAATTTTTTACTTTTAGTAACGGCAAGGGCTTTTAGGCTGTCTTGAGTTTAAGTACAACAATTGTGTCTGATATAGAACTATCTATCAGTTCCTGATATCAGAAACCTTTATTTTTGTTTGTGAATCAGGGAGGACCTGCTCCTACACTAATCAAAGCTGAGATGCCATGCTCAGCTGCTCGAAGAAGCAATCTTTCTCACAAAGATCGTGTCTTGTTGAAGACCGTGGAGGGGTAATTTTTTTCTCTGTTATTGTTACGCATTTAATTCAAAAACATGTGCTAACAGTGTGGTTCAATTCCTCTGTGTCTTACTGTCCATCTTTCGGTATCCCCCATTTACTGCTTTATTGCCTTTCTGTTAGATGTCTGGATGTCGCTGTCATTTAGACCACAATATAAAACTTCATTTGCTGTGTCGTTACTGGACCATGAGACTGGTTTATGTGTGTACTATTATTGCAGAGGTAAGAGAGAAGATGTGATAAGAATCAGGTTACTTGAATGATAAACAAGAAAAATAACGCGGAAGCGAGAAATACAAAGATTAAAGACTAGAAAGATGAAATTTGAGAAATAAATTTCCAAATCTCATAAGTTGTTACTGATAACCCTTATTGGTTGTAGTAGATTTAATTAGTGGATTATGGCTAATATTGTTTAGTAGCAGATTCAATTCAAGAATTTAGATGAAAGTGATGTAGCCCCATAATTGAATAATTAAAGACTATAATTAGTACTCTATCCGGATCAAAAAAAGAGTCCACTTTGCCATTTGCATACCCCTTAAGAAACTAATCACTCCAAGAAAAAAAATATGTAAATTGACCAAACTACCCCTAATTAAATAGCCATTGGGATTTGATCACATAACACTTAATAGGGGCAAATCTGAAAAGATAAGGTTAATTGTTTCCTGATTTAATAAGTGGACACTTTTTTTGACCCAAGGAAAAAAAGGCTAAGTGGTCACTTTTTTTGATCCGGAGGGGGTATAAGACTAATTACCTTCTTCAATTAATCGAATAGGACCATAGATATCAAGCAAAAAATTAATCTTATCTCTTAAAATAAATCTTATATAAAGGTGTAAAGAAAAGAACTCTCAATAATATTGATAACAATGTTGTTTTAGAAAGAACAAAGTCCACCCCTATATATGGGGGTTCAACCCTCTCCCAAATAGCATGGGATTCGAATTCAACTTTTATGGAAATAATAGGTAGTAAAATCTAGCTAGTAAACTTTACACAAGGAAACTTTTAAACTAGGAGAGCATGTTAATATCAAACTTCTGGTCAAAACTACCTAACAAAAGTAAGGAAAAAAGTGCCAAATTTGCACTAAAAACTAAAAAAGCCCATTTTTGGGCGTGGTTTGCCAGCCCTTTTGGGCATGATTCTCAAGCCATTTTGGGCAGATTTTTCAGTTCTTTTGGGGCTCCATGTGGGCCCAATTTACTCTTCTTGGGCTTTGACTTGCACCATGAAATATGTGTAGCTCTTAGCCATTCTTTGCCACAATATTTTGACTAATTTTTGGGCTCTTCTTCCATGATAAGCGTCTTCTTTATCCTTGCTGATGGAGCTATCATGTTGATACGTTCTTAGTCTGGGTGTTCGTATGAATGAAATCCTGTCTCTCTTTGTGTGTGTGTGCGCGCTTAAGTAAGGATCATGTAGTTCTTGTTTTCGGAATTTCTATTATTAGAGTAATGGTAATTCTATTACGGCATTAATTGAAGATACTACCGGAAAGAACCAGTCTACCTCCTAAGGTAGGGATAAGATCTGCGTACACTCTACCTTCCCTTGACTTGAATTTCACTGGGTATGTTGTTGTTGTATTGAAGCTACTAACTGATACAGATTTGCAGTATACTCAACCAGCCAACTATGAAGAAATTTGATCTCCTCAAAGGTCAACTGCTAGATTCAGGGATAAATAGTGCAGACACCATAGAGGTCTGTCCTCCCATTTCAGGGATACATCTCTCTTTGGTATTTTCTTTTTCAAATTTTCCTGGTCCTTGGAGATTTGATGTGCTTTTCTCTTCACTCCAGGGTGTTGTCTCCTTGATATTTGACAAGGCTATACTGGAATCAACCTCCTGCCCGATGTATGCCCAGCTGTGTTCTGATCTCAATGAAAAGCTGCCTCCATTTCCTTATGATAAACCTGGTGGCGAAGTGATCACGTTCCAGCGTATTCTATTGAATAATTGTCAGGAGCTATTTGAAGGTGCTGACAAACTGCAAGAAGAGGCAAGGCGAATGACAGCCCCTGAGCAGGAGTCGGAACGTAAGGACAAAGAAAGGCTGATCAAAATTCGCACGCTTGGCAATATTAAGCTTATTGGAGAGCTTTTCAAGCAAAAGATGATCCCTGAAAAGATTGTTCATCACATTGTTCAGGTTATTAATTGCTTCCTTTTCCTCAGGTCTTTTTGTTTCTTTAATGCGTTAAACTGTACTAATGATTGTCTTTGCTGGTTTTGTTCACAGGAACTATTAGGACAAGATCCTAAAAGTTGTCTGGAAGAAGAGAATGTTGAAGCCATTTGTCATTTTTTCAACACCATCGGCAAGCAGCTTGATGAGAAGCAAAAATCAAGGCGCATCAACGATGTGTACTTTACCCGGTTGAAAGAACTATCAACAAACCCTCAGTTGTATCCACGGCTAAGGTTTATGGTTCGTGATGTGCTTGATTTACGTTCCAATCACTGGGTCCCTAGGCGGGAAGAGGTAACACATCATTCTAACTTGTATTTGTTGCCTTCTCCTTACCAGTATTATTTACGTTTCTGTTTTATTGGTTATTCTTATGTTAATAGGTTTTGATCTTTTATGGGTCTGTGTTTGTAGGCAGAATGATTAAAGATTGAGTTTTTACATGTATAACTTTGCTGTAAACATAACAACAACAACAACAGACCCAGTGTAATCCCACAAGAACTTTGTTGTAAACATAGTGGTAATAAATTGTTGCTTATAGTTGTGTCTTGTTTTTGTTCTTTTACGGGTCTGTATATTGGAAGAATGATTGAAGATTGAGTTTTTACATGTATAACTTGTTGGGTGTGGAATTGGCCAAACAAGTCAATTCTTTTGTTCACATAGTCGTGATGTAAGCGCTTACCTCATGATAGTCGTGATGTAAGCGCTTACCTCATCATAGGAAATTCATTCCTATAAATAGGTAGCTTATGGTTCATTTGTAAGACATCATTAAGATCATTTGCTATACACATCCCAAGAGAGAAAAAATCTAAGAGAAATACTCTTAGTGAAAGGCCTAAGTAAGAGAAGGTCTTTGAGAGAATTTTCTGTGGTAAAATTCTTGAGTGTAATTGGGATTGGGGTTGTGAGGTTGAGTGTTGTAAACACTTGTAATATTTCTTCTTTAATAAGATCTGCAGCAGCAACGTGGACGTAGCTCTCACATTGAGGGTGAACCACTATAAATCTGTGTGTGCTATTTATTCTTCGCTTACATCACGGCGTAAGTAGGTTCTGTCTAAGGAGGTTGGTATTTAAGTGGTCCAGCTGTGACCCTCCAATCTTTCCTGGGAACCTGCTTACAAAGGTCGGATTTGGGATTTAAATCCTAACATAACTTTGTTGTAGAAGTAGTAGTAATAGATTGTGGGTTTATAGTTGTGTCTTATGTTATTAAGTTTTGTTCTTTTATGGGTCTGTTTAACAGGCAGGCACCAATGTGAGTATCTGTTAAAACAGTTGGTACTTCCCTTTCTAGTTTTTGAGATTACAGGGACATCCCCATCCAAGCAAAAACTTCTTTCTTTTTCATTTAAAAATTCTATTTGTTACTTATTTGCACTATGCATTCTTGTGTTGCGACAAGTTGTCTCATTTATGTTTCTGCAGGCGCAGGTCCAATCTCAGACTCGTTATTCTGAGCCAGACACCCGTGATTGGCATAGCAGGTCATCACAATTTTCTGCCCCCGTGGAGGAAAGATCATGGAACGCTCCCCGAGAAAATAGAGAATTTGGTGGTCGGCAAGAGCAGCTTACCTCACAGTTTGCAAGGACTCAAATATCTCCCAACAGAGGGGTAATTCTTATTCTATTGCCTTGTGTACTTCCAGAACACATCCAGTATCTATTTGAAGTAACTATTTTAGGAAAACTTTCTGGCTGTTTTGCTACTACAAACTGATAAGACAACTTTTGACACCAAAAGTCCCAACTGAAAAGCAGAGTTGAGAAATGAAGAGAAGTTGTTTAGTTAGTCCTTATACAATACCTTGGCCAAATTCAGTAATTGGGCTTTGCTATTTCTTTGCAGTAATCGATGTAATATAGAATTAGATGTAAGGGATGTTCTAATAAATAATTTGGAAGGAAGCTATTTTGACAAAAGAGATATCTATTTATTCACATTTTTTTGGGTTTCAGTAATAGCAAGGGCATTGTTGTTGTCATGATTTTGAAAGAACAATTTTATCTGATATGAAGCTTTTTTAGTTCTTGATCTCAAAAACCTTTATTTTTGTTTGTGAATCAGGGAGGACCTGCTCCTACACTAATCAAAGCTGAGCTGCCATGGTCAGTTAGAAGAGGCAATCTTTCTGACAAAGAACGGGTCTTCAAGACTGTGAAGGGGTAATTTTCTCTCTAATAGTTGTGCATTTAAGAAACATATATGCTTAATTGTCATTCATCTTTCTCCCTGTCTCGCTGTGCATCTCTTGATCTCTCATATTTATTTCTTTATAGACAAGGTTCTTGGTTTCAAAAGTTTGATTATTCGAGAAACAATTAGGACATTATTTGAAAATATGGATTTTATCTAACTCATTGATCCTAACTAATATTGATTTGCAGTATACTCAACAAGCTGACTCCGGAAAAGTTTGATCTCCTCAAAGGTCAATTGATAGATTCAGGAATAACAAGTGCATACATTCTAAAGGTCTGGCATACCTCTGTTTTGGTTGTGTTCTTGTTCACCTCAAAGATCTCCTTGTTTGCCTTGGAAATTTAATGTGTTTTCTCTTCATTCCAGGGTGTGGTTTCCTTGATCTTTGACAAGGCTGTATTGGAACCAACACTTTGCCCGATGTATGCCCAACTGTGTTCTGATCTCAATGAAAAATTGCCTCCATTTCCTTCTGATGAACCTGGTGGCAAAGAGATCACTTTCAAGCGTGTTCTATTGAATAACTGTCAGGAGGCATTTGAAAGTGCTGCCAAACTTCGAGAAGAGGCGAGGCAAATGACAGCCCCTGAGCGGGAGTCGGAACGTAAGGACAAAGAAAGGCTGATCAAAATTCGCACGCTTGGCAATATTAAGCTTATTGGAGAGCTTTTGAAGCAAAAGATGGTCCATGAAAAGATTGTTCGTCACATTGTTCAGGTTGTTAATTGCTTCCTTTTACTCAGGTCTTTTTGTTTCTCTAATGCGTTAAAATGTACTAATGATTGACTTTGCTGGTTTTGTTCACAGGAACTGCTAGGACAAGATCGTAAAAGTTGTCGGGAAGAAGAGAACGTTGAAGCCATTTGTCAGTTTTTCAACACTATTGGCAAGCAGCTTGATGAGAACCAAAAATCAAGGCGCATCAATGATGTGTACTTTAATCGGTTGAAGGAACTATCAACAAACCCTCAGTTGTATCCACGGCTAAGGTTTATGGTTCATGATGTGCTTGATTTACGTTCCAATCACTGGGTCCCTAGGCGGGAAGAGGTAACACATCATTCTAACTTGTATTTGTTGACTTCTCCTCACCAGTATTATTAATAGGGAAAATGGTAAAAAAAAATCCCTCTATTTTGGAAAAAGGGCTAAAAATATTCTCCGAACTTTTTTTCGGTTAAAAATACCCTTCCCGTTATGAAACTTTTCAAACATACCCCTCTGTTAACAGAAATATCTCTTCCCCAACAAAACCATTTTTTGACCCGACCCAAATAAAATAATAACACCTTAGTCCACCAAACAAGACTGAAACGTTCAAATCTATTTCACCAAATATTTCAAATTGTCGAAGTATTTTCGCATTATGATTTCAGTCAGACATTTAGTATATTAGCATGTGTTTAGTTGTTTCCACATTCAGTTATGTTTTGATATCACATGTTGATTCAGCCAGCCAGTTGGTTCGCTCGGTCACATGTAGTCAGGCACCGGGTGCCGTGTTACGTCCCGGCGCAGGTTCAGGGCGTGACACTCATAATTTCAGTAGTGAACATTGGAATACTCTTCATCGTTTGTTAAGGTATTTGAGAAGTATTATGGATTGGTGTTTGCATTTTAATAAATTTCGTGCTGTTTTAAAAGGTTTTTGTGATATAAACTGGGTAACTGACAATGATGAAGTTAGCTCCACTAGTGGCTACGTGTTTACTTTGGGTGCAGGTGCTATTTCATGAAAATCTTCCAAACAAACTTGTATAGCACGTTCTACTATGGAATCTGAGTATATTGCTCTTGAGTTGGCAGGGCAAGAAGCTGAGTTGTTGAGAAACCTTTTAGCAGATGTGCCGTTGTAGGGAAGACAAACTTCACCGGTCTCTTTACATTGTATTCACAAGTGGCAATTGAATTGCAAAGAACTGTGTACACGATGGAAAACTGAGACATTCGCATCAGACATGGTGCAGTTAAACAGTTGTTAAAACATGGTTTTATCTCCTTGGAATATGTCAGGTCTGAAAGAAATTTAGCGGATCCTTTAACCAAGGATTTAGCAAGGTAAATGATCCTTGAAACGTCGAGGGGGATGGGGCTAAAGCCTATGGATTGAGGTAATATGGTGGATGCCTGTTTGTGGTCAAACGAAGCCATATAGGCCATCAATATACACTAAATTTCCTATCCCTATGGCGTATAGTAGTGTTTATAAGGTTGACGAGTTTTTTTTTTTTTTTTGCTCTTAATGATTCCATAGTCTTAAGATGATCTATGAGATAGACTTGATGGAATCACTTACGTGAGTGTAAAGTTTTGGTCACCTTTTATGAAAGACCATCATTAACCCAAGGATGTGTGCATGACCATAAAAGCACTTTTGTAAGTATCGCGGAGTTTGCATAAAATTAAGGATATAGTATATATTGTGGGTGTCTCAACTCATGTCCATTTAGTTTGAGTACTTCACTTTTTGGATATTTGTTTTTGCCTCATTTCGCTACGTGTTAATTCAAATTGAAAGATATTAACACTCAAGTACATGTTCCTTCTGTTGACCAGAAATTATTCCCATTCTTTATCTTTGCATTGCTGGGGGATTGTGAGAGTTATGTATTGCTATTTTAGTTAATTCTTTGTTGGTAATGCAAAGCCAAAATTTCTTTGTGGTTTCTTTTTCTTACTTATCTTTTCTCCTATATGATGTGCAAATGTCCCACATAGGTGGAGAAAAGTCTTTCCTTTCTCCTTATGTTGAATTGTGTGTTGTTGAGTTAGTAAATGGGTTAGAATCAGAGATGGGCCTCGCGCACATGAGAATTGGGCTCCGTAGGCAAAAGCGACCAATTTGCGCCCCCCCCCCCCCCCCCCCACGGGCGAGGTATACGTGAGGCCTAAATTAATTCTGGTTTTGCAAAATATAACCTTTGGTTTAAGTGACCCATTATTCAAGAATTAATGCCAATAATTATTTTCCTCCATTATTCGGATTAAGTGACCCATTATTCAAGAATTAATGCCAATAAATTTTCCTCCATTATTCAGATTTATTGGCATAATTATTTTCTGAACCTTAATCAACGTTTCTGATTCTTGACTCTATTGTCATCTACCTACAAAACAAGGCAAGAAATCTCTGATTTCTTCTCTTCTACTTAAAAATATATCTTCTCTTGTACTTAAAAATTAATCTTTTCTTCTGATTTCTTGGCAATAGTTTATACAAACTCCATACTTCCAGCTACTACTGCAAGTATTTGGAAGTTGTTGTGGAATCTTGGGGAGTTTATGGGGCTAAACGGTTTACACCGTGGTCAGTCCGAAAATTGCTTTTAAGGCAGTGGCTTGCCACGACACAACAGTGATTTGATAGGTTGTTTTCTTGTTTTACTTGTTACCGATCTATATTGTTCCCAATTTTACTAATAACAACTTCTCTCTTGACTACGTGAGGCACAAATTAATTCTGGTTTTGCAAAATATAACCTCTGAATTGAGTGACCCATTATTTAAGAATTAATGCTAATAATTATTTTCCTCCATTATTTAGATTTATTGACATAATTATTTTCTGAACCTTAACCAACGTTTTTGATTCTTGACTCTATTGTCATCTACCTATAAAACAAGGTTCAGAGATTTCTTGGAAATCTCTGATTTCTTCTCTTCTATTTAAAAATACATCTTCTCTTCTACCTAAAAATCAATCTTTTCTTCTGATTTCTTGGCAATAGTTTATGCAAACTCCATACTTCCAGCTATTACTGTAAGTGTTTGAAAGTTGTTGTGGAATCTTTGGGAGCTTACGGGGATAAACGATTTACATCGTGGTCAGTCCAAAAATTACTTTTAAGGCAATGGTTTGCCACAATACAATAGTGATTTGATAAGTTGTTTTCTTGTTTTACTTGTTACTGATCTATATTGTTTCCAATTTTACTAATAACAGCTTCTCTCTTGAGCAAATATCATTTAATTTGTAAGATGCATGCCTTGCGCCTCTACTTTTAGTCAAATATGCTAGTAAATAGTAGCTATATTGGAATAAAAGTTACTTATGATTTTGAATTGTATCCAAGTTCAGTTTTGGCACACAACTCTTTGACCGAATTGGAGCCAAAGAATTACGAGTAAAAGTGAAAAGAATAAGAATTACAGCTTCTCTTGAGCAAATGGCATCTAATTTGTAAAATGCTTGCCTGCCGCCTCTGCTTTTAGTCAAATATGCTAGTAAATAGTAGCTATATTGGAATAAAAGTTACTTATGATTTTGAAATGTATCTAAGTTCAGTTTTGGCACACAACTCTTTGACCGAAGTGGAGCCAAAGAATTACGAGTAAAAGTGAAAAGAATAAGAATTACAGCTTCTCTCTTGAGCAAATGGCATTTAATTTGTAAAATGCTTGCCTTCCGCCTCTGCTTTTTGTCAAATATGCTAGTAAATAGTAGCTATATTGGAATAAAAGTTACTTATGATTTTGAAATGTATCTAAGTTCAGTTTTGGCGCACGACTCTTTGACCGAAGTGGAGCCAAAGAATTACGAGTAAAAGTGAAAAGAATAAGAATTACAGCTTCTCTTGAGCAAATGACATTTAATTTGTAAGATGCTTGCCTTGCGCCTCTGCTTTTTGTCAAATATGTTAGTAAATAGTAGCAATAAGTTTACATGCAAACAAACATGGAGTGTACGTGACAGAGATGGAGATATTCATGATTGAAATTTGATGAGTTTGATGTTTATGATTTTAATATCGAGTTTATTATACATTTAAAATTATGGGTTCATATTTAATATTAATTTTGGAATGTTACTTCTCCGGTCCCGTTTTAATTGTCGTTTTAAAAAAATTGTTCCAAAATAATTGTCACTTTAGGAATCCAAGACTAAAGTTGGCAATTGTTTGCGCTATACCATGCCCTCAACATTAAAGAAATTTTCTTTTTAACGCTGCTCAATTCTCAAAAAGCATCTAACAAATACAGATAACCTAGTAAACTATACCTTGTATTTATTATTTTTTTCATGGACATGAAAAGAGCTAAATCATACATTTAAAATGGGATGGATCTCAGTGTCACCCAGTACGAGGCCATTAATTGGAATAGGAAGTTTCGGAAGAACTAGGTTCGAATAAATTTTCTGGGATCCTCTTCCTTTGGGAATTGGTTTTCACACACATATTTTGAAAATATTGAGCTCATATGAACCCGTTGTCGAAGAACTGAATTCGCCATTAATGGGCGGTACTAACCTCCATTAACAAATATTGAGAATATAATTAAGTAAACAAATAAGTGATCTTTCTAACAATTTAAGCTTTTAAACGAGTTGATCACTGTATCAAAGCAAGCAGAAATTTCTTGACCCGTGAAAAACTATATTAAGAGAAAGTCAAACTTTTTTTCTTATTTTACCCTTAACATTAATTACTCAATTCCAAATCATTTTCCAAGTCTATTGAGATTATACATCAGTTAATATAGGTATTATGATATATTATATACTTCATTTATTAATTTTTAATGGGCCTGCAAAGTCAAAAGTGAACAAGCTAAGGTAAAGGAGAGAGTAGGATATAAAGACTGAGGATTCACATTCTCCTTTTATCCCACTGGAGGCAGCACAAACGAACCTAAAAAGAAGCTCAAACCCACAGAAATCTGTTGGACTATTTTAATCAAATTGAAAAAAAGGGTGTTTTGTTTATGCAGCTTCATGGGAATTTTTTTTTGAGAATGGTTCTCAGTCGAAATCTGTTTTGTTCAGACCAACTTAGCTATTCTATGCTCTTTCAACATGCAGAGGGACATATGGACACCATTGGTTATGCACGAAAGGTGGTTGATGAATGATACTCCCTCGGAATCAAAAGAAGTGTTCACTTAGTCATTTGCATATCCCTTAAAAAAATATTAACTTTTAGGTAAAAATATGTAATTTTGGAAAGTAGAGGTAAGATCTGCGTATACTCTACCCTCCCCAGATTTCACTTGTGGGACCACATTGAGTATGTTATTGTTGTTGTTAGGCAAAAATAGTTAATTTGACTAAACTACTCCTAATTTAACAGGTATTGGAATTTGATCACTTAACACTTAATATGAATAATTTTGAAGGAATAAGGTTAATTATTTCTTAATTTGGTAAGTAAACATTCTTTTCGAAACACACAAAAAAAAAAAAAAAAAAGATAACTGGACACTCTTTTTGATCTGGAGGAGTATAACTGACACCACATATTGAAAAATCTATCTAGCTTTCTCTGTTTCTAACTTTTCATTTCTCCATTAATTGTTAGAACTTAGAAGTATACACATTAATTAATAGCACTTCTTGTGTAGACCTTAAATATGGAAATAGGAAAAGCACCAAATAGTAGTTATTGCTCCCAAACGCACACGCAAGTATATGTGGTCGTACGAGTAATATAGAACTTTTAAGTTCAGATATTGATCCTACAGAGACTTAGATTCTACTGTTAAACTAATTCAAATTCGAACAAAATTATTCAAGAAAGTGAAAATCAAAATGTTTGTTGTGACTAAACTAAAACTGAAAAGTAAACAATTTATGAGGGGTATTTTTGTGACTGAGAATATTTCGACAAAGATTGTAACGTTTATCAGATGATGGAGAGTTCCAAGGTCATGACTTTCGACAATCCAGTTGATCTTCTGACAATTCTACCTATCTTATTTTCTGGGTTACTAGTTGACGGGTTAATTGTAACTTTATGATATTCTCTCGAACTACACACAAGCCTGTAGATGCTACTATAAGGCTTATATCTCTATGGTCGGCAGAGGTAACAAGAATGCATTTATTTTTCCGTATTCAACTAATTAGGGCTAAGGGGTGTATCTCTATCCTCAATAGCGAAACGATAATATCGAACAAACTCTATTTATTCTTATTACGTACATGAATTCCCTTTCTCAAGTCCGATTCACGCACCACATATAGAGTTCAACTATTGGCCAGATAATCAACAATTAAGACCAAGAATAAATAAGCAACCCAAAATACAAAAATTTAATCGATAGAAATTATCGTCAAACCAACTATCATGTCTTTCGCCACAACTCCAGAATTAAGAAGTTTAGCTTTTCATGATTCTAGATGAACAACAAGAATTCATGAAGAAACTAGAGTTGAAAAAGATGAAAATAAAATAAAACTTAGAGAGAAAGTAAAAATGACGGCTTACAAGTCTTGGAATAATCCCAGCACATCATTAATAACAAATAAAACATCTATTTATAGTTTAGGGTTATTAACCAAATAAAAGGGTCGTAATCCTAGTTAAAATCGGATGAAACTGGGCTTCCTGCGGGTCCAACGCGGGGTCTTAACTGGTTTTGGCTTCCATTTTTGCTGAGCCCGCTGACACGAAATCCCCCATTTTCTGAAATTGTGTTTTTCCGTCATGGCCCCACGACGCGGGTCTAACACGTGAATGGCATGCCGCGACGCGGGGATGACACATTTGCTACCTCCATGTGTCTTCATCAATTCCAAATTTCAGGCCTCTTATCTCGTCACCTAGAGTAAGCTTCATTTGTCCCAAAATCAACCAAAATTGCCCGGTTTTCCATTGTTTGTCCTCGTTATACCTGAATACACAAAATATATCAACATAAGCACAAATACAACAATTTTAACATATAATTAGCGATTAAAGTCTTAAGAACAAGAGGTAAAGTGACATTAAACATAGATAGTTGTGCCAAATTTCGGTAGTATTAATTGCCTTTTCATTTTTGCAAGGTGAATTTGCAGTAAATGCCACTTATTGCTGTTTACGAGCTCAAGGCAGTAGCAAACTTTTTCTATTCTTTTCTTTATGAAAGATTATGAGAAAACAAAATTGAAATTGAGCTGAATTTTTCTTGTGTATTTCTCTTCTGCACAGTGTGCTTATAAATAGGAATATAAAGGAAAAATAATCCTATCAAGCTGTTTCTGGTGTGCTATCCTAAATGACTATTTTATAACAAACTAATAGTTACATTTGATTTTTCTAATAATTACAATTTGCTATATCAAAAAATTCACTATTTACTCCCTCTGTTTAGTTTTACTTGTCCAATATTCTAAAAATACATTTTTATTTTTAGTTATCACTTTTAGCATTCCTGTTTTACGTATAGTATTAATTACTTCAAATCATTTTTTAAATACAATAAAAATATGCAACAATCAAATATGGGTATATTGATAAATTATACATTTTATTTATTATTTCTTAAATTGCGTGAAAAGTCCAAAGTGAACAAGTAAAAGTTGACGAAGGGAGTATGACTGCCACGTGTCCCATTGTGATTTAAACTGATGAAGAAGTAGGAAAACACTTTACTCTTTGACCCAAAATCATTTTCATCTTCACAAAAAACTCATCTTAACCGATGTGGTTGATTCCATAATCAATATTTCCAACAATATTTATATTTATAACTTAGAAATACTCAAAAGGGTGATGCTGTTTCTTGTTTTTGAGATTTATCAAGTGTTTTTCACAGATTAACTTAAATGTCTCACAACCAAGGGGTAATTCTTAATCTTCAAGTATCTCTTTGATGACTAACTCTCTTTACTTGGACGCTCTCTTGAATGTGTATGTGTTGTTGAATGTTGGTACTTGTAAAGTGTATTACTCTTTCCGTCCCATAATAAGTGTCATCTTAGTTAAATTTTTCTGTCTCATAATAAGTGTCACTTTAGGAAATCAAAATATAAATTGACTAATTTTTTTTCAATTTTACCATTAGGTAATAAAGTAACATTTAAATGATAATTGGAAAAATCACATAGTAACTTAGTATTATTAGATTTTCAATGTCAAAAAGGTTTACTTTACAAAAGTTAAAAGTAATTTATTTTTGTTATATTGATGTAATCCGGTAACTTCACATTGCATTATTAGTTTCTTTATATGTGTATTTTTGGTTAAGGTGACACTTATTATGGGACGGAGGGAGTACTAGATAAAGCTTTTTTTTTTCCCAGTCAATTTTAAAAACTTCCTCTATGAGATGTGATTTGACTATATTCAGTTTCCTTTAAGTTTTAGCTGATGTTGTTATCAGGCTTTAAATTTGACAGAGCGTTTTCCTTTCCTGTCCAGTATATATTCAATACGAGCCAAAATAGAAAAAGCTGCAAGCACCACTAAACATCAGTAGGAAAGCTTGTTAATACAATTATAGATTACTTGATATAATCGATAAAAATACAGACCATGTTAGTGTATTTGAGTTAAATCCATACTGAAAGTGTAGAACAAGAATATCATTTGTTCTAGTAATCCATTCTTATGTAATGCATGTTAACGGGTGTTTAGATCTGCCATCTTCCATTAGGTCCTCCTCTGACCCTAATATCGCCTGCTTGTTTAATTATTGACAAAAATTGGAAGATTTTTATAATGATCAGTGACATATGTCTTTTTCTTCGCATCTTCCAATTTTTTACTTTTAGTAACGGCAAGGGCTTTTTTGCTGTCTTGAGTTTAAGTACAACAATTGTTGTTGGGTTTTTTGATATTGGTGAATGGGAAATGATGGGATGAAAAGTGAAGGGAATATAAAAGGTCCCTTTTTTGCTTTGGGAAATGTAAAAGGTTCCTTGTGCTTTGGTTAAAGCATCTGTCCCACATAGGGAAAAGAGAGAAAAAGAGAGGTGTACATATTACATTACACCTTCTCTAGTTGCTAAAAGGGTTGAGGGGGAAAGGACCCCACGCGCCGTCGTCGTCGCTCGCTCGGCTCGGCTTCGGCTTTGGATTTGGATTTGGATTTGGATTTGGTCAAATGATCTGATTGATTTTAATTTAATTATTTATTAATTAATTAATTATTTCCAGATTCTGACCCGTTAGTGACCCGGATCCGCGTGTCTGACCCGCGACCCGTTTCTCCCCGGATTAATTTAAATTTCCCTCCGTTTTTTTTTAAAAAACGTACATTTTCTGAAAGGTTGCAACCCTTTCTGAAAAGGTGCAAACCTTTTCCCAACCAGTGCGTTAATGGCTATAAATTCCAGTTAATATTCAGATTATTACTTACGAATTTTTCTGAAATCCTCTATTCTTCTACTCTTCTTACAAGTTTTTCCTTTTCTGTGTGATATACTGCCATTGAGTGGTTCGCCGCTACCAGAATTTGGAGTACTACTATTTTGGTAAGATAATCGTTCTATCCTGGGAGGGGATATTCCATCAACCTCGAGTACTGTGAGGGGAATAATTTCCTTAAGGACACACTTTGAACTAAGTGGGCTCGATTATGTTCTGAATATATTTTTTTTTCTAACACTGTTTCTGTTCATTTGTCCATTTTCTGTAATTTACTGGTTTATAGTTTTTTACAGATTGTGCAATCTGCTTTTACTAAGTGTTTTACAGATTCAGAAACTTTATTTAGACTTATACAGATTATTTTTAAAGAACAATCTTAAGGAAATTAGTATATAATGTTATAATCTGTATTCTGTTTAAGGAGATTAAAACTTCTGTAGTTTTCTACTCCATATGAATATTAGTATTCTGACTTGAAGATATAAAAACTTCGTTGGAATACCAAAGTTCATAAGTATACTGCGATTTGAAGAAATAAAATCTTCATCGTTTAAGTTTGTGATTTAATTGCTATTCTAGTTTTATTAACTAAAACAGTTTGTCGATTTGACAGTGACAAAGAAAGAATGGCAATTGAGACTGAAACTCCCTCTGCGACTGGAACTCCCTCTGCGACTGGAACTCCTTCTGTGAACATTGCACCAGCGGTCACGCCTACAACCCGTGCCGCTGTGCCACCGGCTGAGAAACCTGCGAAGTTCACCGGTGCCAACTTTAAAGGATGGCAGCAGAGAATGTTCTTTTGGCTTACCACCCTTGGTATGCAAAAGTTCACCAGTGAGGACCCTCCCGTGCCTGCCGCCGACATGCCTGACAATCAGAAGTTCATGGTTACTGAGGCTTGGAAACAGGCTGATTTTTTGTGCAAAGGCTACATTTTGAGTGCCTTAGAAGATGATTTGTACAACGTCTACAGTGCAGTAGAGACCTCCAAAGAATTATGGAGTGCACTGGAAAAGAAGTACAAAACTGAAGATGCTTGCTTGAAGAAGTTTGTGGTTGCCAAATTCCTAGACTACAAAATGGTGGATGGAAAAACTGTTGGAACCCAAGTTCAAGAGCTTCAACTTATCTTCCATGACCTTATTGCTGAAGGTATGGTAGTGAATGAAGCATTCCAAGTGGCTGCAATGATTGAGAAGTTGCCACCCTCATGGAAAGATTTCAAGAATTATCTTAAGCACAAGAGAAAGGAAATGAAATTGGAGGATCTTGTGATTCGTCTCAAGATCGAGGAAGATAACAAAACCGCTGATAAGAGGTACCGTAAGAGTTCACCAATTGAAGGGGCAAGTGTCGTTGAAGATGCTGCTCCGAAAAAGAACAATAAAAGGAAGAGGCGTTCTGGAAAGGAGAAGTATCCTAACAAGAAAAAATTCAAGGGCAATTGTTACAATTGTGGTAAAGCAGGCCATAAAGCTCCCGACTGTCGTGCCCCCAAGAAGGACAAAGAGAAAAACAAGGGTCAGGCAAACATGGTGGAAGATGTTGATGACCTATGTGCAATGCTGTCCGAGTGCAACCTGGTTGGCAACCCAAAGGAGTGGTGGCTTGATTCTGGCGCCACTCGACATGTGTGTGCCGTTAAGGAAGCATTTACAACTTACACTCCCGCTGGACCTGACGAGGAGCTATACATGGGAAATACTGCAACAGCCAAAGTTGAAGGATATGGAAAGGTTCTGTTGAAGATGACATCCGGCAAAGTGCTGACTCTCAACAACGTCATGCATGTTCCATCAATTAGGAAGAACCTAGTTTCAGCCGCACTACTCGTGAAAAATGGGTTTAAGTGCGTGCTGGTTAGTGATAAATTTGTACTTAGTAAGAATGATATGTTTGTAGGAAAGGGCTACCTCACCGAGGGCCTTTTCAAACTTAATGTAATGGTTGTTGCCAGTATTAATGGAAAATCTGCTTCTTCTTACTTATTGGAGTCAAATAATTTATGGCATGTTCGTTTAGGACATGTCAATTACAAAACCTTGCGGAAAATGATTAATCTTGAAATATTGCCTAAATTTGAGTGTAATATATCTAAATGTCAAATATGTGTTGAATCAAAGTTTGTTAAGCATTCGTATAAGTCCGTTCAAAAGAATTCAAATCCTTTAGACTTAATACACACTGACATTTGTGATATGAAGTCAATACCATCTCGCGGTGGGAAAAAGTATTTCATAACTTTTATTGACGATTGCACTCGATATTGTTATGTTTACTTGCTAAACAGTAAGGATGAAGCAATAGAAGCATTTAAGCAATATAAGAATGAAGTCGAAAATCAACTAAATAAAAAGATAAAAATGATTAGAAGTGATAGGGGTGGAGAATACGAATCTCCTTTTGCAGAGATATGTTTAGAATATGGAATTATTCATCAAACCACTGCCCCCTATACGCCACAATCCAATGGAGTTGCGGAAAGGAAAAATCGGACATTGAAAGAAATGATGAATGCTTTACTAATAAGTTCTGGTTTACCGCTGAGCTTGTGGGGGGAAGCTATCCTTACAGCTAACCGAATACTCAACAGAGTGCCCCACAGCAAAACACAATCCATTCCATATGAACTATGGAAAGGAAGAAAACCCAACTTGAAATATTTCAAAGTGTGGGGGTGTTTAGCAAAAGTACAAGTTCCTTTACCTAAAAGGGTAAAAATCGGACCAAAAACTGTGGATTGTGTTTTTATTGGATATGCTACAAACAGCAAAGCTTGTCGGTTTTTGGTTCACAAATCCGACAATCCCGAAATTCATGTTAATACGGTAATTGAATCAGATAATGCTGAATTCTTTGAAAATATTTATCCGTATAAAATTGAATGTGAGTCGTCAAGTGAAAGATCTAAACGACCGCGGGAAGAACCAAAGGAAAGTACATCAAGTGAAAAGGATCCAAGGCGTAGCAAACGTCAAAGGACATCTACTTCCTTTGGACCAGATTTTGTGACATTCTTGCTTGAAAATGAGCCTCAAACATTTAAAGCAGCGATGTCTTCTTCTGATTCAGCATTTTGGAAAGAGGCAGTCAATAGTGAGATTCAATCAATCTTAGATAACCACACATGGGAAGTGGTTGATCTTCCTCCTGGAAACAAGCCTTTAGGTTCTAAATGGATTTTTAAAAGGAAAATGAAAGCTGATGGCACTATTGACAAATATAAGGCAAGACTTGTAGTCAAAGGTTATAGACAAAAAGAAGGCCTTGATTATTTTGACACATACTCGCCTGTAACAAGAATAACGTCCATTCGGGTGTTAGTGGCTCTGGCAGCCGTGTATGGTCTTGAAATTCACCAAATGGATGTTAAAACAGCTTTCTTAAATGGTGATTTGGAAGAAGAAATTTACATGGAACAACCCGAGGGTTTTGTGGTTCCTGGTAAAGAAAAGAAAGTCTGCAAACTTGTAAAGTCGCTTTATGGACTTAAACAAGCACCCAAACAATGGCATGCTAAATTTGACCAAACCATGTTGGCAAATGGCTTTAAAATCAATGAGTGTGATAAATGTGTTTACATTAAAAACACTCCAGGTCACGAAGTCATTGTTTGTTTGTATGTTGATGACATGCTGATAATGAGCAAAGAAATGGCAGATATAAATGCTACAAAGCGCATGCTGGCTAGCAAATTTGATATGAAAGACTTAGGAGTTGCTGATGTAATCTTAGGAGTCAGAATTCATAGAACTCCACAAGGTATAGCATTATCACAGTCTCACTACATAGAGAAAGTACTTGACAAGTTCAAGTACTTGGATTTCAAGATTGCCAGAACTCCAATTGATGTGAGTTACGCACTTCAAAAGAATGAAGGTGAAAGTAAATCACAAGGGGACTATGCGAGAGTGTTGGGAAGTCTGATGTATATCATGAATTGTACACGACCAGATATAGCATGTGCCATTAGCAAACTGAGTCGGTTTACAAGTAATCCCAATTACACACATTGGATGGCAATGAAACGAGTTTTGGGGTATCTGAAACATACTCAAGACTATGCTTTGCATTATAATAAATATCCCGAAGTGATTGAGGGATATAGTGATGCAAATTGGATCACTGGATCGTCTGAAGTTAAATCCACGAGTGGGTATGTTTTCACAATTGGGAGTGGAGCAGTGTCTTGGAAATCATCCAAACAGACTTGCATCGCCCGTTCAACTATGGAATCTGAATTCATAGCTTTAGACAAGGCCGGTGAAGAAGCTGAATGGCTCCGGAATTTCTTAGAAGATATTCCATTCTGGCCCAAACCTTTGGCTCCTATATGTATACATTGTGACAGTCAAGCAGCAATAGGAAGGGCAGGGAGCGTAATGTATAACGGAAAATCTCGTCACATACGACGAAGACACAATACCGTTAGACAACTCCTCTCTAGTGGCGTTATCACGATTGACTATGTAAAGTCAAGAGATAACGTAGCGGATCCGCTTACAAAAGGCTTATCTAGAGAGGGAGTTAGTAGATCATCAATGGGAATGGGGTTAAGGCCGAGGACAAGTCATCATGGCGGTAACTCTACCTAGCAGACTGGAGATCCCAAGAACTAGGTTCAAAGAGATCAAACAAAGTTATGACTGACGGTTCAACATTGTCAAACAACTCAACCCATTCTCGGATGAAGACAATGTTCAGAAATAAGGATAAAACTTTATGGCTTGTTAATGAGTTAATAAAGCATTAAGATTTTTAATGATTATCTAAATCTGGCAGTGTATGACCAGATAATGTGGCTATAAGACCACATGTTTAGAAATCACCTATGTGAGTGTTAAGTGTAAGCCGCTTTAAAAGGGAATGATAGTGAAGGCCCATTCTCTATGCACTCATGAAACCAGGCGGTGTTCATGGCTGAAACGAACACAACCGTGAGAACCATAAATGGTTGAAGGTTGATTGTGTGATTTATGTTGTCTAGGTATACAACAAAGTTCGACGGTTCAAAGATATCAAATCTACCGATTGATCGAGTATATCCGATGTAAGTTCACTACGGAAAGTTCAAAGGGAAACCTACTTATCCAGATGCAGTCAATCTTCGCTTGTATATCACACTTGTCCGCGCATTCTTTTATATTATGGCCATTCCCCATTCATGTGGGGGATTGTTGGGTTTTTTGATATTGGTGAATGGGAAATGATGGGATGAAAAGTGAAGGGAATATAAAAGGTCCCTTTTTTGCTTTGGGAAATGTAAAAGGTTCCTTGTGCTTTGGTTAAAGCATCTGTCCCACATAGGGAAAAGAGAGAAAAAGAGAGGTGTACATATTACATTACACCTTCTCTAGTTGCTAAAAGGGTTGAGGGGGAAAGGACCCCACGCGCCGTCGTCGTCGCTCGCTCGGCTCGGCTTCGGCTTTGGCTTTGGCTTTGGCTTTGGCTTTGGATTTGGATTTGGATTTGGTCAAATGATCTGATTGATTGATAATCTTTTTGGACCAAAATTCTTTTAAATTTTAATTTAATTATTTATTAATTAATTAATTATTTCCAGATTCTGACCCGTTAGTGACCCGGATCCGCGTGTCTGACCCGCGACCCGTTTCTCCCCGGATTAATTTAAATTTCCCTCCGTTTTTTTTAAAAAACGTACATTTTCTGAAAGGTTGCAACCCTTTCTGAAAAGGTGCAAACCTTTTCCCAACCAGTGCGTTAATGGCTATAAATTCCAGTTAATATTCAGATTATTACTTACGAATTTTTCTGAAATCCTCTATTCTTCTACTCTTCTTACAAGTTTTTCCTTTTCTGTGTGATATACTGCCATTGAGTGGTTCGCCGCTACCAGAATTTGGAGTACTACTATTTTGGTAAGATAATCGTTCTATCCTGGGAGGGGATATTCCATCAACCTCGAGTACTGTGAGGGGAATAATTTCCTTAAGGACACACTTTGAACTAAGTGGGCTCGATTATGTTCTGAATATATTTTTTTTTCTAACACTGTTTCTGTTCATTTGTCCATTTTCTGTAATTTACTGGTTTATAGTTTTTTACAGATTGTGCAATCTGCTTTTACTAAGTGTTTTACAGATTCAGAAACTTTATTTAGACTTATACAGATTATTTTTAAAGAACAATTGTGTCTGATATAGAACTATCTATCAGTTCCTGATATCAGAAACCTTTGTTTGTGAATCAGGGAGGACCTGCTCCTACACTAATCAAAGCTGAGATGCCATGCTCAGCTGCTCGAAGAAGCAATCTTTCTCACAAAGATCGTGTCTTGTTGAAGACCGTGGAGGGGTAATTTTTTTCTCTGTTATTGTTACGCATTTAATTCAAAATCATGTGCTAACATTGTGGTTCAATTCCTCTGTGTCTTACTGTCCATCTTTCGGTATCCCCCATTTACTGCTTTATTGCCTTTCTGTTAGATGTCTGGATGTCTCTGTCATTTAGACCACAATATAAAACTTCATTTGCTGTGTCGTTACTGGACCATGAGACTGGTTTATGTGTGTACTATGATTGCAGAGGTCAGAGAGAAGATGTTGTGATAACAATCAGGTTACTTGAATGAAAAACAAGAAAATAGCGCTGAAGCGAGAAATACGAAGTTTAAAGACTAGAAAGACGAAATTTGAGAAATAAATTTCCCAATCTCAAAAGTTGTTACTAATAATCCTATTTGGTTGTAGTAGACCTAATTAGTGGATTATGGCTAATCATGTTTACCAGCAGATTCAATTCAAGAATTTAGATGTAAGTGATCTAGCCCCTTAATTGACTAATTAAAGACTATAATTAGTATAAGACTAATTACCTTCTTCAATTAATCGAATAGGACCATAGATATCAAGCAAAAAATTAATCTTATCTCTTAAAAGAAATCGTATACAAAGGTGTAAAGAAAAGAACTCCCAATAATATTGATAACAATGTTGTTTTAAAAAGAACAAAGTCCACCCCCATATATGGGGGTAAATATTGTTCAACCCTGTCCCAAATAACATGGGGTTCGAATCCTACTTTTATGGAAATAATAGGTAGTGAAATCTAGCTAGTAAACTTTACTCTAGAAAACTTTTGAACTAGGAGAGCATGTTAATATCGCACTTCTGGTCAAAACTACCTAACAAAAGTAAGGAAAAAAGTGCCAAATTTGCACTAAAAACTGAAACAGCCCATTTTTTGGCGTGGTTTGCCAGTCCTTTTGGGCATGATTCTCAGCCCATTTTGGGCAGATTTTTCAGCTCTTCTGGGGCTCCATGTGGGCCCCAATTTACTCTTCTTGGGCTTGGACCTGCACCATGAAATATGTGTAGCTCTTAGCCATTCTTTGCCACAATATGTTGACTAATTTTTGGGCTCTTCTTCCATGATAAGCATCTTCTTTGTCCTTGCTGATGGAGCTATCATGTTGATACGTTCTTAGTCTGGATGTTAGTATGAATGAAGTCCTGTCTCTCTTTGTGTGTGTGTGATTAAGTAAGGATCGTGTAGTTCTTGTTTTTGGAATTTCTATTATTAGAGTAATGGTAATTCTATTACGGCATTATTCAAAAAAAAAAAAAAAAAAGAACCTCTCTAGCTCCCAAGGTAGGGATTAGATCTGCGTACACTCTACCCTCCCCTGACCCCACTTTCGTGGGATTGCACTGGTTATGTTGTTGTCGTTGTATTGAAGCTACTAACTGATATAGATTTGCAGTATACTCAACCAGCCAACTATAAAGAAATTTGATCTCCTCAAAGGTCAACTGCTAGATTCAGGGATAACTAGGGCAGACACCCTAAAGGTCTGTCCTCCCATATCAGGGATACATCTCTCTTTGTTATTTTCTTTTTCAAATTTTCCTTGTCTGCCATGGAGATTTGACATGCTTTTCTCTTCACTCCAGGGTGTTGTCTCCTTGATATTTGACAAGGCTCTACTAGAATCAACCTCCTGCTCGATGTATGCCCAACTGTGTTCTGATCTCAATGAAAAGCTGCCTCCATTTCCTTCTGACAAACCTGGTGGCAATGAGATCACGTTCAAGCAGGTTCTATTGAATAACTGTCAGGAGGTGTTTGAAGGTGCTGACAAATTTCGAGAAGAGGCGAGGCAAATGACAGCCCCTGAGCCGGAGTCGGAACGTAAGGACAAAGAAAGGCTGATCAAAATTCGCACGCTTGGCAATATTAAGCTTATTGGAGAGCTTTGGAAGCAAAAGATGGTCCCTGAAAGAATTGTTCATGAGATCGTTCTGGTTGTTAATTGCTTCCTTTTCCTCAGGTCTTTTTGTTTCTTTAATGCGTTAAACTGTACTAATGATTGTCTTTGCTGGTTTTGTTCACAGAAACTATTAGGACAAGATCTTAAAAGTTGTCTCGAAGAAGAGAATGTTGAAGCCATTTGTCAAATTTTCCATACCATTGGCAAGCAGCTTGATGAGAACCAAAAATCAAGGCCCTTCAACGATGCGTACTTTAACCGGTTGAAAGAACTATCAACAAACCCTCAGTTGTATCCACGACTAAGGTTTATGCTCCGTGATGTGCTTGATTTACGTTCCAATTACTGGGTCCCTAGGCGGGAAGAGGTAACATATCATTACAACAACAACAACAATATACCCAGTGAAATCTCATAATGTGGGGTCTGGGGAGGGTAGAGTGTATGCAGACCTTACCCTTATCTCGGAAGATAGGAAGGCTGTTTCCGAAAGACCCTCGTCTTAAAAGAAAACATGACGAGAAAAGGTCAGATAAGCACAAGCAGTTCAAAGCAATAAGAAAATGAAACTAACGAAAGCAAAAAAGTTATGATAAAGCAATCTGAGAAAAAGAAGCCGTAGCTATGAAGTACAAGAAACAATATATGGTAGCAAGAATCAAAGGATAATAGACTATAGATCAAAACTGCGAGTACTTGTACGAAGGGATACGTCGGACTACATACTAGCCTTTTATCCTAATCGGAGTCCTCCATAGCCTCCTATCTAAAGTCATGTCCTCGGTAAGCCGTAACTGCGCCATGTCCTGTCTAAGTACCTCTCCCCAATACTTTGTCCTACATTTACTTCTCCTGAAATCGTCCATAGCCAACCTCTCACACCTCTGCACTGGGGCATCTGTGTCTCTCCGCGTCACATGCCCAAACTATCTCAGCCTCACTTCTCGCATCTTGTCCTCCATCGATGCCACCCCCACCTTATCTCTGATACCTTCATTCCTAGTGTGTCCACCCATCCATCGCAACACTCTCATTTCCGCAACTTTCATCTTTTGGACGTGAGAGTTCTTGACTGCCCAACACTCTGCTCCGTACAACAAAGTCGGTCTCACAACAACTTTGTAAAACCTGCCTTTCAGTTTTGGTGACACGTTCTTATCACACAATAGAGGTAACACATCATTCTAACTTGTATTTGTTGCCTTCTCCTTACCAGTATTATCAATAGGGAAGAGGGTAAAAACTATCCCTCTACTTTGGAAAAAGGGCTAAAAATATTCTCCGAACTTATTTTGGGTTAAAAATACCCTTCCCGTTATGAAACTGTTCAAACATACCCCTCTGTTAACAGAAATATCCCTTCCCCCAAAAAAATCATTTTTTGACCCGACCTAAACTTAACCCGGCCCAAATAAAATAATAACACCTTAGTCCACCAAACAGGACTTAAACGTTCAAATCCATTTCACCAACATTACAGAGAGAGAGAGAACACTAGAGAGAGAAAAAAAATGACGGTTCCCATCTTTCTATTAGGGTTCCGCCGATTTGCCCTATTACAACACTATAAAGGTATGATTCTTAACTACCCACCTTCTATTAAGTGTATTTCTCTTCATTTGTTGTAAGTTTTTGAAGTTTTGATGAGTTGGGGTTTTTCCGAAATGGTTCCTGAGTTATTATTCGATTTATTTGCAATTTATCGTCTATTAAATTCAATTGTGTCAAACTTCTATTTTTACACCTTCATCTATTTTGATTTTGTGTTTCTTTACTTGTTCTTCTCTTAATTCCGCTATCACTCCACTATTCCATTATCATCTAAGAGAACCTTTAGCAGGGGCACTAGATTTACGAATAGACCATATAATTTCGGCATTAAAGCTACCCCGCAACCCTGCAAAATGTCGCAAAATAGTTGTTCGTCGCAAATGACGTGCAATTGTGGTTTGGTTGCAAAAAATCTGATATCCACCACTCTCGCAAGAAGATTTTTCAGATGTCCTCATCCAGATGTATGTCCATTTAAAAGTTCCGTTTTTTGCTTCCGGAAAAGGCTCAAATATGCCGTCGAACTATCAGAAATGACTCATTTACGCCACTCGTCAATAGTTTGGCTCATTTATGCCATCGAACTATCGAAATTGGCTCATTTATGCCACATCAATAGTTTGGCTCATTTATGCCATCGCTGTTACCAAAATGACTCAGCCATGCCATTTTTCATTAACGCTAGTTTTACAATACCAGATATGATACGTGACCTCCAACTAGATGGTTGTGGGTGGGTCGTGTGTATGGGTCGAATTTTTTTATTAATTTGGGATTTAAAATTGGGGTGATTTAATTAAACGACGTAAACCTCTAATTGGAGGCCACGTGTTATATTTGGTATTATAAAATCGGCGTTATTGAAAATGGCATGGATGAGTTATTTTGGTAACGGCGATGACATAAATGAGTCAAGCTATTAATGAGTGGCATAAATGAGCCAAACTATTGATGAGTGACATAAATGAGCCATTTCCGATAGTTCGATGACATATTTGAGCCTTTTTTTTTTTTACAGTTTTGGTGAACTGATTTTATATCGATTAATCAATTAATCTATTTTTATGTTTTTATATCGTTGCTAATCTAATTTTGATTGTTGTCGATAGCATTCCTCATGTGGATATTGGGAATGGGAAGACCAAGCTTTCCCGGAGAAAGCTTACATACGAAATTTAGAGGAGTTGTTGAAATACGTCAAGATTGAACGGGACAATTTGAAGATTGAAAAGGAAAATTTGATGATTGAAATGGTCAATTTGAAGAATGAAAGGGATTATTTGTCGGAAGTGGTTGCTACCTTGCAGGCTACTAATGAGTTGGAAACGAACCAAGCCAGGACATTTGAGGAGAAGTATTCTAAGGTGAAATTCAACCTTATGATTTCATGGGCTCTTTTTGTTGGGTTTTTTTTCGCAATGATGACAAAGTGAATTCGAGATGCAGTGTTAGTTTTTGATGAAGCTAATATGTATGTGTAGTAGTTGCAGAACCAATGGTTGTTGTTTTCTCTTGTTTTATCTTGGAGGTGTAGTGAATCTAGTAATTTGGATGTAATGTCTGTAAGGTCCTTGTTTGTAATATATGGATGTGGAGCTCTTTCAATTTTACTGCATATGGTTTCGTTGAACTTTTCTCTTATTTCCCTTTTTTGAGCTTTTCAATTTTAATGCATATGGACTCTTTCAATGTCAAGTGCAACTTATGTTTTTTGCCAGAACATTTCCAGTAGCATGCTTGCTGTAACTACCTCGTATGTTTGTAGAACATGGTAGTAGCAAGTGGTTTAAAATGTTTTTAAGCAAATCAGCAGACATATTCACGGAGAGATGACAAGAAAGTAAAGTAAGTTTTGGCCAACCCTCATTACAGTCATTCTCACATACCTTGATTCAAAAGCCTGAGAACATGAAGACTATCAAAATTGTTCATAACTATGAGATTTTGAAAAGAGAAGCTTGGCATCTAGACTAGAACAAATTACTCCATGAACACTGTCCCTATAAAATACAAAAATAAGATCAAGCCTCTGGTGCTTAGCCAATTTATTAGCAGCATGAACTTCAATATCACATTTTGCATACAAAGTTGACTCATCAATATCACATTAGCTTGAGCTTTCTCACACACATCACACCGAATCTTTTTTTGTGATGACAAAAATAGTTTGTGCTAAGTGATGACAAGAATAGTTTAGGACCAAAAGAAAGATACAAGTGAGGTATAGTTCCCACATCTACAAACTGAAACAAGATACGAAAATAAGCAAATGGCCATAAATAAGTTAATAAAATCACTCTGGTAACATTGCAGATTTAATGCATATGGACTCTTGTCCATTTTGTGCAATCAAGATGGAAATGGAACAGTAGTATACTTGAACCAGATCAGCAGCAAAACTGAACCAAACCAGATCACCAACTGAACCAAAATAGGACACTAAACCAAAACAAATCAGTAGTATACTTGAACCAGATCAACAACCAACCGAATCAAACTGAATCAAAATAGAAGGAAAAAACATTATACTAACAACTTCATATATTAATTGGGCAGCAAATCTAAAAGTTTGTTCATTACATGAGGGATGTCATGTTATAACCCCAAAAAGATGCAACAAAAAGTGATAAAAGGACATCCCATTGCCACAATCAACTACTAAACCATGCAACATAAGTTTGTGCCATCAACGACACTAATTACATCAATGAAAGTTTTAAAGTTTTCACCAAAATACACCAAGTTCCAATTGGTACATCACTCCTTCACTGTTGTGCCTTGCCATTACCCTTCCTTGCCTTAATTTTCTCCACTCTTATCTGCTCTAACTATCTTCCAGTAACAGATACATTACCATTCGATGAGAGACCTTTTGGTGCAGACAACTCACTTGGTTTGCTCAAAACCTCTAGCATCACCAATGAGGCTGATTTGTCTTGATCCAATTAGTGTGGGTTGCTTCTGTCTTTGTTGGAGTCTAGACTTCAACTCTGACACACCTCTTGGCCTCAATGGTAGATCTTCTTCAAGTTCAAGTCCAGGATATTCAAAATCATGATCGCTGCGGGATGGATCATATATGGACCGACTTATTTGAACCCTTGGAGTTGGCATAAACACACCTTGTGTAGCTTGACTTGATGAACTGTTTTGACTAGGTTGTGGAGCTAACAAGGGCAAGTCATCCACTGTTGAGGTCCATCTACAACTCCTTCATCGACTAGTCTCATTTGCCTGTTCATTGGTTGCTTGTCCTTGCTTGGCCTCTTCATCAGTTGTTTGTTCTTGTTTGGTCTCTTTGTTGGCTGCTTGTCCTTCTTACCCGTCAACTGGCCACTCTTAGAAGTGCCTTCACCACTCATTTTGTCCAACTGATAAAAGAAGAAAAAAATCAAAGTGTTAAAAAAATAAAATCACATTCTAAAACAATTGACTACTAATTTAAATAGAAAGATTACCTTTCCACAACCCCTAGCATTATGTCCAATAAGTCCACAAGTTGAACATGTCATAAACCTTCCTCTCCTTGGTGCAACCCACCCAGTTTGCCTTTTAAGTGCTTCATGTTTGTCTCTTTTACTCTTCTCTCTAGGTCTACCAGCCATGTTTACCAAGGGTGGTGGTTCCATTGCTTCTGCTTGATCTATTTTCTAGAACTTTGGTCCTGGAACTGGTTGTAACTTGTGATGATAAGTCAAGAGATATGCTTCTTTTGAGTATCACCGGTGGATCTCCTTCGAGGGATCAAGCTTCTTGTAATACAGTGCCTTGATTATATGAGGAGATGGGTGTCACGCCCAAAACCCACCCTAGGCGTAACAGGCATCCGATGCTATGAACAACACCGAAAGCACCTTATAAAATTAATAAATGCCAAGCCCTTTTTCGATAATCTTTCATTATTTTATTTAACAAGTGATAAATAACTAAATAAAATTTAAGATCGCAATTATGAAACAAAATCAGCGGAAGTCTAATATAGATGAGTATTTATGAACGTGGCAATGCCTCAAAAAGTCATAGGAGACTTCAACATCTACTCACAATATGACACTTGTCTATGGAGCTTCTAAGAGACACAAATGATATTCTAACTTCGGGACGCATCCTGGAAACTTAAACCATAAAACAAGATAGATGGGGTGTCCCACGAACAAGAGTGTGGGCTCACCAATAAGTCTGGAAAGCAGCAAGTTCTCCTACTCCGAGCAAGTTCTCCTACTCCGTACGCGTATCACGAACCTGCTCTTCTTCGTTACCTAACATTCCATTTAAAACAACAATGGTCTGTCTAAGTACTGGGTACTCAGTGAATGCTTAAGGGGCAATAGTTAACAAAACAAGATATGATGAATAAAATCAATAAACTGATATCAATGAAAATAACAGTTCAAACCCAGGAATAAAGTAAGTTAGCAACATTAAAGAGTCATCAGAGAATCCAACAACGAAGAACATATTAACTTAACTCCTTACGATACACCATGTCAAGTATTTCACTTACGAATTCAATATCACCACAAGCCACACACAGGCAACAAAATATCAATTACTCAATACTCCGGCTAAGAAGACACAAAGGCTAATCGTCCTCTGGACTAGCACAGCAACAGATGCACTGGGCGACATGCCTCGGAGGTCAATCATCCTCTGGACCGACACAACAATACTTGTATCGATACGTTAGGATCCACCCGAATGGATTCATATAGCTAATATATCATCTTAATACTAGTTTTTACACATTCACACCTAACTCAGATTTTTATGGGGTATTACAATGGGATTCTAGTGAGGTCCCACACCCTGCAAGTGCACTTCTTATTAGACGAATTGACAATGTGCTTGTCATTCTCTTCACTCACCTCAAACCCATAATCACCATTGAAATGTAAAGTACACCTATTAGCAATCTTCTGAAATTCATTGTACATTTCTATAGATTCTGGACTCCATTCAGTAGCCCAAGTCAACACCTCTTCTTCATTGTTGCTCACCATCTCCATCATCTTTATTCTTATTTCCTCAAGCATCCCAAAAATAGCTTTGTGTCTAGGTACCAATATCCAGGAGTTAGAATGATTCAACCAAAATATTTTCCACTTTCTGGTTCTTGCAACTGTGTCAAAGAAAGTCCTACACCAAGTTTCTATTTGGTAGTCCAACAAGTGGTCTTTGGCTTCTTCTGACAAATCACCCAATGTCTTTAGATGTTCATCCAACTCCTCTTTATAGGTGCTCCATGCACACCACCAAAGAACCTTAGTCATTTGTTTTTTGGTTTTCTTCCCTTTCTTTCTCCAATTAGCTTCTATGTGTTTCACACAAAACCTATGCAAAGCAGCAGGTAGAGCTTGTTGGATTGCTTCAATTAGTCCCTGATTAAGAATCACAATTGAAAAAAATTAAATCATATTTAAAATAAAACAGTGAATGAAACAGTGCACTGTTCAGCCAAAACAGTGAATTGAAGCAGTTCACTTCTCAGCAAAACAGTCACTGTTTTAGTCATTAAAAAAAAAAAAAGTAAAATAAATATTTACCTTTTGCATGTCTGAGATTAATGTTATCCCTTCTCCATTGTTGAGGTTCAGAGATTTGCCGAGCAATTCCATGAACCAAAGCCAAGTAGCTTTGGTTTCTTTGTCCACAACAACCCAAGTAATGGGATAAAAGTGGTTCATTGAGTCTTGAGCAACACCAGTTAACATTTGACCTTTCACTTTACTTTTCAGAAAGGTCCCATCCAAGTCAATAAAGGGTCTCAGTCCTGCCCTAAACCCCTTCTTCAGAGCATCAAAACAAATGTACATCCTCAAAAATCTTCTTTTGCCTTCCGCAAGTGTAGCTTTTGAAACCTTGAGGATGATATCACTTCCAGGATTACTCTCCTTCAAGGCATTTACATATCCAACAAGCTTTTTGTAATCATCAACGAAAATACCTTCCAAAAGCATTCTTTTGGCTCTCTTAGCCTTACCAAAGGAAGCATTAATGTTAAAGTTTTAAGATCAACTCTCATATCTTTAATCTTATATTTGGGGTTACGTTGCGCATTTTCCTTGAAGTAGTATACAATTGTTGTTGCCTTAGCACTATGGTTTTCAAAGGAGGTAACACATCATTCTACCTTGTATTTGTTGCCTTCTGTTTGATTGTTTTCCAGCAACATTTGTTTGTTTATTAACACCCTATTTGGATGGTCCTTCCCCATGGAAGTCGAGCATTAGATTTTCTCCATGTTTACTGATGGGAGAGGTTTTTAATTTGGAGTGGGGATCCGACGAGTTATGGGACGGGTACAGGTATTTTTATGTTGGGTTGGTTCTTCCTCTCAGATGATGCCATGTGGCGTCTCCATCAAACTAAGGGTATATTTAGAACTTTACCGGACGGTAGGGGTATGTATGGCGAAAAAGTATAACGAGGAATTAAGTTCAACAATAAAATAAAGCAGAGGGGCATATTTGACCCTTTTCCGTATAAATTTTACAATCATATTATTTATCTCATATTATTGTACTAGGATTGTTTATGCTGTGGATAATTATGCAGTTGTAATACAAAAAATATTATGCGTACATTCCGTATTTTAGTAAAACTTTTATATTTGTATTGTCAATACACGTTTTATTTCGCGTCTACAAAAGTTTCTTTATAACTTAATAGTAGTATTCATTTAATACATCTACAAAGATTTCATGGAATTGCCATACGGAGGTTATCGTTTCTTATATGGTCAACCAAGTGCAACATTACTTATACCAATACGAGTATATTTACTTTAAGGTCACTCCTATCAAACACCAAGAGGTTATTTGGTTAAGCTTATAAATCAGTCAAATTAGCTTCTACTCCTTCCGTCCCAATTCATGTGACATTCTTTTTTTTTCGGTCAATCTAAAAAAAAAAAATGAAATCTTTCTATGTTACTTAACAATTTAACTTTAAATAGGTTATTATTAATAAGATGATATATATATATATATATATATATATATATATATATATTTCAGACCACAAATTTTATAAATCTTTTTTTATTTCTTTAATTTTGTACTCAAGACAGAGGGAGTAATACTTTTTGACTTATTTCCGTGTTTGATAAACTCAAAATTACTTATAACTAGTAAGTAGATCACCTTCTACTTCAACACCTAAATGTATTTTTTATACTTATCCGCTAATTTTAATCAGCTAATTCAAACTTGCTATACATTAATTACGGGTGAAGTGATTAAATGACCCTCTATAAATTAATTTTGTAAAGACCCCTTTTAACTAATTTCTTTTTATTTTACACCTAATTTTTTTTTATTTGGAGTGGGGTGGGGTGTGTGGGGGGGGGGGGGGGCTTTCCGCGTTTCTTCTCTATTTATGAGCAAGCTACTCCCGCCAATTCCCAATAAAGTAATGGAGATAGTGAGATCAGAGCAACTCAGATGAAATGCATGTCCAACCGCTAGTTTCATGTTATGTGTTGCATATCCCAACGCCTACTAAAGTGCCAATAGCCCATTTCATAAACAAGCTACTCCCGCCAATTCCCAATAGAGAAATGGAGAGAGTGAGATCAGAGCAAGCAAAGAGAAACTCAGATGAATCCCTTAAACTCTCTGTCGCAATGGCGATCGTCCAATCAAAACTCCTCCATAAACCTCCACCGCCACCTCAGCCTTCTTACTCCGATGATGCTCTTAAATATAAACGAAAAGTTCGATATCACTTTCCTTTGGTTTGATACATATTTAATGGAAACAAATCAGCTTTCATATAATGAATGATGATTGGTTTGTTATACTCCGATCTTCCCATTTTATGCAACACTATTGGATTGGGTTTGAGTTTCAGATGTTAATTTGACTTGAACGAATTTGAATTCTTAAAGCAGTGCCAAATTGTAAAATGAATTTGAGTTCTTGAAAGTTATGAAAGTTGTATAAAAGATGCTATTGGTAGAATGGTGTCGAACGTTTTTGGACATTTCAAAATAAGTGGAGTATCATAAATTTGGACCGAGGGGAGTAATATTTGCCATTAAACTATCTGCTTAGTGTAGAAAGACACCTTGATTTTCTTTTTTCCAGCAGAGCCTAAAAAATGGTTGTTCTCACACGGCATAGATTATGTAAAATGCTTCTAATTATTTTGGATGGATGCTGAACGATTTGTAAATAAATTATTTATCTTTGATGGAATCAACTTTTGTTAACATGATTTCAAAGAGCTTCATTGAATCTAATTCTTATTAGTTCAAAATAATATGTATGGCATTGAATAGTTAGAAGCAAAGACCATTGAAGTCACAAGAGGGACAGACCCTTACCATTGGACTGTTAGTTTAGTTGGATCATGAGTTTGAAGTTCAGAGCAATTTAAAGTGGTTTTTGCTCTTGGACAGCATCATTTTTAATATTAAATTCCTCGATGTAACTTACTTATATTTCCTTCCACATAGCTTCTTAACTCTTGATTCCGTAATGCATATGTTTCAGAAAATCTTGATTCCGTAATGCATATGTTTCAGAAAATCATCACTTTGACACTGCTGTCCAGTTCTATAATCAACACCTGATGCGTAAGATCGGAAATGAGGCTTTTGTTGGCCTGCGTCTAATATCTGCGGTTTCTCAAAGAATATCTGTAGTGGCAGAAAGTTTGCTTTTCATGGATCCATTTGATGAAGCCTATCCAAGTATGCATAACTGTATGTACATAATGTAAGTCCCACCAGCTTGTATATAGTCTATAAACACGTGTTTATCTGGCTTAATTGTTCTTTTATGCTTTTGTTTTTAACTTTTTTAGCACATAATAGACGGCCGCAGAAGGGGACGGGAAGGGAGAAGGGGGCAGGGGGAGTCAAACCCACACATATTGTGTGGGAGATTCCCACTGGTACCTCTAGGCTATAAGCCTTGAGTTTGTGCGTCATGTTTGGTAAATGCCGTTTTCCTTCACTCCTTGAAATATGTTTCTTTGCTGGTGATAATGGATGTACATTATCCTAATATAAAGCTCAAAATGGTTGAATCTGTATGTGGTATAATCATCTTTTCCTTCTAGTATCCTCTAGTGGAGTGATTGCTACTGTATTTTGAGGTCGTCTTGGCAATCTTATTTTTTGTAAATGGTGGTTTAGCCGCAGGATTACTTGGTGCGTGCTCCCTAGTATTTGCTTTTTACTGCATCCATATTTTGCTTTCTTTTTATTTTTCATTTGTTTTTATATTTCGGAAAAGGGCCAAATATACCCCTGTACTATGAGAAAAGGGTCAAATATACCCTTCGTTATACTTTGGGGCCAAATATACCCCTGCTGTTATACTTTAGGGTCAAATATACCCTCATCCGTTAAAGTTGTCCAAGATAGACATCCGATCCTACGTGGCTGCCACATATTTGATGATGTGGATGCCACGTGGCATGCCACCTCAACACCCTAACCCATTTTACCCCTCTCTATTTATTTTTCCACCACTATAATTTTCTTCCCCTCCACCGCCATTGGCACTTACCGCCACCACGACCGCGCCCTCCGGGATTATTATTCCTTCCTCCAATTTACTACTTCCCATGCTTGATTTCCCCCTCATCGTCACTACCCACAAGCAAATTGGAAACAAACTTAAAAGGATTCCACAAAATTATGTCAATCCAATCTAGTTTATGTTCAGGAATGAACATTTATTTATTTCAAATGAAGTACTTAGTAGTAATTGTTATTGCTATGCACTGTCTTCGATAATTTGAGTTGCTTTTGATACCCGTGACTCCATCAATCAACAGGTACTATGTGTTGGGAATAAAATAGAGCCGCAAAAATAATATTCACGGTATTAGTAATAAATGCGGAACACTAAGTTATGGTTAAATCAGCAAGAATAAAATGCAGCAATAATGACACCAAGATTTTACGTGGAAACCCTTCTGAATAAGGGAAAAACCACGGCCAAGAGGAGCAGCTGATATCACTATAGTAAGAAATTTTACACTGTGTAGTCACGAGTATAAATACTCCAAAGACCACTACACACTCAAAAAGAAAAACACTCTTTTGATTTTTCCCACCTCACTACAATATCACTCACACTCTATTTTTCTTCACAGACTATTTTCTTACAGTCTATGGAATACCTCACTTTGCTCTCACTCAGATGTATTGTCTGAGATTTTGGTGTGTTACAAATGAACCATAAGCTGCCTACTTATAGGAATGAATTTCCTATGGTGAGGTAAGCGCTTACATCACGATTATGATGAGGTAAGCGCTTACATCATGAAAATGTGAACAAAGAAATTGGCTTGTTAGCCAAGTCCACAATTGTTGCCAATGTATAATTTGTCAAAGGAAGAAAATCTTCCTTCCTTAAAATATAGGATAGGGGACTGGACCCCACAAATCTCCCCCTCCAGTCTCATTCACCTGAAGGAGGGTACACTGACTTCTAATTTGAGTGCATGCCGACAAGTTCTTTGCACGATTCGAACTTGTCTCTCGGTACCGCCTTGGTCAGCATATCTGCAGGATTTTCATTCGTGTGAATCTTCTTGACTTGGAACAATTCGCTTTCCAATTGCTCACGAATCCAATGATATCTGACATCGATGTGTTTTGTTCTCGCATGGTACATGGAGTTCTTGCTCAAGTCTATTGCACTTTGACTGTCACAATAGACAACATACTCCATTTGCTGCAATCCGAGTTCTTGAAGGAATCTCTTGAGCCATATCATCTCTTTGCCAGCTTCAGTAGCCGCAATATACTCCGCTTCCGTTGTAGACAGTGCGACACACTTCTGCAACTTCGACTGCCATGATATAGCTCCCCCTGAAAAAGTAAACAAATATCCAGTAGTGGATTTTCTGTTATCAAGGTCACCTGCCATATCAGAATCTGTATAGCCCTTCAAAATTGGATTTGATCCTCCAAAACACAAGCATTCATCTGAGCTTCCTCTTAGATACCTGAGTATCGACTTCACAGCTTCCCAATGCTCTTTCCCTGGATTTTCGAGAAATCTGCTAACAACACCGACTGCATGAGCAATATCTGGTCGAGTGCATACCATTGCATACATTAAACTTCCGACGGCAGAGGAATAAGGAATCTTGGCCATTCTCTCTTTTTCCTCTGTTGTTGTAGGACACATCATTTTGCTCAATTTCAGATGACCAGGAAGAGGTGTGCTAACCCACTTAGCACTCTTCATATTGAAGCGCTCTAGTACACGTTCTATGTACTTTTTCTGCGACAAATAAAGCTTCTTTTCATCTCTCGAACGAGTAATTCTCATGCCCAAAATCTGCTTAGCATGACCCAAGTCTTTCATTGCAAAAGACTTACTCAATTGTTTCTTCAACTCGTCAATCCTGGAAGCATTTTTGCCTACAATCAACATATCATCCACATATAGCAGAAGGATGATAAAGTCATCATCAGAAAATCTTTGTACAAACACACAGTGATCTGAAGAAGTCTTCTTGTAGCCTTGCTCCCCCATAACAGACTCAAACTTCTTGTACCACTGTCTGGGAGCTTGCTTCAATCCATATAGACTCTTCTTGAGTTTGCATACAAGATTTTCTTTACCTTTTGCCTTGAAGCCCTCAGGTTGTTCCATATAAATCTCCTCTTCTAAGTCACCGTGAAGAAAAACAGTCTTCACATCCATATGCTCAATCTCCAAATCAAGACTAGCAGTCAAACCAAGAATTGTTCGAATGGAGGACATTTTCACGACAGGAGAAAAGATTTCGTCAAAGTCAATACCTTTCCTTTGACCAAATCCCTTAACATTCAATCTAGCTTTGTATCTGGGCTTCAAGCTGTGTTCTTCGGCTTTAACTTTGAACACCCACTTGTTTTTCAAAGCTCTCATGCCCTTAGGCAATTTTACCAACTCATAAGTATGGTTCTCACGCAGAGATTTCATCTCATCTTGCATGGCTTCAATCCATTGATCCTTGTGCTCATCTTTCATGGCCTCCTCATAACATTCAGGTTCTCCCCCATCAGTGAGTAATACATACTCATTAGGTGAATAACGGGAAGAAGGAACATACTGTCTAGTAGACCTTCTAAGTGGAATATCTGACTCATCCACAACTTCATGAGTATGAGCATCTACCTCATCAATAGCAGCATCGTTATCATCATCAACATGCTGATCTGGAACATGATTCTGGGCATCACCATCGTCATCGAGCCCACCAACGTCATCAACATTTGTATGAGGAACTTGATCAAGATTAACTAAACCTTCAGAACTTGAATATTTTATCTTCTCCGCTTTGTTAATATCTTCAATGGTTTGATCCTCCATGAAGATAACATCACGGCTTCTCACGACCTTCTTCTCAGTTGGATCATATAGCCTGTAACCAAACTCATCAAGGCCATAACCAATGAAGATGCACTGCCTTGTCTTGGCAGTTAATTTTTACTTCTCATCTTTAGGCACATGTACAAAAGCTTTGCAACCAAACACTTTTAAGTGGTCATAGGAAACATCCTTGCCATACCAGACTCTGTTTGGAACATCACTTTGCAAAGCAACCGCAGGGGATAGATTAATAACATGTGCGGCGGTCAACAATGCCTCACCCCAAAAGGAATTCGGCAACTTTGCTTCAGAAAGCAAACATCTGACTCTTTCCATCAAGGTCCTGTTCATCCTCTCTGCTAAACCATTAAGCTGAGGAGCCTTAGGAGGAGTCTTCTGGTGTCTGATACCCTGTTGCTTGCAGTATTCGTCAAACGATCCACAATATTCACCACCGTTATCAGTACGAATACACTTCAGCTTCTTTCCAGTTTCTCTTTCAACTGAGGCCTGAAACTGCTTAAAGACACCCAACACTTGGTCTTTAGTCTTTAAGACGTAGACCCAAAGTTTCCTTGAGCAATCATCAATAAATGTAGTAAAATAAAGTGCATCACCCAAAGTCCTTGCCTTCATTGGACCACATAAATCTGAATGCACCAACTCAAGCAACTCTGTCTTTCTTGAAGGAGGATGAGACTTGAAAGAAACTCTATTTTGTTTTCCAGCCAAGCAGTGCTCACACTTTTCTAATTTAGCACTTTCGAAATTTGACAATAATTTATTTTTGGCCAGAACATTTAGTCCTTTCTCGCTAATGTGGCTAAGCCTCTTATGCCATAACGTTGAAGAGCTATTGCTCTCAAATGCATTCACCATATCAACACAGGTAGAGGCCGTAGTCCAGTATAGACCACAACGCTTTTCGCCACGAGCCACAATCATGGAACCTTTAGTAAGCTTCCACTTTCCAGCACCATTGGTACTGACATATCCCTCATCATCCAAAACACCAACAAAGATCAAGTGCAAACGAACATCAGGTGCATGCTTTACATTGTTTAAAACTAGTTTAGTTCCAGTACTAGTTGTCAAACAAATCGTTCCAACACCAGCCACCCTAGATATAGTCTCATTACCCATACTCAAAGTTCCAAAGTCACCTGGAGTATAGGATGAGAAAAATTCCTTCCTTGATGTCACATGAGATGCGACACCACTCTCCACAACCCAGCTTGACTCATCACAAGCAATGTTTATCAGATCCGCATCAAGGACAGTAACAAGATCTTCTGTAGTGACAGCGGCAACACGATTGCCATCTTCTTTCTTTTCCTCCTTATCTCTATTTTCCTTTTTCAAAATCCGGCAGAACTTCTTTGTGTGTCCTTTTTTCCCGCAATGATAGCAATCAATATCTTTAAGTCTGCTTCTGGATTTGCTTCTATGATGTTCTCTATTTTGAGAACCACGATTCTTGCCTCTCCCCCTAGTGTCAGTCACCAAGACATCTGATGAGGAGGAACCTTGAGATTTTCTTCTCATCTCTTCATTTAAAAGACTGCTCTTGGCAAGATCCATAGAGATCACACCATCCGGAGCAGAATTTGATAATGAAGTTCTAATAATTTCCCAAGAATCTGGTAGGGAACCAAGTAGAAACAAGCCTTGAATTTCTTTATCAAAATTAATGCCCATAGCAGATAACTGGTTCATGATCCCCTGAAAAATATTCAGATGATCTGTCATTGCGGAACCATCGTGGTATTTTAAACTCAGCATTTGCTTTATCAGAAACATCTTGTTGTTACCAATTTTTCGAGCATACAAACTTTCAAGATGCTCCCATAGGGTTCGAGCATGTGTCTCTCCAGAAATATGGTTCAACACATTATCGTCAACCCACTGTCTAATAAAGCCGCAAACCTCCCGATGCAACAAATTCCACTCTTCATCTGATTTATTATCAGGCTTTTTATTTCCAAAGACAGGTTGATGAAAATTCTTGACATAGAGCAAATCTTCCATTTTGCCCTTCCAAATGGCATAATTTACGCCACTCAAAGTAACCATTCTACTAGTGTTGGCTTCCATTGTTTATCACAAATACAAATACTATTTTATTCGAAGACCAAAGTAATTCTTTTCTGATGTGGAAGTTCAGACTGTGCTGCAACCACAGAGCATACTCAGACAGAACCTTGGCTCTGATACCACTTGTTGGGAATAAAATAGACCCGCAAAAATAATATTCACGGTATTAGTAATAAACGCGGAACACTAAGTTATGGTTAAATCAGCAAGAATAAAATGCATCAATAATGACACCAAGATTTTACGTGGAAACCCTTCTGAATAAGGGAAAAACCACGGCCAAGAGGAGCAGCTGATATCACTATAGTAAGAAATTTTACACTGTGTAGTCACGAGTATAAATACTCCAAAGACCACTACACACTCAAAAAGAAAAACACTCTTTTGATTTTTCCCACCTCACTACAATATCACTCACACTCTATTTTTCTTCACAGACTATTTTCTTACAGTCTATGGAATACCTCACTTTGCTCTCACTCAGATGTATTGTCTGAGATTTTGGTGTGTTACAAATGAACCATAAGCTGCCTACTTATAGGAATGAATTTCCTATGGTGAGGTAAGCGCTTACATCACGATTATGATGAGGTAAGCGCTTACATCATGAAAATGTGAACAAAGAAATTGGCTTGTTAGCCAAGTCCACAATTGTTGCCAATGTATAATTTGTCAAAGAAAGAAAATCTTCCTTCCTTAAAATATAGGATAGGGGACTGGACCCCACACTATGCTCTTCCCAATTTCACCTTATTTCTGTTTCATCCGTTTCTAAAGCCCTGTACCATTGAATCTTGTGATTAAACCGATAATTCGACCTACAAGGGAAATGTTAGTTTTTTAATGCGGAGACAACCCCTTTATGATCTTAGGATTTCATAATATTAAGTTACCAGGAGCAAAATGATTTTGAGTGTTCTTCAATTTCAATTAGAAGATCTTTTTCTTTATGTCATTTATATTTCTCTAAATGCAGGTGATTCTGAGATGGCTTGATGTTGAAGATCTAGGTGAAAAGGATCCTGTGATCATGTGCAAACCCCCGTTAGATATAGAGATGGTCATGGTGGCGGTAATGGTGGTGGGGGAAGAAAATTTTAGTGGTGGAAGAACAAATAAAGTGGGGGTAAAATGGGTTAGGGGTGTTGAGGTGACATGCCACGTGTCATCTACCTCATCAAATGTGTGACAACCATGTAGGATCGGATGTCCATCTTGGACAACTTTAACGGATGAGGGGTATATTTGGCTTCAAAGTATAATGACAGGGGTATATATAGCCCCAAAGTATAACGAATGGTATATTTGACCCTTTGCTCATAGTACGGGGTATATTTGACCCTTTTCTGTTTATATTTTAGTTTTCATGAATTTTCCTGAACCTGCAACAATAAAAGGAAATAAAAATACTTTTTACTTAATATATATTCTCAATTGCAGGATTCAGCTTATCGAAGTTCTGGTTTCAGATTATTTGCTAACCTGGTCAAACGCTGGAGATTTTGACATAAGTGAGCTTCTTTTAATCACTTGAATACTATAACACATTTGCTCTCCTTATAACCTATTTCCTCTCCTTCCATCGGGTCCGAGGCAGTTCTGCCTCCTGCTGAGGGAATTTCAAATTGATAGGCAATTGGTCCTAAACATATTGCATGTGAGATATATGCCCACAAGAATAATTAGCAGGCTTCCACAAATGACCTATCTGGTGAAGGATCTTTTTCATACTGTTAATGACGGAAATGGACCTAACTTACCCATACGTTTGGTTTACTCTGTAGGGCTTTTTGAAGAATGGGTTGGATCAATTCTCCACAGAAGAAAAGCACTGGAACTACTGGAGAACAGGAATTCTCTTTATGTACTGTACATAGATCGTGTGATGGGAGTTGTGGCCAAACAAGTGGGACAGTTGCCATTTCTTCAGAAGCTAAACCCACAGATTCTTGAGAACTTGTTTAGCTAAGCACTGACGTGCAGCTTTTCCTTTGTGAAGTGTAAATCGTTGGAATGCACGCATACGCAGCGGAAACAAATAGCCAGGATCGAATTTGCATGTAATATAGACAACACATAATCAAGATATTAATCAAACATAAAATTGATACTTATCTTTTGAAGCATGACCGCTACCAAGAATCGAATCTTCAACCACGAGCACACACCATCCAGTTGATCGTCATCCTTCAGTTCCACAGTCTTCTGCTGTGTTACCCGAATAATACCAGAATTTGTGAAATTTGTGTGGGCGAATTTCTATGGAAAAGGAGTAGAAACTTGTAAAACCCTTAGCCTCCTTATGGAATAAGACTCCTATTTTATAACTACAGGTTTAGGGTTTTCCCCTTTTCCAAAACCTATTGGGTCTTTATTTTTCACCAAGAAATAATATTTCATTTAATTCTTTATTATTCGGGCATAGCAGGGACCGCAAAATTTAATTAACGAGACTTCCTATTATGGAATTAATTCAAGAAATCTAAATTAATCCTACCATAATAAATTACGAATTATTCCAGTAAAAAATCGTAACTGCACTCCTCAGTTCAATTTCGAAATCATACGTTAAAACTTATTTAATTCCCCATATTAAGATTACAGATACCAATCAATTAAATTAAATTACTGACAATTTAATTCATTGACTAATTGAATCTTTTATATTTCTGCTTAACTTACATCATGTGACGGATACAAAATCCACCTGCAGGGTTTTCACATGAGACTTATAAGCATTCATAAAGGAGTATCATCAATCTCAAAGTCAAGACATGGATTCTATTAACTAATTAATTATTATTTCACAAATGTAATTTACCATTATCCAATTCACCAGGAATACATAGACCCGCAATTGAGTCGTACCTTTTAATAAATCAAAATAATGAACAAATCACATTGATCATAATAATTATATCAAGATTAAGAGTATAAGTACATTTAATGAAATAGAGAATTTGTTTTATATAGTTAGTACAAAAACACTTATCTCTACTTGGTCCGTTCAATACATACAAAATGTACTAGCACAAGAAGACGAAACCATACCGTTCTCATAATGAAGATACATTATATTAATCTTAGGCTACAATCATACCGATGGCTTTGTCCAATTTCCATCTTAGATTGTGAACATAAATTTTATACTTATAAGAACCGACGATTTAATCTTCCATGTATAAGTTAAACTCTATACACTAAATCATCTACTATATAAGTAAATGACACACATACTGGTACATGATCTATTTAATTCTTTATTAAACAATGAATAAATAATTGTTCTATAATAAATATTATATCCAAACACATGGTTAATAGTATATATCCCAACAATCTCCCACTTAGACTTTTAACCATGACAATTGTTAGAATATACCATGTCTAAACGCATGGTTAATGGTATATACCCCAACATAAGCAACTTGCTTTGAACACAATTCTTCTTTTCATATGCATACAAAATTCAGCTGTGTCATCGCAAAGGCTTTGTTACTTGAAATTCAAGAGTTATCTAATTGATTCCCATAGTATAAAAGATCAAAACTAATCCTTTTCAACTAATTCTAAGTTCACCTTGGAAGTTGAGCTCAATGTTTTCCATAATTTTACTGAATTTCACGATGACTACACTTACCATTTTGTAGTTGTCATTTGTTCTGCATGTTTTTCCACTTTCTCTGTCTATCTCTCTCTCTTTGTGCACCCCTTTCCTCCCTTTCCTGGAGAAAAGAAAGATAAACACATTAAGAAAATTATATACATTTTATTTAATGATTCTTTCTGTCGTTGGTGGGGGTAGCAAGTATCACGTGGAATTAGTTGAAGTGCACGCAAGTTGACTCAAACATCACGGTTATTAAAAAAAATATTATTAATGATTCCTTTGAGTCAATAAGTATTTATGTATTTATATAACTTCTCAACTTCGAGAAAGACAGTACACAAAACCTGTTTAGTATTGTGAAAAGAGAAAGAAGAGAGAAAAACTCTTCTAAATTGATCATTAACAACATACAACATGATTTATCCTTCTATCATCAAGGTTGTACTTGTTCACCATGTAGTGGAATGGACAGGATCTTGACGTCTACTCAGAGGCGGATTCAGGATTTGGAGGTTCCGGGTGCCACACCGTCTAAATAGGATAAACGGGTTGGTTTGGTCAATTTTAGGCTACAGTTCGAGTTATTTATCTTTATTGATTTATATAGACAAATCGATTGAATATGTAGATTTGTTTAGTAATGTTCTCTTTTAGATACTCCTGAGATTAAAGATCTCTAAGCATTCCAATTTTTTTAATTTAGAATAAGAGGCCTTATTCTCTAAAACAGGTAGAAAGAAAAAGATTTTTCACGTTAAAAATTACAACCTATATAAATCATCTAATACTGTTACCTCTATATATTCATACTCTATTACCTTTGTGTGTTGTTGCAGATATATAGTTGAGAAAGAATAAAGAATTACTTTTCAATCCATTTATTTTCAATTAGCGGAAACGTCGGTAAAAATTCAAAATAACCTTTAAATTTAAAAACACTAACATAATCAATATTCATCATTTTTTAAAACTTCAAAACTTATTTAACTATTTAAAATTTGCTATTTAAAATTTTTATTACTACTTGTGTGATGTTTTAAAATTTTTACTCATTAATATTCGTGTGATGTTTTAAAATTTGGTACTCAAGAATATTTGATACGCATACAGCGGGCGTATCAAGAAATTAGTACGTAAAGAAAGAGGAAGAAAAAATGTCAAGAACTAATTATGGCAAAATAGAGTCAATTTGGATTAATATAAAATAGCAAGTAAAAAGATTTTAGAAGAAGACAAAAAATGAACTCTCGCAGCAAGCCAGCAAAAGATCAAGCAAAAATAAGTGTTGCAGACCAGGTTCGAACTCCCGTCAATTTTGTGGCATGTTATGTCATTTGCCAGTGGCAATATCGCCTCATTTGTTATTCCGGGTGGCAAGATCTTTATATACTCTATTTCTTATACATATACACCTATATATACAAAGTTTCATCCGAGGCGTCCGGATGGCATGGCATTCCCACCTTTCCACATAGATTCGCACCTCGTCTACTCTTACTCAGAGTACAACCTTAATGATATCATTGATATGTATATGACCTACACTCAAGCTCATTATTTATTTGTATTAAGCTCAATTAATAGAATATGGAGTAAATAATGTGATTCCCATTCTTTTTGCTTTTCCTCGTTGGCTCCACTTTGGTCGTAGAGTAAAAACGTGGGCCAAAGAATAAAATAGTTTCTGTGTGCCAAAACTGAACTTAGATACGTTTCAAATCATAATTTTTATTCCAATACAGCTACTATTTGCTAGCATATTTGCCTAAAAGCAGAGGCAATGCAACGGAAGCATCTTACTATACCATTTTTTGACAATACAAGAGAGAAGTTGTACCAAGTATTACAACTTACACGTCAAAAACAACAGCTCTGTCGATGCTTTGAATAAAGCCACCCTTTATCCTAAAGCAAAAAGAAGGATAGATGAACAATCCATTCAGGCTCAAGGTCAAAGATACACTAGTAGAAAACTTAAAAAGGAAAAGGAAAAACTAAAAACAGCTCAACATTATATTGTCCTAATAAGCTGCCTCTTTTTTCTTTTTCTTTTTTCTCCTTTACTATTTTTCTTTTATTTAGTCGTCCAGCAAGTAGGACTTCACCATATTTCTGCTCTAGCATATGGCTCTAGAGCAAGAAGAAACTAAGTGAAAGGAGATAAAACAGAGGTGAATGTTAGATTATGTAAATATTTAGTCAAATATATTTTGTAATCTTCTATTTTAGGATAGCGTATGTTAGAATTAATTAGTCAAATTAGTTCCTAATTTGTAGCCTACAATTATGTTGTAAATGCTGTATATTAACCTATTCAAGAGAGGAGAATAATCAAGGAAAACATTATCTTACATGGTATCAGACTAGGTCTCTCCTAAAACCCTAGCATCCTAACCCTAGCTGCCGACCCCTCTTTCGTTTTCCTCCCCTTCGGCCCTTCCTCCTCCTCTTCTCCATGGCTGACGCGTCAAAGTTGCATCCTGCGACTACAGTCACCAATATCAAATCATGCATTCCTATTGTTCTTGACTATGAAGGAAGCCAATACAATAACTGGGCTACCCTCTTCAAGCTCCATTACCGAGCAAACTTGGTGATCGACCACATCCTACCTCCTGCCTCCCCTACCGTGCCACCACCGGCAACTGCAGCCGAGAAACTTGCTACAAAGGCTCTATGGGAACAGCTAGATGACATTGTTCGGCAATGGATATATGGTACGATATCGAATGATCTTCTCAACACGATCATTCATCAAGAGGACACCGCAGCCGAGGCTTGGAATCACCTTGTTCATCTCTTTTAGGACAACAAATCGGCTAGGGCTCTTGCTCTTGTTGAAAAATTCACCAACACCAAATTGGTGGATTTTCCGAATGTGAAAGCATACTGCACCAGGCTGAAAGTTCTTGCAGACAATCTCGCCAACGTCGGCCACAAAGTTTCCGACGAACGACTTATGCTTCGTCTTCTGCGAGGGTTATCGGAAGAATATAAAACTTTTCGAATGACGGTGCAGCACCGTACTCCTCTCCCATATTTTGACGTTGTCCGGTCGATGCTCGAACTTGAGGAAGACAGCCATGGCGAGGACGCCATTCACGACTCCGTGTAGAATGCTGCTCTCGTTTCCCACAATATTAATCCTCAGAATTTCTCCGGTAATGGGCAGCCCAATAATTCTGAAAATACCTTCAACAATCGAGGAAATTCTCACAATCGTGGAAAGAAGAACAACCGCGGTCGCAGCGGCGGCAACAGCAACAACAACCGCGGTGGCAGCGGGAATGGGCAAAGCAGCGGCGGGGGCAGTCGGAACAATGCCCATGCAAACCAGCCCGCCGCGTCGCAGCAGCAGGGGGCCACTGCCCCGTCGTGGTATTTTCCACCGTGGGCTGCTTGGGGGCCACAACCCCCAACCTACTCTTGTCTTCCAAGCGCCAACCTACTCTATCTAAGTCCAGTGCTAAAGCTGAATACAGAGGGGTTGCTAATGTTGTCTCTGAATCTTGTTGGATTCGTAATCTATTGCTTGAACTCAATTGTCCTATTCGTAAAGCAACTTTGGTCTATTGTGACAATGTGAGTGCCATTTACCTGTCTGGAAATCCGGTACAACATCAACGTACCAAGCATATTGAAATGGACATTCACTTTGTTCGTGAAAAGGTTAGACGTGGAGAGGTTCGTGTCCTACATATTCCGTCCCGTTATCAGATTGCCGACATCTTCACCAAAGGTCTTCCGCGCGTACTATTTGATGATTTTCGGGATAGTCTAACCGTTCATAAACCTCCCGCTTCGACTGCGGGGGTGTGTTAGATTATGTAAATATTTAATCAAATATATTTTGTAATCTTCTATTTTAGGATAGCGTATGTTAGAATTAATTAGTCAAATTAGTTCCTAATTTGTAGCCTACAATTATGTTGTAAATGTTGTATATTAACCTATTCAAGAGAGGAGAATAATCAAGGAAAACATTATCTTACAGTGAACACACTCGAAATGAAGATATATATTTTGCAATAGCCAATGAAGATATAACCTTCAGCATGTAAAGTGTGAACCTGGACAAAATCTACATGACATAAACACATTATCATGTGCCGAACAGAATTCTTCTTTTCATGTGCATTTAAAATGGCATCATCGCAAATGCTTTGTTACTTAAAATTCAAGAGTTATATAATTGATTCCTAGAGTATAAAAGATCAAAACTAATCCTTTTCAACTAAATTCTAAGTTCACCTTGGAAGTTGAGCTCAATGTTTTCCATATTTGTACTGAACTTACACGATGAAAACACTTACCATTTTGGAGTTCTCACTTTGTGCACCCTTCCCTCCCTGTCCTGGAAAACAGTGAAAGATGCTCTTTAAATGCGAAAAGATGAAACAGCATGTAAAGAGTGAACTTGGACAAAATCTACACGACATTAACACATTATCATGTGCCGGAAGCCAGAATAAAATCCTACCATCTCTTTATCCTGAACCTGATTCCAAGTTGAAATTTGTTCCACCAAAGAGTCGGCTTAAGCAAATCTTTGACTTTCCTTGGCATCACTATTTTTCATTACATGCAAATTGCTCAAGTAATTAATATTCCTTTACGTACTAAGTAGTTGAGATCTTCCATAAAGGAGGTTGGATGGTTTGATTTTTAGCTCTTTGTAGTTTAATCTAGACATGTTCTTTTCTCATTTTTTGACTTTTCTTTGTGAAATCAGGGGATTGGTAATCCGAATCGGATAAGTTAACTTATAAACCAAGAATTCATAATCTAGTATTACCTATCGTCTTTTCCAACTTTAGAGTTGTCCCCTGTCCCCACTTGTTTATCTTTCAAAGTCTATTTTGAAGTGCCATATGATGTTTGGGTAATTAAAAAAAAAAAGAAAAAAAAAAGAGTACATTTTGAAGGGTGATTACAGAGTCCTTAAAACTCTGTTCTCCTTTTATGAAGGATTACTAATACCAAAAAGTACGTTATATTTAAAAGATGCAAAAAGGTGTATTGTGTTGGATACACTTCTGCTTTTTGCTTGATATATATAGTGTCCTTCAGAACGTGCTCCTAGCATACTTCACTTCTCATCTCTCATATTCTTTACTACATTGTACATCATCTCTCCATATAGAATCTTCCTTAGTAGACATGATTAAAGCCAAGTCTGTACTGGTTCTCTCATTATTAGCCGCTCTCTTGTCCCAATACTACAAAACTTCAGCTTCTAATGACATTTCGCCGTCCACTTCCAAACCTTCACGCCAAAGTCCGCCACTGGGGAAAGAGGGGCAAATATGTTGCCCTAAAACTCTAGATACTAACGTCCAGATTAAAAGGAGAGCACGAATCGTTCCTGTTACTCCAAATACGGGTGCTCGCCCAACGCCAAGGAGATCATCGGCTATTGCAAAACATATATCTTCATTTCAACTGTGTTTACCTCTATTTTATCTCCTTTCACTTAGTTTCTTCTTGCTCTAAGCAGCCATGCTAGAGTAGACATATGGTGAAGGCCAACTTGCCGGACAACCAAATAAATGGAATAAACAAAAAGAGAAGGCGAAAAAAAGGCAGTTGGTTCTATCTTATTAGGACGATACAAATGAGTTACTTTGTCTGTCAGTCTTTGTTAGCTTGAATGGTTGTTCATTTATCCTCCTTTTGCTTTAGGATAAAGCGTGGCTTAATTTTCAAGGCATGGAAGGAGCTGTTGATTTTACTGTAAGTTGTAATACATGTTACAAGTCAATTAACAGCTACTCTCTTGTATGAGCAAATGACATTTAATTTGTAAGATGCTTGCCTTGCGCCTCTGCTTTTAGTCAAATATGCTAGTAAATAGTAGCTATATTGGAATTACTTATGATTTTGAAATGTATCTAATTTCAGTTTTGGCACACAGAATAAATTTCCCTTTGGCCCACGTTTTGAACTCTTTGACCGAAATGGAGCCAAAGAATTACGATTAAAAGTGAAACGAATAGGTATCAAAATTATATATTCTACATTCTATTAGATTTGCTTAATACAACTAATGGCATTTCTAGGGTAAAGAAAGGCTCATATAAAAATCATAATTGTTGAACCAACGGTACTGGCACATTGCCTTTCTCCCCTTGTACCTAGAAAAGTTGGCATGAGAAGAAAAGTCAACTGTGGGTATTAGTCTTGAGTTCTAGCCCCACTTATGAAAATAATTTTGTTGAGAATACTTTCTCTTTTAATAGGCTTATATACAGAGGCGGATCTAGAATTTGAAGGTGTCGGGTGTCATAATTTTCATCAATGTATATCTTGTTAGAAACGTGTTGGGTCCGGTCCATCTCTTTTTAGTTTATTCGATCAACTTAATAGGCCTTTTTTTATTTGCAAATATGAAAATTACATCTCAAAAATTAAGAAACGAACATAAATAACATTTTAAACAAGGAATCACACCCATTAACGACAAGGTAAAATCAAGATTTTCACCAAGAGACTTGCATCTTTTATGTATATTAAAAAATGAACTGACACAAGTAAAATAACATCTTCAACAAGGGAATTACACCAATCAAAATAAGAAAAATAATAGAAAAACTCTTCAATAGGTAATTACACCCCATAAGTAAATAATACAAGTTCTAAAAAATAAATCATAAATTTCATGTTTTTTCTAAGCAATGCTTGTGAAATTTCCATCACAATTTAAGTAGTAAAGTAATTTAAATTGAATTTAACAATTATAGAATAACACAATTTTTTATAATACACTCCCTCCGTCCATTTTATTTGTCCACTATACTAAAAATATATATCCACTTTTACTTGTAAGTTGTATAGTTTGAAAAATCAAGACATAATTTTCCATTTTATACCTATTTTACCCTTATTATTAAGTACTCCAATTCATTTTTCATTTTATTTATTACTTATTAAGAGTGTCCCAAGTCAAATATAGACAAGTAAACATGGACGTAGGGAGTAATAAGCAAAAGAAATTATAAAAAATAAAAATAAATTGAATTTTGATATCAATTCAAAATTCCCATTGAGACCCAAGTTTTTCGATTTAAATACTAACATATTTGAGATTTTTAGAAATGCTTAATTTAAGGAATTTTGAAGTTTCTATTTGTATGTTCTCGCTAGAGATCATAAACAAAATAATAGAATAGAGGAAAGACAATATAAATAATAAAAAGATAAATAGAAAATTGGGAGAGCCGAAAAAGGAATTACTTGTACCACCCCGTACCTTTAACTTAAACTTTAATCATGATCCTAGACTTAGAAAATCAGATAAAGAATGTGAGAGTTAGAATTTCTCTGTTCAGTTGTAAGATAGTGGTTTACGCCCATGAACAGTGACCGTATTTCAGTTTACGCCCATGAACAGTGATCGTAAACTGAAACCAAGAATTTCTGAACATTCTGGAATTTGACATTTTGATGTCACATGGTTAAAAACGGACCGTATTTCGATTTATGGCCCGTATTTCAAAACGTATTTGAAATTTGGGAAAACTTCCTTGATGAAAGTTGTAGAGCTTTGAAATACCTTTCCAACGGTATATTATGGGGGTCAAACGGACATCTGTGCAAAGAGTTATGGCCATTTTACTGAAGAGATGCAGTGTAGTCCGTATTTCAGTTTACGGCCCGTATTTCAAAATACGGCCAGCACTGTTCAGGACGTAAACTGCAATTTCACAGGACAGTATATATTCGTCCATATCAGTTCAACTCATTATTTTTCATTCCTTCAAACCCTAGAACGACCTCCTACTCTCCTCCATCATCAAGAACACCAAGGTAAGTCCACTCTAATTATTCCAACTCAATTCTAGTACATATCCTTGTAATCTAAACAAGAAATCATTCTTCCTAATCTAGGGTTTTTCAAGAAAACCCATCTCAAGGTTCAAGAATCAAGATTTAGGAAATCTTCTCCAAAAATTCAAGTCTTTAATTCAAGTTTTGGAGCAATTAAGGTATGTAGAACTTCCATCCACATGTGGGAATCTCTACGTTCTTCCCCATGCTCTGTTTCTTGATATTCATGAAGATCAAATCCTAGGGCATTAAACCCAACATATTGGTAGCCCGTATTTATGTATTTATGTACATGGATTTTGTATTTATATTCGTTATTGTATTCCTAATCTTCCATGAATCAAGAACATGCTTGCAAGACTTTGACAACTTATTTCACGAAACCATGTTTACAAGTTATTTCATGAAACCATGTTTACAAGCTATTTCATGGAACCATGTTACAAGTTATTTCGTGAAATCATGATTACAAGTTATTTCACGAAAATCATGGGCTTCTTAGCCAACTATATCATGTTCATGTTTTTGGGAATTGCTTAGTTAACCGAGAAGGCTCAGATAGCCTGAAACTACGTTGCCACCATAGGATAAGGGTTGTCAGCAAGGAGGCAACACCTTCATTATGCAGTTTGGATCCTTACATGCTTATTATTACTTAAATCTCATATGCCTGGCAAGGTGTGAGTGTTCTGCTGGTAGGACGCAAGTACCAGATCATGTTGTCGGTTATACTATAGTGTTCCCCACGTTACAAGAAGTTTTTACATACATGTATTTCCATTGATTTACTGTTTTCAGACTTTAATCACGTTTCATGCTCATGTTCAAGTTACATTCAGTTTCAGTTCATGTCCCATACCTACGTTGTGCCATGTTCTTCATTTCAGCAGGTTTTACATACATTCACTATGTACTAACGTCCCTTTTGCCAGGGGCCTGCACTTCACGGTGCAGATACCGGTTTTCAGGAGCATACACCTGCGCAGTAGGATCACTTCAGTTATCAACTTATTGGTGAGCCCCACTTCTCTCGGGGTTCAACATGGAGTCTGCATTAGTATTCAGTTTATGGTAGTCCAGGGCCATGTCATGGTAGTTAGTATTCAGACATGTTTTTAGAGGTTTCATAGACAGATGTTAGTTCACAGAGTCAGTGGTGCTTTCATGTTTGCAGACTATTATGTTTTCATGATATTTTATGCTATGAGATAAATTCAAGACAACATTCCGCAAATTCACATTTTCATAATTCATTTAAATTGCATCATATAGATTATATTGTTTTGATGCCCATGTTGACAAGCAAGCCATGAGGTTCGCTCGGACACATGCAAGCAAGGCCCGAGTGCCGTGTTACGCCCAGGCCATGGTTCGGGGCGTGACAAAGATTGGTATCAGAGCCTTTGTTCAAGTGTCTTTAGGGAGTCTATGAAACCGTGTCCAGTGGGGTCACTTTTATATGTGTGAGGGGCCCATACATATAAATAGTTGACCACCAAGACATTCAGGATTGTCTCACTTCTTTCATATGCTAGATCGTGCAGTTTGAGCAGTATTTTTAGGATGGCTTCCTAATTTGTGCGTGTACGTGTTTTCAGAAAATGCCTTACAAAAGAAAGTACAAGAAGAGGAACACAACCACCAGCCAAAGGGCTACCGTGGAAGTAGCTCATGAAGAGACCGTTCCGACTCAGGCAACAGCTCTAACCGCCCCTACCGTTACACCTCCTAGTGCTTCAGATGGGGATGTTAGGAGTGCTATCAACATGCTCACACAGCTGGTAGCAGCTCAGGCCCAACGTCAGGAATCTGGGTCAAGTTCAGGAGGTAATGGAGAGTCTTTTAAGACTAAGGACTTTCTTAGGATGAATCCCCCAGTCTTTACGGGGACAAAAAAAGATGAGGACCTTCAGGACTACATTGATGCTCTCCAAAAGATCTTCAGGATTATGACAGTTACAAAAATCGAAGCAGCTACTTTTGGAGTTCATCAACTACAGGGCATTGCTAACACTTGGTATGAATCTTGGGAATTATCCCGAGGTGAGGATGCACCTGATGCTACATGGGATGAATTTACAAGCGCATTTTTGGACCATTTCATGCCAATAGAAGTCAGAGAGGCTAAGGCTGAGCAATTTCTGAAGCTTAAGCAGAATGGCAGGTCAGTTCAGGACTACTATTTGGAATTTATCAGTCTGGCTAAGCATGCTCCACATATGGTACCGGATATGAGAGAAAAAGTGAGGAGGTTTGTTGGAGGACTTGATCCTCATTTGTATGATGGGGCCAACATTGTTGCACAGAATGGGGGAATGACCATCTCCAAGATAGTTGCATTCGTACAGGGTAATGAGACAAGGCTAAAGGAGGAGGAAAGCTTGCAGAAAGAGAAAGACAAGGAGTTCAATAAGAGAGTCAAGTCTACCGGACAGTTTAGCGGGAATGGTAACAGGAAATTCTTTAAGAACAGGTCAGCAGGACCTACTCCGTCCACGGCAAGTGCTTCAGTTTCCAAGTTCAGGAAAGATAACCGTCAACAGAATTTCAGGTCGTCAGGCTCTCAGTCTCATGCCAGTGTGACCCAGAGTAACTTCACCAACCCGATTTGTGCTAAGTGTGGGAAGAGGCATCCTGGGGAGTGCCGCTCTTGTTATATCCCGCATTTTTGCGTATTTGGATAATTTAAGGTAATGGCGGAAGGTCAAGAGCAAGACTATAATTTTGACCTTGATTGGCATACAAGTTGTTTATGAAAATTTTGAAGTGGGAATATTAAGAAAGGTCAAGGGCATAAAGGAAAATTCGCAATATGACTCGTGGAATTATGGAGGAAGACGAAGGGCAAATTTGGAATTTGGGAATTATTTTTCATGAACAAAAAAAAAAAAAAAAGGAGAAAAGGTTGGGCTTGGAATCAATAAGCCACTTGGGCCATCCATATGGGTGGGCTTAGGCCCAATTAAAAGCTTAATGGACAAGCTTTAAAAGATGACTAATTAATCTTTATTCTCATAATATTTCCTAGAAACTTCAAGAAGTCTCAAGAAGAGAAGAAGGAGAAAAAAATCTCCAAGGCCATTTTCGGCCAAGTTCAAGAACAAAAAAAAAAAAAAAAACTTTTTTTTTCTTTCTTCAAAAATCATTTTCTACCAAGTGGAGGGTCCTTAACAAAGTAGAGTTGTTATTGAAACAAGAAAAAACCCATAATCATACAAGTTGCCAATTTTAATCAAGTGGAGAAGTGGAGAAAAAGGTAAGGTCTAACTCTTTTCTTATATGTTATGGATGATTTTATGTGTTGTAGCATGTAAAAGTGGATGAAAATCATGGAAGAGAAAAACCATGTTGTGGCCGTGAGGTGTGATATATGTGTGTGTGTGGAAATCATGTTTTAATTATTTTATTTAGTGGATAGTTGTGGTTATAAAGAATACTATGTTAATAATGGAAGTTGGATGATTCTAGTGAAGTTGTAGCCATGTGTGTATGATGTTGGCCGTGAGTTGTATATCACATGTATAGTCGTGTATATTTGGTGAATTATGAAGGAATGGTGGGCAAGTTTTGATTAGTATGTTGGTTGTTGTGTTGTGGATTCCATATTGCTAATAAAAAGCTTAATGATCTTAGAGAAATTATGGTAGTTGGAGACTTGTGGTTGAAGTTTATGTAAATTGAATATTATGTTCTTCCATGTATGGAAGATAATGATATTAGTATGGTGTTGTTGGAATATATATTATAAGGTTGTTATTGCTTTTATTGGAGTTGGAAGGTTTTGAAAGAAGTAGTAAATTGATTAAGTTGTTATAATGTATCTTGGATTGAATATGGAAATTGTTAGTGTGGTTGTTGAAATTATGTTGATAGTTTGGCCGGGTTGAATTCCCGGGATTGTTGTTGATTGGAATTGGCCAAGTTGAACTTGGTGGGATGGAGTATTTACAGGGGAAGTGCTGCCGAAATTTCGGTAGCCAAGTAATATCTTAAGATTCCAATTCTAAATGCTCTAACCAAAGTTTGGTAAATGTGACCAATTTGTAGATTTCGGCGGATTTGCAACTTGAATTTGGAATAGCATAAGGAGCGGAAAGAGGTATGTAAGGCTTCACCCTTCCTTCTATGGCATGTCTTAGGCATACTAGGTTGGATACGAGCCTCGGGGACAACTCCATTCCCCGGAATCCGCACCTAAAGTTTCCCCTTTTTCATTCAGTAGAATTGAATTAGAAATTGTGTAAAATGTTGGAAAACCTTCCTAAACATCTAGAACTTGCATAAATATGACCCGACTACCTCAAGACCCCCACAAGTGACGTCATGAAATATAATGTGCGTAAATTTGGTACGCCACCTCATTTGACCCGAGGTGGGCCCATTGTTCCCGGATATGCCCTATTGCTCCGTTTGACTTATTTTGGAGGAGAATCCAAAGGAAACTTTTGATCCTTGTTCCGATTATCAAACGATAAGTACTGCACGATTCTAATGGAAATATGTATATGACGACCATGATAACGATGATGCTAAGGAAGAGAATACGTCTATGATAAGTATGACAAGAATGATTCTATGACTAAGAGTCTTAAGCTAAGGACCCAATATGAATATGAATATGAATATGAAAGTATCAAACTAGTTCTTGATTTTAATTCTATTCCTTAGGTATGATACCATCCTCTAAAGGTTCCGAAGCAGATGAATTGATTTCTATGACATCCATGATTTCATTCTATGTTTCTTTTAACACTATTCTCCATTGGTAGTCTCGCCTTAAAATACTCGTTCCTTCAAGGTGAGACAAAGCAATCACGATTGTTCCATAACGTAATCGGAGGTCACCGACCTTACGTCAATCCGATGGCTATATGATTTTCTTTGGGCCCTCCTGCATACTTATATGACATATGTATATGCGATATGAATGTGTACATGGGGTGGGGGAAAGGATACATGGGGAATGGGAAGGGAAACATGTTTCATTGCCACCTGGTCAGCTGGCTTATCATCCTGGACGCGGGATGCCCGGACGCGGGATATATGGGCGAGCCGATGTATTTCGGTGCTATGTGGGCGAGCCGACATTGTTCGGTGCTATGATATTACATGATATACTATGATATGCTATGACATGATACGATGTGAAATAAGCTCTATTTTCTATGAATATGAAAAAGAAATGTTTCCAAAAGACGGACAGGCATGCATGGTATCCGGCCTGAAAAAAAAACATTCCGATGTACAGGTTACTTTCTCGTCTCATTATTTGTCCTATGACCCTATGATATTGATAATCATACTCTATGTTTCTGTTGTATTATCTTCCATGCTTTACATACTCGGTACACTATTTGTACTGACGTCCCTTCTTGTGGACGCTGCGTTTCATGCCGCGCAGGTCAGCAGGTAGACGGACCTGATTCCTAGGAGTTCTATCAGCAGTAAGTGGCAGCGCTCCAGTTGTCCCGGAGCCTCAGTCCCTTGGTACTATTTTGTGTATATATTCGGGCACGGCAGTACTCGGCCCTTCATATGTATATGTGTACTATGTTTAGAGGCTCGTAGATAGATATGTACAGTTAGATGTTTTGTACTTTTAATGGTCCTCGTTGTTGTATAAAGTGCTAACCGAGTTTGTTAGCCTATGTTTATAACATGCTACTAGTGTTAATGGTAAGTAAAACAAAAAAAAATATGGTGCAGTTCATACGACCCACTTAGTAATAAGAATATGATATGAGATAGGGGTGCTCGGTACAAGTATCGGGTACCCGTCGCGGCCCTAGTTGGGTCGTGACAGCTCTGGATCGAATATTTGCTATGGGTGTGGCCAGCCGGGCCATATTCAACGCAATTGCCCTTCAATCAGACAGGGCACAGGAGGTAATCGGACTCAGTCAGTAAATTCATCAATTCCTCATAATAACCAGACTCAGGCAGGACGTGTACCAGCTAGATCCGGTAACACAAGCGGTGGCCCAAATCGTTTGTATGCTTTGACCGAGCGCCAGGATATCGATGCCCGTACTGATGTTGTCACAGGTATACTCACCGTTTTCAGTTTCGATGTTTACGCTCTCATGGACCCTGGATCCACCCTATCCTATGTCACCCCTTATGTTGCTAGGAAATTTGGTATTGAACCTGAAAAGCTAAAAGAACCTTTTGAAGTGTCAACTCCAGTTGGTGAGTCAGTCATAGACCGACATGTCTATAAGGGCTGTCCAGTCAGAGTCTATCACCATGTTGTTCCAGCTGACCTATGTGAGTTAGAAATGGTAGATTTTGATGTAATCATGGGCATGGACTGGTTATATTCATGTTATGCGTCAGTTGACTGTAGAACCAAAACTGTAAATTTCAAGTTTCCTAATGAGCCAGTCTTAGAGTGGAAGGGTAATTCAGTGAGTCCTAAGGGCAGGTTTATTTCTTACCTCAAGGCAAGAAAAATGATGTCTAAGGGCTATATCTATCATCTCGTTCGGGTTAGGGATTCAGCTTCCCAGACCCCAACTCTTCAGACAGTCTCTGTTGTTAATGAGTTTCCAGAAGTCTTTCCCGAAGATCTCCCAGGAGTCCCTCCTGACAGGGAGATTGAATTTGGAATTGATCTACTTCCCGATACTCAGCCAATATCTATTCCGCCATACAGAATGGCTCCAGCTGAGTTAAAATAGTTAAAATCCAGTTGAAAGATCTTCTTGATAAGGGGTTTATTAGGCCCAGTGTTTCGCCTTGGGGTGCGCCAGTCTTATTTGTCCGAAAGAAGGATGGTTCCTTACGTATGTGTACAGACTACCGTCAGCTGAACAAGGTCACCATTAAGAACAGGTACCCTATTCCTAGAATAGATGACTTATTTGAACAACTACAGGGTGCCCAATGTTATTCCAAGAATGGCCTCAGATCAGGCTATCATCAGTTGAAGGTTAAGGAAGTTGATATTCCGAAGACAGCTTTCAGAACCCGTTATGGCCATTTTGAATTTCTTGTTATGTCATTTGGGTTGACAAATGCGCCAGCTTCTTTCATGGATCTTATGAACAGGGTCTTCAAGCCTTATCTCGACTTATTCGTCATTGTCTTCATTGATGATATTTTGGTGTATTCCCGTAATGAGGCCGATCATGCAGAACATCTCAGAATAGTGTTGCAGACTCTTAAAGATCACGAGCCTTTTGCAAAATTCTCAAAGTGTGAGTTTTGGCTTAAATCAGTGGCATTCTTAGGCCATGTGATCTCAGGTGAAGGTGTTAAAGTTGATTCTCAGAAAATTGATGCCGTAAGGAGTTGGCCCAGACCCACCTCAGTTTCTGATATAAGAAGTTTCTTGGGTCTGGCAGGCTATTATCGACGCTTCGTAGAAGGATTTTATTCTATCTCTGCTCCATTGACTAAGTTGACTCAGAAGAAAGTTAAGTTCCAATGGTCAGATGCTTGTGAGCGAAGCTTTGAAGAGTTGAAGAAGAGATTGACTTCTGATCCAGTTTTGATGCTGCCAGAGGGAACTGAAGGGTTCGTGGTTTATTGTGATGCTTCAGGAGTTGGTCTCGGATGTGTCTTGATGCAGCATGGTAAGGTTGTAGCTTATGCATCTCATCAGCTCAAGGTTCACGAAAAGAATTATCCGACTCATGACCTAGAGTTGGCAGCTGTAGTTTTTGCACTTAAGATATGGCGTCATTATTTGTATGGAGCGCATGTTGATATTTTCACAGATCATAAAAGCCTGCAGTATATCTTCAAGCAAAGGGAGCTGAATCTTAGGCAAAAGAGATGGCTAGAATTGCTTAAGGATTACGATGTGGATATTCTTTATCATCTGGGGAAAGCGAATGTTGTAGCTGATACTCTTAGTCGACGTGCTATGGGAAGTTTATCCCTCGTGGACGTGGATAAGAGAGTTATGACAAAGGAAGTTCACCGTTTGGCCAATCTTGGAGTTCGACTTTTGAACTCCGAGGATGGTAGTGTGGTTGTTCAGAATAGGGCTCTTTCCTCTTTAGTCATGGAAGTCAAGGAGAAACAGTTTAATGATCCCTACTTGTTGTAGCTGAAAGAGGGGATTCACAAGCATAAGACGACGGCTTTCGAACAAGGGGGAGATGATGGTACCTTGAGGTACCGAGGTAGATTGTGTGTTCCAAATGTAGATGGGCTCAGAGAGCGAATCATGTCAGAAGCTCACAATTCCAGGTATTCCATTCACCCAAGTTCCACTAAGATGTATCATGATCTTAAGGAGATTTACTGGTGGAACGATATGAAGAAGAATGTGGCAGATTTTGTAGCTAAGTGCCCGAATTGTCAGCAAGTGAAAGCCGAACACCAGAGGCCTGGTGGCTTGGCTCAGAATATTGATATTCCTGTCTGGAAATGGGAAATGATCAATATGGATTTTGTATCAGGTCTACCTCGCTCAGCCAGGAGACATGACTCTATTTGGGTGATTGTTGACAGGCTTACTAAGTCGGCGCACTTTTTGCCAGTCAAGACCACAGATTCAGCAGAAGATTATGCCAAGCTGTATGTTAATGAGATTGTCAGATTGCAGGGGACACTAGTGTCCATTATTTCAGATCGTGGTGCTTAGTTTACAGCGAACTTCTGGAAATCCTTTAAAAAAGGATTGGGTACCAAGGTGAACCTTAGCACAGCTTTTCATCCGCAGACAGATGGCCAAGCAGAGCATACTATTCAGACTCTAGAGGACATGTTGAGAGCATGCGTCTTGGACTTCAAAGGTAATTGGGATGATCACTTGCCTCTTATCGAGTTTTCCTATAATTACAGTTACCATGCTAGCATTTGAATGGCACCGTTTGAAGTTCTGTATGGGCGAAGGTGTAGATCACCAATTGGTTGGTTCGAAGTTGGTGAAGCAGAGTTGTTAGGACCAGATTTGGTTTATCAGGCTATGGAGAAAGTCAAGTTAATACAGGAGCGTTTGAAAACGGCTCAGAGTCGCCAGAAGTCTTATACAGATGTGAGACGAAGGGATTTAGAATTTTCAGTTGATGATTGGGTGTTCCTTAAAGTCTCACCTATGAAGGGTGTCATGAGATTTGGCAAGAAAGGGAAACTCAGTCCCAGATATATTGGACCTTACAGAATTCTACGAAAGGTTGGTCTAGTAGCTTATGAACTGGAGTTGCCATAAGATTTGGCTGCTGTACATCCCGTGTTTCATGTGTCCATGTTGAGGAAGTGTGTAGGAGACCCGTTGTTGACACCCAATTTTGTCCCGCATCTCCTCCGAAATACCTATTTATACTTCTGGTATTTCGAGAAATTAAAAATATGCATTTTAAGTTTTACTATAATTATTAGTCTTTTATTAACACCCACATTTTATTTATTCTTCTGCAGTTTATTATTATCATTATTATTATTATTGTTATTATTATTATTATTATTATTCTTAAATTATCATTTTTTGTCGTTAATTATTATTTCTTGTTATTTCCATTATCATTATCATTATCATTATTATTATTATTATTGTTATTTAGCAGTATTACTACCGCTATTTATTTGCTACTATTATTTAGTATTATTGAAACTTGCATTTCTCGACGTTCTACCAACTTCCGCATACACATCGCATTTATTTCGCACATTTAAATGATAGCGTTTTTATTGCGCGGTCATTGCAACATGATATAACTTTATTATCCGGGTCTTTTACAATTACACATTTTTCGTACCAGGTGATATTCTGGCACCCTTAGTACATCGTTAATCAAAATGTGTCTCTTATTCAAATTTAGAAGCCAAACTATTTCTTGCACTCAGTCCGTATTTTGACTTACCGGACCCCAAATCAAAGTTCGATTAATTCCTAATACTTTTGGACTACACCATATTTTTATCTCAATTTTTTAGATCAGTCCATGTTTAATTTACTAGTCCATTCTTTTAAACACCCAGTCTAAAATTTGACCCGGTTCACAAATGGACCGGGTCCAATTCATTTTCAGCAAAATAAGGGAAACCCTTTTAGGGTTTCCCCTTCATTTTCCCCTCATTCCTCCTCCGCCGCTCACCCTTTCCTCTTCTTCTTTCTGTCTCCTCATCTCTCTTTCTTCCTTTTCCCCCTTTCCTCCACCTCATCTCCCTCGTCTCACTCACCACTACTGCCGCTCCTCTTCCCATTTCCCCACACACGCTCCCCTCCACTCACCCGACATCACTCCTCTCTTTCCTCTTCCTCTCTCTCTCCTCACTCTATAAAGGAAAGGATTACTCAGTGTTGAAGGGGACCGAAAAAAAAAGTATCTTCCACACATGATTTTTACTTTTCCCGGTGAACTATAGCCGGGGATTACTCAACGTTTTTTCAGAGAAATTTTTGGGAAATCAGTAGCTTACATTAAATTTTCATACCATTTGACAAATCCTTATCTGTTCTTAAACATTTTCTCACACGAGAAAACTTTCGGGTCCTAGTATCGTTCTGTTTTCGAGGGTAGATCGAAGATCGAAGCCCCACTTCGCTGCACTCGAAAAAGGTGAATAACTCCCTTTCAGTTGTTTTAGTTTCAGTCTAGTAATTTGACGAGTGTTTGTGTGTCCATACATGTTCGTTGTCGCAGTTGGTTTATTTTCAGTTCAGTAGCATGGTAGTCTTATGTGTGTTCTTATTTAGTTAGTTTAGTTTTGGTTTAGTAGTTAGGATATTTAGAGGTACATGTTTTATTCGGGTTTAATTTCCAGTTTAGTAGCTTAATAGATTGGTGTTCTTTCTTTATTTGTTTAAAGAATATTTATGACTTGTAGAAATATGTTTTGTATGTAACATGTTGTCAGCATTTTATAAGGAAACTGCTTCACCAATAATGTATAATATACGCTATTTTGCTGAACACGTTGGAGTGTAATAAAAGAGACCATGTCCTTTAGGATTCTCAAACGATGCGTTATTTGAACAAAAGTAATTTTCCCCCTCCTCCCTTGCTGTTCAGCCCTATTTGGATGTAGTGTTTTGCATTTCCTGCATGTTTCCAGTTTTGTACTATCTGGGCAGTTTCAATTATTTTTAGTTTTGTTTGCTACTTGTTTAAAGCTCAACATGGTTTGGTTGACTTGATTTGATTTTATGAGCATCTTAGTATTACGCAGTTTTGGTATGCGAATTGAGAAATACGAATCATGTACGACTTTTAGTATTCTCTTCCATCTGTCCATTAGAGTCTAGTTATCAGTTTGGGGCTAACTATTTCATTATAAGTGAATCAGGTTACTAGTTTAGTAATTTTCCTCTTCTTTCCATTTTTTTCAATTCTACATTTCTATACTTGCTTTAGCATGTTTAACATTGGGATTCCTGTTTGTTTGGATTCAATTGTAGTTAGCAAAGCTGTTGTCATGGTTGTTTATGCAATTACTAGTGTTGCTTAATTATTTGACCTTAGAAACCTTGATCTGCACTTTGGAATAACAGAGGTCATGGATCAGTAGGACCAAAGTTAAGTAGGTCCGAAGTTAACTGATTGCCTGTTTGATTGATCATTGAGAAAAGAAAAAAAATATGCTTTGTTGAGTTATAATGTATCCTTGTTTCTCTTTAAGGATGTGGGAAACCATGTTGGTAGAGCTCACTGTATGGTTAACTTTAGCACTGTCCCCTCCCATCTTAAATTCAACTTGTGTTTCAAATTCATTCCAGGCAATGGATAGGTTCGATCATTAGTTTAGTAATTTTCCTTTTGGTTTAACGTTCTATGGAGTTCTTCCCATTTTCAAGTTTATGTGGCTTAGATTTGGTTTCAGTCCAGTCTGAAATAAGAAATGTTAGTCTCTCTAATTCGTTAAATGCTTAAACTAGGAGTAGAGAACTGCATTTCCTAGCGTGTTGGTGCAGAATCAGTTCAAAAATAGAAGGCAATTGTTAACTTGTACTCAGATTTCAAAATAATAGCTTTGGTCTTCTCTAGATTTCCCCCTTTTTCAAGTCAATAACCCCTTTTGTAGATCTGCTTTTAGTTTCTAAAATTAGTTCTTTCTCATGCATGTTAAATGTTTTAAAACTAAAAGCTATTTTAGAATGGTTACTAAAAAGTGTTATTTCTGTTCTCAAAAGAAATGGCTATGTTGAACCAGAGATGTTCAGTTTTGACCTTAACGAGATTTTACTTCAAATCTCACTCCCAACCCCCCCTTTTTTTTTTTTTGAAATCTGAGCTTTGAATCTTTCACGTATTTGTCTTCAAACTCAATAAAGTATTTTCAAATAGTTTCCGTTCTATCTAACATTGTTTCTTCACATTTCATGGGTAGTTCATGATTTTCCCATAATGAATTTGCTACAAGAAACTTATTATCGTTGATTGCTACATGGATTGAGTGGTATACATGTATGAAGTATTGTTGATTGTAGTCCAGCCTATTTACTTAATTGTATGGTACAAAATATGCGAGATATGTCATTTTGTTTGAGTTGATTACCTCTCACGATTTAAGGATCTTTCAATAGCTACAACATTGATTTATGGTATGGCTTAAGCCATCGTTACTAATCCTTTTCTTTTCTTTTTCTATTGCATGACACACCGGAGTCGAAGAGTCTTACTTTAAGACTCGGCGTCACCCCGCAAAGGCTGGAACGTGTATTTACTCATTCATTCAGCTCTCGTTCTCTCATCTCCATCCAAACAGAAAATAAAGAGGGGTTAGCCAAACGGCGGATCACTGAAAACTTTACTCTCTTATGGTAGCCAAATGTGGCTTTAGTCATCTTATTTTCAATTTTTTTTATGCTTGTTATGTGTTTGGTGTGACTGATATTTTATCTAGCTGTGTGATTGTGATAAATATTTAAGTGCTTATTATTAACCGAGCCTATTTTATATTAGGATATCTTAATTAACAAATGTAGTTCTTAAACTAAATAAGTTTAATTGTTCCTCATAAGTTTGGCATTTTAGAAAGAAAGATACACTTCTAAAGCATCATAAAATTTTACACACTACCGTTAGTTTGTTTCGAGAAATAATAATAAAAAAAAAACGAACTGGTTTTCATAGGTAACTGTTTCACTTTAGTTCCTTTCCCACACTTGAAATACATATTTGTTTGAAACAACCTTTGTACAATATACATACATTAAACTAATAGAACCTTTAAAATTTATTTAACAATAATGTTACAAATACTCTTTTTAATTTGTGAGTCGGCACAATTCACTTTTCTTCAAATACATATAAACATTACATGTTCTGCTTCTTTTAGTTTATTTTTTTAACTAAACTCTTTTATACAACTATTATTTTCTACAAGTTTTACTTTAAATAATTTTAGCAATACTTACAAGGTATTTTCTTAAATATTTACATCTACATTTTAGCCTTAATTAAATAACATAAGTCCGGTCGGTTAATCATTGTTAATGGGTCTTAAAGGATGCCTAATACCTTCCCTTTAGACTAATTGAACCCTTACCTAGAATCATTTGGTTTCGCAGACTTTTAAAACAGAGTTAACTTTAAAATAATTTTAATAACCTTTAGGTGTCCTAATTCACCATAAATAATTAGGTGGCGACTCCTTAATAAAACAACAAAAAACAGGAATCACCAATATGTCGTACCTCTAATTTAACCTCCGGGGTTAAAAATGGGGTGTGACAGCTTGGCGACTCTGCTGGGGAATCACTTAGGTTCTAACCATAACGGACTTAGTTTAAATAGGCTTTGTGTGCTTATTTGAAATTACTTTTTCATTTGTTAACTGTTTTTACATGGTATTAATTGTTTGCTTGATATAAACTGTTTGTTTGATATAAACTGTTTATGTGTTACTGCTTTGATAAAACTGTCATTCCGTTCATATTTCCTCCACTTCTGGAAAACTCACACATATTCACACACTTAAAACGGTTTCGCGGTTCGCGCCCGTTCACTATCAAATTACCTTTTAGTTGGATCGATCTTGTGGATTTAGTCGATCGGCGGTGCAGTCGACGGCCACAGACTTTCCACTCCCAAGTTGTCCGCTTGGGGGAACCTTGTGTCATAGGAAAACAACTCTTAGTCAGCCTAAGATAGAGCTAAACCAACACCCTTTATTAAGAACATACATTTCATATCCTAGGAGATTTAATACCCTTGGTGTATTAAATCCATTAGATGACTTTACCCAAACGTCCAAGCGGGTTCACGACCCCGAGTGACACCAATCATACTCTATGTGCATGTTTGAAGGATAATCGTGCCTAAATATTGACTATTTGCTCTAATTAATTAAACTTTAGGAAGGAGGGGATGACTAACGTTTCTATGACAGGTATGGATTTGCATTGGAGTACAGCAAATGACGAAGATCAAGGACATAAAAAACGGAGCTAGAAGTTAGACATAGGAAATTGTATTTACTTTACTTAGATTAGGAAACACTTCATGTTGTATTCATTTGATATGTAATAAATGTTACACAATTTTTTGTACTTTATTTTGGGGAAATAGAATCTGTTTAATTAATCAAAGCAACAGGATGACATATTATGGCACACTTACCCTTCAAACAACGTTAGGCCCACCTCTGGCGCAAAGAGGTCAAATGCATATTAGGACGCGTTATTATCTTTTAATATAATCGTTTACATCTGTTTGACAATTTGTTTGACTCTATTTGACGAATTATTTGCTACATGCCTTACTCGACTTTGCGTGACCATGACTTTACCTAGATATGTCCATGAAATTAACATCGTTTATACTGTATGTCTATTTTATCTTATTCCCAAACAGAGAGTTGATTCGTGTTGACACTCGATGGCCGACCATCCTTACATCACGAGGTCAAAGACGTCATCGTTACCTGAACGTAGTTGGGTTGTCCAAGGAAATGAAATTACTATGTCTGATCCGGCAGCATCTATTCCAATTGGTGTAGAAAACATCGTGACCTCTAGCGATCCGCCCGAGACTTCCGAACACGGAACTACTATTCAACGGGATGAATATATCGCCCGCCTGACTCAAGAAATTGAGAATCTACGTGGAGAACTAAATCAGGTTAGGGACTTGACCAATTTATCCATCACACTCCAAAATTCACCTCCTGAACCTAGCAATACTGCATCAGAACCACCTCGTTTCCCATCACTCGAATCCCCAGTTCCCGAACATTTTCCTCCCCAAAACAATGCACCTACCAACAACAACTTACCTCCGATCACCCCCGCAAATCCACCAAATCCATCATCCGCCTATACTCCCCCGCAAAATCAACCACCCACTTACACTAACTATACTCCTCCACAAAATCAACCACCCACCTACACTACCTACACTACTCTTAATCCACCACTCGTCAACCCACCAAATCAACCGCTAGTTCACACTCCCTATATTCCGTTACCCACCAACACTAATCCACTACACACAACCACTCCTCTAAACCCACCAAATCAACCATCTATAAACACCAATTATAACACACCACCTCTTGTCCAAAACACCCCCGTCGTCCAAACTTATCCAACCCAGCATATGCACGGGGCACACTTGGTCACCCCAAATGCACAATATGTTCCTCCGGTATATGCCACAGAAACACAAGCCTTTACCAACCCAGTAACGGTCAGGTTCCAACCCGAGGTAGATCAGTACGAAGAAATGGAAAAGGATGCAAAGGCAGGGGCAGATAACATATTGCTAAAAGAGATCCACAGTCTCAAAGAAGCAATGAGAAACCTTCAAGTCGCTAGGGGAACTAAGAGTGTGGAGTACGAAGATCTTTGTGTTCAACCTGACGTCGATTTACCCGTAGGCTACAAACCGCCGAAATTTGATACATTCAATGGAACAGGCGACCCTCATACACACTTAAGGGCTTATTGTGACAAACTGGTTGGAGTGGGCAGAGACCAGAGCATAAGGATGAAGCTCTTCATAAGAAGCTTATCTGGCGAAGCACTTACTTGGTATACACAACAGGATGTCCGTAAATGGCGTGGTTGGAGTGACATGGCGCAAGACTTTATGGACAGGTTTAGTTTTAACACCGATATCACACCAGATAGAGTTTACATGACTAAGTTAACCAGGAAGTCAACTGAGACGTTCCGCGAATATGCGCTACGTTGGAGGTCAGAAGCGGCCAGGGTTCAACCTCCGATGAATGATAGGGAAATGACTGCTACCTTCATTGAATGCCAGGCTGGCATATTTTACGAGAAAATGATAGGTATGATGGGACAAAAATTCACAGAAGTTGTTCGAATGGGAGAAGCCTTGGAAGAAGGAATCAAATCGGGGAAAATTCAGGATCTTATTGCTTTACAAGCAATGAACAAAGCTATACAATCTGGTTCTATCAACGGGATTAAAAAGAAGAAGGAAGATGTCACTGCAGTCATGAACGCTCAAGGACATGAGCCGAGCCAAGCCATTCCATACTTTAACCACCCACAACAAACTTTCTACCCTTACCACTACCCTGAATCCTACCAAGCTCCACTACCTCCTTACCCCGTTTACAACACCCAAGCAAACTACTACCAACCCCGAGCGCCTCCGCATCAAAACCCACGCCCGTATCAACCCAACCAAGCTCCAACTTACCAAAATCGACCACATACTATACCTAGAGCCCGTCCAAACCCTGACACCAAAAACACCCGCAATTACACTCAGATCGCTGAACCCTTGGCTCAATTGTTCGAAAGAATGAAAGCAGCAGGCATAATACAACCGATTGAAGGAAAAATTCCCGAGCCTATCCCAAAATGGTTTGATGGTTCCAAAAGCTGCGCATACCACTCTGGAGTTGTTGGGCACGCCACTGAAGATTGCTATGGGCTTAAAAACAAAATCGAAGCCCTGATTAAGGAAGGAGTAATTCAGCTCGCTGAAGCTAAGCCCAATGTGGTCAACAATCCTTTGCCTGCTCACGGAAATACCAAGATTTAGAGGAGTCCAGTGCGGAAAGAGTCAGATCAACAACTTTGTCGCTCTCGTGGGAACAATCCAATACAACTACTCGCAACACCAAGGCACTGACAATATGGGGCGCCGAACCAGGAAAGACTCTGAAGAATTGGACTTGTACTCCGTCCTCGATCCGTCGGGAGCCTTGGTAGCATGAACATGTAGTGAACTTGTTTTCTTTTATTGATGCTTGAACCGTACTCAAAATTTTGTTTGTTTTGCTTCACCTTGTGGAAGCTTGAATTGCAAAACTATGAATGCATTTCTGATTTTTCTTAATCATCTATTTTCTACTTTATTTATCAAAACTGTCAACTCTACGATTGTGACATGAAATGTACGAATAGACAACACACATTCCGAGAGAGTAACAAAGAAACTAGGGGGACAAGACAAGATTCCACTCACAAGAATTGAAATAGCCGATAGGTGATAACATAAGCCTAAAAGCTAGCAATTCAAGAAGAAATCAAAGTACGACATTAGGTTAGACAACCTAGTTTGCAACCTTTCCTTTAGGTGCGAACTACGCTTGACCTGATTCCTTGGTGGATACGTAGGCAGCCCACATAGGGACTCGGTCATACTAGGTTAGAATTTTTGCCATTTGCATGCTTACGAACTACATTCTGACCTGATTCTCATGGTGAGATACGTAGGCAGCCCACATAGGGTTCGGTTGCGCTATAACAGAAAAATCAAAATACTTACACAAAGAAAACCACACAGGGCCTGATTCCCTCGGCGGGATTCGTACACTATCAACATACAGATCCGTCGCACCTAGATAAAAATCCAACAAACCTTTTACCGCTTATATAACAGAACTACGCCGACTTGATTCCCTTGGAGGGATACCTAGGCAATCCATATCGGGTTCGGTCCCTTTATTAGAAAACTCAGACCACTTTATGTATTTTACGAACTACGTTCTGACCTGATTCCTTGGCGGATACGTAGGCAACCTATATAAGGTTCGGTCACACCACAACATAAATTTAGCACACCCTTCGGAACCCAAAACTGGGGCATATTTTGGAAAAGATATAGACGAAAGAACGGTTGGACATCGACAAGATTAAGGCTGTCAGACAGGAAGTATTATAGACCAATTACTTTAGAAGCGTCACAATCTGAAGTTGACAGAATATTTTACAACTTACATAGGTATACGTTTACATATATATCTTTCTTTACATACATACATTTACATATACATATTTCACAACCTATATACATATAGTCACATTTCCTTATACATATACCTACATATCTACCTTTCAAATCAAATACTTTCTTGCAATTGTTTCACCACTGTTCACCTACCGAGGCTTGAACGGAGATCACAAGATCCAAACAAACAAGACGAATGGAGCGCCAACCACGTCAAGCTTCGAGTCAACACGAATCAACTCCCCCCTCCCAAACTAAGAATATTTCTTTGAGTGCAGGAATTAAAAGACCGCGGGATCAACATCCAAGTCTATCATTCACGATCGAAAAGCATCCTCTGGCTCATTATGGCCTCGCCTCAAAAGCCAAACGGCTTTATTCCTAACTGTATCTTTAATTTTATTTTATCACAACAACTTTATGATTTCATTAACAAATATACCTGTTTTGTAGGTTAAAGGCGAATCAAATTAGGATCACGCGTCATTAATTCAGCCTATCACAATACCGTCAACATCATCAGCCAAACGGCTATGCTACCACTTTACTCCATACATTATCAATTATTTTATCATTCACTTTACCTACTTTAACCACTTTACCCTGAACTTTACAGGAATCAACATTAAATCTCCGAAGACAACCGGAGGCACCAGTTGGCTATTCAGCCTCTTCCGCATTAGCCAAACGGCTACACTCTTACTTTACCCCCTACTTTATCCATTACTTTATCATTTACTTTACCAACTTTAACGACTTTATCCTGGACTTTACAGGGATTATCATTAAGTCTCCAAAGACAACCGGGGGCATCATCTGGCTATACAGCCTCATATGCATAAGGATCACCATTAAGTCTCCGAAGACAACCCGGGGCATCATTCGGCTATACAGCCTCATATGCATAAGCCAGACGGCTACACTATGACTTTACTCTCTACTTTATCATTCACTTTACCAACTTCAACGACTTTACCCTGAACTTTACAGGAATTATCATTGGAGCCTCCGAAGACAACCGGAGACATCATCCACTTTACAACTTTATCCTGGACTTTACGGGAATCATCATCAAATCTCTGAAGACAACCAGAGACATCGCATGGCCACACGGCCTCATACGCATAAGCCAGACGGCTACACTTTGACTTTACTCTCTACTTTATCATTTACTTTACCAACTTTAACAATTTTACCCTGAACTTTACAGGAATTATCATTGAGCCTCCGAAGACAACCGGAGACATCGTTTGGCTATACAGCCTCATCAGCATATCATTGAGTCCCGACAACAACCGGAGACATCGCATGGCTACACGGCCTCACCTGCATAAAGCCAAACGGCTATACACTTATTTTACTCCTTACTTCATCTCTTTATTTCATCATCTACTTTACCTACTTTAACGAGTTTACCTTAAATTTCACAGATATCATTTATCATCGAGTCCCGGAAGACAGTCGGAGGCCTTATTACTATCATTAAAACCTTCAAATGCAACTAGAGATATTATCACATCCTCAACATACGCATCACGCATTCATTCAAGTCCATGAAGACAACCAGAGACAACATTGGCCACACGGCTTCATTTTCATTCCCACACTCATATTTATTATCATTTTACACTCTTTATAATTTTACACTCTCAACGTTATTACTAATTTTGACATGAATTTCAGTTTTGGCAGAAAATACAACCTGCAGGGACGCAACACAACGTGGAACTTTATCTTACGCAGTGAACTGGGAAAAATTTGCTGAAGAGGAATACCAAACTCACAAGCAAAGGTCACGGATCTACTCTCGAACTCGATTCCGCCTATGTCCACAAACACGTGATACGTAGGTTAAATTCTCTTTCACATCCTCCGCTAAAACTCTACTCAATCTACTCTTTTCACAATCTCATATTCCTTTCTACACCCCCAGTGTCTCCATAACTCAACACTGGGGCATCTTTGAAGAATTCACATCGTGCCTAGTAGAGTCCTACTTGAAAGTGGGTTGCGCGCCACATTCATAATTAGGAGGCTATAAGCGTATGTTCCATTCTTGAACATTCGCGTCACTTGTCTACAACCCCCTGCAAGATTGTGAATCCACAAAAACTTTCGAACTACACATGGCCTGATTCTCGTGCAACCCGAGATATGTAGGCAACTCGAAACTGAGATTCGGCCATAATTTTCCATAATTCCTTCGGCCCTCATAACATTTCCCATCAATTTTCCTAAATCATACTTTCTTACAAACTCATACTCGTCGGTCCAAACAAAATTGGCTACTACGTCAACTTCTTCGCCCGAAGATTCTTACATCACCTCCGGTCGAAGAGGGGCATCTGTTGACACCCAATTTTGTCCCGCATCTCCTCCGAAATACCTATTTATACTTCTGGTATTTCGAGAAATTAAAAATATGCATTTTAAGTTTTACTATAATTATTAGTCTTTTATTAACACCCACATTTTATTTATTCTTCTGCAGTTTATTATTATCATTATTATTATTATTGTTATTATTATTATTATTATTATTCTTAAATTATCATTTTTTGTCGTTAATTATTATTTCTTGTTATTTCCATTATCATTATCATTATCATTATTATTATTATTATTGTTATTTAGCAGTATTACTACCGCTATTTATTTGCTACTATTATTTAGTATTATTGAAACTTGCATTTCTCGACGTTCTACCAACTTCCGCATACACATCGCATTTATTTCGCACATTTAAATGATAGCGTTTTTATTGCGCGGTCATTGCAACATGATATAACTTTATTATCCGGGTCTTTTACAATTACACATTTTTCGTACCAGGTGATATTCTGGCACCCTTAGTACATCGTTAATCAAAATGTGTCTCTTATTCAAATTTAGAAGCCAAACTATTTCTTGCACTCAGTCCGTATTTTGACTTACCGGACCCCAAATCAAAGTTCGATTAATTCCTAATACTTTTGGACTACACCATATTTTTATCTCAATTTTTTAGATCAGTCCATGTTTAATTTACTAGTCCATTCTTTTAAACACCCAGTCTAAAATTTGACCCGGTTCACAAATGGACCGGGTCCAATTCATTTTCAGCAAAATAAGGGAAACCCTTTTAGGGTTTCCCCTTCATTTTCCCCTCATTCCTCCTCCGCCGCTCACCCTTTCCTCTTCTTCTTTCTGTCTCCTCATCTCTCTTTCTTCCTTTTCCCCCTTTCCTCCACCTCATCTCCCTCGTCTCACTCACCACTACTGCCGCTCCTCTTCCCATTTCCCCACACACGCTCCCCTCCACTCACCCGACATCACTCCTCTCTTTCCTCTTCCTCTCTCTCTCCTCACTCTATAAAGGAAAGGATTACTCAGTGTTGAAGGGGACCGAAAAAAAAAGTATCTTCCACACATGATTTTTACTTTTCCCGGTGAACTATAGCCGGGGATTACTCAACGTTTTTTCAGAGAAATTTTTGGGAAATCAGTAGCTTACATTAAATTTTCATACCATTTGACAAATCCTTATCTGTTCTTAAACATTTTCTCACACGAGAAAACTTTCGGGTCCTAGTATCGTTCTGTTTTCGAGGGTAGATCGAAGATCGAAGCCCCACTTCGCTGCACTCGAAAAAGGTGAATAACTCCCTTTCAGTTGTTTTAGTTTCAGTCTAGTAATTTGACGAGTGTTTGTGTGTCCATACATGTTCGTTGTCGCAGTTGGTTTATTTTCAGTTCAGTAGCATGGTAGTCTTATGTGTGTTCTTATTTAGTTAGTTTAGTTTTGGTTTAGTAGTTAGGATATTTAGAGGTACATGTTTTATTCGGGTTTAATTTCCAGTTTAGTAGCTTAATAGATTGGTGTTCTTTCTTTATTTGTTTAAAGAATATTTATGACTTGTAGAAATATGTTTTGTATGTAACATGTTGTCAGCATTTTATAAGGAAACTGCTTCACCAATAATGTATAATATACGCTATTTTGCTGAACACGTTGGAGTGTAATAAAAGAGACCATGTCCTTTAGGATTCTCAAACGATGCGTTATTTGAACAAAAGTAATTTTCCCCCTCCTCCCTTGCTGTTCAGCCCTATTTGGATGTAGTGTTTTGCATTTCCTGCATGTTTCCAGTTTTGTACTATCTGGGCAGTTTCAATTATTTTTAGTTTTGTTTGCTACTTGTTTAAAGCTCAACATGGTTTGGTTGACTTGATTTGATTTTATGAGCATCTTAGTATTACGCAGTTTTGGTATGCGAATTGAGAAATACGAATCATGTACGACTTTTAGTATTCTCTTCCATCTGTCCATTAGAGTCTAGTTATCAGTTTGGGGCTAACTATTTCATTATAAGTGAATCAGGTTACTAGTTTAGTAATTTTCCTCTTCTTTCCATTTTTTTCAATTCTACATTTCTATACTTGCTTTAGCATGTTTAACATTGGGATTCCTGTTTGTTTGGATTCAATTGTAGTTAGCAAAGCTGTTGTCATGGTTGTTTATGCAATTACTAGTGTTGCTTAATTATTTGACCTTAGAAACCTTGATCTGCACTTTGGAATAACAGAGGTCATGGATCAGTAGGACCAAAGTTAAGTAGGTCCGAAGTTAACTGATTGCCTGTTTGATTGATCATTGAGAAAAGAAAAAAAATATGCTTTGTTGAGTTATAATGTATCCTTGTTTCTCTTTAAGGATGTGGGAAACCATGTTGGTAGAGCTCACTGTATGGTTAACTTTAGCACTGTCCCCTCCCATCTTAAATTCAACTTGTGTTTCAAATTCATTCCAGGCAATGGATAGGTTCGATCATTAGTTTAGTAATTTTCCTTTTGGTTTAACGTTCTATGGAGTTCTTCCCATTTTCAAGTTTATGTGGCTTAGATTTGGTTTCAGTCCAGTCTGAAATAAGAAATGTTAGTCTCTCTAATTCGTTAAATGCTTAAACTAGGAGTAGAGAACTGCATTTCCTAGCGTGTTGGTGCAGAATCAGTTCAAAAATAGAAGGCAATTGTTAACTTGTACTCAGATTTCAAAATAATAGCTTTGGTCTTCTCTAGATTTCCCCCTTTTTCAAGTCAATAACCCCTTTTGTAGATCTGCTTTTAGTTTCTAAAATTAGTTCTTTCTCATGCATGTTAAATGTTTTAAAACTAAAAGCTATTTTAGAATGGTTACTAAAAAGTGTTATTTCTGTTCTCAAAAGAAATGGCTATGTTGAACCAGAGATGTTCAGTTTTGACCTTAACGAGATTTTACTTCAAATCTCACTCCCAACCCCCCCTTTTTTTTTTTTTGAAATCTGAGCTTTGAATCTTTCACGTATTTGTCTTCAAACTCAATAAAGTATTTTCAAATAGTTTCCGTTCTATCTAACATTGTTTCTTCACATTTCATGGGTAGTTCATGATTTTCCCATAATGAATTTGCTACAAGAAACTTATTATCGTTGATTGCTACATGGATTGAGTGGTATACATGTATGAAGTATTGTTGATTGTAGTCCAGCCTATTTACTTAATTGTATGGTACAAAATATGCGAGATATGTCATTTTGTTTGAGTTGATTACCTCTCACGATTTAAGGATCTTTCAATAGCTACAACATTGATTTATGGTATGGCTTAAGCCATCGTTACTAATCCTTTTCTTTTCTTTTTCTATTGCATGACACACCGGAGTCGAAGAGTCTTACTTTAAGACTCGGCGTCACCCCGCAAAGGCTGGAACGTGTATTTACTCATTCATTCAGCTCTCGTTCTCTCATCTCCATCCAAACAGAAAATAAAGAGGGGTTAGCCAAACGGCGGATCACTGAAAACTTTACTCTCTTATGGTAGCCAAATGTGGCTTTAGTCATCTTATTTTCAATTTTTTTTATGCTTGTTATGTGTTTGGTGTGACTGATATTTTATCTAGCTGTGTGATTGTGATAAATATTTAAGTGCTTATTATTAACCGAGCCTATTTTATATTAGGATATCTTAATTAACAAATGTAGTTCTTAAACTAAATAAGTTTAATTGTTCCTCATAAGTTTGGCATTTTAGAAAGAAAGATACACTTCTAAAGCATCATAAAATTTTACACACTACCGTTAGTTTGTTTCGAGAAATAATAATAAAAAAAAAACGAACTGGTTTTCATAGGTAACTGTTTCACTTTAGTTCCTTTCCCACACTTGAAATACATATTTGTTTGAAACAACCTTTGTACAATATACATACATTAAACTAATAGAACCTTTAAAATTTATTTAACAATAATGTTACAAATACTCTTTTTAATTTGTGAGTCGGCACAATTCACTTTTCTTCAAATACATATAAACATTACATGTTCTGCTTCTTTTAGTTTATTTTTTTAACTAAACTCTTTTATACAACTATTATTTTCTACAAGTTTTACTTTAAATAATTTTAGCAATACTTACAAGGTATTTTCTTAAATATTTACATCTACATTTTAGCCTTAATTAAATAACATAAGTCCGGTCGGTTAATCATTGTTAATGGGTCTTAAAGGATGCCTAATACCTTCCCTTTAGACTAATTGAACCCTTACCTAGAATCATTTGGTTTCGCAGACTTTTAAAACAGAGTTAACTTTAAAATAATTTTAATAACCTTTAGGTGTCCTAATTCACCATAAATAATTAGGTGGCGACTCCTTAATAAAACAACAAAAAACAGGAATCACCAATATGTCGTACCTCTAATTTAACCTCCGGGGTTAAAAATGGGGTGTGACACCCGTCGTTGGTTGTTGCTGCTGATACTATAACAGTTAAGGATGGGTTGACTTATGAAGAGATCCCCGTAGCCATTCTTGACCGTCAAGTTCGCAAGTTGAGAACGAAGGAAGTAGCCTAAGTGAAAGTCTTGTGGAGGAGCCAGAAGGTTGAGGAAGCTACATGGGAAGCCGAGGAGGATATGAAATCCAAGTACCCATTTTTGTTTGAACAGCAAGCAGAGAACTTTCAAGGTAACTTTCCATAGTCCATGTCATGTTATGTCTCATGTTTCACGCTCCTGTCATGTATCCAGCGCTCATGTTTCATGTCTCATGCTTCAGTATCCACGTTTCCATGTAATCACGCATTCAGTTCTTATGATCCATGATCATGCTTCTACGTAACCATGTCAAGCTCTTATGTTTTATGTCATATTTCATTCATGTTCATGTATTCAAGCCATGTCCAGCCATATTCTTAACCATGACCCATCATTCGGGGACGAATGATCCCAAAGGGGAGATATTGTAACACCCCATACCTTTAACTTAAACTTTGATCATGATCCTAGACTTAGAAAATCAGATAAAGAATGTGAGAGTTAGAATTTCTCTGTTCAGTTGTAAGATGGTGGTTTACGCCCATGAACAGTGACCGTATTTCAGTTTACGCCCATGAACGGTGATCGTAAACTGAAACCAAGAATTTCTGAACATTCTGGATTTGACATTTTGATGTCACATGGTTAAAAACGGCCCGTATTTCGATTTACGGCCCGTATTTCAAAACATATTTGGAATTTGGGAAAACTTCCTTGATGAAAGTTGTAGAGCTTTGAAATACCTTTCCAACGGTATATTATGGGGGTCAAACGGACATCTATGCAACGAGTTATGGCCATTTTACTGAAGAGATGCAGTGTAGTCCGTATTTCAAAATACAACCCGTATTTCAGTTTACGGCCCGTATTTCAAAATACGGCCAGCACTGTTCAGGGCGTAAACTGCAATTTCACAGGACAGTATATATTCGTCCATATCAGTTCAACTCATTATTTTTCATTCCTTCAAACCCTAGAACAACCTCCTACTCTCCTCCATCATCAAGAACACCAAGGTAAGTCCACTCTAATTATTCCAACTCAATTCTAATACATATCCTTGTAATCTAAACAAGAAATCATTCTTCCTAATCTAGGGTTTTTCAAGAAAACCCATCTCAAGGTTCAAGAATCAAGATTTAGGAAATCTTCTCCAAAAATTCAAGTCTTTAATTCAAGTTTTGGAGCAATTAAGGTATGTAGAACTTCCATCCACATGTAGGAATCTCTACGTTCTTCCCCATGCTCTGTTTCTTGATATTCATGAAGATCAAATCCTAGGGCATTAAACCCAACATATTGGTAGCCCGTATTTATGTATTTATGTACATGGATTTTGTATCTATATTCGTTATTGTATTCCTAATCTTCCATTACGGTTATTAGGAACCCTAGCTTAATCCATGAATCATGAATTCTTCCTCATGTGTTCTCATTATGTTTATATGAAACTTTATGATTTTATATAGCAAGTTACAAGCATGTTTTCAAGTCAATTATATACATAATTATGAACTATTGTTATTACTCATGAATCAAGAACATGCTTGCAAGACTTTGACAACTTATTTCATGAAACCATGTTTACAAGTTATTTCATGAAACCATGTTTACAAGCTATTTCATGGAACCATGTTACAAGTTATTTCGTGAAATCATGATTACAAGTTATTACAAGTTATTTCACGAAAATCATGGGCTTCTTAGCCAACTATATCATGTTCATGTTTTTGGGAATTGCTTAGTTAACCGAGAAGGCTCAGATAGCCTGAAACTACGTTGCCACCATAGGATAAGGGTTGTCAGCAAGAAGGCAACACCTTCATTATGCAGTTTGGATCCTTACATGCTTATTATTACTTAAATCTCATATGCCTGGCAAGGTGTGAGTGTTCTGCTGGTAGGACACAAGTACCAGATCAAGTTGTCGGTTATACTATAGTGTTCCCCACGTTACAAGCAGTTTTTACATACATGTATTTCCATTGATTTACTGTTTTCAGACTTTACTCACGTTTCATGCTTATGTTCAAGTTACATTCAGTTTCTGTTCATGTCCCATACCTACGTTGTGCCATGTTCTTCATTTCAGCAGGTTTTACATACATTCACGATGTACTAATGTCCCTTTTGCCAGGGGCCTGCACTTCACGGTGCAGATACCGGTTTTCAGGAGCATACACCTGCTCAGTAGGATCACTTCAGTTATCAGCTTATTGGTGAGCCCCACTTCTCTCGGGGTTCAACAGGGAGTCTGCATTAGTATTCAGTTTATGGTAGTCCAGGGCCATGTCCTGGTAGTTAGTATTCAGACATGTTTTTAGAGGTTTCATAGACAGATGTTAGTTCACAGAGTCAGTGGTGCTTTCATGTTTGCAGACTATTATGTTTTCATGATATTTTATGCTATGAGATAAATTCAAGACAACATTCCGCAAATTCACATTTTCATAATTCATTTAAATTGCATCATATAGATTATATTGTTTTGATGCCCATGTTGACAAGCAAGCCATGAGGTTCGCTCGGACACATGCAAGCAAGGCCCGAGTGCCGTGTTACGCCCAAGCTATGGTTCGGGGCGTGACATTACTGGTACAAAAAAACTAAAAAGCACAAAGAAAAATAAGAGTTGGAAATGTTCAAGATAGATTCAAACTTGTGTCTACCAGCCATCGCACCTTTCTCTAATTTGCGATTGGGGATGGCAGGATCAAATATTTAACCTAGTTTAAGCAAATTGCAATTTATCAATCTAGGGGGTGTCGTGCCACCCCCACCCTAAAGGGTGGATCTGCCCCTGCTTATATGGTACAAATTTGAATTAATCGAACTTCAATGCGGATATCAAATATGTATAAAGCGGGAAATCAAAAAAGAAAAAAAAAGCAAACAAATACATACGACCTTTAACTTGCCTATCAAATAAGTTCAGTTTACATGCAAACAAACATGGAGTGTACATGACAAAAACGGATGTATTCATGATTTAAATTTGATGAGTTTGATGTTTATGATTTTAATATCGAGTTTATTATACATTTAAAATTATGGGTTCATATTTAATATTATTTTTGGAATGTTACTTCTTCCGTCCCATTTTAATTGTCGTTTTAACTCAAAAACATTGTTCCAAAATAATTGTCACTTTAGGAATCAACACTAAAGTTGGCAATTATTTACACTACACCATACCCTCAACATTAAAGAAATTATCTTTGTAACGCTGCCCAATTCTCAAAAAGCATCTAACAAATACAATATTGAACTCATATGAACCCGTTGTCGAATACTGAATTCGCCATTATTGGGCGGTACCAACATCCATCAACAAATATTGAGAATATAATTAAGTAAAGAAATAAGTGATCTTTCTAACAATTTAAGCTTTTAAACGAGTTGATCACTGTATCAAAGCAAGCAGAAATTCCTTCACCCGTGAAAAACTATATCAAGAGAAACAAACTTTTTTTCTTATTCTACCCTTAACATTAATTACTCCATTCCAAATCATCTTCCAAGTCTGTTGAGATTATACATCAATTAATATAGGTATTATGATATATTATATATATTTCATTTATTAATTCTTAATGGGCTTATAAAATTAAAAGCGGACAAATAAAAGTGAACGGTGGGAGCAGTATCTAAAGACTGAGGATTCACATTCTCCTTTTTTCCCGCTGTTGGTAGCACAAACGAACCTAAAAAGAAGCTCAAACCCACAGAAATTTGTTGAACTATTTTAATCAAATAGAAAAAAAAAAAAAAAAAAAAAAAAAAAAGGTGTTTTGTTTATGCAGCTTCATGGGATTTTTTTTTTAAATAAATGGTTCTTGGTCGAAATGTGTTTTGCTCAGACCAATTTAGCTATTTTATGCTCTTCCAATCAACATGCAGAGGAACATATGTACACCCAGAGGATATGTAGCGTATACGGTTGGGGTTCAACTGCACCCCAAACTTTGGACGCGGAGCTTAAATTTATGTGTAAAAAATTATTAAAATTGTAATAAATAGTAGATACGAACCCCTAATTTTAAAAATATAATGGGTTCAATGCTAAAAATCTATAGATTGAACCCATAAATTTAAATCCTGGATCCGCCTCTGTGTACACTAGGGGTGTACATGGACCGGGTTGGTTCGGATTTTTTAAACACCGAACCAAACCAATCGCGTCGGGTTTTTAAAATTATACACCAAACCAAACTAATAAAATTCGAATTTTTCAACCTCGGGTTTTCTCGGGTTATTCGGTTTTCTCGGGTTTTTCGGGTTTTGTTTTCCGGAATAGTCTTGATACAATATATATAACTTTTACTTCAAATATTTCTGTCCTAGTAAGATACAACTATATAATTAAGGTGTTTCTTAAGAAAATAACACAAAATGTGAGAAGAGTGATGACATTGTATTAAAATATTCAACAAAAACTAATAAAATCGGTTAAAATAAATATTGCTAATTAACAAGCTATAAAGAAAATTACCATAATCTAAAAATATTAAGTCATGCTAAAATAAGCACGGCTAATAAGTATTAATTACATGACAAAGAAAAAAACTTAAGTTATGTATTTTCACTCTCTAAACTAATTATGCAAAACTAAAGAATAGATATCCAACATTATTGTCATTCCTAGTGGTAAATTGAGTTTCTTTTGTTAGCGTTAGTGTTGAGCTGGTTTTGGTTTGAACTTTATTTGAGTTACAAATATCCATAGCATATAAAACTTATTGACATTCAAAATTCTAAGTTCAAGCTTGAATAATATGATAATAGATAAAAAAAAACTACTAAAAAATAAAAGAAATATTTATAAATTCCATTACAAATAAATGTAGTATGCATAGGTCCACATAAATCAGCATGTATTAATTCAAGACAATTTGAAGCCCTCCAAGCCTTTCCAACAGGAAAGGACTTTCTGGTTTGTTTCCCATAAATACACCCTTCACACAATTCAATAGAATCAATTTTAGGCAGTCCAAGAACCATACCTTTCTCACTTAGCAATTTCAGACCCTTGACATTTAGGTGTCCGTATCGTAAATGCCATAGCTTCGATTCATCCTTTCCTTTAGCAGCAAGAACAATATTCCCCATGGTTGAAACTTCCAGCAGGAACATTTTGTTGTGAGTCATGTTGATACTAATCAATGTATGGCCTGAGTTCTTATCTTTGATAACACATGAATAATTATCAAATAATATCGAATATCCACTAGCGATTAATTGTCCAACACTTAGCAAATTATACCCCAAATCAGGTACAAACTGAACATTATGCAGAAGCTTAACCTTACCATGGGTTGTTTCAATGCTTACTGTGCCTCTACCTTCAACTTGAATTTCCTTGCCATTGCCAAGCTGCACTTTCATCTTGTGTGTCTCATCAAGCTCAGTAAAAATAGCTTTGGTGCCCGTTATATGATTTGAACATCCACTATCTATAAACCATACATCGCTTGACTTATAATTAGTATTAGAATGAGCCATAAAAAGCTTACTTTCATCTCCATTTTCTGCAGTAAAATTAACTTGCTGGTCTTTATACCAACAATCAGCTTTTATATGCCCAATTGCCCATATCTATGGCAGTGGTGGCATTGAATATAACTCTTGTTGCTTCTCTGTTCACCGGACTGCCATTGCCCGTCAAAGCGACCTCTGCCTCTTCCATTACCACGACCACGACCACGAAATACTCCTCTTCCACGGCCCCTACCTGTTGGACGTTCACTTTCTGCATTTTTTATGGCTGCCTCTTTCACTTGAAAAGCCTTTTCTTCATTCTTTTCACGTGATCGAGTAATTCTTGCCTCATGTGCTTGCAAAGACCCCATTAGTTGATCAAAGGAAAAAATTGATAAATCCTTAGATTCTTCTATCGCAGCAACTACATGATCAAATTTTGGAGTCAAGCTTCGTAATACCTTTTCAATAATGGTCTGATCAGTAACCTTCTCGCCATAGGATCGCATTTGACCGACAATTGCCATTGCTCTTGACAAAAAATCAGCAATGGATTCTCCACTTTTCATCATCAAGGTTTCAAAGTCACGCCGAAGTGATTGCAGTCTCACCACGATGACCTTTGAATCACCTTGAAACTCTTTCTGCAGAATGGACCATGCCTGCTTTGATGTGGTTGTTGCAGCGATCCGTGAAAAGACGCTATCATGGACAGCCTGTTGGATAATCACCAGCGCCTTAGCATCTTTTTTCTTGTTCTCTCGCAGTCTGTTTTCTTCGTCAGGATCTACAAATCCACGCTCTACCAAGTCCCAAAGATCTTGAGATTTGAGTAGAGTTTTCATACGAATGCTCCAGAATTCGTAGTTTTCTCCCTTGAACACGGGAATGAGTGGTTGTGCCACACTCAATGAATTTCCGTTAGACGCCATAGCCCTGATACCAAATATGTTGAAGAAAATAGACAGCAAACTTAAAAACAAATGCTCAAAGTTAAGAATACTGAATATGTGTTGGAAGCTTGTTTTTCTGTGTATTAAATCAAAGCAAAGTACAGCCTTTATATAGGCTTACAAATAAACTAACCACTAATCCACTAAGTTGATCACTACTACCACTAACTAAGCAACAACTATCCACTATCAGTAAACTAGAAAAGTGCACCATTACTGCTAATTGTCCAGGAATATAGGACACTACTAACAGATTCAATTCGACTAAGTCATACTTTGAATCAGTCTTCAATACTCTACCCTCTCCTGACCCCACTTTGTGGGATTTCACTGGGTATGTTGTTGTTGTATTGAAGCTACTAACTATATAGATTTGCAGTATACTCAACCAGCCAACTATAAAGAAATTTGATCTCCTCAAAGGTCAACTGCTAGATTCAGGGATAACTAGTGCAGACACCCTAAAGGTCTGTCCTCCCATATCAGGGATACATCTCTCTTTCGTATTTTCTTTTTCAAATTTTCCTTGTCCGCCTTGGAGATTTGACGTGCTTTTCTCTTCACTCCAGGGTGTTATTTCCTTGATATTTGACAAGGCTGTATTGGAACCAACATTTTGCCCGATTTATGCCTAACTGTGTTCTGATCTCAATGAAAAGTTGCCTCCATTTCCTTCTGATGACCAACTGTGTTCTGATCTCAATGAAAAGTTGCCTCCATTTCATTCTGATGAACCTGGTGGCAAAGAGATCACTTTCAAGCGTGTTCTATTGAATAACTGTCAGGAGGCATTTGAAGGTGCTGACAAACTTCGAGAAGAGGCGAGGCAAATGACAGCCCCTGAGCAGGAGTCGGAACGTAAGGACAAAGAAAGGCTGATCAAAATTCGCACGCTTGGCAATATTAAGCTTATTGGAGAGCTTTTGAACCAAAAGATGGTCCCTGAAAAGATTGTTCATCACATTGTTCAGGTTGTTAATTGCTTCCTTTTCCTCAGGTCTTTTTGTTTCTTTAATGCGTTAAACTGTACTAATGATTGTCTTTGCTGGTTTTGTTCACAGGAACTATTCGGACAAGATCCTAAAAGTGTCCGGAAGAAGAGAATGTTGAAGCCATTTGTCAGTTTTTCAACACCATCGGCAAGCAGCTTGATGAGAACCAAAAATCAAGGCGCATCAACGATGTGTACTTTAACCGGTTGAAAGAACTATCAACAAACCCTCAGTTGGCTCCACAATTAAGGTTTATGGTTCGTGATGTGCTGGATTTACGTTCCAATAACTGGGTCCCTAGACGGGATGAGGTGACACATCAATCTCTCTTATATTTGTTGCACTTTCATACCCTAGAATTCTCTCTTATGATCCATTAGACTCGGGTTGGATAATTGACCATTCAAAATGGATCAAATATTGGATATTGTTCATATTTTCCATTATAAAATGGATATCTAGATGGATAATATGGATATCTATATTATCGATACCATTTGTCTGCTTGTTATTTTTCATTAGTTCTTGCTTTTTGGGAATCTAAGCTTATTTTGGCTTTTAGCTTGTTAACCCATTTTTTATCCGTGTTAAATATGGAGGGTCAGAAATTTTATCTGTATTTGGTTAACCTGTTTTCGATCTGCCCATATCCAATCCAACCCGTCCGTTTGCCGCTCCTACCTAGGATATTGTCTTAAGATATATACTTTTCTTTCTGCACAGGTGAAAGCAAAGACCATTACCGAGATTCACTGAGAAGCGGAAAAGAGCATGGGATTGCGTCCTGGTGTCACTGCAAACATGAGAAATTCTCGTGGTCCTCCGGCTCAGGGGAGTTTGAGTCCTGGTGGCTTCCCAATCAATCGTGCAGGTACTGGTGGTATGATGCCTGGAATGCCAGGAACTAGAAAGATGCCTGCTGCGCGTGGGATGGATAATGACAACTGGGAAGTTCCTAGATCCGGGTCGATGCCTAGAAGTAGCGGGCCACTGGTGCAGCCGGGTGGACGAGGTCAGCCTCAGCCACCATTGGTGGCAAGTCGCCCTCATTGAACCCTAGACTTCTTCCTTAGGGTAGTGGTGGCTTTGTGAAAGGAAAGGCTAGTGCCCTCTTGCAAGGTAGTTGTGCCCCTCCCGCTCGGCCGTTGGGCTATGGTTTTTGTCTGGAGCCCTCATCACAGGCTCCTCGACCAGTTCAACCTCCTCCAGCAGCGGAAAAACCGCAGGTTCCTGCTGTGAGTGTGAATCCCGATGAACTAAAGAGAAAAACAGTATCTCTTCCGGAGGAATATTTCAGTGTTCGGCTTCTTGAAGAAGCTTTGCAGTGTGTTGAGGAACTCAAATCCCCAGCCTACTATCCCGAGGTCGTCAAAGAAGCAATTTCAATTGGTCTAGACAAAAGGCCGCTACTTGTCGAACCAGTTGCTCAGCTTCTCGAACACTTGTTTATTAAGAATGTTTTTACCGCCGTGGACTTGGTTACTGGGTTCTTGAACTTTGCCTCTCTGCTGGATGACCTTGCCATGGATCTACCAAAAGCACCGGTAAATTTTGAGGACATAATTGCTAGACTTGTTTTAGCTGGAGCTTTGGACTTCAAGACAGTCAGTGAGATCCTGAAGAAGGTAACCGATGATCTATACCAGAAAGACGTGTTTACGGATAGAATGAGAGCTATTAGCTCTAGTCCTACAGGCCAAGCAGTATTGGATTCACAAGCACCTGATGTTGAGGCATGCAAAACTCTCTTTCAATACCAGATGATAATAGCCCGTGCGTGCATTTACCTTTATGCATCTGTGAATTTGTTTTTTAATGTACTTTTAAAAATTATGATTACGTATGTACTGGTGTGAAGTTGGGGTGATCGTAGTTTTAAACTTGTCAACACGTAATATGAATCACGTGAAGGAGATACTATGTGACTCAAGCATTTTGTTTAAACTCTTGATATATATACATTCATGACCACTGTTTATATATATACACACATCATTTACATCGAGACAGAAGCTGCAAAAGGCAAAACGGTAAGGCAACCAGCTATCACGTTGTTGGCAATCATCTTGTTGTTGCCACCTGTCTTGTAGCTATGTCCTCGCCATAGTTGAGGAAATACCTGTAGAGGAGCGCCTCCACCCATATGTTGAATCAACTCATATTTGTTAATGCTTCAAAAAAATTGATCTCAGACTTCACACAGGATTTAATCCCGCTAGCATTTCACTTTGAAATTCTTCATCTTTCTCCCAAATTATTCATCTGACATCCAAGCTGACTTCTCCTCTGTTTCAACAATGTACAATTTCAGAAGAATTACCTCTAATAGCGTGCGGTGTTCGATACATAAGAAAACTTGGAGGTCCCTGCTCATAAGTCTGTTAAGCACTTAAAAGAGTAATTTAACATTTCGATTATGAAACTACTCCATGTGGCACAGAGAGTAAAGCATAAAACTATACCTTTTAACTATATCAACTTCTAGCAAGCACGTTGCTTGTTTGGCTGAAGCAAGCAACGGAGTTGAAACTGCTAAACATGCACCATCAACCTATATATGTTCTTGATTTTGAGGGACATCGTCCATCTCTCTCTGTCTCTTGCGGTTGAACTTTAGAAATGTCACAGACTCTGAGTTGCTATGTCAATTGCGCTTTCTTTGATTGATGAATCGTTTATTTATTTGCTTCTGCTGTTTCCTCCATAAGTTTTTTCCGTATCATCTTCCTACAACAATTTCTTATTCTCATAATTGGAATCTCGACTATAAATGATGATGATAACATTCACTTGTAAAGGAGCGAGTGTAGTGGCAAAATAACAAAATTTGTTGATCCATATTAATATTTGCATGTAGATATGATCAATTAATTACGTGACAAACTCACAGTTGGACATTTTGCGTGTTGCTGCCACCAATTCTTTAAAACACTATAGGTGTCATCCCCAGGTACACTTTCTCAAAATCTCCTTCCGCACATATTCACTTCTTGATCTAACTAAATCCCTGCGATATCCAAAGCTAAAAACAAGAACTTGAGCGGGTATACATTATATAATAAATCAAAAGGGCGTGAAATGAGTTGGAGACTTTTTTAGCTTTTGTGCCCCCGTGAGAATTCTTTTTTAGTCATGTATATGACCTATGAGTAATGTTTTCAATCAATGACAATTCGAAGAAAATCTTATAAGGAAAATAGATAAAGTAATCGAATAGCCCTAAACCTATACACTCATATGAATGGTGTCATTGCTAACAAAGACGTCGGTGTTCATTGAAATATTATATCAAAACAACTAACAGATATTCACCAATCAAGTTCTTCATACCACCTCGTGCTAACTAAGATGCATTGTATTACCAAATTAATAAAACCAACTCAACCCAATTAGTGAGCAAAGATTCTTCAGACAGTTGAAGAACGTCCCACCTTTCTCTAAAATTTCACAATTTCTCCTCTGACTTTCTCAAGTGCTACTTTTTTGTGTTCATCAAATGTCTGTTGGATCAAAAGACATGGAATCACGTAGAATGAACATCTAACAATATCGTAGCAAATTATAGGACACACAAGTTTTTAAATTAAAAAGTGGCATTGGTAATTGATTGTCAAAGACCAAAATATCCTCAATTTTTCCATTTAATGACTATAAACTAACACGTCGATCTCTGCCTAAATTCACTCTTCTAATATAGTTACAGAAGCTCAACTCTTCGTGAAGAACGATTTTGAGAGCCGGTTGATTTTAAGTGAGTTGTATTTTTTTTTTTTTCCCAAGGTGAAAGTAGTGTGTTGATTTTTCCTATAGAGGATGGTTAATTGTATTCCATAATTGCTCTAGGCATAGAGGCCCTCATTTTGTATTAGTTATTTATTTATTCTCTGTTTTGACTAGATAATTAAAAGTTTTGTCAAACCTGTTGAGTTCATACTGCAATTGCTTGAACCTTTTATATAAGTACCATTTTGAAGGAACAATCTGCTGGTGCTGTTATATTTCTTTGTACATCTATAGATTACTGTGCTCTTTGTTCGTCTGTTTAAGTAAGTTGTGGTCCAAAAAGGTCCTTTTATTTGCTTCTACTGAATGAATTCTCCATCATATCTTTGCTTCCATTAGTGTTGTCATTGACAGGAGAATGCTTTTGGAGTAAGGGCTTCAAATAGTTGGTTCTGTATCATTTATGGTCTGGTAACTTTTGTTTAGAATTGCTGCTTGAATTCATTTTTTTGTGCGGAGTGCCTCTCAAATGCACTTGTCATTAATTTTTGCCTTTTGCCTAAAAGTCTTAGGTTCCGGGTTTAAACTCCCACTTAGTCAAAAATTAAAAAAATTCTCTAGGTAGAATTTAGATTCGCAAGACAGAGTTTTGCCCAACTCTGCCCCATCAGGCATAATTTGCCTTAAGGTAGAGTTTTGCATGCAAACTATGCCCGATGGGGCAGAGTTTGTAGGCAACCTTTGCCTAGCAGTTTTGTTTTTAATTTTTGCCTGAGCAGGAATTTGAATCCGGAACCCTGAGTTTTTAGACGCAGCGCAAAATTAAATATTTTCATTTTGATGGGCAAAAATTAAAGACCACCCCAAAATAAGGGCATTACTGCGAATTGCCCGCTTGAATTAAGAACATTTTTTTGCGCGGATTGCCCTTCAATTTTTTTCTTCTCAAATTGTTGTTCTTTAATTTAATCAATGCCTAACAAGAGAAATAAGATATCTCCTCTCTTCTCTCATCTCCTCTCCTTTCTTTCTCTGCAATATTCTTTTTGTAACTTTATTATTTTATAACACGTTAGCAGCACGAGACTCTAACATCTCGGACAAATATTATGAAAAGATCAAAAGTAAGTTTACTTTAAGCCATTTTAACAGTGATATCAAATTATTCTCTATCTCGTGGATAATTACAGACGAATCAAAGTTTATTTGATATAGTTGTATTCTAGATTTAATTTCACGTGGCCCTGAAAACAATTTTAAAGCAAAACTTGATTTAAATATAGGTTTAAGTGAATAAAATGCCCCCAAACTTGGCAAAATGGGTCTTAATTCATCCCCTAGCTGCCACATGGCACAGCAAGTGAAATCACACGCCAACAGGAGCGTGAGAGGTGCCACGTCAGTTTTTTTTTTTTTTAAAAAAAGAAAAATCAATTTTGGAAAATTCATTAAAAAGTGAGTATATATTTTTAAAATCAGAAAAAACTATTTTTTTTTTCTAAAATGTGGAAAATCCATTTTCTTTTAAAATAAATCTGGACTGGATTTTTTATTAAAAAATCTGGAACTTTTTAAATCTTGAAAATTGAGAAACCCGTTATTTTTAAAAAAATCTAGAAAATTGATTTTTTTTAATTAAAAAACCTGGACTTTTTAAAAATCTGGAATTCTAAATAAACCCATTTTTCTAAAAAAGAATCTGAAAAATTAAATTTTTGATTAAAAACCTGGACTTTTTAAAAATCTGGGATACTAATTTTTTTAAGAATAAAGTAGAAAACTCATAATTTTTTTCTAGATTTAAAAACTAATCTAATTTTTTGGGATTGTTTTTTTTTAAAAAAAAAACAGGTTTTCCACATTTAAAAAAAAAAACAGTTTTTCCAGTTCTTTTTTAAAGAAGTGTCTTAAAAGAATCATGAAAATCTGGATAATTTAGGACACTTTTGAAAAAATAACAAGTTTCATTTTTTTAAAAAAAAAAAATCCATTTTTACAGATATTTTAATTAAAACTGTAGTTTTTCAGTTTTTTTTTTAAATCAAATTTTCCAGATTTAAAATAAATATTTCGTTATTCTAGATTTTTTATATGAAAAAAAAAATCAGTTTTACCTTTTTTTTTTCAAAACAATTTATCTATATGGAGGATACATAGGATGAAAATGCCATGTGGCATTAATATTTTACATGTGGAGGGCCACATAAGCCTTATTTTACGGTTGGACCCGCGAGTGATTACACTTACTCCGAGTCATGAGCTCAGGGGTGTAATAAAACTCATTTAGCCAAGTTTAGGGATGTTTTGAAGTCCATCAATAATTTGGGGAATAAAATTGCAAAACGTGCCAAGTTCATGTGCGTTTTAGTCACTTAAGCCTTAAATATATAGATCTATGGATGAGTCTGATGTATTAATTAAATATGGATTATTGGATATGTAGAACTTGACTCCTTTTTGTGCACATTGATGTTTACACATAATTATTGTGCAAAGTACGATGATGATAGTTTGTCACACTAATACAAGAATACTGGTTGTGAAGGATACGTTCCTTTATGTTAAGAAATTTTGAAAAGAACCACTTTTCTTTGTTCTGCAATAATAGTATCTTAAAATTGTTTATGAATGACATTAACCTTCTCAATATCTGCAGTTACTTTCAAAGGTCATTTTTGTTGTCTACTCAGTATCTTATTAAGTCTATGACCATCGAAAGTAGTAATATTTCATAGGCTTGTTGTAATTATTATGAAGATATGTGAGAGAAAAAAAATTCTATATTGTATGTATGTATCGATTTGCTCCCAAAGTAGTAATATTTTAAAGAGGTTCTAACTTATCACAATTTGATGTGATTACAGCACACTCAGATGATTATGTTTCATTCTTGAAGAATGAGAGCTTTTGATAAATGTTATAAATACAGATTCATTCCCTGAAGTAAATGTGATGATATTTACTTATTTAGTAAAGATTATAAATACAGATGTATTCTTGGTTGTGAAAATATCACGCCTCACCTCCTTAAGAGGTAGAATAATTGAGAAGAAATATTCTAAGTACTCTACTCCCGAAGTAGTAAACATTGAAATTTACTTCTGAAGTAGTAAACCCAAAAATCTGCTCCTGAAGTAGCAAATTTTGAACTCTACTATTGTTTATCTCATGACACCAGCAGTGTTTAACTAAAATTTCTTTTATGATACCAGCACTATTTAAGCAATACTTGGTAGTATAAAAATAATCAAGGCTCCAGAAGAGCTAACTGTATCTAGAAGATCGTGACACCAATAATGTCCAAACAATATTTGAATATGGAGAGTAAATTAAAGGCTCCTGGAGAGCTTATATACTATTATGTTATTCGTTTGAGATTGTATTATATGAAGTTGTTATGATTGAAATACAAGTTGTAGTAAACCCGAAGTTTACCAAAGTAAATAACTATCATATTGCAGCTATAAATGATGGATGATCAAATATCTTCGAAATCATGGTGGGTAAGAAATATCTATGTGAAAGGTTACACGCCTTATTCTCTAAATTGTATTACAATATATGCATGATGAAATCACATGTCACGGTAACCGGAAGTTTATCGATGCGAAAAGAATTCATGTCATAGTAAATAAGAAGTTTACTAAAACAAATAACACATGTCATGGTAAACTTGAAGTTTACTAGTATAAATAATTTTATTAGTCGGCATGAGCGGTTTGGCCATCCCGATTCAAATATGATGTGCAGATTAAGTATTTGACATATATTGAAGAACTAGAAGATTCTTTAAGAATTTATTTGTGTTGCTTGTTCTCATGATAAGTTGATTATACTAGCTAATGTTCGGATTGAATTTCTTAAATTCTGAAAATATATAAAAGGTGAATATGGGTCCGTTCACCTGTTATGTGATGTCTTAAATAGATGCATCGAAAAGACGGTCACATGTACGTTTATTGTCAATCGCCAGTTTGACATATGTTGACACCCAATTTTGTCCCTCTTTTATTTAATTTACTCGGGTTTCTAAATTTACTGACGAGCTAAATACTTTATTTTTCACAATATTTTATTGCTACTACTATTAATATCACTACTTTTATTTTCAACATTATGAGCATTACTTATCACAAATGTTAAACGGTTAGTCATCGTTTCGTTTTCGGGTTTGGACTCGTTAAATTAATTACAAGACAACGCTTTATTAAATCATTATTTTTTCTATATATTAATTGTCTTCGCATAATATATGTTGTACTAGTTATTAAATTAGAAGTCCAAGAATAATTAAATAGAGGGAAAGACCAACAATTTCAGCCAAATAAATGGCCCAAATAATCAGCCCACACGTTTTAATCCAACCAGTCCATGTCTTCAACGGACCAGCCCACATTATTCCCTTACCCAAAACAGTTCAGCCCACATGTTAATTTCGGATCAGCCCACTATTTTATACCCGACCCGGTCCAATCTTTACCCCCTAAAACCAAAACCTAATCTTTTTCTTTTCTTTCTCCTCTTCAGCCGCCTTTTCTTTCTCCTCTCTTCTCTCTATCGCTCGACCTCATCTCTCCTCTCCCTCACGTTCTCCCCACTTCGTTCTGCCATCTCCACCATCACTGCTTCTCACGTTCTCTTGTCCCCCCCACGCTCCTGTCGCCTTTGTTCCCCACGCCGCTCCTCTCTCATACGCTCCCCCTCTCCTCACTCTATAAAGAGAGAGGGAGATCGAACAGACAAAAAAAAAAAAAAAAAAAAACCAAGGATCTGGAACCAAAAATTCCCTACAAAACACAAGTTTAATCATCAAAGATAGCCTTACTTGAAAAAGAACAGCCAACGATTACTCTACTTTTACCTTTTCGGTTTGAAACTTTAGCTACTTTAATCGGGTTCGTTCGTGTTCGAGCGTAGATTCGAGATATCGACACCCCAATTCACTGCGCCAACAAAAGGTCAGTGCTATTTTTCTCTTGTCATTTGGTTCAGATTTTGAGATGTATTAATGATTCTGTGTTAGGTTCAGTTTGTGGTGCTGTGAAATATGTTTATGTACTAGCATAATTTAAATGATTGTGTCTGTTTAGCTAGTTAAGCATGTGTCGATAGGTTGGGTTAATTCGGTTTATTTGACCGCGTGGGTTATTATGAGATTATCATTATATATTCTATGTGTTATAGTCTATTATGTTAAGCGTCGCCATTTGCTAGTTTAGCCTGTCGAGTTTAAATATATCTCTAAGCATTATGTAATCGGTTTGTGTTAAACATGTATTCTAGATTAGCTGGTTATTCTGTAACAGAGTTGAGATGTGGATGATTTCTGATCTGTTTTGTGAAGGATATGCTGGTATGGTTTGGCCTTCAAATGCATAAGTGGTTAGTTTTAACTTAAAACTTGATTGTCGTATAAGTTATTTAGGTTAACATCTGTCTAGTTTAAAGTTGGAAAACCTGTAGCACTCTTCGATTGAAGTTTGAGCAGTAGCTTAGCTGAGTTAGAGGAGTGTCTCTATGAGTTTATTTCAATTTTCCCTGAAGCAGTACGCTAGGCATACCCCTAGTAATCTGGAATCCTACAATATTGATTTAAGTTGAGACTAGCTCATGGACTGCCCCTTTATAAGTTAAACTTATGCCGTGTAATGCCTCCGCTATGAGTTTAGTTATCACTTATGTGCTACTGCCCATTATCTGAACATGTGTTTAAACTTGCTATAAGCCTAAATGGCTTAACCCGAGCAGTGTGTCTGGTTAATCATGAGATTTGGGTCTTGTTTTAGTTGCTTTGCTATTTCAAACAATTGACAGATTGAACAGGTGTCTACTGTTCTGTTAAGTTTGTGGCCATGGCATTTATATTGTCGGATTTGGTGATTGGTATTAATGTAATGCACAATCAATTGGATGGGCTGTTGTAAAGATCTGTGGTGTGAGTTGTGAAGTATGGACCGTTTACGATTTGTAGTACTCTATATCTGCTGAAAATGGATTCGGTTTGACTATCTGCTTAATCAATTTAAGTGTGTAACAAGTTCCTCTTGCTAAAACCTTCAGTTATCATCTCTTTCACCAAGTGAGATTTTGATTCTGCCCTTCTACTTTCGAGCGGGTTCAGTGTCTGATTCATATTGTGTTTTCCTCATATCTAAATCTCCTGTAAAGACCTGTTTCTAACTACCTGAACATGGAATGATTTAAACCTCCTCAATCCCCTTTGGCTGCTGCTTTATTGTTGGGTTTGTGAGCCACATTTGATAAAATAGCTACTGCTGAACTTTGGGATAAACAGCGGCACTTTGGCCACTACTTTTAGCCAGCTGTTGTTGCCACTTTTGGGCTGCTGCTATACTACAAACAGCTACTGCGTTTGTGTGGTAATCCAGTACCTATGTCAAGAAAAAATGTGGTTATACTTGGCCGCTATGTGGATGTTACTTACGCTCGATAAAATAGTTGATGTTTTGCTGCTACTTGTAGCTGTGCTAATTGCTGCGTTTGGAATTACGCTAGTGGTCGTTGTGTATTGTTTATTGCCCATTTCTCCACATGTCACTTAGTTTCGGTTGCAAGTTCTTATATTTTGGGCTGAATATGTCTTTGGCACATGTTAATCATCTTTAAGTTTCCCATATATGATGATTTTGTATATTATAGAAATTATACCATCGCACTAATTTCTTCTCTTTTCTTTTGCATGACATCCGGGATTGCGAGGAGTCTCGAATGCGACTCGACTTTGCCGCGAGATCAAACAATTGTATTACCTCCTCTCGAGTCAGCCCACCCGCAAAAAAAAAAAAAGAATTCTGGGCCGAGGCCCATCACATTGGCAGCGAACAGCAGCAGTCCAAAATGATTGGGCCAAAACCCAACAGTAGCTTAGTCACAGCAGTCCTAAAATGGGCTGAGCCCATTTAACTTCTTTGCTCTTCTATTTTATCTTTGTGCATTTAATTTGTGTTGTACGACTAACTCTCTTGTTTGTTAATCTAGATGAACTTTAGCAAATTAGTGGAGTTTAGTTTAGTGATGGGTAGTTAATTCCATAAATTACATTCACTTCTATTTTTAAAACTATTTATAGTATCTATAACATTTATTTGAGTAATTGATTTTCAAAATAGCATGACTATATCTTTTGGCTAAGGGAATCATAATTTATGTTTACTATCTTAGAAGTTTAAAATGTCACAAATCTTACACTAACGTTAGCTTATTCTAAGAAATAAAAAGCAAATTAGTTTCAACGGATAATTTTTTTCACTTTAGTTCCTTTCCAACACTTGAAATACATATTTGTTTAAAACAACCTTCGCACAACATACATTAAACTAATAGTCTTTCTATGAAACTTTTAAAATTTATTTAACATTAATGTTACATTAACTCTTTTAATTTGTGAATCGGCATAACTCACTTTTTCCAAATACATATAAACATTACATGTTCCGCTTCTTTAGTTTATTTTAACTAAACTCTTTATGCAATTACCAATTTTACTTTAAACAACTTTATCAATAATTCACAAAAAAAAAAAACATTTTTCTTTCTATAATGTTACATTTACATTTAGCCTAATTAAATCTTAGTCCGGTCGGTTAACCATTGTTAATGGGTCTTAAAGGATGCCTAATCCCTTCCCTTTAGACTAATTGAACCCTTACCTAGAATCTTAAGTTTCGCAGACCTTAAACAGAGTTAACTTTAAAAATAACTTTAATAAACTTTAGGTGTCCTAATTCACCATAAATAATTAGGTGGCGACTCCTTAAAATAAATAAAAACAGGAATCTCCAATATGTCGTACTTCTAATTTAACCCGGTTAAAATGGGGTATGACAACATATGCAAAGTTACTTGCTCAAAATAATTGAGTTGAGAGCACAGTTTTCAAATTATGTAATCAAGATAATTCATCTTGTTAATTTTGGTTTATATCCAAGCTAGTTTGGCATTGAATGCCTCTGATAAATAACTAAACCATAGTTTATGAGAATAAAGCTTCATGTGCTAGTTTGAGATATGATATATTGTATACAACATCACTTGTATGCTTCAGATCAACAAATTATGATAAATTCTCGCCACAATTGGTTCAAGATTAGGAACTAGATATTTCAGTCGAATAGTTTTTTATGTGTGGTATATGATTAATTAATCTACCATGATGCACAGAGATGGATTCCCCCAAAGAAGATGGGATATATGTTAGTTTTTCTAACATAAGGGGGAGAGAATAAGCAGCTGAGGAATATGTTGAGAATAAGCAGTTGAGGAATATGTTATGAATTATCATTAGTATGATCATCATTAAAAAGATAATTCGACTCAAATGCTAGAAGCATTTGCTGACAAAAAATTAATTTCTAATTTCAGCTGCAAAATGCTCCTATTAAATTCATGTCCCTGAAGGACAAGGTCTACAACATGCATGAAGCGTGGCAGACTAATCGGTTCCAAACGCAATAAGCATTGTAAAGAAAGAGGAGCAAATGATCAATGATCATTATAAGGAGGCAATGTGCTCTTGAAGAGCCTGCGATATAACACTTCATGAAACTTCATGAGAGGTTTAGGTACCTAAAAATAATGAAAATGATGAGATCTCAATAATTTATGTTACATTGCGAACCGATACAACTGATATATCGTCGACGATGTCTTTGGTACAATATAGCACAATATTGTAAAAGATAGTGAGGATCTAAATTCTACATCTATTAAAGCATGCTAACGTAGAAATTATTACCAAGTGAAATGACGCACCTTGGAAAGCATAAAGCTTATTGGACCTGAATTAAGTTAAGCAAGGTGAACACGATTTTATCACCTTAATGAATATTTACTGACTAAGGGCACAAATGACTCTATTTATCCTTACGTCTTTGTGAAAATCAAAATCTGTCGTATTGTTGGTGCAAGTTGATTACTCAAATATTATTGAAACTCTTGAAGAGTTCTCAAAAGCAATATATTATCTGTTGAAAGAAGTTGAAATGAGAAACTTGCAGAATTTTTTGATCCTGAAGTACCATATCTTTATACAATTGATGCATTTATATATTTTGCTATGACTATGAGGGATTATAGTCATATGATGTTGTTCTACATGACAGTCAAATCATATAAAGGTAACATTTGTTTATAAAGCAAGTCAGGAATGCACTTAGACTGATTTCAATAATATTATATATCAATGCAACTCTATCTAAAGACTGAAGATGCAGTAGCATACATAGCCCAACTAAAGAGAGGATTCATAAAAGCACAAGGCATGTTTCACCAAAGTTGTTCTTCACACACGAGCTCCAAAAGAACGGTGATATCAACGTGCAAGAGATTTGTTCGAGCAATATGAGTTGTAAAGATTTATTCACCAAGTCTCTACCAACTACAACTTTCGAGAAGATAGTGCACAAGATTTAGTTGTAAAGATTCAAGTTTTCATATTGAAGTTCTCATCAGGGGGAGTTAATACGCATTGTACTATTTTTCCCTTTCAAAGTTTTTATCCCACTGGGTTTTTCCTTGTAAGGTTTTTAATGAGGCAACCAAATGGTGTATTATTAGAAATGTGTACTCTTTTTCCTTCACTAGAATTTTTCCCCCTAGATTTTTTCTAATAGGTTTTAACGAGTCACATTATCTATCAAATAGACATTCAAGGGGGAGTGTTATAAATATTATTTATTATTATGGATGTCTATCTTTAGGAGAATATTAGTGTTAGTGACTTTGGGATCAAGTCACTTTTTCCCTATAAATAGAGGTTCTCATTCATTGTAAATCAATCTCTAACAAGAGAAATAAGATATCTCCTCTCTTCTCTCTTTCTTTGCAATATTCTTTTTGTAGCTTTATTATTTTATAACAATTATGCCATAAATAATAATACAAAAAATATTATGCATAGATTCCGTATTTAAGTGAAACTTTTATATTTGTATTGCTAATATACATGTTTTATTTCACGTTTACAAAAAAAAATTCTTCATAACCCAATAGTGGTATCATTTTACGGAAAAAAGAACTAGTAGTATCATTTAATACATCTACAAAAATTTCTGCAATAGTTATACGGGAATTAGTGTTTCTTATATGGTCAATCAAATTCAACAAAATTCAACATTACTTTACTTATACGAGGATATTTATTTTAAAATCACTCCTACCAAACATGAGGGTGTTTGATTAAGCTTATAAACTAGTAGTCGTTGACCATAGGTTTCAAATGTTTTACTTTATTTGAGACTTATGAAGGTGGAATTGAGAAAAAAGTTTAGTTTTTTTTCTTTTCAAATTTGGAATCCAACTCCAAATTGGAGTTTGGAAATTTTATAACCGAACACTGATTATGAAATAAAGTGAAAAATTATTACTGAAAAAAGAATGATTGCGTGGCCACATAAGTCAAATTAGCTTATACACAAAAATTACTTATAACGAACGAATAGTAAGTTATTACCTCCAAATTCAGCACCTAAATATATTTTCCATACTTATCCCCTATTTTTAATCTCCTAATCCCATAGTATTATTTTATGGGAAATATTCTCACAAATTTATCATGATTATCAATTGCTCTACCACTTAATTATCCATATTTTTTCTTAAACTTGTATGGTTACTCCATATTTGCTAGTAATATAGTTCTAAAATTACACATTTCATATGTAAAAGAATAAAAAATACACATTTCAATTAATTAAAGGTCAAACATGCTTTAGTAAATATTACAAGGATTAAAATTAAAATTCACAAAATAAGGGACCTAAACTTAATAGGGATAATAGCATTTTTGGTCCCTAAATTATAGAATAGATATATTTTAATTTTGGTCCTTGTGATATCAAATGAAACACATTTAACCTCCAATTAATCAAAATGTATGCTTGTGGTCCTCTATTTATATAGGTTCAACAAGCTACTCCCGCCAATTCCCAATAGAGAAATGGAGAGAGTGAGATCAGAGCAAGAAAAGAGCGACTCAGATGAATCCCTTAAACTCGCTGTCGCAATGGCGATCGTCCGATCAAAACTCCTTCACAAACCTCTTTCACCGCCACGCCAGCCTTCTTCCTCCGTTGATGCTCTTAAATGGAAGCAGAAAGTACGAAAAGTTCCATCACTTTCCTTTAATTCAATTAATTTTACTCCGATGATGCTGTTAAGTGGAAACAAATCACTTTCCTTTAATAATTCTTCGTTTTTTTTTTTTTTTTAGTTTCTATTACTCCTCGTAGAATTCAATTTTTTTTTATTGCTCCTACGATGATGCTCGGGAGCAAAAAGTTCGATAAATTTCCTTTAATTCTTCATTTTTCTACTTTCTATATTTTTAGTAGAAGTTGCGTGCACAAATTTGATTTAATTCTGATTTTTTTTAAATTTCTATTATCTCGTAGAAGTTGCGTGAATGAAATTTTGAATTAATTCTTCGTTTTTTTTTTTGCTATTTCAATAAATTTCAATTAATTAAAATTTGAATTAATTCTCAGTCTCATCCCGATGATGCTCTTAAGTTCGATCAATTTCCTTTAATTTTTCGTTTTTTAATTTCTAGTGTCTCGTAGAAATTCAATTAATTTCTAGTGTTTCATATTGCAAATTCAAGAGTTTTCTGTGGATCCGTCTCGTTTTTTTTAATTTCTATTACTCCTTGTAGAAGTCGCGTTGATGATGAAATTTGAATTAATTCTGATTTTTTTTTTAATTTCTTAAGCAAAAGAGCGTAAACGAGATATTCTCAGACTTTCATTTAATAATTCTCCGTTTTTAAATTTCTATTGTCTCGTAGAATTTGCGTGAATGAATTTGAATTAATTCTGAATTTTTACTTGAACTTCAGCCATATGTAATTGAATTCAGGTTTTTTAGCTTTAATTCTTCATTTTTCTACTTTCTATTATCTCGTAGAAGTCGCGTGGATGAATTGAATTAACTCTGAATTTTTACTTGAACTTCAGCCATATGTAACTTAATTCAGTTTTCTTTCCCTTTAATTCTTCGTTTTTCTACTTTCTATCATCTCGTAGAAGTCGCGTGGATGAATTGATTTAATTCTGAATTTTTAGTTGAACTTCAGCCATATGTAACTGAATTCAGTTTTCTTTCCCTTTAATTCTTCGTTTTTTCTACTTTCTATTGTTTCGTAGAAGTTGCGTGGATGAAATTTGAATTAATTCTGGATTTTTTTCTTCATTCCTCCGTCTCATTTTGATGATACTTAAGTGGAAATGAAAAGTTCGAATCAATTTCGTTTAATTCTTCGTTTTCGTAGAAGTTGCATGTTTGATGAATTTCAATTTTTAAAAATTTCATAGGCGAAAGAGCGTAAACGAGAGATTCTTAGACTCAAGGAAGACCTCAAAGTAGCTGAAGGTTAGATTTTTCATTTCCGTTATATTTAACTAAACAAAATTACTTTACTTCTCCTTTTCTTGTTAATATAGAAAGTTTTAGCGATTGAAGCAATTTTAGTGAGTATTGTTGTTATGTGCTTGATTTTGGTTGTCAAATGTCGACTGTGTATTTCTGAAACTCTAGCTTCTAAGTATTTGATTCTTTTGCTATATTCCGACCTAAAGTTTTGTGACTTATTTGTGTTTTTCGTCTTTAAATCAAAATTGCAGTGATAACCAGAGTTTTCAGAGGATTTTTTGCTAAATGTTTGTTTTCGATATTGCAATGTGTCATCTGTACCTATAGATTTGTTTTGAACGGCTATTTTTTGATTGTTTTCCTTTGTTTTTTTGGGATTAAGATGGTTTGTAGTGAGATATATTTCCAAAAAGTGCATCATGCAATTGTTATTTCTTTGATAGCTTGGGATTATTGATAATCGGCTAAGTTGCTCGGATTCGGGTGTGGGTGTCCGCTATGGGTGTGGATCCCTTATGATCTCAATTTTAAGATTTAGGGATACGGATCCAGTTATGGATACGGGTGCACGGATTCGGCAAAAAAAAAAAAAAAAATATCTAAACATAGAGTTATAAAACCTATATTATGAGATATTATGTGGAAAACTTGAGGAAAAGGTATTGATCAAGAGAAGAATCTTGGAAGGAGATAAAAGGAAAAGGAGTGACATAGAAATTTCTATATACAAGGTATTCCATTTTCTTCAATTTCACCTTAGATTTTGTTTTGATTAAAGTAATCATTGAATCTATCCAGAATTTCCCCGTTGATTTTGGTCAAAGTACCCAAAATCGGTTGACTAGATCGGGTACGGATCCCACACCCATGTCGTGTCGACACGGGTGCGGCACTAAAAGTGAAGAGTGCGAGTAACATAATTGATCCCAGCAATTTGTTGAGTATCTGTTGTTATGTGTTCAATTTGCATTCTCAAATGTCGACTGTCTATTTCTGAACCTCTAGCTTCTAATTCATTTGCTATAATCCGGCCTTGAATTTTGTGACTTAATTGCGTTTTTCGTTTTTAAATCAAACCTGCAGTGATAACCAGAGTTTTCTGAGTTTTTTTTTTTTTTGGCTAAATGTTTGATTTCGATTTAGCAATGCGTTGTCTGTGTAAGTAGATATGTTTTGAGCAGCTACTTTTTGATTGCTTTCTTTTGTTTTTTCTTGAAGTAAGAAGGTTCAAAGTGTGATATATTTCTAACAAATGCATCATGCAAGTGTTTTTTTTTTTTGGATAGCTTGGGACCATTGAACCCTAAGAGTATTGATGATTGCAGCAAATTTTTTGAGTATTGGTTGTTATGCGTTCAATTTCCATTGTCAATGTCGACTATGTATTTCTGAACCTCTAGCTTCTAATTATCTCATTATTTTGCTATAGTCCGACCTCAAAAATTTATAAGTAATTGTGTTTTTTTCGTTTTAAAATCAAAATTGCAATGGTAACAAGAGTTCTCTGTGGATCTTTTGCTATATATTTGATTTTGATTACTAATCTGTTATCTGTATAGATAGATTCGTATTGAACTGCTATAATTTATTTTTTTGGCGTACGATGGTTCACAGTGCTATTTCCAAAAAGTGCATCACGCAAGTGTTATTTCCTTGATAACCTGGGATTATTGAGCCCTAAGAGAATTGATGGTCGGAGCAATTTTATTGTCTGTTGTTATGTGTTCAATACTGTGTATTCTGAACCTCTAGCTTCTAAGTATCTGATGTTTCTGCTATATTCCGACCTCAAAAGTTTGTGAATAATTGTGTTTTCTTTTTAAAATCAAAATTGAAATGATAACAAGAGTTTTCGATGGATCTTTTGCTCTATGTTTGATTTTGGTTTTCCAATTTGTTATCTGTATAGGTAGAGTTGTATTGAACTGCTATAATTTTTTGATTATTTCCTTCTTTTTTCTGGAGTAAGATGGTTCGCAGTGTGATATATATCCAAAAAGTGCATCATGCAAGTGTTATTTCTTTGATAAGTTGGGATCTACGGGAATAGGAGATGGTTCTGATCAACGGTTCAGTGATGTGCTACGGAGAAGATTTCTCAGACAAGGTTTGTTTTTGAGGATTTCTGTTGTATTTATCGGTCTAAAGTTGTCAATTTGGCCTTCGATGCTGTATTCATTAGTTGGATTCATTGACTTGTGTTTTTTTTTTTTTCCCTTTTTCCAGTGAGGATTAAGGAGAGAAAAACGAGAAGAACAGATGATTCCTTGCTTCAGCGAATTTCAGGTGAGAATCCAGTTAGTATACATCGTACATGCTTTATGTGCTACTTGCTTGAGCATCCCATCATGCTAGAATAATGTTATAGGCATCGTATTTCATGCTAGTTTTTCATTATGAGCAATTTCTATGTCGGATTACATGTTTAGCTGATAGTCATGCACTGTAGATATGTAAATTTATCTTCACTTTTGATGGTTAAATTTCAAAGTCATGGTTTATAGAAGTTATGTTGAGTTGAGATCTTATCATACCTCAGCCTTGCCGTGATAAATCTCATTTCTTACGCGTGCCATGATTTGATCTCTGGAAAACTCTACGTCCTGTTTACGAAATTTTGCTGAACATGGAGTTTGTGCTGTAGATGAGAAGTATGAATATTATGTCTTTTCTTAAATGGCAGAACGTGACAATGAAAATAATGTTGAGCAACTAAGCGCTTCGGTGGATTTTCTTTTGGAGCTTTGTGACAATATTTCTCCTCAAAGTGTATGTTGCTTCAGTTAACCCCATCTAGTGATGGTTTATCTTATCCTATGAATATGATTTCCATATCTCATCTCACTTGGCTTTCGTACCAAATGAGTTGCAGTTGGACGAGGGTAATTTTAAGAACTGGTGCCACCAAGCTGTGGATTTCATCCTTGGTAATGCACGATAGTTTCATTTCCTTTAGCCTTGGTGTGTACAATTTTTCATGAGCAACATCTGGAAATTTTTAAATTTTGAGTTCCTGGTGTACTTTTATTTTGTGAGACACTGACGATTAATTATTTTTTTAATTATTTCACAGATGCACTGTTGTTTTCTAACTTCTAGTGTTGGGAATTGTGGTGGAAGCTGAAATCAATGGGTTAACAAGTAAATATATTAGCTGTTCTGAAACATAAATGAAAAAAGAAGACTGTCTAGTGAAGGTTCATCCTAAGATTTGAGTTTAAAGGAAAGATTGTTCTAAAAGACTGCATTTTGAGAATTATATTCATGGTGTGTACTCATTTTAAATGAAGCTTTCTAATCTTACTCAAAAGAGCAAAAAGTTCGCGATTTCCCTTTCTTGGTCAACACCTTATATGCAAGTAATTAGCCATGTCACTGCATAGAGTGCCTAAATTTCCGAGTTTTCAGTTTTAATAAAAAGATACCACCAGATGGATTTATCGATTGCTATCTGTTTTTGTTCTTTAGTACTTTCAAATAGCATTTGTATTTTAATTCTTTAAAGGTACACTTGCTACAATGTCACCAATGGAAAGGAATGCAGAACCTGTGGAAGGCATTATCAACAGCCTAATCATGCGTTTATTGAGAAGAATGTGCAGTGCCTTGCAAGGAGATGGTAATTATGTGGTCTTGTCTTATTCATACAGGGTTTCCTAAGACTGTCTTTTCCTTAGAAGATTGCGGAAGTGTATATTCACCTACATTTGATAATGCTAGAATAAGCGTGTTCAATAAATTACACTCCTTACATGCTGTATGCTGAAAAGTTGTCAATCCTGGGCTACTTGGAAGCTGTAGAAGTAAAAGTATTTCTTTAATTTAGATTGAGGAAGAAAAATTAGCTTCTTGATGGAAATACAGAAAAGTAATCATTTGCAGCAGAAAAGATTTCAGAACCCTAAAGTGCTTTGGAGCTATGAAAGAACTAGAGTAGTATAATTTTTATACCATAGATTCTCTGAGTGTACATACTTAAGAAATGACACCTTGAAGTTCTTAACTGAGCTCTGAGATTCCCCAGCAGGCATTAAAAAGATGTTAGTTGATATTCCTAGTTTGTGCATATACACAACTAACAGATGGTCTCAGTCATGATACTGAGAATTGGCAGAGTGCAGCGTTCTTTGGTTTGTCACTGCCTCGATGGAGGTGAATTGGATCGCGCGAAAGTGGTTATCGGAAATCGATATTATTTAATGGAAACAAATCAGTTTTCATATAATAATTGATGTTTGGTTTGTTATACTCTGATTTTCCCATTTTATGCAACATGATTGGATTGGGTTTGAGTTTCAGATGTTAATACGACTTGAACAGATTTGAATTCTTAAAGCAGTGCCAAATTGTTAAATGAATTTGAATTCTTAAAATTTATGAAAGTTGTATAAAAGATGCTATGGGCAGAACGGTATAGAAAGTTTTTGGACATCTCAAAATAAGTAGAGTATTATAAATTTGGAACTAAGGGAGTAATATTTGCAATTAAACCATCTGCTTAGTGTAGAAAGACACCTTGATTTTCTTTTTTTCCAGCAGAAGCTAAAAAATGGTTGTTATTACATGGCATAGATTATGTAAAATGCTTCTACTTATTTTGGACGGTTGCCGAACGGTACTTATTTGAAGAAATTGTTTATCTTTGAAGGAATCAACTTTTGTTAAGATGATTTCAAAGAGCTTCATTGAATCTAATTCTTATTAGTTCAAAATAATATGTATGAAATTGAATAGTTAGAAGCAAAGACCATTGAAGTCAAAAGAGTGACAGACCCTTATGGCCTTGTTATCATTGGACTGATTGATAGTTTAGTTGGATCATGAGTTTGAAGTTCAGAGCAATTTAAAGTGATTTTTGCTCTTGGACAGCATCATTTTTAATATTAAATCCCTCGATGTAACTTACTTATATTTCCTTCTACATAGTTTCTTAACTCTTGATTTCGTAATGCATATGTTTCAGAAAATCATCACTTTGACACTGCTGTTCAGTTCTATATTCAACACCTGATGCGCAAGATCGGAAATGAGGCTTTTGTCGGTCTGCGTCTAATATTTGCGGTTTCTCAAAGAATTTCTGTAGTGGCAGAAAGTTTGCTTTTCATGGATCCATTTGATGATGCCTATCCAAGTATGCATAACTCTATGTACATGATGTAAGTCCCACCAGCTTGTATATAGTCTATAAACTCGTGTTTATCTGGCTTAATTGTTCTTTATGCTTTTGTTTTGTTTTTGTTTTTAACTTTTTTTATCACATAATAGACAGCCGCAGAAGGGGACTGGAAGGGAGAAGGGGGCAGTGGGAGTCAAACCCACGCATGTTGTGTGGGAGATTCCCACTGGTACCACTAGGCTATGAGCCTTGAGTGTGTGCGTCATGTTTGTTAAATGCCGTTTTCCTTCACTCGTTGGAGTTTGTTTCTTTTGCTGGTGATAATGGATGTACATTATTTTGGTCCTTACTCTTGACGAAATTTCTTTCCCTCTATCTATGATATCATATTTTCCTTTCTAGTCATTGACATCTTTCCATATGCTATTTTTATTTTATTTTCTGTTTTTTAGTTTGGAGGTTTGAAGGAACACTGCAATTTTTGTATTTGTTTTCATCTACTTGTCCCTCCAGAAATTCCTGACTTGAAGGTGCTTTTAGGCTGAGGAGTTGGAATTTGTTCCATTAGATTTGGAGTTTCTATGGGGAGTTTGACATTGACTTTGAGTTGGTTATTTCGTTATTTCTTTTGTCAGTTCAGCTAATATAAAGTTTAAATAGGTTGAATCTGTATGTGGTATAATCATCCTTTTCCTTCTAGTATCCTCTGGTAGAGTGATAGCTACCATATTTTGAGTTCGTCTTGGGAATCTTATTTATTGTGAATGGTGGTTTAGCTGCAGGATTACTTGGTGTGTGCCCCCTAGTATTTGCTTTTTACTGCTTCCAGATTTTGCTTTCTTTTTATTTTTTCATTTGTTTTTATATTTTAGTTTTCATGAATTTTCCTGAAACTGTAACAATAAAAGGAAATAAAAATACTTTTTACTTAATATATGTTCTCAATTGCAGGATTCAGCTTATCGAATTTCTGGTTTCAGATTATTTGTTAACCTGGTCAAACGCTGGAGATTTCGACATAAGTGAGCTCACTTGAATACTATAACGCATTTGCTCTCTTTATAACCTATTTCCACGCATTTTCTCTCTTTATAACCTATTTCCTCTCCTTCCCTTGGGTCCGAGCCAGTTCAGGCTCTGGCTGAGGGAAATTCAAACTGAAAGGCTATTGGTCCTAAACATGTCGCATGTGAGATATACACCCACAAGTATAATTAGCAGGCTTCCACAAATGACCTTTCTGGTGAAGGATCTTTTTCATACTGTTAATGACGGACATGGACCTAACTTATCCGTACATTTTCTTTGCTCTGTAGAGCTTTTTGAAGAATGGGTAGGATCAATTCTCCACGGAAGAAAAGCATTGGAACTACTGGAGAACAGGAATTCTCTTTATGTACTGTACATAGATCGTGTGATCGGCGTTGTCACCAGACAAGTGGGACAGTTGTCATTTCAGCAGAAGCTAAACCCACAGATTCTTGAGAACCTGTTTAGCTAATCACTGATGTTCAGCTTTTCCTTTGTGAACTGTAAGCAACTTGCATTGAACAGAATTCTTCTTTTCTTGTGCATAGAAAATTCAGCTGTGTCATCGCAAATGCTTTGTTACTCAAAATTCAAGAGTTATCTAATTGATTCCCAGACTATAACAGTTCCTTTTCAACTAAACTCAAAGTTCACCTTGGAAGTTGAGCTCAATGTTTTCCGTATTTGTACTGAACTTCACGATGACAACACTTAACATTTTGTAACAGTCATTTGTTCTACATGTTTTTTCCACTTTCTCTGTCTATATTTCTCTCTTTGTGCACCTCCTCCACTCCCTTTCCTGGAAAAAGTGAAAGATGCTCTTTAAATGTGAAAAGATGAAACAGCATGTAAAGAGTGAACCTTGACAAAATCTACATGGCATTAGCACATTATCATGCGCCGAAAGCCAGAATAAAATCCTACATCTCTTTATCCTGAACCTGATTCCAGGTTGAAATATGTTCCACCAAATAGTCGGCTTAAGCAAATCTTTGGCTTCCCTTGGCATCACTATTTTTCATTATATGCTAATTGCATAATTTGTTGGTAATCCTTGATGTACCGAGTAGTTAAGATCTTGCATAAAGGAGTTTATTGGACGGTTTGAGATTTGGCTCATTGTAGTTTAAGCTAGACATGTTCTTTGAGTCCGGAGCCAAAATGGCTTATTTTTGCAGCCATTAGATCAAAATAGGCTGCCTTTTTTTTTTATACCACAATGGGTATTTCGTTGGTTATCCAACGAAATACCCACACAAGGCACTGTTCATAGCCGGATTTTTTTGTTGCATTTCGCTACACTTGTAGCGAAATGCAACAAATATATATATATATATTTTTTTGCATTTCGTGAGTTAATCAACGAAATGCAACAGTTTTTTTTTTTTTTTTTTTTTTTTTTGCATTTCGTGAATAAAAAAAAGAAATAAGAAATTATATATATATATATATATATATATATATATATATATATATATATATATATATATATATATATATTTTTTTTTTTTTTTTTTTTTTTTTTTTTTGCAATTCGTTGGTATATCTGCGAAATAGTAAAAAAAAAATTGTATTTCGTTTATTAAAAAACGAAATATGAAAATAATTTTTTTTGTATTTTTGTATTTCGTTTATATAAAAAAATAGGAAAATAATTTTATTTTCATTTCGTTTATATAAAAACGAAATAGGAATACATATATATATATATTTCATATACCAATGAAATAGGATAAATATATATATTTTTTTTGTATTTCATTTATATAAAAACGAAATAGGAAAATAATTATTTTGTTTTCGTTTATATACCAATGAAATAGGAATAAATACATACATACATATATATATATATATATATATATATATATATATATATATATATATATATATATAAATATTTTTCAATTTCGTTTTGATATGAATGAAATAAAAAAAATTCACATTTCAAATAAAATAAAAGAAATAATATATATATATATATATATATATATATATATATATATATATATATATATATATTTTGCATTTCGTTGATGCATTTCATTGGTATATCAATGAAATAGTATATTTTTTCTTTTTTTCTTTTTTGTATTTCGTTTATTAGTCAACTTTATATGTCGAGAAAATTAGTCAGCTTTATTTTCAAAAATTGAAACCGCAGAAGTAAAATTGACATTCACAGCTACATTACCCCAAGATTTTTACGTTGAAATCTATTGCGTATCATCATCTTATAAGTAAATAAAACTGAAAATTTCACGCCAATTTGGGGGAAAATTGAAATTGAATGGGATAAAAGCTGTTTTTTTTAAAATCTGCTCGGCCAAACCGCTTGTCCGCATAGATCTCGCAAAAATACGCAAGTTCAAAAAAAAAAACGCGTAAAACGGACGTCGGAGCGCAAAGTTATGACCATCTAAAGTTTGACGACTTTACAACTAGTTTTTCTCCCTATAGTTTTTAAAATTATATTTATATTCAAAATAAAGTTATGTCTTGACTTTACAACTATTTGTTTTTTTGTTTATTAAAAAACGAAATAAGATTTTTTTTTTATTTCGTTCATCTAAAAACGAAATATGAAAATAATTTTTTTTGTATTTTTGTATTTTGTTTATATAAAAAAATAGGAAAATAATTTTATATATAAAAACGAAATAGGAATACATATACCAATGAAATAGGATAAATATATATATATATTTTTGTATTTCATTTATATAAAAACGAAATTGGAAAATATTATTTTTTTATATGAATATATATTTTGTTGGTATATAAACGAAAAAAAATAATTATTTTCCTATTTCGTTTTTATATAAATGAAATACAAAATATATATATATATATATATATATATATATATATATATATATGTATTCCTATTTCGTTTTTATATAAACGAAATGAAAATAAAATTATTTTCCTATTTTTCTTATATAAACGAAATACAAAAATACAAAAAAAATTATTTTCATATTTCGTTTTTTAATAAACGAAATACAAATTATTATTTTTACTATTTCGTAGATATACCAACGAAATGCAAAATATATATATATATATATATATATATATATATATATATATATATATATATATTTTTTTTTTTTTCAATTTCGTTTTTATATGAACGAAATTAATTTTTTTTTATCCTATTTCGTTTTTTAATACACGAAATGCAATATATATATATATATATATATATATATATATATATATATATATATATATATATATATATATATATATATATAATTTCTTATTTCGTTTTTTTATTCACGAAATGCAAAAAAAAAAAAAAACACATATTTCGTTTATTAATTCACGAAATGCAAAAACAAAAAAAAAAATTGTTGCATTTCGTTTATTAATTCACGAAATGCAAAAAAAAAAAAAAAAAAAAAAAATTGTTGCATTTCGTTGATTAACTCACGAAATGCAAAAAAAAAAAAAAAAAAAAAAAAAAATTATTGCATTTCGCTACAAGTGTAGCGAAATGCAACAAAAATATCCGGCTATGAACAGTGCCTTGTGTGGGTATTTCGTTGGATAACCAACGAAATACCCATTGTGGTATAAAAAAAAAGGCAGTCTATTTTGTTCTAATGACTGCAAAAATAAGTCATTTTGGCTCCGGACTCCACGTTCTTTTCTCATTTTTTACTTTTATCTGTGAAAGGGGTTACTTATAAACCAAGATTTATATTCTAGTATTACCTATTGTCACTTTAGAGTTGTCCCCTGTCCCCACTTGTTTATCTTTCAAACTACATTTTGAATGGCGTACAGTCCTTAAAACTTTGTTCTCCTTCTATGCCGGATTACTAATACCAAAGAGTTCATTATATTTAAAAGATACAAAAAGGTGGAGTCCGGAGCTTAAAGGTATAAAAATGCACGGCATAAACGAAAAGGGGATATTTAAAAATTTATATACCAAAATGGGTATAACGTGGGTTGATCCACGTTATACCCCAAAAAACTTTTTCGATTGTCAGAAGCAATCGACGAAAAATTAAAAAAAAATAAAAATTGTATAATGTGGACTGATCCACGTTATACATTTCACTATTTTTTTTCCCGGCGTTTTACAAATACTTTGTAAGACGCTGTCTCTATTTAAATCATATTCGGCTATATTTTTAATAAAATATTTATTGATTTTTTTAATTTTTAAAGCATATAGTTAATTTCAGTGATTAACTCAAATAAATATTTTAACACATGCAATAATTAAATATGTGTTATATATGCGAATAGAAATAAAAAAATAAAATATAAGTTAAATAAACGTCACACATTAACTGAGTAGTAAATGTTAAATTACATACTAACTATTAATCAAGATATAACTTTATTTTGAATATAAATATAATTCTAAAAAATATAGGGAGAAAAACTAATTGTAAAATGGTCAAACTTTAGATGGTCATAACTTTGCGCTCGGACGTCCGTTTTACGCGTTTTTTTTTTAACTTGCGTATTTTTTCGAGATCTAGGGGAGCAAACCGCCATGGCCGAGCCGATTTTTTTAAAAACACCTTTTATCCCATTCAATTTCAATTTTCCCCCAAATTGGCCTGAAAATTTTTAGTTTTATGTACTTATAAGATGATGATACGCAATAGATTTCAACGTAAAAATCCCGGGGTAATGTAGCTGTGAATGTCAATTTCACTTCTACAGTTTCAATTTTTGAAAATAAGGCTGACTAATTTTCTCGACATATAAAGTTGACTAAAATAATCTTACAGTCAAACACTAAGTTTTTTCAAACAAAACTTACTTCGGGTTCAGGAGCGCGGATTACAACTAGAAGGAGGAATGAAATGGATATAGCTCATGTTCGCATGGTTAGAAAGTGTAGTACGTGCAAGCAAACAGGTCATAACAAGAATCGCTGCCCCGACAGAAATCAGTAGTTGTTGTTGCTTGTTGGTTTTTATGTTTTTTCTTAAGTTGTACGATTGTTGTTTCCTTATGTAATCTTCCAAGAATATATAACATGTCTTGTGCCGTTTAAGAGTTAGCATGTAATTTAACATTTACTACTCAGTTAATGTGTGACGTTTATTTAACTTATATTTTATTTTTTATTTCTGTTCGCATATATAACACATTTAATTATTGCATGTGTTAAAATATTTATTTGAGTTAATCACTGAAATTAACTATATGCTTTAAAAATTAAAAAAATCAATAATGTTTTTATTAAAACCACAGCCGAATATGATTTAAATAAAGGCAACGTCTTACAAAGTATTTGTAAAACGTCGGGGGGAAAAATTAATGAAATGTATAACGTGAACTGATCCATGTTATACAATATGTTTTGTATAACGTGGATCAGTCCACGTTTTACAAAATATATTTGTAAAACGTGGACTGATCCAAGTTATACATTTTTTTTTTTTAATTTTTCGTTGATTGCTTCGGACAACCGAAAAAGTTTTTTGGGGTATAACGTGGATCAGCCCACGTTATACCCGTTTTGATATATAAATTTTTGGATATCCCCTTTTGGTTTATACCGTGTATTTTTATACCCTTTAGGCTCCGGACTCCAAAAGGTGTATTGTATTGGATACACTTCTGCTTTTTGCTTGATATATATAGTGTCCTTCCGAACGTGCTCCTAGCATACCTCACTTGTCACTTCTCATCTCTCATATTCTTTACTACATCGTACATCATCTCTCTATATAGAATCTTTCTTAGTAGACATGATTAAAGCCAAATCTGCACTGGTTCTCTCACTATTAGTCACTCTCTTATTGTCCCCATACTACAAAACTTCAGCTTTTAATGACATTTCGCCGTCCACTTCCAAACCTCCAAGCCAAACTCTGCCACTGGGAAAGGAGGGGCAAGTATGTTGCCATAAAACTCTAGATATTAACGTCCAGATTAAAGGGAGACCACGAACCGTTCCCGTTACTCCAAATACGGGTGCTCGCTCAACTCCAAGGAGATCATTGGCTATTGCAAAACATATATCTTCATTTCAAGTGTGTTCACCTCTGTTTTATCTCCTTTCACTCAGTTTCTTCTTGCTCTAGAGGCACATGCTAGAGCAGAAATATGGTGAAGTCCTACTTGCTGGACGACTAAATAAAAGAAAAAAGTTTATTAGGACAATATAATGTTGAGCTCTTTTTAGTTTTTCCTTTTCCTTTCTAAGTTTTCTACTAGTGTATCTTTGACCTTGAGCCTGAATGGGTTCTCCATCTATCCTCCTTTTTGCTTTAGGATAAAGGGTGGCTTTATTCAAAGCATCGACAGAGCTGTTGTTTTTTACGTGTAAGTTGTAATACATGTTACAACTTCTCTCTTGTATTGTCAAAAAATGGTATAGTAAGATGCTTCCGTTGCATTGCCTCTGCTTTTAGGCAAATATGCTAGAAAAATAGTAGCTGTATTGGAATAAAAATTATGATTTGAAACTTATCTAAGTTCAGTTTTGGCACACAGAATTATTTTCTTCTTTGGCCCACCTTTTAACTCTACGACCAAAGTGGAGCCAACGAGGAAAAGCAAAGAGAATGGGAATCAAATTATGTACTCCATATTCTATTAATTGAGCTTAATACAAATAAATAATGAGCATGAGTACAGGTCATATCCATATCATCAATGTTGTACTCTGAGTAAAAGTAGACATCAAGATCTTGTCCATTGCACCACATGGTGAACAAGTACAACCTTTGATGATAGAAAGGATAAGTCACGTTGTATGTTGATAATGGCCAATTTAGAAGAGTTTTTCTCTCTTCTTTCCATTTTCACAATACTAAACAGGTTTTGTGTACTGTCTTTCACGAAGTTTAGAAGCTATATAAATACATAGAATTTTTTTGACTCGAAAGAATTATTAATAATATTTTTTTAATAATCGTGATGTTTGACAAGCTTGCGTGCACCTCAACTAATTTCATGTGATACTTGGCTACTTGTCACCCCCACCAGCAACAAAAAGAATCATTAACAAAATGTGTATAATTTTCTTAATGATTGCCATTGTCCTTCAAGTGATAATTAACCTTCATCTTTTTTCTCTCAATTTTGGAACATAGAGGGTGGTTGTCTGACCTTTGGTCACACTGACTTATAAACATATTTTGACTTTTTTTACCGATTTGGTAAATACTCAAAATACTTCTCTATAAGTCAAAATTAACCAAAACCCACAAGTTGGTCATCCTAACTCATGGTTTTTTAGCTTAGAAACACATTTAGTTTGACCAATTTTTTTACTATTTTGTCCTTAAACCTCTTTCTAATATTTAAACTACATTTTTCAAATTAAAACTCCTAACTTTTTCTCCACTCGTATATCATCCATCATTTTCCTCACAAAGATAGTCCTAAATTTACGAGTTTTTGTTAAAAAATTAAGGTATTTTTGTCAAACAGGATACTTCTAAATTTACAATTCTTTGTTAAAACATGAAGGTATTTTAGTAAAACAAATCAACGGCTTGTTATAAGTTTCTACATTAAAAGTGCTTATCAATACTTTTTTTTTTAAAGGCGCCTTTAATAAAAACTTAAAACTTCTCAAAGGGGTTCCCAAAAATGAATTATCAGAATTCAGGAAGTTTTGCTTTAAATTCGAATTAGGTAGGAAGAAATGGAATGATCTCCTCGAGCTGTGGAACTCACGGGAAAAGAAAGAATCGAGAAAAGAAAGCCGACTTCGTATTGCATCATATAAACCAAAGGACAAACAAGAAACTCAAACAACAATCTACATGTGCAGAATGCAGCGTACTTTTAATTTTACTAATCAGAAGTCAATCAAAATTCAAGTTTCAGCCATCTAGTGTAGAAGACACAGGTTTTGGGGGATATGATTCCATTTGGTGTACATTTACTAATCCTAGGGCAAGCACTACATGGAATTGAAGCCATATTCCCTATTGTTTTGGGACCTCTTGCAATTAGATAACAAACAGATCCAACCGGAATAGAATGATATTCTGCCAATCCAGTGCTCTCCACCTCTTTAATAACATGGTTCAAGACCATATACTCCAATGTTTGCGCAACTCGTTCATCTGTGCAATCAGCAAGTTCGTGTTTCTCTATAAGTTTGTGTTCCTTTATAAATGTGGAGATTCCCTTCATAGTAGCAACTTTCAGCTTATCTAAAACCTTCAAGCATATTTGTACGAGAGCAGCGACGTATTCTTTATTAGCCCACCATGCTTCTTCCGAAGGTTTAAACTCAACAGCCATGTAATGCTTCTTTCTCTTATTTTGGTTATTCACAACAAGTTTTATCTTCTTCTTTATTTCCAGTAATTCCAGGGCTTTTTTCACAATAGGTGGTGGGAGGTTTATCTCTTTTTTCACATCTGCCGCGCAGATTCCAATATTCTTTTTACCTTTGACAACACTGAGCACTTTGATTTCAACATCTCCAAGGACATGAGTACACCTAGGCTTCATGGAGGCTGCTTCGCTTGATCGGCTCATCTCTGTGAGCCTTTTGTCTCTCAAAATTTCTTCCGAACTTTGATATAAGAAAGAGTCCAAGAGACAGCTAGCCAACAATGGTGGTTTCAAGCAGTGTAAAGATGGTGTCTAGAGTGAATACGTTTCTTTCTTTTTGTGAAATTATGATAATGGAGTACTGTGGCTGCTAGGTTATTAGAGAGTCTTTTCTTTTGGTTCAATTTATGTTTATCAACTATTTACAATTGGCTAATCCAAACGGGCTCAAATTAAAGAAATGATTTTAGGGCTTGTGCTTTGGAGAATTGTGTTATTAGGTTTTAGGGTATCTTTTCTCTCTTTAATTTCTAATTAATTCTTTCTTAGACCAGTGCATATTGATTTTTATTTTTTTTTGAAATTCTTGCATTAATTTTAGTAAAGAAACTGGGAAAAGGAAAAAAGAAGAAAGAAATAAAGAAAAAGAAAAACTAAATCCTAACCTAGTTATACTTGGAAAGTAATTTTTTTTTTGTCTTTAAGAATTAATTAAAACCCCTTACGTTACGTGCACATAAAGAAACTAAAAAAAGCCTCATTTAAAACCGTAACAACACTATGTACTCAAAACCCAAACCCTAAAAACCATTCTTTGTTCCCAAGTTTCTCCAAAAAAAGAAAAAAAGATGAAGGTTATCGCTGCCTATTATTAGTTATATTTGGATAAGTAAACCTTTTTATGTATTTAAGAATCAAGACGAAGAAACCCAAAAAAACCGTCGTTTAAAACCCTAACAACACCATATATTCTCAAAACCCAAACCCTAAAACCGTTCTTTGATCCCAAGTTTCTCCAAAAAAAAAGAAGAAGAAAGATGGATGTGATCGTCACCTACTTGTTGGATGTGTGGGGCGGAAACACCAGCCCTACGGCGGAGGATTTGAAGGCACTTCTCTCTTCCGTTGGAGCGGAAGCTGATGAAGCAAAAATTGAGTTATTATTATCTCAAGTCAAAGGAAAAGACCTTACTGAGCTTATTGCTGCTGGCAGAGAGATGATCGCTTTGGTGCCTTCCGGTGGCGGTGGCTTTGCGGTTACTAGTGGTGGCGGTGGTGCAGTGGTGGCGGAAGAGAAGGTGGAGGAAAAGAAAGTGGAAAAGAAAGAAGAGTCTGAGGAGGAGTTTGGCTTTGATCTCTCTGGTTAGATGAATGATTTAATTTTTGTGCACATAGTATAAATTCAGTGCAATATAATTTATCTTTTCATACTAGTAGTCGTAGTATTATGCTGGTAGTTGCTTGTCCTTCTATTTCTGTTGCTATTTCTTGTTTCTTTTGTGGTAATTATGGCTCCTTGTTTTCAGACAGTTTTATTATGCTATTTATAGTATTTTTCCGTGGCTTTTTATACCCTTTGTCAAGGGTTTACCGGAAACAACCTTACCTGCCAAAGGTAGGGGGTAAGGTCTCCATATACTCTACCCTCCCCAAGCGCCACTTTGTGGGATTTCACTGGGTATGTTGTTGTTGTTGCATAATTTATTATTATAACAAGTTATCACTTTATTTTTCAGGCTACTATATCAAAATTGGATTAAAATCAAGTTTAGTGTTAGCTTATTTCCTCTAATCCTTGCAATTTTAATCTGGTTTTATGTTTAGGTTTACATCAATATGTGTTCACCTTGGATGTTTATTTCCTTTTTGATCAATGTCAACGGGTCCCCCACCCCCCCACCCACCCACTTTTGGTTTGTGTTATGTGATAATTTTTATTAGTATGTTGTGGTTTGGTAGGGTACCTATTAGATAGAATAATGTTGCTATAAAATTTTAGTACAATGGTTGCAAATTTAAGTATAGTACAATTAATACCATTACTTACACCCAGGGGCGGAGCCAGTAAGGGTCAAGGGGATTCGTCCGAACCCTCTTCGGCGAAAAATTACACAGTTTATACAAGGTGAAAATTATTTTTTATGTATACATAATAAATATTGAACCCCCTTGGCTTCTTTATTTCTCAACTTCTTTATATTTTTGAACCCTCTTAGTTAAAATTCTGACTCCGCCACCCTAAACTAATCCCAGCTTGGCATGGAAGGCAAAGGCAACGGGCTACTCGTGCTGAGGAACTGAGGTTACAAGCACTGAAAGCTGATGATCAAGAAGCTTACATGAAGATGGTGGAGGAAAGCAAGAACGAAAGGTTAATGATGCTTCTACGGAAAACAAATGAGCTCCTGGCTAGGATGGAAGCTGCTAGTCAACGGCAAAAAGATGCTGATCATGATAGCATTGAATCTTTGGAAGGCTCAGATGCTGAAAATATTGCTTCTAAGTAATATGATCTGATGAGGGGTTTGGTTTCGATCTCTTTGGTCAGATGAATTCATATACATTGATGGTGAAGTTTATTTATATTCTGTGAACTTTTTGGATCAATATCAGTACTAGTAATGATTTTCTTTCTTTTAATAGTAGTAATTTTAATTTGGTTTATGTTTACATTCTATTATTGGGGTGCCACACTTATAATGTGTGTACAACATTTGTGCAGTTTAAACGAGATTAACAAGCTCCAATTAATTAATGTAATAAACTTATTGTGCATGTGGATTTATTTCATTTATATCTGGCTGTTTATCAATATGACTTAGAATAAATTTTATCAAATATCCTTTTCTAGTTACAGTGGTCGATATCCCTCGAGGATGTTGTGAGTTATGTGAAACATAGAATGCTCAGTTTAAATATCGATGAACTTTGTTTTCAAGCATAGGAGCACTTGTTGGATTTTCAATTTGATGGTTTTTTTTCTTCAAACTCTATTTATTCGTGTTGCAAAAGAGTTATATATTGTGATTTGTGAATCTGTAAGGACGTGATGAATTTATTCTTTCTCTTGTAAGAGTATACTGATATGTTTGAGTAGAAATAAAACAACATTTTACTATTTTAATTTATCTTGAATGATACTGTTGAACTTTAATTATGTCTTCTTATACTGATGTATATAGAAATTGAAGTATTTTGAAGTTTAGTGGGATTCGTTTGATACTTGATTGGATATGATCTTGGAGTTTAGTTGGGTTTGTATTATGTTTGATGGGCTAATTTGGATGTTTGAATTGTTTTGGAGTTTTTTTTTTTTTTTTTTAATTGGTATAATATATGATATTTATGTTTGAATTAGTGTTATTATTGGTTTTGTTGATGTTTCTAGGATCTATTGAGGCAACTATTAACATTTTTTGTTTGAGAGGTGGTGCAATAAAAAAATAGGCACTTTCTTACTTTGAATCCAAATGAGAGAACCAAAGAAAGCACTAAAAAATGGAAGTTAGATGAAGAAGTGTTAGTACGAACTAGCACTGGACCCCGCCTCCTCCCCTTTTCTTTTCTCCTTTTTCTCCCTCCTTTTTTTTTGCACTTTCACCCGGACTTTTCATTATGTTTTATATATAGAGACCCCAAAGCTGGCCGGTCTCTTTTCATATTCAAAAAAGGAAGGCACCGCTTAGGTTCTTAAGAAAGATTTTTCCTTTCATTATTACTAATTTTTTATGTCAAAGACCAGAAGTTGGAAACATCATTTTTTTATTCTTTTCTTATGAGGTTGTGTACAACAACCTTACCTGCACAAGCCTGGGTTGGGCCTACCTCTATTCCTAGAGGAGTTGTATGAGGCGGAAGCTCCACATAAGGTTTTGAAGTTGAGCCTTCCCGACAATGGGGCATAGGACCGATATGATGATTGAGGAAAGTGAGATCGTTGTCCGATCTTTATTGTCGAATCCCCAAATGTGTATCTTCCGGTGTTTCATTTGATCCCCAATCTACTAGCATCAATATTTTGGTTACTCAAGCCGGTACAGGTTAAAAGTGGCTACAATGGATCGGAGCAGCTTACTCCGGAGATTGATTTACCAATTAAACTAGATTTACCCGCCCTTTTATCCTTTTTTCGTAATTATCGAATTGAAATTATATATAAAAAAAAGAACTGACAAAGCGTCTGTTTATGAAGGTTGTTGTAGTTTCAGTAGTGGCAAGAATTTCTCACGCTTGGGTTGGTGTTCAAGTGTACCGCTTGTCTAGCTTATGCTTTTCATGAACATCTCGATGTCCAAGATAAAAAGAACGAGGGAAAGAATCGACGAGACGAGTGTTTTCGAAGATAAAACCGTGATGGAAAAAGCGGGAGGAGAATTCGAAACTCGTGATGATAGAAGGTGCAGAATCAATAGGTACATGAGCTGCTACAATTGCTTCAGCGTGAGCTGCTGTCGGTATTGGAAACATCCGTAGTTCCTCAATTCATTATGTGGCGTGATATCCATCATTGACAAAACAATTATTTGGTTATGCCATTTTGGGATTTGCTCTAACCGAAGTTGTTGCATCGTTTGCGCCTTTTTGATCTCATTCGTATTTCGAGTCCGCTAGTAGTCATTTATGGTGGGTGAATAAGCAGAAGAGGATCCCTGTGGTTAGACTAACTGGCCGAGATGGCTAGCCAGATTGCATATTTAATTTGTCAAACCCAAATTTTCAATTTATCGAGGGATATCCCTCGGCAAATTCCCAATATCAAAAAAAAAAAAATGTTTAACATACGACAGAGTCTCTCGTTATTTTGAAAAATATAAATTTTGAATATTTATATTTACCGAGAGCATATTTTAAAAATTTAACTTTTATTAACTTTAACAAACCGATGGACTTCTCTCGGTAAATAATATATTAATATTATATGCTTTTGAGAGTACCGAGAGAGTCCCTCGGTATATTTAATTTTTCCTGAATATTGTGTCATGAAAAATATCGATGGATGAGCGAGGGGCTCATCGATATTTTCCGAGAGTGTCGACTCGATAAAATTTATCGAAACTCAAATTGCCTAAGCACCTTATATCGACATCACTGTAGGTAAATTCTACAGGTAAAATTAGATAGTTTATAGCCTGTTTGGCCAAGCTTCTAAAATCAGCTTATTTTAAAAAGTACTTTTCAAAAAAGCACTTTTGACGAAAAGCCGTTTGTGTTTGGCCAATTAATTAAAAAACACTTTTGAACAACAATTAGTGTTTGGCCAAGCTTTTAAAAAGTGCTTCTATTTGTATTTTTCTCAAAAGTACTTTTAAAAAAAGTGTTTTTGGGCAAAAACAGTTTTTTTAGCTTCTGAAAAGCTGCTTCTGCTACTCCATAGAAGCACTTATTTTCTCCTAAAAGCTTGGACAAACACCTCACTTTTTTTCAAATAAGCACTTATTGAAAAAATAAGTACTTTTGGGGGGAAAATAAGCTTAGCCAAACAGGCTATTAGTAGTGATATTCGACTAACCTTAGTTTAAGGGTACTATTTATTATATGTGGCTAGCTAATCATGTATGTAGAAATGATGCAGCCTGGTCTTACTATTTATCATTTTAATTAAGTTTGAATGCAATTTTGTTTCTGATTTTATCCCCACCTAGTTTTAATCATGAAAAAAAAAAAATACATACACCACCAGGGATTGTAATGGGATATATAATATTTTTCTAACTCTTAATTAGAGATTTCGAGTCTGAGTTTTAAGTATGAAAAACATTTTGGTTGGAAGCCCTTTCTAGATCTTACGCGGTACAAATTTCTATTTACTTAAAAGCTTCACATATAATCAGCTACTTGAATAAATATAGTGATAAAAAAAAATTATGACTTTACTGCTATATATACTTTGAAAAAATTGAACATGAAATTAATCACATGAGGAACATATTGTATTAGTACATTATTTAATCCTAGTAAACAAGTTTTCTCTAGTTTAGTTACATGGATTTTTATTATTCTCGTAAGGATCCACAGATATAGCAAGTTTCAAATTCTGTCTCGGTAGAATATGTATTTCTATTACTATGAAATTCATAAATGAAGTAGTTAATGGCAGGGTTACCAATATCTTTTGGTAGTGACGAATCTTAAATGTGTTCCTAAGAATTAATTATGACTTTACTGCTATATAATTATGACTTTACTGCTATATATACTTTGACAAAATTGAACATGAAATTAATCACACGAGGAACATATTGTATTAGTACATTATATAATCCTAGTAAACAAGTTTTCTCTAGTTTAGTTACATGGATTTTTATTATTCTCGTAAGGATCCACACACTGCTTCATTAACGGGAAAAGATAAATTATGGGTTTGGTCGAACTCAATAATATTGGTATCAAACTAAAATTATGTCTTAATAAATTCATTGAATTTAGAATTCAGTAATTTAAAAGAATTAAAAATCATAAATTTTAAATCCAGACTCTACCTCTATCTTTATTGACTCTTAATTTAAAATCGAATAACTTAAAGAATCAAAAAGTTCAAACTCATAAACTTTATATTCTGATTCCGTGCACGTCTTTATCGACTCACATTTGAGGAGTGAACTAAACGTAAGCACAAACAAACTTTAAAAAAGCTCAAACCCTCAGAAATCTATTGAACTATATTTTAATCAAACTAGAAAAACTTGCTATGTACTTGATGATATTGCAAGATGTGGGATTTGTTCACGTAAGATCAGCAGCTTAATACATGGGAATATTTTGAAAAATGGTTCTTGGTCGAAATGTGTTTTGTTCATACCAATTTGGTTATTTTTATACTCTTCCATTCAACATGCAGAGGAAAATATGGAGTCCATCGATTATGAACTGAAGGTTATTGATGATTGGTATAACTGAAACTAAATACTGAACAATTTAGAGAAAAGGCCCAAAATCATCCCTTAAGTTTGGACTTTGGATCAAAATAATCCCTTTAAGATCAAGTGGTGCACTAGTAGTCCTTCAAATGTTCAAAAGTAGTGCATTTCTCCCCATTCTGCCTTTTCATTTCTTCATAAATTACTCCGTTCATTTTTACTTGTCATGTTTCTCTTCTCGAGAGTAAATTTGACGAATCTTCTGAGCTAAATTGAATTAGATTAATTTAATATTTTAAAATTAAAATTTAGATGTTCGAAAACTATACGAAAAATACTATAAGTTGCAATTCTTCTCTAATATGATAAAAAATACATTTTAAAATATCGGTCAAAGTTCAGTTAATTTGCTTTTTGAGAAGCGTGACAAGTAAAAGTGAACGGAGGGAGTAGTAGAAGCATACACATTAAATATGAGGAATGGGAAAAGAACCAAAATATTAGAGACTTGTTGCCTTTTCATTTTTCCAGGTGAATTTGCTGTAAATGCTACTCAATGCCGTTTAAGAGCTCAAGGTAGAGCAAAACCTTTGCTTTTCTTTTCTCTATATTTATATATATATCAGAAATGCTCAAAAGGGATAGCTGCTGTTGTTTCTTGTGAATGGTGTTTTATCTAGTCTTTTGTCACAATTAACACATGCAGGATTCTACTATGTTGCTGATTAACAAATTATTCCAGAGTCTATTAAGATCATTTTTCAAATTATTAACCTTAATTCCACCATTCTCTTTTGTGTGCCGGCTTTTACTATCTTTACTTGGATGCTTTTTTGAATTTGTATGTGTTCTTGATGCTTGTTACGTTAGTATTACTTAATAATGCTTTTCTTTGTTAGTTGAGATTTAATTTAAATATGATATGTGTCTTCAATATCCTTTCATCACTAAATTTAATTGTTTCTCCTTATGTTATCTAGGTGATTAACATTTCCTACCTTATTCTTAAAATCAAACAAGAAGTTGAAGCTGAACTGTTTGGTAAAGATGCCAATCAACGTCATGCAGATACCAATGTGAGTATTTGTAGTAACTAAGATATGCCTGTTTCTTGATAACTCATTTTCTTTCATTGTTGAGATTGAATAGTAATTTTCTTTACGATATGCGTCTTGACTATCCTTTTATCACTATAGACTACTGGAGACACTCGTTTTGAGGGCCGGGAATGTGTTAGGTATACTCGAGATCAGCTGCAGGAACTGAAGGACAATATTCTTAAGCTCAAACAAGAAGTTGAAGCTGAACTGTTTGGTAAAAATACCAATCTAGGAGGTCCTGCAGATACAAATGTGAGTATCTGATAAGAAAGTTGTATTTTCCCTTTCTAATTTTTGTTATGACGGGAACATCCTTACCCACAACAAGGAAAAGAGAGGAAATTTTGCTATTATAGTTATTTGTCCAAGAAAAAAAAACTTGTGGAATTCCAATTAAAAAAAAATGTTTCCTCTTTCATTTACTTCCCCTGTCTAATTTATGTGATATTTTTCGCTTTTACGAAATTCAAACTGCATGAACTTTGACCAACGTATTTTTTCACGAAATTGATATGAGAAAAGCTGTAACTTATATTACTTTTCATGTAGTTTTCAATTATATAAATTTTAATCTTAAAATATTGTGTCAATCTAATCTAGTTTTGCTTCAAAATTTAGTCAAACCAACTCTCGAAAAGCGAAAAGTATCACATAAATTGGGACGGAGGGAGTATTATTTCCTTACAGTGTGCACTTTCAGTTGCCACAAGTTGTGTCATTTTTGGTGTACAGGTGCAGGGCCAATCTGAGAGTCATTATTCTGAGCCAGACACCGATGACTGGTGTAGTAATTCGGCACAGGTGTCAGCTCCCGTTGAGGACAGATCATTGGACCCTCTACGAGAAAACAGAGAAATTGGTGAAAAATTCTACTCTAGACAGCAGGAAGCAAATGTAAGTAATGGGGAAGAACTACTTAGCTCACCGTTTGCAACAACTCAAATGTCTCCCAGCCAAGGGGTAATTCTTAATGTAATGCTTTTTGGATTTCATCTTCAAGTATCTTTTTGATGACCAATTCTCTTTACTTGGATTCTTTCTTGAATGTGTAATGTTTATTACTAGATAAAGTCTTTCTTTTCATTCAATTTTAAGACCTTGCTCTGTGAAATGTGTCTTGAATATATCCTTTATCATTGTTGACCGCAGAGTCTTGCTTTGAGGGCCGTGAACACGTTAGTTCAGTTTTTCTTAAGTTTTAGCTTATGTTGTTCTCAGGAAAAATCTGTGAGCATTGATAATAGGGTGATCTTTGTATTTGTCCAAGTGCAGATTTATGTGTATTCCTGTATTTTGAGATTAATGCATGCTGGGAAAGAACTTCCTGTTTAGTAGGCCTTTGAGTTATTCATCTTTACTTAATTTCAAAAAGAATAATTCATCTTTACTTACTTTTGCTGCCTAAAAATAAATTAAGTCCAAGAGATCCTGAAAATATTAAACCAAGCGTTGGGAAGACTGAGTCGAGTGTCTGGGCTTGACTGCAGCACAGTGGCAAACCTCGGGCATAAGCAGTTTACCCTGTGATAATTGCTAGATAGTTATTGAGTTTGATTTCTGTACCCTTAATTTGTTAAACCTTTTCGTTTATCATTGGGTTGATTGTTTTCCCTCTAGGTGGTTAACATTTCCGCGGTATTGTTGAAAAACTTGAGTCTGTTCTGTTTGGTGAAGATCCCAATTTATGGATTTTAATGTGTCATACCTTTCTTCGTTTGTTGAGAAGATAGATATGATACGTGTCTTCGCTATCCTTTAATCACTGAATTTAATTTGTTTCTCCTTATGTTCTCTAGGTGGTTAACATTTCCAACCATATTCTTAAAATCAAACAAGAAGCTGAACTGATTGGTGAAGATTCCAGTCGAGTTCAAGATGCCAATGTACTATCTGTTATACATGATATGCCTTTTCTTGATAATGCCTTTCTTTTTTCATTGTTAGAGATTTAATTTAAGAACTTCCTGTATGACATGTGTCTTGACTATCCTTTTTCATTGTAGGCTACTGAAGACTCTCGTTTGGAGGGCCATCAATGCGTTAGCTGTACTCGTGATCAGCAGCTACAGCTGAGGGAGGTAATAGTCATATCTTTTGCTTCCTCGGTTGCATTTTATGTCATTTTTTCTGTTATAGTCCGCTCTAATGTAGTGCATATAATTGGGTGTTCACATCTTCCGTTTTTTCTTTAGTTTTCTCTGTCCCTCCTGCCCCCTGCCACTCAGGAGAAAATAACTACCGAGTATTTTTTAGTTTCAAGCAATTTCGGATGCTATATGAATATTCAATTTCAAATTTCGGATACTATATGAATCTTCACTTGGATCTTTTTTAAATATTTATGTAGTCGTGATGCTTGTAAAGTTTATTTACTAATGCCTCTTTATAGAGATTCAATTTCAATATCATGTATTTGCCCCTATACTTTCATCATTCACTTTAATACGTTTTTCTCTATTGTTTTCCAGGTGGTTAACATTTCTGGCGATATTCTTAATATCAAACAAGAAGCTGAATCTGATCTGTTTGGTGAAGATGCCGATGGAAATCATGCAGATATCATCAATGTGAGTATCCGCTAAACAGGATATGCCTATTCTTTGATAATGCCTTTCTTTTTTCTTTGTTGAGATTTACGTTTAAGAACTTCATGTATGATATGTGTCTCAACTATCCTTCTATCATTATAGACTAGTCTTCCAGATCCTCTCACTTTGAGGGTTTTGGACGCTTGGGAGGCTTTGCCGAAAAGGAGGCATGGTACTAGTCATATCTGTTGCTTCCTTTGTTCTATTTTATATGTCTTTTTTCCGCTCTGATGTAGTGCATATCATTGGCCATTGGGTGTTCAAATTTGCCATTTTTCTTTAGCCCCCCCTCCCTTTCCCGGCACTCTGGAGAAAACAACACCTACATTTTAATTTCAAGAAGTTTCGAATAGACTATACGAAATGCTCATGACTTTTAATATGTCATCCATTTAAGCCTGCCTCCCTCCCCCCACCCACCCACAAAGAAAAAGGAAAAAGAAAAGATGGTTACTTTATGATTTGTGGTGTCATTATTTTGTTTCTCTTTTATGGTTTTGTACAGATGCCAATCTAGGTTTGGCGGTGGTGACTGATAAGGAGGAGAAGGAGAAGAAAGTGGAAGAGAATGAAGAGGTTGAGGAGGATTTTGGTTTTTGTCATGAAGAGGCCAAGGAGTTTGGTTTTTATCATGAAGAGGCTGAGGAGGAGTTCGGTGTTTATCGCGAAGAGGCTGAGGAAGATTTCGGTGTTTATCGTGAAGAGGCTGAGGAGGAGTTCGCTTTTTATCGTGAAGAGGCTGAGGAGGAGTTCGCTTTTTATCGTGAAGAGGCTGCGGAGGAGTTCGCTTTTTATTGTGAAGAGGCTGGGGAGAGTTCAATTCTTATTGTGAAGAGGTTGAGGAGGAGTTTGGTTTATATCGTGAAAAGACTAAGAAGAAGTTTGGTGAAGAGGCTGAGGAGGAGTTTGGTTTATACTGAGGAAGAGACTGATTTTTATCGTGAAGAGGTTGAGGATGAGTTTGGTTTTTATTATTAAGGTTATATGAATTGCTTGGTGCGTTGATACATCTGCTTTTTGGATTAATATATGAATATTAGTATGATTTTCTTTCATCAATGTAGTAATAAGTAAATTTTGATTTTTGATTTGGTTTTATGTTGCAAGTTTCCTTTTTGTTCATGTTGGATACTTATTGCTCAGTCTTCTTCTGTTCTTTTGATTTTGTTTTTATTTTTAATGTGTTGTTTTTTTAAATAAAGTTTTGGTTTATTTATGTTATTACCAATTACTTTCTCTGTCCCGATTTTTGTGTCAATGTTTGACTGAGATAACGTTTAACCTGTTGGATACTGATAAGTCTTCTTCTGTTTTTTTTTTTTAATGATCATTTTAATTTCTATTCTTAATGAATTTTTGGTTTGTTTCTGTAAATTATCACTTACTTTCTTAGTCTCAATTTATGTGTTAAGGTGGCATAGCAGAGTTTAACATCTTGTTTGGTGGTTGTTATTTGGATGGTTGTTATCTTATTATTATTTTTAAATTAATATTTATTTTAATTGTTACTTAAATTTTATCTTATCATATTATTAAATTCGTTGTAATGATAAAATGTGTCATTTTATGTGACAACCGATTTGATGTGATCATGTCATCACATTATTATTTTTCTGATCTTTCCCTTATTATTTGATTGTACTGTTTTAAAATCTAGTTGTTGTCAACTTTATTTTAACCATCAAGTTCCTTAAATAATACTTTGACCCTATTTTTAATCTATAAATACCATTTATTCTTCTCCATATTATCTCACAATTCCCTACTCTCCTCTTTCCCTAAATTTCCTACTCATCTAAATCTCTCTCTCTTCCAACTTCCATGTTCAAATTTCAAAATTTAAATTTAATGGATAATGATAATCCTCCACCTCCTCCTCCAGTCCGAAGATCAATTTCAAGACCGGTGTGGTTGCATTTTGAGCGAGTAGACGAGGAACATGTTAAATGTCAAAATTGTGGTCAAATATCTCTCCATAAGTCCGAACCGGTTTTGGGGGGTACCGGTCTGTTATGTAGGCACTTGGACAAAAGGCACAAAATTGAACTTTGAAGTTTATCTCTTCTTTAAATTTCTCCATCGATGTTAGCGTTTTGAACTTTCATTTGTAATAAGTTAACCGTTCAAGTTTGTATGTTTTGAATTTGCAATGTTATCAATTTAAGTTTGAAGTTTTATTTTAAATTACTTATGTAGTCTTGTATCACATTCTCAACTTTTTATAATTTTTAGCACTTAAATAGCCATTGGGAGTCTTCATTCCAACAACATACTCAAGATATACACAAATATACCATTAACATATACAAGATATACACAAATATACCACCTAAATAATTTTTTTAAAAAAATAACTCGAAATGGGTCGGGTCGGGCCCCCGATGGGCCAGAACCCGAACTGTTGGTGGGCCGGGCTACCGGGCTAAATGGCATGTCAGGCCCAGCCCCCTAATTTTTTCCACTAGCCCAGCCCACCACTTTCTTACCGAGTTGGGGGCTGGGCCAGTTATGGGCCGGGTTAGGTGGGCCGGTCCCGGCCCAATTGACAGGCTTAGTATGACTGACTCCACATATTGAACAATTTGTCTGCTTTCTTTGTTTCCTTGCGTATAACCAAACTACCAGATGAACAGCAGAAATGCTTAAAAGAAGAATGTATTATTGATGATGGGAAAAAGACGGATGTATTCATTCTCCATTAATTATTAGAAGCATACACGTTAATTTTATACTTCCTCTATCCCGTAATATTTCTCATTATAGTATTAGATTAATTTAATATTTAAAAATTAAAATCTAGATATTCTAGAACTATTACGAAAGGTACTATAAGTTGAATTGATATGGTGAAAGAATACAGCTTAAAACATTGATCAAAATTCATGTAGTTTGACCCTCGAGAAGAAGCGAAACGTGACAAATATTTTGAGATGGATAGAGTAATAGCTACTTCTTGATTCCTTAATATTGAAAGGGAAAAAGAAGAACCAAAATACTAGAGAATTGTTGCCTTTTCATTTTTCCACGTGAAATTGTAGTAAATGCTACTCAGTTGTTCTCGAGGCAGAAGCCAAAATGTTCCTATTCTTTTCTTTATCCTAGTATTCAGTTGCATGTGTATCCCATGTTAATTATTTCATATAAAAATGTCTTAAATTGCTTGCTACAAAATTTCCTAAAGTTAAGTTTTGGCAAGCCAAATTTCAGATGTAACTATAATAAAACTTTAGACTCACAGGGCTGAAGTTGATTTAAAAGCAGCAACATTTTGTAAAAAATAAGGATCCTTAGCTATGACTTAAATTTTGGATCTTGTAGTCAACTATCTGTGTGCTTCGCCCCACTTGATCTCAGACTACAACATATTGAACACCTAAAGTTGGCCAATATGCGCCTATTAAACACTTCCTCTTTTTTGTCTTGATATGTTCTTTTCTGATTGGCTTGATTTGCGCATTTTTTGAGCCATTGACTAATTGAGTGAGCATTTTTGTGCTGGAAAACAAAAAGGGGACAAAATTTTCCTCTTTCAATAGTTCAGGAATAAAATTTACTCTTCAAGCAATTCCCTATAAATTCGATTCCCTCTATGAAATTTAATTTGCTTATATTATTTTATCTTTCGCTTAATAATTGTCACACATCATGTAAAAGAATATTAATATTTCGCAAGCTAATAGTCATCTTTAAAGTTCACAAAATAAAAGATCTCAAAATTAATAAAAATCAAATTGAAACAGTAAAATCATATTTTATTTATCAAATAAACTTGTAGAAAAGGTTTTTATTGACATTTTAATTTGTTTTCCTTACTTGTCATTTCTATGAAACGGAAACCCGCAGACCATAAATCGATCTTAAGGAAAAGTGTAAGTTGCACTATTAATTAGATTGTCATTTCGAATCTTTGCATATTTTAGATATTATGTTCAAGTACTTGGGTGAACTTACTTCTCTCTCCTCTGCTCTCTCTTCCCTCTGCTTTCTCTCTCCTCTGCTCTCCAACTCTCTACCCCACCCGCCATCCCGTCAGGCGATCAGACCGCATTACTGTTCAGGTAACTCCGGCCACTTTTCCGGTCAGATCTACTTTTTTCTCTCTTCCCTTTTCTTCTTCTCCTCTTCTTCTTCTTCTTCTCTTCTCCTTTTTTCCTTTTTTTTAGCTGCTTCTGGCGCTGCCAAAACACAGTTGCGTCATCGCCGGAGACTTTTTCCGGCACCATTTTCCGGCCAGGCCTCTCTCTCTCCTTTTTCCTTTTCTTTTCTTGTTCTTTTTTTCTTTCCCCCCCCCCCCCCCCCTCCTCTCTTCTCCTGTTTCAGGTCTCTGTGAGCAGAATTCCGATAGTGAACAGTAACTCAACAGTGAATAGTGTGAACAGTAACTCGGACGTTGAACAGTGTTTTCCGGCAGCGACCAGGTTCAGTTCAACTGGAGTTGGTACCTCCGGTTGCCATATCCATTATTTGTCCATACACTTGTAGTTACATTTTGCTAACTTTAGACTTTTAAATAATTTATTAATTCATACTCATTTTCGTGGCTTTGCTTAGTGATGGTAGACTAGGGTCATGTTCTCGTTCGGGGACAGGGGCGAGGGTTAGGAGGGGTAAGTGGGTTAGAAGAGCGTCTAGGTTGAGAGTAGGATCTTGGAACATTGGGACGTTAACGGGGAAGTCCATAGAGCTAGTTAAGATTCTTAAAAAGAGGAAGATTAATATAGCTTGTATCCAAGAGACCAAATGGGTAGGTCCTAAAGCTAAGGAGGTAGATGGGTATAAGCTGTGGTTCTCTGGTAGGTCGAAGTATAGAAATGGGGCGGGCATTTTAGTAGATAGTGAATTAAGGGATCAGGTGGTAGAGGTTAGGAGAGCCACTGATAGGATGATGTCAATTAAGGTGGTCGTTGAAGGACTCACTTTGAACATTATTAGTGCATATGCGCCGCAAGCGGGCTTAGGCGACGAGGAGAAGAGGCGCTTTTGGGAGGATTTGGACAAATTAGTGGGAGGCATACCGCCTACTGAGAAGCTATTTGTGGGAGGTGATTTCAATGGACACATCGGGCCTATTTCGGGAGGTTATGATGATGTGCATGGAGGCTTTGGATTCGGGGACAGGAATGGAGGAGGAGTCTCACTTTTGGATTTTGCAAGAGCTTCTGGGTTGGTGATAGCCAATTCGAGTTTCCCAAAGAAGGAGGAACACTTGGTAACCTTCCGTAGTTCGGTGGCTAAGACTCAGATAAACTTTTTACTCCTTAGGAAGGATGATAAAGGTCTGTGCAAAGATTGTAAGGTCATTCCGAGCGAATATCTTACAACCCGACATAAGCTCTTGGTGATGGATTTAGCGATCAAGATGACGAGGAAGAAGAGGGTCGTGGAGGACCGACCTAGGATCAGATGGGGGAGTTTGACCACAATTAGTGCCCTGGAGATGGGGGAGAAATTGAAGGATATGGGGGCCTGGGATAGTAGTGGGGATGCGACCAGTATGTGAGATAAGACAGCTAGTTGCATTAGAGTGGTAGCAAGGGAAGAGTTGGGGGTCTCGACAGGTAGTCGTGGTCAGCATCGAGGGGACTGGTGGTGGAATGGATAAGTTCAAGGGAAGGTGGAAGCAAAGAAAGTGGCGTATGCGAAATTGATAGAAAGCAAGGATGAGGTGGAGAAGTGGACGAATACAGAACTTTATAAGATGGCGAGGAAGGAGGCGAAGTTGGCTGTTTCGACGGCAAAAACGGCAGCTTTTGAACGCATGTATGCTGAACTAGAAGAGAAAGGAGGGGACCAGAAATTGTTCAGGCTAGCCAAGGCGAGAGAGAGAAAGGCACGTGATGTGTATCAAGTAAAGTGCATCAAGGACGAGCATGGCAAAGTATTAGTAGAGGAGACTCTCATTAGACGGAGATGGCAGTCATACTTCTGCAAACTCTTGAATGAAGAAGGGGACAGAGACATTGTGTTGGGAGAATTAGAACATACAGGAAGGCATCACGATTTTGGGTATTGCAGGAGTATTAAGGTTGACGAGGTTAAGGGTGTTGTTCGTAGGATGCGCAGGGGAAGAGCGACCGGACCTGACGAGATTCCTGGGGAATTTTGGAAGAGCGCGGGCTCGGCAGGTTTGGAGTGGCTGACTACGTTGTTTAATGTCATCTTTAAGACGGCATTGATGCCCGACGAATGGAGGGCGAGTGTAATGATCCCTCTATACAAGAATAAGGGAGATATCCAGAGTTGCAACAACTACAGAGGTATCAAGCTGCTAAGCCATACTATGAAAGTGTGGGAAAGGGTGGTGGAGATGAGGGTGAGGAGAGGTGTGTCTATTTCAGAGAACCAGTTCGGATTCATGCCGGGACGCTCGACTACAGAAGCCATCCATCTTGTAAGAAGGTTGGTGGAGCAGTATAGGGAGATGAAGAGGGACTTACACATGGTATTCATCGACCTAGAAAAGGCTTATAACAAAGTTCCAAGACAGATCCTATGGAAATGCTTGGAGGCTAAAAGTGTACCTGTGGCGTGCATTAAGGTGATCAAGGACATGTATGAGGGAGCCAAAACCAGGGTAAGGACAGTAGGAGGAGACTCAGAGCATTTTCCAGTTGTGATGGGGTTGCATCAAGGATCAGCTCTTAGTCCGTTTTTATTTGCCTTGGTGATGGATGAATTGACACGACAAATTCAAGGTGAGGTGCGATGGTGTATGCTATTCACGGACGATATAGTCCTGATTGACGAGACTCGTAGCGGAGTTAACGCTAAGCTAGAGAGTTGGAGACATACTCTGGAGTCTAAAGGGTTTAAGCTGAGTAGGACCAAGACAGAGTACTTGGAGTGTAAGTTCAGTGAAGCACCTCAGGAGGCTGGCTTGGAAGTGAGACTTGGTACCCAGGCCATCCAGAAGAAAAGTAGTTTCAAGTACCTTGGGTCTATTCTGCAAAGCAACGGGGAGATTGCCGATGATGTCATACATCGTATTGGGGCAGGGTGGATGAAATGGAGGCTTGCTTCCGGAGTGCTATGTGACAAGAAGGTGCCACCAAAACTTAAGGGCAAGTTCTACAAAGTGGTGGTTAGACCGACTATGTTGTATGGGGCGGAGTGTTGGCCAGTTAAGATCTCTCACGTTCAAAAGATGAAAGTTACCGAAATGAGAATATTAAGATGGATGTGTGGCCACACCAGGAGTGACAGAATTAGGAATGAGCATATTCGGGATAAGGTGGGGGTGGCCTCGGTGGAAGACAAGATGTGAGAAGCGAGATTGAGATGGTTTGGGCATGTGAAGAGGAGAGACACAGATGCCCCAGTGCGGAGGTGTGAGAGGTTGGCCATGAATGGTTTCAGACAAGGTAGGGGTATCCCGAAGAAGTATTAGGGAGAGGTAATTAGACACGACATAGCGCAACTACAGCTTACCGAGGACATGACCTTAGATAGGAGGGTTTAGAGGACCCAAATTAGGGTAGAAGGCTAGTAGATAGTAGATAGTCTCGTTTTCCGTTCTTATTAGTAGTCGTATTATCGCAATATAATTTCTTCTGCTCAGATTTCTGCTATTATCTGTTATTTCCTGTGCTTTGATTATCCTATGTTATCTGTGTCGCTTGCATCATTTCATTTCATATCGCTTTGATTCTCTTAGCCTTATCTGACTTCTTTTTATGCTTTTATTGAGCTGAGGGTCTTTCGGAAACAGCCGTCCTACCTTGGTAAGAGTAAGGTCTGCGTACACTCTACCCTCCCCAGACCCCACGATGTGGGATTTCACTGGGTTGTTGTTGTTGTTGTTGTTGTTGTTGTATGTTCAAGTCCGAATACCAATTGTTTGACTTATCGTTCTTTTTTTTTCTCTCCAGTTAATTATTGTTAGGAAGATTATTTATCTTCTTACGTCTTAATGGTGTAGATAGAACCCCACTTATTCTTCCTTTTTACTAAATAATTTACCTTAATTGCTATAGAATGTATTGGTAATTACCAATTAACAAAATTAAACTTAAAGGAATAACATAAATCTTCTCATTAGAAAGAAAACTAAAGATATATCAACTTTCTTTACATAAAGTAGATATAACATGCCAAAAGTACAAGACAAATATTTGACTGTTAAAATTATAGCACTCTATGCTAGGATAATAAAACAAATTTAAAATTTATCGGGATACATAAATAGTGTGTGCTATAAAAATAAAACCGTATTGAACTTCTTACATTCTTGCAGGAAGAATGTAGCGAGAATTGATTCTCACGGCTATTTTCATTTCAACGTCCAACAACTACATGTGCTTCCCATCTCTCATTTTTTTTCTGCAAAGACAGAGAAGAAGACAAAAAGGATAAACTAACGAAAATCTGAAAAAATGCATGCAAAATGTTGAGTGCATGAAGATGGAGAGGAAGAGATCCGAGAGAAATAAACCCTTTCTTGCCTTTTTATAGTTTTTTTTTTATTCAGTGTCCAGTATGGCAGAGAAAAGCCTCATACAAGAAAAGACATAAAAGGTTCTTGGAAAAGGTTCAAGAACTCAACACCCTTTGTGATGTTGAGGCTGCTACTGTTGTCTATAGTCCTTACCACAAATGAACCTGAGATGTATCCAAATCATAGTGTTGTTATAAATACATCTACAAAGTTTAGGGAGTTGCTGAAGTTGGAGCAATCAAGAAACATGGCGACACCAAGAAAAGTTCACTAAGCAAAGAATTGAAAAGTTGAAGGAAGAACTGTTGAAGGTAAGGACGAAGAAGAGGATAAAGGAGTTCACAAATAAGATGCATGACGTGTTGAACGAAAAAGATATTCCTGCTGACAGGCATCCTTATGATCTCAAAATCTGAGTTACCTGATAAACCAAAACCTCAAACGGGTGCATGAAGCGATAAAAGGGATGGTTGGCAGAGAGGGTTCCATATCGAATGTCCCGCAACCAATTGCTGGACTTATGGTTCCCGATAGGACCAGCTACGAGGAGCCTAGTGCTCCTCTGTGCGGTCCTTTGATGGCCCGAATATCAGTGGTTCCATCAAAGATTCCTTCATTGGCATTTTCTCCTAACTCAAGCGCCCTAACCAATGTTTCATTTGGTGGCTCTGTAGGCATACGAATTTAATGGAATTAATTCATATTAAATTTGGATAAAATCTTAAGTTATTTGGGCTAGTACCTTGAGTTGGTCTTCAAATAATGAGCCCGCTCCATTAGCCCAAGGTCCACGCCACGTGTCAAAATGACATGGCGCGCCAAGTCAAGTCAAGGACCAATAAAATCGTGCCACGTGCATAGGTGACGCATCATGCCAAGTCAATAGAAGAACCAATCAAATGTCGCCAAGTGTTTAAATGACATGGTTCAACTAATCATATACATACCCTAGCTCTCCGCTATAACTATAAATAGGGGTCTTCATAAAGCTAAGAGAGGATTAAGAAAAATACATAGAGAAGCTCTCATTTCAAGTCCTCCGCATACTAAGAAGTCTTCGCTCCTAGTGGTGAGCCGGAAGTTTCCATACCTCTACGTTTGTGATTAAAGCTCGGCTCCACATTCATAGTGAAATCTCAATAACAAGTAATCCGTCCTTTCAAGAACAAGCAAAGCCCTTGATTGACAGCCGTATCATGAAGAGAAGAATTAGAGGATTACATCTTTTTATTTAAGATTTCATAAAGATTATAACCCCCGCACAAATTCTTAAAATCAAATATTATTCTTTGTCGCTATTTTTCTTGTCTTGATTATTATTTTCAAGAACGAAAGATTAGTCATTACAAATTTGGCACGCCCAATGGGATAATCTTTACCTCTCATCTCTTCTCTCCAACAATCGGTGTTCAAAAACGCTAAGGTGGCTTCCAAGAAAAGGTCAACTCGAAATCTGCATCCACAAAAACTATTGGATCCAAATTCTCCGTTGTTGTGGAAAACATCGAAAAACATCCTAGATGTTATTGAGGGGAGCGTCGGACCTGTTGCAAGGAACTAAGCCAAATTTCTAGGACAACAAGCTCCGCAAGCACAGTCTGAATCTGTTGTCGTCTTTGGTTCGTCTTCAAAAGGTGTGAGATCTCTAGCAAATACCATAGAAGAAGGGGAGGATGTCGCCAAAATGGTCGAGAGGGTTCTTTCCCAACTTAGTTTATCTAAGTCCAAGAAATCCTTCACGCAAGCTGATGATGATGTCTTAAATACTGGATCTGTTCGGCATAACATGCTCGCTTGCTATGTTTGCGAAAATCGATGTTCATCTCCATCACCTACGATAGTGGTGCATATGATGATGTCTAATGTTTCAACCATAGAAGAACAACTTTAAAATTTGACAAAAGCAGTTGAAGGCTTATAAAAGTACGTTAAAATCACCAAGTTAACAAATAAATTAGAGATCATGGCCGAAGGAGAATCTACCCAAGCACCTGTGAAGCTTCATGAAACACAAGAGGAAGGAGAGTCCTCCACAAAACAAGAAACAACAATCAAGAAGGTCCAAGTCTCCGCCGAAGGTCTGATTCTCGTTGGCCAATTGAAGGACTTCATCTTGGAGGCTGTCAAGCATAAATTTGAGTCTGCATCCAAATATTCTCTTACATATGCAAAGCCTTATACACAAAGGATTGATAACTTGAAGATGTATGTTGGCTATCAACCTCCTAAGTTGTAGCAATTCGGCGGAAAGGGAAATCCAAAACAACACATAGCACACTTTGTTGAAACTTGTGACAATACTGGAACATATGGTGATTACCTCGTCAAACAATTCCCTCGATCCCTCAAAAGGAATGCATTGGTACATAGACCTCGAACTTAATTCCATTGATAGGTGGGAGTAACTAGAGCAAGAATTCCTCAACCGCTTCTACAGCACTAGGCGTGTTGTAAGGATGATAGAGCTTACAAATGCCCGCCAAAGAGATGGTGAGAAAGTTGTTGACTTCATCAATCGGTGGAGGAGCTTGAGCCTTAATTGCAAAGATCGTCTTAGTGAAACTTCTGGGATCGAAATTTGCATCCAAGGTATGCATTGGGGTGTTTGTTACATATTGCAAGGAATAAAGCCCAAGACATTTGAAGAGTTGGCAACCCATGCACATGATATGGAATTAAGCATTGACACAAGTGGAGATCAATGGTTTTCTGTCTGTGAGCACGAAAATGAAGATATAGAATACTTCCATAGTGGGGGCAAGTTTAAATCCGAAGATGAAATAGAAGAGTCCATGTATGTTGCAACGCTCCTCGACGCAAGAGCCTAAACTACAAATTGAAACACTCCTCGAAGCATGACCCTAAACTGCAAGTTGAAGAGCTCCTTGACGCATGAGCTTAAACTGCAAGTTAAAATGCTCATTGATACACTAGTCTAAACTGTATGTCACAACCTCTTCAAATCGGGCTAAATCCTCAAGCTCATCAAATTCGAGCTAAATCTTCATATGAAGAGGCTCCTTAAATTCAAGTTCAATCTACAAGTTGTGACGCTTCTCAAATTCGAGTAAAGTCTTCAAGTTTCAAAGCATTCAAATCCGAGTAAATCTTCAAGTAACTAAGCTCCTCAAATTCGAGCTAAATCTTCAAGTTGAAATGCTCCATGACACGCGAGCCTAAACTGCATGTCACAAAGCTCATCAATTTCAAGAAAACTCTGCAAGTTGAAATTCTCATTGTCACATAAACCTAAACTGCATGTCACAAAGCTCATCATATTCGAGAAAAATCTGCAAGTGGTGAAGATTTTTTTTAAAAATTAAGCTAAATCTTCATATCAAGAAGCTCCTTAAATTCGAGCTAAATCTACAAGTATGATGCTCCTCAAATTCAAGCAAAGTCTTCAAGTTTCAAAGCTCTTCAAATTCGAGTGAATCTTTAAGTCACGAAGCCCCTTAAATTCGAGCTAACTGTTCAAGTCACTGAGCCCTTCAAATACCAATTGAGTCTTTAAGTTGCAAAACTCTTCAAATATGATCCAAATCTTCTAGTTGCAAAGCTCTTTAAATTTGAGCCGAATCTTCAAGTTGGAAAGCTATTCAAATTTGAGCTAAATTCTCAAATTACAATGCTTTACAACATCTAGTTGAGTCTTGAAGTTACAAAAGCTCCATCTTCAAGTTGAATACTCCTGGCCTACCTGAGTTTAAACTGTGTATGCGCAACAACTAAAAAATGTCCACTAGGTTGAAAAAATCAAATGAGGCGACCTGGGAAAAAGTTAGGACATAAAAAAAAACTCACTCTTTCTGAACTACGTTATGACTTGATCCTCTTCACCGAGGTATGTAGGCGCTTAGAGTTATATTCTAAGTTCAGTCGAATGAGTTCAATAAAAATAAGGCACGGTCGATGTGTCACCAGTGATGGAATACAGTTGTTGTGTCGCTAATGAGGGAGTACAGACGTTGTGATGCAAATTATAGAATATGGTCGTCGTGGCGCCAATGGAACGAAGCTTCTTGGTTCTATATGGATCGGCACATGTGGTGCTAATTGCACGGAGCTTCTTGGTTCTATACGTATCAACACCCATGGTGCTAACTGCACGAAGTATTTTTGATTCTATAGGGGGCATTTGTAGGCATACGAATTTTGTGGAACTAATTCATATTAAATTTGGATAAAGTCCAAAGTTATTTGGGCTAGTACATTGAGTTGGTCTTCAAATAATGACCCCGCTCCATTAGTCCACGGTCCACGCCACGTGTCAAAATGACATGGCGCGCCAAGTTAAGTCAAGGACCAATAAAATTGTGCCACGTGCATAGGTGAAGCAGCATGCCAAGTTAATAGAAAAACCAATCAAATGTCGCCAAGTGTTCAAATGACATGGTTCAACCAATCATATACATACCCTAGCTCTCTCCTATAACTATAAATAGGGGTCTTCATAAAGCCAAGAGAGGATCAAGAAAAATACATAGAAAAGCTCTCATCCCAAGTCTTCCGCATACTAAGAAGTCTTTGCTCCTAGTGGTAAGCCACAAATTTCTATACCTCTACGTTTGTGATTAAAGCTCGGCTCCGCATTCTTAGTGAAATCTCAACAACAAGTAATCCATCCATTCAAGAACAAGCAAAGCCCTTGATTGACAGTCGTATTGTGAGAAGAAGAATCAGAGAATTACATCTTTTTGTTTAAGATTTCATAAAGACCCCCGCAAAAATTCTTGAAATCAAATATTATTCTTTGTCGCTATTTTTCTTGTCTTGATTATTATTTTCAGGAACGAAAGATTAATCGTTACAGGCTCCTTTGAGGACTCCTCCTCAAACAGCTCATCTTATGAACCCTTTGAGGGTTCCTCCTCCTACTCCTCCTTTTCCTTCATTTTCTTCACAAATGTTTCCTCTAATGCTTTCACAATTGTATCATCCAATAGCTCAACAAATGGCTCTTAGAAGGGCTCCTCCAATGTCTGCTCCAAATCTATCTTTCTCTTTCTCTTTCTGTCTTTTTTTTTCCTTTTTCCTTTTAATGTTGTTTTTCGGATTTAATTTTTAGATGAGTTGGATCTTATTCCAAAAGTAGTTGTTGTGGATGTTAAAGGAATTCAGCGTACAACTTGTAGAATTTAACTGCAGGAAAACTGAAAAGGCATGTCCTAAATCTATCTTTCTCTTTCTTTTTATGTTTTTTCCCCTCTTTTTTAAGGTTGTTTTTCGGATTAATTTTTTATTCGAGTTGGATCTTGATTCCAAAAGTTGCTACTGTGGGTGTTAAAGGAATTTGGTACACAACTTGTGGAATTTAACTGCAGGAAAAATATTTGGTTTTTGCCCATACAGATTTGAATTTATATGCTTGTCTGAATTTGTATATCTTGGTTTTCTGCATTTCAATTATTAGTGCGGTATGATCAAATGCAGATGTTCTTGTTAAACTTTAAGAACAAGAAAATCCGCAATTTAATCATACTGCACTAATAATTGAAATGCAGAAAACCAAGATATACAAATTCAAACAAGCATAAATTCAGATCTGTATGGGCAAAAATAAATAATTTTCCTGACAGTTAAATTCCACAAGTTGTACATCGAATTTCTTTAACACCCACAACAACAACTTTTGGAATCAAAATCCAACTCGAATAAAAATTAATCCGAAAAACAACCTTAAAAAAGAAGAGGACCGGGGGGGGGGGGGGGGGGGGGGGGGCAGAAAGAGAAAGATAGATTTAGGACATGCCTTTTCAATTTTCCTTTAGTTAAATTCCATAAGTTGTATGCCGAATTCCTTTAACACCCACAACAAAAGCTTTTGGAATCAAGATCCAACTCGAATAAAAAATTAATCCGAAAACAACCTTAAAGAATGGAAAAAGGAAAAAAAAAAAAAAAGGGGGAAAGAGAGAGAGATTTAGGACATGCTTTTTCTGTCTCATTTACTATTTGCATATCTATATTTTATAATAGGACTCTCCAAATCTCTTTCCCTGTGTTCTCATTTGAGTGTCTGTCTGTCGTTTGTTGTTTCTATTTTTATTCAAAGTCTGTTGTTTCATTCACTTATTAAATCGATGATCGTAAGGGTGCATGTCAGCGGGAATAGCAACAATAGTAATAAAGACAGAAATAAATATTAGAGTATCTTATAAACACGACTTAAAGATTGATCATAGATTTAATAAGTGAATGAAACATCAGACTTTGAAAAAAAAATAGAAACAATAGATGAAATACGGACACTTCAAATGAGGATAAAGGGAAAGACATGTAGAGAGTCCTATGACACTACATACACATGCAAACAGTAAAAGAGCCAAGGTCATCTCAACAACATTGGGGCCTAAAGCTAAATTTCTGAGAGAGACCCTATTCTTAGGAAAGATGGTCATATATATTTTTATTTAAAGACAATTTTTCTAGCTTTTTTAGATGCGAAGTCATTAATTACTGTTTCATAATTGATTTGTTCTAACACTTCTTTTTAAATTGATAATATAGCTAATTCATTCAATCTATTTTGAGACATTGTTGATCTTAAATAAGATTTTATCAATTTTTAATTTTGAAAACCTCTTTCGGCTGAGGCAACAGTTATATACTCCCTCTATTTCAATATATGTGAACCTATTTCTTTATTAGTCCGCGTAAAAAAGAATGACCGTTTTTTTATATTTAGAAACAATTTACCTTTATGTAATGATTTATAGCATACAAAATATATGTGACTCATTTAACACCACAAGTTTAAAAGTCTTCTCTCCTTTCTTAAACTCCGTGACCAGTCAAATAGGTTCACATAAATTATAACAAAACGAGTATATAAAATACATCTTTAAGGAAAAATGGGGCCCCAACAAGCGATTGCTTTATTGGCCTTATGGTCGAGCCACCCCTCATTGGGGCCCGATTAATCCAGATTCGTGTCGGATAGTCCCACATTAAGGGGCAAAGCACTCCCTAACAAGGGTGATTCCGTACCCAAGGGGGCTCGAACTCGAGACCTTTTGATTAAGAATGGAGGTAAAGCTGATGTTTCAGACGGTAAAAAGAAGGGAGTTATAGTAACTATACCCTCTGGGTTGAATTGCAGTAGTACCAGTCATTACACCACAACCCTTGTTGGTGCCTTTTTCTAGTTGTTTCTTGCTTTGTCATTCCTTGAATTCAGTCATGCATTTATCATTTGGACTAATTTACATTAATTACTCATTGGAACCTTTGTGAATTCTACGGTTTTCTTATAGCAACCAAGTGGTTGGCTAACATAAATTTAATTAATGTAGTAATTTAAGAAGGATTAATTTATTTATTTACTTAAGTGTCTTATAGTCTCTCGATTTTAATGGGCTATTTTAACCTATCAATATATTAATATTTGAAATTCACTTTTAGAATAATATAAATATAAATATTATAATTTTTACTTATTCAACCTAATTAATAAAGTTATAACATAAGTCTTTTTATTTGCTTTCAAGGAGAGATAAACCAAATTAATTTTTAAATTTCTACTTGTTAAAGAGTATATTTAGGATGGGTAATCGAAGAGACATAACTATTTTTATTAATCGTGAAAGTTACGATTTTGTATACATTAATGGCAACATCTTAATGGATTAAAATAATTAATTATTTATAGAATAAATTTATTATTTTGCTGATTGATTTCCCTATTGTTAAAGATAAGTTAATGGTATTACTTTACTAACATATAGAAGAGGCTAGAAGCACGCAGGAGTCCGTCGACATGTGTGCTTGGCCCCTAAAGGGTAAGTTCGATATTATAGTCCTTCTGTTTCAATTTGTTTGAATCTATTTTTTTTAGTTTGTGCTAAAATAAATAATTTTTTTTCTAATTCGGAAATAAATTCACTTTATGAATTATTTACAACCACATAAATTTTCAAGGCTTATTTTAAACCACAAATTTTAAAAGTCTTCCCTCTTTTTTAAATGTCATGCCCAGTCAAATAAATTCATATAAATTGAAACGGAGAAAGTATTTTTTTCGGGCGCTTTAAAGACATTGTACCATATTACTTTAACACTTGTGGACCCATCTCTTTATTTTGCCTTGACAAATTCCATTTCTTTTTACTATTGTGTGTCTAACTATTTGTTTTAATTACATGTTCTTTTTTGTGGCGAAAGACTTTTTGTACCTGACCATCCAATTCAACTGTGTATTACAGTGAATAGTTAAAATATTCAAGCCAGTTATGCTTTTTAAGTTCACCTCAGCTATAAAACATCTTTGGGATTAATTTTTGTGTATCGTACACTGAAATATTTTATGTGATAATTGATTTATTTTGCTTGAATTTTAGGGCACATGTGAGCTTGTACCAACCAAAAATAAAATAAAAAATTGTATGTTTAACTTTGTAATTTCAATTCTAAAAGCTCCTCATATAATTGGAGACGAAGTTGTTGCATTCATGAAGATCATACACAAAATACTCCATTGCTCAAATTGTGTGATTTTAATCTTTATAATTAGCACTACATAATTGAAATTAGTGGTTCTCAAAAGTGGTAAATTTAATACTCTTTGTATGTATAGCAAAAATGAAACCTTAAAACATAAATTGTAAAAAAGAAATCACCTTATATGAAGTATTCGATTTTTTTCTCCCGATGAAAATGACATTTCAAATTTTCGTTTCTCATCTTAATTGGCTGAAATTGTGTATCATTAAGATTATTCTTATTTTAGCTGAACAAAATATAAATTGTTAAGTAAAGCAAAAATCAAACAAGACTACTAAATTATCATAAATGAAATTCTGTTGTAGTTGGGCCCGTGCTGGCACAGGCTCCGACCTCTAGTATATATAGATGACTCTTCATTTGTCTTTAAACGGATTAAGGCAATCTGAAATGAAAAGGAATGATTGATAAAAAGGTTTTAACGAAAGAAAAAAAATATGTTTGTTCGCCTTTAATAGAAGAGAGGGGCAATAGTGTCATTTAATTTTATAATAACATTTTGTTATTTTAACTTTTCACTCGGTATTCCCACTTATCTCAGAAATGCTCAAAAGGGTACTTCTATTTCTTGTGATTGAGTTTTATTTAAGTCTTTTGCTGAGATCAGGATTCTACTATGTTGCTAATGAACAAATTGTTCTGCAATCTATTTAGATTAGCTGTCAAATTCTTAATTTTGATTCCACCATACTCTTTCGTATCCAGGCTTTTGCATTTCATCTTTAACTATCTTTTTGATGATCAAATATCATTACTTGGACGCGTTGTTAAATATGTACGTGTTCTTGATGCTTGTTACGTTTGTTATTACTCACTTGATGTGGCCTTTCATCAATCATTTTAATTTGTTTCTCCTTATGTTTTTTTAGGTGGTTAACATTTCAGACCATATTCTTAAAATCAAACAAGAATTTGAAGCTCAACTGTTTAGTGAAGATGCCAATCGAGGTCGTGCAGATACGAATGTCAGTATCTGTTAAAAGGACATGTCTTTTGTTCATAATGCTTTTTTTTTTTACTTGTAATGATTCAATTTAAAACCTTCCTCTACAATAATACGTTTCTTGACTATCCGTTTATCATTGTAGACTACTGGAGACACTCGTATTGAGGGCCGGAAACGTGCTAGGTATACTCGAGATCAGCTGCTGCAACTGAGGGACAATATTATAAAACTCAAACAAGAAGTTGAAGCTGAATTGTTTGGTGAAGATTCCAATAGAGATCATATAGATACCAATGTGAGTATCTGATAAAAAGTTACTCCCTCTGTTTCAATTTATTTGTCTTGGGCACGGAGGCCAAAAATATAAAGAAATCTTTTGAATCTTATGTTATTAAATTGAAGATGTGTTTAAAGCATCTTGTGGTCTTAAATATGTCGGGGTAAAGAGTTACTAAATATTGAAAGTGACATTCTAGGAAAGTAAGACAAACAAATCAAAACGAAGGAAGTATACTTTCCCTTTCTGATTTTTGTAATGACAAGAACACCCTCATCCACAACACATTGTACCCACTCAAGGAAAAAGATAGGAATTATTGCTTTTCTGCTTCATTTGTTTCTGTTACTTTCTTCCAGTATGCACCTTTTTGTTACCAGAAGATGTCTCATTTATGTTTCTGTAGGTTCAGGTCCAGTCTCAGACTAGTTATTCCGAGCCACAGTTTGCAAGAACTCCGATATCTCGCAACCAAGAGGTACTTCCTAATTAAATGTTTTCTCTATTGTTTCCAGAACGTATCCATTATTTATCCGGCTTTTTGCCCACTAGCTTGCCCAAAAATGTAGTGGATCAGGAACTTCAGTAATTGAGTTATACAATGTCTTTGCAGTTAGTATGAATATAGAATTAGGTGTTAAGGGATGCAGTAATGTTGGCTGCTTGTTTAATCATTCAAATATTGATAAAATTTGGAAGGTTTTTGCAATGACATGTGACGTCCCAAAAAAATTATCTTAGTTTGACTTGGCATGAAATTTAACAAATAAAGAAAAACTTTTGAAATGTGTGGTTCAAAACAAGACTTAAATATTTGTGTAGCTATAAATCATCTCATAAAATTAAATTATTTTTATATATAGAAATGTATCAATCTTTTTGGACAAACTAATAATTAAAGTAAGACAATTTTTTTGAGACAGACTGAGTATGTCATTTTCTTCACATCTCTCAATTTTTTTCTTTTGTGTCTGATATGAAACTATATGTAAGTTCCTGATATCAGAAACCTTTGTGAATCAGGGAGGACCTGCTCGTAAACTAATCAAAGCTAAGCTTCCATGCGCAGTAGCTCGAAGAAGCAATCTTTCTGACAAAGATTGTATCTTGAAGACTGTGCAAGGGTGATTTTCTTTCTCTGTATTAGTTATGCTTTTAATTCAAAAAACATACGCTTAAAATTGTGGTTCAATCCTCTCTGTCTTGCTGTCCATCTTTCGGTCATCCCCATTTGCTGCTTAATAGCCTTTCTGTTAGATGCTTGGATGTCTCAGTCATTTAGACCACAATATAAAACTTCATTCATGTGTCGTCACTTGGGTATGAGGCTGCTTTATTCGTGTACTATTATTGCAGAGAGAGGATGTGATGAATGGTGTTACTTGAAAGACAACAACATACCCAGTGTAATTTCATGGGTGGGGTTTGAAGAGGGTAGAATGTACACATACCTTAATCCTATCTTGTAGAGATAAAGAGGTTGTTTTCGATAGACTCTCGGCTTGAGTAAAACAAGAAAATAACGCAGAAACGAAAAATACAAAGGTTAAAGACCAGAAAATAAGATAGGGGAAATTCGGAAAATTCAAAAAAAAAATTGAGAAATAAATTCCCAAATCTCAAAAGTAATTACTAAGAACCCTAATTGATTGTAATAGACTTAATTAGGGAATTAGGGTTAATCTTGTTTACTAGCAGACTCAATTCAAGAACTTAAATGAAAGTGATATAGACCCCCTAATTGAATAACTAAAGACAATAATTAGTATAAGACTAATTACCTTCTTCAATTAATGGAATAAAAACTATAGATATCAAGCAAAGAATTACTCTTACCTCTGAGAAGAAATCGCTCTTGTAAGGTTGTAAGATAAATCCTAAGTAGCCAATACACAAAGGAGTTAAGTAAAGAATTTTCAATAGTTAATATTGATAATAATTTAATGTTTTAAAAAGAACAAAGTCCACCCCTATATAAAAAAACGTCCTACCCTCTTCCAAACATGAGATTCGAATCCTATTTTTATGGCAATAAATAAGTAGTAAACTCTAACTAGGTAGCTTTAAACTAGGAGACTTTTAAATTAGCAACAACAACAACATACCCAATATGATCCCACATGGTGAGGTCTGGGAAGGGTGGGACCTTACCCCTACCTTATGGGGCAGAGAGGTTGTTTCTGATGGACCCTCGGCTGAACAAATTTTAAATTAGGAAAGCATGTAAATTTAATATCACACTTCTTCCCAAAACTACCTAACAAAAAGTAAGGCAAGAAGTGCCAAATTTGCACTAAAAACTAAAACATCCCCTTTTTGGGCGCGAATTGCAGCGCCCTTTTGGGCATGATTCTCAGCCCCCATCGAGCCCCAATCTTCCTACTGTTAGGCTTGGACTTGGACCATGCAATATGTGTAGCAGATAGCCCATCTTCGCTACAGTTTTTGGACTCATTCTTGAGCTCTTCTTCCATGATAAGTTGTAGAGAATAGCAGAAGAAAAATTAAATTGGGAGATCTTCTACTAGCCCAAGATCATTAATTACGATGGGAAGATTTAACTAAAGAAGAGGAAGCTATGGAAAGGAAAAGGAAGATTTAGAATAGGAGAACTTGGTTGTGGAAGAAGACTTTCTTGAATTGAATTTGTATTGGATTGGTTACAAATGGCTAAGGTCACTCCTGTTTATACTTGTCTGGGATGGTTCTAGAAATTTTTGAAGATACATCTACAAGGAAATTCTAGTAAATTTTTATCTTCAAACAATACTCTAGAACATCTAGATATTTCTTTAAGATACCACACTAGGCTATCCTAGAAACTTACTAAATATCTTGGCATTTTTGTAGCTCTAAAAAATCTACTTTATTATTTCACATAAGCATCTTTTTGATTTCTCATTGAAGCCCAATAACCTTGGCTTGACATTGTGGCGACGGTCTTCTTAGGGCTTCTTATGGCTTCATCTTGGAAGATGGAGCTATCATGTTGCTTAGTCTGGATGTTAGTATGCATGAAGTCCTGTCTCTCTTTGTGTGTGTGTGCATGTGTGTGATTAAGTAAGGATGCATGTGGTTCTTGGTTTCGAATGTTCTATTATTAGAGAAATGGTAATTCTATTATCATATTATTTGAAGATACTAACTAATATTGATTTGCAGTATACTCAACCAGCCAACTCTGAAGAAATTTGATCTCCTCAAAGGTCAACTGATAGATTCAGGGATAACTAGTGCAGACACTCTAGTGGTCTGTCCTCCCATATCAGGGATACATCTCTATTTGGTGTTTTTTTTTTTTTTTTTTCAGTTCAAATTTTCCCTTGTTCGCCTTGGAGATTTAACGTGTTTTCTTCTTCACTCCAGGGTGTTGTCTCCTTAATATTTGACCAGGCTTTACTGGATGCAACATTTTGCCCGATGTACGCCCAACTGTGCTCTGATCTCACTAAAAAGCTGCCGCCTATTCCTTCTGATAAACCTGGTGGCAAAGAGATTACGTTCAGACGTGTTCTATTGAATAAATGTCAGGAGACATTTGAACTTCGAGAAGAGGTGAGGAAAATGACAGCCCCTGAGCAGGAGTCAGAGCGCAAGGCCAAAGAAGAGTTGATCAAATTGATCACTCTTGGCATTGTACGGTTTCTTGGAGAGCTTTTTAAGCAAAAGATAATCACCAGAGGGATTCTTCATAGAATTATTCAGGTTGTTGATTGCTTGCTTTTGTTCATCGGGTCTTTTTGTGCAATTTTCAACTCTCCAATACCTTGAACGTGTCCAACGATTTTCTTTGCTTGTTTTGTTAACAGGACTTATTACCTTACCATCCCAAAGGTTGTCCAGCAGAAGAGAATGTTGAAGCCATTTGTCAGTTATTCAACAATATTGGCAAGCTGCTTCATGAGAACCAAGAATCAAGGATCATCTTAGATGGGTGCTTTAACCTGTTGCAGAAACTGTCAACAAACCCTCAATTGTCTCCACGGCTGAGGCTTTTGGTTTGTGATGTGGTGGATTTACGTGCCAATAACTGGGTCCCTAAGCCGATTTTAATTGTTTGATCATCTGAAAATTGTTAAAACAGTAATAGCTTGACGACTTGCTATTTTGCTAGACACTAATGTGGGATGTCAAAGTACATAGATGTGTCAATCTACTTGTTGTGTTTGGCTAGGAACCATCGTTTTTTTTTTTTTTTTTTTTTTTTTTGGGTTGGGGGGGGGGGTGGGGGGGGGGGGGGGTTGTTTCTAATACAGTATTAGCTCTCTCTCATTACCAAGAAGCTACACCTTGGTTCAGTTTTAATACTGCTAGATGTCTAAATTCTGGAGAAGTTAAAGTTATCTTAGCTTTTGGATACACTTGACTTAATTCTATAGAACTTGCCTCATGAGAGCATCGCTATTCTTGAACTTTTGACCCCGTTTGTCTCGTGGGAAAAGTCAGTTTTAATTTTTGACATTGAAGGTTTGTGCATTGGATGAGCAGGGATCAAAAGTTCAAGACCACCCATTTTCAAGGTCATGAGGTATTTGTGAGACTGACAAAAGTATCAAGTTTGTTTATTCGAAAAAGGGCCAAATATACTAATGTGATATCAAAAAAGGGTCAAATATTTGTTCAAATACATCCTTCCTCTATTAAAGTTGTTCAAAGTGGACATCCAGTCCTACATGATACTAACATTTGATGAGGTGGATGTCACTTCACCACCCCTAACCTCAACTATTGGTTCAAATTTAACGAAGTAGGGGTATATTTAAACCAATAGTATAACGGCTGGGGTATGTTTGAACCCAAAGTATAACGAGGGGTATATTTGGCCATTTTCCGCTATTTATTTAATTGGGTACTCAAACTGATAAGAAATGAAATGGGGTCTAACTCTAACGCAGAAGCTTAAGTTGGGCTGTTGAATTAGGTTGAATATAGCATCAAATCTACTTGTTTGGCATGACGCATGTCATAGTATTTCTTTGTAGCTTTGAAATCGTGATCATCTAGTATAGCTTGTGAGTAATTCAACATGCCAACTTGGTTAAATTTAACATGAAGTCCTGACGATTTGTCATGACTTGTTGGCGTTGTCTTACCATCTCTACTCTCAATTTTAGTCCAATTTTAATCGTTAAACTTCGAAGATCATTTTTGAGCAAAAGTCAAAACTGAGGACAACATTTAAAAAATAGCGTAATTTTTTTTTTATGTAAATCATCCAAAAACTAGCTCAAGAGATGAGAAAGATTGAAAAAACCACCCCACTTCACCCCAAGGTGGAACACTAAAACAAACTTTGGCATTATGCATTTATTTTGTTTTAGATTCAGGAGTACTTTTCCTTTTCTTTTTTTGAATTTTTCTTTTCCTTTATGTGTTCCAGATTTTGGCATCTTGGATTTAGTTCTAACCAAGGTTTCTTTTTATTTATTTATTTATTCTTCATTTCGAATTCTAGATTTTTCTTTTCTAATATCCTTATTTTTATTAAGCAAATCTTTTTCTTTCTCCCCAAGTCATGTGTTCACCATTGTCCAAAAGGACCAAATTGAATAACACAAGAAATAACTTATTGGACAAAATCCCTTTAAAATATGACCAAAACAGAAGTATAAGGCAAAAGCATGTGTTTTGAATTATGGTGCTTAGGAGGATTCCATCATCAATCTAATTCTCCTTTTTCTATGACAGTTGGGAATCAATTCCTTCCTTTTAATGACCTTATCTCGTGAAAAACAATCTATATTCTTCAATTTAAATCACAAAGATAAATTAGTTTTAAATAAGAGATAAGATTAAAAAGCACACCCCAACTATCATTTTTTTTTTAATTTCATACTTACACTATCAGAAGGAAGTGAAAACTACCTAAATTATCACTATCTAGTCTGCAAAACACACTTCAAATTATTTTTGAATGGCATGTGATCTACACTCTCCATTTTATATAAAAATGTTGTCCACGTGGATAAATAATGTCACAATGGCACCTACATGCAAATTAAAAAAAATCTTTGTTTTAAAAAAATGAAAAAAAATAATTTTTGTAAAAAAATATCAAAAAATCAGAAAAAATGATTTAAAAAATGAAAAGGTTGACTTTTTTTAAAAAATCTGAAAAATAAAACTTTTTTTTTAAAATATCAACTTTTTCATTTTTTTCTGATTTTCTAAATTTTTTTACAATTTTTTTTCATATTTTTTTAAAAATCCAATTTTTTTTTAAAATGCTGATTTTTTAAAAAAGATAATGCAGTTTTTTTTAAAAAAAATATATACAGCTTTTTATTAAAAAAATATTATTTTTTAATTTCTATGTAGGTGCCACCATAGCATTATTTATGTCATGCGGACAATTTTTTTGAGAAAATTTCAGCATCACTTGCCTTTTGGAGAGCGAATTCACACATTTAATTCAAGTGTATTTTGCAAACTAGATAATGATAGTTTAGATAGTTTTCTCAACCTTATAATAGTTTAGATATAAAATTAAAAAAAAAAGTGATAGTTAGGTAATGTTTTTGACTCTTATCTGTTTAAATAACTCTAAAACATAAATGCATACCTTTTACGTGGCACTGTTTTCCTTTTTAGTAAGTTTTAGAAAAAAGACATTTTTTTTTACTTGAAAATAACTTGATTTTAAACTTTCTATTTTACACTTGACGAGATGATCTTAAAGCCGCCGCACAAATATCACACTCTCCCGTCCCAATTTATGTGATATAATTTGAGTAGACACGAAGTTTAAGAAAGAAATGAAAACTTTTGAAACTTGTGGTCTGAAACAAGCTACAGATATTTGTGTAGCTGTAAATCATTTTATTAAGGATAAAAAGGGTAGTTTAAAGTTAAATTATCTTAATATTGAAATGCATCATTTTTTTTAGATAAATTAAAAAGAAAAGTGCATCACATAGATTTTGAATAGAGGGAGGGGTATATTTACCACTAGAGGTTTCAAAAATCCTTTATCTTCTTAATCTTTCGTACTTAGCCAAACAAATTTATATGTATAATGAAACGGAACGAGCTACTATATGATACTTCCTATTTAGTAGCTAGTAAATATTCTTAAACTTTTCTTGATTTAGCAATACTTATGACTAGGACATTATGATCTGTCAATGAGAATTAGATTCTCAAAATGGGTCCCGTATAGTATGCTTGTAGTTCCATCACACATGTGAATTATATGAAAGGGGAATGCCATATTTTAAAGCTTATTCAATGAGATGATTATTAGATTCTTATTCCGTTTTCACTACTCATTTTCAAAAGCTGGCCCTCAATTTAATTGTTCAATGTCTAATTGAACTGCATTATTCAAATTGTATTTTTCAAGCCAGCACATTTGCTACAGTACTAGACAAGTTTTTTTAAAAAAGTTTTCTGCCTCGATGTCTGGTATCCACGTCGACACCCTACTAAATTCAAATTCAATGAAGGAGCACCTATCACTCTACCACAAGTTTAGTTGATTAGACAAATTCTTTGCCAAAATTTTTAAGATTCTTTCTACATTTGAATATATCTTTATAAATAGCCCTAAAACACTTTACTAACTCTTAGGTAGAACTAATTTCACAACAATAACCCCATGAAAACTCTTGTATTAGTTTCATGGCTTTGCCTCATTATATTCTTGAAAACTTTGCCATACGCATCTTGCACCTCAATCCCAAAATCCACAGTTCATGAACTCATCTTAAAGAATGAAAACAAAGGAAAATGTAAGTTTTCCAACTTTCATCTTCTCTCTCTTCTTTTTTCTTACTTTTTTGTGTAGTTGTTTTGGTTTGGATTTTTCTAAAAGTGAGTTAATTTTATTAATTGTAGTTATATTCATGTTTGATTATCGTACAAGAAAATGTTTTCAACATATCCATGTATGTCTTCAAAAACTATTTGTTAAACTTGATTATTAAACAATTATTGTTTGTTCCATAAGAGAAGTATTACACCATCAGCTCATCTTTACTTGTTATAGTAGGTAATCTATCTTTCTTTTCAATATTACAAATCTGATATTTTAAGGATATAATCAAGTAGATATTTCTTGAATAACCTGAATTCTTTTTTTACATTATCAGTGTATATAACTTAAACCCGTTAAATTATCAAAATATGTTTTCAATTGAAATAAAATAGACCCTTATAAATAGTAATAACTTTTATTCAAGATCTTGGTCTCTTAAGACTAGCTTCATTTAGTCATTTGGTCAATTCTCGGATTTTCTCGTTTTTACCACATTTAACGGTGTAAATTTCTTAAAATTAAAGAGTTTAAGTCTTATGCACTACCTGTATATCTAATGTTTACCTAACCTGATCACTTGTCAAAAGGTAACCACATATAACTCTATTTAATAGCCTTAATGGTAACCTAGCTAGAGTTAGAACAAATGTAAATAACACAATATAACAAGTTAAATAATTATCATATTAACCGTGTATATAACTTAAATTCATTAAATGAAATCTTCCTGCAGTTGCAAATGATACATTGCTTGAATCAACAAGTACAAAGAGCAACAAGGATGAACATAAAGATGTGCATAAAATTGTTCATCACAAAAAAGGAGCTTATGGTGGAGCAGACCTTCTTAGAAAAGGGCACAAAAAGAATGGAGCCAATAATAACAATTTTGAAAGGCCAATTTTAGTGTCTTCTTTGTTATTTTCTCTTCATGTTGCCTTCACTATATAAGATGTGGGATAATAGATTGTGATCGTTGTTAAAAAAAAAAAAAAGGAGGGGGGGGGGGGGGGGGGTTCTCTCTTGTGCACCTTTTAGATTTTATATATATATATTCTCATTTTCCTATTCAGCATATGGAATTTTTCTTCCCCTACCTAAAATGTTAAATCCATTTGTAGTTAACAACGTGTTTCGATTGTTATTTTTCATCGTCTAATAATGTATCATACTGTATTATGCTAGTGCAACAATGTTTGAAAGATTGTTCTACTTGTTGTCACTTAATAACATTTTTCTTGTTTGATTTACTGTAATTACTGCCTTATTAACTCAATAAACTAAAAGATAAAGTTTGGTAAAGCAGAAATCTTTATTTTCATTGCATTTGAGATGTTCCTTATAATGTTTTTACAGTGTAAATTTCCATCACCTTCTAATAAAGCTCAATATGGTCGTTAACCCAAAAAAAAAAAAAAAGGGCTCAATATGGTCTTAGTAGAGAGTAGGCTGACACTGAATGCTTCTAAACTTAAAAACAGTAAATTCTCCAAATGAAAATTAGATTTGGTATCAATTTCTTCTAAATTCTCAAATCAAAACACCAAAATTGCTAAAATCCGATAGCTTCTTTATTGAAATATCATTGTAAGAGCTTGGATCATAACAAAGGGTGTATGCTAATTTGAATTTCAGATCAGAATATAACAAAATTAAAAAAAAAAAAAAATCCTAACTATAGATTTTCACAGCTGCACCGCGGTGAAATTCCATTATATTCTTTACATTTGTCAGAAATTCATATTGTTCACATAGTGTGGTCGCAAAATGGCACATTCTTTACATCCACGATAGCAGGGGTGACAAAATACATAAAAATATGGGAAAATGACCTAATAATATTACTTAAGACTCTATACTACAAAACATAATTACATAAGGATATTTTTCCTTATTTACAAAACATACAAACAAAATTACAAAGTATATTAGATTTTGATTTAATGGGATCCCACGATTTTAGTTTTTTTCTTTTTTAAGGAAAAGAATCTGATTTTAAATGTGAGCTTAATTTTAGTATAGTTACCAATCAACTTCTTCTACTTTTTAAAAAGATTTCTCTCTCTCCCTCTCCCTCTCCCTCTCCTCCTATGATAAATACCATTTCCAGACCTAAAATTCATCTTCTCTCCTAGAATAAATTTTCAAATCAATATTACAAAGTATTTTTTATTATTGACCTGTGTATTAATTGTATATAAAATTGGTTTGTATTGTTTTGAGATACGTGTGATCATTGTGTGCTTGAAATCTTTATATATTATATAAACCGTAGTTTTCAAAAATGTTGAAAACTAATATATGTATGAAATGTGTATGAAATTTGCTATATATCATTTAGATATATGCGGTACAATGTGTATGAAATGCGAATAAATTCGATATGAATTAGTGTATGAAATGTGTATGGAATCTACTTTGTATCAATTAGAAAACTTATTTTACATATATACTTTCTGATAATCTATACATACTTTGATAAGATTTTATACAATTTAAATGTACTTTATGATAATCAAAATATATATACTACTTTTACACATATTTCATACATAAAAATTATAATGAATTTATACAGTTATACATATTGCATACAGAAATTTATACATATTTATTTTCTGGTGTATGAACGTTGTATGGAATCTGGTTTGTATCAATTACAAATTTATTATACATACTTTGATTATATTTATACAATTTAAATGTACTTTATCATAATCAAAATACAATTTATTATACATACTTTGATTATATTTACACAATTTAAATGTACTTTATCATAATCAAAATACAGATACAATTTTATACATGTTTCATTTATAAAAATTATAATGAATTTATATAATTATACATATTGCATATAAAAATTATGCATATATGTTTTCTAGTGTGTGAACTTTGTGCATAAAAATTAACTATTAGAATGGACTTTTTAATTAAAAGTTGGAGAAAATTAGGAAACAATATCTCTTAATTTTGAATGGGGAGAGAAAAGTGGATGAAATAAAAGAGCAAAAGTTAGAGAAAATCAGGGAACAATATCTCTTAATTTTAAATGGAGAGAGAAAAGTGGATAAAATAAGAAAAACAGTTTATTTAATGTGTTTTATTTACTACTTTTTAATTTACCTGATTCGTATAGATTTTGTAACAAATCTATTGATATACTTTGTAAATTGAAAAGTATCGTCATGTTATGTAAATATGCCACTTACTATGTACATATATGTTTTTTACCCTAAAAATAGGGCAAAAAACATATATGTACATGATAAGAGGGTATATTTATAGAAAATGACGATATTTTTCAGTTTACAAAATGTATCAATAGACTTGTTACAAAATCTATACGAATTAGGTAAATTAAAAAGAAGCAAATAAAACACATTAAATAAGGTAAGGAAATCGTTTTACTTATTTTATCCACTTTTCTCTCTCCATTAAAATTTAGAGATATAGTTCCCTGATTTTCTCCAACTGTTGCTTCCTTATTTCATCCACTTTTCTCTCCCCATTCAAAATTAAGAGATATTGTTACCTAATTTTCTCCAGCTTTTACTCAAAAAGTCCATTATAATCGGTAATTTTTATGTGCAAAGTTCATACACCAAAAAACATATATGTATAATTTCGTACAATATGTATTATTGTATAGATTCTTATAATTTTTATATATGAAATATGTATATAAATTGTATGTGTATTTTGATTATTATAAAGTACATATAAATTTTATAAAATCTAATCAAAGTATATATAAATTTTGAGAAAAATATGTATAATAAGCTTGTAATTGATGCAAACCAGATTTCATACAAAGTTCATACACTGAGAAATAAATATATATTAATTTTTGTATGCAATATGTATAAATGTATAAATTCGTTATAATTTCTACGTATGAAATATGTATAAAAGTTGTATGTATATTGTGATTATGATAAAGTACATATAAATTGTATGAAATCTGATCAAAATATGTATAGATTATAGATTAGTATATATGTATAATAAGTTTTTTAATTGATACAAACCAAATTCCATCCACATTTCATACACGTATTGGTTTTCAACATTTTTAAGACTAATTGATATCAAGTTTGTTCGCATTTCATACACATTGTGGCGCATATATCTGAAAAATGACATATGGCAGACTCCATACACATTTTATACATACATTAGTTTTCAACGTTTTTAAATACAATTTATATAATTTATACAGATTTTCAAAACATATAATGATCATATGTATCTCAAAACGATACAAATCAATTTTTATATACAATTAATACACAAGTTAGTAATCAAAAATACTTTGTAATATTTGTTTGGAAATTTATACTAGGAGAGAAGATGAATTTTAGGTACGAAAATGGTGTCTATCATAGAGGGAGATAGAGAGAGAGAGAGAGAAATAATTTTAAAAAGAAGAAGAAGTTGAATGGTAACTATCCTAGAATTAAGTCCACATTTAAAATCAGATTTTCTTCCTTAAAAAAAGCCTAAAATCGTGGATATCGCATTAAGCCCAAATCTGGTATATTTTGTAATTTTGTTGGTATATTTTGTAAATAAGGAAAAATATCCTTATGTTTTGTAATATAGAGTCTTAAATAGGTATTATTAGGTCATTTTCCCCTAAAAATATGACCCCCCAACCCATTCAAGTTTGGGTTGGTTATTGACCCGTCCACTTATTAACCCGACCCATTTCAACCTATCTAAAAAATTGGCTAATATGTAGTCTAAATTGGGTTGATATGTAGCCCAAATTAACCCCTAAAACCTTGTCAAAATATTTTCTAAAAGACATTTTTTTTATTAGATATGTTCTATAGGCATAGTAAAGAAAATTTTAATTTTATTAGGTACTTAAAACATTATAAAAGAACAATTCAAGAAATTTAAACTTATTAAGAATTAGGTGAGTTGGGTTATGACCTGCTTTTTAACCCATTTAGCATACACATTTCAGCCCAAGTAATTTTTGGGCAGGTCATTGACTCCCATTTATTAAGTTAACCCATTTTGGCTTGCCCAAATAAGCCCCCCCCCCCCCCCCCCCCCCCCCAAAAAAAAAAAAAAAAAAAAAAAAAAACCATTTGACACCCCTAAAGTAACCTATTGTATTTACATATTGACTCTCTGCATATTGAGGAAAATGTATAATGTAGCCACCTTGCGGTGATAGCCTCCTTTTGCAGTATTAGACAAAAAAATCAGTACTTGTGGATATTATTTCTTAGCCTTATCTCATTTTCCTTATATTTATTTATAAAGTTCCAAATTGAATTATTAACCTTTAGACACAGGTGAGTAGGATAGCTGAACAACTAACAAAAGGTAGAGGTCTATCATGTAGAACTTTGTGAGTTGGAGTTATGGGCAGTCGATAACTGACAAAATTAGACAACTCACATTGTGGTAGAAACAATACTAATGAATAAATATTTATAATTTCTGAGGAAATCCTTAATTATTAAAGGTAATATAAAAGGCTTATATTAAGCTTCAAATTTAAATTTATGTTACATGATTCATAAGAAATTACAGCCGCCAACCAAAAAGATCAAGTTTGGAAATTAATTTTCTTGTGTCCGATTCGACTATAAACGCCTATTTTTTCTTCTACTTGTTTTTCAATAAAGTTTAAGATCTATTCTACTTGAGGCATTGACATTAATTTGCTGAAAAGGCAATTAAATGTTTCATTGACCATTTGAAAATTGAAAATTTGTTTTCTCTATTTTTTTTTACTACATTTATTGATAGAAATCAAGGTACTTTTATTGATAACATCAATTAGATATTCTGAGTAGGATAGCCAAACATGAAACAACTAACAAACTGCAGAGGTTTCATGTAGAACTTTGTTAGTCGGAGTTATATATGGGCAGTTAATAATTGACAAAAGCTATGGAATTATCAACTTATACATCAATTAAGGTGAAATGATCTGAACTATAATGTGGATACGAATATTCTCATCAAAATGTCTATTTGTGTCATATTAAATGTTTAGCAACGGAAAAAACTAATTTTTTGCCATTTTCATGAAATGAGTAAGCAGAATTGAGAGTCATTGTAGTGTTTACTATACTACTATTTGAGTTAGTTCACTCTGATGTACGGAGACGGAGGAAAAAGGGGGGGGGGGGGGGGTGTTTGCGGCTACTCCAAAGAAAAGCAAAAGAATTTTGCATGAATGATATAAAACCAACGAGTTAATTTCTTGGACGGTCATCCAAGTTTGAGGAATTGCCTATAAATATCACTTATGTTTCAGAACACAAGCCACTTTCTATCCATACTCTCAATACAATTTGTATAGTTTTACCTTCTTAGCAAAGCAATTGAGTTTCCTAACAAGCATTCCCAGTAAACATTAAGAGGAAAAACGCAATATCCCTTGATAAAAATCACTTCTTTAACATAGTTTATCCATAGAAAGGTTGGCATTGAGATATCTGATGAAACATGTCAGGTTGGAGAACATTAAAAGCATATTAATATGACTTTGGAGAGATAAAAATCATGTAAATCTGGTAAAAGAAGAGTTTAACTGCTCACCTTTTAGTATAAAGCATCACTTCCGGTACATTCAAACAATCAAATATTCGCCACTTGGCCAAAGTATTGTAGCAGACGGACTACACTTAATTTGCAGTTTCATTCTCTTCAGGTCAGCCACTGTTAAATTCAAGAAAAAAATTGACCTTGACGACATTAGTAATTGATCGAGTTTGAAAGACATCATTTTAAATCTAAGATTAATGATAGCACAAGTGAGTGAGTTGTGTGGTTAAGGATGCAGGTTCACAGAGTTGAGCTAGTTGGATAGCTTACTTAGTCCATTCTGATTGTGGATACACTCAGGGATCATTTGGTTGCCGGTTAAAGAGGAGTAATCCACGTATTAAGAGTAACATATAACTTTATAGATTGTTTGGTTACAAAAATGGGAAAAAATAACATCTACACAAAATCTAGCATAACTAATTCATATATTAATGATCCGTGCATAACTAATTCTTGCATTACTAATACATACATAACTCTAACCAGCAACCAAACGTCCCCGTAGTATTGGTTGGTTATTGGGCATGGTTTTATTTTAGTTTAATGCATACAAACATACATATCTGACTTTGCAAAGTTAATAAAAATGTTTCATATCTAAAAAGTAACATCAAAAACTATCTTTCATCTTACAGAGTTCCTAGACAGAGTCTTTTGTGTATTCCTGTTTACACCAAACATGGAACAACAAGAAGTAGTTCCTTTTTTATCTTCATGATTGAATTACCCTTGTCCTCAAAACATCTTGAATTCCTTTCTTTCCATACAGTCCACCATATGCGTCTAGGGATCATGCCCCATCTATTTTCCTGACCTCAGATCTTCTCCCTTTGTTCCAACATAACAGCAGTCCCCTAGCACTCTTTGGCATTGTCCAGGACAGCCCTGATAATGCTAAAGATATATTCAAAAGTTGTAGAGTCACCCTACAATGAAAAAACGGATGGCTGATAGTTTCTGCCTCTTTTCCACAAAGGTGACATTTAGAGCAAAGTTGTGTTCCCCTCTTCATCAGATTGTCTTGTGTTAAACAGGCCTTCTGATTACTAACCAATAAAAGATGCCACTTGTACGGGATATTAACTCTCATATATGCTTTTAGGGCCACAGTTTAGTCAAGATATTGGTTTGGTTAAGCATCTGATAGGAAAATTTGACAAACAATCTTCCCGACTTGTGTCCTAACCACCATTAATAGTTGTGTTTAACTTCAAAAAAGATTTTTTGGTAGAAAAGGTTTTCTTTGTGAAAAAGGACTCTATCATATTTATCCTTTTTCCTGGAGGGGAAGCTTTAAACTTCTATAAATAGAAGATCTTTCTTCTCATACAATAACACAATAGCATCCATATTGTAATCATTAAAAAGTTTTATTTAGGGGGAGATAATTCTCTCAATAGATTTTATTTAAATCTCTTAATAGATTTTATGCTTTTTATATTTGTTTTTCTATATGTAGGTCACTTGACCAAACCATATTATATTAGTATGCCTTTTTAGTATATTTTCTTTTTGTTTGATTTATCATCGTTCAAGATTTGCAATTGTAAGCTTTTGCATGATGCCCTGACGTAATTTTTGACCCCAACACTTCTTAATCTGTATTACTTTCACGCATAGGCGGATCCAAGATTTCAAGCGGATGGGTGTACTATTATGAAAAGACGAATTTAACCTTTAGGTTCTTACCATTAACTCATTACACTTTTGAAAATAGAGGTTCAAAATTGAAAAGGGTGGAGGTGGAAAATTAGATAGAGCAGCAGGTGCTGTAGCAAAACTGTACTTACAGTGAGATCCATTTGATATCCAAAAACCTCAGCAACAGTCGGACAAGTGGTGAATATTGGGGTGAACAACAAAAGTTTGGGTAGAGTCTGATTTGATTTCCTCCATTTTTGTTTCATAGACCAAGGATCTATTTTCATTTCTTGTCTACTCTTTTCTTTCCAGTATATTGATTCTGATAATTTTTTAGTGTTCTATTTTACGTGTCACAATAATTAGGAGTTGAGAATCTATATCTTTAGATCAAAGAAGGGAATGAATTCTCTTTATAATTTTAGTGATTCACATATATCTTACTCCGTGTCGAAACATGAAAATGTTGGAATCCGTTGAGCCAGTGGTCCGCGACAATGTTTTAGAGAGCGAGAGGGACAAAAAGCGAGGCGAGAAGCGAAGCGCTAGCCTTTTGAATGTGAAGCGCCAATTAATACAAGAAAATTAAAATATTAAATTTGCATATATAAATAACCAAAAACTCAATAACAATAACATATGAGCAAATATTTCAATTCAAAAAACTAAAAGCATGTCATTCTTTAGCATACTTTTAGGCAAAAATAATTAAGTTATGCCTTGTTCATCATAATTCCAAGTTTATGCCATTCTTTTTGCTGCCATCGGATGATGTTATTGAATATATTGTTTATAGGAAAAATTAGTTAAGTTATTATGCAACTAATTGTACACTAAAACTGGGAAAAAAAAGGGAAGAAAATGCAGGTAATGGAGGAAGCAAAAAACTCCAAAAACAGAGGACGAAGAGAAAACAGAGTTTTCTGATTGGAAAAGAGTCAGTCTTTCTTCTTTCTCATTTTTTTTTTTTTTAAAAAACCACGCTTTTCAATGCCTCGTCACATCTCATTGGCATTTTTCCTTTTTTATTTTTACCCCTCCCCCAGGAGCTCACCCTTTTGCTCCCTTGGTTATTCAAACCCACAACCTTCGGCTTGCAGATGGAGGGTGAGTCGAACCCACAATCGCGCTGGCTTTTCAGATCTCACCTCAAAGCAAAAAGCAACAAATGTTTGCTTCGCTTTGCCTTATGCTTTAAGTGAGGTGAGCAACTTTCACAACACTGGTTCACTGCTATTAATTTTAGTACAGACATTTGATTTAATTAGATAAATTTTACGGCGATAAAAGACTAATATTGATTTTAATGTATCAAACTTGAGATTTTCAAAGAGTAAACCAAACAAAGAAAGAAGGAAAAAGAAAAAAGTACCTCAAGCTCAATTCTAGAAAACAAAAGGAAAACATAACAAAACAGACGTGAAACTTGAACCACCGATTTCACTTGTAGAGCCACACCGAATAATTATTGCACCACGGGACACTTTGTTTGAATGCATACATTTACATTGAAAACTATAACATTGTTAAACGTGGTCTAGGGAGACCGGGAGAGGAGGAAGGGTTCATCTATATTTAGGTGAAAAATTCTTCTACAGTCTCTGATGGTGATGTCACGCTAGTTGATGATTTGATGCTAATTGATGATTTGATGCTAATTGACGATTTGATGCTGCTCTTCTCGATAGAAACATTAGGCTGTCATTCCCCATTCCTTCCGTTCCTCTGGGAACAGGATCATACCTCTTAGAGGTGGAATGCTCTTGTCGATAGAAACATTGAAGCTGTCATTCCCCAAATCCTTCTGTTCCTCTTGTACTCTTTGAACAGACCTTTCAACAGCCGGAGAACATGCAATCACCTCAATGCATTGTAATGTATAAATGTTCCCTATATCATGAGGGATGATATCCTTTCGGAAGTAACAACATTCCAGAACTAGATGTTCAAGTTTTGGAAAGTTCACGCGGCTAGCATTCCATTCCCTAAGCACAAGAGAGTACAGTTTTAGGTACTTCAAATTGCTGAACACTTCTTCGGTAAGATTCCAAGTGCGTTGCTCAAATGTTACGCCCTCCATTTTAAGGATCTCAAGGTTGGGTAACATACAAAGAGGACTCATAAATCCATGTGAGAGAGAGCAGCTCTGCAGAACTAACTTCTTGATGCTTGACGGGCAAAAATCCATGCACAACATATTATGGTTTCTCAGCTTCAATTTTTCGAGCTGCTTCAAATAGAGAAGATTATTGAGGTAATAGGATGATGGCTGATTGCTAGCATACTCACCTAGTCCTTCTATTGCTAATTTCTTGAGATTAGGAACATTAACAATGACTTCACTTGTACAACTTGCACTGGTCATATAGGTTATTGTTTGTAGATCTGTTAAAACCTTACAACCGTTGAAGCCAGACATGGGATTAGGTAAAAAAACATCCTTTACCCAAATAGACATGCCTTAATTGTTCCATTTCCCATACTGTCCTAGGCAGATTCAAGCTTTCATGTGTATCCAAAATGAAGGTCTGTAAGTTCCAAAGCCTTGAAATTAATTCAGGGCATTCGGGCTCACGGACCACTAGCGCAAGATACCTCAAATGAACCAGTTGCAGAACTTGAGCCGGAAAATAATCAAAAGAAACATCTACTATGTGCAATACTCTCAACAACTTATATAGTAAAGGACCATGCAATTGTGACTCATGTAGTAATCTCAGTTTACCGAAAAGGAATAGAGTTCGGGAGAGGGGAAGCAGTGGCTTCCAGGGAACTTCAAAAGAGAAAACACCATGGTAACTGAGACGACGGACACAGTGCAAAGTATTAGTTGTGGCAAAGAGTTCAGGGAGATAAAAAAAGTTCTCCCTTTGGGCTTCTCTCAAGCCTAAGTCGCGCAGAAGATCATGAATAGCACAAATTTTGACTCGGCCATTAGATTTCCTCTTTTTGACAATAACGAGATTTCGATTCACAAGATCTTCCAAACATTCTTCTGCATAGTTTTCCAAGGTCTTATGCTTTCCTGTAGTTAGAAATCCCTCAGCGATCCATAGTGTTACCAATAGCTGGACATGAATCGCAAACTCTGCAGGAAATGCACACATATAAATGAAACAAGCTTTCAAGTGATGTGGCAAGTTTCTGTAACTCAAAGCAAGTATATCTAAGCATTTCTCGTGCTCATCGGTACCAATTGAACGAAACGTTTTTGCAAAAGTCCCCCAACAGCTCCTAGTCCTTTGCATCTTAGATAGCAGGCCACCCACCACAAGAACTGCTAGAGGTAGCCCTTTGCATTGTTCTGCAATCTTCTTTCCAATATCCTCTAACTCTGGATGAACAGATTTTCTTCCGAACACCTTATGACATAAAAGTTCCCAGCTTCTCTCTAAATCCAAGAACTTTAAGCAGTACGGAGAGCTACCAGATTTAGTATGTAATGCCACTTTCATAAGTCGGGTAGTTAGCAAGATCCGGCTTCCATTCTTGTCATCAGGGAAACACCTTTTTATTTTGCCCCAATCCTCTGTGGACCACACATCATCCAAGACGATGATATACTGATTAAACTTTAACTTCTTATACAACATTTCTGCCAACTGCTCACTATTTTTCTCACGAATCTCATTGGTAAGCTCAACAATACCATCCAGTAGACCAAGCAACAATCCTTTTGCTTGACGGTCTTTCACTGTGACCCAAGCACGACTCCCGAAGTGATATTTAATGAGGGAGTCATCATAAACCATTCTAGCAAGGGTGCTTTTGCCAATGCCTCCCATACCCACAAGAGAGACAACCTCCAACTTAGACGAGAAAGAGCATAGCCGGGTTTTTATCTCCAACACATCGTCGTCTAGGCCAACCACAAAGTCTTGTACTACTGGACCTTTTTCTGGTGAGCTTTCAAGCAAGTAACTCTCAGATTCATAAACATTGGCATGACAAGACATTTGCTCATAAATCTTCATCACTTCCAATTCAATCAATTTTATTTCTTCTATTATTTGGGACAAGCAGCCCTTGGTACTATACACCCTATCATAACACTCCACTAGGTCCAAGTCTTTCCAACTAAAGGAGGCCAATTCCTCAACATAATCTTGTGCTCCATAAGACACATCTCGAATCTGTCTCTCCAAATCTTCTACCATTTCAAGATTATCGCGTTTATTTGCAGAGTCCACAAGAAATCTCTGGAAGATTCCAAGTTTTTCGGAAAGAAATTTACAATGTTCATCTTTATCAAGATTCAAAAAAGGGTTGGGACTAAAAATCTGATCAAGGGTCTGTAAACAAACAGTCACAGCAGCAAAGGCCATTCAAATAAGGGATTCTTGTCTTCTTAGACTATGTTCAAGTGTCTCACAAGAAACATAAATAAGAAGATAAATCAAATTATTCCAAAGTGCAAGAACAATAAAGAGATCACAAGTACCAATATCAAACTATCTCGACATAACAAGAAGAGGAATCAAATGAATCCCAAGTGCAAGAACAATAGAAAGATCAAAAGGAGATAAGGAAGTTACCCCTGCGTCAGTAAACTCTATTGAGTCAATGATTCCTCTTTACTCTTCAAAACTGAAGCATATGCAAGAGAAGAGTCAGTAAGACAATTATATATATATATATATATATATATATATATTAAGGACACATATGAAAAGGACCATTTTCGGTGAATATTCAAATCATAGTCACAATCATATGAGTAGATAGGTTTGTATAAAGAATATTTTAGAAAGTAAACTTACAACTTTTGGTTTCTACTTTTTCTTTTTGAGTTATAAACTTTTGCTAGTCTATGTCCCCAAGTTTGCCGGGCTCTTCACTTTCGGTGTCGCACCCGTGTCGACACGACGTGGGTATGGAATCCATATCAGATTTGGTCAACAAATTTTGGATGCTTTGACCAAAATTGACGGAGAATTTGGGACAAATACGATGATTTCTGTAATCAAACAAAAGCTAAGGTGAAATTGAAGAAAATGGAACACCTTATATATAGAAATTTCTATGTCAGTCATTTTTCTTTTATCTCCATCTGGATTCTCCATTATCCCTTGATCAATATTTTCTTCTCAAATACCTTGTAAGTTTTCCACATATTGTTGAGTAATTTAGACATATAACTCTATTCTGAGTCATTTAAATTACTTTTAGCTGAATCCCCGCACCCATATCCGTACCTGAGTCCGTACTCCCGAATCTTAAAATTTAGATCATGAAGGATCTAACCTCTAGATCTACACCAGTATCGGGCACCCGTACCCTAGTCCGAGCAACTTAGGTTACACCTCAGAACACAAACAGTTTTGAACTATGAAATTAACTTCTATGAACTGATAAAGCAACAGAATTTTTATAGCATTGGATCACATATAGCAGATTAAACTAGTTTAATTACCTGCATCAAAAGAACCCCACCACGATCAAAGATAAATAACTACATGCCTAAATACATAGATGGCCCCTCAATGACAATTTAGCAGAGGTGTTACACATAACCACCTCAGTCTGACATGGCAAATGGTGTGCTTTACACATTTTTTGGCGTGTTAAAAGGAAATGAAAGAACAAGCACATAGTTGTTTCTTTTTATAACCGAGGTGTCCGGCCCAACTTGCGCGCACCTCGACTAATTTCATAGGATATCTGTCACCTCTCACCAGCAACACGTACCAGGTAACTCTGTCCACCAAGGCTAAAACAGATGGAAAGAAATCCCCTAGTGAATTGTTTCTGCTAGGAATTGAACCTGAGACCCATAATGCTCAACCCACTTCATTGACCACAAGCGCATAGTTCATTACAATAAAATAGAATTTTTTTTCTCTTTAGTTCAAGCTGTATGATTAATAAATTCAATACAAATAGCTTCTAGTAATTTACAATATGTTTACCAAAACTTAACAGAAAAAAACACAAGAAAAAACAAAATTTGTAGTAAACAGCAAAATGAGTTAGCAAACAGAAAAATGAGTGTAAGTTCCGAAAAACAGTGAAAGGAAAAATGTAGAGGACGAAAAACAACAAAAAAAAAAGTCCCAATTGAAGAATTTTACCGGTGAAAAATTGCAAACAATTGTACAAATTCACGTCAAACTCATCAGAATAGAAATAATATTGGAGAACATAATCCAATTAACTGGGCAAGTATTCTAACGTTTATACTTTGCATGAACACAAAAAAGGAAACAAATCATCAACTGGCACTCAAAAGTAATTGGCTGAACCAATAAACGTAAAGGGAACAACTGTTAGTTAGCCTACTCAACATAGTTCAAAAAATAAACAACTGATAGTTGGGAATGTAAAAGTCGCAAAAAAGTGATAGTTGATGTTTTTCCCCTTAGATACATTGAAAAAAAAACTAAATAGTACATGTCTTAAGGTCTTTCATAAGCTACGTGGCTGAAGTGTGAGAGGAGGATAATTAAGATGTATAACTTCAGTGGAAATCCTTAACTATTAAAGGTAATGTAAAAGTTTATATTAAGCTTCAATTTTATGTTTGTGTTGCATCATTCATAAGAAATTATAGCCACCAACCAAAAAGATCAAGTTTGGAATTTTTCTTGTATCCAATTCGATTAATTATGAATGCCTATTCTTACTTCTACTTATTTTCAATTTAGTTTAAGATCATTTAATTTTTACTTGAGGCAGTGAATTAATTTGCAGAAAAGATCATTAAATCTTTCATTGACCATTTGAAATTTGAAAATTTGTTTTTTCTCTGTTTCTTTTTACTACATTTATTGCTAGAAATCTAGGTACTTTTATTGTGACAAAATTAATTACATATATTAATCTGATTATAAGATGAGCTTGTACTAAATTCACCATATATTTTTCTCTTTTTTCCTCTAATATAAACAGGGGTGGCTCAATGGTAATCTTTGCTTATAATTTTATGAGCAAAATAATCAAAGAAATTAAATGGCTTCTTCTTTGATCACCACCTCATTTTTGACATATTTTCTTCTCTCCATCCTCTTCACACGTACAATTGTGAAGGGAGATTTAATTGGCGATATTTGTGTCAAGACACCCCTTCCTCCTCTGTGCGAGAAACCTTTACGAGCAGATCCTCGTTGCAAAACCGCTAATCTTGAAACCTTAGGCACGATCGTGTTCAACAAGACGTCAGACCTTATCACGTCAACAACTATTTTGGTGAAGTCTCTCCATGATAGCGCAAAAAATGCGACACTGAAGGAACTATACTCTTCGTGTTCGTTGTATTATTCTTATGCAGATACGAGTAGACGAAACGCAGAAGGGCATTTTAAACTCGATTTTCTGACAAATTCAATCATTGAGCTACGTTCATGTGATATTGGCTTTATAGAAAAATTAGTTGCAGAAGATGAGAAGCTAAAACGAGCTAGTTTATCGTTGCAACAATATTGTTATGCTATTATTGTTATATCTGCCAAACTCTAGACCATGAACCTATAAATTTTTTATAATTTTGTGAGAGCTAGCTTATATATAACATAAGTTGAACTACTAGCTCTTTATGTTTTATGTTCATTTCTTGTTACTAGTCATCTTCTGTAAAGTTCTTAAAAATTAGCATTTGATCAAACATTCTACTTCCTAACCACTACTAAAAAAACTGCTTTTCCCGACCTCAGTTGAGGTCGGAAAAAAACCGACCTCATGAGGTCGGTAAATTCGTAATATTTTTTTTTTAATTTTTTTTTTAAAATAAACCGACCTCATGAGGTCGGTAATATTGCACCAAAATTTGAACAAATAATATACCGACCTCACTAGGTCGGGAATTTATTTCCTGATAAATATTATAACTTTATTTTTAATTTAAAATAATACCGACCTCACGAGGTCGGTAATATTTTAAATAAAAATAAACTTATTAAGTATACCGACCTCATGAGGTCGGTATTATTTTCAACTAAAATACACCCAGACCCAATTCGTTCCCATTTCTCTGCTTCTCTCTTGTCACTGTTCTCGCCCCCTCTCTCACTAACCCTAGACTAACTCCGGCGACGTCACCATGTCTCCCGCCCTTCTCTTCTTCCATTGCTCTCCACCTTCATTTTCCATCTTCTAGGTAAGCCCTAATTTCTCCTTTTGATTCACTAATTTCCTTTCTCATTTTAATTCCCAAAGTTACTTCCCCTTTTTTTGTTAACTCTTACTAAAATGTTAAAGCCTTGGCTGGAATTGACCCAGTCTTTCCCTTATTTTAGTTGCCATTTCAGCTGAAGTTGTTTATGCTTGATTTAGGAGATCATTGTGCTGCTGCCTCTATTGACAGCTTTGACGCTTAATTAGTAGACAACCTCCTTAAACTTTCTGGTGTGTATTTTCCTATCTCAAAATGTGCTTTCTCTATTTTAATTGTTGAATTGATGCTTAATGTAATTTGGAATTAGAAACACTGTAACTGTTATCTTGCTATCTTTCGTCACGTAACTTGGAATTGGAAACACCGTAATTGTTATGTTGCTGTCTTTTATCATGTAATTTGGAATTAGAAACACCGTAATTGTTATGTTGCTGTCTTTTGTCTTCCATTGTTTTGTACAACTTTATTTGGGGCATGATGGCATCATTAATTTGCTAATTAGGGCAACTGGTGATTTGGGTTTTGAATATTGAATTAAATTAAACATTGAATTTGTTCCGTAACAATTTCAAATTTGGTGTTATTTGTGTAGATGGAATCTCGTAATTGGATGTATAATAGGACAAACGAAAACCGAGGGGGGATGAGGCAAGAATTTGTAGACGGTGTCGATGCTTTTGTTGGCTATGCAATGACACTTGAAACTTTTCTAAGTCATGGCTTGGTTAGGTGCCCTTGTGTGAAATGTCAATGTAGGAATTACGAGAATCCAGAGATTGTTAGGCTTCATCTCTATAAAGACGGCTTTCAAAAAGATTATACAGTGTGGACTAGTCATGGAGAAATGAATAGTAGTTTTGGTAGATTTCAAGACTTTGTTGTTGGTGAAAGTAGTAGGTCGGTGGAACCTAATGTCCAAAATTCTAGAATGCACGACATGGTTCAAGATGCTTATGGGATGCATTCTGATTTTGAATCCGGTAACCATGGTGAAGAAGCTCCAAATGAAGAAGCTAGTCGTTTTTTTGAACAGTTGAAAAAGGCTAGTCAGCCTTTATATGACGGTAGTCCCCACTCTCAATTGTCTATTGTTGTTAGATTATTAAGCATCAAAGCAGATTGGAATGTTCCTCAAGGTGCAATGGATGCTGTGATTGGCCTTATACATGAATTAGTTGACCCGAATTTAGAGATACCTGAAAATTACTATAAGGCAAAGAGACTAGTGTCTAAGTTAGGACTCTCGTCGATGAGAATTGATTGTTGTGAAAATGGATGCATGTTATACTATAAGGATGACGAAGGTCTAGAATCTTGTAAGTTTTGTGGAAGAGCTCGTTTTAAGCGGACTCGTAGCGGGAAGAGGGTTGTCGTTAAGGCGATGCATTACTTACCTCTTACACCAAGGTTAAAGAGGTTGTACGCATCAAATAGCTCCGCTCCTCATATGAGATGGCACAGTGAAAATAGAAGGCCGCCTGGTGTTATGTGTCATCCATCAGACGGAGAGGCTTGGAAACATTTTGACACAACATATCCAGACTTTGCGGCTGAACCATGAAACATTAGGTTGGGTTTATGTTCCGATGGATTCACTCCACATTCTGTTTCTGCTGCACCATATTCTTGCTGGCCTGTTTTTTTAACACCATATAATCTTCCGCCTGAGTTGTGTATGACTAGTCCATATATATTCCTTACTTGCATCATTCCTGGCCCACGTAATCCAAAAGTTTTGATTGATGTATACTTGCAACCTTTGATTGATGAGTTGAAAATGTTGTGGGTTGAAGGGGTTGAGACGTTTGACGTTTCTCTTAAGCGGAATTTTAATTTGCGGGCCACTTTAATGTGGACTATTAATGATTTTCCTGCCTACGGGATGTTGTCTGGGTGGATGACTGCTGGAAAGTTAGCCTGTCCTTACTGCATGGAGAATACTAAATCGTTCACTTTAAAGCATGGCAAAAGAAATTCATGGTTTGATTGTCACCGTCAGTTCTTGCCACTGGATCATGAGTTTAGGAGTATGAAAAATGGATTTAGGAAGAACAAAATTGAACGAAACTATCCACCTCAAAGACTTTCAGGAGAGGAAATTTGGGAGAGGGTTGAGAACTTTCCAAAAGTTACTGAAGAACCACCGTACAAGTTCGATGGGTATGGGCTTGCACATAATTGGACCAAACAGAGCATATTTTGGGAGTTACCATATTGGAAGGATAATCATCTCCGGCATAATCTTGATGTTATGCACATTGAAAAAAATTACTTTGATAATTTATTCAATACAGTAATGGATGTCAAGGGCAAGACAAAAGATAATCCAAAGGCAAGATTGGACTTACAGGAATATTGTATGCGTAAAGAGTTATGGTTGCAGGACAAAGGGAATGGGGTCTTCAAGCCTAAGGCTAGTTATTCATTCACAATGGATCATAAGCGAAAGATTTGTGAATGGGTTAAGAACTTGAAGATGCCTGATGGGTATGCATCAAATTTGGAAAAACGTGTTGATATGGCTCAAGGGAAATTACATGGGATGAAAAGCCATGATTGTCATGTTTTCATGGAAACTTTACTCCCCATTGCATTTAGTAGCTTGCCTGCCCGAATTTGGAAGCCTATGACAGAAATTAGTTTGTTCTTCAAAGACTTGTGTTCCAGTACGTTGAGGGTAGACAACCTGGATCGGATGCATCAGAATATTCCTGTAATAACAAGTAAGTTGGAGAAAATTCTTCCACCGGGGTTCTTCGACGTGATGGAACATCTTCCAATTCACCTTGCGGAGGAAGCACGACTCGGAGGCCCAGTTCATTGTCGTTGGATGTATCCCTTCGAGAGGTAATAGGTGTAAATTTTTGCAAATTTCTGTCTACTAATTTATTTTAAAAAAATCATGCTTAAAATAATATTATGCAGAACTATTGGCAAGTCTAAACGGGGTATCAAGCAGAAACATAGAGTTGAAGGATCAATTTGCGAAGCCTACCTTGCTAAGGAAACAACTCATTTCTGTTCTTACTACTTTGGGAATGATGTGTCATGCTTGCGAAACAGACCCAATCGGCATTATGAAGGAGGTGAGAATGATGCTTTAGCGAAGCCAATATCAATCTTCAATCAACCGGGCTCAGGTTCAAAAAAACGTACAAGACAATTTAATGATATGGAGTCTAAATCTGCATCGATACATGTCTTGCTAAATTTCCCGGAAGTTCAACGATGTTATGAGTAAGTTATTATTATTTTGCACTAAATATCCAAGTACAAAGCATAACAACTAACTCAAACTCCATTTTGTCGAACAACTACTTTGTGCATCTAAATGGCATTGAAAAAGTGTACGACCAGTTTGGGAAGTGGTTTAACAATTATGTAAGTGTTAAAGCCTTTTCACAAAGCTAATATAATTTAAAAAGTGCGCATTATATTATTGCTAACTTACTATTTCTTAACTACTAATAGGTTTACAGTACAGAGTATGGTTACCATGACCAACTTTTAAAGGACATATCCTGGGGAACCGGTATGGTCTATTCTATGGACAAATATGTGGTAAATGGTTTTAAATTTACTACCGAAGAACGATCTAAGCATACAAAAACTAACAACAACGGGGTTTGGGTTAAAGGTGGCAATGGAAACCAAGTCGGGGTCGATTATTATGGTGTAATTAAGGAGATCCTAGAACTGGAATATTCTGGTGGTGGGAAAAAAAGAATTGTACTTTTTCGGTGCAAGTGGTTTGATCCAACCCCAAATAGAGGTACAAGGGTACTCAAGCAGTATAACATCATAGAAGTAAATCACACGAGGGAGTATGCGGCTTATGATCCTTTCATTATTGCACAAAATGTTAGACAAGTGTACTATGCTCCTTATCCCTTGCATCCAGATAAGTCTGCTTGGTGGGTGGTAATTAAAGTCAAGCCTGTGGGTCGAGTGGAAGTGGAGAATGTGTTGCCTGTTGCGTTCCAGGATGACGACATATCAGTTGTTCACCAAATAGTTGACAATGAGTTAGAAGATGATTTAGAGCATGCAGAACACATATTGGAAGAAATAAATGCAAAAGATATTAATGCAGAGGTGAACGAATGTAATAATGGAAATGAAACAACTGATGAGGAAGAATGGTCAGAGGAGGCAGATGGGGATGGGGATGAGGATTAATAGCAATTAGTAAGTATTTTTTTAAGACTTACATATTTTCTTTACATGTTTAAAATTAGTAGCTGATTGTTTACTTCCTATTTATAGGTTCTATCTGGAATGGTTTAGCTTTATTACTCGATTTTCGAATACTATCAGTGTTTTGAAATTGGCAACTTTTATGAAATTACATTTTTGTGCGTCTTTATTCTTCCTCCTTAGCCTCTTAAAAGCATCCTTATGTTGTTTCTTTCTCTTTTATTTCCTTTCAGATACCTCAACGAAGACATTCTTTGAGCCATTTCGGCATTTTAGAGATCTAAGAGGGGTAATGCACTTGACCATCTTGACGGTGTAGTGGTACGTTTTATGCTTTTTTCCCTTTTGTAGAATTTTACCTTACTAATCCTATTGAGGAAAACTAACATATTTGTGTACCATGTATACTACTGGTATATCTGTGTATATGAATCTGTTGTTCATATGCAAACTACAACCTGCATATTCTGACCATGCCTTATTCAGAAAAAATGAGAAATATTTTTCTCCTTCTGAAAGTATCTAATATTTACACTGGTACTGATTTTGAGAAGGCTGAAAAATGTAGTATTTCTGATACACATTTGGAGCTTTAAAAACTACCTCTACATACAATTTGCTATTGCTGCATTTGATCAGCTGCATTGGTTCTACTTTTTGCATGACTTTGAGATTATATGGATTTGAGTTCCATGAATTTGCTATGGACTTGCAGGTGGTTTGTTAAATTCCTGATGTACTTGCAGTAGCTAGGGGTACTTTGGTTGCTTATTCATGTCTTTTACTAGTTGTAATCTTTTTTCATGTTGTTTGACTAGTCCTGCTTAAAAATTTACCCATAAAAACAAAAAATCACTTCCTAGTCCATCATCACCTCATACTGAATTTTAAAAGATCATGTCTTGTTCCTGAAATGACATTGGCAAAAACAAAAAAAAAAGGTTTGTTGGACTGTTGAAATTTAACCTATGTCTCTGGACATGATCTGTGGTATTATCCTTTTTTTTTCCCTAAGATTTAATGAATGAAGGAAGTTCAGCTAGGAACATGCATCTGTGGTATTAAATCTTTAACTGTGATGGTGAAGTGACTCATTGCTTCTTTCCTTTAAAACAGTCCTACACTTGAAATAAAATAGAAAAAGACCAGTCTATTTGTTGTTTGCTGCCTGATAATGGAATAAAAGGTGAATCGGGATCATTGCCCCCTTTAGATTTGTGGTTTGCTTGTTTTGTCCATGACTATGATTGTATTGGTATTATCACTTGGAGTAGGTTGTGTGTGATCAATTGTGATTTGTGATATATGAATGCTGAGTGTCCATGATCCATGGCAGAAGTCGTAGAAGCTGTTGAGAACAGGATACTTAAATATCAATCATGTTTTTCTTGGTCTGCTCAAAGTTGTTTTACCTTGTGTGAACTTGTCTGCTTGTGCATGTGGCACATGATGCTTAAAGTTCCAATCCTGTTTTCCCTGGTCTGCTCAAATTGTCTTACTTGTGTGAACTTGTCTGCTTGTGCACCTGGCATTCATAACTTGACTCAATAGTCTATGTCACAAGCTCATATCTAGTAGTAGTTTATCTGCCTAAGTATGTAGAACTTAATGAGAAAATAAGAGCAATAGGAGAAAATGACTAGTGAATTAACTGCCAACTTCACCACCCAGTCATGCTAAAGCTAAAAAGAGTACAGAATAGAAAATGGAATGAGAATAATGTTAAAAAGAGGTCTGCTTCTCTTATTTGTGACTCTTTGCTAACACAGCCTTATTGATTGGTTTTACTTAAAGAATGAAGTAATAAGGCAAGGAGAGTAGAGGGTTGATATCTTGCTTTTGAATCTCTGACTACTTTCATCCATATGCGAGTCTGAATTTGGTAAAAGGTCATGAATGCCAGATTTGAGAGTTTGAAATATTGAAAGAAGAAAAGGGAAAAGATGCAATATGACCTTTTTTTTTATTTGCTCAAGTTCTAAACAACCTAGACTAAAACCTCACTCTATAACATAACTGTCTTCTCTGCTATTCTGTGTGTATAAGGCAATTGGTATAGTAGTGATGATAATTTGTTTTTAACTGTCTGGGCACAAAAGATAGAAACAGATGGAAAGAAGTTTCATGATAGCAATCTAAGTAAGAGGAGTATAAAGAAATGAAATAGGGGTAAACAGTCTTTAAGAATGAAAAGGGGAAACAATTTGACTGTTTGATTTGTGAACTGCCTAATGTTATCTAATCTGTGATTGAAAAAAAAGTAATAAAAGGACATGATTACATGATATAAGGTTGAAAGCCACTTAACTAGACAGGGAAGGTCTTTTAAAGACATCTTGGAGGAGATTTGGGAAAGGGTCAATCACTTGCTTGACCCATAGTACCTTTTCATGAGAAATATTTTTCTCCTTCTGAAAGTATCTAATATTTACACTGGTACTGATTTTGAGAAGGCTGAAAAATGTAGTATTTCTGATACACATTTGGAGCTTTAAAAACTACCTCTACATACAGTTTGCTATTGCTGCATTTCAGCTGCATTGGTTCTGCTTTTTGCATGACTTTGAGATTATATGGATTTGAGTTCCATGAATTTGCTATGGACTTGCAGGTGGTTTGTTAAATTCCTGATGTACTTGCAGTAGCTAGGGGTACTTTGGTTGCTTATTCATGTCTTTTACTAGTTGTAATCTTTTTTCATGTTGTTTGACTAGTCCTGCTTAAAAATTTACCCATAAATATAAAAAAATCACTTCCTAGTCCATCATCACCTCATACTGAATTTTAAAAGATCATGTCTTGTTCCTGAAATGACATTGGCAAAAAGTTTATTAGTTCACTCTAGCTTTTGCAGAGAAGAAATGTCCAAGAAGTTGCACTAAGCATTAAACTTTAAGAAACAGATTCCATTGAAGAATTAGATGCAACATGGACAAAGCAAGTATATCTACTGTTTGTTTTAGAGGTAAAAATATCTATCTATTAGTTAACTGGAAATAAAACTTCCTTCACAAATAGTTCGTTAAAAGTTATAGTTAGATTCTAGAATCTAAGAGTTTCTCTGTGACATGACAACATAGCTTCTTTGCAACCACTCTTGTCAGTCATTGCAAATTAATGTCCATAAGATTGTAAAGTGTTTAAAGTCTGAAAACTACCAAACATATTTTAGTTTTTGACGAAGGATGTGATCAGGTACAACAAAAGGACCATTATATTAGTTGGAACTCCTAGATGATTCACTACATTCAGTGGATCCAAATCTGAGTTGGATGTTAGATTTTCCTTTTGGTTATCCTGAGTAATATGTACTGTCACTTTCCACCTTCATTAGATGCATTTCCCAGAACAAAGGACCTCCACAGAACCATTTCAATCCTATCATAAAAGCTGAAACTTTAAGGGCATCAGAACCATTTCAATCCTTTTTCTCTCAAATTTAACTGAAAAGCATAGTTATGTAAAGTATCTGCTTATGAATATATCTGCTCAGTCTGTCTAAAATGTAAGCAGTTAAGCTGTTCATTTGATAATTCATATGCAAACTACAACCTGCAGATGTACAGAAAATAACATGTTCTTGACAATTGAGGTTAAGATTCCTGAGGCTTCTGCAGTAGCAAAATGGCAACTAAATGCCAGCATCTGCAGTAGCAAAATGCCAATAAATTGCCTGAGCTACTTTGTTGCACTTTTGACTGAGTAGGAGTCTTAAGTTATAAATGTTGATTATGAATGAGTGCTGAAATCAATAAATCCATTTAAAACCATCTGAATTTCTTGTACATCCATTTGTCCATGATTTCATTGAAATCAAAAGCATGGATTCTGCAGTATCTTTCATTCATTTCTTTGAGTTATTGTCTGCATGAGAGCTATATGTATATCTGCCTGTGTATTTGTCTCATTCTTACAGTTAAGGACCTGGTACATGTTAAAGTATAATTAAGTAGCCTTATATGAAAGAGAAGGAGATTTTAACTAAAGGATAAGACTTAAGTCCTATCATAAAAGCTGAAACATTAAGGGCATCAGAACCACTTAAATCCTTTTGTTGTTGCTGCAGTTAAGCTGTTCCAACATCATTTCTTTGTATCTGCAATCAGTGATGCAAAATGCCTTCTCACCTCTAAAAACAACACAGTACAGAATTACAAAAGGGAAAAAATGTGAGTAATATTTAAGGTTCGAAAATGTAACTCTGTAGGATAAAATATGAAGGTTTAAGTGTTTAACATGAAAGATAACTTGAAGATTTAGTCTCTTAAAATGTTACTGCCATGTTACTGTCCCTTTTCTATTAATTTATATTTGCGATACTTACATATATTATTGTGTAGATGGCAGGTGAAAAGAGGGGTAAGAAAACAAAGAAGGATAAAGAGACAGCGGTTCCTCGGAGACCACCAGAAAACCTTGCGATTAGAGATAGAAGCCCGTCGCCATGTCTCCCACCACGCGGCGCTCCATTGCCTCATGATCCCCTCATGAATGGCATTGCATATAGTCTTCCACCTCCGTATAGATTTGATCGGCCCTATATGGCTCCACGCCAGGGCTTTACTGAGGTGCCTCCCCAGAGCCCCTCGATGATGTCCACACCAGGTTATGCTACCCCACAGGGCTTCACTCGGTATACTTCCGGGTCTCAGCGGGCTTCGTCTAGTGGTACTCCTACGGCCACTCCCAGTCCGACTGCATCACATCACTCTTCATCATCTACGGAACAGTACGAGATTACAGGTCCTGACCTTCGAGCAAGTAGTTCTGTGCCTGACGCTCCTGCTGCGAATGACTTACCTGGAGGTGTAAGTGCTCCACAGCTTGAATCTTATGACTCATCATGGCGACTCATCGTCGAGCCTGTGGGATACGGGTAATTTTGTTTTTCTTCATATTTTTAGTTTTTCATAAAGTCCACTAGGCATGATGCCTAGGGCTGATTAACATATATTTTCTTCAAAGAAAAATGATTAAAGAAGCTTTACTAAGTGTTTAATTTTATATTTTTGATAGTTGGTTACCGGACAAAGCTTCATCTCTCCTTACAGAAGACATACAAAAACTATTTAAAGACTCACCTACTTGGGGCCAGATGTCACCAAATCGCCAGAGACAAATCTATTTTGCCTTTAAGGTATATGCTTATTTTTATTTACACAATCCACTTATATTGATCGATTCCTTATTAATAAACTCATTTACTTTTCGTTGCAGGACAAATGTGTCTGGCGCCCGGAACATGAGACGCAGATGGCTCAAAACTTCAAGAAGAAAGATCAGTGCTTACTATGTGACATGTTAGGAAGGGTTCGTCAATCTAACAAGAAGACTGGGTGGATCCTTCCTGAAAACTATAACAAGCTACTTCATTACTAGGCAACTAATGAAAGATTCTTACAACTGAGTGACATAGGGAAGAAGGCTAGAAATTCGACGAAGGGTGGCTCCCTACACACTAGTGGGGCTATGAGTCAAGAGGCCGTGAGGAGGAAGCTGGCAAGTCTACATTAACTCTACTTGAAGGATTGTGAATTTACTTTATTTTCTTTTAGTCTTATCATTTACTTATTCTTTTGCAGGAACTAAAACGGGGGACGCCAGTGCCTCAAGATGAGGCGTTCTAGATCACTCACGTGAAGAAGAAGGCAAACACTAATGATCCAGATGACTGGTGTGACGAACGGGCTAAGCAGACCTACGTAAGCTTCTTTTTATTTTTCATATTTTGTTTGTTAGACTACGAAACGGGGATCCGGCTCCTATCTCATTTTTATGCTTGATCTTTATTTTTGGCTTTACAAGATTCAAGTTATAGTGATGTTTCAATAATAGATCCACTGAAGAAAATTATGATACATGTATTACGCATTGCAAGTCGATGGTATACCTTATGAAAATGTTGGTTAAGTTTTGAGAAACAATATTTTTCGAAAGAATCCAGGAAGCTAGTACTCCTAGTATAAAACTGTTTTGTCTTCATCAGAAATTGAAAGGAAAACAATGCGGTATCCTCATTGTGCTCAAAAGCCCTTTTTTCCTCTGCTGCTTACTGATATGGGAAGGCATTGCATTGGCAATTTGTCAATAAGACAGGTAAAGCCAGAAGCGAATCCATAATTTAGCATCTGTGGTTCCTATGAGTGTAATCTTATTGAGTCTAGGAAATCCTTCGCTGCTAGGAAATTAAGCAACTGAAACCAGAGTCGGACCTTCAATCAAGTTGATCATGTCATGTGCAACGTTAATGAATGGTGGTTCATTAATGTTCATTAATTTTGATTGGTATGGGAATGGAAATAAACTTTGTACCTTTCTTTTGTTATGATTGTTCAATCTCAGTTCTTGCTTGTGTTATGATTGTTGCCTTGGGTCCGATTCAGTTTGGTTTCACTGTAACCATTCTTTTCCCCTTAAATTTTCTAATTCGGATTGTTTCTTATGGTTTGACTATATGCTTGAATATCTGTTGACAAGCTGCAATTTGTCTTAATGATGATGTGTTTTATGAGAATGAAGTGTTTTGGTTTTCTTTTTTAGTGGTAAAAGGGATCAATTTGGATAAAAGATTGAGTTTTTGTTGGCATTTTGTGACCTAAATCTGTAATAATTCTATTCTTTTCTCTGCTTTGACTATATGTTTGAATATCTGTTGATAAAAGTTTGAATAAAATTGAAGTGTTTTATCTTTCTTGTTTAGTGGGGGATCAATTTGGATAAAAGGTTGAGTCTTTATTGGCATTATTGTTACCTAAATCTGTAGTAATTCTAGAGATTGAAGTCTCATTCAAATTATTTTCTCTGCTTTTATTATATGTTTGAATATAAGATGCATTTTTTCTTAAAGATGATAAGATTGAATGAGAATGAAGTGTTTTGCTTTTCTGTTTTAGTGGTAAAAGGGATCAATTTGGCTAAAAGGTTGAGTCTTTAACATCATTCTTGTTAACTTAAATCTGTAGTAATTCAAGAGACTGAAGTTTCCGTTATGCAGTCTGCACTTTCTTGGTTGGTATGGGGATGAAAATAAACTTAGTACCTTTCTGTTGTTATGATTGTACAATCTCAGTTCGTGCTTGTGTTATGATTGTTGCTTTGAGTCCAATCCAGTTCGGTTTCACTGTATGTATAGCCATCCCTTATCCCTTAATTTTTCTCATTTAGATTGTTTTTCTGGTTTGACTATATGTTTGAATATCCATTGACCCTTAATACTCCGCTTAGAAAACATATTTATGTAGCAATTTGGAAGTAGCAATAAGCAGCGCAACACTTCATGCTAAAGAAGTACATACACAGTACAGGGAAAGAAAGGTGCATCTTGATTGAAAGTATTTTTGCGTTTACTGTTTATGGTGTAAGATATTTAATTTATAATAAGTTAATTATAACAAATTATATGATAAATACACAAGGCCAGATATAAAGTTCACTGTATAGTGTAAAAAATAATGACACATGCACTTGGAAGAATCAAATTAGTAAGTAAACAAGCTACACCAAATTTTTATGTATCTGCTAGATTAATATATTGTTAGTGTTAAAACACTTGAAGAATCAGATCAGTAAATTAAACAAGCAATTGGCAACCAGTTACCAAAAAAAAAAAAACTAGTGACTACACCTAGCTAAGACAATACATAGATAAATTCTATCAGCTTGCTAGGTTGCATCCGATTGTCAAACTACATCATTTTCTTTACGTTTCCTCCTTGTTCTACCTCTAATATGCAGATGGACAGCAGTCTCTTTGCATAATCTATCTTCATAGTATTATTGATTTGAACCATGTTCTATTTTGGTTGTTTACTAAATGTTTGATAGCTTTTTCTATTGAATGTGAGGTTTAAGTTGGTTGCTAATGTTACCTTTTTATTTCAGAATCGGGTTCAACAGTCAAAGGCAGAGTTTCTTCGTACTCAGCCACCCAACACGCAGCTGACACAAGAACAAATGGAGGAAAGGTGGCTTGAGAGTGTTGGTAGTCCCACTAGGTTTGGCACAGCTTACGGAATGCCACATCGTGCATTTCGTCAATACCGGTCGCCCTTGGAAGGCCTACATTCTTCCAATACTGAGTCGTTCGATAGAGTGAGTGCTATGGCCATGGAGCAAAAGATTGCTGAGCTATCTAGCCAGCTACAGGCCTCAGAGGAAAGGGAGAGGCAGAGAGACATGCAGTTTGACTGTATGAGGGCCCAATTAGACGCATTACTAGCTTTGAGGGGGATTCCCTCGTGTCCCGATGATGCTCGTAACCCCCATACTCAATGTAGTGGTGCGGATGATGATGAGACTCACGTGTCAAACACAGAAAGGCATGTTTGAATGTTAATGTTATGGTGAATTTGTGGATTTGCGAGGGGTAAAGTAGTCAAATGTTGTAAACTAACTTAATGTTTTGTGGATGTTTACCAATGTTGAAGTAGTTTAATGTTGTTTTGATGTTTGCGAAGGTTGAAGTAGCTTAATTAATGTCTCTTGTGAATGTTTGATTGACGTTTTTATTCAACTTTGAAGTAGTTTTGAATTGAATTTGATGTTTTGGTCGTTGTAATATATGTGTTGTAATAGTATCTTATTGTTTTATGTATTTATAGTAGTTTGGTGTATTGTTGGCAGCTATTTGGGCTCGTTTTAGTTGAAAGTAAAATTATTTTCATCTTGACAGGGAGGCAGCTGGAATAACAGCTAGGTGCTACATTTTTTTTTGCAGAATACCGACCTCATGAGGTCGGTAATGGGCAAAGTTTACCCAGAAAGTGTTGATTATCGACCTCATGAGGTCGGTTTTCTGGAAAAATTTCCCACAAATTACAAATTACCGACCTCATGAGGTCGGTAATATGCAAAATTATTTAAGATATGGCTAATTACCGACCTCATGAGGTCGTTTTTCTGGAAAATTTTCCCAGAAATTGCAAATTACCGACCTCATGAGGTCGGTATTCTGCAAAATTATTCAACATATAATTAAAATACCGACCTCATGAGGTCGGTTTTTTGGAAAAATATATCATATATTCATATAAATTACCGACCTCGAGAGGTCGGTAAAATCATATGATTATATAATTAATATAATTTACCGACCTAATGAGGTCGGTATCTTAATTAATTAAAATCCGGCTAAAAAACTTTACCGACCTCATGAGGTCGGTATTTTAATTAATTAATGGTCGGCTAAAAAACTTTACCGACCTCATGAGGTCGGTTTTTTGCGACCTCATGAGGTCGGTAATAATTCCGACCCACTATATTCCGACCTGAATTTGAGGTCGGTTTTGAGGTCGGTTTCTGGCCAAAACCGACCTCATGAGGTCGGAAATAGCCATTTTTTTGAGGTCGGGAAAAGCAGTTTTTTTAGTAGTGAACTTTTCATGAAAATCCGTAGAAAAATCAAAGTTATTGAGATGACTATGTAGAGGATGCGAAGATGTGAGACCGGCTAAAGGTATCTTGGAGTAATTAAGCTATTACGTAATGCACGTTACAACTCGTATTATTTTATTTGAAACTTTAGAATTGTTCTTTACTCGCGACAAGTATTTATATAAGGAAATTCAGAACAATATATTGAAAATAACATAATTAGGATTTGATCTGGGGACTTATCCCTTCGGCTCAATATAAGTGTCAACTTAGTTTCAAAAAATTGCGCGGATTGCCCTTCATATGGACTAATCTTTAATTTTTGCCCTTAAATCGCCGGTCTGTAATTTTGTTCCTACTTCTCATTTAATGAAAATTTGTGGGCCAAAGTATCCTTATTCACCGATCTATCAAAACCAGAGATTCTAGGTTCAAACCCCCAAAATAGTGCATTTGTGCGAATGGGGTTTTAGCACATCACTTAGGAAAATACTAACTTCTAGAAACGCATAGATATTTTGACTAAACTACCCTTAACTAAAATTTACATATTACGATTAACTTCACACATTAGGATCTGGTCAGTTAGCGCTTAACAAGGGAAAATGTGGAAAAACTAACGTTATTTCTTTCTTGATTATGTAAGTGAATATTAATTTTGAATAAAAAAAAAAAAGTTAAGTGGACACTTAATATGAATCAGGCGAGTAGTATAACTTTCGAACGCACTGTATCAGTACACTTAAATTTTCTCTTATCTGTAGGTTAAAAAAGAAAAGGAAATAAACTCTTGTCATGTTAATTTGTGACGAGGACGTCACTGTGTGTCAAATGACACAATTACTTTTTGTCCCTGGATTTTCTTTAATTTCCATCAAGCAAGTAATATTAATTATGTGAGTCTATATTTTAGTTTGACTATGCATTTTTTTATTACTTACAAATAATTATAGAATTTCTTGTCTATCCCGTCGAGGGAATAAAATTTAATTATTCTCTTATCAACATTCGCAACATATATTAACTTAACCAAATAAATCATCAATGCTTAATTGACTAAATTCGTATAAGTAGGTCGAAGCCAAAACATATCGACAAGTACAACTAGATACGTAATATAATAGAACGAAATGTCTAAAACTCCAAATACAGAGTCAAGGGGAGCATTTAGAGCAGTATTAATTAGGCCGTAACCCAATATAATAAAAAAGTATAGGAGTCATTACAAGTTTCATTAATCATTTGAATTTTGAATTTCTCTTTGTTTCTTTTTCTTCTTACTACATTTATTGATTGGATATAGATACTTTTATTGATTAAATTCAGGTACAGTCATACCTCTCAAATTATAACACCCTCCTCTAAAACAATATTTCATTATAATGGACAAATTTTCTTTGAAACTGATTTTTCATGTTAGGTTATCTTATTTGTTCTCTATAATAACATTTCGCTATATCAATCAAAAAATATCTCAACAAGGGCTGCCGTTGCGGAGAGGTTTAACTGTTGAAATAATCGAAATCTGCATTCATTGGTATAATCCATAATTAATGAGATTGTAAGATAAGCATGTAATTAATAAATTTTTCCATTTTCCCGTTCTTTTCTTCAATATAAATAGGGGTCACTTCATCATAACATTTGCATAAGTTGTGAGCAAATTAAGTATACGAAAAAAAAAAACTAAATGGCTTCTTCTTTCACTATTACCTCATTTCTTGTGTTTGTTCTTTTGTCCATTTTCAATTGTGAAGGGAGATTTAATTAGTGAAAGTTTGCAACCACACTCGCATCCTCCTTTGTGCGAGAAACTTATATGATCAGATCCTCAATAGTAAAACCGGGGATCTTTTTACCCTTGGCGGGATCACGTTCAATATGACTAACACACTCGTGAAATCAACGAAAGATATGTTGTTGTCTCTTGGTGCCAATGGGACAAACCCAACGCTAAAGAGCGTGTACAGGAATTGCATGACATCTTATACGTTCGCATGCATCCATGCATATTATTATGGGGAAGCAAGCTTTTAGGGGGGAAAATACTGTTGATGCAGGGGTGGATCCACCCTTTGGGGTGGGGGTGGCATGGCACCCCCTCGATTAATAATTTTTTTATATACTTATGTTGTAATTTGCTTAAATTAGGTTAAATATTTGATCCTGCCACCCCCAGTCGTAAATTAGACAAAGGTGTCACGGCTGGTAGACATAAGTTTGAATATATCTTTAATATTTTCCGATTCCCGTTTTTCTTTGCGCTTTTTACTTCCTTTGTACTAGTAATTCCCTTTTCGGCCCTCCCAATTTTCTATTTATATTGTCTTTCCTCTTTTCTATTATTTTATCTGTGATCTTTAGCGAGAACACACAAATAGAAACTTCAAAATCCCTTAAATTAAGCATTTCTCTTAATCTCAAATCTCTGAGTATTTAAATCGAAAAACTTGGGTTTCAATGGGAATTTTGGATTGAGATCAAAATTCATTTTTTTTTTAATAATTTCTTTTGTTTATTACTCTCTCCGTCCATGTTTACTTGTCTATATTTGACTTGGGACACTCTTAATAAGTAATAAATAAAATGAGAAATGAATTAGAGTACTTACTAATAAGGGTAAAATAGGTATAAAATGATAAATTATGTCTTGGGTTTTCAAACTATATAACTTACAAGTAAAAGTGGACATATAAGTTGTGATGGAAACTTCGTAAGCACTGCTTAGAAAAAACATGAAATTTATGATTTATTGTTGAGAACTTATAGTTTATCTAATTCTACATTTACTTATGGGGTGTATTTACATATTGAAGAGTTTTTCTATTATTTTTCTTATTTTGATTGGTGTAATTCCCTTATTGAAGATGTTATTTTACTTGTGCAAATTCATTTTTTAATATACATAAGAGATGCAAGTTCCTCGGTGAAAATGTTGATTTTACTTTCGTTGTTAATGGGTGTTAATGAGTGTGATTCCTTATTTAAGATGCTAATTATGTTCGTTTTTTTATTTTTGAGATGTAATTTTCATATTTGCAAATAAAAAAAAACCTATTAAGTTGACCCGAATAAACTAAAAAGAGATGGACTTAACCCAAATACACGTTCCTAACAAGATGTACATTGAAAAAAATTGTGGCACCCGCCACCTTCAAATCCTAGATCCGCCTCTGTGTGTTGATGTATTCGAATTATTGTTCGCGGCTATTAATAACTTTCTTGCATGTGACAACGGTTTTACAGACCATAAATTCGTTGAAAATGAGAATCTAAAACAACGATAGTTTATCATTGCAACAATTGTGTACTGATATTAGAAATATGTCCAGTAAATTCTAGAAGAAGGTATACAATTGTTATAGCTATATATGCATTATACAAATTGCTATTAGCTCCTTTTAACAATGTTTGTGTTTCTTGATGGTTGTAATCTTTCGAGTGATCTTAAGAGTCCGTTTTGATTAAAAAAATTCTAGTCCCTTCATTTTAGTTTATGTGTTTTACTTTATTTTTTAGTATGTCTAAAAAAATTACACATTCAAAGTCATTAATATCTCGTTTAAGTATTCATGAAATTTTACTTCTTGTTGCTATTATTATATACTAGCCATGATGATTTTTTTAATCTTTAAGCTAACCATTTGTAATTATATATGCATAATGTTCCAGGGCCAAATCGTTTTCTTGAGATTTCCATATGCTAGAAAAAGACGATTAACAAAAATCACATTACAGTTGATTTTTAGTTTTTTTCACTGCTTCATATATTGCCTTATAACTTATTCAACTCTCTATCAAGCCCGCGTTGTGATGTTTCCGTTCTTATAACTGAGTTTATGAGTGGATATGAAGTTCGAAATGAAATTACACGTGTTTATGAATTGAAGGAGATCCGAATACAGTAATTTTTTTTGCTTTTACATCTCCTAATATTGACCAGCCAATTGGGCTAGTCTATCTATATTTTTCCTATTGAAAAGGTGTCCGACAACCATTAAAGATGATTTGATGCTTCTGGAGTTCGTTCATTTTGAATTGTACCCACTATTTTTTCATTACATCGCACCGACGATTTGATGCTTCTGGAGTTCGTTCATTTCGAATTGTACCCACTATTTTTCCATAAAATCACAAGAGCGAGTATCCATAAAAATTTTACGAATGCAGAGGGTGAGTTTATATAACCGAAGAGTACTGAGATAAACGGCTCTCGTTCTTAACGAAAACTCGAGTAATCACCTATAAAAAAAGCTTTCTCAAGGACATTTTATTCATTCATGGGAAATACTAATCCTAAAACTTATCTAGGTGTAAATAATTCGCAATCAGAAGATTTGAGTAAGTGTGGTAGTTGATATCAGAAAATACAACTAACCTTGGAGAATGTAACTGTCGGGCTCCAATTGTTCCTTCAAGTGAAGAACAAAGGAATCATACTATTGTTGCTTTAAAAACGATAATTTATCTTTTAATATTTAACTACATAAGTCTATATAATATGATTAACAAAAATAAATTTACAAAAACTTTACATCAATCACAGTACTTTAATAAACCATCGTAATTTAAGTGCATCATCATATAGAATGAATTAGAACACATAGAATGTGTCAACAGATGCGTTGTGTGTGCGCGCGTACACACACATACACACAAACACACAGAGAGAGTAAGCAACCCAAAGAAACTGTGGGAAAAAAATATAGATGACCAAATTCTATTTCTTCTTCCGGATCAAAAAAAGAGTCCACTTAGCCTTTTTTTTTTTATCAAAAAAAGAGTTCACTTCGCAAATTAAGAAAGAATTAACCTTATTTTTCCATATTTGCCCCTATTAAGTGATATATGATCAAATCTTAATGCTTATTTAATTAGGGTTAGTTTAGTCAAATTATCTATTTTTGTTTAGGAGTTAGTATTTTCTTAAAGGGTGTGCAAATGGCTAAGTGGACTCTTTTTTTTAATGCGAAGGGAGTAATAGTTAACAGACTCCTAGCAATTTTCCATTAAGACTAAGACTTATCCCTTATTTTACTCGTAGAATCGTTCAGTGGGAGAGAAAGCCTGAAATCTTCACTTAAAATCGTGGAGTGCATATTCAAACAAAGAAGGAAAAAAAGCCGAAAGATAATGATCAGGTGGCAGAAAATAATAATTGTAAATTGGGTGTTATTTTCGACAGTCCTGAACACACAAAAAATATCGGTTTACTTGATTTTGCCCACGATTTGGCAGAGCTTTAACAATGAAATTAGGTGGAAGGAACAGTGACAATGCCAGAAATCTGAACATAAATTACAATTGCATAAACAATTTAAATAAGACGACTAATGAAAAAAGATTGAAACATCTTGAATAGTAACAGGGCATACCTGTCGGTTGTTTGCCAATTAGAGAAGATGGAAGATTGAGATTGTTACGTTAGAACAGTGGCATCTTGATTCTGCTTTTTAAAGAGACTAAAGACTGCAATTGTTGAGGACATGATGCGTCTGTCCAGAAGTCTTGTTGGTGTCTCTTATGGAAATTTGAATTAAATGGGCTGAGGGTATCTTTGTAATCAGAGGTATTTAAGTAATTTAACTTTCAAAACAGGGAGTTTATGTTTTTAATATAATATAGATAGATAGATAGATACAATATGATGATTGTCACACCCCTTTTTTTTCAGTATAAAAAATAAATTAATTTAATTTATTGGTTTAAAAAGGGTTTTTCCAATTAAAGTGACGTTTTGAAAAGGGACTATTTATTTTACAGAGTCGCCACTTGGAATTGAGTTTCGGTGTTCCAAGTCACCTTATGAATCCCTAATCAAAAGGAAATGACTCTATTTTTATTGGTCTACGAAAATAAAAGTACGGGTAAGGAATTCTGTTGACCGAGGGGAAGGTATGAGGCACCCCTCGAGTCCCGTGGTTCTAGCACGGTCGCTTTATCAACTTGTGTTCGGCTTAAATTATTTATGGAAAAAATGTATTTATTAGCTATGCCTATGGTTTGCTAAAAATGTTAAACTTTTATTAATCTTAAATAAGACGCATAGTTGCGACCTCAGCTTCGACATACACCCGTCAAGGCGTGTAAACGCAACCTCAACTTGCATACCACACCTAGAATTTTGAGCCTAATGAAAATATCATCATTATACCTTGTATCCTTATATATGAGATGTGAGTCCAAAATACACTCAGGTGCAAATTAAACATGATCCATTACGTTGTTAACTAGGATTTTAATATATCTATTGATCAATATTTGAGAAAAGAGACCCTTTAACACCAAGGTAACATTTATTAGCTTAAATACTGCAAACCCTCTTAGTTGTGTTAGAAGAAAGAAAAAAGAAAAAAAAGTTTCTACCATACCACAAACATGAGATTGAAAAATACAAGTATTAAAACTAAGCAAATTCTGAATGAACAGAATATTATGGAATCAACAAAAGGTCAATCCCTTTTACTCAACTTTTATTAAGAGAATCATTTTTTACCTTTTACTTTTAAAAGACATCAGTAGTGCTCTTTTCTTTATTATTATTATTATTATTATTATTATTATTATTAATTACAGTAAACACCTATTCAACTTGGAACACAAATCAATGATAAATCTAAATCTACTTTTTGTGCTAGCAGAATACGTTCCAAAGTTCATAATCTCTTTTTTTAATAAGTAAAGAAAATTGTTTAACAAAAAATAATACTCATAAAACAACTAAAAAAAAAATACTCATAACACAACTACGCTAACTAGCATGCCATTAAAGATTTTTGATGCAACAAAACAACTTTGAAGATTACTCCTGTTTGTACTTTAGCATCCTCGTAAGAAAAAATAGCAACAAACAAATAAAATAACATGATAGAAATATGAAATTGTACGTTGTAACTCTAATACTCTAATAGCAAAATATCAACTACAACATGCTTATTATTAGACTTTAAAAGTACTCCTACCATAACTGGTCAGACCATCAAAATAGGAAGGAAGCTTAGTGACATGTAAATAAATTTATTATAGCTAATCAAATGGAAAATATAATAGCTACTTCAGATCCTTCATAAATTGATGTAAATTTCTGCATCCACTTTAGAGAAAAAAAAAATTAACTTAAGCATGCAATAACAATCACATGTTATACCAACTTTATCCTAAATTTAACGATACAAGAATCGGAACATACTTTATGTTATAACATCGAAGAACAATAGGCGGCTAAACAAATTCGAAATTTGAGCAACCTCGTAACATTGAAATCAGGTCTCATATAATCGTGATATTAAATCATACAATGAAGATTGAGTGTTACCTTTGTGTAATATCTCGCTGAAAAACAATAATATGAAGCTATAATATTCTACCGATTTCCCAGTTAGCAACGACTAACTTCAAGTCCACGAACTCAAAACCGCGAAACGGAAACCTCGAACTCCAACTTAATTTTCAAACAAAAACCTTTTCGAATACTGGTATTCTCTCTCTTCTACTGCTTCTGATCTTTTTTTTTTTTTAACTCTCCGTTGCCTTTTTTTTTTCTTTCTACTCTCTGTTGCTTTTTTCTTTCTACTGTTTCTGATGCATCTTTTTTCCTCTCCGTTGCTTTTTTTCTTCTTTTTTCTTTTCTCTGTTGCTTTTTTTTTTCTTTCTACTCTTTGTTGCTTTTTTTTTTCTTTCTCCTCTCTGTTGCTTTCTTTTTTCTTTCTCCTCTCTGTTTCTAATGTCTTTCTTTTACTCTCTGTTGTTCTATTTCTTCTTTTCCTACGTTGTTTTTCTGTGTTTTTTTTTCTACTGTGTTGTGTGTGTATTTATATTTTGTGTGGGCTGCATCATGTGTGCATGTCATGTGTGTGTGTGTGTGACGTGGGAGGAGGATGTGAGGGAGTGTGAGAGTTGGGATAATTTTTGTTGAGAATTTTAAGGGAGGAGGTTTGAAGGGATTAGTTAGGATGAGGACGTGAGGGGTTTAGGGTAGTAGGTTATAGGGTTTGTTTTGGGTTTATCAGACGTATGGTGTAGGGATTTTAGGATTAGTGGTAAAGTTATGTTAGGTTAGTATCTTTTAGTTATTTGGTCCTTTTTTTTTTAAATTAAAGTTAAATAATATAAAAATATAAGGATAAGAAAAATTAACTAATTATTTCTAAACCAATGAAATATAGCAAAAATTAAATATCTAGTTCATAGTAAAAGAATACTAAAATCCCTAGTTTATTTATTAAACCCAATTTGGAAGAAAACGTATTATTATTATTATTATTATTTTTTTTTTTCAAATTTCTTTTCTCTTAAAAATAAAAATGAAAATAAGATTTATTCTAAAATGTGACTCTATTTTTAAAGTTTTCAATTTTTAAAATAAAACTAACTAAAATTGACATAAAAATCAAAATATCTAATCTAGACCTAAAAGAAATATTTAAAAGCTAAATAGGGTGTAAAACTTATGTCCGGTCAAAAATTAGGTGTTTACAGAATGTCCCTCTTTGCTTGGAAACATGAAGAGTTTTTAGGCAAAGATGTGAACACTGTGACTGATTTTTTACCTGACTATTATTTGAAAGGCGAAAAGAAATAAAAGGAAAGGATGTACCGAGTCTTGGTTTTGGATAGCCTACATATCCCGGGTTATAAGGGAATCAGGTCACGTGTAGTTCAGGTGGGTAAAAGGATGGAATGATGAGTTGGATGATCGAGTGAGGTCCCTTCGAGATTCCGGTTCGTGGCTCCTGTTATTACATTAAAGAAATGAAAAATACGACAAAAGAAGAAAGGAAATACAAGATCCTATTTACTCTACTTGTCTTGAATCTTCCTTTAGACCTTCACTTGGATCTTCAGTTAATACCTCACCTTCTTTCGGTGGGTACCTTGATCTCAAAGTATGATCTTGAAGTTAGAATTTGTGACTTGAACTTGCAACTTGGAGTGAATTGTTTATTATCTTCCAAGTAACAGTTCGCAGAATATTCTTGGATGCTTGTTTCTTGATTAGAGGCTGAGAAGATGAATCTTGAGATGTTGGGTTGCTTTATATGTCAAAGCCGACTCTAACTATCCTTACGATTGAGCATTCTTCTTATCTCTGACCAATGATGGAACTTCATTCTTGAATATCAATTCTGTGCTTCACGGGAGAATCTGCAAGCCATCAAAGACAAACAAAAACGAACAAAAAATTTCTGTCCCAGTTTGTACCAGGAAAATTTTGTGAGTGTTAGCAAAATCATGAACCACTTGGGACTGTATTCTGAGGTAGTCAACCTGAAATTTAAAAAAAACATGACTTTATTTTGAAGTAGTCGACCTGAAAAAAATGACTTTATTCGGAGGTAGTCAACCTAAAATTTAAATACGTGACTGTATTCTGAGGTAGTCAACCTGAAATTTAAATACGTGACTGAATTCTGAGGTAGTCAACCTGAAATTTAAATGCGTGACTGTATTCTGAGGTAGTCAACCTGAAATTTAAATGCGTGACTGTATTCTGAGGTAGTCAACCTGAAATTTAAATACGTGACTATATTCTGAGGTAGTCAACCTAAAATTTAAATATGCGACTGTATTCTGAGGTAATCAACCTGAAATTTAAATGCGTGACTATATTCTGGGGTAGTCAACCTGGAATTTTAAATACGTGACTATATTCTGTGGTAGTCAACCTGAAATTTAAAGACGTGACTGTATTCTGAGGTAGTCAACCTGGAATTTAAAAACATGACTGTATTCTGAGGTAGTCAACCTGAAATTTAAATACGCGACTGTATTCTGAGGTAGTCAACCTGAAATTTAAATACGCGACTGTATTCTGAGGTAGTCAACCTGGAATTTTAAATACGCGACTGTATTCTGAGGTAGTCAACCTGAAATTTAAAGACGTGACTGTATTCTGAGGTAGTCAACCTGGAATTTAAAAACATGATTGTATTCTGAGGTAGTCAACCTGAAATTTAAATACGCGACTGTATTCTAAGGTAGTCAACCTGAAATTTAAATACGCGACTGTATTCTGAGGTAGTCAACTTGGAATTTAAATACGTGATTATATTCTGAGGTAGTCAACCTGGAATTTAAAGACGTGACTGTATTCTGAGGTAGTCAACCTGGAATTTAAAAACGTGACTGTATTCTGAGGTAGTCAACCTGAAAATATGACTTTATTTGGAGGTAGTCAACCTAAAATTTAAAAACGCGACTGTATTCTGAGGTAGTCAACCTATAAAAATATGAGAAGAGCAAGGATTTTTGTTCCCTAAAATGTAACCAATAATAACATGATTATATGCGTATCAAAGGAAAAACAAACATTTGAGAACTTTACTTTATAAAGTTCATCATCCCTTTTTTTTTATTATCTTTTTTTTTTTTTTTTTTTTTAAAGAACTGTTTTTTCCTAAATTTCTTCGCCCCTGTTTTCAACAAAGAAAAATTTGTTAGTCTTAAAATGGTGGTCGGTTTGTGGCCTTCACTCGCTGTGGAAATTGTCTTAGAGCCCATCCCACTTTACGAAAAACGAGGTTGATAGTGATCGACCAAATTGCTTAGAAACTATCTTTGCTTGTGAGAGGCCATGACCTTTCAATGCCCACCTTGACTATTTTGTACTCCGTATCATTTTTCATATGTGGTGTAACCGATCTTGTTCTTAGAGCGAATCTTTGTTGTGGTGATCCTTCCCCCTACTACCTCGAAATAATGCTTTGCTTTTGCGGGCAATTCACTTTCCTGGATAGATCACGAATGGCTTTATGTCGTTGCCGATGCAGTGCGTGCCCAGTAGTCTTTGCTCTGTACCGCTAAGAAACTATAGTCAATTTTGCAGCCTTTTCTTTGCTCTTGAATTTGACGCCAGATTATACCGAAAGGGACTCAAAGAACATACTAGAGAGAAAGAGAAAAAAATGACAAAAATAAAAAATAAAAGGAGTTATGTTTAAACAAAAAGGTGTCCCTTTCGGGGAAAGAGGGAAGAGACTTATCTGGAGGTATATGCCGACTTCAATGAATCATGACATGCATTTTGGACTGGACGCTTGATCCGTCTGAGCTGTCTAAATCTCAAAATATGGTACCTTTCAATCCAAAACCGAGCTTTCTACGTAGATCGTGTTCATGCCGGAATAGAAGAAACTCATTCGATCAATGGTTCCCTATGCGGGTCTTTACCAACTGACCTTTCTCAACTTACAATCATCTTATAGTGCCCTTGAGGGTTTTCACCAATAAGACTCTCTCATTTTTTTTTATTTTTTTTTAACTTACAATCGTCTTATAGTGCCCGTGAGGGTTTTCACCAATAAGACTCTCTCATTTTTTTTTTTTTTGAACTCATTATCGCCTTATAGTGCCCGTAAGGGTTTTCACTAGTAAGACTCTCTCATTTTTTCTTTCCTCGTTTGCATTCAAATAAAGCGTTGTATACAACACCAAAGTCGTGGCACGCTGATTTGGCATTCTCAAAGATCGATTAGAAGGTCTTAAAGGGGAAAAGCAAAAGAATCATAGATTGAATTACAACTTTGCAACCTTTTTATGAAATAAAAAAAAATGTCCCAGTTTCTTCGAATACTAGGGAAATATGATTTTTATTTTTTGGTGGGACCGAACCCCGAAATAGGGCTGCCTACGTATCCTTTTAGGAATCAGGTCGAACGTAGTTCAAAAAACACTTTTTTTTTTGTGTGGTTTTGGTTTTTTTTGTTTTTGTTTTTTTTTTTTTGGTTTTTTTTTTTTGGTGGGCTACATTAGTTCCAAAGAGGGGAAAACAAAGAAAATGTGAATAAAGCTCAAAGGGGCTAGAAAAAGGGTGACCGGTGTTTGGATAGTGAGAACGATAGCCTTTCGTCATCCCGAACTGAAAATGCCAAGTACCATAGCGTCGAAGTGAAAACATATCAAACATAATATCTTTTGACTGAGTCTGTGTTAATGGCTATGTCAGTCACCTTTCCCTCTATATCGGACAACTGCAAAGCTCCCTTTGACAACACCTGTTTGATAACATAAGGGCCCTGCCAATTTGGGACGAATTTTCCCCTCGCTTCTTCTTGGTGCGGAAGGATGCGTTTCATAACAAGTTGGCCCACCTCAAAATGTCTTGGATGCACCTTCTTGTTGTAAGCGCGAGCCATCCTTTGCTGGTATAACTGGCCAAAACAAACTGTTGTCAACCGCTTTTCAACGATTAACGATAATTGGTCTAGTCTAGACTTGACCCATTCAGTGTCATCAATCTCTGCTTCAACAATGATTCGAAGAGAGGGGATCTCTACTTCTGCTGGTATAACCGCCTCAGTTCCATAAACCAATAAGTAAGGAGTTGCGCCAACAGACGTGCGGATAGTCGTGCGGTACCCTAAAAGAGAAAAAGGCAATTTCTCTTGCCATTGCCTGGATCCTTGTATCATCTTCCTGAGGATCTTCTTGATGTTTTTGTTTGCAGCTTCAACAGCTCCATTGGCTTTAGGTCGATAAGGGGTAGAGTTTTGATACATAATTTTAAACTGCTCACATACCTCCTTGATGAGATGACTATTAAGGTTGGCTGCATTGTCCGTGATAATGGTCTTTGGTATACCAAACCGACATATGATGTTAGAGTGAATAAAGTCTACCACCGCTTTCTTGGTGACTGATTTGAACGTAACAGCTTCTACCCATTTGGTGAAGTAGTCAATGGCAACTAAAATGAATCTGTGCCCATTAGAAGCTTTTGGCTCAATTGGCCCAATAACATCTATCACCCAAGCTACGAAAGGCCAAGGAGCAGACATAGGGTGCAACTCCGAAGGGGGCGAATGAATCCGGTCACTGTGAATTTGGCATTGATGACACTTGCGAACAAAACGAAAACAATCTCGCTCCATGGTAAGCCAATAGTATCCTGCTCGAAGAATCTTCTTTGCTAGAACATAACCGTTCATGTGTGGGCCACATACTCCGGAGTGCACTTCAATAATGATCATTTCAGCTTCTTGAGTATTCACACACCTCAACAAATTCAAATCCGGGGTCCTTTTGTATAAGATCTCCCTACTCAGAAAGAAACCATTGGAAAGTCGCCTAATAGTTCTTTTTTGATCTCTATCGGCATGTATTGGATATTGTTGTGTTTTTAGGAATCTTTTGATATCGTGATACCATGGCTCACCATCTGGCTCTACTTCAATTGTATTGCAATAACCATGTTGATCCTTAATCTGAATCTCCAACGGATTAATGTAAGCATTGCCTGGGTATGGAAGCATTGAGGCTAAAGTGGCCAAAGCATCAGCCAACTCATTGTGAAATCTGGGAATATATCTGAACTCAATTGACTTAAACCTTTTGCTAAGGTCCTCCAAACATTGTTTGTACGGAATGAGCTTGATGTCTCGAGTTTCCCATTCACCCTAAGTCTGCCGAATGAGTAAGTCAGAATCTCCAAAAACTATTAATTCATGTGCATCCAGATGTATTGCCATGTTTAAACCCATTATGCAAGCTTCATATTCCGCTGTATTATTGGTACAGAAGAAACGAAGTCGTTCCGTGGCTGGATAATGATGTCCCATTGGTGAAATAAGAATTGCCCCAATCCCGACACCTTTAATGTTGACCGCTCCATCAAAGTATAATTTCCAGACATGACTGTCATCGCGAACTTCTTCCTCAACTGAATTAATCTCTTCGTCAGGAAAGTAAGTATTCAAAGGCTCATACTCATCGTCAACTGGGTTTTCTGCCTAATGATTGGCCAATGCTTGTGCTTTTATAGCGGTGCGGGTGACATAGACAATGTCAAACTCCGTAAGTAAAATCTGCCACTTTGCTAACCTTCCACTCGGCATAGGTTTCTGAAAGATATACTTCAAAGGATCCATTCAAGATATAAGGTGAGTCGTATAGGATGAAAGATAGTGCTTCAGTTTCTGGGCGACCCAAGTCAAAGCACAACACGTTCTTTCTAAAAATGTGTATTTTACCTCATAACTTGTGAACTTCTTGCTCAAATAATAGATCACTTGTTCCTTCTTGCCTGTGGCATCATGTTGTCCTAGAACGCAACCAAAGGAATTATCCATCACTGATAGATACAAAAACAAATGCCTACCCGGTTCTGGCGGGACAAGCACTGGAGGGTTAGATAAATATTCCTTAATTTTATCAAAAGCCTCTTGACACTCGTCTGTCCACTTGACAGCGGCATCCTTCTTCAAAAGCTTGAATATGGGCTCACATGTAGTGGTGAGCTGAGCGATGAACCTACTGATGTAGTTCAACCTACCAAGAAGACTCATGACTTCAGTTCTGTTCTTCGGGGGCGGTAATTCCCGAATGGCCTTTATCTTGGAGGGGTCTAATTCAATTCCTCGCCGACTAACTATAAACCCTAGAAGTTTCCCAGATGGAACTCCAAATGCACACTTGGCTGGATTGAGCTTGAGGTTGTACTTCCGTAATATTTCAAAGAACTTTCTCAGATCACGCACATGGTCAGCTTGAGTTTTGGACTTAATGATCACATCATCGACGTACACTTCAATTTCTTTATGCATCATGTCATGCAAGATAGTAGTCATAGCTCTCATGTAAGTTGCCCCTGTGTTCTTCAAACCAAATGGCATGACCCTGTAACAGTAAGTACCCCATGGGGTGGTGAAAGCGGTCTTTTCTGCATCCTCTTCATCCATCAAAATTTGGTGATACCCAGCATAACAATCCACAAAAGATTGAATCTCGTGTTTGGCACAATTGTCAACAAGAATGTGAATGTTAGGCAAGGGAAAGTTGTCCTTTGGACTGGCTTTGTTCAAATCTCTATAGTCAACACAAACTCTGGTTTTCCGATCCTTCTTTGGTACGGGCACAACATTTTCCAGCCATGTAGTAAATCGGACGACCCTGATCACATTTGCACTCAATTGCTTCATGATTTCCTCTTTAATCTTATCACTAACCTCTTTCTTAAATTTTCTTTGCTTTTGTTGGACTGGTGGAAAATCAGGGTATGTAGGAAGTTTGTGCACTACCAGATCAACGCTCAAACCCGACATGTCATCATAAGACCAAGCTAACACATCTTTATATTCAAACAAAACCTGGATTATGTCATCTCTGGTCTTTTGTTCGGCATGAATGCTTATCTTTGTTTCTCTAGTTTCATCAGAAGTTCCCAAATTAATTTCCTCGGTTTCATTTAGATTAGGCTTAGGCTTATTCTCAAATTGATCCAGTTCCCTTTTTATTTCTTCAAAAGCCTCTTCTTCATCATATTCATCAACCTCTTGATTCATTATTTCGAGATTAGACAGCTCTTTAAGATCTGGACGTGAATTCCGCATGCATGTCATGTTATTAAAGCCGGCGTTAACGAAACTGAAATGAAAATTAAATAACAAAATTAGGGAAAAGGAGAAGATAAAATTGACTAAGAAACTGGAACTTCATTTATTGAATTGGAAAGGATAGAAGGGTTAATATTAGAGCATAGCAACTAAACTATTTGGATTACCACCCAGAGAATAATCCAAATATAGAAAAACATTAGCAAAATAAACTACCAAGACTCCTTCTTTGTGGGGAAAGGAGTAGCTTCCCAGTTGGCGAGCTTGACTTCTGGGCCAATACGTTGCACATCTGCATGACTAGGGCCTTCACCAATCTGAACCATGTTTACTCCATAGAACATTTCTTTGAGACCTTGACATATTTCGTCCACGTCATCTTGGACAGACACGTCTTTACTCTCTTCAAAACGTGACCTAGTAAAAGACTTGTCAATGTGGGGAACGGGCTTTGGCAATTTCCAAACCTTATTTTTCTGCTCTTTTTCCCATTTTCTGTCAGCATTAGTTAGCCTAAAACCCAAACCAAAAGTATCTTGATTACCAAATGGAGAGATAGGGTCAACAATTCCTTGCAATGACACCCCCAAACCCTTTCCTGGCTCATAACCATTTTGCAGCATTTGTGTAGCCACCATGACTGAAGTAGAGGATAGACGAGGCTCTAAGATAGGCTTCCCTTCCATAAACTGATCAGCTGCCACTATTTCAAAGGTCTGAAATATGAGGGATTCACAACCTTCCTTGGCCTCAACACATGGGACAGAAGGGTCTCTATATATTGAAAGATCAACTTCACCGTGAACAATAATTTCTTGTTTCTCATATTCAAACTTGACCACTTGGTGTAAAGTAGATGGCACCGCTCTGGCTGCATGGATCCATGGCCTTCCTAAAAGCAAGTTGTAAGAAGTGTCCATGTCTATAACTTGGAATGTGATCCCAAAATCAACAGGTCCAATTTTTAAAGTAAGATCAATCTCACCAATGGTGTCTCTTTTTGCGCCATCGAAAGCTCGAACACACACATTGTTAGTACGAATTCTATCTGTGCTAATTTTCAAACTCTGCAAAGTAGAGAGGGGGCAGATGTCCACACCCGAGCCTCCATCAATCATGGCTCTTTTCACATAATGTTCTTCACATTTGACAGTTAAATGCAAAGCCTTATTATGTCCAGCTCCTTCCATAGGCAACTCATCGTCGGTGAAAGTGATTCTATTCACCTCAAATATTCTATTGGCCATCTTTTCCAGGTGACTTACAGTTGTTTTGTCTGAAACATGTGCCTCATTCAGAATTCTAATCAATGCTTGACAGTGCTCTTTAGAATGTATGAGCAAAGATAGCAATGAAATCTGAGCAGGAGTTTTTCTCAACTGATCAACAATAGAGTAATCCTGAACTTTCATCTTCTTCATGAACTCTTCAGCCTCTTCTTCAGTGATAGGTTTTTTCACCAGCAATTGGCTATCCCTGGCTTGTTTGGCTCTCCTTAATTCTTCTGGAGCATAAAACCTTCCAGAACGCGTTAAGCCACCGGTTTCGTCTATTTCTTCAACAATCTCCTTGCCCTTGTAAGTCACAGTGGTTTTGTTGTAGTTCCATGGGACAGTTTTCATGTTTGTCACCGGAAGTTGTGTCGTGTGCTTTATCACAATTGGTTCTGTCATCTTTCCTAAACCATTCTGGTTTTGACCAAACCTGGGAAAACCACTAGGAACATATAATTTTGGTCCAGTTACTAATGTCTCTTTTTTCTTTGTGGCTCCAGTAACATATAATATTAACTTCCCCGAGCCTTTGAGATTCGCATTAGAACTTGCACCTTTTACAAACAACGGTGCTTCTTGTGCAGACTTTGTCACCATACCCAACCCTTCTTTTAAGGTGTCAATTTCCATTATTGTTTTGCCTGTTTGCTTGTATTCCTTATCATCACAAATCATCCTAACAACATGAGCATTGTTGTGAGCAGGAAGTGGGTTGTTGGTGACATTCGGAGCCTCTTCATCATGTATCACAATTGCTTTGTCATCAATTAGCTTCTCAATGGCTCTCTTCAAAGTAAAACAATTTTCTGTGCTATGACCCTGAGCGTTAGAATGATACTCGCACCTGACAGTGGGGTCAAAACCTCTTGCATTTGGGTTGACATTATACGACATGATAGGTTCAAGCAAACCCAATTGTATCAATTTCCGCAACAGGCTTGTGTATGATTCTCCAATTGGGGTGAAATTTTCCCTCTGTCTTTGTTCTCTTACATAATCAGTCTTAGGACGTGGATTATAAGGTGCTTGAAAATTTTGTTGTTGGAGACGAAAGCCTTGTGGAGCAGGCGCCCTCCATTGTTGGCGTTGAGGAGGTCGGGCATATGCCTGGGTGTTGAAAACCGTATATTGGGGTGGAACAATTGAGTAGTGGGGATCCTGATGCGGATAAAAATGTTGAGGTGAGTTGGATTGTCCTCGTAAGATTTGGTGGTTTGTCCCCCTTTGAGCAGCACTGGACCCTGATGCCATCATGGATCCTTCCTCTTTCTTTTTTCGATTTCCGAAACCACCAGACCCATTTTGAATTGCTTGGGTGGTAGCCTTGAGTGCTACCTGACTCACAATTTCTCCGGACTTGATGCCATTTTCAACCATTTCCCCAACTTTAATTGCTTCTGCGAATGTCTTTCCCACTGTGGAAAGCAAGTAGTGGAAGTAATTAGGTTCTTGTGCCTGGAGGAAAACATCAATCATTTCCGACTCCTTCATCGGCGGTTTGACCCTGGCAGCTTGTTCCCTCCACTTGATAGCATACTCTCTAAAACTCTTGGTAGGCTTTTTTTTTATACTGGCGAGAGAAATGCGATCAGGCACAATATCAATGTTATACTGAAATTGTCGAACAAAATCTCCTGCCATGTCATCCCATGTAGGCCAATTAGAAATATCTTGATCGATGAACTATTCTGAGGCAATTCCCACTAGACTTTCTCCAAAATATGCCATGAGTAATTCTTCCTTACTCTCTGCCCCTCTTAGTTTATTACAATACTTCTTCAAGTGTGCTACGGGGTCGCCGTGACCATCGTACTTCCCAAACTTCGGAGTCTTAAAACCAAGGGGCAAATGAACATTGGGGAACATGCACAAATCTCTGAATGAGACGCTTTTTGGACCTCCTAATCCTTGCATATTCCTCACACTCTGCTCTAGACTCTTCATTTTTCTAGCCATTTCTTCTTGTCCCTCATTCTTAGCAGTTTTCTCGATCTCGACGGGGGAACTATACTGCTGAAAGGGGTTATACGAGTCTGGGACTTTAAAAGTCAATTTTGGAGAATAATATTGATCGTGGTGACCTTTAGATGGAGGCTCATTATTGGACTTCTGTACCAATGTTGGTTGAGGGATTGCAGTAGTTTGTGCAGTGGGGATGAAAAGTGGGTTATTTCTGAAGGGTGCATTTGGAGGGCGCACAGTGGAAGTTCCAGAAGTGTTGGATATGTTAACATGTGGACCAAATCCAGGAGGAAAAAGTGGATCACTTGTCGGGGTTTCAATGGGAATTGACATAGTCACATCCGGGAATCCAGGGATTGAAGATGGTGGAGCTTGCCCATTCATCCAAGCCTGGTACATGTCAGCCATTTGTTGTCTCAACATCCTTACTTCCTCTGCTGATGCTGATTCATGTTGAACCATCTGACCTCGAGATTCATCACCGTCTGACTCGTTTCCATCCTTATGGGCCATTATACCCTTGCTTTTGGACCTTGTATTAAATTCGTGAGGAGCCAGTTCAACCACAAACCAACCACCTTATCTTTAAGACGAGAACAAACAAGTTAGGGTTTAGCATTTTGCAAATATTAATCACACGTTGTATGCCATGCACCTAAATTATTTTCCATCTAATATGAGCATCAGAAGGCTTTCATGTTTCATCTCGGCTTTTAGGTGAATTCATTTCTCATTTTATTTATTTATTTATTCCTCTTTCGGTGATTTTGAAATATTTTGATCGAACCCATTAAGGGGTGCCTACGTATCATGTTAAACATGAATCAGATCATTACGTAGTTCATGAAAAAGAACAAAATTGGATTATTTTTTTTTTTTGAATCAACTAAAAATATTTATATTGACTTTCAAATTAGTATTTTCAATACAAAGACGTAAAGGAAAATAACCAAAAAGAAAGGCACCATAGACTCGAAAAATACTAAATCGGGACTAGAATATCCAAAACAAACTAAAAATAAAGACTCGAAAAGAGTCAGTCTCAAAATACAACTACTGAACTAGAACTCTTAATAATTATAACTAACCTTCAATCTTGAGAAATCCTCAATCTTGCATGTGAACTAATGCATATCTGCTCACGGTGCTTCTGGTCCAGGCTGACCCCCTAACATGCGATACATCTGCTTCAGTTCTGCTGTGAAGTGGCGTGCGAAGGTAGGCACCTCTCTAGCAAATTGCTCATAACCCATCCCCTGATAGTCCAGACAACTTTGAGCAACATGAACAGCTAAATAGTAGACATGTTCTCTAACATCCTGATAGTTCTGCTCTAAGTCTCGGACTTGCTGCTGGCAAGTAGTGGCTATCTCTCTTATACCTGCCTCACGATTCAATGCTAATTCAAGCTGGTTTCGAATTCTTGCTCGGTCATTCATTAATTGGTTCCTTTCTACACCAAACTGAACTCTTTCTCAGTCAAATTCAGTTTGTAGTCGAGCTTGCAGGGTCAAGAATTGAGCTTTCTCATCTTCAAAACGTGTTTTCTCTGCATCAAACAGGTCTCCCTTCTCATCAAGCTTCCTCTGTAACTGATCCACAGCTTGTGTGACAATGCCTAAGTCCTCATACAAGGTCTGAATTGTATAGCGATGTTTCCTCACAGCTGTTTTGCGGGCTGTCGTAACTTTAGCATCCACCTCTGCCTCCATCTGGGCCAAATACTCTCTGGCATTTGTTAGCTCTTTATCGAGAGTGTGTAGAGTGGACTGATAATTTTTCTCCACATCTACACGGGTTTACATGATCCTCGCTTCGTATATAGCCTGTTGCTCATTTAATCTAGCTCGAAACTCATGTTCAACCTCCAGACGGGCCTGCCAAACTCTTGCTCTGACCTCTGACTCTCTGTCTATCTTTCTTTTTCTAGACCCCTCGGGCCCTTTTTCAAACAGGGATGGCTTGCACAACCACAAAAGGTACCCAGGAACTACTCTCCCCCTGTCACGATCCTCCACCATTTCTCTCAATTCGGAGATTATGCCTCCATACCAAATCTTCAGTATTCCATCACTATCAAAAAGAAAGCCTGGAGGAGTGTCATACATAAATATGCTCATGTTTTCTTCTCGAGGAATTTCTTGAAGTCTACCTAGCTGTCGCATAACCCGAAGTGGGGAATAAGGTTGGACACCCCTGAGCCCAATTAGTACTAGAAAAGGATGGTGTGAGGACATACAAATGATTTCATGTGCGGGGAACCAGTGGTAGTTCCAAATAATCTTATCAGCATTCAACTTAGAGAGTTTTTCCTCCCAAGCTTTAATACCAATTGGTAAATCACACTTCTCTACCCTTTCTTCATGATCGGTCATGTAGTTCACCCAATTCGCATTGAATTTTGGTGCAAAATGATGACGATAGAAGTGTTCAAGAAACCAAATTTGTAAAAGAATGTTGCATCCCTCAAAATATATAGCACCTTCTTTACATTTGGTCAGTGCTCGGAAGATGTCCCCAAGAATCATGGGTATAAGAGTGGGGTTATCCATCGTAGTCAATGCCTGCACTACTCCAGCCAAACGAATATCAATTTGTTTATCTCGCTCAGGGAAAACAATACAGCCCAGGAATGCAACCATAAAAGCAAAGCGTCTATGTATTTTCCATGTCTCGATTTCTCCTTTGTTGTTAAGTTGACCCAAATACTTCTCAAATCTGTCTTCTTGCCCGTACCTTTCATATAAAAACTCCAAAGAAACCCAACCGCTTTCCAAACTTGCTTCCTCCATCTTATTGATTTTTAAATAATTCAAAAACTTAGTTCCATCCACCCGTTTCGAAACTATGGGTCTTTTATTACGAAGATCAGAACCCTGGAGCTTAGTGCCCATCCCCATGAAGCCTGCAATTTCTTCTAGGGTCGGTGTCATTTCACAGTCTGAGAATCGAAACACGTTGTTCTTATGGTCCCATACCTGAACCAATGCCTCAAACACATCTCTTCTAGGTTTGATTTCCATCATATGCACCAGATGCCCCAAGTGAACTTTTACTTGCCTTTGGTCATATCCCCCCATGTTTCTCCACCATTGCCATAGTTTCAGTGGTATTTCATCGACAATCATGAACTTTGGTATCCCTTCAACCCTGGGCCTTTTATCACACACTCCTCTAGTTGATAGCGACATATTGTACCTTTAGGGAAAATAAAGAAAATTAAGATTGAAACTTACTAAGACACAAAATTCCCGATTTTCTCGAGTATACAAAAAAAACTTAAAAGAATGAGAAACTTAAAGTAGATTTGGCCAAGACATAGGTCCTTAAATCAATTTTTCGAAACAAACTCTGATAGACTTTATGGGAGGTTTTTAGACTAATTAAAGAAACGATCAAACGGAAGGTAAAACTAACTAATGAGACTATTTTTGCAAGATAAAATTTTTTTATACTTTCGAGTAGAGTTTTAAAATTGTCTTAGCAAAAAATGGACGAAGGAGGGACCACAAAGTAATCGTTTTTGCAAAAATGAACCTCTAATGTGACCGAATAGGAGACAAGATCGACAAAGTGGTTACTCTCATGAAAACAACATTTATTTACTCTCCATTGCAAGATTTAAAGCTATTTTGATAAAGATGGCCAAAAGCAAAAAAAAAAAAAAAAAAAAGACTTAAAATCAGCTTTCTTCCCTTTTTTTTTCATTTTTTTTTTTTCAAAACAAAATTTTTTATTTTTTATCCCAAAAACAAAATATTTGGAGGATAATTATTTCTCCCTTATTCTTCCTAATCAACCTAAAAACCGGTCAACATGCAAAAGCCTTCCAAATAAATGTGTTTTCATATAGCACATAAAATGAACATGGTGGTCTTTTGAAATGGATACCTGTCTTAGACGGACCCGGCCCCTGTGCCGAGTCCCACTAAGTTAAATGCACGTGATGTAAATAAAGCGTAGCCTACTAGGGATAATCATTACTTGTGGCTTGTTCTGCTAGGTTGAACACCCTAAAGGAGAAGGTGTCTAGACTAGCTTACCCGAGCGGACAACTCGAGCCGGGGAAGGGCCAGATTGCCGGTAGCAGAGCTTTTCCAGCTTCACCGGTGGTCCAACCCCGCCTAACATGTCTGACTGCTAATTATCCTGAACCAGGAGCGTAACCGCCCACAGGCTCATTCAGACAGAAAATTTTGTGGAGCGTCACCGCACACACAGTGAACAGTGGTGAATGTGTTCAGAGACTCAGAGGGGTGCGCAAGAGGAGACAACTTATATATGAAGTCACATAATATCAAAGCGGTAAATAAGCAACAAATAGCATATTAGGCCAACAAGCACAGAATATATATCCAAGAAATAAAGAAAGCCAAATACAAGTAAATATATAAAGCTCGAATTCTGGTTATCCCCAGTGGAGTCGCCATCTGTCACACCCCTTTTTTTCCGTTATAAAAAGTAAATTAATTTAATTTGTTGGTTTAAAAAGGGTTTTTCCAATTAAAGTGACGTTTTGAAAAGGGACTATTTATTTTACAGAGTCGCCACTTGGAATTGAGTTTCGGTGTTCCAAGTCACCTTATGAATCCCTAATCAAAAGGAAATGACTCTATTTTTATTGGTCTACGAAAATAAAAGTACGGGTAAGGAATTCTGTTGACCGAGGGGAAGGTATGAGGCACCCCTCGAGTCCCGTGGTTCTAGCACAGTCGCTTTATCAACTTGTGTTCGGCTTAAATTATTTATGGAAAAAATGTATTTATTAGCTATGCCTATGGTTTGCTAAAAATGTTAAACTTTTATTAATCTTAAATAAGACGCATAGTTGCGACCTCAGCTTCGACATACACCCGTCAAGGCGTGTAAACGCGACCTCAACTTGCATACCACACCTAGAATTTTGAGCCTAATGAAAATATCATCATTATACCTTGTATCCTTATATATGAGATGCGAGTCCAAAATACACTCAGGTGCAAATTAAACATGATCCATTACGTTGTTAACTAGGATTTTAATATATCTATTGATCAATATTTGAGAAAAGAGACGCTTTAACACCAAGGTAACATTTATTAGCTTAAATACTGCAAACCCTCTTAGTTGTGTTAGGAGAAAGAAAAAAGAAAAAAAAGTTTCTACCATACCACAAACATGAGATTGAAAAATATAAGTATTAAAACTAAGCAAATTCTGAATGAACAGAATATTATGGAATCAACAAAAGGTCAATCCCTTTTACTCAACTTTTATTAAGAGAATCATTTTTTACCTTTTACTTTTAATTTTTTTTTTCCCCACCCATTTAGGAGGATTTATAGTGTTTCCACACTTCCCCTCCAGTGTGACTCGAACCCAGGACCTACCGGTCGTGGGTGGAGGTGCTTAATCACTGAGCCATCCTCACTTGTCACCTTTTACTTTTAAAAGACATCAGTAGTGTTCTTTTCTTTATTATTATTATTATTATTATTATTATTATTATTAATTACAGTAAACACCTATTCAACTTGGAACACAAATCAATGATAAATCTAAATCTACTTTTTGTGCTAGCAGAATACGTTCCAAAGCTCATAATCTTGTTTTTTAATAAGTAAAGAAAATTGTTTAACAAAAAATAATACTCATAAAACAACTAAAAAAAATACTCATAACACAACTACGCTAACTAGCATGCCATTAAAGATTTTTGATGCAACAAAACAACTTTGAAGATTACTCCTGTTTGTACTTTAGCATCCTCGTAAGAAAAAATAGCAACAAACAAATAAAATAACATGATAGAAATATGAAATTGTACGTTGTAACTCTAATACTCTAATAGCAAAATATCAACTACAACATGCTTATTATTAGACTTTAAAAGTACTCCTACCATAACTGGTCAGACCATCAAAATAGGAAGGAAGCTTAGTGACATGTAAATAAATTTATTATAGCTAATCAAATGGAAAATATAATAGCTACTTCAGATCCTTCATAAATTGATGTAAATTTCTGCATCCACTTTAGAGAAAAAAAAAAAAAACTTAAGCATGCAATAACAATCACATGCTATACCAACTTTATCCTAAAGTTAACGATACAAGAATCGGAACATACTTTATGTTATAACATCGAAGAACAATAGGCGGCTAAACAAATTCGAAATTTGAGCAACCTCGTAACATTGAAATCAGGTCTCATATAATCGTGATATTAAATCATACAATGAAGATTGAGTGTTACCTTTGTGTAATATCTCGCTGAAAAACAATAATATGAAGCTATAATATTCTACCGATTTCCCAGTTAGCAACGACTAACTTCAAGTCCACGAACTCAAAACCGCGAAACGGAAACCTCGAACTCCAACTTAATTTTCAAACAAAAACCTTTTCGAATACTGGTATTCTTTATCTCTTCTACTGCTTCTGATCTTTTTTTTTTTTTTTTAACTCTCCGTTGCCTTTTTTTTTTCTTTCTACTCTCTGTTGCTTTTTTCTTTCTACTGTTTCTGATGCATCTTTTTTCCTCTCCGTTGCTTTTTTTCTTCTTTTTTCTTTTCTCTGTTGCTCTTTTTTTTCTTTCTACTCTTTGTTGCTTTTTTTTTTCTTTCTCCTCTCTGTTGCTTTCTTTTTTCTTTCTGTTTCTAATGTCTTTCTTTTACTCTCTGTTGTTCTATTTCTTCCTTTCCTACGTTGTTTTTCTGTGTTTTTTTTTTTCTACTGTGTTGTGTGTGTATTTATATTTTGTGTGGGCTGCATCATGTGTGCATGTCATGTGTGTGTGTGTGTGACGTGGGAGGAGGATGTGAGGGAGTGTGAGAGTTGGGATAATTTTTGTTGAGAATTTTAAGGGAGGAGGTTTGAAGGGATTAGTTAGGATGAGGACGTGAGGGGTTTAGGGTAGTAGGTTATAGGGTTTGTTTTGGGTTTATCAGACGTATGGTGTAGGGATTTTAGGATTAGTGGTAAAGTTATGTTAGGTTAGTATCTTTTAGTTATTTGGTCCTTTTTTTAAAAAATTAAAGTTAAATAATATAAAAATATAAGGATAAGAAAAATTAACTAATTATTTCTAAACCAATGAAATATAGCAAAAATTAAATATCTAGTTCATAGTAAAAGAATACTAAAATCCCTAGTTTATTTATTAAACCCAATTAGGAAGAAAACGTATTATTATTATTATTATTTTATTTTTATTTTATTTTCAAATTTCTTTTCTCTTAAAAATAAAAATGAAAATAAGATTTATTCTAAAATGTGACTCTATTTTTAAAGTTTTCAATTTTTAAAATAAAACTAACTAAAATTGACATAAAAATCAAAATATCTAATCTAGACCTAAAAGAAATATTTAAAAGCTAAATAGGGTGTAAAACTTATGTCCGGTCAAAAATTAGGTGTTTACAATGATTACAATCAAAATCCAAAGTCTTGCAAATAAAAGTAAAAAAGCAATGATTATTATACATAGAAATCTTTTATTTTTTTTTAAATTACATACGGGTACGGGAAGGGGATTAAAATATGGGGATTTGAACCCTCGCCAACAAGGTGAAAGTTCCAACCAACTGAGCTTCTCGATCGGTTCTAAAAAGAAATCATTGATGTTGCCCTTCTCGATAGAAACATTGAAGCTGTCATTCCCCATATCCTTCTGTTCCTCGTGTACTCTTTGAACACACATTTCAACAGCCACAGAACATGAAATCACCTCAATGCATTGTAATGTATAAATGTTCCCTATTTCATGAGGTATATCCTCTAGGAAGTGACAACGCTCTAGAACTAGATGTTCAAGTTTTGGCAAGTTCACGCAGCTAGAGAGTCCAGTTATAGGTACAAATTGCTGACCACTTCTTCAGTAATTTTTGAACCCTCGCCAATTTTGTGAATGTTCACACCAAGGGAGTATCTTCTTGATAGAAACATTGAGGCTGTCATTCCCCATATCCTTCTGTTCCTCTTGTACTCTTTGAACAGACATTTCAACAGCCACAGAACATGCAATCACCTCAATGCATTGTAATGTATAAATGTTCCCTATTTCATGAGGTATATCCCCTAGGAAGTTACAACGTAGAACTAGATGTTCAAGTTTTGGAAAGTTCACGCAGCTAGCATTCCATTCCATAAGCTTAAGACAGTCCATTTTTAGGTACTTCAAATTACTAAACACTTCTTCAGTAAGATTCCAAGTGTATTGCTCAAAGGTTACGCGCTTCATTTTAAGAATCTCAAGGTTGGGTAACATACAAAGAGGACTCATAAATCCACATGAGAGAGAACACCTCTGCAGAACCAACTTCTTGAGGCTTGACGGGCAAAAATCCATGCACAACATATTATGGCTTCTCAGCTTCAATTTTTCGAGCTGCTTCAAATAGAGAAGATTATTGAGGTAATAGGATGATGGCTGACTGCTAGCATGCTCTCCTAGTCCTTCTATTGCTAATTTCTTGAGATCGGGAACATTAACAATGACTTCTCTTGTACAACTTTCAATTTTCATTTTGGTTACTGTCTGTAGATTCGTCAAAACCTTACAACCATCGAAGCCAGACGTGGGATTAGGTAAAAGACATCCTCCTTGATCCAAATAGACATGCCTTAATTGTTCCATTTCCCATAATGTTCGAGGCAAATTCAAACTTTTAAGTGTATTCAAAATGAAGGTCTGTAAGTTCCAGAGCCTTGAAATTAATTCAGGGCATTCGGGCTCACGGACCACTAGCGCAAGATACCTTAAATGAACCAGTTGCAGAACTTGAGCCGGAAAATAATCAAAATAAACATCTACTATGTGCAATACTCTCAACAACTTATATAGTAAAGGACCATGCAATTGTGACTCATGTAGTAATCTCAGTTTACCGAAAATGAATAGAGTTCGGGAGAGGGGAAGCAGTGGCTTCCAGGGAACTTCAAAAGAGAAAACACCATGGTAACTGAGACGACGGACACAGTGCAAAGTATTAGTTGTGGCAAAGAGTTCAGGGAGATGAAAAAAGTCCTCCCTTTGGGCTTCTCTCAAGCCTAAGTCGCGCAGAAGATCATGAATAGCACAACTTTTGACTCGGCCATTAGATTTCCTCTTTTTGACAATAACGACATTTCGATTCACAAGATCTTCCAAACATTCTTCTGCATAGTTTTCCAAGGTCTTATGCTTTCCTGTAGTTAGAAATCCCTCAGCGATCCATAGTGTTACCAATAGCTGGACATGAATCGCAATCTCTGCTGGAAATGCACACATATAAATGAAACAAGCTTTCAAGTGATGTGGCAAGTTTCTGTAACTCAAAGCAAGTACATCTAAGCATTTCTTGTGCTCATCGGTACCAATTGAACAAAATGTTTTTGCAAAAGTCACCCAACAGCTCCTAGTCCTTTGCATCTTAGATAGCAGGCCAGCCGCCACAAGAACTGCTAGAGGTAGCCCTTTGCATTGTTCTGCAATCTTCTTTCCAATATCCTCTAAATCTGGATGGGCAGATTTTCTTCCGAACACCTTATGACATAGAAGCTCCCAGCTTCTCTCCAAATCCAAGAACTTTAAGCAGTACGGAGAGCTATCAGATTTAGCATGTAATGCCACTTTCATAAGTCGGGTAGTTAGCAAGATCCGGCTTCCATTCTTGTCATCAGGGAAACACCTTTTTATTTTATCCCAATCCTTTGTGGACCACACATCATCCAAGATGATGATATACCGATTAAACTTTAACTTCTTATACAACATTTCTGCCAATTGCTCTCTATTTTTCTCACGAATCTCATTGGTAAGCTCAACAATACCATCCAGTAGACCAAGCAAGAATCCTTTCACTTGACGGTCTTTCACTGTGACCCAAGCACGACTCCCGAAGTGATATTTAATGAGGGAGTCATCATAAACCATTCTAGCAAGGGTGCTTTTGCCAATGCCTCCCATACCCACAAGAGAGACAACCTCCAACTTAGACGACAAAGAGCATAGCCGGGTTTTTATCTCCAACACATCGTCGTCTAGGCCAACCACAAAGTCTTGTACTACTGGACCTTTTTCTGGTGAGCTTTCAAGCAAGTAACTCTCAGATTCATAAACATTGGCATGACAAGACATTTGCTCATAAATCTTCATCACTTCCAATTCAATCAATTTTATTTCTTCTATTATTTGGGACAAGCAGCCCTTGGTACTATACACCCTATCATAACACTCCACTAGGTCCAAGTCTTTCCAACTAAAGGAGGCCAATTCCTCAACATAATCTTGTGCTCTATAAGACACATCTCGAATCCGTCTCTCCATATCTTCTACCATTTCAAGATTATCGCGTTTATTTGCAGAGTCCACAAGAAATCTCTGGAAGATTCCAAGTTTTTCGGAAAGAAATTTACAATGTTCATCTTTATCAAGATTCAAAAAAGGGTTGGGACTAAAAATCTGATCAAGGGTCTGTAAACAAACAGTCACAGCAGCAAAGGCCATTCAAATAAGGGATTTTTGTCTTCCTAGACTATGTTCAAGTATCTCACAAGAAACATAAATAAGAAGATAAATCAAATTATTCCAAAGCGCAAGAACAATAAAGAGATCACAAAGAAGCTATCTTTGACATAACAAGAAGAGGAATCAAATGAATCCCAAGTGCAAGAACAATAGACAGACCACAAGGAGACAAGGAAGTTACCAATGTGTCAGTAAACTCTATTGAGTCAATGATTCCTCTTTACTCTACAAAATTGAAGCATATGGAAGAGGATAATGGACAATCAGAAAGACAAGATTCTGTCCACAAGTTTTCTTTTAGCAAAAGTGAAGTAGATAATGCATTAAAAGTAAAATAAAATAAAAATAAACAAGAAAGGATACAAGAGAAAAAGACCATTTTCAGTGAATATTCATATACTGTAAAAGTCCAAATAAAAGAGTTAATAGCGTATTTGGTTAAGCTTATTTTTCCCACAGTATTTTTCAATAAGTGTTTATTTGGAAAAAAAAATAAAGTGTTTGGCCAAGTTTTTGAAAGAAAATAAATATTTTAACAGAAGCAGTGTATCAACATGACTTCATATTTACCCTCAGCTATTCTGGTTTCTCATATTCTTTTTTTTTTTTTCCGTATGTCTAAATCTGTAGGTCATCCTAGCATACTTTCCTACGTCCTATTTGAGAAAACTTTTTAAAAGCTTAATCAAACACTAATTGCTTCTCAAAAGTGTTTTTTAAACTAATTGACCAAACACAAACTACTTTTCGCCAAAAGTATTTAGTGAAATAAGCTGATTTTAGAAGCTTGGCCAAACAGACTATTAATTTCATACTGTAAAGTGGTTGGATGGTGGTGCCAAGGTGCTTTTGAGATGATAGCGTACATGGTGGATTTTGTACGGAAGAAGAGATGTATATCAGTGTATATTCTCCTATATTTGTCTGATGTATGATATATGCGTGATATACAATATAATTGTCACATTTTTCAGTCCGATTTCACCTTTGAAATTTGACTCCAGCCCAGTCCAAGTCACCTCCAATCTTCCTTAATTTCTTATATAGCATCTCTCATAGATGGCCTTTAAACTTGTTCGATACTCTTCTGTTTTTTCTTTTTTTTCTTTTCATTATAACATATTGAATGGGTCAGCTTGAGCGCACCTCGATTAATTTCACGAGGCACTTGCTATCTCTTATCAACACAGGTACCGGATCTATCCACCAAAACTTGGACAGATGAGACGAAACCATCTACTGTTTTTTTTTTTTTGTCTGCATTGAGATTTGAACCATGAGGTCCACTTTATTAACAACTAGGCCACACCCTTGAGTACAACTTGTTCGATACTTTCATTTTGACACCTAAATGACCTTTTTCTATTAGACACTTTAACTTTAACAAATGTGTACCTATTAAACACAAAATGACAAGCAGTCCTAAAAATATTGGTGCGTATAACTCGCACCGATATTGTGTGGCAACGGAACCAATAAAGCGACGACATGTGTCATTTCAGCACAAAATAAATATAAGAAAATAAATGTTTGAGTAAAAGAAAAAAGAAAAACATTTAAACTATTTATTTATAATAAAAATAAAAGTTTGAGTAAAATAAAAAGGAAAAACAATTAAACTATGTTTAGTCCTTCCACCGACCTACTCATCCTTCCCCTTCAACCTTTCCTCTCTTCCCTCAACCATTGCCATCATCGTCTCTGTAAATTCTTTACCCCATAAAACTGAATCTAGCACAAATTTCTCTTCACACTAGATGACATAATCCATTCAATGGCTGAATTGTGAATAAAATAATTGTTGTTCTGTGCTATTTCATTAGTAATGTCAAACGGGCACAACACAATTTATAAAGGCACAATATATTAACAGGTCTCAAACTTGATCTCAACTGACAAGTATGTCCTCCAATTTTTGAAAGAGATTAATTCCGTGATTATTCTCATTGATGGAATTGGTAAATATACCATTGTTACAAAGTCCTATTAGGATACAAAATATACTAACCTAAATTAGAAGATTTACAAAATATTCTATGACTACATATTTACATTATTTATCACACCCCCGCAGTCGAAACGGGAGGTTGACGAACGCTGAGACTGTCCCAAAAATCCTCAAATAAGACCTGCGGCAGTCCTTTAGTGAAAATATCGGCGAGCTGATATCGGAACGGAACATGAAGGACACGTACGTGGCCGCGCGCAACCTTCTCACGAACAAAATGGATATCCATCTCAATGTGCTTGGTGCGCTGATGCTGGACTGGATTCCCTGACAAGTAAATAGCACTGACATTATCACAATAAACCAAAGTAGCCTTAGGGACTGGACAATGTAGCTCCAAGAGCAGGTTACGTATCCAGCATGATTCAGAGACAACATTAGCAACCCCCCTATATTCTGCTTCCGCACTGGAGCGGGAAAGAGTAGGTTGGCGTTTGGATGACCAAGATATCAAATTATCTCCAAAAAACACGCAATAACCCGACGTTGAACGTAGTGTGTCGAGACATCCCCCCCCCCCCCCCCCAATCAGCATCAGTATACGAAACCAAATCAGTAACTGAAGATGGATAGAGATGCAAACCATGATCAAGAGTACCCTGAATATACCGAATAATCTGTTTAAGAGCAAGCATATGCGTATCTCGTGGAGCATGCATATGAAGACAAATCTGCTGCACGACATAAGAAATATCCGGTCTGGTGAAGGTTAGATACTGAAGAGCACCTGCAAGACTCCGGAAATGAGTGGGATCTTCATAAAGATCACCAGAAGCGGCACTGACCTTCGGTTTAGTGTCAACCGGAGTGGAAGAAGGCTTACACGATGACATGCCTGCACGCTCAATAATCTCCGTAGCATAACTTCGTTGTGAAAGAAACATACCACCCTTGTGACGGGTCACCGTAATGCCAAGAAAATAATTCAAAGGACCTAGGTCCTTCATTGCAAATTCTGAGCCAAAAAGGTCCATAATCGAACAGCGGAGAGTATCTGAAGAAGCAGTAAGAATAATATCATCCACATATAGTAAAAGATAAGCCAAGTCGTGCCCTTTGCTGTAGATGAACAATGAGTTGTCGGACCTGCTATTAACAAAACCAATGGAATAAACAAAGTCAGCAAATCTTCTATACCAAGCTCTCGGTGCTTGTTTAAGCCCATATAAGGACTTGCGCAACAAGCACACATAATCGGAATGAGATGGGTCTCGAAAACCCATTGGCTGATGCATATATACTGTCTCCTTGAGCTCGCCGTGAAGAAATGCATTTTTGACATCCAACTGATGAATAGGCCAATGCTTAGAGAGAGCTAGACTTAAGACAGTGCGAATCGTAGCTGGCTTTACGACCGGACTGAAAGTCTCACCACAATCAATGCCAACCTGCTGTGTTTTGTCATCACCTACAAGACAGGCTTTATGCCTCTCAAAATCACCATTAGACTTTTCTTTATGAGTAAAAATCCACATAGACCGAATAACATTCACATTAGGTGGACGGGGTACCAACTCCCACGTCTTATTTTTAATAAGAGCATCATATTCATCATTTATGGCCAATTTCCAATTCGGGTCACGTAGCGCATCCAACGGATTACGAGGTATGGGGGACCTGGTAACTGCCGTATGTAGATTAAATGGGTGCTTGGGCTTAAAGATCCCGCGCTGACTACGAGTGACCATGTGCGTTTGGGTAGGAGGCTGCTGGATAGGAGGAGTATTGGTGGAGTTTTGTAGGCTATTGGCAAGCTGGCTGGGCATATGTGCAGGCTGGTCTAGCGTAGAGGAAGGGAGACGCTGCTGCCCAACCGAAGGTGGCGTGGGCAGCTGGCCCATAGCAGGCGGAAAACCACTGGGCAGCGGGGGAGGGGGACACGGCTGTGGTGGAGAGGGGCTGGTGGCGAGATGACGGATCAAGTAAGGGGAAAAACCATCATCAAGGAAGTCATACGAGGTGGGAGTGGAAGTGTGGGTTTTAGAAAACGAAAATTGAGTCTTATCAAACAACACGTGACGACGAATAATGATTTTATTTGAGGATAAATCAAAGCATTTGTAGCCACGATGGCTTGGTGGATATCCCAAAAAGACACATGGAGTTGACCGAGGTTGCAACTTGTGAATAGTAGTAGATGGAAAAAGGGGATAACATAAACACCCAAAGACCCGGAGATGAGAATAAGATGGTTTCCGTTGATAAAGAACTTCTAAAGGGGATTTGTGACCCAACAACTTGCTTGGTAGAATATTAAGGAGATAAGTTGTCATTTGCAATGCATGATGCCAAAAAGATGGAGGAATGGAGGCATGAGCAAGAAGAGTGCGGATGATATTATTTATTGAGCGGATTTTTCTTTCGGCTTTCCCATTTTGAGAGGATGTATGAGGACAGGAAAGACGGAAAGACATCCCATTGGACGCACAAAATTTTCCGAATTGACCATTATCATATTCCTTCCCATTATCGCATTGGACATTTTTGATAGGACGTTCAAATTGAGTAAGGATATGGGACTTAAAATCTATGAATTTTGAGTAAACATCAGATTTTCTAGCCAAAGGGAAAGTCCACAAAAAAATAGTAAAATCATCCAAGAACAAAACATAATAACGATGCCCCATAGAGCTCAAAATGGGAGAAGTCCACAAATCACTATGAATAATGTCAAACGGAAATAAAGTCTCGGAAATAGAACTAGCAAAAGGCAACTTAACATGTTTACCAAGAACGCAAGAATGACAAATACTAGATGAACTAGAACTATTACATTCAATGCTTTTATTGTGCCTAAGAAAATCCAAAATAGAAGCTCCCGGGTGGCCCAAACGATCATGCCAACGTGTAGAAGACAAGGCAGCAAAAGTTGATGGTGAATGGATGGGGTGTTTGAAGGTGGACAATGGATAAAGAGCACCCCTACTATTACATCTCATGAGAGCCATCCCCGTCCGGAAATCCTTCACAGAAAACCCATAAGGATCAAATTCAACACTTACAGAGTTATCAGTAGTAAATTTACGAACCGATATTAAATTCTTTATGAGTTTTGGAGAAAGAAGGACATTATTTAATAATAATGGAGGGTTCGGGGGAGGCAATTTAGCACGTCCACAACCTCGAATTGGAATTGACTTACCATCACCAACAACAATGTCAGTATTATGATCGCTCAAATTAAAATAAGACGAGAGAGTACCTTTTGTGGATGTCATATGGGATGTGGCGCCAGTATCCATATACCAATTTGGATCGGGTTGGCTCAACGTCATCGTGTGCATGGCCGATTCAATATCAGTCGGAGTCCACGGTGTCGTTGGGCCTGCTGTGGTCGCGAGCCCAATATTCCAGGTTGGGCCATCGACCTGCCACCAGAAAACAGTGGCTGCGGCTGCCACTGCTGCTGTGGCCGAGCCCACTGCTGGGTGGGATACGGGCAAGGGGTGTTATATCCCATTTTAATCGGGTTGAAGCGGAGTACAACATTTTGGTGATTCCTATTTATTTTGTTTTAAGGAGTCGCCACCTAATTAATTTATCGGTGAATTAGGACACCTAGATGTTAACTAAGGTAAAGTTAAAACTAAACCTCCGTTAATAGTCTGCTTAACCAATGTGATTCTAAGTAAGGGCTCTATATTATCCTAAAGGGAAGGGGTTAGGCATCCTTTAGAATCCGCTAACTACGGTTATCCGACCAACTTAGGTTAATTATTTAAGACTAAATTTAGTGTTTAAATTCCAGAAAATAGCTTACGACTATTGCTAAAGTTTTAAAGGGAAATAATATTATTTAGGGTAAGATTTACAGCAAATATTATCATTTGTATAAAAGAAGAACTTTTAAAGGGTATTTTAAAATACGACTTATAGAGGTTGTTAAGATTTTGAAGAAAGAACATAATAATGCTATTTAAGTAGAACTTGTAGAATAATTTGCACAAAAGAGGTTTCAAATGCTATTTTTAAAACAAACTGTAAATAGTGCTATAATAATGTTACTTTTGAAATGAGACTTTCAAAATATAATGATTTGTATTATATGTAGAAGTTTTGAGAAGAGGCTTAGCCAATTTAGACTTGGAATGAAATATCATAAAGAAAAGTCTAAAATTGTTTTATAAATAGCATGCAGAAGATGATAGAGTTTTCTTTCCCTCTTTTTTTTTTCTTTTCTACTAATTTATTTATTTACATTTTTTATCTTAAGATATGTATAATTTAATGAATCTAAGAATATTTATAAAAAATGTACTTGAGTTTATTTTTTGCATATTAGTGATGTTTTGGAAATTAAGATAATAAAATATGATTCCTTTAACTCAAAAATATGAATTTATGCCATCAATTATTCTAGAAGCAAATATTATAGATGCTATAAATAATTTTAATGTGGAAAGAAGAAAATGAAACTTATGGGATTAATTATTGGTTTTATTTAAACTAACTACTCATTACTAAAACTAAACCTACTAATCATTAGGATTTATATAACTAATAAAATAAAAATAAACAAAGAGTTAATCGCACAATACAAATTAAATGCACAAAAATATATAAAGGAGGAGATAATTTGAAATGAGCTCAGCCCATTTTTTAAAAAAGGGCTGCTGTCGAATGGGTCTGGCCCATCTGGGCCACTGCTGCAATCTTTTCTGCCTCTGGGCTTTGGCCCAGAAACTTTTAATACAGCCTCAAATGGACTGCAGCTCTGTTTTTGCTATATAGGCCTCGGCCCAGAATTCTTATTTGCTGCGGATGGATTGAATGAGGGATGACTCGAGAAGATTATCTCGTTGGGTTTTAACCCGACACCCAATGCGGAGGGAGACTAGTCCTTTGGACTCGTGCGCGACAGTCATGCACAAAACAGAAGAAAAGGAATTAGTATCTAATCGAGTAATGAGGTCAAACATACAAAATGGAACTCAAAGTAGATCAGCAGGTGTGTATATGCTATGTATATCTAAACATGAAATGGAGACAAAGAGAAAAGAAAAGGGCTTAACAACTAGATAAATAAGCACACTATAAAAAAAAACTCGAACATGTTTCAAATGTATTTCTATACTTAGTGGACTGATCAGTTAAGAGATAAAGTGGAACAAGCCCGAACGCAACAGCAACAGCAAGCCAACAATATTGCCTGCTCAAACAAACACCTATGTAAACTAAACAGCTATGACCAATACTAATGTATTACAGGCCAGCACATATTTAAAACAAGTTCACTAGCACATCCTTGGCAAATTAGGGTCATTTAAGATTAAGCTTTCATCTAGATATATCTTCAGATTAGCATAAGAAAACAAATAAGGAATGTTTATTAAGGGATCAAGACTCATCATTCAATCTAAACAAACTCAGAACAGTTTCTATGTCAAACCAAATGAAGACTCTTGGAAGTAGCACAATTCCTTACAATATCGAATTAAGTGTATATGGAAAAGTGTAAGGGCACATAAACATAAGGTAAACCAGCTTCAAGACATAGCATAATACAATAGAGAAGATCAACAGCTATGGCATTTTGCAGAGATCATGTGGAGTTATTCATACAAGACCTTCAAACAGGCTTAGGTAGCTTATGCACAGCCCAAGTAAGTGTTCTCGCCATTCTTTCCAAGCAAACAATATTCTTTTTGAAAAACCTTTCCTCTTTCCAGTTTTAAGCAAAGACTACAATCCTTCCAATTACCATATATCATCTAACCTAATCAATTCTAACAGGACAGTATATGGATCATAACTAAGCAGGTCGAAAAAAAAGTAGATTTAAACTGGATTCCATAAACTTTTAGCATATTAAACTAAATTACCCAGTTTAGGACAAACAACTTTTAAAGTTGAACAGGTAAAAAAAAGAAACTTACACCAAACATATAATGAACTAAATTAGAATGACTGAAGCAAAGTCTTTAGGGATATTTAATCTCAGGTTAAGGATAAGAGATTTTATTTCATAAGAGAGGGTAATTCATGACCAATTAGTAAGAAGATGTGATTTCAAATTAGGAGTACAAACACACCTTGTAGGAGATCTATTCATATTCATCTAAACCAACCCTTAAACCACCTTATCTCTTTTAAACAATGCCTAGGATTAGATTTCACTGCATGGTCAGGCTCAATATTGTAACTAACAACTAACTAATTGGGCCTTTTTCAAGGTGGAAATAAAATCAGCAACCATATGTCTTAACCGTAAGTCATCATTCTTATCATAATACCAAACTGGATATGCTTTTCTCTATGTCACAATCTCAGCCTTCCATACTACTATATCATTACTGAATTACATTACACACCCTTATAGAGGTATTCTTCATTAACATAATCAGGAGCCAACAGAAATCAGTCGCAGATTTAACTACTAATCATGCCTAATCTAACATCAATACTTAAACAAGATCGAATACCACACCAAGCTAATCATCCATATTTACACGGAAATATACAACTGAAAACATCTAACATGATTGACTCACACATAAGTATCCAAACATCATTTCAGACGAATAGAAACTATGAATTTTACCTCAACAACAGGTTTAATATACTAACGATCAAACTAATTCCACTCTCATGCTACATCGAACAAATAGATAACGAGTGAATAGAGTTGAACAAGAATGATGGTCTAACAACAAACTATCATGCCAAACTGAAATGGACTTACATTAACATACAAACATAAAAGGGATTGTTTACCTTCCTCGAGTGCAGCGAACTGAGTTTTAAATCTCCGATCTACACTCGATTACTATGAAATCTAAGCTTGAATCCACTCAGACCCGCAACGGTAACAAGGGCCAAAAATAAAAAGATGATTTGGTATTTCAACTGAACCTCGAGAAATGTTTTTAGAGCAAAAAAGAAGGTTGTTCTTCTCCTTTAAGGAAACTGGAAACTTTAATTCTTTGGGGGATTTCGTGACCAGAAAGAGAAAACGAAACTCCAGGTTCTTTTGGGTTTTCGACTTCAATCTCTAAAAGGTTTCTGCGGCTAAAACAACTTGTAATCAGCGTTCCCCTCTCCAAAAAATCCCCTCTAATAGATGATGAAAACGAATATTTATAGGTTGATTTCGAGTTTGGGCTAGGGTTTTCTTTTTTGTGAAGAAGAGGGAAAAGGAACGTGGGGATGGCAGAGGCGTGGGGAACAAAGGAAGGTGGAAGTGGCAGAAGCAGCAGAAGGGAATGGGGGGTGTCAGAGAGGAGCGTGGGAGAGAGAATGGAGAAGAGAGGAAAGGGCAGCGGCGGGTGGAATGGACAATGAAGGAAACCCTAGGGTTTCCTTCGTTAAATGAAAGGGGCGGGTCGGGTCTGAAATTTGTGGGCTGGTTTGGCTAAAATATGGGCTGGGCAAAATTAAAAGAATGGGCTGGTCCGAAAATGTTGGTTAATTATTTGGGCTGGGGTGAATTAAATTGGGCTGGTAAATTAAAATGATGTCGGGTGAATTAAAATGTGGACTGGTTTTGTGCATTGGTCCGAAAATAGTATGAGTTGATTGGGATACTACATTTAAATAAAAGACCTATTTAAATAACTTGTGTTAAAATATTACTTAATATAAAATATGCAATTATTAGTGCTCAGATAAAAAATGGCGTTATAATAGCCGTGCAATAATATTTCGAAAATCCACATTAAATAAACACTATTATCTAATTATGCAAAGATAAATGCGATGTGTGTGCGTAAGCTGGCAAAAATGCCGAAATGATAAAAATTATGAATTATAATAATAATTATTATTATTATAATAACAATAATAATAATAACAGTAATAGTAATAATAACAATAATAATAAATGATGATGATGATGGCTAGTAACTGGAATAGAATAATGAAACGCCGATATTGATAAAAGGCTAATAATTATAGTAAAAATATAAATATATATGTTTTTTAATTTTTTCCAAAAAATATTAGAAGCGTAAATAGGTATTTCGGAGGAGAGGCGGGACAAAATTGGGTGTCAACAACTTGTCCCTCTTTGCCCGGTAATGATGAAAAGAGTTGTCGGGCAAAGACGTTGACTCAATAGCCTATTTTGTCCCGGCTAAAGGAAACTTGAGAGGATTATGACCGAACTCCGGCCTCTGAGTTGCCTACATATCTCGGGTTGCACGAGAATCAGGTCGAGTGTAGTTCTGGGATAAGTATGACACCTGAACCCCGATTGGCGCGAATCTTGCAAAATACTGTCCCAGTGTTGAATTATGATGACATAGGGTATTATGATAGAAACTTGAGAATTCTGAAAATTGAATTGCTGGAATGCAAGAGAATACTTGTGACTAGAGACGAGTGTTCGAGGTAGATCTTTGACCCGTGTCGGGAAGTCTGATTATCCTTCCCGACAAATTGCCCCAGTTCGCTGCCGAAGAAATAGTTTCACGATTTGATGTGTGATGCCAACTTTGATATTGTTCAAAGCCACCAGCTAAAAACAATTGTTAGCAATAAAGAAATATATGTGTAAATAAGACAGGGTTGGAGAAGTTTACACTTGTAACCCCTGTTTCGAAAGTTGAAATCCACAATATACTTTGGAGATGAATTAAATTTATGGTTTCCACTTGAAGAGGAATTAAGTCGACATTGATATCCACCTTGACGAGAGCTAAATCCACATCCGCTTTATTTTACGGAAATATAAATCTGTATCCACTTTCACTGTACATAATATAAATCAACATCCACTTCCGAATTGGAATTTGGAATACCCGCATTATAAGGTGGGTACCTGGACTGAAATTTGAAATACCTGCATTATAAGGTGGGTGCCTGAATTGAAATTTGAAATACCTGCATTATAAGATGGGTGCCTGAATTGAAATTTGAAATACCCGCATTATAAGGTGGGTGCCCGAATTGAAATTTGAAATACCTGCATTATAAGGTGGGTTCCCGAATTGAAATTTGAAATACCCGCATTATAAGGTGGGTGCCTGAATTGAAATTTGAAATACCCGCATTATAAGGTGGGTGCCTGAATTGAAATTTGAAATACCCGCATTATAAGGTGGGTGCTTGAATTGAGATTTGAAATACCCGCATGATAAGGTGGGTGCCTAAACTGAAATTAAAATACCCGCATTATAAGGTGGGTGCCTGAATTGAAATTTGAAATACCCGCATTATAAGGTGAGCGCCTGGATTGAAATTTGAAATACCCGCATTATAAGGTGGGTGCCTGGACTGAAATTTAAAATACCCGCATTATAAGGTGGGTGCCTGAATTGAAATTAAATCTGCGTCCGTATTATATGGTGCAAAAAATAAATCCACTTCTACTTCCACGTCCGTATTATACGGTACAAAAAATAAATCCACTTCTACTTCCACGTCCGTATTATACGGTGCGAAAAATAAATCCACTTCTACTTCCACGTCTGTATTATACGGTGCAAAAAATAAGTCCATCTCCACTTCCACGTCCGTATTATACGGTACAAAAAATAAATCCACTTCTACGTCTGTATTATACGGTACCAAAATAAATTCATATCCACAAATAAATCCACATTCACTTCCACAATGTAAAAATAAATCCACATCCGCTTTCCAACGGTGCAAGAGCATAGATCCACCTCCATCTCCACAAACTTTAAAAACAAATCCACTTCCCCGTCCACAATGTTCATATGAATCTGCATTCCTTTCCACAATATAAATCTACTTATACTTCCACGTCCGCAATATAAATTCACGTCCACTTTAAAAATAGTACTGTAGGAAGGTATTCATGTTTATATCCACATCCTAATCCATGTCCCGTTTGTGACGGAAGTTGAATCTGTAATTATCCCCACAATTTAATATACGACGCAAGAGTTTGATCTTGTTATCTTAAAATACCATATTCATGAACTTGTCAGCGACTTGAAATAAATAAACATGTATAAAGTGATGACAGAATTGAGGAATTCTAACCAATAACAGGTGATCAAGGTCAGTATCCACTTTGGAGAAGGTTAAATCCACGATTATGTGTACTTGATCCATCGAGAAATGCCACGAGTTAAAAAAATTGTTAGTGATAAGAATATGTAAATAGCTGGGTTTGAAAGAATTATGCTCAGAGCCCTTGGTTGAGAAGATGAATTTGTGTCCACTGCTGCGATCAAATTTTCATGACGAGTGGAACAACATCCACCGTTTAGCGCAAGCTACCTTTGCATCCACATTGAAGAATATTTGCTTTTTTGAAGAAAGCTAACTCTTTGATCATGTCCATAATTAAAATTTTAAGAAGAGTCAGATATGCAACATTCATGTCAATTGAACCTGTCTCATCAAAGAAAAATAGTGAGTTTAAAAGAAAATTGGTTGACTTGTGTATGTCGGGGAACTTGGCCCTTGGATTGATTTTTTTCCTCGGTCACGTTCATCGTTCTTCGATGCCCCATTCCATATTTTGCCTTGCCGGGGAGTTTCAGTTATAAAAGTGTATTTTGCAAAATAAGAGTAACGAGATTTGGATGACTTCGAAGGGAAATACTTAATGGTTTTAAAATGATTGTGAAGACTCGATTTTGAATTTATCCACATTTTCGGAAATATATGGGTGGAAAAATCGTTAACGTTTAAGACCACTTTTGTGCTACTTCAAGAATTTTTCCCAGTTTCCAGTCCTGGAGACACTTGGTTCTAAACGATTGAAAAATGAGAACTTGTAATGAAAGTTTTTGAAAGTGATTTGACCGATTTCGAAAATTTGTCCCAGTTTCAAGATACTAAACACATGAATTTAAACAGTGGAAGACCAAAATCTTATATAAAAATCTTTATGTATCTTATAGGAACTAAAATGGTTTGGACAAACCGAAGATATTGAAAATTTTAAAAATAGAAGGGTCGAACCCGCCTCGGGTTGCCTACGTATCCCCAAAGGAATCAGGCCAGACGTAGTTCGTGATTAAAATAAAAACTTTTGAAGTTTTTTTTTTATTTAAAAGGAGGGCCGAACCCGATGTGGGTTGCCTACGTATCCAAAAGGAAATCAGGCCACACGTAGTTCCAACCACAAAACAAAGACACTGAAATATTTGAAAAGAGTGGCCGAACCCGATATGGGCTGCCTACGTATCCAACAGGAAGTCAGGCCAAACGTAGTTCGTTACAAAACAAATGACAAAGTCTTAATTTAGAAAGGCCGTAAAAAAACATAGAGGCAACATGATAAAAGGAACTAAATGTTCTAGCTGATGCCTCCGGCCTATTACAAAAGGAAATTTAACTTAAAATACTGAAACTCCCAGTGGACCAGGGCTAAGATAGAAATCCAATTTTGCAACTCAGGTCCTGGCTCAGCAGCCTATAAGGTCAGTATTTCAGCAAAGTCTTTGACTACCACAGCATGATCATTTTCATCTTCCACGAACAGGTTCTTGATCCCCTCCACAATATCATCATAGGCAACTTCAACGGTCAGATCTGAAGTTTTGAAGCTGGCAGGTTTTGAGAAAGTTTGATCAATGATAGGAATGGGTTTTGGCAGTGGAATCTTCTTCCCTTTATTCTTTCGTGCTTTCTTCATTTCTTCCTCAGTTGGTTCATAGCCCAGACCAAATGTAAACTGTTGTGCAGGGAGAACGACTGGCTCAACCCACCCATTTAATGTCTTCCCTAGCCCAAATCCAGGTTGGTACCCATTTTTCAGCATTTCCTTTGCAACCATAATTGCGGCGCATGACCTTTTAAATTCTTGAGTTTGACACACTTCACCCACTTTAGTGACATTCACAACCTCCCAAGCATGGTAAGTTGCTCCATCGAACCCTCCTTCTGCCTCAATGAATGGGATGGATTGCTCTCGATAGAAAGACGTGTCCCCTTCTCCATGTATACATATTTGTTGTTGATCCCACTCGAATTTGACAGTTTGGTGCAAAGTAGATGGTACAGCTCCAGCCAGATGGATCCACGGTCTTCCTAACAGCATGTTGTATGTCATGGAAATATCAAGTACTTGAAAATCCATAATGAACTCAACAGGCCCAATCAACACTTTCAACTCTATTTCTCCAATAGGACGCCTTTGAGCCCCATCAAATGCTCGAATATTCACATCACTTGTCTTGAGCTCGCTAACATTATATCCAATCTTCTTCAGACTTGTTAGTGGACAAATGTTAAGTCCAGAACCCCCATCGATCAACACTTTAGCCACAAACATGTTACGACACTTGACAGTTATATGGAGCGCTTTGTTATGGTTGCATCCTTCTGGCGGCAGTTCTTCATTATCGAAACTGATTCGATGACTGTCCAGCACGCGCTCGATTATCCCAGCTAACGGCTCACTAGTTGTTTCGCTTGGAACATGTGCTTCATTCAAAATCTTCAGGAGTGCATTTCTGTGCACATCCGAACTCAAAAGCAAAGAGAGAATAGGAATCTAGGCATTGGTCTTTTTCAACTGATCCACAACTGAGTACTCACTAGCCTTAATCTTCCTCAAAAATTCTTCTGCTTCTGCTTCTGTCACGATCCTTTTGGGAGGTACATTGGTTTCCTTAGCTTTCCCCAATCTAGCTAGCTCTTCTGGAGTATAGCATCTTCCAGACCTTGTCATTCCTGATGTCTTAATCTCCATCACAGCTTGTTGATAATTCCACGGTACGGCTTTGGTATCGAGCACTGGTAACTGATTTGGTGCTTGACCTACTTCCACAAGCGTCGACAAAGCTCCTAATATCTCGATAGGTACGCAACCCCTTATCACTACAGCTGGAGAAGCAACGGCTACAAGACCATGATCTTCCACGCTATCCACAGGCACAATGAATTCGGCCTGATCGACATCATTTTCATCTATTCCAATCATATTTATCGTGGCCCCATCATGGGTCGGGAGTGGATTGTTAACCACATTTGGTGCCGGTTGTTTGACCATGATCTGTTTTGCTTCAATAAGATCTTCAACCTTATGTTTCAATGCGTAACAACGATCAGTGGAGTGGCCTTTTACCCCCGAATGATATGCACATGTTTTAGTGGGATCAAAACTTCTAGGTAGTGGATCCGGAATTCTACCTTCCACAGGATATACTAAGCCTGAAGCTTGCAGTCTTTCAAAAACAACGCTCAATGTCTCTCCCAATGGTGTAAAATTCCGAAACGGTTTATTTGTGCGAGGTGCGGATGCATTGTTTGGATGATGAGATTGTGATGGTGGAGCTGGGTATGTTGGTGGTCGTGGAGCTCGATATGTTGGTTGTGTGTTGTAAACGGGGTAGGAAATTTGTGGTGATTGAGGTTGGTAAGATGACAAAGCTTGGTTGTATGGATGTGGAGAATATTGGAAATATTGTGAGTGGTGAGCGTTAGAATGGTATCGCGGGCGTTGTTGATGGTGGTATGATGTGTTTCCCAAAGCCATTACCGATGCTGCTTCTTTTTCTTTTTTCTATCCGTTTCCGAGAGTACCAGTTTGTATGGCCTTACTAGTAGACTGTAAAGCCGCAAGACTTATTATTCTCCCTGTCTTAATGCCATCTTCGATCATGTCTCCAGCTTTGATCACTTCTGCAAAAGTTTTTCCGCCCATTGTCACCAAACGTTCATAGTACTCTGGTTCTAGTGCCTGAATGAAGAAAGTAACCATTTTTGTTTCCTCCATGGGCGGGTGCACCCTAGATGCTTCTTCCCTCCACCGTATGGCATATTCTCGGAATGATTCGGTTAACTTCTTCTTTAACTTTGTAATTGAGATTCTGTCAGGAGCGATCTCAACATGAAACTTGTAATGATCCACAAAAGCATTTGCCAAGTCATCCCAAGTACGCCATTTGGTTGTATCTTGTTTGGAATACCATTCCAAAGATTTTCCACTCAAACTCTGATTAAATAGTTTGACTCTTATCCCTTCGTTCTTCCCCACATCAATCAACTTTTCGCCATAGACCTTCAAATGGAATAAAGGGTTTCCCGACCCGTCAAACTTCTCAAATTTTGGAATCTTGTAACCTGGTGGCAATTCTACTTCCGGAAATGCACATAATTCCTCATACCTCACGCTTTGGTTACTACCAAGTCCACGCAAACTCCTCATGGCATCTTCCAAACTTTTGAGCTTTCTATTTATCATTTCATCATTAACTGCCCTTGCCTCATTCTCGACTTCGACATAATGATCAACATCTGTGCGACATTGTCCTTGGGTTTGTGTCATGGGTGGAGCTATGGTATAAGTATATACTGGCGGAACTTGATGCGCATTGGTAACATCATGTGTCGGCGGTATGAACTGAGCCTTTGAAGAGGCGGTTGTAAACAAAAGAGGAGCATTTTGAGTAACTAGGTGGGCAATGGGTTCGGAATGAGCTGGTTGAGAAGTGGTAGAATAGTTTGCTTGGTTAAGTTCATCCAAATTTGGGAATGGAGGTGGCATAGGCAAAGTCTGAAGAACCCCATGAGATGGAGTCATATGTGGCGGAGTTTGAGAAAATGACCGATTTTGAAGTACCATGTGACTTAATTCAACAACTCGTCGCTCCAGACGAGCAATGATCTCCAAATGTGTTTCTGGTTCATTAGAGGATGTGGGATCACTTGTGATCAGTAAACTAAGAGATGGCTCAGGTGAAGTGGTTGCATTGATCAAACTTTGCTCCATTTTAGAATGAGTCTTTTTAGTTAACCAGGTGATTAGTGATGAGTCAGAATCTGATTTCTTGGCTCTAGACCGTGTGAAATATGGATGCTCCGCCAGTTCCCCTTTAGCACAAGTCAACCTTCTTCGTTTTAAAAATAAGTTTGAAAGAAAAAAGATAAAATAAGAAAGAAAAAGAAAAACGAGTCAGTATACGGTAAGGACATGTTATTGCACATAAACACATTATTGCACATAATACATCGCGTTCTATAATGCAAGGGACCTCTTTATGCCAAAGGTAGGCCTAACGAATATTTGAAGGGCAAACATGTCTTTTATGTATCATTCCACAACTCTTCTAAAACTAAAAAAAAAAATTATTACATGCCAGCTTAATAATACAATACAATTCAAAGTTAATCTAAGATATCTAATATTCCATCTCCACTAATTTCTATTAGTTGTCTTCAACCCTCCGGTATTAATTGAATGCTCCACGACAACCTGCAACAAAATGTCAGTTTTTTCCTGAAATATTTATCTATAGAGTCCTTGGTCCACATATTCCACATATTTGTCCTCCAAATAATGCACATAAATAGTGAGAAGTGTCACTTAGAGTCATAGACTCATTTGGACGTTTGGTAAGGTTGACTAATGAACTTAATACACCAAGGGTATTAAGCCTCCTAGGTTTAAAATGATGCATGTCCTTACAAGGTTTTGGTTTTCGCTCTACCTAGGTAGACTAAGAGTGGTTTTCTTATGACACAAGGCTCCCCCAAGCGGACAACTTGGGAGTGGAAAGTCCGTGGCCGTCGACTGCACCGCCGATCGACTAAATCCACAAGACCAATCCAACTAAAGGGGTAATTTAGTAGTGCACGGGCGCAAACTGCGAAGCCGTTTTAAGTGTGTGAATATGTGTGAGTTTTCCAGGAGTGGAAGAAATATGAGCGGAATGCCAATTTAAGGAAAGCAATAATAGACATATTACATAGAAAGTGCACATAAGGAATGGAACAACAAAAAATGCTTAAAAGCATATAAAGCAACAATATAGGCAAAATAAAGCAAAACAAACAAAACATCCCACAAATTATTTATTAACCTAAGTTGTTATGGTTAGAGCCTAAGGTCCCCAGCGGAGTCGCCAAGCTGTCATACCCCATTTTAACCGGGTTGATTTAGGAGTATAACGTATTGGTGATTCCTATTTGTTTTATTTAAGGAGTCGCCACCTAATTAATTTAACGGTGAATTAGGACACCTAAATGTTAACTAAGGCAAAGTTAAAACTAAACCTCAATTAATAGTCTGCTTAACCAATGTGATTCTAAGTAAGGGCTCTATATTATCCTAATGGGAAGGGGTTAGGCATCCTTTAGAATCCGTTAACTTACGGTTATCCGACCAAACTTAGGTTAATTAATTTAGAGTAAGCGCAAATATAATATTAAGAGAATAATTTGTAAATTATTGCTAAGGTCTTAAAAGAAAACAAAAGTAATAATGCTATTTAAAATAATACTTATAGATATTACTAAGGCTTTAAGTGAGAAATATTAGCTAGAATAAGACTGATAGAAAATATGATAATTTATATAGAAAGGAAATTTCAAATGCCATTTTAGCAAAAGAAGGTTTGAAATGCTAAATAACACTTAAAGATATGTTGATATGATTTTAAATACTAATACTATTTCAAAATAAAAAAACTTGTAAAAGATAATTTGCATATGAGTAATAGTTTTAATAGAAGACTTCGCAAATTTGAACTTTGAATAAGATAGTGTGATATGAATATGACTATGTAGAAAAATCTAGACTATTTTTTAAATGGAAAGCAAAAGGAAATGAGTTTTCTTTCTCTTTTAATTATCTTTTATTGACTATGTTTAATTAAATGCATGATTGATTCGAACTTGAAGAGTTATTTATGAATATACTTGAGTTTATATTTACGTATTAGTGACGTTTGGAAACGTTTATGATGAAAGTATGATTCCTTTCACTTAAAATATATAGTCATGCCATTTTGCAAATCAATCATTCTCAAATGAAAAAATATTAGACATTTAGCATGAAAAAGAAGAGAAATAAACTAATGGGATGAATTGTTAGTCTTTCTTAAACTAAATTACCCATTACAAAACTAAGCCCACTAATACACTAAAGTTCAGCTAATTTAAGAAAATAGAGCGGGATAAAGGATTAGTTGCATAACACAAGTTAAATGCACAAAATAAAATAAAAGAGGTAAAAAAAATATCGAATGGGCCAGCCCATTTGGGAACTGCTGGACCTATTTGCTGTTGGGCCTCAGCCCAGAAATTTCATCTACATTGCTGCGGGCTGCTGCTGTTATCTACATGGGCCAAGGCCCAAATATTTTGTTTTTCTTTGCTGCGAATAGGCCTGATGGGAAAATGACTCAAGAACAATGCGTTGGGCCTTTAGCCCAACACCGAATGCAGGAGGGATGAGTCCCTTGGACACGTATGCGGTGGTCATGCATGAAACAAAAGGAAAATGATTAGTACACGATCAATTAATAAGACCAAACATGTAAAAATATAAACTCCAAATAAATCAACAGATTATATATAAAGTGTGTATATTCAATGTATACATATTCGTAAGGAACATAGAAGTAATTTGTCCACTACTTAATGACCTTTAACTAATCAGTGAACTGCTTATAGTTAAATATATTGACGTTTTCTAAGCTTAACAATAAGAAAAGAGGTTAAACAAGTGCAGCAGTCCAATAATGTATCCAAGTGACAAAGAAATGAATAAGGTAAGCCTAAAATAAATGGAGCAGTTTCAGTTTGGTCACGGGCAGAGATGGCTTAAAACAATATGAAGCAAGAATAGGTAAGATGTGGTCAAAAGAAATCCGGTTTCACATCTGAAGACAGTATAATGCAAACAGTGCAGGATCACCATTTTGGTTTATGACAAACATTTCATTCACAACTATAAAGAAAGCGTAAATTGACGTAACTCATGAACACATTTTAGGCTAATGTGACACTTAGACATGGGAATGCAAAAGCAAGCATAAGGCGATGACAAACATGGTAAATGGAGGTGTCTAGTATACTTTTCAGTAAGCAGAAACAGTATCCAGGAATGCCAAAAAGCAGCATCCAACAAGCCCAAAAACAAAAAAAAAACTGGAAGTTTACTATCAAATGAAATTAACTTAAATCTAAAGAGTCATCTGCCATCAGAAATAAGTTGACACGGATTTCAGAGATCAGATCCAACTTAATACCAATGTGATGCATAAACTAGTAATCCAAAATTCACATAAAGGCCAAACACAAACTCGGAATTTTAGTTAAACTCAGTAACACCAATCTTTTCCTTATTTCAAATATGCATCATGCTTATCCCAGCAAACACACACTAACAGATTCAAACTAATGCAGAACCCCCTCCTCGGAATGGTACCCCTATCTTTTAGACTCAAAATAGAGAAACAAACATAAGGCAAACCATCTTAAAACATGCTTCATATATATGTCAAACATAGTTTAGTCAAGGAAAGAAATTTATAGTTTTGCAGGCGTATACTATAAAGCCTTTCCTAAGACCTTAATTCTAGAACATCACTCTTTATCTCTTTACGAATCAAATTTCAAACTCCCTGACCCCTCTCACATTTAGGATGCATAGCACTGGTTTATTTTAACATCTACCATGTCATGCTAGCTAACTTATCATGAAATATTAACAGTACACACTTTGAGTTTTGATTTCTCCAAACCTGAACCTTCATTCAACCAACCAAAAATGCAACCAACAAATTATACAAACAGCCTCCGACAGCTTTTACCACAAAAAACAGTCCATGGACACAACTGGTGTAGCTAAATCAAGTTCATCATCATTTTGAACAAAAACAAACAATCATGCAATATGTGTAGGGCATTTGTCTCTTTTTTTAGAAAACAATCACAGATAATGCAAAAATGTGCTAATAGATAGTAATCATTTTAGACTAGATCATCTCACATAATCGACCATATGATAAAGCTGCCGATTGATTAGAAGACCATAACCAAAAGATTACATAAATATCCGAGGGTCATTACAATTAGCACACATTTTTACTATTGTTTTAGATCACAAAATGCATAATCAACTATATTAATACATCACAAAAACTATCATGGTACTCCTACCAATATTAAGGTGAGCAAACATATGCTAACACATATTCATTATAATCAGACAAATTCTAAAGCATACCTAAAACACATACTTGCAATTGCATGAGGCTAAGCAGACATAAACGTATGATAATATTTATTAACTATGATTAGACTAATCTAACTAATACCAAACTAAACACATGATAACACATACTCGCTGACTAATACTAAACCAGAACACACCAATACATACCGACACAGAAAATTACTCGTACAAACAGAGAATTAAAGAAAGTTGCTAAAAGAAATAAACAGAAAAGGGGAATTACAGACCTTCTTCGGGTGCGGCGAAGTGAGGCGAGGGTTTCGATACCTACCTCGAACGCTTCAAATCTACTTAGAAACACTACAAATTCTGAATTTGCATATCCTCGAATACAAACAGATGCCAAAGGCCAAAACACAGAACACAAAAATGGTATGGCTTTCAACTCGATGTCAAACAATACTGCTAAAAGAACTAATATTTTCTATGGGGGATTGCTGCGATTTTTCGAATTTGAAACCTAATTTCTAGGGGATTTCTGCGGTTAAAACAAGTTGTTCTTGGGGAATTTCCGGGATCAAAAGTAAAACCAGTTCTTGGGGTTTCACCAATCAAGAAGAAAAACCGGTTCTAGGGGAATTTCATGAATCGAAAGACCTCGTTCTTGGGGGGGTTCTCACCGATCTGAAAAATCCTCCCCCAAACCATTCGAAACGCCCTTCTTTTATAGGGCTTTGTTTTTTGCGTTGTGTTGAATGAAAAGAGAGACGCGTGGGGAACAAGGGTAGTGGAAACGTGGGAGTTGGCAGTGCGTGGGGTGGGCGACACGGTGAAGTGGGGCGGCAGTGACAGAGGAGTGGCAGAGGGGTGCGGGATAAGATGGGCGAAAAGGGGAACGATGAGGGAGTGGGGGTAAAGGTGAAGTGGAGTGACAGAAGGTAACGTGGGGGGAAACAGACGCGTGGGGGGGACAAGGCGGAGTGGGGGTGGCAGAGGTAACGTGGGGAGCAGGGTGAAGTGGGGGCAGGAAGGGATGGGGGGTAGCAGTGAAGAAGAGAGAGGAGGGAGAAGGAGAAGAGAGGAAAGGGCAGCGGCGGGTGGAATGGACAATGAAGGAAACCCTAGGGTTTCCTTCGTTAAATGAAAGGGGCGGGTCGGGTCCAAAATTTGTGGGCTGGTTTGGCTAAAATATGGGCTGGGGTATTTAAAATGTGGCTAGGTAAATTAAAATGTGGATTGATTTATGAATTGGTCCGAAAATAGTATGGGTTGATTGGGCTACTACGTTTAAATAAAAGACCTATTTAAATAACTTGTGTTAATATAAAATATGCAATTATTGGTGCTCAGATAAAAAATGGCGTTGTAATAGCCTTGCAATAATATTTCAAAAATCCACAGTAAATAAACACTATTATTTAATTATGCAAAGATAAATGCGATGCGTGTGCGTAAGCTGGTAAAATGACGAAATGATAAAAATTGTGAATTATAATAATAATAATAATAATAATAATAATAATAATAATAATAATAATAAGTGATAAATGATGATGGCTAGTAACTGTAATAGAATAATGAAGCGCCGGTATTGATAAGAGGCTAATAATTATAGTAAAATATAATATATATATTTTTTATTGTTCCAAAAATATTAGAAGCGTAAATAGGTATTTCGGAGGAGAGGCGGGACAAAATTGGGTGTCAACAAGGGGGAGCCCATTGCGGCATTCACCCCCATGGCCACGGTGAAGAGGACTGCTGCCACTGCTGCTGCATGGGGACCTGCTGCCGGTCACGACCACCATGGCAACGGTTGGCACTGCCGTCGCCAAAACCACGGCCACCGCCGTTATTTTTCCCGCCGCTAGAGCCACGATTTTTGTGATTATTTTTGCCCCGATGATGGTGAGCACGACCAGAATTTTCCATAGGAGTGGAGTCATCAAACTCACGTTGGGAATTAGCCACCATAGCCGAGGGCGAGTCATCATGCATTTCAGCCAACGCCTTTTCCTCAAGGCACAGACTTGACCGAGCTTCGGAGAATGATGGAAAAGGCTTACTTTGCCGGATGTAGGTGCCCACATTCTTGTACGCCTCGGTGAGGCCAGCCACCATTTGAAGAACGAGGCGGTTGTCGGTCACCGGAGCCCCCACGCTCTTGAGTTGATCGGCCAAGGTCTTAAGTCGTTGACAATACGCTGAAGCGTTCGGAAAATCCCGCAACTTGACATGAGAGAAATCATGTTCCAATGCAACGGCACGGGAGTTTTTGTTGTCTTGAAAAAGATTACGGAGGCGATCCCAGGCCTCCTTTGCCGATAGATCTTCTTCGATGATCGTATGCAATAAGTCAGTGGAGATGGTTGCATACACCCATTGAAGTACCATGGCATCCAAGGTGGACCACAACTCCTTTTCTTCGTCAGTGGAAGGAGCTTTCTCTTTTCCGGTCGGGAGAATATGGGAAAGGACACGGTGAGACCGGGCATGAAGCTTGAATAATTCGGCCCAAGCCGAATAATGATCCGTTTCCATCTCAAGAACGATAGGAATGTGATTCTTGATGTTGGAGACAGCCATAGCAGGATGAAACTTGGTGTCTGCCATTGAAGGAAAGCAAGAAGGTGGACGGAAAAGAAAAAAAAGGAAGAGGGCGACGGAAAAATTAGGGTAGCGGAAGAGGAGGAAAAGAAACCCTAGTATCTGATACCATGAAAGAGATTAATTCCGTGATTATTCTCATTGATGGAATTGGTAAATATACCATTGTTACAAAGTCCTATTAGGATACAAAATATACTAACCTAAATTAGAAGATTTACAAAATATTCTATGACTACATATTTACATTATTTATCAATTTTGAATATACACAAGTAGACACCTCAACTTATCTCCACTTTGTCAGTTGAATACTCTAATTTACAAAATAATCATTTAGATATCTCAACTTGTATAAAGTACACCTCGAAAAAATTATGTGTCACATCGGTACCACATCAACATTTATGTTTAGATGTTCAACTTTATATAAGTTGAGGCGCCTACTTGTGTACACCCAAAAAACATCTTTGCCAGCTGAGGTCAAGTTTGAGGGTCTGTTTATGTATTACATATAAAAAGTGTACACGTCATTTACCCTTGCCAAACTCCATTTGAATAAAGATTTATAAATTCTGCGGAAATCCACAATAAAGGTAATGTAAAAGTTCTACATTAAGCTTCAATTTATATTTATGTTGCATTATTAGTAAGAAATTACAGCCACCAACCAAAAAGATTAAGTTTGCAAATTTTGTTGTATCCAATTCGATTAATTATGAATGCCTATTCTTCCTTCTACTTGTTTTTCAATTTAGTTTAATATCATTTCTACTTGAGGCAGTGAAATTAATTTGCAGAAAAGATCATTAAATTTTTCATTGACCATTTGAAATTTGAAAATTTGTTTTTCTCTGTTTCTTTTTACTACATTTATTGCTAGAAATCTAGGTACTTTTATTGTGACAAAATTAATTAGATATATTAATCTGATTATAAGATGAGCTTGTACTAAATTCACAATATATTTTTCTCTTTTTTCCTCTAATATAAATAGGGTGGCTCAATCGTAATCTTTGCTTATAATTTTATGAGCAAAATAATCAAAGAAATTAAATGGCTTCTTCTTTGATCACCACCTCATTTTTGACATATTTTCTTCTCTCCATCCTCTTCACATCTACAATTGTGAAGGGAGATTTAATTGGCGTCAACAACTATTTTGGTGAAGTCTTTCCATTATAGCGCGAAAAATGCGACACTGAAGGAACTATACTCTTCGTGTTCGTTGTATTATTCTTATGCAGATACGAGTAGACAAAACGCAGAAGGGCATTTTAAAAACAAAGACTATGGAGCACTTGATTTTCGGACAAATTCGATCATTGAGCTACGTTCATGTGACATTGGCTTTATAGAAAAATTAGTTGCAGAAGATGAGAAGCTAAAACGAGCTAGTTTATCGTTGCAACAATATTGTTATGCTATTATTGTTATATCTGCTAAACTCTAGAACATGAACCTATAAATTTTTTAGAATTTTGTGAGAGCTAGCTTATATATAATATAAAATGAACTACTAGCTCTTTATGTTTTGTGTTCATTTCTTGTTACTTGTCATATTCTCTAAAGTTCTTAAAAATTAGCATTTGATCAAACATTCTACTCCTAACTTTTCATGAAAATCCGTAGAAAAACCAAAGTTATTGAGATGACTATGTAGAGGATGCGAAGATGTGAGACCAGCTAAAAATATCTTGGAGTAATTAAGCCATTACATAATGCACCTTACAACTCGTATTATTTTATTTGAAACTTTAGAATCATTCTTTACTCGCGACAAGTATTTATATAAGGAAATTCAGAACAATATATTGTAAATAACACAATTAGGAATTGATCTGGGGACTTATCCCTTCGGCTCAATATAAGTGTCAACTTAGTTTCAAAAAATTGCATGGATTGCCTTTCATATGGACTAATCTTTAATTTTTGCCCTTAAATCACTAGTCTGTAATTTTGCTCATACTTCTCATTTAATGAAAATTTGTGGGCCAAAGTATCCTTATTTGTCGGACTATCAAAACCAGAGATTCTAGGTTCGAACCCCCGAAATAGGGCATTTGTGTGAATGGGGTTTTAGCACATCACTTAAGAAAATACTAACTTCTAGAAATGCATAGATATTTTGACTAAACTACCCTTAACTAAAATTTACATATTACGATTAACTTCACACATTAGGATCTAGTCAATTTGCGCTTAACAAGGGCAAATGTGGAAAAAATAACGCTATTCTTTCTTGATTATGTAAATAGATATTAATTTTGAACAAAAAAAAAAAGGGTAGTTAAGTGGACACTTAATATGAATCAGGGGAGTAGTATAACTTTCGAACACCCTGTATCACTACACTTAAATTTTCTCTTATCTATAGGTTAAAAAAGAAAAGGAAATAAACTCTTGTCATGTTAATTTGTGACGAGGACGTCACTGTGTGTCAAATGACACAATTACTTTTTTTCCCTGGATTTTCTTTAATTTCCATCAAGCAAGTAATAGAATCCGCGACTTAAGTAATATAAAAAATAAAAAGTTGAATCAAATTAGTATAAAAAAAAAAAAGGAGCATTAGTAGTATTCACGCACGAATCTCGTGCGTGAAAGGACCAATCTGCAAAATTGCACTTTGGGTCTTTCACGCACGAATTTTGTCCGTTAATGGTGCGACTTTTTTTTTTTTTTTTTTTTGCGTTACCTTTCCAATCACGTTTTTTTCCATACTTTGGGCAAAGATTAGTCATGTTTTAAAATCCCAAAATATCAATATTTTATATAAAACTTAATATCTTTTTTTGCGTACAATAATGTCGGCTCATTACATCAAGTCCACCTAAACGTTTGGATCATCGTTTTAGGGGTTCTAAAGTGCCCCGAAGCAAGTTTTGAAACTTGTAATATTTATAGGGTTTTGATTTAAGTGTTTTATTATATTTGAATGTACAAATTTAAATATTTGATTTAATAATAATTCATCCAATACGAGAGGTCTATACTAATTAAAAAATAATTCATTCCATTTAATTACAATACTAATTCAAAGCAAAACAATAATAAATTACAATAACAATACAATCTTCAAGTTCTAGAGGCTCTATTGCTTCGAGACGTGCTTGTACTACCACGGCCTTGTTGCCCACACGAACGCTTGTCATGGCCATATTGCTTACATATAGAGCACTTGCGAGAGTAAGTTCTTTCACTAACATCCATTTGATTGGGTCTACGACTCCGTGAGTTAATGCCCAATTTTCTAATGTAATCCTTGTTAGCAACCATCGAAAACGGCTCGTTTGGCCAATAAGCTTCATTACCAAGTGGGTGGAATTGGCCGGAATATGCTCTAAGGTAACTGTGGACCTTGTATTCCCCCGCCACATAATTTGTTACTATTTTTCTCATTCTCTCGAAGCACTTGACAGCATGAGAACACGGCATGTGGTACGTTTGTCACTTACCACAAGTGCATGTTCTTATTGCCTCATAAACGGTATGCACGTTTCCACCCTTACCGTTGTAATAACCCATCCTAACTTCATACACATGTTGAATTGGGTCATACTCGGTCATTTGGTGACGCTCACTGGTCGGCAGTGAGCAAAACCATCAATGCATGGTTTGAATGTCCAAAATACGAAGTTGAAGATTTTACCCTCTATAAGTCGCCACTCTACAACAGTACCATGATTAAAATGTTGTAGAGCCGCCATATACCTTGGCAGCGATCGAAAAGAAGTATGCCAATTTCCAAAGACCATCTCAAAAGCGCGACTACGCCCGAGAAATCCCTTTCTGTTGCTTATAGTTTTACTATATACGGCTTGAACGTTTCGAATACAATCTTTGATGGGGAACCTGCACAAGTTTAAACAAACAACATTTAGTAATGATATTTCAATTGATATAAGACATATAATGTACTAGGTAGGATAAGTTACCTTGGCGTTTCGGCAATGTCTTTAAGTAACACTTGAGCAATCATGTTTGTATCTAAATTATAATGATCTGCTCGATTTTCTTCCATATCACAAGTGTGTCTTTCGCGAAATTTTGTGATAGCCCACATACCATCAGGCTTAACAATTCCCCGAAGCAACCACTCACAGCCTTGATACCGTCGTTTACAAACTAGCCTCCATATCTTTGAGGTTGACAGATGAACCTTAAACTCCCTCATGTCCTTAAAACAATAAATTTTGACAGCCCGTTGCAAAGCTTTTTTGGATGCGAACAACATTCCCTTTGCAAGGTAGGATCGATCTTTGTTGAGATCCTTAGGTTCAATCCATGTTTTTAAGCGACTATCATAATCTTCTCTTGTGAAGACAAATGCATCATCACGACCCTGCAGGCTATCAAGATAAGGGATATTGTTAGAATGCCACTGAATTGGGCTTTCAGAAGTTGGGTTTTCAGCCATCGATGGTGGTATGTGGTGGTGTATTGGTTCTTGTTGGTTTTGGCTTTGAGGAATATTGTTGGTCATACCAACTTGAACATCGTCATCATCTTCATCATCGGTTACCTCTACATTATTAGCTATTTCATCGTCATCACTTGACCAACATCCATATTTGGTACCACTGGTGAGTTTTGAGAATAGTTCTTATAAAGATTTGAAAACTGGTTATTTACCAATTCATACAACAAACACATGCTACTACACGTAATAATAATATAAAAAATTCATATTTACCAATTTTCATTGTAAGCTTGATTAAATTGTTGGCTTAGATTTTCCAGCGGCACTTGACCACTCAAAATGTCTCCATAAGAATTAAAGTCCCCATATGTGTTACCATGAATAGGCTGGACTTGAGGGATTTCTTCCCGAGGTATCTTTTCAACATACATCTCAAGAACATTAATGAATACTAAATCACGATATTCTTCCGCCGATCCCAAATAATCACTCAAAGATTCATCATCGTTGATATTGTGCATGCCATAACGCACTACACCGTTTGATATTGTTTGTGAATATCTGCCAGTTATTGAGATTCTAAACTCAGTGGGTGTAGTTTTCATTCTTTCGTGCATGTACATGACTAGTGTTTCATAATCTAAAGTTGTTGGAAATTTAACATGGGCTTTTGGTTTGGTACTATAACGAATAGAGTAATTGTCCTCGACGATATCTCCATCCCAAAATAGTGAAACCTTAACAGTTGAAGCATTTTGAGACATTTTTTCAATGAAGTTTGATTATTTTTTTTATGACTTGTAAGACTTAGACTTATGCAATTGATGAGTTTTTCACTCGTCAAGCCTTCAAGTTAAATAGATTCACGAAATCCTCATGCGTGGTGTGTTGTCAAATCAATACTTATAGTGCGCATTAAAATGGTGCGCAATACAAAACGGTCAAAATATTGCAGCAACGTATTGTCAAATCAAGCCTTTATGTGTCATAGATTCCTGAAATGTTGTCAAATCAATACTTATAGTGCGCATTAAAATGGTGCGCAATACAAAACGGTCAAATATTGCAGCAGCGTATTGTCAAATCAAGCCTTTATGTGTTATAGATTCCTGAAATGTTGTCAAATCAATACTTATTGTGCGCATTAAAATGGTGCGCAATACAAAACGGTCAAATATTGCAGCAGCATATTGTCAAATCAAGCCTTTTTGTGTCATAGATTCCTGAAATGTTGTCAAATCAATACTTGAAATGTTGAAAATATATTTTTCCACTTTCACGCACAGATTTTAGGGTTTATGTGGAAGTCGGTGCACTTTCACGCACAGATTTTAGGGTTTATGTGGAAGTCGGTGCACTTTCACACACAAAATCTGTGCGTGAAAGGGTAAAATACATTTTTCTACTTTCGCGCACAAATTTTGTGCGTGAAAGGGTAAAATATGATTCTTTTTGCACTTTTTGCAGTTTGGTCCTTTCACGCACGAATTTCGTGCGTGAATACTACTTATGTTCTTTTTTTTTGTACTAGTTTGGTTCAACTTTTTATTTTTTGTGCTATTTAAGTCGCGGATTCCAAGTAATATTAATTATGTGAGTCTATATTTTAGTTTGACTATGCATTTTTTTATTACTTACAAATAATTATAGAATTTCTTGTCTATCCCGTCGAGGGAATAAAATTTAATTATTCTCTTATCAACATTCGTAACATATATTAACTTAACCAAATAAATCATCAATGCTTAATTGACTAAAATCGTATAAGTAGGTCGAAGCCAAAACATATCGACAAGTACAACTAAATACGTAATATAATAGAACGAAATGTCTAAAACTCCAAATACAGAGTCAAGGGGAGCATTTAGAGTAGTATTAATTAGGCCGTAACCCAACATAATAAAAAAGTATAGGAGTCATTACAAGTTTCATTAATCATTTGAATTTTGAATTTCTCTTTGTTTCTTTTTCTTCTTACTACATTTATTGATTGGATATAGATACTTTTATTGATTAAATTTACGTACAGTCATACCTATCAAATTATAACACCCTCTTCTAAAACAACATTTCATTATAATGGACAAATTTTCTTTGAAACTAATTTTTCATGTTAGGTTATATTATTTGTTCTCTATAATAACATTTCGCTATATCAATCAAAAAATATCACAACAAGGGATGCCGTTGCGGAGAGGTTTAACTGTTGAAATAATCGAAATCTGCATTCATTGTTATAATCCATAATGAGATTGTAAGATAAGCATGTAATTAATAAATTTTTCCATTTTCCCCTTCTTTTCTTCAATATAAATAGGGGTCACTTCATCATAACATTTGCATAAGTTGTGAGCAAATTAAGCATACGAAAAAAAAAATGGCTTCTTCTTTCACTATTACCTCATTTCTTGTGTTTGTTCTTTTGTCCATTTTCAATTGTGAAGGGAGATTTAATTAGTGAAAGTTTGCAACCACACTCGCATCCTCCTTTGTGCGAGAAACTTATATGATCAGATCCTCATAGAAAAATCGCGGATCTTGTTACCCTTGGCGAGATCACGTTCAACATGACTAACACACTCGTGAAATCAACGAAAGATACGTTGTTCTCTCTTGGTGCCAACGCGACAAACCCAATGCTAAAGAGCGTGTACAGGAATTGCATGGCATCTTATGCGTTCGCATCCATGCGTATTATTATGGGCAAGAAAGCTTTTAGGGGGGAAAATACTGTTGATGTATTCGAATTATTGTTCGCGGCTATTAATAACTTTATTGCATGTGACAACGGTTTTACAGACCATAAATTCGTTGAAAATGAGAATCTAAAACAACGATAGTTTATCATTGCAACAATTGTGTACTGCTATTAGAAATATGTCCAGTAAATTCTAGAAGAAGGTATACAATTGTTATAGCTATATATGCATTATACAAATTCCTATTAGCTCCTTTTAATAATGTTTGTGTTTCTTGATGGTTGTTATATTCTCGAGTGATCTTAAGAGTCCGTTTTGATTAAAAAAATTCTAGTCCCTTCATTTTAGTTTATGTGTTTTACTTTATTTTTTAGTATGTCTAAAAAAATTGCACATTCAAAGTCATTAACATCTCGTTTAAGTATTCATGAAATTTTACTTCTTGTTGCTATTATTATATACTAGACATGATGATTTTTTTAATCTTTAAGCTAACCATTTGTAATTTTATATGCATAATGTTCCAGGGCCAAATCGTTTTCTTGAGATTTCCATATGCTAGAAAAAGACGATTAGCAAAAATCACATTACAGTTGATTTTTAGTTTTTTTTCACTGCTTCATATATTGCCTTATAACTTATTCAACTTTCTATCAAGCCAGCGTTGTGATGTTTCCGTTCTTATAACTGAGTTTATGAGTGGATATGAAGTATGAATTGAAGGAGATCTGAATACAATAATTTCTTTGCTTTTACATCTCCTAATATTGACCGGCCAATTGGGCTAGTCTATCTATATTTTTCCTATTGAAAAGGTGTCCGACAACCATTAAAGATGATTTGATGCTTATGGAGTTCGTTCATTTCGAATTGTACCCACTATTTTTTCATTACATCACACAGACGATTTGATGCTTCTGGAGTTCGTTCATTTCGAATTGTACCCACTATTTTTTCATTACATCGCACAGACGATTTGATGCTTCTGGAGTTCGTTCATTTCGAATTGTACCCACTATTTTTCCATAAAATCACAAGAGCAATTGTTAATGTTCTGCAACATATGTTGTAACTGGTGCCAACATGGAATAAAGACGATTGTCATGTTTAAAACTGTCAAAACGGACTAACCCAACACAACCCACCAAACTCAACCACGGGCTATGAAATTCGACAAGTTAAGACAGGCCGCTTAGTTATATAAAAAGGCCTTCACTAGTCCAGCCCAACCTTAAAAAAGGCCGTTGGATGTGATTTGCTAGCCCATCAATAGGAATATTAATGCATAAACATGTGTATGTAGAAAAAGAAGAGGAATATTATGTATTAGCAAACACCAAAAGCAACTTTCCATCGCAGACATAAAAACATTTATATATTCCAATGAGTACGCTATAAAGTAGATTATTGCATCATTTGCTTTCTCCTTGAATTTTTCCTCTAATATATTTAATTCAAAATGTAACATTTTTATTGGGCCTCACGGGCGGCCCAGCCCAGCCTATTAACTTTAGTTTTAAATGGGCTCAATAACCTTAAATACCAATCCTATCCGAGTAACCGGTCGGATTAGGCCGATTTTACGGACCAAGCCCATTTTGACGGCTCATGTTAATAGGTATCAGGAAAGGAATTGTGACAAAAATGGAAAATTTGACCCAATCGATAGCGTTGTCTTTAGTCAACAAATGTTCTTAAATTTTAGCAAGTTCTCCCTTTGCGGGATACCTGTATAGTACACGACTTTCTTTATATCTTTCTTGTAATTTATGAACCTTTTACATCGCGGTTTAAAGATTTCTTTTGAGTAAACTAAAGATCTTACAAGGAAAAGTACGACGGTCTAAAATTTTATAAGTTACTACAGACATTAAATGGTAGTCTAATAATTTGTCTATAAGATTGAACAATATATTGAAAACATTATATCCAAGTCTGATATTGTTGCAAAGGGTAATTTTTCAAGAGCTATATTTATATAATTTCTAAAATTAGGACAAAATTTAAATAACAGCCTTAAAAAAGGAAATCTGTGTATATCGTCACATACGTTGAAACACCGAAATCCAATTGCATATTTTGGTTTTTGCTTCACACAAACTTGGGTAAACAGACAAAAGGTTTGTTTAAATTCGAAAATTAGCAGATAAATAATTATCATTTTAAAGAATCCAAAAAGATTTCAATTAATTATCTTTTAACTTGTGTTTACAAAATAGTCGATAATACGAGAATCACTAATTAGAATCTCCAAGGCTACCAAATAAAGAAAGCGACATAGAATCTTGGATATTATTTTAAAGATGAAATTGTAAAGAGGGAGGTTTTATTTATTTTTAGAAAAAAAGTTGTTGTAATCGAGATCACATTCACATGGACAAATTTGAATCTTGATTCACATGCTATCCGACTAATATATGCAACAAACCGAACATAAAATATATGTAGATCCAACAAAAAAGTAGCTAAAATACAACAAAAAGACGATTATACTAATTAATGTTTTTTATTTTAATTCCAGCTCAAGCTAAGAGATCCTAAAACGTTAATAAGATCTATAATTAAATTAATTGGTAATTTGGTAAATATATTAGTTATATTACTATTATAAGTTAAACTATTTTATATAGTGAAAAGATATTTATATAATAACTTAAAATTTGAATAAAACATCACACCCAATCACCAATTCAGGTGTTGGGTGTTTACTCAAAAATAGTAATTTGCTAATTAGAAGTCACAATTTTGCACTTTAATATATTAAAGTCTTTAATTTCTATCTCACGCGAAAATTTACACAAACAAGTCACTTACAAAGTAGTTACATTTAAACTTTTAGAATATATATTAAATAGTAATCTAGTGAAAATATTAACTATTTTGCTATCACATGTTAAATTATACTACTGTTACCTAAATATATATTCATCATAATTTTCTTGTATCATATTTGAGATTCCTGTAACTTCTTTTTGCCCTTTGGAATTAGGTTCAAGCCACTTGATCCGAGAATCACAGTCGTTCAGTTGATAGATTATATGAACTAGTTAATACTCTCTCCGGATAAAAAAGAGTGTTCACTTAATAATTTGCATATTTTAAAAAAAATATGTAATTTGACTAAACTGTTCCTAATTAAATAGGTATTGAGATTTGATCACATAGCACTTAATAAAAAAAAAAAAAAAAAATTCTTGATTTGATAAGTAAACACTTTTTTTAATCCAAAAAAATGACTAAATAAATACTATTTTTTATCCAAAAAGAGTATATATTTTGTTATAAGGACTGGCCACCTTGTAATCCGCTCTCCTCCCCTTACTTATAAAAAATTTACTATAAAGAAAAGTCACGTCCAAGACAACTTTCTGAACTTTAACCCTGATAATGTAAATATATAATTTAAGATTCATGTCTCAAAAAAAGTCAGATTTCCTGCAAGGTCTTGGCTGTCAACTCATGATGACCACTAGTTAATTTCTTATATACTAAGCATATGCATATGATTATGCATGCATCAAAGAGAATTTGCTCTCCACTAGTTGATTGTGATTAATTTAAAAGTTACCACCTTTAATTTCTATTTCAAATGATTAAGAACACTGACATTCTTTATTTACAATTAATTGATTATCAGAGTCAACTTCTGCTTTGGTGATAAATTATTCATAATTATTGTCGCAACATAAGATCAGTATTACATGTAACGTTATTATATTATCTAATCAATGTTGAAGAAAAATTGAAAATACAAGCAACAATTAATAATGAAACAGCGCTCATAACAAAAAGAAAATAAAAGAATTAGATTCCTACACATGACGACTACGGAATGTTTGTAGATCATCTAATTTTCTTTAGAATTAGGTAGAACATTAAAGAGACAATTTAACAATTATGATAGTAGCTAATTATAGCCAAACATGGTATTGCATGTGCGCAGTGTGTTAGGAATTAATTTGAATAGACATAAGATTCGATGACATTGCAAGTTATTCGGACCGTCAAAACTCTAAATAAATAGAATATATTTTTAAAAATAATTTAAACTTTCTCTGAAAAGATTACCGGAAAAAGAGACGGTCACACATTTCAATATAATATAAACCTTCGAAATTAGAGGTAAAATGGACCTTAAATTATGAGATAATCTTGATATACTTTCTTAGATTCCATTAAAATTTCATGTAAATTTAATTTCATCAATAATATTGCTAACATAAACAACTTTTGGAGTTTGGAGAAATGAAAATATATAGAAGTTGAGATACCCTTAACACAAATTCTTGAAATTAAGAACTGTTGATGCTAAAACTTCAATAATCACGAAGAGTAGCATTATAAGTGTAAAATAAATTAAACCTAAATAATGAGAGAAATCTGATTAAGAAAATTGTAAAGATCTTAGTAATTGTTGATAAGTTTCGTCTTTACATAACCTTGAAGCTTTTTACAAGAATAGGTTTAGAGTAGCATTACTAAAAACTGCAAATTTTTTACAATGCACCTTTTTAGAATGCTGTCGAAAATATGACATTTCCACAAAAAGTTCATCGAAGATTTGTATATTTTAATAGTGTATGGTAAGAACTTAGTTAAAGTAGAATGACTACATAGAAGAAGTGAGAAGATGGAACTCAGTTAAGCTATAGACTAAATGAGGCAGCAGCTAGTTGATGGAGTGTTGAGTAATTCCTTAATATGTGGTAACATTAATCTTACGTCGAAAATAATTACAACAATTTTAGAGTAAATACGTTGTTCTTCTTCACAAAATCAGATTGAAAAGTATAACCAACAAAAATTTAACTTGCTACCAAATGTTGAAGAAAAATCCAACCAACAAATGTAAAATAGGAGTAATATTAGGAACAAAAAAGTCAGATGAATAGTTAGGAAGTACAGATGATTCTGACAATGTTTGTTGATAACCTAATTATACAATTAGGTGGAACATGACTGTGAAAATGAAATCATAGTAAATTAATACTAATAGTCAATCATGGTCTTACATGTGCTCAGCACCCATAGAGATAAGATTTTACAAATTGCAACTTTAGCCCTTAACTTTTTAAAATGTAGGTTTGATCTAAAGACGTGTTGAATTCACATAAATAGCAGAAAGCATATAAAAGTGATTTTTTGCTTTTGTTTTTTTAATAATATAATGGACCAAATTCATCGAATAGTTGTTATCTCCCATTTGCATATATATATATATATCAGATTACACCTAATTTGTTACGGCAGCTTTAAAAGGATAAATTACATTGAAATTGATAAAATTTCGTAGAGTAAACTGCATTGAACAAAGTAATCAAAGTAATGATCACGGCGGTTTAAGGGACTTCTTCGACGGTCCTTACACACTTGGCTTGTCGGCTCACTATGAATAGTTCATGATTTATATATGTTTTAGGGCAATGGGATTGAATGAGTGCTGAATAAGGATTTATCTATGAAAAGTAACAATTAACATATTTTTTGGTCTTTTTAAAAATCTGAACCATTTTTTCGTGATTTTGTTTCCACCTTATTGACTAATACGTATACCAAAATGGAATTTCTAGCTGTTCAAAAAAGTGTTGGACAAAAAATTACAGCATTTTCAAACATTATGCATGCTTTTGTCCTAAACTACTTTATACAACAGGGATAAAGTTAGACTTGGACCCAAACAGTAATTCAGATTGTTCTCCTCATGAAAAGCTCTATATATATATATATAAAAATATATTACCGGTGCAATAGTTTCCACGCAAAGATAGGAATAAGATTTACATATAACTCACCCTCTCAGACTCTATTTATAGGATCACACTGGGTATATTGTTTTTGTTGTTGCTGCTATAGTGCCACACAGTTTGACGTCCCATAACATATGCAATTTAAGCATTTTTAGTCCTTATTTAACTTGCCACCAAAATGTTACTCATATTTTAAACCTAAAACTCATGATTAGTAGAAGTTTTTTTTTTTTTTTTTTTTTTGAAGGGCTTTATACTTTCAGCATCTACAAGTGTAGTGGGTTGGATATGATCTCTCCATATTTAATTAGAGGTCTCGAGTTCGAGCTATGAAATGACAAAACTCGTTATAGGAGTGCTTCCTTCTTTAGAGTCCTACGCAATGCGAATCTAAATTAGTCAGGTTAGTGAGTTCTGAATATCGAATAGTTAATTATATTATGAAAGAAAAAGTGTATAGTTTCAGTCAATTTTCATAATTCTGATGGAAAGTGATCGTCACGATTAAAAAAAAAAAAGCTTTACTAATATGAAAATAATTAACTTGTCACCAAAAACTGTGACCCACCTTGATGCAATTTTCAATGGGACATATCAATTATCCCAAAATAATTTTAAAGGCCTAGGTCTAAAAGATTACGTCGACACTTATAATCATGATAGTACGAACATGAGCTCTAAAATAGAGAAACTCGTGGTAAATGTGCCTCCTTCTTCACGAGCCTACTCTGCTACAAGATGCAAATCAGAATTGACCGGGTCTGTGAATTTGAGTAGTGACAAGTTATAATTAAAAAAGTGTATACTTCAGCTGATTCTCATAAGTATGATGAAAAATGACAATCATGCTAAAAAAACTTTACTTTGAAATAATTAACTTGTCGTTAACTTTGACCCACCTAATTAGTCTAATAAGTCAATGTGAAAATCAAGTCTATTTGTGTTTTGTGCTAAAAGAATAATTTTAAAGGTCTAAGGCTAAAGATTATATCGGACTTATAATCATGATAATTGTAGTGTGGCCACATGAACGCGTCTGCACGACAGAAAAAAGACCAGAATTTCAAATACTACTCAATTAACTAGCGGCGTTTAATTTACCGATACCCAATAATTATGTAAATGTATTAATTTATCATAATCAATTAATAAATTACATAACATATATTAAGTGATGAGGCATATGTAAAAAAGTGTAAACATATGTGACAAAAAAAAAGTTTCACGAGAGAGGAACTCATTTGAAGGGAGTTTTTGAGCAATAACAACACTGTTGTTGTGTAAATTATATATCAAGATTACCACCTATATTAGCGTAGGTTGCCCAAATAACATTCAATCATTCATTATAAGTGTCATTCTTATCCGAATCCTAAATAATTACTAAATATTTCGTGCACCTGATTACCTTTCTTTTTTCTTTAGAGCCGGTTTGGAAAGCCACCTGGTAATTGAAATTGGTATAATTACTACCCTAGTAATTACATAGCATAGTAATTACACAGTATTGTAATTACAATGTCCTGTTTGTTTTCCATCTAACTATGTAATTATCTGATCAAATAAATAGATTAAACTGTGTAATTATATCTAATTTCAATTACATGGATGACTTTCCAAACAGGCCCTTAATTTGTTAGAGAAGAAACTTATTTTGAAGGTTCCCTTACATTTCTTGTAAAAAAATTCAATTTGCAAGAGTCACAGCCGCGTTAAAATCAGTCAAATTCTTCTGTAGAAACTGTCTATTGAGAAGTGCTCTTTCCTCTTAATAAAAAAAAAAAAAGAAAAATCGACCGACAAATTTGGAGTCAAACACGGGTCACGACCCAAAAAAAGTAAATTATTTTGAACCCTTCAAACACTATTAGAAATAAAAGTTCTTTTCCATGAATTAGTGAGAAATTCGTGTTATAAAATATGATTTTTCCATCTCATTTTTACTAAGCCAATTCACTGAAAAAAAATTACGGTGGAAAATAGGGTCTCATTAAAATGCTGGAAACTTTCTAATTTTTTCATGTGAAAATACTTTATTTTTTCTTTTACTGATTCTATTAAAATATCTATGTGAATAGCCACTGAATATTTTTCAGTGGGAAAATAGTAATTTTTAGTAGTGAAAAGGAGATTTTTTCGACAGAATAATCATAGATATCAATCTCTTTTAAGTAAATTATATAATCAAAATAGATATTTATAGTGAATTCTTGTTATCAAAAATGCTTTGGAAGAAAGATGACACGACCTTTTATGACTATTGCTAGTTTTGAGCTTAAAGCGTTTCTTCTTTGTTTGTTTAAAAAGGAGTAAAAGGATTGTTGTTTAACTAAAAGTAGGGATTAGATTAGTGGCAGCCGCCACAGTGCATCCAAAAAAGGTACGCTTATTATTCTTAATTTCTCATAACTCTTCCTTTTAAAAAATAAAAAATGTAAAACACTTACTAGGTTGAAACTGATCATGTGTTTCTCACTATAAATAAATTTAGTCTTTGATTAAAAAAGAATTGATTTAAAATCTCCGAAAATTTTCCAGGCCATGTCATGCGCTACATTTATTTCTAAATCACCAGATTATTCATTTAATTTCTCTCTCTTTTTTTTTTTTTTTTTTTTTTGTTGCGGAGAAGTATTTTAAGCTGCTATTTTTTCCCCTTCTTTTTCCTAGTTGTATTAAAACTTCTTAGAGCTGCAATATCTTTTTCACATTTTTCATCAATTCACAGAAACAAAACATTTAATGGGAATTTCTCTATAATCGTGAATTGGAGCATACCTGAATATATAATAGTTCAGAGCAAACATGTACTATCTTTAAGATTTCAGCTCACACAAAGAACGAGGAGAAGTGTATTAATCACAAAAGACAATCACCAAAAGGACATTAACATTTTATTGTATAACTATGGTGTTGGGTCAATTTATGTGTGTCGATATTCCATCAAATATATGTTCTTCCTAGATATCAGCATAATTAACGAATAAGCTTGCTCACCAAAATTTAAGTAGAAGAAAAAAAAATCATCTAACATTTTGAAGACATTTGACATTTTTCTTTAATTATTGTTGTAATGATTTTTTCAAAATAAAAAAATCATTACATCTACTATGTAATATTAACATTATTACACTTTCAGTAAACATGCACCTAAGGCCTCGGAGAACCAAATTATAATAATATCTTTAGGTAAAGCTATATTTCTCTATGATCTTTTTAGCCGTTTAAAGAAATGAAGTTACTGCACTGTTTTTTTTTTTTTTGCCAATTTTTTTGATTTATTTACATCAACCAGATCTAGAACTTGGCCGTTATTGTCGAACAAAAGGGCAAATATACCGTTTAGGATACGAGTTCAGTGGAATATAATAATTTTCACTAAATCATGTTAAGTCATACACTTGTGGGTGTGAGTTCATTGGTTTTTACGCATTGTTTTGATAATCCTCACTTCATGAAATAGTTAATCTTTGGGGTAGAGTTAGGTTTAAGATTTATCTCCTTATCATGATATCCGAGAGTCACCCCCACTTCAATTTATTTTTTATTTGATGTTGGGCCTTTGTCTTATATTGTTCACACTCCAAGTGACCATGTTGTAAAAATATTAGAAATGATCACATTAAGAAGAACAAATAAGAGACGAAGCAAATATAGTAACAACAATAAAGATAAAATAGAGTTGAAATTAAAAAATCCGGTTCAAGGCATGCTATGGATGGCGCTGTCTTTGGAGTAGATTTCCGTCGCTACCCCATAGCAAAGTGATATTCTAATCTCAAGATGAAATGAACCACTCAGGAATCTTCTAATGTGCATTCAAATAGATGTTCCAGAGAACTCTTTTAATCTCTCGACTGCTTTCGTAGGAATTTAGAATAAGAAGAAAAACATACTCTCTTGAAGAGAATGAAATTCTAAAGAACCTAAAAAATCCAAATTTCCAATAATCACTTTCTACAGCAATGGGATAGATATTTATAAGAAGTGAAACACACATTTTCATAAATGGATGTACCCCTTAAGATTGAATGACACTTTTTTGCGATGAATAGTTGTATTCTTTAAAAAATGGTAACATATTTTCACAATATATTGTGTCTTTTCAAATGGTGCTTTTAAATTTTGAAGCACTTCTAAATAAATTCCAACAATCCAGTCCTGGGCATGCGGGGAGTGTAGAGTCCCGCATCGATCGGGTGTATTCGTCTCCTTACATGATCTTGGACAATCTTTCTCCTCATGAGCTAGTTTTTGAGATTCAGTTAGCCGTAAGATTATTCATTTTTTTTTATCAATCATATATCTATCTAAAAACTCAATTCAATATATGCAAATTATAAATTTAGAACTCATTAACTCAAAAAAAAATAATTCTAAATCCATAAACCCCGTTAGGCCATAAGAATTATTCACTTTATTTCGGATTTTTTTCACTTTTTTCTGAAATCAGCGTTTGGCCATGAGAATTCTGAATACAACTTGAAGTTGTATTCAGGAATACCAAAAACTCAAAAAACTTGTTTTTAAAAAAAAATCATTTTTTCACTTTTTTACAACTATAATTTCAAAAAACTATGGCTAAACACAACTCCAACTTCAAAATACCAAAAACTCAAAAAACTTGTTTTTAAAAAAAAATCACTTTTTTCACTTTTTTACAACTATAATTTCAAAAAACTATGGCTAAACACAACTCCAACTTCAAAATACTAAAAATTCAAAAAACTTGTTTTTAAAAAAAAATTACTTTTTTCACTTTTTTACAACTATAATTTCAAAAAATTATGGCTAAACACAACTCCAACTTCAAAATTCCAAAAAAAAAAAAAAAAAATTTAACGTCTATGAATTTTTTTTTAATATCTATGAACAAGCGGGACCTAGATCCCTCCTATCACAAGTCAAGTCAGAAGAAACAAAATGTAACCATTATTGTACGTGTGGACCGGTGCATTATTATTACTGACATTTCTTAGCGAGTGAAAATAAGAAAACTAGTCATGTACTTTTTTGTCTTCAGTTAAATGGCCCCTTGAATCTCATGAACAAGAATCTCTAAGAATCGTTTTTGTTTGTTTTCCATTTTGTGTTTTTTCAGCAAAAACATTTCTAAGGATTTGACAACAGAGGCGCGTGGATCAAAGGTTTGAACATATGGATCCGACTTTAATTATTTTCACAATGCATTCGATTTACTAAAAATATTTGGATCTCTTATTTATAGTTGTTTTATAAACTTTTAAATACTCCATTCGTCCCCATTTAAATGTTTTTTTTGTTTTTTTCAAAAAGAGTATTTCTTTCTATATTTAATAAATTGACAATTCTAATGTATTACGTGACAAGTTTAAAATCATGCCGAGGATATTTTAGTGCATTATATACATTTTTGATGGTTATGAATCAGAAGATTCAAAAATCTCTCTATTTCTTAAATTTTATGCCTAATCAAACTGATACACTTAAATTAGACGGAGGAGTATGTATATAGGATTAATTTGAACTGAAATCACTACTACAAAGTCGCTAATATCCGAAAGATGCTTTGTCGAAGTTTGGCTTTGCTTGTCAGTTAGGCATTTTTGAAGAATTATAATTTGGCCAATTGGTAAAGGATTTTTAACGAATTATAATTTGACCACTCGATAAGAGATTTTTGGCGGATAATTTATCGTAAACGTTATAGACGAGTTATATTTCAACTAATTTCAATGAAAATTTCCGTCGAAAATTAGAGATCTTTAATAGTAAAATATTAATATGAATAAACTTATACTCTCTCCGTCTCAAGTGTCACCTTAGTAAAAAAACACGCATATTAGGAAATTAATAATGGAATGTGAAGTTTATCAAATTATCCTTATATAATAAAAATAAATTACTCTTCCTTTTGATTATAGTGTGCACAAGTAGTAAACCTTTTGATATTGGGAATCCAATAATATCAAGTTATTATGTGGCTTTTTCAATAATTATTTAGATGTTACTTTAGCTGGTCAGTTTTTGTCTAAGGATAGAATTAAAAAAAAACTAGTTAATTTATATTTTGATTTTTTTAAAATAACACTTAGTATGAGATAATTTTTTTTAAATTAAGGTGACACTTATTATAAAACGGAACACTATATTAACCTCGCAATCGCTGGCCCATGACCAAAGGATCAGACATGTGGATCTTGGATATTTATACTGCAAAATACAAATGTCAAGCTGGAATTTTGGGCTTATCTGGAAAGTTGTTTTTACTATGATTAGAATCACATGATTCAGTATAAGATCAATAATTCACATTTGTATTCTTATCAAAGATTCATGAGCACAGAATATTCTTTCTTGAAAATATCTAGCATAGCATGTCATACACAAACAAACAAAAATAACGACGTTAAATATTTACACAGATTCAAGTGAAGGTACATATATTACATTGTTCAAAGTATAAATATTTAACTTCAATAATTATAAATTAAAGTAATAGTAATAAAATTATCTATAAATTTATATAGTTCTCATTAACTAATTTGATTTAAATATTGAATGCACATAAATATTTACGTGGAATTGTCTTCATCTCAAATTTATAAATATATTCTCTAACGTGACCAAGGGCGGAGCAAGGTTGAGTCGAGGGAGTTCGTCCTTTAGGCGAAAAATACACTGCATATACATGGTTAAAATTAATTTTTATGTACATATAGTAGATGTTGAACCCCCTTGACTTCTTTGTGTGTTAGCTACTTTATATGTTTGAACTCCTTAGTAAAAATCTTAGTTTCGCCACTGAATGTGACATGGACATTGATTTAATCTTTATCCCTTTCCACCTTTCTTTGTCGAACAATAAGCTATCATTTACAACTAAAAGCTTTCGGTTTAAAGAGAGTATTATCTTTCTTAACAAACTTTTTCAACGTAAATTTAAATTACTCGCATCGATAACCTTGACTCATCGAACCCAAATTAGTTGAGTTGATAACTTCAGATATTAAGGATGCTTAAAATAAAATTAAATGCACACGAACCTATAATTTTCCAAACAAGTTTGAAAAATATACCCTGATAAGCTTCTCTCCATTACCTCCACTTTCATATCAGTCAATTTTAAATATATATTTTTGTGGGGAATCTAAAATTTCAACAAACTTGAGACGGACACGTTCATAAAATTGATTGATTCAAGTAGTAGTTCGTGTAGAATAAGTAATAACTCATGAATATCTTGTTTTTAATAAATGATCGCTATTCTTTCTTATGTACTACTTTCTGAACCAAGAAAAAAAAATAGAGAGGAGATATCCCTTTTTTTCCGAAGTTACGTGATCATTTTGTCGAATTTATTCATGACAATGATTGACCTCAATTATTTAAATGAAAATGTAATTATGATCACCACTACCAAATTGTACGTACATTAATCAATGAAACCCCATATGTACCATTGATTCGTATGCATCGTCCATTGAGGAAAGGGCATTGCAGATATTGGCAAAGATTACACTTCAAAGCATGTGATACTGTTTCTTTTTGTTTGTCGCTCAATGTCCAATATTTACTTTACAGACTATTTTGAGTTTTCATTGTATATGACTCATTAAAGGGGAAAGCCCTCGATTAAAAAGTGTACTTGGAGCCCAATTCAACCTCAAAACTTAGTCCACGCGAGGGTTGTGGATCGCAAAGACTAAAGAGTTCAAATTTCCTTCTCGCAATCGATGGGGGCCTCAACACACACCCCCCACCCCCCACTCCCACCCAAAAAAAAAACCAACACGCTAAGGACGGAATATCTGGAGCATGAAACAATTCATCGCTGACACCTGAGTTCATGGGAACACAATAGATTTTGTCTAGAAATGTATGTTTATTTAAGAAATTTACTAAATATCTATAAATGTGTAATTGTAATTCAGTTGTATATTAAATTGAATCCGCTTATTTATATATATATATATATATGTGTGTGTATGTATGTATATATCCAAGACTATGTAAAGTGTCCAAATTCTCTCGCAGGCAATGTGGGGCTCAACAATATTATAAAAAGAAATATCACTTTCGAAACTCATTACAATCCTCATGAATCATGATATATTTGGCCCTATAATTCCCATTCCTTTGGGGATAACATGTACAAACATTGCCCTCCTTCCATACAGCTACAAGTGTTATTTTCATCTCTCTGACGCATTATATGAGTACAAATTTAGTATTGTTCTCACTCACATCACATATCGTCATTTCTTAATCAATTCTAATCAGCACACATTTTTCTGTTCGTTATAGTATTGTTTGTGGTTCGTTAAAATAATTGAAAGAAAATAATTAAACCAAACCATTTGTTTCAATTTATATATCTTGTTTTTCTGTTAAATATATTCAAAATGAACATCATTTTGCTATGTTTAGTACTAAGTTTTTTGAATTCAATATTCTCATTTTACTTTTAATAACACTCCATTATATGAATGATATGGTATGTTTAGAATCATAAGATTCAAAAGATGTTTTTGATATGTTATACTCGCATTTAGTTTAAGATCCCTTTTTTTTTTTTTTTTAAGTTACATTTAAGTTAATTCTAACTAAGACGACATAAAATGAAATAAAGGGTGTACCACACTTCAACACTTAACCTGGCAATAAACGCCAAGTCTAGGCTATTATAGGGCTGTATATATCATAACTCTGCACACGGTCTTAGGCGATGGTGGGGCCAACCTCATCATGTAACTGAGATTATGAGTGAATGCGACATTTTTAGATGATTTGGGCTAAACTTTAATAAGGACGCTAAATCTCTAAGCTCGTGTATGTAATACCTTAGGGAAATCACACATGCATGAAATATATATATATATATACACATACATATATGTATGCATATAAATAAATGATACTGAGTATATGAAGAAATAAGCCTTAGATTTTAATAACGCATTTTAAAGTCATGTAAATCTATACATACATACATACATATATGTATATAAATAAATGATACTGAGTATATGAAGAAATAAGCCTTAGATTTTAATAACGCATTTTAAAGTCATGTGAACCTATACATACATATATATATATATGATACTGAGTATATGAGAAATAAGCTTTAGATTTTAATAACGCATTTTAAAGTCATGTGAACCTATACATACATACATACATATATGTATATAAATAAATGATACTCAGTATATGAAGAAATAAGTCTTAAATAACGCATTTTAAAGTCATGTGAACCTATACATACATATATATATATATATATATATATATATATATATATATATATATATATATATATATATATATGAGAAATAAGCTTTAGATTTTAATAACGCATTTTAAAGTTATGTGAACCTATACATACATATATATATATATATATATATATATATATATGAGAAATAAGCTTTAGATTTTAATAACGCATTTTAAAGTCATGTGAACCTATACATACATATATATATAATACTGAGTATACAGAGAAATAAGCCTTAGATTTTAATAACGCATTTTAAAGTCACGTGAACCTAAACTCAAAAAGGAAAATATTTCTACTAGCTTGAACGATTAGATTCTCCCCATATAATGACACTTGCTGAAATTACCATTAATTATCATTTTATTTTGGTACTTGTATTACATTTAGTCATTGGATCCTTTGTCCAATAATGCATCTACCATTTAAAAAAAAAAAAAAAAAAAAAAACAACAACAACAACCGTACTGTACTTTAGCCTATTTTCTGATCAATAAGCTGCAATTTTCTGCCATGTCTAGGCTGTACGTATACACTCATGCTCGTATTAACGAGATGCAATCTTCAACTAATTTATTACTAGTATTAATATGATATATATATAAATTTAAATTATATGCATTGATAGTTAACCATAAGTATTTATATCAGATCATTTAAAACATATTGCAAATAACTCTATTTATAACGTTAATTAATGACCTATTATAAATAGTAAGTAACCTATTATAGAAATTTAAAAATATAATGATGATCTAAGAAATTTATCACGTTATCAGTATATAAAACATTATCCAATCAAATAACTTAAAAGCTTACCTTTCTTTAATATATATTTAGTATATAACTAAAGAATATGACAAGCTTGATTCGTTAAGTAACTTTAAAAGATGTGATCGCATCTTCTGATTTGGAAAATAAATACTAATGATATTTATCTGAACATATAAGAGTATTTTAAATAACATATTACATAATCAAGTTTGAAGAGGATATACTAGCAATAAAAAGAAATATAACTAAAACACAATAAAAATAATTCGATTGGAAAGTACACTTGATGCTAATTGGACTGTCTTTGTTCACCTGGTGTAATGATTAAAGAAGAGTGATTAATGATAACCTAACATGGTTTTGTTGCACATGGGGGCCTTAAATTTTGACTCTGAGCACTTTAACTGTTAGTATATTGGATTTTAAAAAAAAAAAAAAAAAAAAGCTTTATTGATCACCCGATAAAACTTTACATCATCTCTATCCTGCAATTTAGACTAAGACATCCCTTCAGTCTCCGGTCTAAGAACAAAATAACTTGTGAAACTAGTAATACTAAAACTTCATTGAACTCCATTAAATATTTCGTTAAACTTAATTAATATGGCTACTATCAACAACTTTTATTCAATGTTTTTAATTATTAAAAGTTCGGGTATACTTTAAATTTGCTTGACCCTCAAATGCAAGTTGTAGGGTGTGGAGCATTTCCCTTTTGGGCCGGTTATGGGCTAGGAGGGATTCGAACCCCGATACAGTGGTTCGTAGCTATGTGCTCTATGTTACACTTTGGAAATTCCATGTCGTCGTGTAGTGAATGAACCAATGCGAGCTTAAGGGTAACAGGAAGTTCTTAAGACTATCAGACGGATATTTAGTGGTTTTAGAATGCATACGTTAAGACTTTGAAGCCATATGAATTGATGAAATAAGGAATGATAATGACAAGTGGAGTATAAGTAGGGTTTAGGAAAGGTTTCCTAAATTATTGCGTTAAGGATTGCTTGGTAAGGCCTTGAGGACGAGTTATAGGCATGTTTAGATCATTAATGAAGTATTAAACAAGTGTTAAGAAGGTTGTATAAGGATTGGAGATCAAACGAAACGACGAGGACAACGTCGGAAAAACTGTGAGTTACACGACCACATTATACGGACCGTGGAACTTTATACAGACCGTATAATGGTCCGTATAACCCAATAGCAACAATGTTTTCCATGGTGGTGAACCACAGACACTTATACGGACCGTATAATGTTATACGGACCGTATAAGTGATCCGTATAATGCCCGATGGACTGATTAAGTTGCAACTATAAATACATGTTCCCACTTTATTTTCTCATTCTTTCCACTTCTCCACTTCTCTCCAAGCTTCTAGAATATTCCATACATATCACTTTCAAGAATACAAGGGGAAACCAAAGGTTCATACCATAAATTCAAGTGAATAGAGTGCAAGAAAGCTCTTTGGGGTTGCTAGAGTCAAGAAATCCCTTGGAAGTTGAAGCTAGGGTTTTCTTCAAGTAAAGTATTGCCAACCAAAACCCGTTCCTACACATTTAAAGGTGATTTTTATGATTATTCCATGTTGTTTAAGGTATTGAAAAGTTGAAACACTTGGATTATGGAAGAAGAGGGAAAAATAGGTTACAAAATATGAGATTAGTGGTAATTGTGAGTAGCAGATTGATTTGAATCATGGATATTGATATGTTGTGATTGTAATTACGTTATGAATGATGTTAAGAGTATGAGAGAAACATTAGATGAGAATGAATGAAACGTTGTATTATGATTATGATTATGGATGACCTTGAGAGGAAATTATGGGGATTGGATAATGATGAATTTGACTAAAGTCATTGATGATGATATTATGAATGTTATTATTGACGTTTGGGAGTTGATATGTGATAAGGAGAAAGTAGTAGAAACAAAGGAGATGCTGCTCAATTTTCTATAGCTTTAGTTCAAATACGCTTATGTTATCGATTATCTAATATGAGTATAAACTCTCTTTAAGGTAGAAACGTGAATATTGGAGAGGAATGTTCAAGTGATAGAGTAGCTAAACGAAAAGGTATGTAAGGCAAATCCTTTCCTTCTAAGGCATGAATCTTCCTAATTTTCCATGATTTTCCTATCCAATGGAAATTATGAGTCCATGACTATACAGAGCTACATACGCACATGATAAAGAAAGGAGATACAATACGAGTGTCATACCCCATTTTAACCGGGTTAAAGTAGAAGTACGATATATTGGTGATTCCTGTTTTTGTTTATGTTAAGGAGTCACCACCTAATTATTTATGGTGAATTAGGACACCTAAAGTTTATTAAAGTTATTTTCTAAAGTTAGCTTTGTTTAAGGTCTGCGAAACTTAAGATTCTAGGTAAGGGTTCAATTAGTCTAAAGGGAAGGTATTAGGCATCCTTTAAGACCCATTAACAATGGTTAACCGACCGGACTTACAATTGATTAGGCTAAGTGTAAATATAGTATTATAAAAAGAAAACAGTTTTATAAATATAACTAAAATTATAGATATATATAGGAATATCGTTTGAAAACAGGATTTGTAGAAAGTAATAAATTTATATAAAAGAGTATTTCCGATACTATTTAAAAATATGACTTATACAATGTTATTAAAGCTTTAAACGAAAGTATAATAGTGTTGTTTAAAATAATACTTGTAGAGGAGATTCAACAAACGCGAATTTTAGGTAAAGATGATATTGTATGAATAGTGTGGTGTAAAAGGTCTAGACTTGTTTTTTTTTGTAAATGGGATGTAAAATAAAATGAGTGAATTTCTTTCTCTTTTTATTAATTCTTACTTAACCATATTCAATTAAAAAAAATGTATAATTGAATAAATCTTGAAAATGTTTATAAAGTCTAATCAGATTCTTATTTTGTATGTTAGTGACGTTTTGAAATTCTAAGATAGTAAGCATAAATTATGATTCCTTTAGCCAAAATATGTGTAGTCATACTATTTTGAATGTCAATTGTTCTAACAAATGTTATAGATACTATAAATAGTTTAGAAAATAGAAGTGAATGTAATTTGTGATATTAACTACCCATTATTAAACTAAAACTCTTAATGCCATTGAGGTTTTTCTAAATTAGCAAACAAATGTTAGTCATGCAATACACATTAAATACACAAAAAAAAAAAAAAAATAGAGGGGCAGATATAACATAAATGGGCTTGGCCCATTTGGACTGATGTGGTCTGTTTGCGGTTGGGCTTCGGCCCAGCAAATTTCTATATGTGTTGCTGTTGTTGTCACGCCTATTGGGCTTCGGCCCAGATTTTTATTTCCTTGTTTGGCTGCGGATCGGCTGCTACTATATGGGCTGACTCGAGAGGAATTGTGTTGGGCTTTTGGCCCAACGTCAAAATGCGGGGAAGATGACGAGTCGCTTGGACTCGTGTGCGGGATGTCATGCATAAAAATGAAGAGAAAACGGTTAGTATACGATCAATGGATAATGTTAAACATGTAAGATATAAACTCAAACAAATCAGCAGAGCATATATATTCTATGTATATTTGAAGTATACCTTATGTATACATAGGTATACCACCTCACTGCCTTAACAAAATTGAAGCGATTGTAGGTGCATTGAAAATATTCTAACCAGCTGATTATGCTTAAACACAGAAAAACTCAATTTTATAGGTATTTTGAAACAGTAGCAGCTAGGCTTAACACTACGTTCTCATCAAATGAAAGCATCTGTTTCCTTTTAAAACCAGTGGTTCACTTAGTATAGTATTGACATCATATTATAGCAGCCAAATGTGACAAGTTTCATCAAGGCATCAGTAGTATAGTTTTCTTTTTTAAGAAAGGATTTCAGCACATCTGATAAGTTAACAAACTAAGACAAAAACACTGCTTAAACTAAATAAATAAGTATAGGAGAACCTGCTACATTGTCAAGTATTTTAGACTGATAACAGGACCAGTTTCAACAACACATAAAGATTACTAAGCTGATCATGCTCAACAGACTGAGATAGCAGTAGTTTTCAGCTAACCATACACTCATAGAATCAACAGGCCATATCATGTCAATAGCAATTTAAGACTGCATGGAAAATACTTAAACAATCCCATAATTAAGGCTACAACATCATTGTCCTAGTTAAACAAACCATGGAGCATATACTATCACATAAACAACCTACCAAACAACATAAAGAATAAAAGAAACAAAACAGCACAGTAAATTAAAGTAACAACATTGCTTAACATAACTAGAAGAGACTACTCATTTTAGAGGGCATGCTCACACTCAAAATGGACAGGGCCTATTTCACAACTTCTATTTTGACACATTCTATTGCACAACTGTGATTGGTCTAATACAGAGATTCCTAGCCTCCTATCTTTAAACACAACAATCATAACTTGGATATCGACCATGCATGAACAGAACAACATACGCAAACCTTAATAGACATGCTGTTCATACAGAAAATACTGACCACAACTTTAAGCTTTCATTTTTTTTATACTAACAAACAGGAGAATATATGCATATCTGATCTTAGAGGGATATATAAGGGGGTTTAATGGCAACATCAAAGGAAAGAGTGACAGTGTAATGCTATGAAGAGTAGGAAACGAACACAAATCCAACGAATTACTAGACAGACCAAATCAAGTTACAAACTGATGCCTTAACCTCATACTCAGGTCACGATGTCAAATTAATACTTCGATGGGCATAAAAACATAACAGACAGGACTGAATTATGCTTTCAGTGTCTTAATGCAATCCCAGGACCTGATTGGTACAAAACATATGCAGTAGCAACCTTTAAATCACAGAAGAACAAACAACCAATACTCACTGTCACTGTCTCATATTAGCATTAAGTAAAAACAGAAAATTTAAACTTACGGATGAAAGATAATTATGGAGATGGTTTAGTGCCGATTTGTTTTAATCACATACACAATATACCTAAGATATACACACCACGGTGTGTATATCAGATGTATATCGAATGTATATCTTCTTCTTATCTTGATAACCCACTGTATATCCTATGTGTATTCGATTTTAAATGTGTCCTAAGTCCTGGAAATTCAGTCTTAAGCATCCGAACTACACTAGACATCTTTCAAATTCAATTAACGATTAATATCCTATCCTAACAGCTCCCAAACATCAAACAAAGAACGCGACGACAAAGAAACTACATAATCACTAAACATATAGCAGAATAAACTAAAAATCTTAACCAAAACAGAAACTAAAGACCATGAGTAATGAATGTATCGAAGTTTACCTCTTTTGTGTGCAATGAACTAGGGTGTCGAAGTCGTCGAATCTATGCCTGAACTCGACAAAGCGATTTCGAAACTAAAGTTGGGTAAACCGAATATCTTAGTCGCGGCTAAAGTTCACCGAGACAGAACGAGATGTTTTTTTTTTTACCAATCTTAAAGTTTAGAATGCCAGTTAACAAAATGCTAAGGATTTTTTTTATCTCTTCTTTATGATGGATCGATAATAAGAAAACAGAGAGTGGAGATCCTCCCCTTTTCTGAGTTGATTTAGGGTTCCAGATTTTGGGTTTTTTTTTTTTCGTTCCTCCCATAAATCCCCCCTAACTCTGTTCTCGATTCCCCTTTTTATGGGAAAAATGGAGGAGCGTAGTGGAGCGGAGGAAGAGGAGCGTAGGGGAGCGGCGGTGAGTTGGAAAGGAGAAGAGAGAAAGAGATGTAGGGTAGAGATAATGAGACGTTGGGGTGCGGTGGTGATGATAAAAAGGGGAAAGAGAAAGAGAGGTAGGGTAGAGAGGAGGGAGGCGGCTGAAGTGGAGGAGTGGGGTCGTCGGTGTTGAGTGGGGAGGAGCGGGTGAGGAGTGTGGGAGAGAAGGGACGGGAAGAGACAGGGTAGAGAGGGAGTGAGCTGCGGCTGAAAGAGGAAGATAAAGAGAGAGAGATGAGCTGAGGGAGGAAAAGAAAGAGAGGAGCGGATCATTAGGTTAGGGATGAAAAGGAGAGGAAGTGGACCGGGTCGGGTGAAATAGTGGGCTGGATTGGGTGAAATGTTTGGGCCAGACGGGTGAGTATGGGTAATGGGCTGCTGAGCTTAAAATAATGTGAATTGGTTGAAATTGTGATCATTCCTCCTTCATTTTAATTATTCTTGGGCTTTTAACTTAACAACCAGTACAACATATATTATGTGAAGCCAAATAGTAAGTAGTATGTGTAAAGTAAAATTAATTTAACGAGTACGAATCCTAAAAATGAAATGATGACGAACCATTTAAAATTTGTGATAAAGTAATGCTAGTAATGTCGATAGTAAAGTAGTGAAGTAATGATATTAACATTAGTAGCAGTAAAATAATAGTGAAAATAAAGTACTTAGCTCGTTAGTAAATTTAGAAGCCTGAGTAAATAAATTAAATAAAGGAGGGACAAAATTGGGTGTCAACAACGAGCATGTTAATGATGATGATGAATTTAAGTATGAAGAATCCTAGAGTAATATAAGATGCCCATGGGTTCACGACCTTATGTCACCTCGACATAGCCATGGTTACCTCCAAGTTCTAATGTAGGATTAATGATGAATGCATGATGATGTTAAGTTATGATAAGATTATGATATTCTTATAAGATGTGTAACAATGATTGATTATATGACGACACGATTCCACCATGCCTAGTTGGCCGGGCATGTCACCGCGAAGGCAGGCTGCATACGATTCCACCGCGCCTAAATGGCCGGGCATGTCACCGCTAAGGCGGGCTGTTATGTTTACACCGAGCCTAGAGGGCCGGGCATGATCACCACTAGTGGGTGGCATATGATGGATACCCGGACGCGGGTTAACGATGATGATTTATATGATACGACGATGTTTGCGCTATGATGATACATATACTATGATTATATATATATATATGATATATGCGTGAAATGTATCCACCCTTAGAGGTTACGCAGGTTATGTATTCACCTTATAACTTATGATTTCTCTATCATGTTCATTTCATTCATGTCTTACATACTCAGTACAATGTTCGTACTGACGTTCGTTTTCTTTGGACGCTGTGTTCATGCTCACAGGTAGACAGGGAGGTGATCCAGACTCGTAGAAGTTATCAGCAGATTTACAGGAGCACTCTATTACTCCAGAGGTGCTATTTGGTTTATTCTTTTGTGTATATATATATATACGTATTTTGGGCACAACGGGGTCCTGTCCCGTCCATATGTCTAGTACTCTAGTAGAGGCTCGTAGATATGCATGTGTGGGTAGTATGGTCTCACGATGTTACTATTGTATCTATACTATTATTTTGGATAGCCGAAGGGCTTATGTAGATAAAAGGAATTACGTTTCCAAATGAAGAATGATTTTTCTATGATTGAGTATAAAGTTAATGAATGTACGCTTAGTGAGTATGATAAGTAATAGAATGAGTGGTGCTCGGTGGTTAGCCCCGGGTACCCGTCATGGTCCATAGTCAGGTCGTGACACTCTAATCCTCTAAGCTCGCCATTTTGGGTTAAGAAGACTAGGTACGCAAAGGGTTCATCCGAAGCCCTTTCTTCAGAAAATATATACAAGGTCAGTAAAGTCTTTTATGTATATATAACATATGTTGAATTCCTTACTTCTTCATGTGTTTATTTTTTTGCCTAACGGTTCGCGTTTCGCGGACGGGATTAGCGCTCGGAAAGCTATTTCGAACTCGTTGGTGATCTTTCCGACTTTGTTTTAAAAGAATCGCCACCTAATTTTTAGGAAAATAGAAAAATCAATGGTGAAGGGTTTATTCATATACAGTGAAAAAGTCTTCGTAATCCAAAGTTCTAAGTAAAGGTTCTGGTGATCTCCTTGGGAAGGCATTAGACACCCTAGTATTAAGGATCCGTACTATACGATTGACCTTCGAATTCCAATGTATGTGTATTTGCATGAACTGTTTATTTTGTGTTTAACTCTCCTCATTTGTGAAAGACTATCATTATTGCATATCATTTGGTTTTGGAAAAAGAGTTGAATATGTTCTTCTTTTACGTACAAGGATAGTATATTTTGTTTACAAAAGGTACAAAATGTTTTGATTTTTGTATTATATATAGGTATATATGTCCCTTTTCATTCGTGCTTAATCCTCACACTTGGCTTCAGGTCAATCCGTATAGCTGGAACATCTTATCATAAAAACCTCGTATTTATGAACATATTTTACTTAGTTTTGAACATGTTTAACTTACAAAGTGATTTGTTTTTATCATGAATCCGTGGATATGTATGTACATAAAATTGAATTCTTTTAGTTGGGCTGGAAGCCTAAAAAATAGGACTTGTTTAGTAAAGGCATTTTCAGCTTGGGCTTGGCCCAAATTCTTATTTGTATTTTTTTCGTTTCCATTCTGAAAATCCGTTTGAGAATTAGCCTCAAAAAACCTGTGCTTTATGTTGGGCTTGGCCTAAAAAATCACGTGTTTGTTCCAGGCGGGTTTTGGTCCAAAATCTTTATTTCCTACTATGGGGTGTGACCCAACCTTTTTATTTTGATGCAGTGTTTGATCCAGAAAAGTAATTTAATTGTAAAAGGCAATCCTTTAGTAAAACCGGTCCAATTTAACGGAAAATGTCACAATACTTATGATCTTAAAAATTCCTTTTGCCTTCCCATTTTAACTTGTATCAAAGCTGTTTTGTTAGTTGACCGTTTGAGTTTTAAGAAATTGTTATACTAAGTCCAGGTTTTGAAATTCGTTTGGGGGACTTAGAGGTCTACTAAACAGCATAAGCACCGTTGTCCTAAGGCGACTAGTCCAAACAATAAGGATTCCAATAACATACATGAGTTTTTTTTTTTTTTTTTTTTTTTTTTACAATTAATGTAAGTATAAATACAACAAACTCAAGAATGATAAAAATGCAGAATAAAGAAAGAAGAGGGGCAAGCTAGGGGCGTACCAAGCCCCTAGTTGGCCATTTTCACCCATGGCTGAGCCTTCTACATGCTTATATAATATTAGCTCCCATTTCTTGATGGGATCGATCATGACTCAAAAGTATTGCATGTCAGGACCTAGCCCAACAGGTTGATACGTGCCTTGGCCCAAATGACCATGCCGTGGTAGAGGAGAAAAGAAACAAGCGATCCCAGTTAGTTTATATTTACTGAACTTATCACGTGTATAACTATGTACATATATGTATATATTACAAGTTATACAATTAAGGTATTCGATTATATGCTATTGGGCTTCACTAGTAGACAGTAAAAAGGGGAAAGTCATCACCATCTGTATTCCCGATGCCGCATAAGATCCAAGGGGTTTCATGAATCCTAGGCATGGCATGACATCGGGGGAAGGCTAAGTCCAAGCCCCAAATTACCTTAGTTTCCCACCAGTACAGTCATAGGAGACTGATAGGGCATTATCCATACTTAGTAGTAACAAAACACAAACATGATGTGATGCATTAAGCAAAATAAAAAAAATATAGTTACTGCAATTAGAACACCTAAATATAGAACAGGCAGAGCAAGCTGATCAAATACATAAACATGGAGTAGCAAATATCAAATCAAACATACATGTGTGATACAGACAGAGAAACTAGCTACAACATCTAGACATAGTATAGACATAAGCAATTTACATCACATAGCATGGCACAGAAACAAAAGTAAACTGATACATATGCTGATACAACATAAACAAAATGTCAATTATAAGTACATAGTCGTGGTTAAGAGCTAACTGAAACCATAGACATAGCTTAGCTAGAGACAAACTGTAAATACATAGTCATGAGGATAATACAAGCAGATGGAGACCATAAACATAGCATGGACAAAAGCAAAGGGGGGATTGTGGGTCTAATATCTATGATAGCACAAAGTGAATCACACAATGGTCATAATGTAGACAAAGATGTATATGACCTATGCTTAGCTAAGACATAATCACACAAGGTGGTCATGACATACATTCCTTGATAGTTGAGTGACTATTATACAGGACACGCATGATGCGTCAAGAGGTACCTTTTTTGATTTAAGTGAATACAACTTTAGCAAGACTATACAGTTAGGGTCAAATCCCTCCAGTTTGGCAATCACATACAGAAACAAGTGACACACAAGACAAGCGACTAAGTCCCAACTAGTGAAATATCTTTTTAATGTGCAGAATCAGAGTGCAAACAAACCTGAGCATGAAAAAGAAGTATAGAAAGAAATGAAAATGTAAGCAGACTCCATTTATGATTCAATGATCTTGTTTAAGACAGACACCGGAACTCTCAGTTTCAACTGCTTCACCAAACTTTCCTTCCCTTTGATCCAATGATGGAATTTTATAAGATTAGGGTGTGATATGTTGCACAAATATACCTCCACAGGTCCACAGAGTTGCCATGGTACCTTTTATATGGAGGACAAATATTTAGAACCAAGCAATGTTTGGTTCTCCTTGACCCTTTCTAAGATAACTTTCTAAAAAGACCCTTATGTGTACTTGTGTGATTCTCAGTATGCTTCACAAGTTCCCACGTTTATATAAAATCATATCATTTGGTCATTCTCAATTAAATACCTAAATAAAATTAGAGTAGATGAGGTGATGTGATTCTTCGAGTTAACAAAGAACCAATCGACCAGGATCTTGTTCTTGAAGCAATTTGATGGGCAGATTCAAGAAACGGGCGTATCTCAAGTTATAGGCGTTGGATTAAAGTGATTCAAAAGCTATGTGAAAGATGACAATATGAACTATAAAAATAACTATTGAATCGTTTAAATCAAGTAAGTATTGAGGCCGGCACGATGGAAAGAAAATTAAGGTTTTGGGTATGAACTAGAACGAATTTTAATCAAGAACCGCGTTCTTGAATGATCAAAACAAATAAAGTTCCTAAGTCACCACTTGAAATCAATTAACGTGATAAAGAAACACCACACGCTATTGAAAACAAGATAAAGACTATCACCACCTTGCTTGGAACCAAAAACAAGGATAAAGAACACCAAATAGAGAAAATAACTCTATTGCAACATTTAGGTTTCTGCTCAAAACGTGAATAGTATATTTACAAGTAATGAGAACCCTTTATATAGGCCTAGGGTCTCTTCTTTTATGACTACAAATACCTATTCTACTCTAGAAAGGAAATAGCTAAAAACAAGGAAAGTAAAATACCTATTCTATAAGGAAAAGAATAAAGAAAACAAGAATCCTACTAGAACTAGAATAAAGATCCTACTAATGATAGGAAATTAAATCCTACTATAATATAAATCAAGAAACAAGAAACATATTTAGAAAAGGATTCAAGAAACAAGAATGGGAAATAATCTTCAAACTTGTGCTTCTTGGGCTTTTCTTTTTCTTGAATTTCAATCTTGTGTTTCTTGATTTTCTTGGATTTCTTGATCTTCTTCATCTTTCATCATTCTCCCCTTGTTGAGAAAGACTCGTCCTCGAGTCTAAAGGCTCCATAAACGGTGAAAGATTAGCCAAAAAAAAAAATTGGGAACAACCCATACTTACCAGGCTCTAAGTTGCATTTTTCTAACTTTTCATAGAGCTTCATCATGTTCAAAGAAAACTTTGCATATGGCCGAACTAAATCCCACTTTCTTAGTGGTAACTTTATACCATGATTTCTCAAACATATCATCTTAAACTGATCTTCAATGTGTAAACCATGATCATAACTTATTTCCTTTTGATCTTCATAAATCTTGAACACTTCCGTGTCGATGTGGTATTTGCATGCAAAATCTGAGTTAGTGCCACAAAAACCTTTAAATAAATCAAATTCATGAACCTTTGGATCAGGGTTAGAGAATAAATCATGTCTTCTTATGAGCTCCTTGATGATTTTGATGCTCTCATATTTGACATGATTATAGCCATTAACCTCAATGAAATTGAGAGATATTAAATCTACACTTTCTTGCAAAGATTCAACCTTTTGAGGAATAAATCTTGCTCGAATTAGATAATAAATTAAACTCTCATTCATAAACTCCTTTTTCAGCAACTTATTCTCTTTCTCTTCCAAATCTTCATAGACTATTGGTCCTATGCAATCCGTTACTTTGATTGGTGTGGAGTAAGAAACAAAATCTGTATTCTTTTTGAAATCCCTTTGTGGAAACTCAATCTCACAAATAGGTGGATGCTCCAATGGATCCTCATCAAACTTTGGAGGTAAATCCTCAGTTTGTGGATCCAATTCATTCTTCTCCTCCGTTTTCTGTTCCATATTTATGGGACCAATGATTTGTAATTTGGTCACAAAAGAATCATCAACATACTTGGAGTTTTTAGCAACATCTTCTGGAGTCAAGGGGACCAACTTAATTTTCCGTCCATCCTTTGTAAAAGAATAGGTATTACGATATTCATCATAGTTAGCACACCTTTCATACACCCATGGTCTTCCAAGTAATAAGTGGCAAGCATCCATCTTTGTTACATCACACCAAACAAGATCATTATATATTTTGCCAATAGAAAAAGAAACTAGGCATTGATGAGTTACCTCTAAACCACCATCATCATTCTCAAATTTGATGCTATAAGGATATGGATGAAGTTTTGTTAACAAGCCAAGTTTAGAAACCATCTCTTCAGAAACAACATTAACATGACTTCCTTTATCAATGATTACCGAACATACCTTATCATGGGAGGTACATCTAGTGCGGGAAAGAGATTCCTTTTTCCATAGTTTTTCATCTTCTTGAACCAAACGTCCTCCTCTTGGTTGCATACTCATCCTACTCTTCAACTGTGCTCTGATACCAAATTGATGTGATTCTTCGAGTTAACAAAGAACCAATCGACCAGGATCTTGTTCTTGAAGCGATTTGATGGGCAGATTCAAGAAACGGGTGTATCTCAAGTTATAGGCGTTGGATTAAAGTGATTCAAAAGCTATGTGAAAGATGACAATCTGAACTATAAAAATAACTATTGAATCGTTTAAATCAAGTAAGTATTGAGGCCGGTACGATGGAAAGAAAATTAAGGTTTTGGGTATGAACTAGAACGAATTTTAAACAAGAACCGCGTTCTTGAATGATCTAAACAAATAAAGTTCCTAAGTCACCACTTGAAATCAATTAACGTGATAAAGAAACACCACACGCTATTGAAAACAAGATAAAGACTATCACCACCTTGCTTGGAACCAAAAACAAGGATAAAGAACACCAAATAGAGAAAATAACTCTATTGCAAAATTTAGGTTTCTGCTCAAAACGTGAATAGTATATTTACAAGTAATGAGAACCCTTTATATAGGCCTAGGGTCTCTTCTTTTATGACTACAAATCCCTATTCTACTCTAGAAAGGAAATAGCTAAAAACAAGGAAAGTAAAATCCCTATTCTATAAGGAAAAGAATAAAGAAAACAAGAATCCTACTAGAACTAGAATAAAGATCCTACTAATGATAGGAAATTAAATCCTACTATAATATAAATCAAGAAACAAGAAACCTATTTAGAAAAGGATTCAAGAAACAAGAATGGGAAATAATCTTCAAACTTGAGCTTCTTGGGCTTTTCTTTTTCTTGAATTTCAATCTTGTGTTTCTTGATTTTCTTGGATTTCTTGATCTTCTTCATCTTTCATCAAGAACAAATAAAGTTCCTAAGTCACCACTTGAAATCAACTTACGTGATAAATAAACACCACACGTTATTGAAAACAAGATAAAGACTATCACCACCTTGCTTGGAACCAAAAACAAGGGTAAAGAAGACCAAATAGAGAAACTAACTCTATTGCAAACTAGGGTTTATGCTCGAAAACGTGAATAGTATATTTACAAGTCATGAGAATCCTTTATATAGGCCTAGATTCTCTTCTTTTATGACTACAAATCCATATTCTACTCTAGAAAGGAAATAACTAAAAACAAGGAAAATAAAATCCCTATTCTACAAGGAAAAGAATAAAAAAACTAGAATCCTACCAGAACTAGGATAAAGATCCTACTAATGATAGGAAATTAAATCCTACTATAATATAAATCAAGAAACAAGAAACATATTTAGAAAAGGATTCAAGAAACAAGAATGGGAAATAATCTTCAAACTTGTGCTTCTTGGGCTTTTCTTTTTCTTGAATTTCAATCTTGTGTTTCTTGATTTTCTTGGATTTCTTGATCTTCTTCATCTTTCATCATTCTCCCCTTGTTGAGAAAGACTCGTCCTCGAGTCTAAAGGCTCCATAAACGGTGAAAGATTAGCCAAAAAAAAAAATTGGGAACAACCCATACTTACCAGGCTCTAAGTTGCATTTTTCTAACTTTTCATAGAGCTTCATCATGTTCAAAGAAAACTTTGCATATGGCCGAACTAAATCCCACTTTCTTAGTGGTAACTTTATACCATGATTTCTCAAACATATCATCTTAAACTGATCTTCAATGTGTAAACCATGATCATAACTTATTTCCTTTTGATCTTCATAAATCTTGAACACTTCCGTGTCGATGTGGTATTTGCATGCAAAATCTGAGTTAGTGCCACAAAAACCTTTAAATAAATCAAATTCATGAACCTTTGGATCAGGGTTAGAGAATAAATCATGTCTTCTTATGAGCTCCTTGATGATTTTGATGCTCTCATATTTGACATGATTATAGCCATTAACCTCAATGAAATTGAGAGATATTAAATCTACACTTTCTTGCAAAGATTCAACCTTTTGAGGAATAAATCTTGCTCGAATTAGATAATAAATTAAACTCTCATTCATAAACTCCTTTTTCAGCAACTTATTCTCTTTCTCTTCCAAATCTTCATAGACTATTGGTCCTATGCAATCCGTTACTTTGGTTGGTGTGGAGTAAGAAACAAAATCTGTATTCTTTTTTAAATCCCTTTGTGGAAACGCAATCTCACAAATAGCTGGATGCTCCAATGGATCCTCATCAAAATTTGGAGGTAAATCCTCAACTTGTGGATCCAATTCATTCTTCTCCTCCGTTTTCTGTTCCATATTTTGGGACCAATGATTTGTAATTTGGTCACAAAAGAATCATCAACATACTTGGAGTTTTTAGCAACATCTTCTGGAGTCAAGGGAACCAACTTAATTTTCCGTCCATCCCTTGTAAAAGAATAGGTATTACGATATTCATCATAGTTAGCACACCTTTCATACACCCATGGTCTTCCAAGTAATAAGTGGCAAGCATCCATCTTTGTTACATCACACCAAACAAGATCATTATATATTTTGCCAATAGAAAAAGAAACTAGGCATTGATGAGTTACCTCTAAACCACCATCATCATTCTCAAATTTGATGTTATAAGGATATGGATGAAGTTTTGTTAACAAGCCAAGTTTAGAAACCATCTCTTCAGAAACAACATTAACATGACTTCCTTTATCAATGATTACCGAACATACCTTATCATGGGAGGTACATCTAGTGCGGAAAAGAGATTCCTTTTTCCATAGTTTTTCTTCTTCTTGAACCAAACGTCCTCCTCTTGGTTGCATACTCATCCTACTCTTCAACTGTGCTCTGATACCAAATTGATGTGATTCTTCGAGTTAACAAAGAACCAATCGACCAGGATCTTGTTCTTGAAGCGATTTGATGGGCAGATTCAAGAAACGGGCGTATCTCAAGTTATAGGCGTTGGATTAAAGTGATTCAAAAGCTATGTGAAAGATGACAATCTGAACTATAAAAATAACTATTGAATCGTTTAAATCAAGTAAGTATTGAGGCCGGCACGATGGAAAGAAAATTAAGGTTTTGGGTATGAACTAGAACGAATTTTAATCAAGAACCGCGTTCTTGAATGATCAAAACAAATAGAGTTCCTAAGTCACCACTTGAAATCAATTAACGTGATAAAGAAACACCACACGTTATTGAAAACAAGATAAAGACTATCACCACCTTGCTTGGAACCAAAAACAAGGGTAAAGAAGACCAAATAGAGAAAATAATTCTATCTTTCATACCCAAAACCTTAATTTTCTTTCCATCGTGCCGGCCTCAATACTTGCTTGATTTAAACGATTCAATAGTTATTTTTATAGTTCAAATCGTCATCTTTCTTCTCGTCTTGAAATCACATAATTTCGAGAAGTATAGCCCGATTTACGTCCGTTTCAATGATGAAAGATGAAGAAGATCAAGAAATCCAAGAAAATCAAGAAACACAAGATTGAAATTCAAGAAAAAGAAAAGTCCAAGAAGCTCAAGTTTGAAGATTATTTCCCATTCTTGTTTCTTGAATCCTTTTCTAAATAGGTTTCTTGTTTCTTGATTTATATTATAGTAGGATTTAATTTCCTATCATTAGTAGGATCTTTATCCTAGTTCTAGTAGGATTCTAGTTTTTTTTTATTCTTTTCCTTGTAGAATAGGGATTTTATTTTCCTTGTTTTTAGTTATTTCCTTTCTAGAGTAGAATATGGATTTGTAGTCATAAAAGAAGAGAATCTAGGCCTATATAAAGGGTTCTCATGACTTGTAAATATACTATTCACGTTTTGAGCAGAAACCTAAATTTTGCAATAGAGTTATTTTCTCTATTTGGTGTTCTTTATCCTTGTTTTTGGTTCCAAGCAAGGTGGTGATAGTCTTTATCTTGTTTTCAATAGCGTGTGGTGTTTCTTTATCACGTTAATTGATTTCAAGTGGTGACTTAGGAACTTTATTGGTTTTGATCATTCAAGAACGCGGTTCTTGATTAAAATTCGTTCTAGTTCATACCCAAAACCTTAATTTTCTTTCCATCGTGCCGGCCTCAATACTTACTTGATTTAAACGATTCAATAGTTATTTTTATAGTTCAAAACGTCATCTTTCTCCTCGTCTTGAAAACACATAATTCCGAGAACTATAGACCGATTTACGTCCGTTTGTTGAATTTTGCCCATCAATCGCTTCAAGAATAAGATCCTGGTCGATTGGTTCTTTATTAACTCGAAGAATCACATCAATTTGGTATCAGAGCTAACTTATTGCTAATCTGTGGCCTTTGGATCATTTTTTGAATCATAAGATAGTCCTATAGGCTTCCACATCTTTTTTTAGGACTGATTTACACAGATCAAAACAGGACATAACCAGAAAACAACACTTCAATCTCAAAGAGAAACAAAACTCACCATCATTTTTGTCTTTAGCTATGATCATTACACAATCCCACATTTAAGAAATAACTCTTAAAATGACACAAACAGCCTATATGAAGAGAAATTGGACAGATTTCAATCAAAATTTCTCATTTCTCTTCTCTCCTTTGTTCTCTTTTAGTCTTAAATCTTAGATGGTTATCCCTGAAAAGGAAAACATCAACACACATAGCACACAAACACCTTACATTAACTTGTTAGCTCTTTTTGAAATCCCTTTAGACGTTAATTTTTGAAGAACTTGACATCTTAACATTATAAACTTAAGCTTCAGGTTGAACATCAATCTTGAGACTCAAGTAGTTTCATTTCATTAATTGATTAACCATTTTAACAATCAGAGAGCATATCAGGATTGAGCATATCAGGATTCAATCACCTCTTCTGTTACACCTCGCACTTTTAGAGCATGAATATGCCATGTACTTCACCGTCTTAATGGAGTATCGGAGACGTTCCATGAAGTTTTGGAAGGCACAAGCCATGGGAAGAACGCAATAGTAAAGTAAAGGATGCATTACGATCTCGTAAGTCGTAACCGGGAAGGACAACCTTGGAACCAAAGGAAATGACTATTATCAAGTATGATCAATGATAAATATCATGTATGGAGAGTTTCGGAAGATTTCGGGACCAAGCAAAGCGAAGAAAATAAGTTTGTCGAAAATTTATAAAAAAAGTTGGCAGAATTCCAGACAGAATTTTGGGTTAACTTTGGAGGGGTACACCGGGTATATAAGGAGTTTTAAGGTGTTTCCAAAGCCTAAAATGAATTTCTTCGAGTCTAGTTTCCAACACAATAAACCGTTTATCAATGCGATGTCAGAGCAGGGAGTTATGGACGTTACAAGTTAGGCAGACGAAGCAGAAAAACGCTGCTACAGTATCCGGGTGCTACAGTACCCCGACCTAAAAACACACCTATAAATACCCCTTTAACCCATTAATTTCCATCAATTCTCACCATTTTCTCATCCTCCCCACTTCTAAAGAGTTCTTGAAGAGCTCTTGAGAGTTCTATAATTCTCCACAACCTTCCATAACTTTCTATAATTTTCCCTAATCCTCCATAATACTCCATAACCCTCTATAATCTTCCACAACCTTCCATATCATCAAGAGAGAATATCAACATCAAAAATCTCAAAGAAAATTTATGAAAGATAATTGTTCTTGTTTCTCTTTAAGGTGGTGATGAACTTGATCTTGGAAAGGGGTGAATGAAGTGAAGTTCTTCCACTATAAGGTATGTTTTTCCTATTATTTTCATGATTGAGATGATGTAAAGGTTTAGAAATTCTTAGAAAGGAAAGAATCATAGGAGAAAAATCATAAAGAGTTGAATTGAAGTTGATGGCTATGAGGTGAGTTTGAAAGAGAATTTTGGATTAATTTAAGACTAAGTTGAATATAATTCTTTGCTTATGGTAGTATGGATGTTGTTATGGTTGGTTTGAAAATTGGAGAAACATTATGTGGGATGTTTTATAGAATATATTGGTATTGATATTGTTATTGATGCTGTTGGTATTGTTTGGGAGTTATTTTGGTATTTGGAGGAGGTAAAGAATATAGAGGATATGCTGCCCGAATTTCGGCAGATTCTAAAAAGATTTCATTTGAATGCTTGAGACAAGTGTATGATATTGAGCCTAATGATAACATGGATGGTTTATGTGTAGAGTTCCGATCTTGGAAGAATAAACATTGAACGACTAAGGCGACCGAAAGTTATGTCAAGGCTAATCTCTTTCTTTCAAAGGCATGATTCCTATGTTATGATCCCATAAATGTTTCCGTAACTACCTTGTTTCCAAAAGCTAGAAGTTCATGATTCTTAAAGCTTCTCATGATATTAAAGATGAGAATGTTTCTATGATGATTACAATGATAATGATGATTTTATGTTTAAAGGTTCCAAGTTTATGATTTCAATGTTATTATGAGAATGTTGAGATATTTCATAATTCTTTCGATTTTATTCATTGTTGTTGATATCACCTTATAATAATTATTCCTTCAAGGTGAGATAGAGCGATGATTATTCCATAATATAATCGGAGGTTACCGACCTTACGTCACTCCGATAAAGAAGTAAAATTTAATTGGCTGTCATGCAAGTTATATGTATTTATATATGAGTAATTTAGATACTTACCGCGCCTTAATGGACGGACAAGATACTATATATATTTTACCGCGCCTTAATGGCCGGACAAGATGCTATATAACACCGTGCCTACATGGCCGGACAAGATACTATATATATAACACACCGCGTCTACATGGCCGGACAAGACCGCGCCTTAATGGCCGGACAAGATGCTATATATATATTACCGCGCCTTAACGGCCAGACAAGATATTATATATGTATATATGGAAAAGTCTTTTTTTTTAAAAAGCTAAGCATGCAAGACATCCGCCTTAAAAAGGCATTAAGAGGCACAGGTTGATCTCTTTTATATTATTTTATCTTCATACTTTCATTATGTTATTTTCCATGTTTGGTATCTGTTACTATGTTACTATTCATGCCTTACATACTCAGTACACTGTTCGTATTGACGTCCCTTCTTGTGGACGCTGCGTTCATACCCCCAGGTGTAGATAGAGGAGGCGAGGATCTTTCATCGTAGGCTGCCTTCAGGTACTAGTCTTGAGTGGTGGCTCCACTTCCTGGAGCATTGCCGAGTCTGAGTCTATATATATATATATATATATATATATATGAATTTTGTTAAGGGTACGTCGAGGGCCCTGTCCCGATTTATATACCTCAGTCATGTTTATAGAGGCTTTGCAGACAGTTCCTGTCTATAGCTTAGTCATGGTGTGACAGTAGTAATATCAGCATCATGGGTCCATTGTACGTATACTTATGCATGATATTATGTTCATATTTAGCCTCTTGATCTTATTGTTGCCATTCGAGACATAGAGGATGTGAGTTGTAAGTTGGTTCGCTCGGTTTTTGCAAGGTGTTGGGTGCCAATCACGCCTTACCTAGGGTGGGGTGTGACATCTTCAGTGTTACTAGACCTCTTTTAAGACTCAGGCATGAACCATATATAGAAGAAGCAGGATCTGGTGACATAAACAACAAGACTGGGTTCTGTTCAAATAAATATTCATGTCACATAATTAACCTAGTAGTATGTAGGTGTCCTAATTCAACCTAGGTGATGTTACAACTTCATGAGCCTATACTAGCATCTAATGAATTATTTGGGAGCATATTGTACAAAACAAATAGACCTTGGTCTCAATCTTCCTTTTAGGATTTCTATATCATGTTCAAGAGTACTGATTGCTTCATATTTACCTTTAGTGTATAGTAAACAAACTATTCAAAGTTATTTTAGGCCAATTCAGACATATTTAAACAGACTTAAGCATATTCAAATATAATTAGATCTCATTCAATCTCATTCTAGTACCTTGACCACATCTTAAGACTTATATAAATATGCTTAGACTCGTTAAGTCTTGTTTTAGCCCAATCATGACTCTTTACTTATCCTAATCATAACTTATACAACTAATTATGACATAAACAAAATATATAGGAGTCAGGAAAACAAATTTAAGACTCCGGGATGGCATTATCCAATCAATAAACTAGCAACTACCCCAAACTATTCAAGATGAATCATTTTAGTTCCTTAGCAGTCTCACACATTCAAACATGATTAACATTAGCCTATGGGGTTTAACTCACACACAAGTTCATAGTGTTCTTGTCAACTTATCTCCAACAGTTAACTATTGAAGGGAACTTGCTCAAAGTCTTCATTTTGACTCTTAAACTCCAAACTTAGAATTTTCATATTTTACACTCTTCAGCTAGTGAGTTAAGAGATCTTTCAAAATTAACATATCTAAGTCATCACAGATGCATTAGCAGTTTTAGGGGGTTCAGATATAGTCAAATAGCATCATTTAGAACCAGCCTGGTTATCTCTATCAAGTTCCACAATCATATTAAGGGAACCGGTGATCAAACAATGATTCTGACATCTTCTGAGAGGTACTCATGCATTACCTCATTGAAATTAACTAATCATTCCATTAAAGTTGATATTCAAATAGAGATCAATCAGTATATTGATTATTTGAGTAATAAGAGTAACTTAAGCAGGGTCAGACAAAGATTAGGATAATACTAGCATTCAAACAAACTACCTCAGATTCATGGTTTTGATAACAAGTTATGACAAATATGAACAGAAGTTGAATTTTAAGCATATTCTAGGGCCACGATCATGCACACAATCTAAACTGGTCATTTAACCAAATAAACACTACATTGAAGCAAAAACTAACTGAAAAATAACAACAAGAGAGAGCATTACCTTTTTCGGGCACAGCCTTGCCAAGAATGGATTTTGGAGCTTTCGTGCTTCCAAATCTCCAATTCAAGCCACATAGAAAGGGAAAAAAAGACAAATAATTTAGAACTAAGGAATACTCGAACCCTAAAAAGGCTAAATCTTTAAAATTTTACTGTAAGCCTAAATCTCGATTTTAAATACTCAAATTCGAGCTCTGATGTTGTGAAAACTTGTTTAATGGTGAGGGTTAGGGTTCTATAAATAGAACCCCAAAATTCATTCAAAGGCCTAAACTACCGATGTGGTACTAAGTGAAAATTTTAGAAAAACAACTGGTATTTCAAATCTTACGGTCTAGATGCACTTCTATTAACATGGACGACCCAATTTAAGCCTCGTTCTCCTCGATCGGGTTGACACAAGCTCAACCAATGAGCATAGAGTTTTCAAAACACAAATGCAGAAATTGTAGGTTTGACTCAAAATTTAAAAGAAAAGGGGTTACTACCGTGTTTGGAGTGAGGACAACGAGTTCGAGATTGAAACATTGAGTGTTTCACTCAAATGACTATGCAAAAGCTGTGCAATCTCTGTATCTTCTGTGAAATTGCCATTTTTGGCAAGAGAGAGAAAGAAAGAACCTAGGGGGAAAAGAGGAGAGAGGGGTGTGGTTAATGGTTGTTTGGTGTGAAGAAAAGGGAAAATGAAGAGAGGCTGAGGTCTTTTGCCCCTTAAGTCGTTATGTCTGATGGGCCGGGTCGGTCCATTATTAGACTGGGCCTGGTCCAATTTTAAAAGAAATGAACACGGGCCCTTTCCCCAAGTATATTATATATATATATATATATATATATACACACACACATATCAAGCGTATATACATGTATAAAGGATAAGACGGGTATAAAAAAGGATGGGAAAAATTAAAACATCGATTGTTGACCATAATACTTTAATTATAAATAATTTAGAGCGTAATTAACCTACTAGTTAATCATAAAATATGGCTAATTACGTAAACAAACTCGCAACTATAGCCTTAATTGATTTAAAACCTAATTGATTATTTCAATTGTGGCCCTATTTAGCCTAATTAGTCAAATTAAGGTTAAATTAAATTAATGGTCTTAACTAATTAGAGCCAATGAATTTAGTCATTTCAATTAAAGCCACTAGGAGGCTAAATTTGCAAAAACGATCCCAATTGCCTTAAACCACGAATTGATTAATTCAAATTGTGGTCATAACAAAAATAATTAAATAATTTAAAATCAATTTGCAATAATGCCCTCCTAATTGACTAATTGTCCTAATTAACTACTAGAAACAGTTATGAATAATTCTAACAAATTATGTTGATACACATAACTAAGGATTGAGGGGTAAAATGGTCAATTCTTTAATTAATCAAATTCCTTGGGTTAAAGGGAATAATATATTTTCTAATCTGATTTTTGACAATATAAACAATTAAACAGATGATTATTCAAAATTGCATTTCTTTGCTTAAATGTAATAAATATTCTATAAATGTCATAAATGTACCAATTAATTCCTAAATGATTGATAATATTATAGAAATTATTTTACCAATTAAAAGGGGTAAAATATTAACCTAAACAATTTTAAAAATCATAATTACAGGAGGTAAAAAATTAGGTGTCAACACTTTGTATTTTGACACCCTCAGTGAAAAATCTCACTCCGCTACTACCAAGTTGTAACCAAAGTAGATAAAGACTAAAGGGATGTTCCCAGACAACAAATTTGACCTAATGTGAAACAGGCTAAAGAGGCGAGTCAAGGATCTATAATGATTTCATTGACTTATCATTGAACAAAAAAGAGGCTTCGCACAACATTTCAGATCTAAAAACTCCACAAACATGTCAAAGGCTAAGTTAGTTAGGCCAACAAAGGAACTAGATGTGGTCATCTTTCTGATCGCAATAAATTTTTTTTTGGTTACCAAAAATGCATAATAGGATCAATTGAACATAACAAGTCGAGTATCCAAGACAAGCATCAATCAAAAAAACAATAGAACAATTCATAGTGCATCAATCCAAATTTTCCGATCTATCAATAGATAATTATATACTTACTATGTAACAGAGTAATTAGAATAGATACATGCCAGATCCAAATTGGGATATCCAACTGTAGTAAATTAAAGAAGAACAGGACTTGATGAAGACATAACATATCCGACAAGTATACACACATCGAACGAGTCCGCAACTTTTTTAACTCAAAAAGTGCAAAAGGCATCAAAATATTCCACTAAATAAAATAACTAAATTGCCTTTTGCGCACTAATTTAGTGCGCAATAGTGTTCACTAAAACTCTCAGCCCTTTATTCTTTTGAAAAGTTTTGAAATTCATGTTTTTTCCGTACTTTGACCAAAGATTAGTCATGTTTAAAAACGCTGGAATATCAATATTATATATAGAACCTGATATCTTTTTCTGTGAACAATAATGTAAGCTCAACGCATCAAGTATACCTATATGCTTGGATCGTCGTTTTAGGAGTTGCCAAGTGCCCCGAAGTAAGTTTTGTTTGCTTGGAAACTTGTTATCTTTAGGTTTAAGTGTTTTATTTTATAGGGTTTTGATTAATTTAGGACGTCGCACGAGTTGCTATTAAACGATAATAAAAAAAAACTAAGATAACTAATTATCATTAAGAAAATAATACCAAAAAAAATATATAATATTAACATAAAATGTACATTTGATTTATAAATATACAATCTCCATCCCCCTAGGTCCCACATGTGGGAGGCTTTAGAATAACCTTAGGACTAAGGCGAATTCCACCAACCCCACCACTCTCACCATCATCTCCATCCCCCCTCTTCCTCTTAATCTATACACGACGTATGGCGTGATCATCCTGCGTTCCCTTCCTTAGGCTAAGCCGAAATGTGATCATGAGGAGATAACTCTATCAGAGCAGGAGACGGTCCACAGGCTCAGAAGAATGTACCTGCAATAAAAAATAATCAATTTAGTTTAGCTTTATGCTAAACTAAACATAAAATAACAGATAAACAATTAATTTAATACATTATTTTAATATAAAAAATTAAATCTGTGTGTCGACGGGCTCCTGAGATGGCTGGTGAGAGGGCCCATGAGCTGGCTCCTGAGTGGGCCCCGGAGCCGGAGATGTAGATGGTGCCGGAGCAGGAGACGGGTCCACAGGCGCAGAAGAATGAACCTGAAATAACATATAAACAATGTAATTTAGTTTTATGCTAAACAAAACATAAAATAACATATAAACAATTAATCTAATGCATTATTTAATTGTAAAAATTCAAATCTGTATGTCGACGAGCTCCTGAGATGGATTGCTAGAAGGCTCCTGAGATGGCTCCTCAGCGGTCGCCTGAGCGGGCCCCGGAGCAGGAGACATGTCGGACTCCTCGAATAAGAAATCGAAGCCCAGCACTGCGCCACCCTATAGATTATGAGTTGGCCGCTCACCATGTGGATGATGAGCTGGCGGCTGTGCAAGCGATGGCCAAAACATGTACTTTGAAAATAAATTCGGCGTATATACAGGTGTCAATAGGCGGTCTGAAGTCGACGACCAGCAAGAAGTCGACGGGATCTCTGAATTAGACGAAGGCTGCTGGGCTGGAGCTAGAACTGGTATATGATTGTCAGGCTCATCTACTAGACCAGGACCCCCTCTGGCCCCACCCCCTCTGTGACCAGCCTCTCTGGCCCTACCACCTCGGCCACCAGCTTCTCTAACCCTACCCTCTCGGCCACAGCCCCTCTGGCACCACCACGACCATGACCACGACCACTCGCTCCCTGATGCGGGACCTCTGAAACAGGTTCGTCGACATGTCCGAGCTCCTGCGCCTGCTGCATGCCACCCTCGGCTAGCTGAACTATCCGCGCTGTATATCCCGCTGTCTCGGAGGCATCCATATTTTCCAAGCTCTCCCAGCGCATCCTTTGTACGGTCCGTAGCTGCATTTGTTTGCAAATATTAATGATTGGATAAATTTGTAACTCAATACATAAAACGATTAATTAAGTTTAAGACTAACAAAACTTACCAACGCCTCATACTGTCCTGAGAGAGCTGCATATACTCGGTCATCTGCACGAGGCCTCGCTGGGTTACTAATCAAGCTGCGAGTGAACCGAGTGTATCACTGCATGTACGTCTGGATCAGAGTCGCATGTCCGACCACCGCTAGCATCCCCACCTTCTGATCCCAACGGTGGACCTGGAGCTGCATAAAGGCCCGCCATGCATTAGTGAAGGCCATACACTCGTCCCACGCATAATGGTCGTGCTTCCAAGTCGGCTGCTCAGGTAAATTGAGTACATGGCCGACCTGTCGTAGGACGCGGACGTGAGCGTGCTCCTCAACGATGTCCATATTTATCAACAGCGCCGCGAGCTTCACGAGGGCTCACCAGCCCTATAAAACGCCTGCAGCTGATCCAAAATCTGATCATACGATATCCATATAAAAGCCTGTAAAAAGAATTAAATTAGTTAACAATAAAAGACTAAAATAGTAAAAAAAATAATATATTAATGTTAAATAAAAAAAAAACTTACTGTGTCAGACGTCATACGATCCAACTGAGCCTTGAACGGGAGAATACTGTGGTGCGTGTCCACATCTCATAACACCTCTTCTCATCCATCTCTGCGCATATGGCATCGTCTCATCAATATAGTCGAGCGGAGGGTCATCAACTATGGGCTGAAAAGGTCTCATCCTAGTCCACACACATATCTGAAAGGGTCATTAAAAAAATATTTTATTAGTCGTCATTTTAAAAAGCTATATTTAGAATAAAATTACACATACTTAAAAATAGTACCTGGAGGAGCGGGCAAAATGCAGTGATGTCGGTCCTTCCGCCCATAGATGCTCGACAGAATCCGCGATACATGAAAGCCAGGACAGCAGCGCCCCAACTGTAACATCCCAACTCGCCCAGATACTACAGAAAGGGCAAATACCCCAAGCTCACATGCGAACCCGATGTGTTTGGTAACAGGATGCCCCCGAATATGACGAGAGGGTATAGACGAGCACGTCGGTCAACATCAACCTAAGGTGTGTCCTCTGTAATCGGATGCTGCATGTCTATGAGGCGCAAGTGATCGAAGAGGGAATACATCGACAACCGACTATGTCCCCATATATCATGCGGCTGTGGCTCGAACCAGTGAGCCTAGTCAATTTCTGCCGGTACGACGACATCTGCTGGGGCTCCTAAATATATAAAGCGCGTCCATCTACCTAGAGACCGTAAATGACCTCCACATCCTGAAAGGTGACTGTGGCCTCATCAGAGCGGAGTTGAAATATACGGGTCTCCGGTCGCCATCACTCAATCATAGCCGTCACAAGAGCTCTGTCATGCTGTACGCGACTAAACACGACGCAACTGTAGATACCGCCCTGATATAGTATCTCTAAAACGCGAGGATGTGGGGGCTGAGTTGCTAAAATATCCCATGCCTGCTCCATAAACCTGGGACAGACCAACAGCGACACAACTATAGATACCGCCATGATATAGTATCTCTAAAACGAGAGGATGTGGGGGCCGAGCTGCTAAAATATCCCATGCTTGCTCCATAAACGTGGGACGGACCAAGCGGATGGGATGTACATCGGAATCCCATAATAGCTGGGACCTATGCTGCTGCTGTAGGTGAAGCACCTCTGGCTGGAAGGGCCCCGGATGAAGAGGGGCGGGATCCATGGAGGTGTCGTATCTGTTTTACACATTTTTAATTAATCATTAACATGTAATATTAATTATATAATATTTTATCGAAAAATTATACTAAGGATGTTCAATCCTAAACTAAAGATGTTCAAACCTAAACTAAGGATGTTTAATTATACTAACTAACTAAGACTTTAGCGAAAAATTATATTAACTATCTAAATTTGCGAATAATTGTTAATTAATTATTATATAAACGACAATTAACTAACTAATATTATATTAATGCTATTTTAAATCATAAACTAGGGATGTTCAAACCTAACCTCAGGATTAAATATAATTAACTAACAAATATAATCTTAAGGATATTAAGGTATAACTAAGGATGTTCAATTATACTAACTAACTAAGACTTCAACGGAAAATTATATTAGCTATCTAAATTTGTGAATTAATAATTGTTAATTAATTATTATACTAACTACAATTAACTAACTAATATTATATTAATGTTATTTTAAATTTTAAACTAGGGATGTTCAAACCTAACCTAAGGATTAAATACAATTAACTAACAAATATTATCTTAAGGATATTAAGGTTTAACTAAGGATGTTCAACCCTAAATTAACAAATATTTCATAAATAAAAATATAAAGAATAACAATTCATTATCATACAATTAACAATTAGCTAGCAAATAATTACAAATAAACAATTAATTAATAAAACTATTAACAAATATTTAATAACTAGTTAATAAATAATTAACAAATAAATAATTAGTTAATCCGACAATTAACAAATACGAAATAAGTAATCAACAAATAAACAATTACCTAACAAACAATTAACAATTAATTAATAAAAATTTTAAAAAAAGGAAAAAAAAAAAAAAAAAAAAAAAAAGGGCAGCCATTTGTGCACAAAAAAAGTGCGCACTATTTTTTTTTTTTTTTTTTTTTTTTTTTTTTTTTTTTTTTTTTTGTAATCCTCAACTATGACACAACAATCATGCTTAGGATAATAATATATTTAATAATGTAATACAAAATTCGTAGTGAAATACCTAGAATGAATGTGATTTTTAGTTTTTAAAATCGAGTTTTACGCCGCTTTATTCCGAAGTCACAACATTGAAACTTGTTCCTTGCCTTGAATATACTAAGAATATCGATTTTTGGGTTAAAAAATAACACGAAAATAATGTTTTTTGAGTGTGGGGATCACTGAAAATGAAGGTTCCGTCTCTTTTTTTTTTTGGTTAATGGTGGGGACTATCGGGTGAGGAAGACGAGGGGGATCTTTAGTGAACCACTATTGTGCACTCATTTAGTGCGCAAAAGGCAGTTTGGTTACTTTTTTTTTTAGTAGAATATTTTAGTGTCTTTTGATATTTTTTGGGTTAAAAAAGTTGCGAACTCCACGTGGAACAATATATAAGTCACAAAGAAAAGATAAGAAATGGACAATATAGACAACGTAGTAAGAGAGATGACATATATTTTATTAAATTATGCTTACATCCTACGTCGTAATTAATATACCTATATAAATGGCGCAATCAGAAATTTATAAAAGGATTATAAGAAAAACTAGAATATCACATTCTAGACTTCAATTTGTATGACTTAAAAGAAGATTTGAACCATCGTTATTACTACATTGGAATTTTCATTTATGTCAAGGAAGATTCAATTGTTTGTAAATAACGGTTTTTTTTTTTTTTTGCCTAACTTATACGGGATAGTTTTCCGATAAATAGGATTCAACTGAACCTTCTTAGCTCTACATAGCTCCACCATGTATATATACATGGTTCTTAGAAATTACACTACACATAGAAAGTTCAAAATTATTTGTTACATACATACATATATCTATATATCTATGTGTGTATATATAAAAAATACACACACACACATATATATATATATATATATATATATATATATATATTTATTATTATTATTTTTTTGAGTCAAATAAGAGCAAGAAGAGGAAAATCTACAGCAAAATTCATCAAATTGTATCATCTTTACACTATTGAATTTACTTTTTTTGCAATAACACTCGCTAAAATTCAACAATCTTTCAAGAATCATATAGATCATTAGCTTGGTTGTCTTGTAGGTATTTTGCTCCCTCCAAGAGAAAGAAAAGACGAATCAAGAAATTGAATTTTATGAGTTCGACTCCAAAATTCTACCACTGACTCCTATGATTTAGTAGATACTAAATCAATTATTCATACTTATGAAGTAATTAATCAATTAGCACATACAATATCCGAGTGACCTCTTTTCAACAAATCTGTGGATAAATTTTGCAAAGTTCCTTTTTTTTCTGCGGCAACCCTAAATAATTGTGTCTAGAGACCATGTTTTCCGCTTTCTCCCTATAGTTATTATTAGAACACACGTCGAAGAATTCAAAACAATAACATAAGCACCCTTTTATTTACTAATATGAAGTATTCACCCTTTGTTAGTATTCACCCTTAGTTTCCGGCTTTATTGAAGGTAATTAGTCAATAATGTTCCTTGCAGAACACGATCGTTGACGCTGTGCCAGGAAAAGTCTTATTTGACAACTTTTTTACTCTTTAGCCGTCATTTGGTGCATGATATAAGTTGGGATATTTCAGCACTAATTTTTTATACTATTTATAAATTTATACCTTGTATCAAAAAAAGTATAAAATGCATCCCATGGTATAAGCTGGGATATCCCAGCATATCCCACTTATCCTGGGACCTAGATGGTATAAAATCGTCCCAAGATATGAGATAAAGTCCCGGGATAATTTTGGCCATGCACCAAACAACCACTTACAGTTGTTGTCACTAGGGGCCAATCCATGTCTATTACTATACCGGGTTTATCAATTCAGTATTTCCAATTCCGAATATATAAATTTATTTATAAAAATTTACTAAATTTATACAAATAAGATATCAAATCATAACTTTAAAAGTATAATGTGCTAATCCCAAAAACCTTAAAGATTGAATTAGTAAAGTTTAAATCTTATACATGCCCTAATTGCCGAGACAAAAAATTCTACTAATATTCTTGTGTGGAATATTTTACAGGTCCATCTTTGAATTTTAAGGTCTATTATTGGTGATTCAGATCTATTTTGGGATACTAGAATAGGCTGGTGATGTTTTTGGAATAACGTGTATAGAATTTGTTTTCAAAATTAGTCTCAAATGGCTAAATAGATGAAATATATAGACTGTCTGGCTATAATGGCCGGAGAATAATTGCACCGGACCAGTGGAAGAAGTAAAGAAAAGTGAAAATCTTCCAGAAGCCTTTTCTTCTAGAAGCTAGTGTCCTAGATCTGTACTTAAATTACAACTTTTTATTTAGTTAATAAGTATACTAACAAAAAATACTTTATTAAATTAATATAACACCTTTTCCGTCTCGGGGTGACTCAATTATATGGCGAATAAAGTACTTTCTTGGGTCCCAATTTTTTTGAAGCTCCATTTTTTCCTTAAAGATGTACTTTATATATAAATTATAATCTCAATTGAAAGAAATTTTTTAAAATTAAAATTGATAAAATCTATCTAAGATCAACAATAACTCAAGAGAGAATGAATTGATTAGTTACACAATAAATTGAAAAGGAATTGTTAGAATAAAACGATTATAAAACAGTAATTAATAATTTCTCATCTAAAAAAGCTAGAAAAGCAGACTTTAAATATAAATATATAGGACGATTTTTTCTTTAAAATAAAATTAGGGTTTCTGTTTGAAGTTTGGCTTTAGGCCCTCAATATTGTTGAGACGACTCTCAAAATAGTTGTCATGTTTTTTCGTTACACTCTTCTTAAGAAAACATTAATAAGTTAGTATAAGAATAGTGTTTTGACTATTTACCCATTTGAAATATTTCACCATGTTATCTGTCCTCAATATATATAAATAAGATGTACTCCTTCTTAACTGTTGTAATTAATCCATAGGGTAAAATAAGAAAAAAATTCTTAATTTTATCTTGATTTTTTAAATGACAAATAGTAAGGACGACGAGTATATTGAAATGGAGGGAGAAAAGTTATAACAGGTTATTTTTTAAAATTTTGACTTGCCATATCAATTTGTTATTGAAACTTACCTAGCTAATACCGGTAAAATAAAAATTTAAATATCTATAATGCACAAAACTTAAATTCCTCAAATTTAGTTAAGAGTTGCATCAGTAAAAAGAAATATGGGAAGTCCCTTTAAACAACTTTTCCATTGTGGCCGCAAAGAATGTGGGCAGCAAATGAAATTATTCCTTCCTTAATCAGAGGTTTTAGATTTGAGCTTTGAGTATAGAAAAATTCTTAGTAAGAAGCGCTTCGCATGAGCTCTACACGGCCCGAATTTGAGATAGTTAAGCTCTAATGCGGATATTAGACTTCAAATTAAAAAGGAATTTTTACTCATTGTAGCTTCTTTTAAGACCTAATTATTAATATTAACTATCATTTTATTTAATTATACTTAGTAGCTAATTAACTTTTGTAAATTACAAATGGTAGCTATATCAAAAAATACATACCCAAACACATATATCTTTCTTTTTTCTCAATCACTACCCATTTCAAAATTTTCATTTCTCAAAACCCTAAAAAATCTCTCTCTCCTTCTCTCAACCACTACCACCATGGCTGCACCGCCCCCTCTCTCTTCTCCCTCTCCCTCTGTGCTCACCCCTCTCTCTCTCCACCGCCCCTCTCTCTCTTCTCCGTCTCCCTCTGTGCTCACCCCCCTCTCTGTCTCTCTTTTCACTCTGCAGATCTGGCCGTGTGCATTGTTGGTGGCGGCGGTGATGGACTGATTTTGAGATGGCGGCGGAGAAGATGACGTAGAGGTGGAGAGATTAGGGTTTTGTTGGTGATGGAAAGATTAGGGTTTTGTTGGTGATGGAAAGATTTGGGTTTTTGGTGGTGGTGGTGTCTCAGATTTGAGTTTTTGGTGGTGGTGGTGTCTCAGATTAGGATTTTGGTGGTGTTGGAGAGATTAGGATTTTTTTGTGCTGGTAGTGTCTCAGATCTAGCCATGTGTATTTGTTAAAAGCCAAATACAAATACATTCAAAAATCTACATCTCACAAATACACTGTTTTTTAATGTATTTGTCTTTGTATTTTTTAGTGTATTTTTTAGTGTATTTTGTTAATAGCCAAACACATTATTTTTTTGAATGTATTTGTCATGTATTTGAATTTTTTGTTCTTGTATCTGAATGTATATGTTGAAATCCATTCAAATACACGAAAATTTGAATATATTTGGCTTCATAGTAGTTGGAATGTACACAATGTATTTGAAATACGTAAAAAAAAACCACTGAAATACATCAAAAAAAAATCATTAAAATACATCAAAAATATATATATTAATATCTAATTTAATAGCTCCACCGTTAAAGGCTAAAATCAAGGATCATGTTTTTTTTTATTTTTTTTTTACCTTGTTCTCATGTATTTGTTGGCAACAAATACACGCGAAAACATACACTATATTGTCAAAATGTAGCTACAAATGGTAGTATTTAAAATGGTAGCTATAAATGGTAGGAAGCTACAATAAGGTAGTCATTTGAGTAAGTTTGACAATTAAAAACCAAAAGAAGAAAAACCTCTCCATTGTGGCTAGAGGTGTCAAAATGGGCTGGCCCAGCCCAACCCAATCCAGCCCTAAAGGGCCAAATAATTAAATAGGCTAGGATGGGCTGACCCTTTTAACTGAAGAGCCTGCAAAATGGTAGCCCAACCCAGCCCTAAGCGGGCCGGGGGTTAGGATGGGCCAGCCCTTTAAGTTTTTTCATCTTCCGAAATAATATTTTCTAAGTAATTTTTGGTACAATTTAAACATGAAACTTTTGCAATATGAAATAGAAGAAATTTTTGCAATATGAAATAGAATCTTTTACCACCCATTCTTGCGCAAATCCATATCATAGAAGAAAAAATTCAAGAGAACAAATATAAATTATTATTTTTTAATCACTAATTCAAATCACATTCAAAAGAAATTAAACATAATATTAAATTCTAGGACTAAAAAATATCACTCCAGTTTCTAATTACTACTTAGTAGTAAGTACATTCTTTTTTCTCATTACATTTTATCTTTTTGTTTAACTTACTTATATTTTTGTAATTAATTAATTTATTATTCTTTTCTAACCTCAAGGGCTGACCTCAACCCAACCCTTGAGGCCAGCGGGTCAAGAGAGGCTGGGCTTTTGAGCCTTACTTCTATATGAGTCAAAAAAATCTTAGTCCAACCCTATTTAAATAAAGAATTAGGTTGAACCGGTTTAGCGAGCTAAACCCATATTGACAGCTCTAGTTGTGGCTAAGAAAAGATAACATAGGTACAAATATGCTTACGCTATTTAATTTCTTGAATTGTTTGTTGTGGTCATCATTGTCGGACGTAGCTTTTGAGCTACCCATTCCATTAAATACGCTTCTCACATGATATATAAATATAAATGTTAAAGTAGAAACTTGTACCAAAAAATATTAAATTTAAATTCATAATTGTAAAAAGATAGATATAATGGAATTCTAAAAGCCTAATCTATAAAATTTAATCTTAGAATCATCTTTATTCACGGGATCCAAAATTTTGAATTTATAAATTTTGAATTTATAAATTTTGAATTCTAAAATAAAAACTTTACTACGTTTTGAATATGTTATCATACAATAAGTATATTTTAATTATAATTATTAAACTCTATCGACTCTTAACAAGAACTCTAACTACGTTGATTACCGTATAACTATTAGCATTATCTTTCTTTTCCTCTAATTCCATTATGGGGACAAAAAAGGAAAAGAAAGATAATGCTAATTTCATTTCCTTTGCTCTTTAATTTCTCGTATAGATGGCTTTCTTCAACACAAAAATAAGAATAATCAAGCCTTGATATATTGATAATCCTTTAAATTTGATTGTCACTTTCATTTAAACAATCAAATTTTGACTTTTTCAATTGAGCATCTGCATACAGGATAAAGTGTTTCTATTAAAAACTTTAAACTTAAATTTCATTTTTTACGTGTACACTCAAGCATATATTAGGTAGTTAAATCAATCACATAAAATTTGTCATCATCTTTAATTATTCACGTCAATTACAACGGGCTTGAGGTCTTGCAGCTTATTGAGCCTATTACATATAGTTAAAGGATGTAACATATTTAGTTAACACTTAATAGGCACTTTCGAATTTGAACAAAAAATATTTTATTGTGTGTTTAGATATTCAATTAAAATAAATTATAATTCAAATATCCAAATAAAATAAAACTTCAAATTTAAGGGGCCGCTAATGTCTAAAAAAGGAAAAAAGGTTGAGCCAGACTAGTCATGTGGCTATCACTTTCACACCCGTTGTCATCCTCAGGAGCACACCAGTCTAAATTTATGACAAAGTTGTGGCCACGAGATAACCACATCTATCACGTAGTTATCTCACACCACACATATTACTATCTAATAAATTGTTTAATTGTATTCTATTTACAAAAATATTCAATATATATAGTACTACATTTTAAGGATAATTAGAGATTACATTGTTTTTAGAACTAAGGTATTCGAGTCGGTTTGTACCATACACTGCCACAACTTAGGAGGGGCTTATAGTAAATCAAAAAAAAAAAAATGTGAGTCTTTTATATACTTTTTGAATAGGAGAGCGTTAGAAGATCGTCGAAATGCCAGTAATTTGAAGATAAGACAAGACTCAACAGAAGGAATCTAATAATTGTTATGGATATTAATTTATGAAATCTACCTGCTATCTCGTATCTGTATAAAGATTAAGTAACTCTACCGATTAATACTTGATCAGTAGATTGAAAAATTATTCTTTTCCTCTATACTGGGATTACTATTATTTTTATATATTATGTAACTATTCAAATAGTCCATTCTTCGAATCAACTTGCACTGTATATAGTTCTAATTAAGCTTACATTGCCTATATGCAACTGAAATTTCATCTTTTATAATATCCGATTAATTATGCTAAATCCTATTAAAAGTAAATAAAACGCTAAATTTCTATTTGAATATCCAATTTTATTACGACAAATTAAGTCCGAGGTATATAATCAGGAGCGTAGGCATGGTTTTCAGTAAAAGAGGTTTCAACCTTTGACTATACAAGACATTAAGAAAAGAAGTGATATGATATATGTATATATAGTGTAATATTTAGGCGAAAATGACCCGGATGAATCTCTTTCATCTTTCTAGCTCCGTCCATAAATATAATCTCTAATTCACCAAATTCTTATATTCAAATATTTCACATAATTAGCACTCATGAAGTGACTTGAGAACCATGAGATCTTAAGTTCAGATCCTAACAGAGATAAAAACACTAGGTGATTTTCCCCACCTGTTTTAATCTTAGTGGACAGAGTTATCCAGTACCTATTGCTGATAGGAGGTGACAGGTATCCCGTGAAATTAGTCTAGATATGCACAAACTGACCCGGAGACTAAGGTCATAAAAAACAAGTATTTCACATAATTGGCCACATCATCAATTAGATCACATTTTAGATCTAAAACATGTATATCACATTTTAGATTACTGTGAGTCATACAATCATCAATTAGATCACTAAAACATGTATATCACATTTTAGATTACTGTGAGTCATACAAATATAAAGGCTTTGGTTATAAAGTAGGGAAGTCAAGTCAAATAACTGAACAAGGTCGAAAAATATAAAATGAGTTCGAATGGAGAATTTTGGAAGTACACCTCTTCCATTAATGTTGAGACAAGTACTATGTTGGTAAAGAGTCTAAAGACAGCTCAGAGACGGAACATTAATTAGTTTAAGCAAAAAAACAAATAAAGACGATCATAGCTCCATAAAAATGTACTCCTTTTATTTGATTTTACTTGTCCAATTTGCATTTTGCAATTTTCTTTAAAACAAGAATTAGTTAAGTATTTATTTTATTAAATTATTCTTATTAATAATATTTTTTTTATATTTAACTAGATAATATTTTAAATTTTTTAGATTTAACTAGTAGTCTTAAATTAATTTGAAAAATAGTTATTTAAAGATAAGTATAAATTTAATTTCCTTTTAATAACTCTCTCGATTAAAATAGACAAGTTATTCCCTCCGTCTCAAATTATTTCGAACACAAAATAATTAAACGAGAAAAGCACAGTTTTCAGACAATCATCATCAAGCAATGTTTAGAAAGAAGGGCTGCCATGAAATCAGAAACAGATTAGAATTTGAATTGTACGAGCTATCATGGCAACATCAAGTTAATATACAATACTAATAATCATTTTTTTTTTACAGAGTTCTAGTGATACACACACTGTGACGTAAGCAAAAGATTTCATAAGCGGTGTCGATATTCATAAAAGATATAACAAAAATATTAATATCATATTTGCAGGTAAGAGATAACCTTGATTCATTAGTCAAGTTGTGGGTTCGATACTATATAAGCATAATTTTTAGCTACATACGTCATTTGCCAAAAATACGCTTCGGTTGAAGTTAATTTCAGGTAAGAAAATTATGCACCGAACTAACGTTCCAAGCGAGTCTCAATATTAAGGAGTATCATTTTCTATCTACATATCAGTTTATGAAAATATTAATATCTATATCTAATAAAATTTTCTAACGAAGTTATGACCAAATTAACTTGCACTTTCTAGAAAAAAATAAAAATAAAAAAATCAATAGTTCCAAAAAACCAGTGGATGACACACCCTACACTTTAGGCTATAAATAATGATTCACATCACGCACTCTTCCTTGTACCTCGACGCTAGAGCTCCATCTTCTTCCCTCTTCTCTCTTTCTTCCCTCACCGTTTTCCTTAAAAAGTTGCATTTTACACTTCAAGAAATATAAATAAATTAGATTTCTAAACACCCTTTTCTCTTCTTAACCTAAACTTTCAATCTTTTTTTTTTTTTTTAAAAAAATGGGAAGTGAAAAAGCTATGAAAATTAGCATCAAAGAATCAACATTAGTGAAACCATCCAAGCCAACACCATCAAAGAGGCTCTGGAGTTCTAATTTAGATTTAATAGTGGGAAGAATCCATCTATTGACTGTATATTTTTATAAACCAAATGGATCTCCAAATTTCTTTGATCCTAAGATGATGAAAGAGGCATTGAGCAATGTTTTAGTGTCATTTTATCCAATGGCTGGGAGATTAGCTAGGGATGAACAAGGAAGAATTGATATAAATTGTAATGGTGAAGGTGTTTTGTTTGTTGAAGCTGAGAGTGATGCTTGTGTTGATGATTTTGGTGATTTTACACCAAGTTTGGAACTTAGGAAACTTTGCCCTACTGTTGATACTTCTCGGGACATTTCTTCTTTCCCACTCGTCATCTTTCAGGTAAAGAATTTTTACTCTTATCAATATTTCTGTTAATTACATGTTACCGGAGGGTTCTTACTATGTAAAGATTTTTTAGGGGAGTACTTTTATCAGGTCATAGGTAGCTTTGTTTTCTAGGTTATTAATCAAACTTATTTGGGGACATCTAGATATATACCGTTAGTTACGTTCGGGACGAATGTAGAGCACGGAAGATGAGGGTTTATTTGGATCAAATAGCTTGGGTTCAAATTCTATATATATGTTAAAAAAAGTTTATGAATAAGTACGTACAATTAATTTCCAATCGATTGAATCAATTGAGCTGCGGTAGAAATTCTTGTTCAATTTCATGAAGTTCCAATTCTGAATCTGTCATTGTCTATAACTATATTTTAGGTAATTTAGTAGTAGTAGTAGAAAAAGAGATTTATATGTCAATGCATATGGAACTTAATTAAGCAAGTTTGATCTAATGAAAGAATAATACATTTCACTAGAAATCTAGAATAAGATATTTTGGAAAGATTGGTGATACATTGAAAAAATTCTTACTTAAAATGGAGAGGAAATATAGAGACCTACTTCTTTGTCATTCAACTAAAAAAAGTTAGATCATAATTTTAATTTAAGAGCAAGTCGGTCTAGCTTTTTACTCTTTTCACTCTTTCACTTTTTAAAGAAGTCGAAGTAGAAGGGAGTAGGAAAGATCCTATGTATTCAAAGACAATTTAATCTTTATTTTTCTTTTCCCTTACCTTTTCTAGTAAGAAAATTTAGACTTGTTGTAATTTCTTTAATATTTTCCTTCTCTTTGCTCGCCACTAACCAAACAAGGGAAAGAAAATAGTTTAACTTCATTTCCTTTTCCGGCTTTCCCGTGTCTCGAAACAATGGTAGAAGTTCAAGTTTGGTAGAAGTTCAAGATTGGGCAAAATAATAAATTAATTTCTCTATTCTCTAATTAAGAGCTTTGCGGAATTTAATAAAAGATTAAGTATTTGAGAATATCATACGTGTTGAAGTTATATACTACACTCCCTCTATTTCTAAATAAATAGTGTTTTTTACAAATAACTGGTGCGTTAGAATTTCAAGAAGATATTGAACTTATTTTTTCAAAAATACTTTTATTTACATAATTAAGAATCATTAAGTAATTTTTCTAGGAAAGAAGTAACATAGAAAGAGGTAAAATTTAATTAGGAGTAAGTTAGTAAAAATATTTTTAATTTTTTAAAAACGAATAATTTCTTAATAGAATGTGCATGAAATGAAGATAGTAATATAATATTATTATTTTCTAGGTCTTTAATTTCAATTTTATAACTACTAGGAGCACTAGTATAAACTATTCAAAGCAACGAGCTGGCACTAGCTAGTAGGTGACCACCGGCCACTTTAGGAGTACCCCCACTTTAGTCACAATTATATGTGGCAATTAATTTTTGGCAGCCAGCAATTTGTCAAGATCGCGATGGTTCTAGTCTTCCAGAAACTTACACAAAATTGTTTAAAAACCGAGTTAACATCAACAGACGTTAATATTGTCACATCAAACTGAAGTACACATTTCATGTCAGTTTTAATTTAAGGTGGAAAAAAAAAACGGAAAGGATTTTAGTTTCATCATTTATGAGCTAGACAAAACTAGGCAATATAAGGAAAAAAAAAGAGGTAAAAGAAGTCTAGGGTTATGATACTTTTTATTAGTAGGAGTAATAAATAAGCTTAGGAGGTGGAGGAATCAAAACCACAATTCATGTGATCAGATCTAGTTTTATATATTAAAATTTGATTTTTTTACTTGTTCATTTTGATAAATTAAGATTTTTTAATTTCGTCCTTTTCATTAAGTAACTATAAGAGTATTTATCGTTAATTTTTAAATTTTAAAACATATAGTTAATATGGCAACTTTTAATAAAATAAGCACTTAATAAATAATATTTTAAAGGGTGTGCAAGTGAATACTAGTCTAGTAAAAGGGGACAGAGGAGTATAAGTCAATTAAGTACTTGCTTACTCTTTTTATAGATGTTTTAACATATTTGGGATAGTAAGTATCTGATGAAATATAAAATTATTTTTAAGCTGACTCAAATATTACTGTTTTGTTTCAAAGTTGTATCGCATTCCTAATTTCTCATATTTATTTACTTTTTTCCCCCCTTAATCTACCCCCACAACATTTTATTGCATAAATTTTATTTGCCATAAAAAAATGCCTTCATTAATGATGTATTGTTGGTTGGTTCTTGAATACGCTGGGGGAAACAAGAAGTGGCCAGTGAATAGTCCATACATAGTTGTAATATTCCATTACTATGAAAGCTTAGTGTTTGGCTTTTGGTCTTCACACTTTTTCAGAAAGTTGTGCATGTGAAGGCATTGATAAATGGATAGAATTTATAGTTCACAAGTCACACTTCCCTAGCAAATGGGTCAATTGTTTTCTAGAAAATGCCACGTCTTGCAAATGATTCATTCAAACTTGAATGGCTCATTGCCTCATATCGAGACATACATTTTTAACATACTGACGGTATACAAAAATATTTGTAATATTAGTGTTGTTTAACTTGTTATAGCAAATTATTCTATTATTAGAGTTACCATATAATTGATATAAGTGGTTGTATGTTATTGTAGGTTAACTTAACCTGATAGTTATTTGTGGTTTTATCAGGTTACTCGTTTCAAGTGTGGTGGAGCCGCTCTTGGTGGTGGAGTATTCCACACATTATCCGATGGTCTCTCATCCATTCACTTCATCAACACGTGGTCCGACATAGCCCGTGGCCTCTCCATCGCTGTCCCTCCGTTCATTGACCGGACGCTCCTCCGTGCACGGGACCCACCAACGCCTTCTTTTGAGCATGTTGAGTATCATGCTCCTCCATCCCTCAATTCATCGTTGAAAAACCGTGAGTTCACGGGCCCAAAGCCTAGTACCACAGCCATGTTAAAATTCTCAAGTGAACAACTTGGGCTTCTAAAGTCCAAGTCCAAACATGAGGGTAGCACTTACGAAATCCTCGCGGCCCATATTTGGCGTTGCACGTGCAAAGCACGTGGATTGCCCGACGATCAATTGACCAAATTACACGTGGCCACTGACGGTAGGTCTAGGCTTTGCCCGCCCTTGCCACCGGGTTATTTAGGAAATGTTGTGTTCACAGCCACACCAATGGCAAAATCATGTGAGCTTCAATCAGAGCCGTTGACAAATTCCGCTAAGAGAATTCATAGCGCATTGTCAAAAATGGACGATAATTACCTAAGATCAGCACTCGATTACCTCGAATTACAGCCTGATTTATCGACACTAATCCGTGGCCCGACGTACTTTGCCAGCCCTAATCTTAATATTAACAGTTGGACTAGGTTGCCTATCCATGAATGTGATTTTGGATGGGGAAGGCCAATTCATATGGGACCAGCTTGCATTTTATATGAAGGGACAGTTTATGTTATACCAAGTCCAAATAGTAAGGATAGGAACTTGCGTTTGGCTGTTTGTTTAGATGCTGATAACATGCCACTATTTGAAAAGTACTTGTATGAATTTTGAGATATTCTTCCTTTGAAAATATCAAGAATCCAACACGGAAGATAAAATATCAGTCAATGACGTATTCGTTGTCGAGAAATGCTTATCACAAGTCGATGTTTAAGAATTATCAATCAATGCCGTGTTCGTTGCCAAGAAATGCTTATCACAAGCCAAATTGAGAAGTTTGTATGAACGTAACTTTGAGAAGTGGAAAAGTCAAGAATGTTCAACACAATAGCTTTGATGAGAATTCTCTGGGTGTATGATCAAATTTGTGGTGTGTGATTGCGTTTATGCGCTTTGTAACTTGTTCTAATGTTTGTTGGGGTCAGTTTGTTTTTGTTTTCAAATTCTTTGTAATGAATTGGATTCTGTATTAATTTGCCAATGTCTAATTTAGCTTACTCCATGTTTCCATTGTGATTATACATGTTTTTCAACTGATAGACTGTTGTGGCAAATATTTATGGAGGATTTAACGTATATACATTTGCACCGAAACTTTTTCCACCATCAGGCCCTTAAAATATAATTAAAAATAACTATTCATAATGAGGTAATTTAGTAACCCAGAAATAGTAACGCAAGTAACTTGCTACAGTAGTTTATAAGTTGCAATCGGGAAAAATTCCTTTACACTGTTGATTTATAGATGTTAATTTTGGTTGATGGTAGAAAGAAAAGTTGTTTTATATTACTAATTAATTTGATATAGATTAAGTTGACACTACAAGAAAAATGCAAATTACATGGGGATTTTCCTAGGGATTGTAGAAGAAAATTCACAGGTAACTGAGTTTTCTGCCCAAAAAAATCCGATGGAAAAACCTTCATAGGTAATTATTATCTGCGGATTTTAAAATCCCCAGATAAATTACTTGGGGATTCAATAACCGTGTAAATTACTTGCGGATTTTCTTGCAAAAAAAAAAAAGATAAAAAATCCCTAGATTGTTTTGGTAGAAATTCGTTAAAAAGGAATTTTCTTGCTGATATTCATAGAGAAAAATTTCCAATGTAATTCCGCATGAAAATTCCCCCAGTAAATCGGTAGGAACTTTTAGGCTTATTATAAATTTGTTATTTCTTATTTTAGAAAATATTACCCAAGTTTCTTACTAATATCCCCACTCAAACTCAACTACTCCTCTTATCACTCTTATCACTAATATCCCCACTCAAACCCTCCTCCACGAGTCCTATAATAGTTTACATTTTTATCACATAGTCAAGGTCTCGGTCTCTTAACAATTATTAGAGCTAATAAATTGGAGCCACGACAATTCTATTTACGCTTCCCCTCAAATCTCCCAGGGTATTCCCACTAATCGACCATCATGTCTAATGAAATGTAATATTCAATCTAAATAAATATAATATCATTACCCTTTGTATGGGATGAATATTTTAACTACATCTACTATAAATAAATTTAAAATGTATACTAGAGATAGAATTTGTATTAAAATTGATTTTGGTATATAGAACCCCAGGTAGATCCTCAATAAATAACCCATAGCAAAATCGCAACAACCAAATCTCCAAGTAATTCTCTATGTAATAAAATCCTCAAATAAATTCCCAAGAAATAATCCCTAGGTAAATCCGCGGTAAAAACATTCCCAGATAATTTCTTAGGTAGCTAAATTTCCAGATAAATCCCAAGAAAAAATCCCCCGCTAAAATTGCTACAACTAAATCCCCAAGTGATTCCCTTAGTAATAAGATCCCCAAGTAAATCCCCAGGTAAATCCGTAATAACTAAATCCCCAAATATTTCCCTAGGTAACAAAATCCCCAGATAAATCCTAAGAAATTTTTTTAGCTAAAATCGCAGCAACCCTAGATAATAAAATCCCCAAGTAGCTCCCCAAGAAATAATGTCCACGTAAATTTGCAAGTATTGCTACATGGGGAATTTCTTGTGAATGCACAAAGGGAAATAAACTTTCATATTTTTTTATCTTTTACCTGCGGAATTACCAATAAAATGATACTTGGGGATTATTTTCATCAAATAAATCCCCATGTAAAATTTTAGCGCTAAATGGCGCCAAATTTACCTACGGATTTACCTGGGGAAATCATATCCCCAGGAAAATATAATAAAGTTCATGAATTTTTAGATTTCTGCATGAAAATCTACAGGAATTATCTGCGAAAAAAATCTCCATGTAATTCGAGTTTTTATGGTAGTATTGTTTTTGTCGGAGAATTAACTAAGATCTGTTATTTCTTTATTAATAATTAATCTGACGATATGAGTTTCACCTAATGCCATACATAACAAACAAAGATCATATATAGTTGATAGAACTTTGAATAGATGTTTTGGTACGATAACGTAGTAGATGATCATATCGATACAAGTTTGGCTAGATTCACTGTCAAAAGTTATGGACGAATGGATAGAATTTCTCCATTCTTAATCACAATTCTCGAGTTTAAAATTTTTTTGGTAAAGAGAACTTTCCTTTTTAATAAATCTTACTTGGCGTAAATTCGAATTAATCGGGACATGAATACGAGCTAGTACCGGACATGGGATGAAAAAAAAGTCTTGCTTCAAGAAAGTTTATTCTAACTTTTGATATTTCTGGATACAATTTTTCATTCCCCCCTTGTCATTTTCAGGTAACAATAAGTCTTCTAATAGTATAGTCTTTGAAAAGATGGGGGCAAAAATGAAATGAACACACACATTAACAAGAAAAAGAAGATAATTGACAATCACATACTCCCACCTTTCCGTTATACAGAAATGATATGATTGAAGACTACAGTAACTTTGGAAATAAAGGTTGATATGACAAGTTATATGAAGCTTGAAAAGTAAGATCAAAGAGTTGTTAGCTTTGAGACTTGCATGTAAAAAGGTCCAAAATAGTAACTTTAAACATCATGTTACTCCCTTCATTTCATAATAAGTGGTATTTTTAATTTATGCACACCTCTTAAGAAAGTACTTACTTTTAGAAAATTAAGAGTATTTTTACTAATTTACTCCTGATCAACGCCTAAAAAAAGAAAAGCTACTTAATGATTCTTAATCATATAAATAAGTGCAATTTTGAAAGAATAAAATCAAACTCTTTTTGAAATTCTAAAGCAACACTTATTATGAAATGGAGCGAGACAGTATTAGTTGATTTGGCCTCTATTTCCTCTTTATCTCTCAAGATTTGGTGCAGAGAAATAATGCAATTACCTCTGGTTAACTTCTTTCAAATCAGACATAAAGATGGTGATATTTTTCTTTTTCTTGAAATGAATGTGTTCCCCAGTTTGTACTAGTGTGCAATAATTGACTCTAATGTTAAAAAAATATCTCTTCAATGAAAGAGTATTTACATTAAGATTCCAAATTGTTGTCTATTGAGAACAGTTGACACTTTTGGAATGTCTTGAAGGTGTGTCGTCCATTCAATTTCCTCAACATGTGGCTCATGTTTTCTCCTTAAATTCCGATGTTTGAATACATCGAATATTGTCGATTGCCCACTTGTCCACCCTCTTAGATTCAACTTGTATATATACAACGTTAAAAAAGTATCTAGAATTATATATTCATACTAAGTTTGTACTCCTCGTTACATATGATCGATTCAAGATTTGGCCTCTTCTCTCAACAGACTATTGTCTTTGTTTTGAAAGACGATAAATTATCTACCCAAGAAGATAGAAAGCCCCACATACCAAAATATGTCATAGATAGAGTTGAATCAAGTAATATTGCAAAGGTATAATGATAGTCCAACCTTCTGTGAAATTAGCTTCTCTAATAATTTTTGCTACTTTCTTTTTATTATATTGGTCCGGTTTGAATATCAGTCTAATGACCCAAATAATCGATCTGATTCAAACTATATAAACATAGTATAGTTACAGTATTTGACATTATTTATTCATACTAAGTTTGTACTCGTTGTCACATATGATCATTTCAAGATTTTCCCTCTAGCAGATCCAAGATTTAGAGGTCAGGAGTCCAAAGTTGAAAAAATAGTTATGGAATATGCCTAGTTTCATATATGTATATAAAGTTGGAAGCGAAAGCTACAAGTTCTGCCGAACTCATGCCTTTCTTCTACGGATTCGCCAGTGCAAGGATGTACAATGGATACTTAATCCAAGGTCTCGATCACCTGACATCTCGAACCCAGCCCAACCTATCAGCCTATATTTGCGAATTGTCCTTCTTTTGGGGTGGTCTTTAAATTTTACCCTTCGGCTAAAATTTATGGGTTCCAGGTTCGAACTCTCACACAGTCAAATTTTTTTTAAAAATTCGTAAGACAGAGTTTAAATTTCGCTATGCTCCCACCGGCATACACTTGTGAAGGAATTACCAAAGTTATGCCGGACCCGACATACTTATGCCTTATGGGCAGACTTGGCATAAGTATTCCGGATCCAGCATAGTTTTGGTAATTCCTTCACAAGTTTATGCCGGGTTCGGCATAAAGTTTGCCCATAAATATGCCCCCACCGGCATAAACTTGTTAAGGAATTACCAAAGTTATGCCGGACTCGGCATACTTATGCCAAGTCTGCCCATAAGGCATGAGTATGCCGGGTCCGGCATAAATTTGGTAATTCCTTAACAAGTGTATGTCGGGTTCAGCATACACGCAACCCAAACCTTGCCTTGCAATTTTTTTTTTTTTTAATTTATGCTTGAGCGGGGGTTCGAACTCAGAACCTCATGATTTCTGCGTGAACGCTCAGAGTTGTAATGCGAAGGGCAAAAATTAAAGACCAGCAATATGAGGGGCATAATTTAAAGACCACAAATATGAGGGGAAAAATTTAAAGACCACCCCAAAAGAAGGGCAATCCGCGCAAAAAAATGATTTCAAGGCCCAAATATTGTGCTAGTTCCAGACCTAAATATTAATGATTTTTTTGCGCGGATTTTCCTTCATTTGGGGTGGTATTTAATTTTTGCCCTTCAAATTGGTGGTATTTAAGTTTTACCCTTCTCCTAATACCTCAAAGTTGGGAGTTCGACATCCAGCTCAATTAAAAAAAAAAAAACGCAAGGCAGAATTTTGCAATTTCTGTCATGCAAGGCAGAATTTGCAAAACTCTGTCTTGTGATCTTTTTTTTTTTTTTTTTTTTGACTGAGCGGGGGTTCGAACCTGAAATCAAGAAATTTTTAGTGAAGGATAAAAATTAAAAACTACCAATTTGAGGCCAAAAATTAAAGACCATCCCAGTAAGTGAAGGACAATCCTGCAAATTATCCAATATTAATAGCTGTACTTGGTCCAGTATATAGCTGGTTATAGTTCCCCATCAAGATGATGGCAGTTCTTTTTGTGTTTGTGAATGATGTTTTTTGGTGTTTTTTGGGGCACATATCGCATGAACTACATATAACAGGGAAATTTTGGCTTGTAATAGTAATAGCCAAACAGTGCAGGACTCTCTTTGAGTGGGGATTTTAATAATCCCCAAGTTTGTAATGCTCCAAACAATTAAGTCTATTATATAAATATCCAATTAACCATAAAAAATAAAATAAATTATACAGTAAAAATAGCGCTCCAACCACTTTTTGACCTTAACTTTGAAAAACAGTTATTATCATAGAGTTCCATATTTCACCGATGAAACTTCATTATAATGTCCGGGAGTTTCACCTTTGAAATTTGAAACTCAATGACATGACTGTTTTGCAATTATAGGGGCTAAAAATGACTATTTGTGAATTTTACCTCATTATAAACGTAGCCAAGTCCAGACAAGGAACGACCTTGTCCTTGGAAGTGTCCTTAGAAGCTAAATCACATGCCACTTTTCAAGAAGTTTCTGATGATTTAATAGGAAATCAATCTCTCAGATCAAGAATTTGGAGAACAGAAGCAAAACCAAATTGTGTGTTCATATAAAAAGTGAGCTTTTAAATGAGTTGTTCTCATTGTCGAAATGAGGTCTTGGACTGTTCTTCCTCGTGACAACTTCAGTTGCTATGTTGATCCGATTCTTTAAAAATGCGACCAGGGGCGCATCTGATCCTCCAAAAGTAGCACCATTCGGAGGATCCAACATGAGTGTGATAACATTTTCGAAGAGTCCGAGCAACATAGATTGCAACAATATAAAGGGGAAGGAAAACCCAGAAAATGTCAAGTAAAACACCGGTGACAATCAGAAATCAGAAAGAATGAAAGATAAATCACAGAACTGGAAAATATGCACACGGCCAAAGTCCTTCGAATACACATTTCTACTAAGTAATCAAAAGTGTTAAACTGGAGCCAGAAACGGATCCAGGGTTTGAAATTATTGAGTTCCTACATCAATTTCAAGTTAATATAATAATAACTAAATTCACCATCAAATATTTATAAATATTTAGTAAACCTTGTACAAAGTCTGGCCAAAAGCTATTGGGTCCACGTGAACCTGTAACAAGGCATCTAGATCAACTTGACTGGAGCATCTTCTACTTTAAGTCTTTAACCATAACCCCATTTAGTACACAATTAGAAAACACGATATACAGGCATTTAAAGAACGATGTACCACACATTTTTCCCTGATTAACTCAGGAAGAAACATTAAATCCGGAAGAAGTCTGTCTGGAAACGTTCATCATACAGTTGCCAGAGCCCATACCTCTCAGTGTTAGATTCCAACATCAAGGTGCAGTGATGAGGCTTTTTCAAGGTTTTCAACTGCTTCAGATTTGACGAGGCATTTGAAATATCCCGGCTAGTAACATTCATACACCCAAATAGATCCAGATGCTCGAGGTTTATACACCCTTCAGATATCAAAGCTAGACCTTTATTAGTCAACTTAGAGAACCGAATTTCAAGTTGCACGAGTTGTGGCATGAATTTCCCAATCGCAACAGCTTCTGAATCGCCATCTTGAGGACAAGTATCTAGATACTCCCTCGGGAGAAAGGGTTCTTGTTGGGAAGGATTAAACCGAGTCATGAGATGTCGCCTCAGAATCCGCAAATTAGGACATTGTTGTCCGATAAGAGCTAGACACTTGTGAGATATTTGATAGCAGAAGCTGATGTCAAGTTCCTTAAGCAAAGGGCAACCAGAGGCTATCTTAGACATTGTTTCATCAGTTACATGTGGACAGCTCTTGATAGAGAGAACTTGAAGGTTTGGTGACCTGTAAGAATAGTGAGAGCAAATATTTATCATCCATAAACACCAGTCACAATAACTTCTCTAAAATTAGGAAAAGATCATCTTTTGGAAGCAACAGAGTTATCAGAAACCATAACCATGTTTCTGGAAGACTGGAAAAAAACCAATGGAACAAAATGTATGTGTTTATGTTCATTGGTGGGCAATGCCAAAAAACAATACGAAAACTAATTAGCTATTATATCTAATAAATAAATGATAGAGAATGGATCAATATCAGTAACTACAAACTTAGGAGCAAAACCACACTAGCCCAACAAAAGACTGTTGAACCTCCACAAATCAGTTTGCGGGCATTGATTCTTGAAAAATAGAATGGACAAGTTTGTAGAGTGGAAAGGTTGGTTGGTAAATCGTGGCCACACTTGCATCGAAGTATCCCATATAAATAAAATATATATACATGTAAGTGTTAGAGAGAGGATGTCACTTGACTTGCAGTGTTACACGTGTCACTACCTGATACAACTAAACTTTTCATAGGATAAGTCGAGCCAGTATATTTCGAATATGATGATTAAAAAACGGAATCTTTTTCCGGAGTTGGCGAAACAAAAAGTAAAAGTCTTGAATAAGACAAAGGAAACCAAAAGGATTAGTTCCAAATAGGCAACATTAGTCCTAGAATTTTCAGAAAAGATATCCTGAGAAGGGGGAAGGGGAGCCTTGACGTAACTGGTAAAGTTGCTGCCATGTGACCAGGAGGTCACGAGTTCGAGTCGTGGAAACAGCCTCTTGCAGAAATGCAAGGTAAGACTGCGTACAATAGACCCTTGTGGTCCGGCCCTTCTCCGGACCCCGCGCATAGCGGGAGCTTAGTGCACCGGGCTGCCCTTTTTTTTTATATCCTGAGAAGGGGGGTGGTTGTGTAAAATTAAATTTAATTGTTCAGAACATTAAATCCATCAAGTTGGGAGGTGGATCAAGTGATACCTAACATGAAACTCAGAAAACATCATCTTGTAGTTTCCGTGATCCTAATTTCACTGGACTAAGAAAGTGAAATCCAGCGCTGTTCTCCATCTTAACTAACCAAGAAATACAGAAAAATTGAAGTATAGGCTAAAATAGAATCCCTTAAAGATCGGCTGTCCAACTGCATTAAGTCTCCTTCTATAGAGGAGTCTACCGTGTGAATTTTCAGTATACTCCTCTTAAATATGGTTAATTTGATGATCACACATAAACCCCAACTCATGCCAAAAAACATAAAAGCTTTAGAATCCCAAAAAAGGAGAGAAAAAAACTGATGGCAGGCGCCCAATATTTTCTTTCATCTCAACGTTTCACTACAAGTCATTGTTCACTATGGCCATCAATACAATAGACAACAACTATTTAAGTGCATTCTCCCTTTTTTTGAAAAAAAAAAAAAATATTTTTGCTGTCAATATTTCTCTTTTCTTAGTATTTTCAGTAGAGCTTCTTTCACCTTTCTTTTTTTTTTTCAAACCTGTTTTGAAAATGTTTTCTCTTGAGCCGAGGGTCTATCGGAAACAGCCTCTCTACCCTCACAAGGCAGGAGTAAGATCTGCGTACACTCTAACTTACACTGGGTATGTTGTTGTTGCTTCCTTTTTATTAATCTTAAGGCAGCTTTTACCCACCTAATGCACCAGGTACCTGTTATCTACCACCAACATAGGTACCAAGTAATCCCTTGAGACTTAAACAGATGGGGAAAAAAATTCACCTAGCATTTTTGAATCCGCGACTTTTCTAGTACTAAAAAAAAAAGTTAAACCAAACTAATACCAAAAAAAAAAAAAAACACATTAATAGTATTCACGCACGAAATTCGTGCGTGAAAGGACTAAACTGCAAAATAGTAGTTTGGACCTTTCACGCACGAATTTCGTGCGTGAAGGAGTCTGCCACACTTGATTATCTGAGAATGGGCCATTACATCAGCAAAGGTGACTTAGGTGCAGCATTTCAGATTCCAAGGCCACTATATTGCCTCTCTACTTTTGTATGTTTCCCTATTTTCAATACACGGCGGCCGGATCCTACCGGCCACATGTTATATTTCAACGAATTAGGATTTGATTCTCTAATTTTGAACCAATTACACTCGAGTTACTTAATTATACGAATGATCACTTAATTTTATTTTATTATATAATAATTATATTAAACTATTTAGTATAATAAAATATAATTTAACATAATTATTGTCACGATCCAACCGGAGTGCCATAACGAGCACCCTAATCCACCCGGGCACCTCTTATCGTACATTCATATTCTCATCTAGGTGGGCCACATGACCTGCTCATGATTTCTATGCATCAATAATACTAATCTCATTGGGTAATGACACATTTATATCATCATCAACAACAATGCCCATATCCATATACACAAGTCGACGAGGCTAAAAAATTACATACAAAATATGAGTCGACAAGGCAGGCCATGTGGCCTACCTAGATGTGAATATGAATGTACGATAAGAGGTGGCAGGGTGGATTAACATCGGGTGCCCGTCAGGCACTCTAGCTGGGTCGTGATAATAATTATGTTAAATTATATTTTATTATACTAAATAGTTTAATATAATTATTATATAATAAAATAAAATTAAGTGATCATTCGTATAATAGGGAAACATATAAAAGAAGAGAGGCAATATAGTGGCCTTGGAATCTGAAATGCTGCACCTAAGTCACCTTTGCTGATGTAATGGCCCATCCACAAATAATCATGGGTGGCAGGCTCCTTCACGCACGAAATTCGTGCGTGAATACTATTAATGTGTTTTCTTTTTTTTGATATTAGTTTGGTTTAACTTTTTTTTTTTGTACTAGAAAAGTCGCGGATTCAGCATTTTTCTTGAATCAGTATTTCAAGTCTGATGTCAAAATACTTTTTTCTGTTCTTTAGTTGTTTCATGAATTCAAATCTTGGAGATCTTTTAGCGCATTCCGTAAATTGGTCATTTAAAATGTCAGATAGTGAACTGATTAACCCAAGAACAACATAAAACCAACCAAATAAGTGCTTGTTTTTGGGCCAATAGCAATACCAACATATTTCACTGCTGGAAAGCACACAACAAACCACAAACTGCATACGTGAAAGTCTATTTAGAGGCAGTTTCTGCTCTCAAACATAACAAACAAGAAAATGAAGATATAAAACCAAATCCATCAAACATCACGCAACTGACCTCCATATTCGAACACTAACTCATTTTTTTGTTTTCTAATCGTGGTGTTTGGGCCAGCATATGCACACCTCGACTAATTCCACGAGGTGCATGCTATTTCCCACCAGCACAGGTACCAGGTAACTCTGTTATGCAACACTAACTTAAACAAGAATGTATATTACTCTACTCGCATGGAAGCAATTAAACCCCACACTGTGTGGAAAAGTACCTTAAATCATATCCTTTTTTTTTTTTTTAAATAACTGAGTACGGAGTACATTTAATGATGTCATAACCAAACCAGGGACAACTCAGTTATAACCTTCAAATAGTACCATTTCAAACTGCAAAACCACTGAACTTTAGATAAATTAAGGAAAGACTGATAGCTAAGCAGATGCATTCCAATCGGGAAAAGCTATCAGCTAAAATTGGCTTTTAGTACTGCAAACCCATAGCGCAAACATAACCACACACTACTAGAAGTAAACTATCCCAAACACAACATTCAACACAATACCTAGAGCCTGTTTGGATGGGCTTATGCCTATAAGCTGCAAACAGCTTATAAGCTAAAAAAAAATAAGTTGGGGGTAGTCTAACTTATTTTTTTTTGCTTACAAGCTGTTTTCAGCTTATAAGCTGCTTTAGATAAGCTAAGTCAAATGGACCCAATTATTTTTTTGAACTTATTTTAAGCACAAAATGACTTTAAGCTGGCCAGCCAAACACTCAAAAAAGCTGAAAACAACTTATAAGCAACTTATAAGCCAATCCAAACGGGCTCCTAGCAATATTACCACTTTCAGTCAATTTTTTCAAGATATTTTTTCTACCTGCTTATACCTCAAGTCAGAAATATTAAAAATTAAATTTTTAGCCTTGTTACAGATAAATTCTCAGCCAAGTTACTTTCTTTTTCTTCCAAGAAATTCTTTGTTACCCAGTTTTACCTCAACTCAAAATATTACATTTCCGGCCAAAATACCAATTTTTCTCAGCATTTCTCTCTTATCCAACATCTCCATCAAAATAAAGGTCTTCGAGACAATGCAAATATATGTACATTCTTATCCAAATTTTTCAACAAAAAGAATTAGTCCCTCTGTCCCAATTAATGTCACACTTCTCGCTTTTCGAGATTCAAACTACGTCAATTTCGACCAACATTTTGAAGAATGAGGTTAAGTCTTCGGTTCATATTTCGTCGACCAATCCTTCTTAATTCACATCTTTATTGAAATTTTTTTTTTTGTAATTCCTCACATAAGGATTCAGAAAATACTAGATTGCCACCTACACAAGCAAATTGTTGATAAAACTTCAAAATGACATTTTCTCAACTTATAGTACTTTTTATATAGTTTTTGAAAATTAAATTTTAATTTCAAAATATTGAGTTTGATCTAGTCCGATATAGCTTAAAAAATTAGTCATTTCTCAGTAAGCTAAAAGTTTCAATTTGAAGGAAGGAGTACTCAAATTACCAAGTCTCTTTTTCTTTTTCAAAATTAGATAGTTTGAATTACCTTACAGCAACCAAATTTGATTCGGAACTCTTTTTTTTTTTTTTTTCCTTTTATGGTCACACAAATGTCTACTAAATTTATTTCAAAACACGAGTTTCAATTTCATGCCAAATCAGACAATGTCACATAAATTAAAACAGAACAATTTCCCTTTTAGCGATCGAACCTAAAGAATGATCAGAGCAATGCCTAATTCGGACTGTAGTAAGATATCCATTACTCCAAAGGACAATAGATCGAAGCATAGAGTCTATTTTTTATAGTAATAATTTAACTTCAAATTTACCGTTTTACCCTTTATAAAATAATTTATAGAGCCCGTTTGGATTAACTGAAAAAAAGTGGTTTTTAAGCATAAGTGCTTAAAGTACTTTTTAAGTGCTGAAAGTTATTTTATAACTAAGCAGTTACGTGTTTGGATAAAAGTGCTTAAAGTATTTTTAGAAGTAAGGATAGTATTGGAATGAACAGAAAATATAAGAGATAAAAGGGCAAAGTTGCTGGTCAAATCAAAATGGCTTTTAAGGCAAAAAATAAATAAATTAGAGTTGAGCAACTCCTTGATTTTGACTTATTTTAAGTATTTTTTACCTTAATTTAAATTGTTTTCTATTTTATCAAACACCCAAATAAGTTAAAAATAACTTATAAGCTGGTTTGGCCAACTTATAAGTCAATCCAAACGGGCTCATAGTCACACAAGTATTTATAACTTATTTTGGAGCACAAGTTTCACAAGACTTTTATTTCTTTCTTAAATTTCTTGTCTAGTCTCTTAGAACAAGATTTTCAATTTCAATGTCCAATCAAATAACGCCACATAAATTAAAAACCTAGACATAATTTTTAATTACCTTTCAGGTATCAAACCTAAGGAATGATCAGAGCAGTATCTAACACGCACTGTAGTAAGAGACCTATTGCTCCAAAGGACAACAGATCGAAGCATAGAGTCTATTTTTTGCTCGAATTTGATTTTAAATTGGATTACATTAACTCATTATTTTAAGATTGAAATTTATATATTTAAAAACTACATGAAAAATACTATACGTTGCAAATTTTCTCATATCAATTTGGTGAAAAAATACATCTTAAAAGGTTAATCAAAGTTTATATAGTTTGAATCTCGGAAAGCGAAAAATACCACATAAAATGGAACAGAGAGAGTATTATCAAATTTTGATGGGACAAGGATCAAAAATACCCCTCTACTTTAGAAAAAGGGCTAAAAATATCCTCCGAACTTATTTTGGGTCAAAAATACCCCTCCCATCCTTAAAGTTTTCAAATATACCCCTGTCTTGACGGAAATTATCCCCTAAAATGACCCGAAATTATTTTTTAAACATGCTCCATCATTTAAACCCAACCCAACTAAATAATAACCAAATCCTGAAGAAAGCTAAATTTCCCTCAAACTTCAAACCTACGTATTGGGGGAATAAAGGGATCTTATGGGTTATTATTAGTTAGGTCGGGTTTATAAAATGATTTCGAATTATTTTGAGGGATAATTTCCGTTAAGACAGAAGTATATTTGAAAACTTTAAGGATAAGAGGGGTATTTTTGACCCAAAATAAATTCGGAAGATATTTTTAGCCCTTTTTTCAAAGTAGAGAGGAGTATTTTTGACCCGTTTCCCAATTTTGATTCGAAGTTCTATATTTTTTAAATTAAAAAAGAAAAACTTAAAAACATTATTAAAAAAATAATTAAATAAGAGATCTCTTAGTTTTAAGGGCAAAAAGGTAAACAGAAGAATATTTTAGCAAAATAGATAGATGAAGGGTATATTTAAACCTTTAGGGATCGTTTGGTATGATGGATAAGCAAAAATAGTCCTGGGATAAAAATTTAGTACTGTCTTATCTCACGTTTGGTTGGAATAAAATCGCAGGATAACTAATCTCGGAATTGTAGTATTTTTTTATACTATATAGAGGGTGGAATAACAATTTCGGAATAACTAATCACGGGATAACTTGTTCCCCAACCAAACGAGCCCTTAGAGATAGTTCGGGGGTATTTTGTGGCCCTTTTCCGTATTTTTTATGAGTCACATGACTGTCAATTTCATGTCAAATCAAATAGCGCTACATAAATTAAATATAGAGATAATTTAATTACCTTTCAGCCATCAAAGCTAAGGAATGATCAGAGTAATGCCTTATACGGACTGTAGTAAGAGAACCATTACTACAAAGGACAACAGACCGAAGCATAGAGTCTATTTTTTGCTCGAATTCGGGTGTCCAGTAACGAGTGGATGACTCAGCATCTGATTCAAAGTGAGTTTCGAGATCAATTACGGAGTTGAGGTTAGGATCCTTACAAGCTTGAAACCATGGCTTGCATACAAACATGACACTACGCAGGGCGGAGCCAGAACATTTGATAAGAAGGTTCAAGTAAAAAGAATTGGATGAAAAAGGGTTGTTCCAAAGAATCAAACCCGCATTCATGGGCTCAATAGTAGGCGCCTCAGCCACTGAGCTAAGTTCTCCATTATGTTAAAGGATGCAACATTAATATTTATACATGAATCAAAAAATTGGCCTCATATATATAGTGTAATTTTCCGACGAAGGGGTTCGACACCCTTGCACCCCTGTAGTTTTGCCCCTGTTACTACGCCATCTGTCTTTAATGGGGATGCGAGAAAGGATGTTGATGAGGCATAACTGAGTTAATTCTGCCCAATCATGAATAGACTGTGACTCGGTTTTCATTTCTGTGTGGAAATTTGTCAAATTTTGATTCTGACCTTTATACACAAGTAAAGTAGTAACAGGATGAGGAAAATTCGTTCATCTACAGTGAAAATGACCAAAATTGCCCCTTGTGTTTGATGATAGACTCAAAATAGTCCCTTCAATTTTAAGTTTTTCGGCTTAATACCTAGATGGACCATTAAACTTGACATGTTTTGTAAGATAGACATATAAACTTACAAGGTGACCAGATAGACACTTAAACTTGCTCAAAGTATATTTTTTAAACACATTTATATTGAAGACCTGTGCATGAGGTCCAAACGCCAATTATGTAGCAAATAAATAAATAATTTTCCATGTAAGAAAATATAGTCCAACCACGTGTAATTTTATTTCCATGTAAGCAAATAAGAGTCTTGAGCTATAGTACCCCTCACTTGTTCAACCGCGCTTTCTTTTCCGTACCTTCAACTTGAGAACTATCGCATTCCTCTCCCACTCCTTATCAAATTCCTTGAGTTTGCATACAAAATGCATAATTTCCATCCAAATTGCAGAATTACATCAAAATGGCCTTATAATATTAGATTACATAGTCCTAATAATAGGAGTTACACTGTAAACTAAATTCAAACCGTAGAATTACCTGCTGAACCACCATAATAAGACGGGAAAGACACTTCTATAGATTTTTTTTTATTTTTTTTGCGCTCTTTCACTTCATATTCTTTTCCTCAATTTAGTAAAGCCCCATATAACCCTTCTAGCTTGACGAGGCATTTGCTTATCATACCACATAAAATACTTTCATCCAGCCTAGTCACAAAGCGATAGAAGATTAGTGTCCAGAAACAGAGCAAAAAGAAAATTTGAAATTAAATTAAGGAAAACAAAGATCCATAAAACAGTACTTACTCGTCCATATTTGCCGCCATAAAATATTCGACGAGGGTTATTTGGAGACCAAGAAGCTTGTGATACTACTCTTTTTCCACAAGTACAGAAAATATCCTATTACCTAGTCTCATCTTCAACTTATTTGGATATCAAGAAAGAGAGGTAAATTAGAGTTTTTTACACTATTGTGAGAGAGAGGTTGAAGAAAGCACATGGGATGACCTCTGAAACTTCTGGCTTCAATGGTGTCGTTAGCAGGAAGAAGAATGGAACTGGGGCTTTTTTTTTAATGGGTATAAGTTATATAAAGAGGTTTTTTTTATTACCTTGTATTCTGACTTAGCAATTTTAAAAAACTTCACGCGCTTAGGATAAAAGTCACGACACGCGAGTTGCCAGATGGAGAAATGTGTTTAAAAAATACACTTGGACAATTTTAAGTGTTTATCTGGTCACCTTGTAAGTTTATATGTCTATCTCATAAAACATGACAAGTTTAAGGGTCCATCTAGGTATTAAGCCACGTTGTTCTAAAGGGAAAAGGGTCAAATTTACCATGGTTTATAGTTTAAATTTGCCCTCCATCAAAGTTTGGGATCAAATCTGCCCTCTCCATCAAAGTTTGGGATCAAATCTGCCCTCTCCATCAAAGTTTGGGATCAAATCTGCCCTCTCCATCAAAGTTTGGGATCAAATCTGTCCTCTCCATCAAAGTTTGGGATCAAATTTGCCCTCCTCGTTAGGATACTTGATAAATTTGCCCTTATATGGATGGAAGTCTGACTTGGACTCCACAACACAAAAAAATTAACCACGTTGGATCCACATAGACTCCCAAACTCAATTCTCTTTTTAACCTGTTTCCCAATCTCAATTCTCTTAACCCATCTAGACTATTGCTGACACTAAGGCACCATGTAGTAATGTGGAAAGCCGGAGTTTTAATTGCATCGAGGTACACACGTAATGCTTTTGATAAAATAGGAGGCCCGTAAGAAAAAATTCTACAGGAACAACAAAAAATGTTTAATACGACCAAGGATTCGTTGTTCTCTCCAGAAACATAGAATTTATCTGACCAGCAAAGCTTTCTTGAACATGACATCTATCTTAGGTGAACTTCGACGGAGCTAACTTAACTCATTGTTGTCGCCTCCTTGTCAGAACCTCTTAAAAACTATTCAAGAGAACTGAAAATGGATTTTCAAAGCTGAAGTGGACAAATTTATTTTGTTGTCTTGTTATCACTTTTGTAGGATCATAACTTTTCTGATCTTACTTTCGGTATACGTTTAGGAATGTATTCTGAGAAAAAATATTTTCCTCTATTCAGAAAGGCTCTGAAGAGTTTATGAAGAAACCTTTACTATGACAAAACAAATGCTGGGGCATTTTCAAAAGAGAATTGGATTAAGAGAATTGGGATTGGGAGTCTACGTGGAGCCTGTGTGGATCCGATGTGGCTAATTTTTTTGTGTTATTGAGTCCAAGTCAGACTTCCATCTATATAAGGACAAATTTATCAAGTATCCTAACGGGGATGGAAAATTTGATCTCAAACTTTGACGAAGAGGGCAAACTTGATCCCAAACTTTGACGGAGGGCAAATTTAAACTATAAACCGTTCTTGGAGGGTAAATTTGACCCTTTTCCCTTTGCAAAATTTAACACTTTTACGTTCCGTCAAATATTTAACAATTTATGTTTATCAGATTTGATGAAACAGTGGGAACAAGGATTTAACCATAAACATAAAAACTCCCATCAAATCCTACAATATGCAACATAAAAAAATTATAATAAACACTCAAATGATATTAAAAAAAATAGTAGAAATTACAAAAAAAAAAAAAAAAACTGTATCAGACTTTGGAAATAAACATAACATAGTAGAAACTACAAAACTTGTACCACTAAAAGTGAGCTCCCGCAATTTTTTTTTTCTTCATAATTTCCGTTAAATCTACAGACAAAAATCGACAAATATTTGATGGAGACTAAAGTGTTAACTTTTGCAAAACTTAAAGAACAAAACTGTTAAATACAACTTAAGGGAGTATTTTGAACCTATTTTCAAAAATAAGAAACCATTTTTGTCATTTTCTCTGAATGATGACGCTTGAAAGTTTGGTACATAAATGAGACATAACTGAGTTAACTCGGACCAATCATGGCTAGGGCATAACTCGGTTTTAGTTTCATTGTCATCATCCATTTTTGAATTCTGATGGAAAAGTTCCTCTGTGATCAATTTTTTTGATTATGAGCTTAACAGGAAGGGGAAATTTCGTCAATAGAATCTCATGATAGAGGCATGAAAGTTTTGGTACATGAAAATGGAAAAAGCTCTAAATAGTCCACAAAGTTTGAGGCTTCTCTTAAAATGGTCCTTCATGCATAGGGTGTTAAATTGATTGTTTGGGTTCCAAACAAGTTATACTAGAAATATAATATGTGAATCATAATACGAGAATTAAATAATAACGAGATTATTTAGGGAATCTACTTTTATAAATATATATAAGTTGGCCAAGTTTAAAGATACTTTTTGGAAACTCCTGTGTTTTTATCATACAGCAACAATATATTCAGTATGACCCCACAACTGAAGTCTTGGGAAGGTGGATTGTACACAGACCTTACCCTAAGAGGCTATTTCTGATAAACACTTAGCTCAAGTCGTGTCTTTATTATGATGATACTAATTTATTGAAAATGATTTTTTTTAAAAAATATTTTCTTGGAAAATGTTTTCTGGTGTTTGTTAACCATTTCTTGGAGCTTTTCTAATTAAGATTAATAACAACATTAGCAAATCGGATATTATTCTGATGAAAATGGATGATAGGTATTAACGATTGATAATAACGTTTATGTACTAGTTAAAAGTCTTTTTTTTTGTGCAGATTGCCCTTCATTTGGGGTGGTCTTTAAGTTTTGCCCTTCGCCTAATACTCCGAGGTTGTGGGTTTAAACCCCAGCTCAGTAAAAAAATAAATCGTAAGGCCGAATTTTTCATGGGCAGAATTTGAGCCTTAAGGGCAAAAATTAAAGACCACCAATTTGAGGGGAAAAAATTAAAGACTAGCCCCAGCGAAGGGTAATCCTGCAAATTGCCCGTTAAAAGTTAAAATAGCGATATGAAATTAAGAAGAAGAAATTGCATGGTTTGGCCTTCAAATAGGATGGTCTTTATTTTTTTCCCTTCAAATGGATTGGTCTTTAATTTTTGGCCATCAAAATCAAACTTAGGCCTAGTGGGGCATAAGTTTTTTAGGAGCTTGGGGCATAATTTATGGGATATTATGAAGCGAAAGATAAACTTATGTCCCGCGACAAAGTTGTTTGCCTTGAGAGGTATAAATTAAAGACCAGCCCAAAAATAGGGACAAAGTGCAATGCTCCAATTAGAATTTGATATTTATGAAGGAAAATGACCTCAGCCCAAAAGTGAGAGGAAGTCATTTTCCTAATTTTGTTTTTTCTGAAACGGAAAAAGGTCAAAATTACCTCTGAACTTTGAAAAATAGTTTATTCATACCCTTCGTTATATTATAGGGCCAATTATACCCTTACCGTTATACTATGAGATCAATTATACCTTTATGTCTAACGGATGCCACGTGGCATCATCCCAGACCTTCAAAATTATTTTCTCGTCAAATTATTATTTACCCATTATAATAACCCAACCCGACCCGGATTCATTTTTTTCAGCCCTGCATCAGAAGAGATTTCACCCACAGCTTCAATGTTTCCACCTAAAGCAATGTTTGAATCCATCAAATTCTCTTCAACATACAACTCAAAAGTATCACTATCTTTATGGGTTTTCACCATTTCATCTGAAGTCAACTTCACCAATCCGTCAGCAATATCTTGATTAGGCATATTATAATATATAAGACACTTTTCCAAATAACCAAGTTCTTTCATTATCTCTAAAAGCTCTATGTATGACAAACAATCAGGATCTATATCATATACGAAGTGCACCTTTCGCCTTCCTCCTGCATAGTGAAAGACAAGATGCAACCCGAAAAAGCCTCCAGTCCACCAGTCCAATGAGTCTTAGCCATGTGATAACCAAGACCCCAATTAGGCAAAAACTGAGCAACCTCAAAAAGATTCTTCTTCTTCTTCCTTTTCGGCTTCTTAATTCCATCACTAGACGATGTCGTTTTAGGATCCGTACTCGTTGGGTTTTGAATAGAAACCCATTGAGAAAAATCAAAGTCCAAAAAGCTAACCAAATCATACCCCAAATGAATCCGGGTCGGGTTGGGTTATTATAGTGGGTAAATAATAATTTGAGGAAAAAATAATTTTGAAGGTCTGGGATGATGTCACGTGGCATCAGTTAGACATAAGGGTATAATTGATCCTATAGTATAACGGTAAGGGTATAATTGACCCTATAGTATAACGAAGGGTATGAATGAACTATTTTTCAAAGTTCAGGGGTAATTTTGGCCCTTTTCTGTTTCTGAAAACCAAACACCAAAAAGAAACTTAGTTTTTATATTCGAAAAATATTTCTCTTCATGTTAAACACACCCTATATATAGGAAAAAATACTAGTTAAAAAGTTAGTAAGTTACGTCTGAATCAAGAAACTTAAGTGGCAAGCACTGCCGCTGTATGCAAATGAATCATGTAAAGTAGTACATTAAGATGACAATTTCTCTTTCATGTCTCATTGATGCTTGGTCACCACAAGATCATGGAAGCTAGGAAAAGATCTAGCAAGTTAGTTGAGTAGTTCAATGAACACATTAACTTCCTTCTTTTGCAAATGACAGGTATGTTTACATTTGAATAAAACTGAGGAGCACAAAACTAGTTGCACAAAAAAATCTTTGAAGCATCACCAAAATGTAACTTCTTGTCACCTTAACAGCTCAAATAGATCCTTTTGATCCTCAACTTCAACTGAACTACTACCCAAGTCCTTTGATAATCCCCTTTCTTTCATCAACCCTCGAATTTTCTCCGCGTCATTCCATCTTCCCATTTCACCATATACATTAGCCAACACGACGTAATACCCCGAATTCTTAGGCGCCAATCCTATAAGTTTCCAAGCTGCAAACTCACTCAATTCTTGATTCCCATGAAGTCTGCAGCCAGCAAGAAACGCCCCCCAAACGCTCTTCGTAGGTTCCACTTGCATCTCTTCAATCACCCTTAACGTGTCTTCTAAATACCCCGAACGCGCTAATAAATCAACCATACACGCGCAGTGTTTCGCATTAGGTAAAAATCCATATTTCCCGCTCATCAACCAAGAAAAGATTTCTCTACCCTGATCAACCATACCGGAATACGCACAAGCACAAAGCACGGCTACTAAAGTCACTTCATCGGGTTTGACATTTTCACCCTCCATGACGAAGAACCATCGCAATGCCTCCTCCCCGCTTTTAGCCAACGCCAACCCTCTTATCACCGCGTTCCACGTATACACATTCTTGAATTTCATTTCTCGAAATACCCAAAAACCGTGCTCGATTTTCCCACATTTCCCATACATATCGATCAACGACGTACCCAAAATCACATCCATTTCCCATCCACTCCTCCTTATATAATCATGTATCCACACACCTATATCTAAAGAACCACAATTTGCACAAGCAGACAATGCATTCACCATCGTTACTCGATTAGGCGCCACGTCAACATTTCTCATTTTATCAAACACAACAAGTGCCTCACCATACTTCCCACAATCTCTATACCCCATAATTAAAACCGTCCACGAAACAACATCTCTTTGAGGCATTTCATCGAACACTTGGTGACAAACCTCAATTTCACCACAAGAAGCATATAAATTCAATAAAGAATTTTGCACATAAATATCACAAGCATAATAACCTGATTTTACAATTTGGGTATGTACAGATTTGCCTAATTTTAATTCTTTAAGGTCAGATAAAGATTTTAAAACAAAAGGGTATGTGTAATTGTTAGGAAAAATACTTTCTTTATGCATATGTGAGTATATGGTAATGGAGTTTTGTTTTTCAAGTGGCATTTTTGAATGGGAAAAAGATTGAATTAATGTGTTACAAATGAAGATGTGGGGTTTCTTGATTAGTTTAGTGTAAAGAGTGTAAGCACAGTTTAAGAGATTTAAAGATTGGCAAGTTGAGATGAAGTTATGGGCTATTGTTGTGTTGTAATGGAGATTGTGGTGGATTAGTTGAGCTTGTATTTGAGTGATTTGGGCTGGTGAAATATGGGGTTTGTTGAGGAGATTGAGAATTTTTGTGGTTAGATTTGTAGTCATTGAAAAGTTTAAGCTTTAACCATTTCTTAATGTTTTTGTATTAGAATGAAACTTGTTCAATTGGAAGGAAATGAATGTTGAGCATTTATGAAAGAGTTAATGGCTAAGAGCTCTCTAAACTATCATGTTTTACTAATCCCATACTTAAAAACTATATTTTGATATGTTTCCTTGCTGTTCTCAAAGAAGAATGATATATTTCCTTATTTGGTTATAATTTAACTTTACATTTTACACTTAACGAGATGATATATAACCATACAAAGATCTTTGAGTTATTTTAGACCACAAGATTCAAAAGTCTTCCTTCATTTCTTAAACTCCGTGTCTAATCAAACTATATCACATAAATTAGGACGGAGGGAGTACATCCTTCTAAGGTTAAAAACTCTCTACTCAATATTTGTTGGTGTGTGTATTTTACGCACCTAAAACAATAAAAAAAAAAAGTGTCAAGTGCCACAATGTGTGTCAATTAAACTTAGAGTTAATACATAAAAGTTGTCCTAAAGTATCATTCTGTTGCGAGTTCCATACTTGAACTACTGATAGTTGGTTTTGCTGTAAAGGTTAAAGAAAAATAGTTCTTTTATTATATTCTCTCTTCCTTTTTTGTTGAAATCAGGGATAGTCAAAAGGTTAGGATTTTTATGTTTTGGGGTTTTTCTTTTAAAAATTAGTGTTTTCTTGGGTTTGATATCGGGTAACTACAACTACATAAAATATTCATTTTCATCCTCAAGAAAATGTTTGATTTAGAAGAAATTTTTTTTGGATGAGATCAAGAAATGGTAGTAAAATAGGTGTTCTTTCAATAGTAAAGAAAAAACAGGTTTTGAAGTTATGGGCTATCGTGGTGTTGTAATGGAGATTGTGGTGGATTAGTTGAGTTTGGATTTGTGAGATTTGGGCAGGTGAATAGAGGCTTTGTTAAGGAGATTGAGGATTTTTGTGCTTAGATTATTGAGGTGTAAATATGAATTTGTAGTCATTGGCAAGTTTGAGCATTTGTTCAAATAGATTGAAATGAATTTTGAGCATTTATATAACTAGCCTCAACTATTCCATCATTGAGGTCTAGTTGTTTTTTCTTGCTGTTTGTTATTTTTTTATTAGTTTGGTGTTTGAGCCAGTTTGCCTGCACCTTCACTAATTTTACAAGATATTTTTTACCTCATAGCGTTATTGGTACTGGGTAGCTCTATTTACCAAGGTTTAGACAGATTAACAAAAATTATCTAGTGATGTTGCTTTTGTTAGAATTTGAATCTGAAATCTCATTATTATCAACCACTTTATTGACTCCTAGGTCATACCTTTGAGTGCAAGTTTTTCATTTGTTATTAAGGCTGCTTATCAGTCGGTTCGATTCGGTTTTGAATGTTATCTGTAAACAAATACATTGAGATATTGCATATTGGTTATCGATTATTGATTTATCGGTTAGTGATCACTAACGGTTCAATTATCAGTTGTCGGTTTATAAACATACTAAACCTATAACAAAATCATTAAAATATTGATAGTCGGAATAACCGATATGGGGTGGAAGCTTATATTTTTCAAACAGCTAAAAATAACAAATTACAATAAAATATAGCAGGGAACTTGCGATACTAGTACTGCTCAAATCAGAGTGTTGCAAATGAAGATGTGGGGTTTCTTGATGAGTTTAGTGTAAAGGGTATAAGCAAAGTTTAAGAGATCTAAAGATTGGCAAGTGAAGATGAAGTTATGGGCAATTGTAGTGTTGTAATGGAGATTGTGGTGGATTAGTTGAGCTTGGATTTGGGTGATTTGGGAAGGTGAAATATGGGGTTTGTTAAGGAGATTGAGGATTTTTGTTGATATATTGTTGAAGTGTGAATACGAATTTGATGTCACTAGCATGATTGAACTTTTAAAATCGCGGGATAAGGTTATATGGGTATGAATTTGATCTTATGTTTCTTTCATCTCTAGTATTTGGATGAAACTTGTTCAAATGGAGGGGAAATGAATGTTGAGCTTTTATATAGGCTAGCCTCACCTATTTTAGAAGAGTTAAGTTATATATCTATTTACAGTTTTTTAAGTGGATTTATTGTGTGAATAGTGCGTTACGACCCGTGATTGTCTGCCTAGTTGGGGCGGCTCTTCCTTTTGGGTAAACGGGAAACCCGACTCTAGAGCCGAGGAAAGGCAATTTCAATACTAGATAGGATTCATCAGCCGCTAGACATAGCACATAAGCTAACAATATTGTTTGGCCTCTTTCAGGAAAAGGCTTTACACATAGCAATACTGGCTGATCTCGCCGACAGAAGCAAAGAAAGGCTCTTTCGCCCTGGACATTTATACAAAGAAATGAGTCTCGTACAAAAGTTGGAAAGAAGGCTTTTTCCCTTTTTGATGTGGGTTAGTGCGTATTAGTTCGGTCGGATACAAAAAGTAATAAACAGAAAGGATTGAATGATTCCAACCAACTCAGCAACGACATTCAGATATGAAAAATAAAATAAAATAAAGAGGGTGTTAAGCAACTGATACAGTTAAATATATTTACACAATCATGTAATCTATAATGTAATTGTAAATAACTTTATCTAATATGCATTGATTGATAACTTATAATAAAAGATAATAATTAATTGAACTAATGATGTAAAAGGTCTTTACAGTATCGGTGCAGTTTAATATGTGAGAATTGACTCATAAAAACTTATATGTAATTACTCCCTTTATAAGTAAATTAATCGTGTAAACTGTCTTCTTTTTCACAATCATTAGTGCATATTGTGGAGATATATTGTCCTTCATACATTTGTTATTCGCCCCACAAGTCTCCATCTTTACATGAGCATGTAGTAATAATTTATGCATTCACTATTTCACTCTGAACTCCATACAAAAATCAATTGCTATTAGAATAAAACTTCTTCAAATGGAGGGAAATGAATGTTGACTTTTACAAAGCTATCCAAGCCTATTTTGAACTGGATCATATAACTACAAAAAAAAAAAAAAAAAAAAGGCAATTTGTGGAGGTTGAAAGTGTCCGCAAATTACATTTGTTCTTGTAGTGATAGTTAATGTATTAGTTTTTACCGTAGGAGCAATAATTGACGAATTCACTATTTCAATTTGAACTTCACATAACCACAAAGTTAAATGTCTGGCTTGCAGGGGAAAAAACTTTGAGAAGTATGCTAATCATAAACAGGTCAAGGGATCAGAAGTTATTTTGTGAAATGTCAATAATGCATAAAACATGGTTCCAATTTGTACAGTGCTTGCATAGAGATGATACTTGAAAACACAACAATGCCTTCATAACAGGACCAAGCAATGTTTCAACCTGAAAAATAACATCTAGTAGCGAAACCACAATTTTCGCTAAGGATATGTCACGCCCCGAACCATGGCCTGGACGTAACACGGCACTCGGTGCCTGACTGCATGTGACCGAGCGAACAACATGACTTGCTGAATCATCATGATGCATAACATAAGCGGAATATAACGTGAATTCATGATGAGCCTTTATAAAACATGGTAAGTCATAATACTTAATAAAATACTTGTTTAAACATAAGTGAGCCAAAATGGCTATACGACTCCAAATGTCTGACATGACATAACTGACTTGTCTAGTCTATGAAATCTCTATCATGAGTCTGACTGGAAAACATACTTACTGGGACAACACCCCCAGCATACCTTTAGATGCAAAACTAAATAAGGAAAATACAATGTCTAAACCCCGAATGAGATGGGGCTCACCAATAAGCTGGTACGTGCAAATCCTAATGAGCAGAGGCGTCGTCCTGTAAGTTCGTACCTGCATCGTGAAATGCAGGCCCCCGGGCAATAAAAGGGGACGTCAGCACATTGAATGTACTGGTATGTAAAGCAACTGAAAGAAATAACATGGGACATAGAATAACATGATAAGAACTGAAACTGAAAACCTGGAGATGAACATGAGCATGAGTACATATGCATATATATATAACATCAGTAAAAACATGATAAGTAGGGAGAGCAATAACTTATAACCGATCCATGGTCTGGTGCTTGCGTCCCGCCAGCAGAACACTCAGTCCTTGCCAGGGAACATGAGATTTGATAAAATATGAAAAGATCCAATCATTATGAGAGAACGTCCGGGACATGGGTGGAGCGATCCTCATCCTACGGTGGCTATGTAGTTCAGGCTATCTGAAGCCCTCCTCGGTAATTAATGCAACTCCCAAAACATGAACATGAAAAATAGTGGCACTTGCTGCCCATGGTATATCATGAATCATAACTTGCTTGTACATAGTGTTCATGAATCATAACTTGCTTGTATATGGTTTTCATGAATCATAACTTGCTTGTATAGTTTCATAAGATAACTTGTCATAGTCTTGCAAAACATGTTTTTCGTTCATGAGTAATAACAATAGTTCGAAATCATATATATATATACTTGTCTTGAAAACATGCTTGTAACTTGCTGGATGAAATCATAAAGTTTCATATAAACATAATGAGAACACATGAAGAAGAATTCATGATTCATGGATTAAGCTAGGATTTCCTAATAACCGTAATGGAAGATTAGGAATGCAATAACGAATATAGATACAAAATTCATGCTCATAAATACATAATTACGGGCTACCAATATGTTGGGTTTAATGCCCTAGGATTTGAACTTCATGGATTTTACGAAACGGATCATGGGGAAGAACATAGAGATTCCCACATGTGGATGGAAGTTCTACATACCTTAACCTCCCGCTTTTGAGCGTATCACAATGTCTTTCAATCCCTTCAACTTCAATCTATAGCAATACAAGTCATAGGGATTCTATATTAGCAACAATATCCATGTTTTGTTCATCTAAGCATTTTATCAAACACTTAATGGGCATGAAGCTCTATAACCCTCATTAATGGTGTTTTCTTCACCAAATCCCCATTCTTTTACTTCTAGCTAACAATACAATCTCAATTAGATGTAATTAACATCATTCTACATCATCCATATGAATACAACAATCCCAAGTCAACAATCCAACAATTCTAGCATAATTCATATAATCATCTTCAACAAACCCAATTATTATTCTCCCAAGAATTCATCAATTCACAACTATAAGTGATTAGGGAGTAGAAATATTACCTTTTTGGGTAGTCACCACGAAATCAACACCCCCAAGTCCGATCTTTAGCTTAAAATGACGACCACAACTTGTACTACAAATTATCCTTCACGAACTTTGGGATTTGGGGCCTTAAAATTGGTTGATTTTCTCCTTCTTCTCTCTAGATTCCCTTCTCTCTCACTTCCTCTCTCTAAAATCTGAATTTTGGAGAAAAAGTGGGTTGCTAGGGTTTTATTTTCTATATATACCAAGGGAAAAATGGGTTGACCCAACTTGAAAACGGGTCGGGACTGTTCTGTCTTAAAACGTCCATATCTCCCTATCCCGACGTTGCCTATGAACCCACAACCTATGGTTGGAAAGATATTTCAATTATCTACAACTTTCATTCTTTGAGTTTTCCCAAATTCTCAACTTACGATGGGGTTATGGCCTCCCGAAGTCAGGTGACCCGAAACTCAACTACGGACCAAAACACGCCCATGTTACGGTCCCGTAACACAAGGGACGGACCGTAACGTGGCGTCGTACCTTGTCGAAAATTTCCAGAAAGTTTCTGGAAATTCTCCCTGTGTTACGGTACACTGTTACGGTCCGTAACACAAGGTACGGCCCGTAACACAAGGGACGGACCGTATCGTGAACGAAATTTCCAGTGAGGTTCTGGAAATTTCGTCTGTGTTACGGCTCACTGTTACGGCCCGTAACACGAGTTACGGTCCGTAACGTCACCGTAACGCAGACGACTTTTCCAGCGAACAGGCTTTACTCAAATGGGCATAACTCTTTGCACAGATGTCCGTTTAACCCTCATAATATACCGTTGGAAAGCTATTCAACAGGGCTACAACTTTCATCAAGGAGGTTCTTCCAGATTCGCAATGGATCAAGGAGTTATCGCTGCCCGAAATAAGCCTATCAATCATTTTTGCAAACGCTCAAACCTACAGTGTTTTCACTAGACTTCTAATGATATGAGCTTAAACTTAGTTCCAAGATGCGGGGTGTTACAGGATATTCGAAGGTGTTCAAGATTCAATTGTATCTAAATCACCTCTCGGTTGTAGGTGATAGTGTGTTGCGCCCCATAATAACCAAAGTAAGGAGAGGGAGCTAGGTAGCCACGAGGGGTTCATCCGAACTCCCTCGATGAAAGATTGCACTGTATATACAAGGTTAAAATTATTATTTTTATTTATATAGAGTAGATGTTGAACCCCCTTGGTTCTTCGTGTATTTACTTCTTCATATATTTGAACCCCCTAGCTGAAAATACTGACTCTGCCACTGCCAAAGCATGCTCAGCTCAACACAAGTATCATATATCAATAAAGAGGAAACTGAGGTTCTTTTAGAAGTTTCATTTCCTTCCTCTTCCTTCCTCTCTTTTTTCTTTTTCTTTTTTTGGTTGTTGTGGGGGGAAGTGGGGTTCTTATACTCAATTTTGTACTATTGGACAAGGAAGGTGGGTGGGGGTGTTTCACTGGACAGTTGGAGAGTTGAAGCCATTCAATTTGGATGTCAGCATGTGATTTGAGGGTGTGTTATCAGTATATGTTGTAACGGATAGGCTTCTGATTTAGGATTTAGATTCCTACTATATTTAAACTATGTAAAGGGTGTGCAAGTTGTAATGTCTAAGGAGACTAATTCTCCTCATCTAGTTCCTGTAGGTTTCTTAACATTTAGGTCTCTGTATATATTCCCTATTGCTGTATATATTTTGAGCGTGAGTGAAGATCTCTTTCATGGTATTGGAGCCTTTTGTGGTTTAACAACCATTCTCCCTTTTCGGTCCAAAAACACACACACACAGAGCTCATGGAAAATCGGAAACGATAGGAGATAATACTGGGAACTCTTCTGCCTTGGCAGCTTCAGTTGTTTCAACGAATGCCATGGGAAACTATTCTCCTATACCTAATCTCGCTCACCAGTTACCTGTAAAGGTCACTTACAACAAATTTTTTGCTTTGGAAGAAGCAATTTCTTCCGATGATTAGTGGTTGCGGACTTGCAGTCTTAGCCATCATGTTGATGGTAGCAAACCTGTACCACCGCGTGTTTTGGATGGTAATAAACCAAATCCTGCATATAAGGTTTGGGTACGTCGAGATCAACTCGTCTTGAGTTGGATAGTCGCTTCAGTTTCAGAAAGCGTTTTCCCTCAATTGGTCGGAGCAGAAACAGCTCGTGCAGCTTGGGACAAACTTGTGGCAGCCTATGCCACTAGATCTAAACCATTGATTCGAACACTTAAGGTGCAATTACACAACTTGTGTCGTGATAATGCAACCATTGAAAGTTACATGCAAGGGGCAAAAGGGATTGCTGATAAGTTGGCTGCCTTGCAGCACCTAGTCACTAATGATGGCTTAGTTGATTTTGTTCTTTCATCCATATGTGCTTATCTTTTGGTTCATCATGTTCTTTCATCATCTTAAGGACATGCAAATGCCAGCGTATCTTTAAGTTGAAGGTTTACTTATTACTAGCTGGTCTATTCAATAGCCTAGTTCCAACTTTTCTTTATGACCGAGAAATCCATTGACGGTCAACCCGTCTAACCGCAACCTTCGAAATTCGGAATAATGAGTTCGTACCTCTATCCTTTTTTAATTATATCAGGCTTAGTTCGCATGATGCAGAACTCGACCATTGCCACTTGAACTAACCCTCAGGAAGCCTAGTTCTGACTTTTAACGACTCCCATAACCCAAAATCCTGTATAATTGATGCAATCAAACCTCATGAGTAACCATGTAACTGTTAATGTAGCTTATTTTATGACGTTATAGAGCACACTGCATCCGAGTCAAAGCGTACCAGTTCGAAGAATAAACTTCCAATATTACAGAGAAAAGGTATGGTACGAGTAGAGTTATTAACAAATGGCAAGGTAGAGGGTGAAATAAGATTATTAAACAGTAGGTAAGGACAAGATGAGAAGGAACAAAAAGGTAATGATGCGATTACACCAAAACTTTCATTCCATAAAATGATACTTTCTATTGTGACATAACAACAAATTTAACAATACGATATCCTCCTATTTCCCAATTTATGTGATACACTAGTGACACATTTTTATATTTAGAAATAATTTAACTTAAAACTTTTTCTTTTACCCTTAATGAAATGATTTACAGCCATATAAATATTTAGACCATAAGTGTCGAAAGTCTTCTTTCTTTCTTAAACTTCGTGTCTAGTCAAACTATATCACATAAATTAGTTACAGGATAACTGCAAGTTAATTACGCTATCCACAAAAAACTATAGGGCATCCGGGGCAGGTGCTCCTCTGAATTTCCTTTACCAGAAAATTTCATTGTATATATAAGGTTAAAATTATTTTGTGTACAAGTATATATTGAATCCCCTTGACTTCTCATTGTATATATAAGGTTAAAATTATTTTGTGTACAAGTATATATTGAATCCCCTTGACTTCTTAGTTTGATTACGTCTTTACATTTTGACTCATCTTAGTGAAGATCCTAGCTCCGACACCAAGGGCATCTTGTCAACCGTTATCGTTACATACACCAAAAAGAAAGCAAACACAAGTTCTTGTAGAGATCCTCTGTATATTGTAGTTTAGAACATATGTGAAAAAAAAAAAAAACCAGATCCTAGCTCCGACACCAAGGGCATCTTGTCAACCGTTATCGTTACATACACCAAAAAGAAAGCAAACACAAGTTCTTGTAGAGATCCTCTGTATATTGTAGTTTAGAACATATGTGAAAAAAAAAAAAACACACACAAATTGAAGTATAGGGCACAAAACATGGTCCCAGTAGGAAATTCATTTGTCCAGTACTCGCAGAGAGATGATACTTTAAAACACAACAATGCCTTCATAGTAGAAGCAAGCAATGTTACAAATCGAAAGTCAACATCTTCTTTGAGACAGCCTAAAAGAAGAAAGATAGAGAGAACAACCAATAATAATAACTACGCCTCAATCTCAAACAAGTTGGTGGAGAACATGCACATTGCACTTTGCAGTGAAAATGAGTGCCAACGAGAGGAATTAAGCACACCACTCAATGAGATAACACAAGAAAAGTATATACTCCCTATGTTTCAATTCAGGTGAATCTATTTCTTTTTTAGTCCGTGTAAAAAAAAATTACCTCTTTCTATATTTGGAAACAATTTACTTTTATGCAGTGATTTATAGCCACACAAAGTATATGTGTCTCATTTACACCACAAGTTTAAATTTTTTCTCTTTTTTATTAAACTCAGTGCTCAGTCAAATACGTTCACATAAATTGAAATGGAGGGAGTATAAAACAAGAGACAAAAATAAAAAAAATCCACTTGTCTAACCCAATATTGAAGCCAAGAACGACGCCAAGGACATTTAAGGTGTTCAAGATTTAATAGTAGGCACCTAAATCAACTCCAGAATTGAAGATGATAGTATTGCACCCCCCATAATAACCAAAGCATGCTCCACACAAGTACCATAGATCAATAAGTTTCTATCAGAGAAAATACATCAAAACTCCCTTAATGTTGACACTTTTTTTTTTAATAAGACACTTAAACTTTACGAGAATCCTATTAATCTCCTGAACAATTGTGAGCTAGTAGTATTAGTACCACCTTTCTCGTCCACGTGGCATAGTGAGTGTATGTGCAACCAAAAAAATTAAAAATTAAAAGAATTATTTTTGATAATTTTTTTATTTAAAAGATATTCTTCTAATTTTTTACTTTTTTCCCTTTATCTTTTCTTTTCTTTAATTTAGTTTATCTCTTCCTCCTTCTTCATTAAACTATGGTTAGTTTTGCTGTTATTGCTACAGTTCGAAAGGTTGGAGCTATGGCTATCTAGGGATGAAATAAGACATGAATTTTGAAATTCTTGAGGTTCTGCTAAGGTTTCCATTTATGGGTCTCTTTCTCTCTCACAATTCTCTCTGCCGGAGCTCCACTCCACACCACACCACGGCGACCCTCTTCCCTCGTCCTTTCACTACTCTGCCATCACATTTTAATTTCTTAAATTAAGAGCTCCGTGTGGCTTAGCTTAAAAAAAGGGTCTTATAAGCTGATTTGACCAAAAAACAGCTTATAAGTAAAAAAAAAATGAGTTGGGTCACCCCAACTTATTTTTTTGCGCTTATTCTAAGCATTTTTTTAGCTTATAAGTTGATTTGTCAAACACCTAAAAAAATCAAAAAAACAGCTTATAAGCTGATTTGACCACTTATAAGTCAATCCAAACAGGTGCTAAATCTCAAACTTTTTGTTGTTCAAAATTTAAGGAGAGCACATTAGTGATTGTGTTCTTTCCTTTTTTAACTTTATTGAATTTGGTCAAGAAAAAACCTCAAGATTCCATTTCTTACCATTATTTATTTACTTCACAACTCGATAACACAACTGGACGAATGACGCGCCAAACGTTGTTGTTAATCTATTTTGGAGAGCTAATCAAATGAAGTTGGTTTTGTTCTTATGATTGTTGGGTTTTTCAGTTGCTGTGTAAGAGCCAGTTTGGATGAACTTATGCCTATAAGCTGCATACAGCTTATAAGTTAAAAAAATAAGTTGAGGTAGTCTAATTTATTTTTTTTGGCTTATAAGCTGTTTTCAGCTTATAAGTTGCTTTAGATAAACTAAGTCAAATGGGCTTAATTATTTTTTTGAGCTTATTTTAAACACAAAATGACTTTAAGCTGGTCAGCCAAACACTCAAAAAAGCTGAAAATAGCTTATAAGTAACTTATAAGCCAATCCAAACGGGCTCTAATTCATCGAAAAAAAATGGCAGAAAGCGGCGTATAAATTTTCCGTCAAAAGAGCCATATAGTTGCGGAAACTTATGAAGAGAGTCCTGTAAAGAGTAAAGAGTAAAGAGAAAAGAAATAACGAAGACGAAAAAACATTCAAATAATAAAAAATAGAAAAATGATGTGTCAAAATAGGATTGGTGCGTGATGTTCACACCCTTTTCTAAAACTGATATTGAGCTTGGAAGGTGATATTAATAGCAGTTCAAATTGTTTAGGGGGATAACAGGACCTCCCAAAGTTTAAATGTCTTCTCGAAAATTTGGTATGAGTTCTGGGCGTCATGATGTATTTTCACTTTCCTTTAATTCATCTTTTTTTGGGGGGTCACTGGACAGTTGGAAAATTTAAAGGCATCTTTTATCCATCAAACAAACAATGCAAAATATACAATTGGGACCAAGCAAATCACAATTGCCAGCACACAAGGCTCCTCGTCCACATATGTCTCACTGGGCCTAAGTAACACATGGAGAAAGATAATTTCTGACAATATGTCTACACGTGATTCACCTAAAATCTCTCCAAATATTTTTGAAAGATAATTTTTTAAATATTCATTAAAACAATGAGTAAGCATTGATATCGACACATAAGAGAGATCGTCAAAACATCTTATTGAATAAAAAATCTGAGCCTAATAAACAGGATAATTTCATTTTTCTCAGGGTATTCTTTGTTTGAAGGACACTAGATAATAGCTTATAGCCTATTTGACTAAGTTTATTTTTTTCAAAAGTATTTTTTTTTTCAAAAAATGTTTATTTTAAAAAAAATGAGATGTTTGACCAAGCTTTTGAAATAAAATAAGTATTTTTAGAGAGTAGCAGAAAAAAAATTCAGAAGCTAAAAAAAATAACTTTTTCCCAAAAGCACTTTTGAAAAAAATACACTTAAAAGTATTTTTTAAAAGCTTGGTCAATCGCTAATTGTTGGTCAAAAGTTTTTTTAAAAAAAAAATTAATTGACCAAACACAAACTGTTTCTCACAAAAAATACTTTTTTAAAAAACATTTTTCAAAATAAATATTTTTTAAAATAAACTGATTTTAAAAGCTTAACCAAACAGGCTATAAGTATAGACCATATGTCATCAACATGCTCTTATCTTTTGGTTCATCAAATTCTTTCATCATCTTAAGGACATGCCAATACAGCATATCTCTAAGTTGAAGGCTTATTAATGCTAGCTGGTCTAATCAATAGCCTAGTTCCAACCTCTTCTTTTATGATCGAGAAAACCATCACTTGTCAACCCCTCTAACCGTAACCTTCAAAACTCTGGAATAATAGGTTCACCCCTCTACTCTTTTTCACTTAAATACGAAGCTTAGTTCGTACGACGCAGGGATCGACCCTTGCCACTTGAACTAAGCTCCGAGGGCTTGCCTAGTTCTAACTTAACAACTCAAACCCCAAAACACTGAACAATTGAAGCCATCATGGAGAAACCACGTAACTTATTTTATGAAGTTATGGAGCACACTATATCCGAGTCAAAATTGTACGAATTTGAAGAATAAACTTACAATATTACAAAGAAAATCTATAGGACGGGTAGAGTTATCATACCAAAGGTAGGACAAAGGGTAAAATAGAATTATCAAATAATAAGGGTAAGATACTAGATCAAGATCGTTACATAATAACAGATTTAACAATACGATAATAAAATTTAAGTAGCGATCAAAACAACCGTTATATTTTAAGATAACAGTACAGATGCAATACAATAGCTAACAACCATACAAACAAGTTGTGAACTATTAGTAAACAAGAAAACAAAACCACACAATCTGAAATGGTGGATTCAACAAGGATCAAGCAAGAGTGTCATAATGATCGTATGGTGGACCGCGCTCAACACAAAGGATTGCATAAAGAGCATAGATAATTCCAGGAATATATCCCAAGATGGTCAACACCAAGCAAATCAAGAACTCCATCTGCAAAAATTTCCAAAAAAAATAAAAAAAATTAACCCAATTCTCAAATCCCCTTTTCAGTTCATCCTAAAAACAATCACCCAAGTCAAAGTTTCTAAAAAAAAATTACAGAAAAATTGTTTTTTTTTTTTTAACCGTGGTGTCAGGTCAGCTTGACATTCATTCATCACTAGGCCACATTAAATGTGGATCTAATATTTGAACTTTATGGATTCAGATTCGTAACTCATAATCCATTATTTGTACATATTTAGTTGATCTTTTTACTCATAGATAGAAATCACCCCAAAAAAAAAAAAAAGGAGATCTTCTTTATTATATAAATAGGAAAAAAGGGAATCTTACAGTGCAGCAACCATGGCGAAGGCAAACACCAACAGGAGGAAGCAAGATTGCTAGTAAAATTTCACAGACAATTGCACATGTTATCTCCATTTTTCAATTGAAAAGGGGGAGTAGGTGTTGAAAAACTATGAGTTGGTAATGCAAGCTTTTGATCACTGATATTTATATACAAAATATCTTAAATGAGTGTCCTTTAGTTAAAGGATAGGACTGTATTTCTTAAATCTTGATATGTACTTTTTTGACTTTTTACTTTTATATATCTGTATATTAAGAAAATGCAAAAGTTATGGCAGACATTAGTATACTGCTAATAGGAGTTAATAGTAAAAACGGACATACAAGAACCATCATTTTTTCGTCAATTTCATACCTAACTATTAGTTATTCTCTTTTGGTACGTGGGCTATAACTATCTACCTAACCAGGGGCGGATGCAGTAAGAGGCCAGGGTGTTCACCCGAACATCCTGAACAAAAAATTATAGTATATATTTAGGGTAAATTTTTTGTGTTCATGTACATACATTAAATTTTGAACATTAAATTTTGAACACCCTGAACATATATTACAATGTATATTTAGGTCCAGTTATTTTTTCGAACACCCTGAGTGAAAATCCTGGATCCACCACTGTACTTAACTAGATGAGTTTAATACATAAATTGTGATAGTTTAGATAGGAAAATAGAAAGATGGTGTTCGCTCAAGTAGGAAAAGGAACAACTAATAGGGTGTGAAATTCATGAAAAAATAAAAATTTAAGTGTGTTTTTAACCATTATTACTTTAAATAGTGATAATAATTGAGCATAGTGGTTAATGATGGTAGTTAATTAGACATTTAATGGTGACGACTGATAATTATGGTGGATGATAAAAGTAACTAACAGTGATTTACAATTATTAAGGACATCACATTCTTTCATCATGTTCTTTAAGCCTTCTTTCAACTTCTTTTTTATGATCGAGAAATCTATCCACGGTCAACCCGTCTAATGCAACCTTTGAAATTCGAAATAATTAGTTCGTCCCTCTATATTTTTCAATTATATATCAGGCTTAGTGGTATGATGCAGAATTCGACCTTTGCCACTTGAACTAAACCCCGGGGAGCCTAGTTCGAACTTTAACAACTCGCAAAATCCAAAATCCTGAACAATTGAAGCCATCAAACCTCACGGAGAAACCATGTAATTTTCGATGTAGACTTATTTTATGTAAATTAGCACATTATATCTGAGTTAAAATTGTACCAATTTGAAGAATAAATTTACAATATTTACAAAGATAAGAAGTATGATATAGATAGAGTTACTATAACAAAAGGCAAAGTAGAGAATAAAATAAGATTATTAAACAATACGCAAGATGAAAAAAGAAAGATAATACGCAATTACACCAAATCTGTCGTCAAATAAATGAGATACTTTTCACCCTTACATAATAACAAATTTAACAATACAATACAATAACATCTGAGTAACCATCGAAACAAACACGGTATTTAAAGTAACAATACAATAGGTACCAACCATTATTATAAGCAAAGAAGTACAGTACAAGAAGTATCAAGGTGTAAGACTCTCATATTGATCGGATGGTGGTTCACGCTCAACCCACAGGATTGCATAAAGAGCATAGATAATTCCAGGAATATATCCCAAGATGGTCAACACCACACAAATCAAGACCTCCACCTGCAAAAAATTACAAAAAAAAAAAAAAAGTTAAAAAAGAGAATAAAAATTGTCACTCCCCTAAATTATCTAACACCTTTTTCAGTTCATCCAAAAAACAATCACCCAAAACAAAGCTATAAACAAAAATTACAAATAAAAATTGAATCTTTTTGCAATTTCAAAAAAAAAAAAAAAAAAAAAAAAACAAACATCACTAAGTCCCCTAAAACAATTGACCCTATTCTCAAACGCCCTTTCAGTTCATCCCTAAAAACAATCACCCAAATCAAAGTTTAAACAAAAATTACAAACAAAAAAAAATTGAATCTTTTTGCAATTTCCAGAAAATAAAAACACCAAGATCACTAAAACCCCTAAAACAATTGACCCAAGTCTCAAACACCCTTTTCACTTCATCCCAAAAAACAATCACCCAAATCAAAATTTTACACACACAAAAAAAAAAAAATGAATCTTTTATCAATGTCAAGAAGAAAAAAATAAAAACACCCACATCACTAAATCCCTAAAAACAATTGACCAAAGTCTCAAACAACCATTTCAGTTCTTATCCCAACAAACATCACCCAAATCAATTCTTTAAACAAAACAAAACAAAAAAAAGTACACTAAACTCCTACTATGAGTGGGTTCAGATAAGTGCCGGACAACAAAGGTCAGCCTTAACCTGTATTTCTGCGAGATGCTATTTTCACAGCTCAAACCTATGACTTTATGATCACATGTCAACAATTTTACCTGTTATAGTACAAGTTGAATCTTTTTGCAATTTAAAGGAAGACTATAAAATCTTATAGTCTAAAACAAGCCAAAAATATTTATGTAATTATACATGCATAAAAAGGTATAGTTTAAAGTTAATATATCAAATAAAGAAATGAGTCTTTTTTTTTTTTTACGGACTAAAAAGAAAAGTGTTTAGTATGTAGGAAAAGAGGGATCTTACAGTGCAACACCCTTTGCGAACACAAACACCAAGAGGAGGAAGCAAGATTGCTAGTAAAACTTCAAAGACAAGTGTACATGTTATCTCCATTCTTCAATTGAAAAATTGTTGAGAAATGATGAGTTGGTGGAATGGAAGCCTCTAATAGTCTGATATTTATATGCAAAGTATCTAGAATAAGTCTCTTGGCTTAGGATATTTCTTAAATCCTGATTGTACTTTTTTAAGAAAATGATCCTTTATGTCTGAGCGTTAGACTATTTTGGTCCCTGAGAGGTAGTTTGGTACGCGGGATAAGGTGGATATTTCACGATTAAATTTTGAATTAAATTTATACTTATACCATCAACCAAAAATAGAAATTTATTCTCAAACTTAATCTTGGATATATTCACTTTATCCCATCAAACTTGTGATTATTTTATTCCACCTCTTAAATAGAATAAATTAGTCCAAAAATTATATTACCAGAATTATAATCTCAGAATAATTTAGTTTCCAAACCAAACGACCCCAAAGATATCCCTTAACCAAAATGGTCTTTTATGTAAGCAAAAAGTGGACTATTCAGGTCCTAAAGACCTAAACCATAAATCTAACGGTTTGTACTTAGGAGGTTCAAAATTTAAAGAAATAAACACAAACAAGCGAAAGGGGGTTCAACGTCTATTATATATACATAAACTATAATTTTAATTATGTATAAATAGTGTAATTTTTCGCTGAAGGAGGTTCGAATGAACCCCTGAACTCTACCTAGCTCTACCCCCGATCAAGAGGTGAAGATCGTCCAAAATCATATAAGATGACCAAAGAATCGTATTCCCACCAATGTCGCATATTCAACCATTATGCTCGATTTCTTTCTATGATATACATTATAGCTGGTTAACTTTAACAGAATATATGAAGAAACCAGTACATCTAGGGTTTAGGATCAAACCAATCTATTTTTTTGCATACATTAAGGACCATTGTTGCTATTAATGAAATTTATTAGGGACCGATGCAAATCAATATCCAAACATTAAGGACCACTTTGATCATTTTCTCTACTTTTTTTCTTTTAGCTTCTATAATATAAGAAAAATTGCAAAAGCTTGGAAATTAGTATATTCCTTTGAATTAGGTATAATAAGGTCGACAGATGTTTCTTTCTTTTCTTTTTTCCCCATTTTAAAGAGAAATTAACTTAAATAGTTATCCGATCAAAAAATAGACAACAAGTGTATAATAGTATATGTTTAGTTAGTGTATAGTGTATGCATATTGACTAGTGGTTGTAAATACCTTTGCCAAGCGGATAAATATGTAACTTCGCTTTTTTGAAATAATGATCCCACACTGAGACCTTATTTATTTTTATTAAGATTAAGACATAAATATTAAGATATTGCAGTAAGATGTGAATACCAAATAAATAAAAAGGAAAATAGTAATGTTTATCAGTGATGAAGACATTTTTATTTTTTGAGTACGCGTATAAACGATGTCACTTATAAAGTTATTTGTTCATACATGACCGACATGTCTTTGTCTAAAATACTGATTATTTTTTATGAACAATAATAAATAATTTAGGTATTGGAAAGACCTGGAAGACCGGTACATCAAGCTATCCTTACTCTCAGAACTAAAGCCAAAGTTGTTTTACATATAAGAACGTATATTATTAACATTTCACTTGCCAAAACTCAAAGTTAACGAAATGTAATTTGAATAAAAGATTTAAAACGCTCAATAAAGTGTCATTATCTCCACTTGGCTATCATCTCTTTAAACTTTTAGTATCAGTTTTAACACCCTTTTCAGTTCATCCTCTAAAACAATCCCCCTTTGAAAAATAATGATTGAAATTCAAGACGATTATTTGAGATGATAGTTCAGGTAGGAAAAAGAATAGCTCATAGTTGGGGTGTGAAACTCGTGAGAAATTAATAGCTCAGAAGTGCTTTTAACCATTATTACTTTAAATAGTGAAAATAATTGATAATGGTGGTTAATGATGGCAGTTGATGAGGCTGTTGATGGTGACGATCGATAATTATGGTGGATGGTAAAAGTAACTAATGATGATGGACTAATGGTGATGACTGATTAGCGGTAATTGATAACGAGCCGGTTTGGATTGGCTTATAAGTTGGTCAAACCAGCTTATAAGCCATTTTTTACTTATTTGGGTGTTTGGTAAAATAGAAAACAGCTTAAATTAAGTTAAAAAGTGGTTAAAATAAGCCAAAACCAAAAAGTAGCTCAACCCCAACTTTTTTTTTTTTGGCTTAAAAGCAATTTTGATTTGACCAACAACTTTACCCTTTTATCTCTTATATTTTCTATTAATTCCAATACTACCCTTACTTCTAAAAACCCTTTAAGCACTTTTATTCAAACACGTAACTGCTTATTTGTAAAATAATTTTCAGCACTTATGCTTAAAAGTCTTTTTTTTTTATCTAATCCAAACGGGCTCAAAATATAGAAGTGGTTGATGGCAGTGATTTACAGTTACTAAGGGCGGTTGAATGGAATAGTGGTGAAATGTCATCTTTACAGAATTTCTTGAATGATATGTTAATGTTGTTATAGATTTAACCATTATGATCTATTCACACTCGTAAAGTGGTTGCAAAAGAAAAAATAAAAATTAACACTTGGACTGAGATCTAAATAATTACGATTTGAATTTAAATATAATAATAACACTTAATAAATGAGATTGGACTAATTAAAATTCAGACTTTCATTAAGTGAACATAAATGAGGTCGTACCATCTCCCACCATATCGAGAATAATTCTAATCACAAATTTACGTTAAGAATAAATCATCCAATTTTTTATTCTTGCTAGGACACACCTGTAAATGCAAGAGTTATGGTTCCTAAATATAAGTTGACTAAACAAAAACGAAAATAATGTTTATCAGCGATGAAGAGATTTTTTTTTTTTTTTTGAGGGCGTGTATAAAACGAGGTTACTTAAAAAGTATATATTTTAATTTGTTCACACATGACGTGTCACGTGTCTTTGTCTGCTATGCTGATTAGTTTTGATGGACGATAATAGCAAATAATTTATGTAATGGAAGGACGTGTCACGTGAAGGACCTATCCAACTATCCCTACTCTCAAAATTAAAGTCAAAGGTTATTTAGCTACATAAGAATATATTAACATTTTACCTGCCAAGACTCAAAGTAAACGAAATGTAATTTGAAGAAAAGATTTTCACGCTCAATATAATGTCATTACCTCCAATTGGTTATCATTTTTTCAGTCTATTGATCTCAGTTTTAACACAATTAAAGATGTGACTTAAAGATGCCGATAGCTAGTCATGACTCCTTCCGAAAACGGATCGTGATAAACTTGATTGATAGTATGAAGGTCTCATACTTATATATAAACGAGTTACAATGATATTTAAGAAGTTTTCACCTTTCCTCTAATATATTTCGTGCAATAAATCTCGATTAGGAACGTTTCTAATGCGTGTGAATTCCTAATTCGCAGAAATGACTCGTACTCGATCATCAAACGCTAGCGCTAGTGCTCCTATCACTATGGTTTAGGACTAAAACCATCTACTTTATGCATAGATTAAAAACTATTCTGTCAAGGAAATATATCAGGGACCAAAACAGGTCAACCTCCATATTTGAAGGACCATTTTGATCATTTTCCTACTTTTTCCTTTTAGCTTCTATGTTAAGAAAAAGAAGCAAAAGTTTGAAAAATTAGTATATTCCTTTGAATTGTAATGAGGTTGACACATGTTTTTTCTCTCTCTTCCCCCTTTTTAAAGAGAAATTAACTTACGTAGTCATCCGATCAAAAAACAATCGACTAATATATATTTAATTAGTGCATAATATACGTATATTAACTAGCGATTGTAAATAGAATTTGCCGAGCGGACAAATATGTAACTTTCCTTTTTTAAAATAATGACTGATTACTTAGATTCATTTATTTTATTAAGATTAAGACGTCTGAATTTTAAGATATTATTAAAAACTGAATACTAAATAAACAAAAGGAAAATAATGTTTATCAGGGATGCAGACAATTTTATTTTTAGTGTCTCTGTCTGTATAAAACGAGGTCAGTTACAAAGTCTTTAATTTGTTCATACACGACCGACATGTCTTTTGTCCTACTACTACTATACTTATTAGTTTTGAATCTTGATGAACAATAATTAAAAAAAAAAAAATTAAGTACTGGAAGGATGTGGAAGACCTATATATCCGGCTATCCTTACTCTGAAAACTAAAGCCAAAAGATTAACAAGTAATCCTTTTTCTGTGATATAATATTTTTTTTTAGTCTGTCCCAAAAAAAGAAAAATTATATTTAAAAACAATTTAACTTGAAACTTTCCTTTTTATCCTCAATGAAATTGTTTAACCTTAAAACGGAGAACAATTGAATTTATGTGCGGTGTTAAAGATATGTGGTTTAATTCAATACGAGATTAGATTACACGATACATGAATAAGTAAATAAAATATGCAGATCTGACCAAATATGAGTGATAACTGGTCTCGGGTATCGGGAACCGAGGTCGAACCCTTATGACCGGGTGTTTGAACAATGAATAATAAAGATAACCTCAGAAAAGATGAATGAACTCGGATGATTCTATTGCTTTCTTAGTACATGAATTTTGTCTTTCCCTCTGTGCCAGAACCCTTTAAATGAAAGGGGGCTCCTCTTTATATAATAGAGGAGTCCTAACCCTAGTACAATTCTAAGTAAGGAAAGGAATCTGTCGACAGCTGTTGCCGAGATTGGTGCTGAAATATCCGGCTGAGGGCGGATATTCCGGTCTTCTCTTCATGGTGGTTAACCGCCTCTTCTACGTGTTTTAACGCCTCATTCCAGATCGAGCTTGATGCCTTATCCCCGATAAGCCGGTCGTATCCTGACCGAGCATCACCTTAACATTGGAAAACCGAGTATGTCTATATCCTCGGTTTTACCAGTATACAGATAGTCCCCCCATTTCCCGAGGTGAAATTTTGACTGCGGGAAATGGACACAAATAAAGCTGAGCAGCTACATACATCTACCTAGGACAAGACCTTCTAGTCAACACTTCACTCTGCCCGATGCCAGGTCATTATTACTTAGCCACCAAATCTTTTTTGGGAGACCTCCTTGTGTCAGAGTCCTTGATACGCTACAGGACCCCTTGATTTCCTTTCTATATAAAGCCCATGTATTCTTCTTTTCTCATGCATCTATGTTTCTTCAAATCTAAACTTTGCTTCTCCCCAAAAAACCTTGCTGCGATTTCCATATTGAGCCCATAGCCCTCCTCGGACTTTGAGCATTCTTCTATCAGGGCGCGATCATCCATTGTTAGGTTAAACCTATCACAGATATGGCTTACATTTCATTATTGACCCAAGGTGAAGGTCAATCTTCGTTCTTGCCACCAACGGGAACCGCCGGTTCTGATAAGGAGCTAGAATCTCTCGCTGTCGATATCCTTCCGTCGGGATTTAACTATATGAACGACTACAAAATCTCTTACCATTTTGACTCGGTAGAGAATTTCGAATCTAGTATCGATGATGGCACCATTACCGTAGTCAGGGAAGACTGCAACTTCGGCGCAGATGTTGACGTTCGCCCTGTTAGGAATAGGGTAAAAATAAATCACCATGTTGTTGGCTACTCGTTGTCATACACTTATCCTTTCGCCATTGGGTTTACTCTCCATGCTCCCCGAGTGATCGAAGACTTTTTTCATCGGTATCGGATATGTATCGGCTATATCGCCCCACAGATTTGGAGACTTGTGTACTGTATTGAGAAGTTGGCTAATATAGCCGGGATCGCCTTCACCCTTGACCATTTACTTCATATATACATACCTCGGGTAATCCGAGGGGGCATTTTTCATCTGCTTCTTCGGGGAAACCGAAGCCTGATTGATCCCGAAGATGATTATGACCGGGGGTGGCTTTATCGATTCGTGATGATACGCACAGCTCAACTTCAACGTCCATCGTCTACTGATTTTCTTGAGGTGTGGAACCCTTCACCAAATCCGATTGACCCCGAGCTCGATACAACTATCTTTGAATGGGTGGTTGCCCTTCTCCGAGCTTCTCGTAGCATAGGCCGTTCTTAGAGGAGAATGACACCCGAAGGGTGGAAAGGCAAAAGCCATGGTAATTTCTTAATCCGATCATTCGACCCTCATTTCTCTGTATTGTATCTCAACCCAATGTATTTGATTTTCAGGACTTCCGACGAGAAGAGCTTCTAAGGAAAAGACCGTAGCCGAGGATGTCGTTCGGGAAAGAATAACATCTGCGTCGCCGAGGGCACCTGGACGCAGAGAGGCTGGAAGCTTTCCAGTTAGACATTCGGGGGTTGGCTCTCGGGTCCGAACCCGTCATATCATGGAGACCCGTCGGGAAATGCCTTTTGGCGAAACCCCGCCGACAATAGTACTCGATGAAGAAGATTTACCGAAGCCTAGTATCCCCGGTTCATCCGTTTCCGGTGAAGATTATGGGGATACCTAGACGGTGTCACGTACCGTCGTAGGGTGCTCCTATTTTTCTTTCTTTTCTTTTTCAGCTTATGGTTGTAGAGTAGGGCCTTTTCTATTTTTCTGATGGACCGATGTATCCGAGAAAGTCGGAATTTTGCGAAGTGGAACAATTTTAATAGAAATTTGCGGATTGGTTTTTATCAGTCTTCATTGAGTACTCTATTTGCGTTGTTTGAACCTGCGCTTTTGTATATGTCTTCGCAATATTTGATCAATTGTCATTTTGTTCTATAGTTCACCAAAATTTGAAATGCCTTGCTATCGGCCGCCGGGTTTGCATGTTTTATTCTTTGTGCTCAATCGTAACCGGTTCGGAACCGCATCCTTTGTGGCCGATATGGCAGCTTTAACCGATCATAGTAGTATTGGTGCGAAGGCCCGACCTAAGCCTCATTGGGAGACCGGTTTGCTCATATATGCCCCGATGATCTAGAGGGGCGATCCGGTTCCTTCTCTTGTACGTTTCCCATGGGTAGATAAGATCAAGGTCGCATCTGTCACATCGTTCTGACATTGGCACGTGTCGAGACCCGGTTGGTTGCGAAGACGGTTACGGAATGTGAACTGTCGCGGCCCCACCTTATAAAAGCAAACTCCCTCCTTCACTTTTTCACTTTTCTGATTTTTACCAAAGAAATTTTTACCTCCGTGTGCTTTGGATACACAAACCTTCATATCTTCAAATCTCCATATCTTCACACCTTCTTATCAGCTCTTTACCTAATCTTCATACAAGCCTTTGTACCTTCATATTTCCATAATGATGAGCAAATCTTCAAAAGCTAAAACCGGCGAGACCTCCTCGGTCCAAAAATCAGAGCCTGTACTGACAGATTTCATTCCTTAAGATTACGCGACCATCAGGGATTTCAAGGTCGAGAAACCTTTTCAACAAGGGGATCAAGGTGTCGATATATCGGACTATTTGTACACGATACCCCCGAGTAAACTCAAGCAGGTCGAGGAAGACTGCGGGTGGAAGCGTATGGAGGTCGTTATTCCCGATCAGACTGAAGCTGTAACGACCTATGTGGAAAGGTATTTAAGCGTTTATACTTACCCTTTCACATTTAGCACACTCGATCCCGTGGTGGTGGATTTTTGTAAATAATATGACATTTGCCTTGACCAGATTCATCCGTCATTTTGGAAGATCGTTGTGCTCCTCTGTTACTTTACTACAAACGCGAATATCCCCTTCACGATAAACCATTTACTCCGATTGTACAGTCCTCACTTTTTTCGAGGGGGTATGATTAAACTCACCAAACGAGCCAGAAAGGCACTATTTTTCGGTCTTGATGAAGATAGAGACTGAGGCTGGCAGGGCAGATTTGTCCAAATCAGAACAAAGGATCTGATTCCTGCTGAAAAGTTGCCATTTCCCGAGAAATGGAACCCAACCCGTAAGTAACTTTACTTTGGTATGGTATAATCATATGTCTGAACCTACACTGACCCTTTGATTTACTCGTATGTACATAGCACTTATTCGAAACCTCGGTGTGGTTCCAAATATTGATGAATGGATCAGGAAGATCTGTTCCCAACTTACCTATGCCGACCGCAACTGGCGATATTTGTCTCGATCCCGGTGGGAGGCCGGTAATCACGGTAAGTCCTTCCCCCAGAGCGCTGCTCCGTCTTCCTTATGTGCTATACTATGTTTGATAAGTTTAAACTGTTATTCTTTCCTTTACAGGTCTTTCAAAGGCCACCAAAATTCGGGGTCAAGAGGTTGCTGAGGCCTCGGCCGATGAACAAAATATTGAAGCTCCTGACTAGGGAGACAAGGCAGAGAGGGGGAAAAGACGGCCCTCCGAGTCTTCTTGAGCTTCTTCCAAGGCCAGGAAAAGATCGAGGCTCACAATCAGAGAGACCTCTTCGGAATATGTCTCGGCCCGAGCCCTGGACGTCAATGTCGTTGGTCAAATATCGAATCATTCCGATGATGAAGACCAGGTGTTGGGCAAGCACCGACTTACCGATGAGGGCCTCAATCAAGAGCTGACCGGTTCTGCAGAGATTACTCCACCCTTGGTGGAAAGCTCAAGTCCCATGCCGGTGGGTTCGAGGGATATCCCGAGACCGACGGACGTAAGGCGCGTCAAGTTGAAGATTGGGACGTCCAAAGACGCTACTACCGAGCCTGCTCTCAACCACAGCCTCTGGATCAAAGACAGCTTCCTCCGTACCGGATTCAAAGGTACTTAAGATTCCTCCTTTGTATGGTATTGGTTCTGTCCTACTGATACAAGTTGTGGCTTCGGCTGATACAATTATTTGCATACAGGATTCGTCACCTCGATTGGTAGATATTTCCCCCGACGATGCTAAAGCCAAAAACAAAATGACCGAGGGGTCAATAGGACCAGAAGAGACCACCAGTTATAGGAGTTATGAGATACCCGCGCCTGGTCCCAGATTGGAGAAAGTCTTTCCTGCCCCCAGCGCCGATCCGAATCAGAAGAGGTTGATCTCTTTTAAGGTGCCGGCCAATATGAACATGTTGTCGGGGCCAGTCGGGGTGGCCAGCTATCTGTACCCTCTGGTGTCCCAAGAAGACCGGAAGAAGATGGCTGAAGTTAGCGAATCCTGCCTTTTCAACGAGGCTCAACAGGCTTTGAACCGAGTATGTCCTGTTCCTTCATTTTTTCACTTTAGCTTTATTTTCTTGCCCCATCTTAATAACTGCTCTTCTTTCCCTTATAGGCCTTCGTGCTTCATCATGCAAGCTTCCACCGATTTAGGAATGAAGTGGATCGGCTCAAGGAGGAGCTCAAAAGAAAACTCAGGAGGTGGACGAGCTCATGGATCTGTATGGGCAGAAATTCGAATATATCGCGTCTCTCCCTGACCTTTCTACCCTTAAATTAGATTTTGCAGCGGCTCGAAACGAGGCTACCGAGGCCAAGCGGGAACATGACCAGCTAGCAGAGAAGGTAAGGGCTTTCGAAGTTTACAATAAACCTTTAATAGCCGATGCTAATGCCTCTCCTTCTCAGGCCCGGGCATACGTTAGCCAGATTAATCAACTTCGGGCGGAGCTTGATGGGATCAAACCCGAACTTAATACCTCCCAAGAGACGACAATTGGTGTTGTAACCGAGCGGGATGCTCACAGAGAGCAGCTTCGGGTGACGGTGGAGCAAGTAAACGGACTTAGGTCGTCACTTGCTGCGGCCGAGGCGGAGCGGGATAGACTGGGCCGGGATATCACCAGTCTGCGGGCTGAACATAAAAGAGCCCTTGACCAGATCTCGGGCTATAATGATATGTTGGACCAGTATAAAGCCGACGTGACTGCTGCCGAGAAGGCCAATGCTATTCGAGCCGAATATGTGCGGTGTTTATCTCGAAGAGAGGCACTCGAAGAAATTCAAGCCACTGGAGTGGATTTATCAGATCTTATCGAGGAGGCCAAGAGGCTCGAGGCAGAGGCGAAGGCTGTATTCGATCCTAAGGACTCGGATATTGACCTCGAGTCAGCCGAGAAAGAGACCAAAGGCTCGAGTGAAGATTAGGCTTAGGGGCCTTATGTTTCTTTTTTGTTTTGAGGCCGTTTGTTTGAGCCTTTGTAAATCCCCTATGTGTACATGTGTATAAAAGAAAAAATTATCATTCGGCCTATTCATCGCTTTTCGTTTCCTTTTATAAAGTGTTCCTCGGTTTTTCATATGTCCAATTCATGCTATTGTTTTGGCTTGCATTATTGTTTTGGCCAGAATACAGTTCTAGTGGTAACGTTTTTGTGATCGGGTTTTTAGTCCGCTTTGACTTTGATCACTTTTTTATTTATAAGCGGCAAGACAGACCGGATCACAATATTTTTTGTGTTTTTAGACCATAGTCTTTAACTGTAGACCGTAGTCTTTTAACTGTAGACCGTGGTCTTTTTAGACCGTAGTCTTTTTAACTGTAGACCATAATCTTTATCCGTTTAGACCTTAGTCATTTAAGTTTGCGTAGTTCGCATATTTAGGAATCTGGTCCGGTGAAATGCAATATTTTCAATACTAGATGATTTTGATCAAGACAAGATTTTCATTGATGAATCGACCAGAGATGTAACTACAATCATTGCCATGGCAAGAACAAACTAATTGGACACGATTCAATCGTTCGTTTGGTCCTTACATCTGGTCCTATCGTTCAAGCCTTGGCTTTAAATAGTTATCACTTGGCCTTCAAGCCTTGGCTTTACATAGTTATCACTTGGCCCGGGTATAGTAGTCCCCTAGTATTCGAGTCCGAAATGTGAGAGCTAGTATACTATTGGTCCTATATGTGTAATCTCCAATCCCCGATCTTTGATCGGTCTGCTTTAATTGCGTAGCACGCTGTTCAGTGCTGCCTCATTAAAAACCTTGCCGAAAACCCACATCGGGACAAAACGGTCGAAGGAAAAAGAGTGCAGCATGTGCTTTCAGTCTTAAGTCTATGATTCTTCAGTTTCCACTGTGCTGCTTCTGATGCCCCTTGGGTTGTATCCCTGCGTGGTTAGATTGAGAGAGAAGAAAAGCTAAAAAATAAAAGTTATTCGTACCTTTAACAATACTATCTCTTTAAGTGTGCCACGTTCCAGTTATTTTTCAACTGTTTTCCGTCTTCGTTCTCGAGCTGATAGGAATCTTTACCGGTTATTCCGGTGACTCGATATGGCCCTTCCCAATTTGGGGCTAGTTTTCCTTCGTGGGGGTTCTTCGTGTGAAGTGTGACTTTCCTCAGTACCAAGTCCCCAATCTGAAAGTGCCTGAAGTTAGTTCTTCGGTTATAATATCTTTGCATCTTTTGTTTTTGTGCGGCTATCCGGATATGAGCAGCTTTCTTCTTTTCGTCCACGAGATTCAGACCAGCAGACATTGCTTCACGATTCGAGTCCTTAGATACATATTGGAATCTTAAGCTTGGTTCACCGACTTCGACGGGTATTAGGGCCGCGACTCCATGTACCAGGGAGAACGAAGTTTCCCCGGTGCTTGATCTTACTGTTGTGCGGTAGGCCCATAAAACCTCGGGTAGAACCTCCTTCCACCGGTGCTTAGAGCCGGCTAGTCTTTTTTTTAGATACTGCAATATGATTTTCTTGGTAGATTCGGCCTGGCCGTTCGCGCTTGGGTGATATGGGGTGGACACGATCTTCCTAATCTTATATTCTTCGAAAAACTTGGTGACCTTGCTGCCTATGAACTGCTTCCCGTTATCGCATGCGATTTCCACGGGTACCCCAAATCGAAAGATTATATGGTCATAAATGAAATCAATAAATTTTTTCTCCTTGACTTTCTCGAGTGCCTGTGCTTCAACCCATTTAGAGAAATAATCAGTCATAAGTAAAATAAATTGCGCCTTACCTGGGGCCCATGGCAAAGGCCCTACTATGTCCATACCCTATTTCATGAATGGCCATGGAGAAAGGACCGGATGAAGTTCTTCCCTGAGTTGGTGTATTGGCGGAGTGTGCCTTTGGCATTCGTTGCATTTTCTAGCGAAGGCTTTGGCGTCTTCCTCCATCTCGTTCCAATAGTAACCCGCTCTGATCAGCTTGCGGACCAGTGAATCGACTCCCGAATGGTTTCCGCAAGTCCCCTCGTGAATTTCCCTCACAACGTAGTCGGTTTCTCCCGGCCCTAAACATCTTGCCAAGGGGTCGTGGAATGACCTTCGGTATAGCTGGCCATCGACCAAACAAAATCTAGCTGCTTTGGTTCGGAGGGCCCTTGACTCCTTGGCATCGGACGGTAGCTTTCCTGTTTGAAGATAGTCTATGTATTTGTTCTTCCAATCCCAAGTGAGGCTGGTCGAGTTTATCTCGGCGTGGCCGGTCTCTACGACCGATCTTGTCAATTGTACGACAACTCGGGAATTGAACCCATCCGATTCTACCGAGGATCCCAGATTTGCCAGGGCATCCGCCTCATTATTTTGATCCCGAGGCACGTGTTCCAACGTCTATTGCTTGAACCGGCAAAGGACAACCTGCAGTTTTTCTTGGTATCTCCGCATTCGGTCATCCTTGACTTCGAATGTTCCGTTCACTTGGTTGACCACCAGGAGAGAATCGCATTTGGCCTCTATGATCTCGGCTCCCAAGCCTTTAGCCAGTTCTAAACCTGCAATCATAGCCTCATACTCGGCTTCGTTGTTAGTTAAATCAGCAGATCTAATAGATTGTTTTATTACGTCACCCGAGGGAGGTTTGAGAACGATCCCTAATCCGGACTATTTTACATTAGACGCACCGTCTGTGTAAAGAGTCCAGACTCCGGTACTAGTCCCCGAGGCAAGAAGCATTTCTTTATCAACCTCGGGAATCATGGCCGGTGCAAAATCGGCCACGAAGTCCGCCAATATTTGGGATTTGATAGCAGTTCAGGGTTTATATTCAATATCATATCCGTTAAACTCCACAGCCCATTTTGCTAATCGTCTTGAGAGTTCGGGTTTATGCATGACATTCCTTAAGGGGTATGATGTTACGACGCATATGGGTTGACATTGAAAGTAAGGTTTTAATTTTCTAGATGCGCTCAATAAAGCCAAAGCAAGTTTTTCCAAATGTGGGTACTTGGTTTCAGCGTCACCTAGGGTTCTGCTTACATAATAAACCGGGTATTGCGTATCTTTCTCCTTTCGAACCAGGACACCACTTACCGCTATCTCAGACACCGCCAAGTATAGATATAACCGCTCGTTCGTTTTTGGCGTGTGGAACAAAGGCAGGCTTGATAAGTACTTCTTGAGTTCTGCTAAGGCCATCTAACATTCGGGGGTCCACGCAAAGTCAATCTTCTTCTTGAGCAACGAGAAAAACCGATGACTTTTATCCGAGGATCTGGAGATGAATCGGCTTAGGGCAGCTATCCGCCCGATCAATCTTTGTACCCCTTTGATATCGTTTATCACGGTGATATCTTCAATTGCCTTTATCTTATCCGGGTTGATTTCGATCCCTTGATTCGACACCATGAATTCGAGAAACTTACCCGAACCAACACCGAAGGCACACTTTTCCGGGTTCAGCTTCATGTTGTACTTCTTTAATATGCTAAAAGTTTCCTGCAAATACTTTAAATGGTCCTTTGCTCGCAGAGATTTAACGACCATGTCATCTATATAAACTTCCATTGATTTCCTTATTTGGTGCTCAAACATGCGGTTGACTAGCCGCTAATAAGTGGCACGGGCATTTTTTAGGCCGAAGGGCATTACATTATAACAATACATGCCAGACCTAGTTATGAAAGAGGTTTTTCTCGATCCTCCGGGTCCATCTGTATTTGGTTGTACCCGGAGTAGGCGTCGAGAAAACTCAATGTATCGTGACCCGCAGTAGCGTCGATCATGCGATCGATGCTGGGTAAAGGAAATGAATCCTTCGGGCAATCCTTGTTTAAATCTTTATAATTTACGCACATTTTAAATTTATTTCCGTTTTTAGGCACTACTACAACATTAGCTAACCAGTATGGGTATTTAACCTCTCGAATGGATCCTATGTTAAGGAGTTTGGTTACCTCGTCTTTGACGAACGCATGCTTTACCTCGGGCTGCGGCCTCCGCTTTTATTTGACGGGAGGAAAACTTGGATCCAGACTCAACATGTGTGTTGTCACCTCTGGTGGGATACTTGTCATGTCTAAATGGGACCAGGCAAAGCAATCTGAGTTATTTTTAAGAAATTCAATAAATTTTTCCCTGAGCTCGAGGGTTAACCCCGTGCCCAAGTATACCTTCTTGTCTGGTAGATGAACGAATAGTATGACTTGCTCGAGTTCTTCGACTATGGATTTAGTGGCATCGGAATCATCGGGCACCACAAAGGTCCTCGGAACTCTGAACTCTAACTCTTCATCCGGTGTGTTCCTACTCCGATCTTCTGAGAACTCCGGGATCGGAATCTGTGATTGCTATTTGGCACTTTGCCTTTCATTTCTATCCGGTATCTTCGTCGTCTTAACAGATTCTTCAACCGCGAACATTTCCTTTGCGGCCTGTTGTTCACCATGAATGGTTTTGATCCCCCCTGGGGTCGGGAATTTCAACGCCTGATGCATAGTTGAGGGGACCGCTTTCATGAGATGAATCCACGGTCTTCCCAATAATGCGTTGTATCCCATTTCTCCCTCTATCACATAAAATTTAGTCTGTTGCGTAGTTCCGGCCGTGTTGATTGGTAAGGTGATCTCATCCTTCGTCGTTTCGCAGGCCATGTTGAATCCATTGAGGACTCGTATTGCGGGCACAATCTGATCTAGCAGTCCCAACTGCTCGATGACACTCCATCGGATGATATTAGTCGAGCTACCTGTATCAATCAGCACACGTTTAATTCTAAATTTATTGATAAGCACATATATTACCAATGCGTCGTTATGAGGCTGGATGATGCCTTCCATGTCCTCATCACTGAACGAGATTGGACCGTCGGGGTCATAATTCCGAATACGCTTTTCTCTTGTTATGGAAACTTTGGTGCATTTCACTACCGGCCTAAGGGGAAGGTCCGTTCCTCCCATGATCGTGTGTATCACTTGCTGAGGCTCTTCCGGTCTATCTTGCTTGTTGGCATCTACGTTCTTGAAGTGAAGTTTTGCTCGTTCACTTAGAAATTCTCGAAGGTGTCCCAAATTAAACAGACGTGCAACCTCCTCTCTCAGCTGCCGATAATCTTCGGTTCGATGGCCGTGAGTGTGATAGTATTTACAAATAAGGCTTCTATCCCGCTTCTCTAGATCAGATTGGATCGGCCTTGGATGTCTCGTTTCTCTGTTACAGATAACGGCCGCTGCTATGGTCGCTACATTGACGCAGAAATTATACTCGAATAACCTTGGAATTCCTCTATTTCCTGAGGTTTTATCGACAGCAATTCTGTTCATCAGTCCACGATTACTTGGGCCTCGATCGTTCCTTCGATCATTCCTCCTATCGTTCTTTCTTGTTTCGCTGTTGTGCCTGTTCCTCCTTCGATCAGGTGGGTAAGGCTGATACCTGTCATATGACGGTCTTGAATCTCGATCGATTATTCTCCTCGATCGATCATTCCCTTTACCGAAATGCCATGATACTGAGGCGGCTCTTAGAATTTTATCATCTTTGACCCTTATTTTCGATTGATACCTGTTGTGTACATCAGCCCAGACGAATGCCGGGTACTCTATCAGATTTTGCTTTAGCTCCATAGATGTGATCGAGCTTCTTGAGTTAAGCCCTTGAGTGAAAGCCTGAACAGCCCAATCGTCAGTGACCGGAGGTAAGTCCATGTGTTCCATTTAAAACCGAGCCACAAATTCGCGGAGGGTTTCATCATCTCGCTGCTTAACGTTGAATAAGTCCGATTTTCGGGTTTCGACCTTGATGGCCCCGGCGTGAGCTTTGACAAAAGCGACCGCGAGCATGGAAAATGAATCAATCGAATGCTCGGGCAAGTTGTGATACCATATCATTGCTCCTTTGGACAGGGTTTCCCCGAACTTCTTAAGCAGCACCAATTCCCTGTCATCGTCGGCGAGATCGTTGCCTTTAATAGCACAAGTATATGCGGTCACATGTTCGTTTGGTTCCGTTGTCCCGTTATACTTAGGGATTTCGGGCATGTAAAATCTCTACGGGATTTTCATCGACGCAGCACCTGGCGAAAAAGGCATTTGGACGAATTTTTTTGAATCCGGTCCCTTCAACACCGGAGGTGCCCCAGGAATCTAGTCGACCCTCGAGTTGTAGTTCTCCACCTTCTTATCGTTCACCTCTATCTTCTTTTCGCCTGATTCGACTCATTTCGTCAATTCTTCGAGCATCTTTACCAACTCGACACTCTGCCCGAGATGGTTCTCGTTATTCCAAGTAGCGTGCCTTTCTTCCGTTTCCTCGATCTGTTCCGATGGAGCAACATCAGGTGCTTGATTTCAGTTTTGCAATTGTGCTATGATCTCTTGTTGGGCATGTAGTTGGGCCATAGCCATGTCCAACTGGTTTTGGAGTTGTTGCAGTATGGCTCCATTGTCCCCGCCGGCCGGCACGTTGCCCACCGATAATCTGATTTGGTTAGGATTAACTGGGGGTACGTTGTTGTTAGGTACGCCCTCATCGTTGTGTTCATGATGGCTTGACTCAACTTGAAAATTGACAGAATGGGAGTCCGACATGTCTGGTAGACCTGAAATCAAACCCTCAAGAACAAATGTAAAATATCAAGTGTAACCAGAATTTAGTATTAAACTGCCACTATTATCTCTAGCCCCACGGTGGGCGCCAAACTGTTTAACCTTAAAACGGAGAACAATTGAATTTATGTGCGGTGTTAAAGATATGTGGTTTAATTCAATATGAGATTAGATTACACGATAAATGAATAAGTAAATAAAATATGCAGATCTGACCAAATATGAGTGATAACTGGTCTCGGGTATCGGGAACTGAGGTCGAACCCTTATGACCAGGTGTTTGAATAATGAATAATAAAGACAACCTCAGAAAAGACGAATGAACTCAGATGATTCTATTGCTTTCTCAGTACATGAATTCTATCTTTCCCTCTGTGCCAGAATCCTTTAAATGAATGGGGGCCTCCTCTTTATATAATAGAGGAGTCCTAACCCTAGTACAATTCTAAGTAAGGAAAGGAATCTGTCGACAGCTGTTGCCGAGATTGGTGCCGAAATATCCGGCTAAGGGCGGATATTCCGGTCTTCTCTTCATGGGGTTAACCGCCTCTTCTACCTATTTTAACGCCTCGTTCCAGATCGAGCTTGATGCCTTATCCCCGATAAGCCGGTCGTATCCTGACCGAGCATCACCTTAACATCGGGAAACTGAGTATGTCCATATCCTCGGTTTTACCCGTATACAAAAATGATTTACAACCACATGGATATCTATGACTTGTTTTAGGCCAGAAGTTCTAAAAATTTTCCTTTTTCTTTTAAATCCATGCCTAGTCAACCATACCACAGAGACTGAAAGAGTATAGGAATATACAATACTATAAACATTTCACTTGCCAAAACTCAAAGTAACGAAATGTAATTTAAAGGAAAGATTTACACACTCAATATAATGTCATTATCTCAAAAAAAAAAATTGATTTCAGTTTAAACACAATGAAAGATGTGACTTAAAAGCTGCCGAGCACCCGTCATGGCTCGTCAGAAAACGGATCGTGATAAACTTGGTTTATCGGCATAAGGACCTCATACTTATGAATGAGGGGCTATAACGACATTTAAGAAGTTTTCACATTTTTTGTTAATCTAGATCGTGCAATAAAGCTCGACTCAAGGAACGTTTTTAACGCTTGTGTATATTCCTATTCGCAAAAATGACTCGTACTCGATCAAACACTAACGCTAGTGCTCCTACCATCCCTAACGTGGCTCAAGAGCCGAGAGTTGAGAGGGTTAAGGCAGAGTAAATACCTTCGTCACCGCCCACTGATTATGCCACCTGAAGATAGGGAAGCTATTGCTACTTAGTTTGAACAGTTGAAGCAAGGACCCATAAACATGCAAGAGTACTATATGCAGTGTGTCCGCTTGACCAAATAGACACCAAACATAATTACTACTGAAAGGGCTAAGATCTGGAGATTTGTTACAGGCTTGGGGAACCATATAATTGAGACAACCTTAACTGCATTTGCAAACATGAATACCTTTTGTTGTTGTGCTGGCTTTTGCAAAACACTTGAGGAGAACAACAAACAGTTAAAGAGTCCAGAACCTAGATGCTTTCACAGTCTAGCTGACCAGCGAATGCTTCTATAAGATTGGAATTTGTTTGTAATGACTGTAAATTCTTGACATATTTGGCTAGTCAAAACTGCACTATTTGAAATTAATCCAAGTTTCAAGAATTACTTTATATATTACTACATCCATGTGACCAATTTCTATCCATTACTTCTCCATTTACAGAACACCACCAAATTAAAGCTTGGCATACAAGCAGTTCTCCACCTCAGCGACAGAAAATAAGATTGGTCAAATTCTATTGAGTCTGACTCACAGTGATCAGTGATCATTTATCAGGCAAATGAAAGACTTTCAATAAAAATTCTCGGACAACCGAGAATGACGTTTTCATTTTTTACATACCAGATCATGAATTAGTAACTACTAATTTCTCAAATTGCAAAGCAAATAGCTAAATAAATCAATTATTACAATTAGGATTGAGGCAAAGCAAATAGCTAAATAAATCAATTATATTTGTCCTACCAAAGAAGATTATTCATATGATTGAGGCAGCGTGTAGGAAATCTATGGACTGGGAGTACAGAGTTCACAAAAAAGGCCCCTCTTGCCCCAATCTACTGGTGGTTTGAACATAGCGGATATTGGCATTTGGAATAAGGCAGCTATGTGCAAGCATTACTGGAATCTTTTTAACAAAAAGGACAAGCTATGAATCCAATGGATTCATATATACTACATAAAGAGGAAAGAAATATATGGGAAATCCAGCCTAAGAATGCATCCTCGATCATAAGGAAGATACTGAAGGCACGAGAGTACTTTGAGGAAGCTGGCTACACACATGATGATATTCTGCAGATGGACTCCTTTCTCTATTAAGCTGATTTATCACTAGATGAGAGGGATTCTCTAAAGGTACACCTTGGAGGACATTAGTGTGCAACAATCTTGATTTTCCTAAATGGACATTCATCTTGAGAATGGTGGCTCATGGAAAATTGTATACAAGGGTGAGGCTAGCAAACTTTTGAGCCGAGAGTCTACCGGAAACAACCTCTCTACCTAACAAAGGGAGGGGTAAAGTTTGCGTACATCCTACCCTCCCCAGACTCTACTTGAAGGATCACACTGGATATGTTGTTGGTGGTGGTGAGGCTAGCAAAATGTGGGATGATTAATGATAGGTCCTGTGTGTTTTATACCTCAGCTGATGAAACTGTGAACCATCTGTTCTTTAAATGTCCATTCTCTACTTTGATCTGGACAAAACTTTTGGTTTGGCAAGGTGTGGCAATACAGGTGCTGGAATGGGCTGGTGAAATGGACTGGGTAGTGCAGCATGCTAAGGGGAAAAGTGTCAAAGCTCAACTCTATAGAATGATGTTAGCCTGCTGCACCAATTATGTTTGGCAAGAAAAGAACAATCATAAAGGGGAGTCTTGGAGCAACGGTAAAGTTGTCTCCGTGTGACCTATAGGTCACGGGTTCAAGCCGTGAAAGCAGCCACTAATGCTTGCATTAGAGTAGACTGTCTACATCACACTCTTGGGGTTCGGCCCTTCCCCGGAGCCTGCTTTGTGCACCAGGCTGCCTTTAAGAAGGGTTCCCTAGATTAGCTGGTATGTTAAGTGCTCTGAACTACTATCCACAGCTAGCTATAGGAATGGTGAGCACGTGTAAGGGGCAGTAGTAGTTTATAGGCAGTTTATTTTGTAAAAACTTGGGATCATGTCCAACTTCTGGGTATTTTACTTTGTATGTACATAATTTCAATTGTTATATAAAGCCTTTAGTTACCAAAAAAATAACAATAAAGGACCAATCTTTAAATTTAAACTTTTCAAGAGTTGATTCAGATCACGTGACATAGAGTACAATTCATCCATGGTAAAAGTCTAAATTACAAGCAAAGAATTAAAATACAAGACACCAACCACACAATCTGAAGTGGTGTATTCAACAAGCAGAAGAAAAAAACAACAACAAAAAATAGTAATTATTATTAAGCAAGAGAGTGATAATGATGGTATGGTGGTTCACGTTCAACACAGAGGATTGCATAAAGAGCATAGATAATTCCAGGAACATAGCCCAATATGGTCAAAATCAAGCAAATCAAGAACTCAACCTGCAAAAAATTCAACCAAAAAAAAAAATCACTAAATCCCTAAAACAATTGAGACAATTCTCAAACACCCTTTTTAGCTCATCCCAAAAACCATCACCCAAATAAAATAAAAAAAATTAAGAAACTTACAAAAAGATTGAATCTTTATTCAATTTGAAGAAGAAAAAGAGACACCCCACATCACTAGATCCTCTTAAATAACTGACTCAATTCTCAGATACCCTTTTCAGTTCATCCCAAATAACAATCACCCAAATCAAAATTTTAGAAAAAAAAATGCAAAAAAAAAAAAAATTGGATCTTTTTTTATTTTTTTTGGATAAATAGAAGAAAAAAAGAGGGGATCTTACAGTGCAACAACCATGGCGAAGACAAACACCAAGAGGAGGAAGAAAGATTGCTAGTAAAACTTCACACAAAATTACACATCTTGAGTCCATTCTTGAAAGAGTATTGTGGTTGTGTTGAGAAATGATGACTGATATGCAAGGCAAGGATTATTTATGATGACTAAGTAGTATTTATATTTAGCTGTCTGAAATGAGTTGGCACTTGGCAATTGGCATATACAAGAAATTTCTTAAATCCTAATTAATATTTTGTTGAATTTATTTACGCCATATAAAAAAAATGACTTATTTTTATATTTGAGAATATTTTGACTTTATACGATCATTTATAGTCACATAAAATATGAGACTCATTTAATATTATAAATTTAAAAAAAAATCTTTTTTAAATTATGTGTTTAGTTAAATAATTTCACGTAAATTAAAATAGATAGTATAATTTTTTTTTTTGAAACTGGTAACTGGAAGATAGTATAATTTTTCTTTTTGCTTCTAAGTTAAGAAAACTACAAATGTTTTTGGGAAATTAGTAGTATATTTTATTGAATTAGGTATAATGTGGAAGAGATTTGATCTTGGTATTTTTACATATGGGTTGACCAAATAAAAAGGAAAAATATTTCATTGATTAAGACATAGTGCTTAGTTTTGAGTGTCGAGGAAGATTTTTTTTTTTTTTTTGGTTTCATACTCCATGTTATTCATTTTTCATTCCTTGAGCCGACGGTCTTTTGGAAACAGTCGTCCTATCTTTCAAGGTGAGAGTTAGGTCTGTGTACACTCTACTCTTTTCAGACCCCACATAATAGAATTATATTGGGCTTGCTGTTGTTGTTGTTGTACTCCATGCTATTCATATTGGAGTCTGGTTAAATCTGGATTGCGAGTTACAAGATCCGCAATGAGGGCAGTGCGCTATTTATTTTGTTCAATTCAGAGCTCGATCCCAAAATATCATATTAGGAGGGAGGAACACCAACCAACCCACTATAATCCATGTTAGTGTTTAGAGAAGACGATAAAGTTATCCAAAATTATTTGTCAGAAGAGTGTGATAAAATAAATGAAATTCCTTCATCCTTAAATAGCGGTTTTGAATTGAAACATTTAAATAAAAAAAAATCCAACAAAAATTACATTCCTCTTTATTTAAATCGATCGGACCAGTGAATACCGGACATCAAATGTTAACAAAAAGATCTTCTTGATTTGTTTACACATGATCGTAATTATAAATAAAGAAAAGTGTGTGCTGAAGAGGTCGCTAAGATCTTGTCTTTTTAATAGGGTCGTTTGGTTTAAGGTATAGCATGGGTTATACCGGTATTAATTTTTATACCACGTTTGGTATAAGGTATAAATTTATTCCGAAATTATTTTATACCTTGTATCAAACGTGGTATAAAAATTAGTGCTGGAATAACTCAACTTATACCTTCTTAACCCATTTATACTGGGATTATTTTATACCATCTTTCAGATGGTATAAAATAATACCAACTGATCCCGGGACTATTTTGACCTCCAACCAAACGACCACTTAAATGATTTAATTTTGATTAACAACAATACATATTTAGTAGTTGGGAATTGGGAGGGACATGAGGACCTAACCAGTGCTACTATCTACTAATTTCTAGATTAACGTCAAAAGTATATAAAAATATAGGATTAACATTTTACCCGCCAAAACTCAAAGTAATAGAAATATAATTTGGAAAAAAAAATACAAATTCATATACAAGGTTACCGGGGGGGGGGGGGGGGGGGGGGGGGGAGTTGGCCAACAGGCCACTTTGAAAGTTTATTTTGCCAAAAAGGCAACAAGTCTCAAAAATTGGTGGAACAGGCAATATTTATTACTTCAGCATATCAGACGTGTTTTCTATTAAACCCTAGTCTCAAAGTTTTGAAAACTACACTTCGGTCTTCACAGCTCCAACATTTTAATTACCAGAAATAGAAATAAAAAAATAAAATATTTTCCTTCAAAAGCTCCCGAATTGTGCAGTTTTCAGATCTCATTGCCTGCGAAAATTTTGACTTTTCACTGGAAAATCGGTCCGCAAAGATAGAAAATTTTCACAGTTCAGCCTTGTAAGTAAAAGTTGATAGAAATCGTTAAAAAAGAGCTTTCCCCATTGTTGTAAAATCTCACTTTTCTGGCGAAAATTCCGGCCTGATTCCGACATTGGAGTTTGTATTGGGAATATAAATTGTCTTGTGGAGTCAATTCTCCATTGAAATACCTCAGTTCGTAACTGGCAAAAGCGTTATCCCTGCTCTTTTTGGTTCTGCGTTTGGTACAGTTCGTCGACTAGTCATAGATCACAATCATAGACCAGAATCGTCAAAAAGTCATCGACCAGCCATAGACCATATTCATAGTCTATTATAGATTTATTATGACGTTGATTGCAGAATATTTAATAGTAGGTAGTTATTACATGGGTGAATGGAAAGAGACACCAAAATGTTGGAATTGGAATTCTGTGAGCAAGGTGACAGTATCGATTGTCGTGCATTGCAATGGTACATAAAATGACTTGGTTGCAAGCGTAATGGAAAGCAGGGAGTTAAATTGTGAGCCTAGCGACCTGTGCATTAGTTATATGATTAATGTTTTGCCCACTAGGGGAAAAACTCATCCTTCTTTCATAACGAATGATAAACAAGTAAGATTCTACATGGTTGATGCTGTTGTTGATGGTTCTAGGCTTGTTTTAAGAATAAATGTTATTGAGAGGTCTAAAATAGGTTCTACATCAGCAGCAGCACCCCCACCACTACCATAGCCGCCATCCAATGACGCTTCAATACAACATGAGGGCATGGGTGATCATTTTATGGATATGGATGATCCTAATAGTGATGACGAATAGTGTAATGGGGATGATAGGGGTGATGGGCAGTCACTAAGTGGTTCACAAAGCAACCACAACTTGAATGATGGAACTAGTTTTTACTATGGGCAAACATTTGAGAACAAAGAGTATTTAAAGGTTTTATTGAAGAAAGCTGCAATAAATACCCCATTTTGTTTTAAACCAAATAAGAGTAATAACAAATATTAAGGTGGAATGCACCTTTCTTGATTATGGTTGGATGTTGCGGGCCAATAAGTACGAGAAATCGGATAGCTTTCGCATTTACAAGTACATTGGTGATCACACTTGCGGGGTTGAACACGTTACGAGCACTCATAAACATGCCTCGGTATTTGTCCTTGCATCAGTCTTTATGAATGACCCTATTGACAACAAAGGGCCAACGTCAAAGGAAATCCAGAGGACAGTTTCAGGGAGTTCCATTGTAAAACAAGCTATTGGTAGTGTTGGAAGGCAAGTGTAATGGATAAGAACATGGTTAGGGGGACAACCGAGCACAGCTAGCTTGCTTACCGAATTATTTATACATGGTTGAAAATATAAATTCGGGTTCCAGAATTTGCATTAGACTTGATGATGCGAACAGGTTTAAATATTACTTTGTAGCTTACGTAACTTGTATTCGAGGATATAGCCACATGCAAAAGGTTATTGCTGTTGATGGTACATATTTATACTGCAAGTATGAAAGTGTGTTGTTATCCGCCGTCGCATAGGATACTGAGAACCATATCTATCCAATTGCTTTTTGAATGGTAGACAAAGAGTGTGATGAATCTTGGACCTACTTCTTCGAGCAGTTGAGGTATATAATCTTCGATGAACCTGATTTGTGCATCATCGCTGAAAGGCACAAGAGCATAGCCAACGGTGTTTCTAGAATCTTTTTAGCATGCTCATCACGGACTATGCATGAAGCATCTTGGTGATAACCTTCGAAAAAATTTCCAATGTGGAGATTTTCTTCACATATACTATGATGCAACAAAGGCATATGGTTACCAGGAGTTCAATGACCATTTTCAGCAATTAAGGGATAACTGCCCCGAAGCAGCTAATTGTCTCTAGTTTGATATTGGATTAGATAAGTGGAGTAGGACCTATTTTTCCGGCAAATAGGTATGATGTGCTGATCTCAAACATTGCTGAGTCATTAAACTCAATGTTGACGGATGAATGAGAGTACCATGTGACTGCCTTATTCACTTCCATTTATAGGAGGTTTGCTGAAATTTTCAGGCAGAGGCGTACAAATATCAGCGGTTCAATCAATTTATTTGTGCCTTCAGCTAAAAAGACACAAAGGGAAAAAAATGAATAAGGGCGATTGTTTGGCAATAATATAAACCAGGATGCTAACGAGTTAACCATACTCAGCAGTGGCCTAACTGCCAAAGTCAATATACTGAACAAAACATGTTATTATATATTGGTGAAATTACCATGAGCTCACACGATGGAAGCCTTGAGATTGAAGTACAAAGCTAATTATGGTTCACGAATGCATGAGTATTCCTCGCCCATGTATAAAGTTCAGTGTTACATTCTTGCATTTACTGAAACTATTTATGTAGTCTCTCTAGAGTCAGAATGGGATGTCCCAGAGAAGTATGCAAACATGTAAGTAAGGGTGCGTTGTAGCATCCCCTTTGGGAGAATGACACTTACTAAACAAAAGCTAATTTATGTCAAAATATATTCACAATAATTTAGTGGCGGAAATAGGCTCCTGCGAAAAAGGTTTAAAAGTGTGACATTTTTTTTTCTTCTTAACAAAACACTTTGTAACATCCCTTAAAGAAATACAATATCAGAGTATCAATTTATTATGATATCACCCTTGTTGAATAATAAAAATGTTAAAGAAACTTCCTAATGAAATTATATTTCCATTCAGCACCATTGCAGGTTCATATTATACACGAATTTCAAACGTGTGAATATCAAAAAGAAAACTAGTCTCCTCCTTGATACATAATTACAAGACAAAATGTAAATTTATTACATGTCATGACTTGGGTTAAAAGCACACCCTAAAATAGCAAAACAAGTCACCAAGTTCAAGTTACAAGCTTATGTTCTAGTGGTCCAACAAGCCTCCAAAATTACATACATAAGTGTGACATATGGATCATCTACAAGTCCCCAAAACAGCCAGAGTACATCAAAGCAGAAACAGATAAGGGTTGAGACATAGTTATCAAGAAGATTATTTACAGGCACATAAGCAAGCATCACTCTTCCTGGGCAGTAATACAATCATTTAAGATTATCAGAGGTGATAATTTGAGGCTGAATTCGAGCCCCTCTAATATCTAATCACAATTTCAGTTATCCCTATCTAACAGGTTTGATAAAGACATGTTTTCTTGTACACTAAGAGGACTTCCAAACACTTGAGCACATAATAACAACATGGTCACACTATTTCTGTGAAACTGTTTTCAGTCACCAAAGCTAAATACTACATATTGTTGATTAAAACAAACCCAACTCAGGCATTTGTGTTAGCACATGATTATCTTGCACAAATTGAGGGTATCTTTCTATCATTTCCATTTCCAATAGCACTGTGTTATTAATCCTTAAGTTATGGGAATCAGATCTTGTTCATAAGAGATTTAGAACATACTCTCAAAAGCCACAAACAAACCTCAAGCAAAGGAAGAGGAAGAAGGAGGACACAAACACCTATTCCTATCTTCGACATTTCGGAGAAAGAAACTAAATCTAAGGGGGTTGAAAACTCCATTAAGGTCTAGCTTGTACTCTCAGGGTAAACACACCAATTGTACATATGCAACACAGTTCACATCAAATATCCTTCATACAAATCCAACACTGTCTACACATGATTTTGACACTATAACCAACAAATTTCACATAGCAAAGATCTGATTTATTAGCAAATAAAGGGAAAAACACATCTACGCAATGATTTGACTAGCCCACCTGTTAGATGGGATCCACAATATACATATCATACATAAAATAGGACAAATGTCATACTGGATTAGGTTTAATTCAATTAAACAACCACAAACAATTGTGAGCAACAAGTGATTATACATGCTTAACTGACCATTAACCAAATTAACTGGGAACGAAACCTAAATAATTCCATACCATTTATTATATCGAATTATCAGCATGCAAATAAACACTATCCAAACTAAGCTGCACACGCTGAACTAAATAACAACAGCGACCTCTGACAATATCTAAAACTAAGCTAAAACGTGATAATGATTTATCTAACTACAATAGCTAAGCTAGACATAAAACCAAACCATAAAGAAAAAAACATATAAACATACAAAACTTGAAATAAAGGAATGGGATTTACCTTCTTCGGGTGCAGCGAAGTGGGTACAAATCTTCGATCTACCTCACAATACTTTGAAATTCGAACTTGCCTACGCTCGGGTGCAAATAAATAACCAGGGGCATAAACAGAAAATAATTTAGATTCTTTGACTCGATAGCAAACAATATTACTATTTCTAAGGGAATTAATGTCTTTGAAAAGTCATAGCCGGCTTAAAACTTATGCTTTGTAGGGATTTTATGGTTGGAAAAAAAAAAACTAGTTCTTAGGGAATTTCATGAATCACAAAAAAAAATCCTAAAAACCCCCGTTTTTTTTTCGACTGGACTGGTTTTTTAGAAACCTAAAATCGGGGTCTTATGGCCACTAAAAAAAATTTGTAATCAGTGTTCCCTCTCTCCAAATAGAATCCCCTCACTTCGATTCAACTGCCCCCTCTTTATATGTTTTTTTTAGGTTTTGTATTGAAGAAATAAAGAGAGGAATGAGGGGGACAAGGCGAAGTGGTGGAGAGGCGATGACGATGACGATGACGATGACGATGAAAGAAGGAACGGGGGATGGTGTGATGAAGTGGGGGTGGCAGTTACAACGTGGGGAGTGTCAGACGCGTGGGGGCAGGAAAGGATGAGGGTAGCAGTAGCGATGAAGGAGTGGGGGAAACGTGGGGGAGCAGAGGGAGGAAAGAGGAGAAAGGGATAGGAGAGAGAGAGAGATGATAGGGGAAGGGAAAGGATGGGGCTGCGGGCGGAGGAGACGAAGAATGAAAGGGAAACCCTTTTTAGGGTTTCCCTTATTTTGAAATTAGTGGGTCGGGTCCGGGTCAAAATTAAAATGGGTATGGGCTGGGTCAATTAAAATATAGATTGAGCATTAAACTGGACTGGTAAAAAATAAAAAATGTGGACTGGTTCTGAATTGGTCTGAAAATAGTATGATTGATTGGGCTACTACATTTAAATAAAAGACCTATTTAAATAACTTGTGTTAAAATATTATTTAATATAAAATTTGTAATTATTAGTGCTTAGATAAAAAAATGGTGTTATGATAGTCGTGCAATAATATTTCGAAATTCCACAGTAAATAAACACTACTATCTAATAATGCAAAGATAAATGCGATGCGTGTGCGTAAGCTGGCAAAAATGCCGGAATGATAGAATTGTGAATTATTATTATTATTATTATTATTATTATTATTATTATAATAGTAAAATAATAATAATAATAATAATAATAATAATAATAATAATAATAAGTGATGACGATGATAGCTAGTAACTGTAATAGAATAATGAAACGCCGGTATTGATAAGAGGCTAATAATTATAGTAAAAAATAAATATATATTTTTTTAATTTTCTAAAAATATTAGAAGCGTAAATAGGTATTTCAGAGGAGAGGCGGGACAAAATTGGGTGTCAACAACTTGTCCCTCTTTGCCCAGTAATGATGAAAAGAGTTGTTGGGCAAAGACGTTGACTCAATAGCCTATTTTGTCCCAGCTAAAGGAAACTTGAGAGGATTATGACCAAACTCCAGTATCTGAGTTGCCTACATATCTAGGGGTTGCACGAGAATTAGGTCGAGTGTAGTTCTGGGACAACTACGACACCTTATAACTAACGATTGCCGCGAATCTTTGGAAAATATTGTCCCAGTGTCGAATTATGATGACACTGGTATTGTGATAGAACTTGAAAATTGAATTGCTGGAATGCAAAAGAATACTTGTGATTAGAGACGAGTGTTCGAGGTAGATCTTTGACCCGTGTCGGGAAGTCTGATTATCCTCCCGACAAATTGCCCCAGTTCGCTGCCGAAGAAATAGTTCCACGAGTTGATGTGTGATGCCAACTTCGATATTGTCAAAATCCACCAGCTAAAAACAATTGTTAGCAATAAAGAGATATATGTGTGAATAAGGCAGGGTTGGAGAAGTTGACACTTGTAACCCTTGTTTCAAAAGTTGAATCCACAATATACTTTGGAGATGAATTAAATTTATGGCTTCCAATTGAGTCGACATTGAGATCCACTTTAACGAGAGCTAAATCCACATCCACTTTATTTTAAGGAAATATAAATCCACATCTACTTTCATTATACAAAATATAAATCGACATCCACTTCTACGGTGTAAAATAAATAAATTCACATCTGCTTCCACGGTAAAAATATAAATTCACGTCCACTTCTACTGAAATTTAAAATACCCGCATTATGAGGTGCGTGCCTGAACTGAGATATAAAATTCCCGCATTATACGGTGGATGCCTGAACTGAAATTTAAAATACCCGCATTATAAGGTAGGTGCCTGGACTGAAATTTGAAATACCTGCATTATAAGGTGGGTGCCTGAATTGAAATTTGAAATACCCGCATTATAAGGTGGGTGCCTAAACTGAAATATAGAATACCCGCATTCTGAGGTGGGTGCCTGACGAAATTTAAATTCACGTCCACTTCCACGGTACAAAAATGTAAATCCACATCCACTTCCACAGTGCAGAAAAAATAAATCCACGTCCACTTCCACAGTTCAAAAATATAAATCCACGCCCGCATTTGACGGTACAAAAAATGTAAATCCACATCCACTTCCACGTCCGTATTATTGATACGCTCAAATTACACCTATTAATGATGTAAAGCGGACGTTGTCAAATATAGTAACCCAACAAGGTTGGGGTCGAATACCACAGGGAATATGGAGAGAAAAGAGTACTAATTGTATGCAATACCAGTCTTTAATTGCTTTAGTCCTATTCCGGATAGTTTGAATTGATTGTTGAATAATGTAAATGAATACCTTGACTTAAAATGTAATTAATGTGAGAGAGAGACTAAGGTTGTGTTCCCCAATTTGATTAGATATTATGCTTCAGGGTTCAATGTAATATACTTCTAATGGTTATTATATGAATATGCACTTGATCTCTTAAGGACTTCTTAATGTTTCCCAACAGTTAAGCAGTATTTCCTCTTGTTGATTCTTCCGAATATAAAAGAGTTACAATCGAAGAGCGACCAATAATGCCAATTTAGACTTATTCTTATTCCTAAGTTAGTCTATTAAACGAGGGTTAACACCTCGAGCCATTGTTATTCACTCTTACCAATATTGACTCTCTTTTCCAAGAAAAGTCAATATAATGGCTTCGACTAATGCTTGCAATCATTACCCAACGTTACAACTCAAAGATAGAATAAATAACAACAACCATTATGCATATATCAATAATAGAAACCCATTCACATAATACCCATCATGGGATTCACAACCTTAGAATTGAAATTAGCTACTCATAATGTTTCTTACCAGAAAAAGCTTAAAGATTAACATAATACACTTATAATGCTAATACAAGATGGAATGAGAGTAAAGTTGTTGTCTTAAATGATCCAACCACTTCAAGAGTAAAGACCTAAGGATTGTGCCTCTAAAATAAAATCTGAATAATGATTTAAAACCCTACATTAAGTATTTATAGAGCCAAAAATCGTGCCAAGTTCTTGGATAAAATTGCCCTTACACCGCATCGTTACGGACCGTAACCTGTGTTACGGTCCGTTCTTCAATTCGTCATCTGTCAACTTTCACGTTACGGCCACCATGCGATGGATTGTCCCCTGTGTTACGGTCCGTCCTTCTGAAGCGTATTCGGTGACAATTACTTGGCAACTCTCCGGAAATTTAGCCGATGTTACGGTGACATGTTACGGACCGTAACACTCCACCGTAACATTGATGATTTCATTGAAGCTCTCTGGAAATTTAGCCGATGTTACGGTGACATGTTACGGACCGTAACACTACATCGTAACGCTGATGATTTCAACGAAAATTCTCTGGAAATTTGGGCCCTGTTACGGTTCAATGGTACGAACTGTAACATGAGTTACGAATCACGTTACGGTCCGTAACATGAGTTATGGACCATCGCTTATCTCCATTTTGTTCGTTTTTCAGCATTTCTTCTCATTTTCGATCCTTAGTAAATCAACCTTATAAAACACAAAATAACATAAGAAACAATGTAAAAACACTTAAAATCAAGCAACATTTCTAGTTACAAAGGCATAAAATGTGCTAAAATTTACAGCACATCAATTATACGGTACAAAAAATAAATCCACTTCCACGTCCGTATTATATGGTACAAAAAAAATAAAAAAATCCACTTCCACGTCCGTATTATACGGTACAAAAATAAATCCACTTCCACGTCCGTATTATACGGTACAAAAATAAATCTACTTCTACTTTCGAAAAATAAGTCCACATCCACTTTCCACGGTGCAAGAAAATAAATCCACCTCTACTTTCACAAACTTTAAAATAAATCCACTTCCACAATGCAAAATAACTCCAAATCCACTTTCCACTATGCAAGAAAATAAATCCACCTCCACTTTCACAAATCCAACTCCATATCCACAATATTCATATGAATCCACAACCCCTTCTACAAATTATTTTTTATAATATAAATCTACTTCCCTGTCCCCATCCACAATGTAAAAATGTAAATTCACGTCCACTTTAAAAGTAGTATTGTAGAAAGGTATCCACGTTTATATACACATCCTAGTCCATGTCCCGCTGTGACAGAAGTTAAATTCCATAATTATCCCCACAATTTAATATATGATCGCAAGATTACGATCTTGTTATCTTGTTAAAATACCACATTCTAAAAGAACTTGTTAGCGACTTGAAATAAATAAATTTGTACAAAACGATGACAAATTTGAGGAATTCTAACCAATAACAGGTGACCCATGTCAGTATCCACTTTGGAGAAGGTTAAATCCACGATTATGTGTACTTGATCCATCGGGAAATGCCACGAGCTAAAACAACTGTTAGTGATAAGAATATGTAAATAGCTGGGTTTGAAAGAATTATGCTCACAGCCCTTGGTTGAGAAAATAAATTCGTGTCCACTGTTGCGATCAAGATTTCATGATGATTGGAAACGTCCACCGTTTAGCGCAAGCTACCTTTGCATCCACCTTGAAGAGTATTCGCTTTTTTGAAGAAAGCCAACTTTGATCATGTCCATAATTAAAATTTTAAGATGAGTCGAATATGCACAACCTTCATATTAATTGAACCTGTCTCATCAAAGAAAATTGTGAGTTTAAAAGAATATTGGTTGACTTGTGAATGTCGGGGAACTTGGCCCTTGAATTGATCCTTGTTTCGGTCGCGTCCACGTTCTTCGATGCCTCATTCCATATTTTGCCTTGACGGGGAGTTTCAGTTGCAAAAATAAGAGTAACGAGATTTGGATGACTTCGAAGGGAAACATTTCTAGAAAGATATCAACAGACTTTATTTAAAATTGTTGAACATTTAAGACTACTTTTGTGCTACTTCTAAAATTTGTCCCAGTTTCCAGTTTTGGAGACACTTGGTTCTAAACGATTGAAAAGTGAGAACTTATAATGAAAGTTTTTGGAAGAGTTTTGACCGATTTCAAAAATTTGTCCCAGTTTCAAGATACTAAGACATATGAATTTAAACAGTGGGAAGACCAAAATCTTATATAAAAATCCTTATGTATCTTATAGGAACCAAAATGGTTCGACAAACCGAAGATATTGAAAATTTTAACATAGAAGGGTCGAACCCGCCTCGGGTTGCCTACGTATCCCAAAGAAATCAGGCCAGACGTAGTTCGTGAACAAAATAAGAACTTTTGAGTTTTGTTTTTTTAATAAAAAGGAGGGCCGAACCCGATGTGAATTGCCTACGTATCCAAAAGGAAGTCAGGCCATACGTAGTTCCAACCACAAAACAAGGACACCGAAATATTTTGAAAAGAGTGGTCGAACCCGATATGGGCTGCCTACGTATCCAACAGGAAGTCAGGCCATACGTAGTTCGTTGCAAAACAAATGACAAAGTCTTAATTTAGAAAGGCCGTAACAAAACATAGATGCGACATGACAAAAGAGACTAAATGTTCTAGCTGATGCCTCCGGCCTATTACAAGAAGAAATTTAACTTAAATTACTGAAACTCTCGGTGGACCGAGGCTAAGATAGAAGTCCAAATCTGCAACTCAGATCCTGGCCCAGCAGCCTACAAGGTCAGCATTTCAGCAAAGTCTTGATTACCACAACATGATTGTCTTTCATCTTCCACGAACAAGCTCTTAATGCCTTCCACAATATCATCGTAGGCAACTTCAACGGTCATATCTGAAGTTTTGAAGCTGGCAGGTTTTGAGAAAGTTTTATCAATGGTAGGAATGGGTTTTGGCAATGGAATCTCCTTTCCTTTATTCTTTCGTGCTTTCTTCATTTCTTCCTCAGTTGGTTCATATCCCAAACCAAATGTAAACTGTTGTTCAGGAAGAACGACTGGCTCAACCCGACCATTTAATATCTTCCCTATCCCAAATCCAGGTTGATACCCATTTTTCAGCATTTATTTTGCAACCATAATTGCGGCGCATGACCTTTTTTATTCTTGAGTTTGACACACTTCACCCACTTTAGTAACATTCACAACCTCCCAGGCATGGTAAGTTGCTCCATCGAACCCTCCTGTTGCCTCGATGAATGGGATGGATTGCTCTCGATAGACATACATGTCCCCTTCTCCATGTATACATATTTGTTGTTGATCCCACTCGAATTTGACAGTTTGGTGCAAAGTAGATGGTACAGCTCCAGCCAGATGGATCCACGGTCTTCCTAACAGCATATTGTATGTCGTGGAAATATCGAGTACTTGAAAATCCATAATGAACTCAACAGGCCCGATTAACACTTTCAACTCTATTTCTCCAATAGGACGCCTTAGAGCCCCATCAAATGCTCGAATATTCACGTCACTTGTCTTGAGCTCGCCAACATTGTATCCGATCTTCTTCAGACTTGTTAGTGGATAAATGTTAAGTCCAGTACCCCCATCAATCAACACTTTAGACACAAACATGTTACGACACTTGACAGTTATATGAAGCGCTTTGTTATGATTGCATCCTTCTGGCGGCAGTTCTTCATTATCGAAGCTGATTCGATGACTGTCCAGCACGCACTCAATTATCCCAGCTAATGTCTCACTAGTTGTTTCACTTGGAACATATGCTTAACTCAAAATCTTCAAAAGTGCATTTCTGTGCACATCCGAACTCAAAAGCAAAGAGAGAATAGGAATCTGGGCGTTGGTCTTCCACAGGATATAATAAGCCTGAAGTTTGCAGTTTTTCAAAAACAACGCTCAATGACTCCCCCAATGGTGTAAAATGGCGAAACGGTTTATTTGGGCGAGGTGCGGATGCATTGTTTGGATGATGAGATTGTGATGGTGGAGCTGGGTGTGTTGGTGGTCGTGGATCTCCATATGCTGGTTGTGTGTTGTAAACGGGGTAGGAAATTTGTGGTGATTGAGGTTGAAAAGATGACAAAGGTTGGTTGTATGGATGTGGAGAATATTGGAAATATTGTGAGTGGTGAGCGTTAGACTTGTATCGCGGGGGTTGTTGATGGTGGTATGAGGTGTTTCCCAAAGCCATTACCGATGTTGCTTCCTTTTCCTTTTTCTTTCCATTTCCGAGAGCACCAGTTTGTATAGCCCTACTAGTAGACTATAAAGCCGCTAGACTTGTTATTCTCCTGTCTTAATGCCATCTTCGATCATGTCCCCAGCTTTGATCACCTCTGCAAAAGCTTTCCCGCCCATTGTCACCAAACTTTCATAGTATTCCGGTTCTAGTGCTTGAATGAAGAAAGTAACCATTTCTGTCTCCTCCATGGGCGGGTGTACCCTAGATGCTTCTTCCCTCCACCGTATAGCATATTCTCTGAATGATTCGATTGACTTCTTCTTTAACTTTGTAATCGAGATTCTGTCAGGAGCGATCTCAACACGAAACTTATAATGATCCATAAACGCATTTGCCAAGTCATCCCAGGTACGCCATTTGGTTGTATCTTGCTTAGAATACCACTCCAAGGCTTCCCACTCAAACTCTGATTAAATAGTTTGACTCTTATCCCTTCATTTTTCCCCACGCCAATTAACTTTTCACAATAGACCTTGAAATAGAAGAAAGGGCTTCCCGACCCATCAAACTTCTCAAATTTTGGAATCTTGTAACCTGGTGGCAATTCTACTTCCGGAAATGCACATAATTCCTCATACCTCACGCTTTGGTTACTACCAAGTCCACGCAAACTTCTCATGGATTCTTCCAAACTTTTGAGCTTTCTGTTTATCATTTCATCATTACTTGACCGTGCCTTATTTTCGACTTCGACATAATGATCAACATCTGTGCGACATTGTCCTTGGATTTGTGTCATGGGTGGAGCTGCGGTATAAGCATATATTGGTGGAACTTGATGCGTATTGGTAACATCATGTGTTGGCAGTATAAACTAGGCTTTTGAAGAGGTAGTTGTAAACAAAAAGGGAGCATTTTGAGTGAGGGGTTCGGAACGAATTGGCTGAGAAGTGGTGATATAATTTGCTTGGTTAGGTTCGTCCAAATTTGGGAATGGAGGTGGCATAGGCAAAGTATGACGAACCCCATGAGATGGAGTCATATATGGTGGCGTTTGAGAAAATGACCGGTTGTGAAGTACCATGTAACTTAATTCAGCAACTCGTCGCTCCAGACGAGAAATGATCTCCAAATGTGTCTCTGGTTCATTATAAGATGTGGGATCACCCGTGATCGGTAGACTAAGAGATGGCTCAGATGATGGTTGCATTGATAAAACTTTGCTCCATTTTAGAACGAGTCTTTTTAGTTAACCAAGTGATTAGTGATGGGTTGGAATCTGATTTCTTGGCTCTAGACCGTGTGAAATATGAATGCTCCGCCAGTTCCCCTTTAGCACAAGTCAACCTTCTTCGTTTTTGAAAATAAGTTTAAAAGAAAAAAAAAGATAAAGCAATAAAAGAAAAAGAAAATGAGTCAGTATAGTGTAAGGACATATTATTGTACATAAACACATTATTGCACATAATACATCGCGTTCTTTAATACAAGGGGCCTTTTTATGCCAGAGGTAAGCCTAATGAATATTTGAAGGACAAACATGTCTTTTATGTATCATTCCATAACTCCTCCTAAAACTAATTTACAAGAATAATAAAAATTATTACATGCCAATCAATAATACATCTCAAAGTTAATCTAAGATATCTAATACTTCAACTCTAATAATTTCCTTTGGTCGTCTTCAACCTCCGGCACTAATTTTGGATGCTCCACGACAACCTGCAACAAAAGGTTAGTTTTCCTTGAAATATTTATCTATAGAGTACTAGGTCTAAATATTCCACATATTTGTCCTTCAAATAGTGCACATAAATAATGAATAGTGTCACTTAGAGTCATAGACTCATTTGGACATTTGGTAGGGTTGACTAATGGATTTAATACACCAAGGGTATTAAGCCTCCTAGATTTAAAATGATGCATGTCCTTACAAGGTTTTGGTTTTCGCTCTACCTAGGTGGACTAAGAATGGTTTTCCTATGACACAAGGCTCCCCCAAGCGGACAACTTGGGAGTGGAAAGTCCGTGGCCGTCGACTGCACCGCCGATCGACTAAATCCACAAGATCGATCCAACTAAAGGGGTAATTTATTAGTGCACGGCCGCGAACCGCGAAACCACTTTAAGTGTGTGAATTTGTGTGAATTTTTCAGGAGTGGAAGAAATATGAGCGGAATGCCAATTTAAGGAAAGCAATAACATACATATTACATAGAAAATCTACATAAGGGATAAAATACAACACCCAAAGCATATAAGGAAAAAGCAATTAATGAAGGCAAAAAATAAAAACAAACAAAATATCTAACAAATTAAATATTAACCTAAGTCTATTATGGTTAGAGACTAAAGGTCCCCAGCGGAGTCGCCAAGCTGTTATACCCCATTTTAACCGGGTCAAAGCGGAGTACAACATTTTGGTGATTCCTATTTTATTTTGTTTTAAGGAATCGCCACCTAATTAATTTAACGATGAATTAGGACACCTAAATGTTAACTAAGGTAAAGTTAAAACTAAACCTCTGTTAATAGTCTGCTTAACCAATGCGATTCTAGGTAAGGGCTCTATATTATCCTAAAGAGAAGGGGTTAGGCATCCTTTAGAATCCGTTAACTTACGGTTATCCGACCAAACTTAGGTTAATTAATTAGGATTAATTATAATGCTTGAATCTCCAGAAAAATAGGTTGTAAATATTATTGAGGTTTCAAAAGGAAAACGTAATGATGCTATTTGAACTGACTTGAACAAATGCATAGTAGTCCACATGAAAATAAAAACTTATAAATGTTGTTAAGCTTGAAATAATAATTTTATGGTAAAAATGGGACTGGCAAAATATAATGATTTGTATATAGATAGAAGCTTTAAGAGAAAACTTAGACAATATGACATTATATCCGTATAATAGTGTAAGAAATCTAGACTTGTTTTTAAAGATAGAATGCAAAGGTGATGAATTTCTTCCCCTTTTTTATTTAATTATGCTAGACTGAAAATAGACGTGATTGATTCAAAATTGAAGAGTTATTTATAAAAAATAATATTTGAGTTTATATTTGCATATTAATGGCGTTTTGAAATGTTTAGATAATAAAATATGATTCTCTTCATTTAAAATGTATATAATCATTCTATTTTGCAAATCAATTATTCCAAATAATAAATACTACAAATAATTTTAACATAAAAGGGAATGAAACTTATAGAACTAATATTGATATCTCTCTTAAATTTACTACCCATTATACTAGAGATAAACCTACTAATTCGTTAAGATTCATCTAGGTTAAGAAAATAAAAACAGAATAAAAGTTAATCACATAATACTAGTTAAATGCAACAACATAAAACAGAGGTGTAGAAAATGTAATGAGATGGGCCTAGCCCATTTGGGCTGCTGCTGTCTGCTGCCACTGCTATGGGCCTCAGCCCGGAATTCCTTTTTTTTTTTGCTGCGGGTGGGCTGACTCGAGAGGATTTTGTTGGGTTTTAGCCCAACATCGAATGTGGAAAGGGACGAGTCTCTCGGACTCGCATGTAGTAGTCATGCATAAAATGAGAAGGAAAAGGATTAGTATGTAATAAAATGCTACGACCTAAATAAAGAAAATTAAGCATACATATTGAATAGTATATAACACAATAGTAGGGCACTTAGAGAAAACTGTTCATCCCAAGTAAGATAATGATAAGAAAACAAACTGAAACCTATGTGGTCATTGGATAAATGTAGTCCAAATATGGTCATACTCAATATTTTGAACAGAGGCTTAGTGAATAAAGAAAGGAATTCCCCAAAATTATCAACACTTAATAGTAGAATTAACTGTCTAGGATGATACGATCAATATACGATAGATATACCGTCATATACCTGTTAAGATAAATATACAGAGTTGCATAGATTCTGTGTATATGAGTATATACACAAAATTCTCAATGTCAATATTAATTGATCATAACTGAAATGCTCAGATGGGTCATATTAGATAACTTTCAACATATACTTTTGATATAAACTCGTTCAACCAAGTAATTAATGCACAGGTTAAGTCGATAAGCTAGCCTATGTTTATGAGCTTAAACGGACTTCATTACCATATTTTCACGGACAGAATTGTCAAGAGAAAAAAAGGAAAGGAAGTCCAACTGGTCATTAGGGAACAAAAAGAAGAAGAAAATATGTGCAGGGAAACATACATTCTAAGAGAAACACTTGGTCAAGACAGATGACACATTAGGAAGCTCATGGAAGCAAATCAAGAGACAGACACAAACGATGCACACCATATTCAGAACCTATAAGCCAACAGGAAGCAGTTATACATATGAGATTCCTCCTACAGGATTAACAGACATTCATAACTCCAGCAAATAACCAGTTGGGTCTTCTTATAGGTAGGAGTCAAACAAAACCCCATATCTTTTCTACAAATGATTATGCCTATCACAATAACAAACTAAGTGTTCTTTCAACAGGCTTTAGCCCCTGGAGAAACAGCAGCTGTTACACTCAAAACCATAACAACGAATCAACCAATAATGCAGCCATGAATAACAAAATTGCAGTCAAGAACAAAACCCTTTGAACCAACAACTGGTTTATAGCAGGAAACCAGTTCTAAACACAGTATCAGGTGATACGACTCGATAACAGTATGCTTTTAAGGAGTGATAATATTTGACTTCAGAGTTAACCAAAACATTATTTTTCAAAGTGTCACAATCAATAAGCCAAGCAAAACAGCCAGAGTACATCAAAGCAGAAACAAATAAGAGTTGAGACATAGTTATCAAGAAGATTATTTCCAGGCACATAAGCAAGCATCACTCTTCCTGGGCAGTAATACAATCATTTAAGATTATCAGAGGTGATAATTTGAGGCTGAATTCGAGCCCCTCTAATATCTGATCACAATTTCAGCTATCCATATCTAACAGGTTTGATAAAGACATGTTTTCTTGTACACTAAGAGGACTTCCAAACACTTGAGCACATAATAACAACATGGTCACACTATTTCTGTGAAACTGTTTCTAGTCACCAAAGCTAAATACTACATATTGTTGATTAAAACAAACCCAGCTCAGGTATTTGTGTTAGCACATGATTATCTTGCATAAATTGAGGGTATCTTTCTATCATTTCCCTTTCCAATAGCACTGTGTTATTAATCCCTATGTTATGGGAATCAGATCTTGTTCATAGGAGATTTAGAACATACTCTCAAAAGCCACAAACAAACCTCAAGCAAAGGAAGAGGAAGAAGAAGGACACAAACACCTATTCCTCCTATCTTCGACATTTCGGAGAAAGAAACTAAATCTAAGGGGGTTGAAAACTCCATTAAGGTCTAGCTTGTACTCTCAGGGTAAACACACCAATTGTATATATGCAACACAATTCACATCAAATATCCTTCATACAAATCCAACACTGTCTACACATGATTTTGACACTATAACCAACAAATTTCACATAGCAAAGATCTGATTTATTAGCAAATAAAGGGGAAAACACATCTACGCAATGATTTGACTAGCCCACCTGTTAGATGGGATCCACAATATACATACCATACATAAAATAGGACAAATGTCATTCTGGATTAGGTTTAATTCAATTAAACAACCACAAACAATTGTGAGCAACAAGTGATTATACATGCTTAACTGACCATTAACCAAATTAACTGGGAACGAAACCTAAATAATTCCATACCATTTATTAGATCAAATTATCAGCATGCAAATAAACACTATCCGAACTAAGCTGCACACGCTGAACTAAATAACAACAGCGACCTCTGACAATATCTAAAACTAAGCTAAAACGTGATAATGATTTATCTAACTACAATAGCTAAGCTAGACATCAAACCAAACCATAAAGAAAAAAAACATATAAACATACAAAACTTGAAAGAAAGGAATGGGATTTACCTTCTTCGGGTGCAGCAAAGTGGGTACGAATCTTCGATCTACCTCGCAATACTTTGAAATTCGAACTTGCCTACGCTCGGGTGCAAATAAATAACCAGGGGCATAAACAAAAAATAATTTAGATTCTTTGACTCGATAGCAAACAATATTACTATTTTTAAGGGAATTAATGTCTTTGAAAAGTCATAGCCGGCTTAAAAATTAAGCTTTGTAGGGATTTTGCGGCTGAAAAAAAAACCCCAGTTCTTAGGGAATCCTGCTTCCCGCCCGAAAGAACCGCTCACTAGCTAGCCGGACTAGTGGGGGGCCTATCTGGAGACATACTGAAAACCATGCCTTTCGAACCGAACGCTTTCATGAATCACAAAAAAAATCCTAAAAAACCCCCGTTTTATTTTTTCGACTGGACTGGTTTTTTCATAAACCTAAATTCCGGGTCTTATGGCCACTAAAAAAATTTTGTAATCAATGTTCCCTCTTTCCAAAAAGAATCCCCTCACTTCGATTCAACTACCCCCTCTTTATATGTTTTTTTTAGGTTTTGTATTAAAGAAATAAAGAGAGGAATGGGGGGGGGGGGGGGGGACAAGGTGAAGTGGTGGAGAGGAGATGATGATGACGATGAAAGAAGGAGCAGGGGATGGTGTGACGAAGTGGGGGTGGCAGTTACAACGTGAGGAGTGTCAGACGCGTGGGGAGCAGGAAAGGATGGGGGTAGCAGTGGCGATGAAGGAGTGGGGGTAACGTGGGGGAGCAGAGGGAGGAAGGAGGAGAAAGGGATAGGAGAGAGAGAGAGAGACGATGGGGGGAGGGAAAGAATGGGGCTGCGGGCGGAGGAGACGAAGAATGAAAGGGAAACCCTTTTTAGGGTTTCCCTTATTTTGAAATGAGTGGGTCGGGTCCGGGTCAAAATTAAAACAGGTATGGGCTGGGTCAATTAAAATATAGATTGGGCATTAAAATGGATTAGTAAAAAATAAAAAATGTGGACTGGTTCTGAATTGGTCCAAAAATAGTATGATTGATTGGGCTACTACATTATATAAAAGACCTATTTAAATATCTTGTGTTAAAATATTATTTAATATAAAATATGTAATTATTAGTGCTCAGATAAAAAAAGGCGTATAATAGCCGTGCAATAATATTTCAAAAATCCACAGTAAATAAACACTACTATCTAATTATGCAAAGATAAATGCGATGCGTGTGCGTAAGCTGACAAAAATGCCGGAATGATAGAATTGTGAATTATAATAATAATAATAATAATAATAATAATAATAATAATAATAGTAAATAATAATAATAATAATAATAATAATAATAATAATAATAATAATAATAATAATAATAAGTGATGACGATGAGAGCTAGTAACTGTAATAGAATAATAAAATGCTGGTATTTATAAGAGGTTAATAATTATAGTAAAAAATAAATATATTTTTTTTTTATTTTTCTAAAAATATTAGAAGCGTAAATAGGTATTTCGGAGGAGAGGCGGGACAAAATTGGGTGTCAACAATGACCTAAATGCATATTCAAATACGATCTTCACTAAAGCGCCCAAAAAGTCTACTCCAAATGGCCATCATCAAATCTTTTCCCGTACATTACCTACAATTGAAAACAACTAGCGCTAAGCATAAAGCTTAGTGGCGTATAAACTTTGGGCTTGGATCCATTAGATTCTCCAATTCCGTTTGTTCATAGGAGCTCAATGAGATAAAAATAAATCAAGTAACCAAGTATATCAAATTTCAAACCTTGAAGAGTTTCAAAATATCGATATCAATATTCGAAGGCTCAATTGTCAAAAAAGCTTATAATTCAATTCAAAAGAGTTTGTCAAATAACCAATTTCGCCCAATATGTATGTCATGCCATCACACCAAGCATAATCAATATCAAGATGGACCGAAGCCCCAAATCAAGTAGGGTCATCACCCAATAATCAAGAGAATCAAGAGTCATGTTGAAAATGGCTTTCCACTCATACTCGAAAATTGAAAAAAGTCCATCATCCAGACGAAATGTAAATCCAAAGTCAAGATAGGAAAGATCCAAATCAAGAGGCATCCCGATATCGGTGAAAAAGTCACCGCAACCAGAAGGACAAAGTCCCAACAAAAATTCCAAAGGATCAAGCAATTCGTACAAGTGGGCGTTTTAGTGAATATTTTGCAATACTTGAGATAATAACCATACAATCATATAATATTGAAGTGTGTTGGTAAAATGTACTTACTTTCATTGTGAAGCCTCTACTTATCTTTTCAAGTAGAATCTTTTTAGCCCAACATGTCAGGTCATGGGACGATCCTGTTGCATCCAATTTTCTCTGGTAAAACCAATTTTGCAACTTGTTCTGGATGTAATCAATACATGCCATTATTGGAAACTCCCTTGCTTTCCTCAATACAAAATTCATTGTCTCGACATTGTTTGTTGTGAGCATGTTGTAACGCCTGTTGGTGTGGAATGAACGTGCCCATCTTTTCGGTGGTTCTTCTTCTATGTATTCTGCAGCTTTTGGGTCGATTTGTTGTATCTGTGACATATAGGTACGAAACTCTGCCTGTTTGTAAGTAGTTGTTGCATTGTAGAACAATGATAGGATCGCTTCGGATGGGAAATATTTCTGCAAGTTCTTCTCCATGTGGTAGATGCATATTCCATGCTGGGTATCTGGATACAGTTCTTTGATTGCAGTTGTAATTGACGAGTGGCGATCGAAAATAATTGATAGGTCTTTGCGCGTACCAAACACCTTTTTCACGTGTCTGAAGAACCACCTGTAGGATTCATTATTCTCAGAGTCAACAATACCAAATGCGAGAGGAAATATACTGTTGTTTCCATCTTTTTCTACTGCTATCATGAGCACACCGCGGCATTTTGATTTCAAGAAGGTTGCATCCATCATCATTACTGGTCTGCAGTGTTTCCAACCCTCAATTGATGCTCCATACGTGAAAAAAACATATTTGAACTTATTGTCAGCAGTCCATTTGATGTTAGCAACTGTTCCAGGATTTCTTAATTTCATCATGTGAAGATATTGCGGTAGAAGTGTGTAGTTATTTTCTGGGATTCCTCTTATGACATTACAAGCGTGTTGGAGGGAACGCCATGCTTTGTGGTAACTGTCACACCCCATTTTTACCCGCGGAGGTTAAAATTAGAAGTACGACATATTGGTGATTCCTATTTTTTGTTATTTTGTTTTAAGGAGTCGCCACCTAATTATTTACGGTGAATTAGGACACCTAAAGTTAATTAAAGTTATGTTTAAAGTCAAACTCTGTTTAAGGTCTGCAAAACTTAAGATTCTAGGTAAGGGTTCAATTAGTCTAAAGGGAAGGTATTAGGCATCCTTTAAGACCCATTAACAATGGTTAACCGACCGGACTTAAAATTAATTAAGCTAAGTGTGAATATAGGATTATAGAAAAAGGAAGATAGTTTTGTAAATATGACTAAAGTTATAGATAAATATGTAAGAATGCTATTTAAAATAGAACTTATAATAATAATTTATATAAAAGAGTACTTTTAATGCTATTTTGAAATACAACTTATAAATGTTGTTAAAGTTTTAAATGAAAGTGTAATAATGTTGTTTAAGATAATATTTGTAGAAAACATAATAATTTGCGTAAAGAGTTTCTAATGTTAAATGAGACTCAAAATATTGCTAAGGTCTTAAATGAGAAATATAATAATGTTATTCAAAAATAAGATTTGTAGAAAGTATGATAATTTGCCTACGAATAATAGCCTTTTTAAAAAAATGATTTGTCAAATGTGATCTTTTAGATAAAATGATGTTATATGAACGTGAAAGCATAAGAATACCTAGACTTATATTTTAAAATATGATGAAAAGGCCATGAATTTCTTTCCAATTTCAGCTAAAAAATATGTATAATTGAGTAAATCTTGAAAAATGTTTAAAAAATACAATTGGATTCATATCTTGTGTATTAGTGATATTTTGAAATTCCTAAGGTGATAATAATGAGAAATGATTCTTTTAATCCAAATGAGGTAGTCATGCTATTTAAAAAAATCAACTACCCAAATAAATGTTATGGATACTATGAATGGTTTTGAACATAAATAGAAGAGAATGTAATTTGGAATTAACTACCCATTACTAGACTAAACCCTTAATGTGGCTAGAGTTTATCTAAGTTAATAAAATAAGATGAGATGTTAGTCATACAAAGCAAATAAAAAATATACACAACAATAAAAATAAGGAAAAGAGTAAAAGAGTAAATGGGTTTGGCCCATTTATTTAGGACTGCTGCTACAGTTGTCGGGCCTATTGGGCTTCGGCCCAGATTTTTATTTTTTCTGTTTGGCTGCGGATTGGCTGCTGCTATGTAGCTGACTCGATAGAGAAATTATGTTGGGCTTTGCCCAACACCGAATGCGGGATAGGACGAATCCTTCGGACTCGTTCACGGAGATTATGCAAAAGAAAAGAAAAGGAAAAGGGATTAGTGCGATGGTACAATTTCTGTGATATGCATAAAACTGCAGGCTATATTCAGATGAGATGAATGAAGAAATAACCGATACTTAGTCGGGGAAATGAACTTAGAACCACATACCACATTCAGTAAAGCAAGAATCAATTATCTAGCTATGAAAAGGAATTCAACAACATGCCACATTTCAAGTAGGATGACTAAAGCAGGAGGCAAACAGAAGCAAACTCGAGATATATGGCCATGGCACGGGCAAGGAAAGATCAATATTTGATACCATGGTAATAAAATGCAGAAAGAGAACAACAAATATATTCCTAAACATAGGCAGAGATAGCTTAAAACAAATCAGATTTTCAGTTTTCAGAGCTAAGGGCAGTGTAATACGAGCAGTGCAAGGTCGACATTTTATTCCTGATAAACCTTTTGTTTGGAACTATGAAGAAGGCAGAAATGAATGGCCTTAAATGCAGAATCCAGGCAACCAAACAGCCTCTCCAGACACTAGTTAACACATAAGCCCATGTCCAATGCCATTGTATACATACGTGATCCCACCCGACAGGTCTGAATTAAGATTCTAGACTTAACAAACTCAATGACTAATTAGTTTTAATCATATAACTCACATTTCAAAGCAAATAAAATCACGACTTGACAAGACAATTCAACACTGATAAAAATACAAATCTGCCTGGCTAGTAGGCTGCCCTGGCTTATAACTTAATCAAAATATGCAAACGAGTTTTAAAATCTACATAACCATTCTTCCAAATGCACCTAAGCTAAACAACTACAGGACCCAACAAGACAAGATCAAGTTAAACCAAACTAATACATGAACCTATACATGTTACTAACCAACAAATCAAAAGCAGACTGATTAACAGGAAAACTGGCAGAAGGAAAAAAAAAGTAAGTCGAATTCGACACCCAGAACTTAAATAACAACGAACATGAAAACACCGAACTAGAAAGATGTAAGATTGATTTATACACTAAACTCATACCATAGTTAAGGCATAATTTAACTATCCGTGAAATCAAACCAGCTAGTCCTTGACTTAAACCAAGCTAAACAGAACTAGCAAATGAACATGACAAAGCAAACAGAACTGAAAGCATCGAGTAATTCTTATTGATTTATAACTAAACTAATTCTCAAAGCAAACAAAACAAAGCATTCTTGAGCTTCAAATAAATTTATCAATCAACGGACTAACACTTTACTGGCTAGCAACAATGTCTGAAGACAGTATTAAAAGAATGCAGGAAGAGATTTGAAGATATGATTCGAATAGAATCTAGTCTATACTTTGCGTTAGCCCTCTTAAACTAGTTCATTTTTTTGGACAGATAAAAGGATAGCAAAAGCTGTAATGGGCTCATATTTCGCAGGTTCGATGAAAAGAGAAATAACGGCACAATATTCGTCAAATTACTCATTCACATAGTTGGATCATTTATCGAACTATTCGACTAAACCAAAATTAGATTTGGTTACATTAAGCGCTTCACTTGAAACTAACAGTAATGATGCCACTGCCACTATTTCATATTGGAATTAATCAAAACAGAAAATTTAGACTTATGGATGAAAGACAATTATGGAGATGACTTAATGTCGATCTGTTTTGATCACGTGTGAGATATACTTAAGATATACACTCTACGGTGCGTATATCAGATGTATACCGAATGTATAACTTCTTCTTAGCTTGATAACCTACTGTATACTATATGTATATTCGGCTCTAACCGGGTTTTAAAATTCTGGAAATTCAATCTAAACATCCAAACTAAAGTATAACTTTTTTTAAATTCATTTCAGCGATTAACATTCTATCCTAGCAGCTCCCAAACATCAAGGAAATAATATAACGACACAGAAAACTACATAACCACTAAACATATCGCAGAATAAACTATAAATCTTAACCAAAACAGAAACTAAATACCATGAGTAATGAATGTATCGAAGTTTACCTGTTTTGTGCGCAATGAACTGGGATGTCGAGGTCGTCGAATCTACTCGAACTCAAAAAACGATTAAAGTAATTAAGGCTTCGGATTCGAAAGTAAAAAATAGAGTAATATGTGGCTATATCATTGATCAAAATTGATGTTTTGTAAGGGATTTTCTGGGTTCCAAATCCTCTTCTGATGTTCGGATCCCTTTCTCCCTGTGATTTTCCCATCCTTTTATAAGGTTGTGATTAGGGTTTAAGAAAGAGGAGAGGGGAGCGTATGAGAGGGGCGTGGGGGACAGGCGTGGATATGGAAGAGATGAAACGTGGGAGAGAGAGAGATGAGTGGAGAGAACGTGAGGGAGACAGTGCGATGTCGGGTGAAGTGGAGGGCGTGAGGATCGTGATGGTGGAGATGGCAGAACGAAGTGGGCGACAGGGGAATGTGGGAGCACGTGAGGCAACGGAGGAAGAAGTAGAAGAGAGAGAAGGGAGCAGGGGAGGGGCGGCGATGATGGAGAAGAGAGAAAGGAAAGAAAAGAGGCGGAAGAAGATAGGAGAAAAGGGTTAGGGGATTAGGATTAAGATAAGGGAGTTGGGTCGGACCCGGGTCGGGTAAAAGAAAATAGGATTGGGCTGGTCCGTTTGGGCTGGCCTATTAATTAAAATGTGGGTTGTTTATTTGGGTAGGGAAATAATATTGTATTTATATTTTAAGCTATTAATTGTTTGAAAATTGTTAATCCTTCCTCCGTTATTTAATTATTGTTGGGCTTCTAATTTAATAACTAAAATATATTAGGTGAAGACAAATATAAATTAACATGTAGAAAAGTAAGGATTTTACAAAGTGTTGTTTTTGTAATTAAATTTAACGAATCCGAACCCAAAAAATGAAACGATGACGAACCGTTAAAGTTTGCGATAAACTAATGCTCATAATGTTGAAAATAAAAGTAGTGATATTAATAGTAGTAGCAATAAAATATTGTGAAAAAAAATAAAGTATTTAGCTCGTCAGTAAATTTAGAAACCCGAGTAAATTAAATAAAAGAGGGACAAAATTGGGTGTCAACAGATGCCCCTCTTCGAACGGAGATGATGTAAGAATCTTCGGGCGAAGAAGTTGACGTGGTAGCCAATTTTGTTTGGACCAACGAATATGCATTTGTAAGAAAGTACGGTTTTAGGAAAGTTGATGGAAAATATTATGAGGACCGAAGGAATTATGGAAAATTATGTCCGAATCTCAATTTCGAGTTGCCTACATATCTCGGGCTGCACGAGAATCAGGCCATGTGTAGTTCGAAAGTTTTTGTGGATTCATAATCTTGCGGGGGGTTGTAGACAGGTGACGAGAACGTTCAAGAATGGAATATATGCTTATAGCCTCCTAATAATAAATGTGGTGCGCGACACACCTTTAAGTAGGACTCTACTAGGCACGACGTAAATTCTTCAAAGATGCCCCAGTGTTGAGTTATGAAGACACTGGGGTGTAGAAAGGAATACGAGATTGTGAAAAGAGCAGATTTAGTAAAGTTTTAACGATGAATATGAAAGAAATTTTTGGATAACCTACGTAGCACATGTTTGTGGATGTAGGCGGAGTTGAGTTCGAGAGTAGATTCGTGACCCTTGCTTATGAGTTTGATATTCCTCTTCAGCAAATTTGCCCCAGTTCACTGCGTAAGATAAAGTTCCACGTTGTGTTGCGTCCCTGCAGGTTGTATTTTCTGCCAAAACTGAAATTCATGTCAAAATTAGCAATAAAGTTGAAAGTGTAAAATTACAAAGAGTGTAAATGATAGTAAATATGAGTGTGAGAATGAAGATGAAGACGTGTGGCCAATGTTGTCTTTGATTGTCTTCAGGGACTTGAATGAATGTGTGATGCGTATGCCGAGGATGTGATAAGGTCTCTAGTTGCCGTTGAAGATGATAGTGATAGGGCCTCCGGCTGTCTTCCGGGACTCGATGATAAATGATATCTGCGAAACATAAGGTAAATTCGTCAAAGTAGGTAAAGTAGATGATGAAATAAAGAAATGAAGTAGGGAGTAAAGTAAGTGTATAGCCGTTTGGCTTATGCAAGTGAGGCCGTGTAGCCATGCGATATCTCCGGTTGTCTTCGGGGACTTGATGATGCATCTCCGGTTGTCTTCGGGGACTTGATGCTATGTCTCCGGTTGTCTTCGGGGACTTGATGCTATGCCTCCGGTTGTCTTCGGGGACTTGATGCTGTGTCTCCGGTTGTCTTCGGGGACTTGATGTTGTGTCTCCGGTTGTCTTCGGGGACTTGATGCTGTGTCTCCGGTTGTCTTCGGGGACTTGATGCTGTGTCTCCGGTTGTCTTCGGGGACTTGATGCTGTGTCTCCGGTTGTCTTCGGGGACTTGATGATATTCCTGTAAAGTTTAAGGTAAATCATTAGAGTTGATGATGTGTAGCCGTCTGGCTTATGCATATGGGGCAGTATAGCCGAGTGATGCCCGGTTGTCTTCGGGACTTGATGATCTGTCTCCGGTTGTCTTCGGGGACTTGATGATGCGTCTCCGGTTGTCTTCGGGGACTTGATGATACATCTCCGGTTGTCTTCAGAGATTTGATGACGTGTCTCCGGTTGTCTTCGGGGACTTGATGATACTTCTCCGATTGTCCTCAGAGATTTGATGATGTGTCTCCGGTTGTCTTCGGGGACTTGATGATACTTCTCCGATTGTCCTCAGAGATTTGATGATGTGTCTCCGGTTGTCTTCGGGGACTTGACAATAATTCCTGCAAAGTTCAGAATAAAATGGTTAAGCTAGTGAAGTATATGATAAAGTAATTGGTAAAGTATGGAGCAAAGCGGTAGAATATCCGTTTGGCTTATGATGTTGATGGTATCGTGACAGGCTGAACTAATGACGTGCGATCCTGATTTAATTCGCCTCCAACTTCGTCAACCTACAAAATAGGTATATAAAGTCATAAAGTTATTGTGATAAAATAAAAATTAAAGATAGAGTTAGAAATAAAGCCGTTTGGCTTTTTAGGCGAGGCCATATTGAGCCAGATGATGCTTTTCTGCCATGATTGATAGACTTGACTGTTGATCTCGCGGTCTTAAGTTCCTGCACTCAAAGAAAAATTCTTAGTTTGGGAGGGGGAAGTTGATTCGTGTTGACTCGAAGCTTGACGTGGTTGGCGCTCCATTCGTCTTGTTTGTTTGGATCTTGTGATCTCCGTTTAAGCCTCGGTAGATAAACAGTAGTGAAATAATTGAAAGAAAGTATTTCATTTGAAAGGTAGGTATGTAAGTATATGTATAAGGGAATGTAACTATACGTATATAAGTTGTGAAATATGTATATGTAAACGCATGTATGTAAGGAAAGATATATATGTAAATATATGTATATAAGGAAATATATATGCGTAAATATGTGTATGTAAGTTGTAAAATATTTCTGCCAACTTCAGATTGTGACACTTCTAAAGTAATTGGTCTATAATACTTCCTATCTGGTAGCCTTAATCTTGTCGATGTCCAACTGTTCTTTTGTCTATATCTTTTCAAAATATGCCCCAGTTTTGGGTTCAAAAGGGTATGCTAAACTTATGTTGTGGTGTGACCGAACCTTGTATAGGTTGCCTACGTATCCCACCAAGGGAATCAGGTCAGCGTAGTTCTGTTATATAAACGGTAAAAGGTTTGTTGGATTTTTATCTAAGTGCGACGGATCTGTATGTTGATAGTCTACGAATCCTGCCAAGGGAATCAGGCCCTGTATGGTTTTCTTTGTGTAATAATTTTTAGATTTTCTGTTATAGCGCAACCGAACCCTATGTGGGCTGCCTACGTATCCCACCTCGGGAATCAGGTCGGAACGTAGTTCGTAAGCATGCAAATGGGAAAAAATCTAACCTAGTATGACCGAGTCCCTATGTGGGCTGCCTACGTATCCACCGAGGAATCAGGTCAAGCGTAGTTCGCACGCATGCGAATGGCAAAAATTCTAACCTAGTATGACCGAGTCCCTATGTGGGTTGCCTACGTATCCACCGAGGAATCAGGTCAAGCGTAGTTCGCACCTAAAGGAAAGGTTGCAAACTAGGTTGTCTAACCTAATGTCGTACTTTGATTTCTTCTTGAATTGCTAGCTTTTAGGCTTATGTTATCACCTATCGGCTATTTCAATTCTTGTGAGTGGAATCTTGTCTTGTCCCCCTAGTTTCTTTGTTACTCTCTCGGAATGTGTGTTGTCTATTCGTACATTTCATGTCACAATCGTAGAGTTGACAGTTTTGATAAATAAAGCAGAAAATAGATGATTAAGAAAAATCAGAAATGCATTCATAGTTTTGCAATTCAAGCTTCCACAAGGTGAAGCAAAACAAACAAAATTTTGAGTACGGTTCAAGCATCAATAAAAGAAAACAAGTTCACTACATGTTCATGCTACCAAGGCTCCCGACGGATCGAGGACGGAGTACAAGTCCAATTCTTCAGAGTCTTTCCTGATTCGGCGCCCCATATTGTCAGTGCCTTGGTGTTGCGAGTAGTTGTATTGGATTGTTCCCACGAGAGCGACAAAGTTGTTGATCTGACTCTTTCCGCACTGGACTCCTCTAAATCTTGGCATTTCCGTGAGCAGGCAAAGGATTGTTGACCACATTGGGCTTAGCTTCAGCGAGCTGAATTACTCCTTCCTTAATCAGGGCTTCGATTTTGTTTTTAAGCCCATAGCAATCTTCAGTGGCGTGCCCAACAACTCCAGAGTGGTATGCGCAGCTTTTGGAACCATCAAACCATTTTGGGATAGGCTCGGGAATTTTTCCTTCAATCGGTTGTATTATGCCTGCTACTTTCATTCTTTCGAACAATTGAGCCAAGGGTTCAGCGATCTGAGTGTAATTACGGGTGTTTTTGGTGTCAGGGTTTGGACGGGCTCTAGGTATAGTATGTGGTCGATTTTGGTAAGTTGGAGCTTGGTTGGGTTGATACGGGCGTGGGTTTTGATGCGGAGGCGCTCGGGGTTGGTAGTAGTTTGCTTGGGTGTTGTAAACGGGGTAAGGAGGTAGTGGAGCTTGGTAAGGTTCAGGGTAGTGGTAAGGGTGGAAAGTTTGTTGTGGGTGGTTAAAGTACGGAATGGCTTGGCTCGGCTCATGTCCTTGAGCGTTCATGACTGCAGCGACATCTTCCTTCTTCTTTTTAATCCCGTTGATAGAACCAGATTGTATAGCTTTGTTCATTGCTTGTAAAGCAATAAGATCCTGAATTTTCCCCGATTTGATTCCTTCTTCCAGTGCTTCTCCCATTCGAACAACTTCTGTGAATTTTTGTCCCATCATACCTATCATTTTCTCGTAAAATATGCCAGCCTGGCATTCAATGAAGGTAGCAGTCATTTCCCTATCATTCATCGGAGGTTGAACCCTGGCTGCTTCTGACCTCCAACGTAACGCATATTCGCGGAACGTCTCAGTTGACTTCCTGGTTAACTTAGTCATGTAAACTCTATCTGGTGTGATATCGGTGTTAAAACTGAACCTGTCCATAAAGTCTTGCGCCATGTCACTCCAACCACGCCATTTACGGACATCCTGTTGTGTATACCAAGTAAGTGCTTCGCCAGATAAGCTTCTTATGAAGAGCTTCATCCTTATGCTCTGGTCTCTGCCCACTCCAACCAGTTTGTCACAATAAGCCCTTAAGTGTGTATGAGGGTCGCCTGTTCCATTGAATGTATCAAATTTTGGCGGTTTGTAGCCTACGGGTAAATCGACGTCAGGTTGGACACAGAGATCCTCATATTCTACACTCTTAGTTCCTCTAGCAACTTGAAGGTTCCTCATTGCTTCTTTGAGACTGTGGATTTCTTTTAGCAGTATGTTATCTGCCCCTGCCTTTGCATCCCTTTCCATTTCTTCGTATTGATCTACCTCGGGTTGGAACCTGACTGTTACTGGGTTGGTAAAGGTTTGTGTTTCTGTGGCATATACCGGAGGAACATATTGTGCATTTGGGGTGACAAAGTGTGCCCCGTGCCTATGCTGGGTTGGATAAGTCTGGACGATGGGGGTGTTTTGGACAAGAGGTGGTGTGTTATAATTGGTGTTTATAGGTGGTTGATTTGGTGGGTTTAGAGGAGTGGTCGTGGGTAGTGGATTAGTGTTGGTGGGTAAAGGAACATAGGGAGTATGAACTAGCGATTGACTTGGTGGGTTGACGGGTGGTGGATTATGAGTAGCATAGGTAGTGTAGGTGAGTGGTTGATTTTGTGGAGGAGTATAGCTAGTGTAAGTGGTTGGTTGACTTTGTGGGGGAGTATAGACGGATGTTGGATTTGGTGGATTTGCGGGGGTGATCGGAGGCAAGTTGTTGTTAGTAGGTGCATTGTTTTGGGGAGGAAAATGCTCAGGAACTGGGGATTCGAGTGATGGGAAACGAGGTGGTTCTGGTGCAGTATTGCTAGGTTCAGAAGGTGAATTTTGGAGTGTGATGGATAAATTGGTCAAGTCCCTAACCCGATTTAGTTCTCCACGTAGATTCTCAATTTCTTGAGTCAGGCGGGCGATATGTTCATCCCGTTGAATAGCAGTTCCATGTTCGGAAGTTTCAGGCGGATCGATAGCGATCACGAGGTTTTCTACACCAGTTGGAACAGATGCGGCCGGATCAGACATAGTAATTTCATTTCCTTGGACAGCCCAACTACGTTCAGGTAACGATGACGTCTTTGACCTCGTGATGTAAGGATGGTCGGCCATCGAGCGTCAACACGAATCAACTCTCTGTTCGGGAATAAGATAAAATAGACATACAGTATAAACGATGTTAATCTCATGAACATATCTAGGTAAAGTCATGGTCACGTAAAGTCGAGTAAGGCATGTAGCGAATAATTTATCAAGTAGAGTCAAACAAGTTGTCAAACAAATGTAAACGATTATATCAAAACAACTAGCACGTCCTAATATGCATGTGACCTCTTTGCGCCAGAGGTGGGCCTAACGTTGTTTAAAGGATAAAATGTGCCATAATATGTCATCCCGTTGCTTTGATTATTTAAACAAATTCTATTTCCCCAACAATAAAGTACAAAAGTAATGTAACGTTTATTACATGTCAAATGAATACAACATAAAGTGTTTCCTAATCTAAATGAAGTGAATACAATTTCCTATGTCTAAATCTCAGCCCCGTTTTTGTGATGTCATTGATCTTCGTCATTCATTGTACTCCAATGCAAATCCATACCTGTCATAGAAACGTTAATCATCATTCCCTCCTAAAGTTTAATTAATTAAAGCAAATAGTCAATATTTAGGCACAGTTATCCTTCAAACATGCACATAAAGTATGATTGGTGTCACTTGGGGTCGTGAACCCGCTTGGACGTTTGGGTAAAGTCATCTAATGGATTTAATGCACCAAGGGTATTAAACCTCCTAGGTCATGAAATGTATGCTCTTAATAAAGGGTGTTGGTTTAGCTCTATCTTAGGCTGACTAAGAGTTGGCTTCCTATGACACAAGGTTCTCCCAAGCGGACAACTTGGGAGTGGAAAGTCCGTGGCCGTCGACTGCACCGCTGATCGACTAAATCCACAAGATCAATCCAACTAAAGGGGTAATTTAATAGTGAACGGGCGCGAACCGCGAAGCCGTTTTAAGTGTGTGAATATGTGTGAGTTTTCCAGAAGTGGAGGAAATATGAACGGAATGACAGTTTATCAAAGCAGTAACACATAAACAGTTTATATCAAACAAACAGTTTATATCAAGCAAACAATTAATAGCATGTAAAAACAGTTAACAAACAAATAAAGTAATCAAAATAAGCACACAAAACCTATTTAAACTAAGTCCGTTATGGTTAGAACCTAAGTGATTCCCCAGCGGAGTCGCCAAGCTGTCACACCCCATTTTTACCCGCGGAGGTTAAAATTAGAAGTACGACATATTGGTGATTCCTATTTTTTGTTATTTTGTTTTAAGGAGTCGCCACCTAATTATTTACGGTGAATTAGGACACCTAAAGTTAATTAAAGTTATGTTTAAAGTCAAACTCTGTTTAAGGTCTGCAAAACTTAAGATTCTAGGTAAGGGTTCAATTAGTCTAAAGGGAAGGTATTAGGCATCCTTTAAGACCCATTAACAATGGTTAACCGACCGGACTTAAAATTAATTAAGCTAAGTGTGAATATAGGATTATAGAAAAAGGAAGATAGTTTTGTAAATATGACTAAAGTTATAGATAAATATGTAAGAATGCTATTTAAAATAGAACTTATAATAATAATTTATATAAAAGAGTACTTTTAATGCTATTTTGAAATACAACTTATAAATGTTGTTAAAGTTTTAAATGAAAGTGTAATAATGTTGTTTAAGATAATATTTGTAGAAAACATAATAATTTGCGTAAAGAGTTTCTAATGTTAAATGAGACTCAAAATATTGCTAAGGTCTTAAATGAGAAATATAATAATGTTATTCAAAAATAAGATTTGTAGAAAGTATGATAATTTGCCTACGAATAATAGCCTTTTTAAAAAAATGATTTGTCAAATGTGATCTTTTAGATAAAATGATGTTATATGAACGTGAAAGCATAAGAATACCTAGACTTATATTTTAAAATATGATGAAAAGGCCATGAATTTCTTTCCAATTTCAGCTAAAAAATATGTATAATTGAGTAAATCTTGAAAAATGTTTAAAAAATACAATTGGATTCATATCTTGTGTATTAGTGATATTTTGAAATTCCTAAGGTGATAATAATGAGAAATGATTCTTTTAATCCAAATGAGGTAGTCATGCTATTTAAAAAAATCAACTACCCAAATAAATGTTATGGATACTATGAATGGTTTTGAACATAAATAGAAGAGAATGTAATTTGGAATTAACTACCCATTACTAGACTAAACCCTTAATGTGGCTAGAGTTTATCTAAGTTAATAAAATAAGATGAGATGTTAGTCATACAAAGCAAATAAAAAATATACACAACAATAAAAATAAGGAAAAGAGTAAAAGAGTAAATGGGTTTGGCCCATTTATTTAGGACTGCTGCTACAGTTGTCGGGCCTATTGGGCTTCGGCCCAGATTTTTATTTTTTCTGTTTGGCTGCGGATTGGCTGCTGCTATGTAGCTGACTCGATAGAGAAATTATGTTGGGCTTTGCCCAACACCGAATGCGGGATAGGACGAATCCTTCGGACTCGTTCACGGAGATTATGCAAAAGAAAAGAAAAGGAAAAGGGATTAGTGCGATGGTACAATTTCTGTGATATGCATAAAACTGCAGGCTATATTCAGATGAGATGAATGAAGAAATAACCGATACTTAGTCAGGGAAATGAACTTAGAACCACATACCACATTCAGTAAAGCAAGAATCAATTATCTAGCTATGAAAAGGAATTCAACAACATGCCACATTTCAAGTAGGATGACTAAAGCAGGAGGCAAACAGAAGCAAACTCGAGATATATGGCCATGGCACGGGCAAGGAAAGATCAATATTTGATACCATGGTAATAAAATGCAGAAAGAGAACAACAAATATATTCCTAAACATAGGCAGAGATAGCTTAAAACAAATCAGATTTTCAGTTTTCAGAGCTAAGGGCAGTGTAATACGAGCAGTGCAAGGTCGACATTTTATTCCTGATAAACCTTTTGTTTGGAACTATGAAGAAGGCAGAAATGAATGGCCTTAAATGCAGAATCCAGGCAACCAAACAGCCTCTCCAGACACTAGTTAACACATAAGCCCATGTCCAATGCCATTGTATACATACGTGATCCCACCCGACAGGTCTGAATTAAGATTCTAGACTTAACAAACTCAATGACTAATTAGTTTTAATCATATAACTCACATTTCAAAGCAAATAAAATCACGACTTGACAAGACAATTCAACACTGATAAAAATACAAATCTGCCTGGCTAGTAGGCTGCCCTGGCTTATAACTTAATCAAAATATGCAAACGAGTTTTAAAATCTACATAACCATTCTTCCAAATGCACCTAAGCTAAACAACTACAGGACCCAACAAGACAAGATCAAGTTAAACCAAACTAATACATGAACCTATACATGTTACTAACCAACAAATCAAAAGCAGACTGATTAACAGGAAAACTGGCAGAAGGAAAAAAAAAGTAAGTCGAATTCGACACCCAGAACTTAAATAACAACGAACATGAAAACACCGAACTAGAAAGATGTAAGATTGATTTATACACTAAACTCATACCATAGTTAAGGCATAATTTAACTATCCGTGAAATCAAACCAGCTAGTCCTTGACTTAAACCAAGCTAAACAGAACTAGCAAATGAACATGACAAAGCAAACAGAACTGAAAGCATCGAGTAATTCTTATTGATTTATAACTAAACTAATTCTCAAAGCAAACAAAACAAAGCATTCTTGAGCTTCAAATAAATTTATCAATCAACGGACTAACACTTTACTGGCTAGCAACAATGTCTGAAGACAGTATTAAAAGAATGCAGGAAGAGATTTGAAGATATGATTCGAATAGAATCTAGTCTATACTTTGCGTTAGCCCTCTTAAACTAGTTCATTTTTTTGGACAGATAAAAGGATAGCAAAAGCTGTAATGGGCTCATATTTCGCAGGTTCGATGAAAAGAGAAATAACGGCACAATATTCGTCAAATTACTCATTCACATAGTTGGATCATTTATCGAACTATTCGACTAAACCAAAATTAGATTTGGTTACATTAAGCGCTTCACTTGAAACTAACAGTAATGATGCCACTGCCACTATTTCATATTGGAATTAATCAAAACAGAAAATTTAGACTTATGGATGAAAGACAATTATGGAGATGACTTAATGTCGATCTGTTTTGATCACGTGTGAGATATACTTAAGATATACACTCTACGGTGCGTATATCAGATGTATACCGAATGTATAACTTCTTCTTAGCTTGATAACCTACTGTATACTATATGTATATTCGGCTCTAACCGGGTTTTAAAATTCTGGAAATTCAATCTAAACATCCAAACTAAAGTATAACTTTTTTTAAATTCATTTCAGCGATTAACATTCTATCCTAGCAGCTCCCAAACATCAAGGAAATAATATAACGACACAGAAAACTACATAACCACTAAACATATCGCAGAATAAACTACAAATCTTAACCAAAACAGAAACTAAATACCATGAGTAATGAATGTATCGAAGTTTACCTGTTTTGTGCGCAATGAACTGGGATGTCGAGGTCGTCGAATCTACTCGAACTCAAAAAACGATTAAAGTAATTAAGGCTTCGGATTCGAAAGTAAAAAATAGAGTAATATGTGGCTATATCATTGATCAAAATTGATGTTTTGTAAGGGATTTTCTGGGTTCCAAATCCTCTTCTGATGTTCGGATCCCTTTCTCCCTGTGATTTTCCCATCCTTTTATAAGGTTGTGATTAGGGTTTAAGAAAGAGGAGAGGGGAGCGTATGAGAGGGGCGTGGGGGACAGGCGTGGATATGGAAGAGATGAAACGTGGGAGAAAGAGAGATGAGTGGAGAGAACGTGAGGGAGACAGTGCGATGTCGGGTGAAGTGGAGGGCGTGAGGATCGTGATGGTGGAGATGGCAGAACGAAGTGGGCGACAGGGGAATGTGGGAGCACGTGAGGCAACGGAGGAAGAAGCAGAAGAGAGAGAAGGGAGCAGGGGAGGGGCGGCGATGATGGAGAAGAGAGAAAGGAAAGAAAAGAGGCGGAAGAAGATAGGAGAAAAGGGTTAGGGGATTAGGATTAAGATAAGGGAGTTGGGTCGGACCCGGGTCGGGTAAAAGAAAATAGGATTGGGCTGGTCCGTTTGGGCTGGCCTATTAATTAAAATGTGGGTTGTTTATTTGGGTAGGGAAATAATATTGTATTTATATTTTAAGCTATTAATTGTTTGAAAATTGTTAATCCTTCCTCCGTTATTTAATTATTGTTGGGCTTCTAATTTAATAACTAAAATATATTAGGTGAAGACAAATAGAAATTAACATGTAGAAAAGTAAGGATTTTACAAAGTGTTGTTTTTGTAATTAAATTTAACGAATCCGAACCCAAAAAATGAAACGATGACGAACCGTTAAAGTTTGCGATAAACTAATGCTCATAATGTTGAAAATAAAAGTAGTGATATTAATAGTAGTAGCAATAAAATATTGTGAAAAAAAATAAAGTATTTAGCTCGTCAGTAAATTTAGAAACCCGAGTAAATTAAATAAAAGAGGGACAAAATTGGGTGTCAACAGATGCCCCTCTTCGAACGGAGATGATGTAAGAATCTTCGGGCGAAGAAGTTGACGTGGTAGCCAATTTTGTTTGGACCAACGAATATGCATTTGTAAGAAAGTACGGTTTTAGGAAAGTTGATGGAAAATATTATGAGGACCGAAGGAATTATGGAAAATTATGTCCGAATCTCAATTTCGAGTTGCCTACATATCTCGGGCTGCACGAGAATCAGGCCATGTGTAGTTCGAAAGTTTTTGTGGATTCATAATCTTGCGGGGGGTTGTAGACAGGTGACGAGAACGTTCAAGAATGGAATATATGCTTATAGCCTCCTAATAATAAATGTGGTGCGCGACACACCTTTAAGTAGGACTCTACTAGGCACGACGTAAATTCTTCAAAGATGCCCCAGTGTTGAGTTATGAAGACACTGGGGTGTAGAAAGGAATACGAGATTGTGAAAAGAGCAGATTTAGTAAAGTTTTAACGATGAATATGAAAGAAATTTTTGGATAACCTACGTAGCACATGTTTGTGGATGTAGGCGGAGTTGAGTTCGAGAGTAGATTCGTGACCCTTGCTTATGAGTTTGATATTCCTCTTCAGCAAATTTGCCCCAGTTCACTGCGTAAGATAAAGTTCCACGTTGTGTTGCGTCCCTGCAGGTTGTATTTTCTGCCAAAACTGAAATTCATGTCAAAATTAGCAATAAAGTTGAAAGTGTAAAATTACAAAGAGTGTAAATGATAGTAAATATGAGTGTGAGAATGAAGATGAAGACGTGTGGCCAATGTTGTCTTTGATTGTCTTCAGGGACTTGAATGAATGTGTGATGCGTATGCCGAGGATGTGATAAGGTCTCTAGTTGCCGTTGAAGATGATAGTGATAGGGCCTCCGGCTGTCTTCCGGGACTCGATGATAAATGATATCTGCGAAACATAAGGTAAATTCGTCAAAGTAGGTAAAGTAGATGATGAAATAAAGAAATGAAGTAGGGAGTAAAGTAAGTGTATAGTCGTTTGGCTTATGCAAGTGAGGCCGTGTAGCCATGCGATATCTCCGGTTGTCTTCGGGGACTTGATGATGCATCTCCGGTTGTCTTCGGGGACTTGATGCTATGTCTCCGGTTGTCTTCGGGGACTTGATGCTGTGTCTCCGGTTGTCTTCGGGGACTTGATGTTGTGTCTCCGGTTGTCTTCGGGGACTTGATGCTGTGTCTCCGGTTGTCTTCGGGGACTTGATGCTGTGTCTCCGGTTGTCTTCGGGGACTTGATGCTGTGTCTCCGGTTGTCTTCGGGGACTTGATGATATTCCTGTAAAGTTTAAGGTAAATCATTAGAGTTGATGATGTGTAGCCGTCTGGCTTATGCATATGGGGCAGTATAGCCGAGTGATGCCCGGTTGTCTTCGGGACTTGATGATCTGTCTCCGGTTGTCTTCAGAGATTTGATGATGCGTCTCCGGTTGTCTTCGGGGACTTGATGATACATCTCCGGTTGTCTTCAGAGATTTGATGACGTGTCTCCGGTTGTCTTCGGGGACTTGATGATACTTCTCCGATTGTCCTCAGAGATTTGATGATGTGTCTCCGGTTGTCTTCGGGGACTTGATGATACTTCTCCGATTGTCCTCAGAGATTTGATGATGTGTCTCCGGTTGTCTTCGGGGACTTGACAATAATTCCTGCAAAGTTCAGAATAAAATGGTTAAGCTAGTGAAGTATATGATAAAGTAATTGGTAAAGTATGGAGCAAAGCGGTAGAATATCCGTTTGGCTTATGATGTTGATGGTATCGTGACAGGCTGAACTAATGACGTGCGATCCTGATTTAATTCGCCTCCAACTTCGTCAACCTACAAAATAGGTATATAAAGTCATAAAGTTATTGTGATAAAATAAAAATTAAAGATAGAGTTAGAAATAAAGCCGTTTGGCTTTTTAGGCGAGGCCATATTGAGCCAGATGATGCTTTTCTGCCATGATTGATAGACTTGACTGTTGATCTCGCGGTCTTAAGTTCCTGCACTCAAAGAAAAATTCTTAGTTTGGGAGGGGGAAGTTGATTCGTGTTGACTCGAAGCTTGACGTGGTTGGCGCTCCATTCGTCTTGTTTGTTTGGATCTTGTGATCTCCGTTTAAGCCTCGGTAGATAAACAGTAGTGAAATAATTGAAAGAAAGTATTTCATTTGAAAGGTAGGTATGTAAGTATATGTATAAGGGAATGTAACTATACGTATATAAGTTGTGAAATATGTATATGTAAACGCATGTATGTAAGGAAAGATATATATGTAAATATATGTATATAAGGAAATATATATGCGTAAATATGTGTATGTAAGTTGTAAAATATTTCTGCCAACTTCAGATTGTGACACTTCTAAAGTAATTGGTCTATAATACTTCCTATCTGGTAGCCTTAATCTTGTCGATGTCCAACTGTTCTTTTGTCTATATCTTTTCAAAATATGCCCCAGTTTTGGGTTCAAAAGGGTATGCTAAACTTATGTTGTGGTGTGACCGAACCTTGTATAGGTTGCCTACGTATCCCACCAAGGGAATCAGGTCAGCGTAGTTCTGTTATATAAACGGTAAAAGGTTTGTTGGATTTTTATCTAAGTGCGACGGATCTGTATGTTGATAGTCTACGAATCCTGCCAAGGGAATCAGGCCCTGTATGGTTTTCTTTGTGTAATAATTTTTAGATTTTCTGTTATAGCGCAACCGAACCCTATGTGGGCTGCCTACGTATCCCACCTCGGGAATCAGGTCGGAACGTAGTTCGTAAGCATGCAAATGGGAAAAAATCTAACCTAGTATGACCGAGTCCCTATGTGGGCTGCCTACGTATCCACCGAGGAATCAGGTCAAGCGTAGTTCGCACGCATGCGAATGGCAAAAATTCTAACCTAGTATGACCGAGTCCCTATGTGGGCTGCCTACGTATCCACCGAGGAATCAGGTCAAGCGTAGTTCGCACCTAAAGGAAAGGTTGCAAACTAGGTTGTCTAACCTAATGTCGTACTTTGATTTCTTCTTGAATTGCTAGCTTTTAGGCTTATGTTATCACCTATCGGCTATTTCAATTCTTGTGAGTGGAATCTTGTCTTGTCCCCCTAGTTTCTTTGTTACTCTCTCGGAATGTGTGTTGTCTATTCGTACATTTCATGTCACAATCGTAGAGTTGACAGTTTTGATAAATAAAGCAGAAAATAGATGATTAAGAAAAATCAGAAATGCATTCATAGTTTTGCAATTCAAGCTTCCACAAGGTGAAGCAAAACAAACAAAATTTTGAGTACGGTTCAAGCATCAATAAAAGAAAACAAGTTCACTACATGTTCATGCTACCAAGGCTCCCGACGGATCGAGGACGGAGTACAAGTCCAATTCTTCAGAGTCTTTCCTGATTCGGCGCCCCATATTGTCAGTGCCTTGGTGTTGCGAGTAGTTGTATTGGATTGTTCCCACGAGAGCGACAAAGTTGTTGATCTGACTCTTTCCGCACTGGACTCCTCTAAATCTTGGCATTTCCGTGAGCAGGCAAAGGATTGTTGACCACATTGGGCTTAGCTTCAGCGAGCTGAATTACTCCTTCCTTAATCAGGGCTTCGATTTTGTTTTTAAGCCCATAGCAATCTTCAGTGGCGTGCCCAACAACTCCAGAGTGGTATGCGCAGCTTTTGGAACCATCAAACCATTTTGGGATAGGCTCGGGAATTTTTCCTTCAATCGGTTGTATTATGCCTGCTACTTTCATTCTTTCGAACAATTGAGCCAAGGGTTCAGCGATCTGAGTGTAATTACGGGTGTTTTTGGTGTCAGGGTTTGGACGGGCTCTAGGTATAGTATGTGGTCGATTTTGGTAAGTTGGAGCTTGGTTGGGTTGATACGGGCGTGGGTTTTGATGCGGAGGCGCTCGGGGTTGGTAGTAGTTTGCTTGGGTGTTGTAAACGGGGTAAGGAGGTAGTGGAGCTTGGTAAGGTTCAGGGTAGTGGTAAGGGTGGAAAGTTTGTTGTGGGTGGTTAAAGTACGGAATGGCTTGGCTCGGCTCATGTCCTTGAGCGTTCATGACTGCAGCGACATCTTCCTTCTTCTTTTTAATCCCGTTGATAGAACCAGATTGTATAGCTTTGTTCATTGCTTGTAAAGCAATAAGATCCTGAATTTTCCCCGATTTGATTCCTTCTTCCAGTGCTTCTCCCATTCGAACAACTTCTGTGAATTTTTGTCCCATCATACCTATCATTTTCTCGTAAAATATGCCAGCCTGGCATTCAATGAAGGTAGCAGTCATTTCCCTATCATTCATCGGAGGTTGAACCCTGGCTGCTTCTGACCTCCAACGTAACGCATATTCGCGGAACGTCTCAGTTGACTTCCTGGTTAACTTAGTCATGTAAACTCTATCTGGTGTGATATCGGTGTTAAAACTGAACCTGTCCATAAAGTCTTGCGCCATGTCACTCCAACCACGCCATTTACGGACATCCTGTTGTGTATACCAAGTAAGTGCTTCGCCAGATAAGCTTCTTATGAAGAGCTTCATCCTTATGCTCTGGTCTCTGCCCACTCCAACCAGTTTGTCACAATAAGCCCTTAAGTGTGTATGAGGGTCGCCTGTTCCATTGAATGTATCAAATTTTGGCGGTTTGTAGCCTACGGGTAAATCGACGTCAGGTTGGACACAGAGATCCTCATATTCTACACTCTTAGTTCCTCTAGCAACTTGAAGGTTCCTCATTGCTTCTTTGAGACTGTGGATTTCTTTTAGCAGTATGTTATCTGCCCCTGCCTTTGCATCCCTTTCCATTTCTTCGTATTGATCTACCTCGGGTTGGAACCTGACTGTTACTGGGTTGGTAAAGGTTTGTGTTTCTGTGGCATATACCGGAGGAACATATTGTGCATTTGGGGTGACAAAGTGTGCCCCGTGCCTATGCTGGGTTGGATAAGTCTGGACGATGGGGGTGTTTTGGACAAGAGGAAAATCCGAAATGCATTCATAGTTTTGCAATTCAAGCTTCCACAAGGTGAAGCAAAACAAACAAAATTTTGGGTACGGTTCAAGCATCAATAAAAGAAAACAAGTTCACTACATGTTCATGCCACCAAGGCTCCTGGCGAATCAGGGACGGAGTACAAGTCCAGTTCTTCAAAGTCTCTCCTGGTTCTGTACCCTAGATGGTTAGTGTCTCAGTAGTTGTTGCAGCCATCTTCACTGGCACTTGTTTTCGGATCATCCCCACAGGCGCAACGAACGTTGATGACACGCCTCTCTCCATCTTTTCCAATTGGCGTAACAGCCTCCTTCCGATTCTTAACTTTTCGATAATTATCATGTTCACGTTGGCGTTTTCGTGAGTAGGAAAAGGGATGGAGATCCATATCGGGTTGAGCTCCAGTGAGCTGGATTGTTCCTTCCTTAATCAAGGCTTCGATTTTGCTTTTGAAGCCATAGCAATCCTCAGTGGCATGCCCAGGAACCCCAGAATGATATGCGCAATGCTTGGAACTATCAAACCATTTTGGGATAGGATTGGGAATTTTCCCTTCAATAGGTTGTACCACGCCTGCCGCTTTCAATCTTTCAAACAGCTGAGACAGAGGTTCAGCGAACTGAGTGTAATTACGGGTGTTTTTTATGACAGGGTTTGGACGGGCTCTATGTGTGGTATGTGGTCGATTTCGGTGGGTGGAAATTTGGGCAAATTGGTATGGACGTAAGTTTTGATATTGAGGTGCTCGGGGTTGGTAGTAATTTGGTTGAGTACTATAGACAGGGTAAGGGAATAGTGGAGCTTGGTAGGGTTCAACGTAATGGTAAGGGTAGAAAGGTTGTTGTGGATGGCCAAAGTATGTAAGGACTTGGTTTGGTGGGTTTAGAGGAGTAATTGTAGGTGGTGGGTTAGTGTTGGTGGGTAAAGCAATGTGAGGAGTATTACCTAGTGATTGATTTGGTGGGTTGACGGGTGGTGGATCAGGAGCGGCATAGGTAGTGTAGGTGGGTGATTGATTCTGTGGAGGGGTGTAGATGGGCGATGGATTTGGTGGATTTGCGGAGGTGATTGGAGGTAAGTTGTTGTTGATAGGTGCATTGTTTTGTGGAGGAAAATGTTCTAGAACTAAAGGTTCAAGTGATGGAAAATGAGGCGGGTTTGGTGCGACGTCCCTAGGTTCAGGAGGTGGACTTTGGAGTGTAACAGATGAGTTGGTCATGCTTCTAACCCGATTCAGTTCTCTGCGTAGATCCTTAATCTCTTGAGTCAGGCGGGCAATATGTTCATCCCGTTGAATAGTAGTTCCATGTTCGGGAATCTCGGGTGGATTGCTAGAGATCACGATATTTTCCATACCAGTTGAAATAGCTGCGGCCGGATCGGACATAGTAATTTCATTTCCTTGAACAGCCCAACTACGTTCAGGCAACGACGACGTCTTTGACCTTGTGATGTAAGGATGGTCGGCCATCGAATGTCAACACGAATCAACTCTCTTCGGGGAATAAGATAAACGAAACATAAAGTATAAACGATGTTAGTCTCATGAGCATATCTAGGCAAAGTCATGATCACGTAAAGTCAAGTAAGGCATGTAGCAAATAATTCATCAAATATAGTCAAACAAGTTGTCAAACAAGTATATCAAACAATAACGCGTCCTAATATGCATGTGACCTCTTTGTGCCAGAGGTAGGCCTATCGTCGTTTGAAGGGTAAAGTGTGCCATAATATGTCATCCCGTTGCTTTGATTAATTAAACAGATTCTATTTCTCAAATAAGGTACAAGATAATGCAATATTTATTACATGTTAAATGAATACAACATAAAGTGTTCCCTAATTTAAGTAAAGTAAATACAGTTTCCTATGTCTAACTTCTAGCTCCATTTGTGCTGTCTTTGATCTTCATCATTCGTTGTACTCCAATGCAAATCCATACCTGTCATAGAAATATTAATCATGCCCTCCCTCCTAAAGTTTAATTAATTAGAGCAAATAGTCAATATTTAGGCACAATTATCCTTCAAACATGCACATAAAGTATGATTGGGGTCACTCGGGGTCGCGAACCCGCTTGGACGTTTGGGTAAAGTCATCTAATGAATTTAATACACCAAGGGTATTAAACCTCCTAGGTCATGAAATGTATGCTCCTAATAAAGGGTGTTGGTTTAGCTCTATCTTAGGCAGACTAAGAGTTGGTTTCCTATGACACAAGGCTCCCCCAAGCGGACAACTTGGGAGTGGAAAGTCCGTGGCCGTCGACTGCACCGCCGATCGACTAAATCCACAAGATCGATCCAACTAGAAGGGCAATTTGGTAGTGCACGGGCGCAAACTGCGAAGCCGCTTTAAGTGTGTGAATATGTGTGAGTTTTCCAGGAGTGGAAGAAATATGAGCGGAATGCCAATTTAAGGAAAGCAATAACATACATATTACATAGAAATTTTTCATAAAGAATAAAATAAAAACAACCAAAAGCATATAAGGAAAAAGCAGTAATAAAGGCAAAAAAGAAAACCAACAAAATATCCAACAAATTAACTATTAACCTAAGTCTGTTATGATTAGAGCCTAAGAGTTCCCCAGCGGAGTCGCCAAGCTGTTATACCCCATTTTAACTGGGTTGAAGCGGAGTACAACATATTGGTGATTCCTAAATTGCTTGTTTTAAGGAGTCGCCACCTAATTAATTTTAACGGTGAATTAGGACACCTAGATATTAGCTAAGGTAAAGTTAAAACTAAACCTCCGTTAGTAGTCTGCTTAATCAGTGTGATTCTAGGTAAGGGTTCTATATTATCCTAAAGGGAAGGGGTTAGGCATCCTCTAGAATCCGTTAACTACGGTTATCCGGCCAAACTTAGGTTAATTAATTAGGGCTAAAGATGCAAATATAATATTTAAAATTCAAGAAAATAGCTTGTAAATATTGCTAAAGTTTTAAAGAAAAATATAAGAACGTTGCTTAAGATAAGAGTTAGAGAAAATATAATAATTTGCATAAAGAAAATTTTAAATGCCGTTTCGAATAAAACTTATAAAAATTGCTAAAGCTTTAAATAATAATGCTATTTAAAAATAAGACTTGCATAGAATATATAAGTAAAAAAAAAACGCGAGTTTTGTGCAGTGTTTTAATAAATATTTGAAACAACTCAAAGGGTGAGATATTAATGATTCTTTTTGCGATTTAAGAGCATAAGCAAAATAAAAAATAGCTAATGTGAATTTTAAATGAAAACTTATATTGTATCAATATGATGATATAGAAATGCCAAGACTTATTTTCTTTAAATATGATGGAAAAAGGATTTCCTTTCATTTTATTAACTTTATTAATCATGCTTAGCTAAAATGATGTGTGATTGATTCTAAATTTGAAGAGTTATTTATAAAATATACTTGAATTCATTTTTTGGCATATCCACCACATTTCCAATTTTAAGATAATAAAGAGACAAAAGGAGTCCTTTAATTTAAAACATGTGCTCGTGCTATTTGAAAAGTTAATTATTCTAATGAAAATAAATATTATAAATACTATGAAAAATTTAACAAAAAGAGAAAAAATCTTAGGTAATTAACTATTGATTTTCCTTAAGTTAACTACCATTATCCCAGAACTAAACCCACTAATTTACTAGAATTCCTCTAAGTCGAGAAACAAAAGAAAAACAAAATAGAGAGTTAGTTGCATAATACAAATTAAATGCACAAAATGAAATGAAGGAGCAAAAGGTATTAAAATGGGCCCAGCCCGCTTTAGGGCTGCTGATTGGGCTACTGGTGGCAGTGGGCTCAGCCCACATTTTTTTGAAAAATGCTGCATTCAAGGGGACTGCTGTTGGTGAGTTGGACACGGAGTGAGCACGTTGGGCTTTTAGCCCAACACCGAACGCGGAAGGAGGCGAGTCTCTCGGACTCGTATGCGATGGTCATGCACGAAAAATGGAAAGAATGAGGTTAGTATACGATCAATAAGATTAAACATATAAACATACAAAATTCAAAGCAGATCCATAAATTATATATATGTTATGTATTCCTAGGTATATTTATGGAACGAAAGAAATTCCTGTTAAGGCTCATCTAAAACAACAACGTTATAAGGATGGAAACCTACCCAAGCATGTTACAGCGGTAAAAGAGAATAGAATATGCCCAGTCGAAGTGACAAAAGGCCAAACACAATCCAAACAAAGTCAATTGAACACAGATGCAAAGGAAGCCCAATATGGCGAAAATAAGGAGACAATGCTCAAATCAAAAGATTTTACGATATAGAGGTTTGCAATTCTGAGCCCTTACGAGTGGTATTTATGTTTATACTGAATATACCGATTTTATATATATCAGGTATACAGAAAGACACAACGGGATCACAAGGGTACAACAATGAGCAATTTTGACAACGCCAAACTGACTGGATAGACAGCAGTTCGGAAACAAGGCTTCAAAAGTCATTTGACAGGTAGACATGCACACTAGATATTCTGTTACTTATTTGCAGTTTTATTATGACTACGAGGAATCAAAATAAGCATGAATTTTCCACATAAAGGGGGCTAACAGACTAATAGGATACTAACATTTTATGGGTTTAGATCAGATTTCAAAAAGGAAACAATGCACTTCCAATCCACATGGGACAATCAAGATGAAACACCAATATTCATAGAAAGGGAAAGACATGGTCAAGTGTAAAGAAACACCATCTAAACAAACATTCAGCCAAAGATGGCACATTCAAACATATATGAGATTATCAGAGGACATGGAGTATTAGCAACTATCAAGTTTAAAACTTATCTTGGCACAGACCACTTCATGAGAATACATACAGGATTCTGGTGAGCTTTTAACACATTCAAGTACTTCATTTATTTGCAGGTTGTTTATACAGAGGTACATCCACTAAGTCTAGCATGCTTCAGGCTTCAAGTCATGAATAACCCTTTAAAGTAGACTGGACTTTAAGCTTAAACAAGATTCATGGCAAGACTACACCATCACAATGGGATTTGGGCAAGGCGTGTAGACTTCTTAATCACATACTTTCCAAAACAAATCTAACCTTTACCATAAACGTAACATACTTGAGTGCAGTGTGCTTAAGCTATTCATCAAACCATGGACATTAAAGGACAAAGATGATCAGAGATTTCAACAAGTTTCACAGGTTACCCAGTGAGTTCATAGGTGCCATGCTTTTATTATCAACTTCTAGTTTAACAGACAACAAACAGAAGCAAGCAAACATACAATTGATGAGAGCAAGCATGCAGATTCAGATTCCCAGGAAACACAGGTGTTTTACAGTCATGATTGAGAAAAGAGGAAAAAGTTGATACATACACACTGATTCAGAAAAGAATAAGCTGGACAATCCCAGTTTCAGTTTCAAGAAAAAAACAAACCTTCACACACAACTTAGACCAAACATCACTATTGTGATAACACATTTATTATCTTCCTAGGGAAATAAATCTCTAAACACAGGCCTGGACCAACAACCAATCCTACACTTAATATAACAGGCTGTAACAGGGAATAGGCTAGGCATTATATGAACAGCATATCAAACTGGACGATATTAATATCAACAAGTAACTAACCCCCCCCCCCCCCCCCCCAAAAAAACCAGTAGCTAAAAATAACTACTCATGCTGAACTACTAACATTCGTAAGTCTATTAATAACAATAGCTAATGTCTGTTAATCGTACTTAAATCATTGCTAAGTGCTAACAGAAGATGACTAGAAATAGCAACTAATGCTCATTAATTATGCTTAAACCAATACTAAATGGAAATTAAATCAAACAAGCAACCAAACATACAACAACTACGGCATGACAGAAATTAGCAATTAAGACTAAAATAGGAGGAGAAACAACTAAAGGAAGATTTACCGACCTTCTTCAGGGGCAGCGAAGTGTGGCGAAGGTTTCGATCTAGCCTCGAACACTTCAAATATACTTCGAAATACTAAAATCCCGAATTTTATACACCCCTGAACCCAAACAGATGTCAAGGGAAGAACAGAACACAGCGATATGGATTTTGACTCGATATCGAACAATACAACGAAAAAGAATTAATATTATCTATGGGGAATTCCTGCGATTTTCCGAATTTGAAACCTAATTTCTAGGGGGTTTTTGCGGCTGAAACAAGTTGTTCTTGGGATTTCACCAATCAATAAGAAAAAACGGTTCTAGGGGGATTTCATGAATCGAAAGACCTCGTTCTTGGGGGGTTCTCCCTGATCCGAAAAAATCCTCCCTTAACATGGATGATGAAACCAATATTTATAGACTAATTTTCGTTTGAATTTGAGAGGAGCGGGGACAAGAAGGAGTGGAGTGGCAGAGGAGCGTGGGGGGGACAAGGTGTGGTGTGGTGACAGAGCGTGGGTGTAGCAGAGGGGTGGTGTCAGAGTGTCGGAGAAGGGTGCGAAACGTGGGGGTAACGTGGGTGTGACAGAGATGTTGGGTGTGAGAGGTGAAGTGGAAGTCACGTGGTGAATGGGGGTGTTGATGATGTCGGCGGCGATGGGTGGAGACGGCAGAGGTGGGGGACAGGTGAGTGGAGTGGCGACGGAGTGGATTAGCGGAGGTGGTGGTGCGGAGGTTGGAGGCGGTGATGGACGAGGATGGTGGAGACGAAGGTGTGGTGGCGATGGGGAGGTGGAGAAGACGGCGGAGATGAAGAGGAAAGAGGGGAAGGGATGGTGGTGTAGAGGTGACGATGGAGGCGGAGAAGAGGCGATGATGAAAAATGAGAGGAAACCTAAAAGGTTTCCCCCTTTTTGGACGAAATGGGTCGGACCCAGTCCATAAATGGACTGGGTCAAATTTTTTAGACCGGGTATTAAGAGAATGGACTAGTGAATTGAACCATGGACTAGTCTAAAATTTAAGATAAGCGATATGGGTTAATCAAAAAAATATTAGGAGTTAATCGGACCTTGATTTGGGGTCCGGTAAGTCAAAAATGCGGACCGAGTGCAAGAAATAATTTGGCTTCTAAATTTGAATAAAAGACCTATTTTGATTAGCGATGTACCAAGGGTGCTAGAATATCACTTGGTACGAAAATATGCAATTGTAAAAGACCCGGATAATAAAAATTTATGTTGTTGCAATGACCGTGTAATAATGTTTCAGCAATAAATAAAGCTATCATTTAAAGATGCACGAAAATAAAATGCGATGTGTATGCAGGGGTGGATAAAATACCGAGAAACGCGAGTCTCAATAATATTAAATAACTGTAACGAATGACTAGTGGTAATAATACTGCTAATAATAATAATACTAATAATTAACAACAACGATAATGATAAATGATGACGGTAATACTGATAATGCTGATGATAACGGTGATAAACATAATAATAGATATAATAATAATAGTAGGTAACAAATATTGACAGTTAATAACAAAATAACAATAGGAATAATGATAATAATTAATAATAATAATACTAACAATAATAATAATAATAATAATAATAATAATGACGATAACGATAATAAATAACAATTGTTGATAAAATCAATGATAATAATTAATAATAAAAAATAACGATGGTAATGATGAATAATAATTAATAACAAAAAATAACGCTGATAATAGTGATTAGTAATTAACAATAATAATAATAATAATAATGATAATGGAAATAACAAGAAATGATTAATGACAATTAGTAATAATGGTAATTTAAGAATAATAATAATAGTCGTTAACAATAATAATAATAATAATAATGATGATAATAATAGTTGTAACAGAATAATGAAACGTCGTCATTGATAGGGACTAATAACTATAGTAAACATAATATATATTATTATTTATTTATTTTTTATTATTATTATTTATTTATTTTTATTTTATTTTAAATATTAGAAGCGCAAATATGTATTTCGGAGGAGAGGCGGGACAAAATTGGGTGTCAACAACTTGTCCCTCTTTGCCTGATAATGATGAAAGAGTTTTCGGGCAAAGACGTTGACTTAGTAGCCTATTTTGTCCCGGCTAGAGGATTATGAAGGACTAAGGGTAAAGAAAATTACGGCCGAACTCTGGTCTCTGAATCGCCTACATATCTCGGGCTGCACGAGAATCAGGCCGTGTGTAGTTCTGGGAAGACTACGACACCTACGACTGGCAACTCACGATTTGATGCGAATCTTCGCAAAAATATTGTCCCAGTGTCGAGTTATGATGACACTGGGTATTGTGATAGACCCCTGAAAATTGATTGTGCTGGAATGTGAACGGGAATTTTGAATTTGGAGCCGAGTGTTCGAGGTAGATCTTTGACCCTTGTCGGAAGTTTGCTTATCCTTCCCGACGTATTGCCCCAGTTCGCTGCCGAAGAAATAGTTCCACGTTGCGCTAAAGCTCCTGCGAAACTTTAAACTAGATAAAATAGTCAGTAACAAATAAATATTGAAGTAAAGTGATGCAAGTGCGGTGAAATGCGGCTGCGAGCACACGCAGGGCATTTGAAAATAATAATAAGACAGGGAAGGTGCGGTGCGATGTCTTATGCAGAAATTTTTCAAAGGGCGATGCGCAGCCTTATGCGGAAACTACAAAGGGCGGTGCGCAGCCTATGCAACATGAAAGGTGGTGCACAGCCTTATGCAGAAAATTTAAAGGGCGGTGCATGGTCCAGGCAGTATATGAAAGCGATGCAAAGGGCGGTGCGTAGCCCATGCGTCAAATGAAAGGCGGTGCGCAGCCTTATGCGAAAAATTTAAAGGGCGGTGCATGGCCCAAGCAATACATGAGAGCGATGCAAAGGGCGGTGCGCAGCCCATGCATCATACGAAAGGCGGGGCACAGCCTTATGCAGAAATTTAAAAAGGGCGATGCATGGCTCAGGCAATATATGAAAGCGATGCAAAGGGCGGTGCACGGCTTTATGCATAAAATTAAAAGGTGGTGCTCAGCCTTATGCGGAAGTTTGAAAGGGCGGTTCATGGCCCAGGCAATATATGAAAGCGATGCAAAGGGCGGTGCACAACCCATGTATCATATGAAAGGCGGTGCACAGCTTTATGCAGAAATTTAAAAGGGCGGTGCATGGCCCAGGCAATATATGGAAACGATGCAAAGGGCGGTGCGCAGCCCATGCCTCATGTGAAGGGCGGTGCACAGCCTTATGCAGAAATTTAAAAGGGCGGTGCATAGCCCAAAATGTCCTATTTAAGGCGGATTAGCCTAAACTGCCCTATTAAAGGCGGACTAGCCTAAAATGTTCAATTAAAGGCGAACAAGTCTAAAGTGTCCTATTAAAGGCGGACGAGCCTAAAACGTTCAATTAAAGGCGAACAAGCCTAAAGTGTCCTATTAAAGGCGGACGGTCCTAAATGTCCTATTAAAGGCGGACGGGCCTAAATGTCCTATTAAAGGCGGACGGGCCTAAATGTCCTATTAAAGGCGGATGGGCCTAAATGTCCTATTAAAGGCGGACTAGCCTAAAAGGTTCAATCAAAGGCGAACAAGCCTAAAGTGTCCTATTAAAGGCGGACGAGCCTAAAGTCCTATTAAAGGCAGACGGGCCTAAATGAGGTGCTTTTGCGAACAATGATGATGTGCCTTTGCAGGGCATTTGAAAGTAATAATGTAATGCAGGTGCGGTTGCTTTTGCAGTGCGGGGCATTTTGAAAACAGTAGTGCAGTGCGGGGCATTTAAAGCAATAGTGCATGCGCATTGTATTTGAAAGCATTTATGCAAGGCATTTGAAAGCAATAGGAAATGTTTGTGCATCGACATGTTTGAAAAATCATTTGCAAGACTCAAGCATTAATTTGTTGCGAATCTCGCAAATTATTGATACTCGAGAGGCATAAGAAAGATCAAACCGTTTGACGTGCAATCCTTGCAAGGCTGCGAACATTATATATTTTGGTTTCCGCAACTTGGGAACCGTGAAACAAAGCGAGCGTCCTTTATCCCAAGTCTTCTTTTTGCCTGATGACTCTGTTGGCCATATTCTCTTTCATGTTCCTCGATGTCGCTTGTGATGATGCCCTTAAAAATTGTCCCAGTTACTCGCATAAGAGGGTGTCGTTTTGCTATGATGCCCCTTAAAACTGTCCCAGTTTCTGGTATAGGAGGATATTGAGCTTTTGCGGTGATGCCCTTAAAATTTGTCCTAGTTTCTGGTATAGGAGGATATTGAGCTTTTGCGGTGATGCCCTTAAAATTTGTCCCAGTTTCCGGTATAGGAGGATGTTGCTTTTGCGAATGACGAGACCGATCCTGACATAGGCTGCCTATGTATCCCACTAAGGGAATCAGGTCAAGCGCAGTTCAAATTACAAGGCAGAATAAAATTGAGATAGAAGACGGTGCTCGATCTTATGCTAAATTTTCAAAGGGGCGGTGCACAGCCCAAAATATGTCCTTTTAAAGGAGGACGAGCCTAAAATATCCTATTAAAGGCGGACGAGCCTAAAATATCCTATTAAAGGCGGACGAGCCTAAAAATGTCCTATTAAAGGCAGACGAGCCTAAAATGTCCTATTAAAGGCGGACGAGCCTAAAAATGCAGTGCTTGATTTATGATTACAAAAATTAGTGCGGAGCGAGGAGCTTTTGCGATGCTTTATTTGTATGCGGTGAGACAAGTTTGACGCAGTGCGTAATTCGCAGCAGCAAATATTCATGACGAAATGCCGAAGATTTGGGGACCTTCTACCCTGCCAAAATTTGCACCTAAAAAAGTTCCTGCACTCAAAGAAATTTGTAAGTTTCAAATTTAATTAGTATTAAGTTGACTTTCCCCTTTGCTTTATCTGAATCTTGCAATTGCTGACTTGATACTATGCGATATCCTTCAAAAAATAGCTAAAATATGCCCCTGCGTTACTCAAAGAAAATTTTTTAGTGTATAATAAAATGGTTGCCTTGCATTGAACACCAAAGTTTTGGCGTTGAATCTGCATTTCTCGAGGTGATGTCATTGCAACAATCTGGTGACGCTAATACATTGCTCGAGATTTCGATTCATGCTTTTGTCGAATAATGATAGGCCATTTGCAAAGCTGCCCCAGTGTTGCTTTATGGGGAAGATGGAATTTTCACTATGTTAAGACCGTGTCCGAGAATGGACTGCCTACTTATCCCGAAGGAATCAGGTCGAAAGTAGTTCATAACAAGCTTTAGCAAAAATTACAAGAAGGAAAGTTGATCATGAGGCAAGTGGTGGAGAATGCTAGTGACAGTAGATCCTTTCAATCTTGTTACTTAGTTCCACGCTTCCTTTTCAAATGTCTCGGTGCCAATTTTGATGGATCACCAGCAACAATAATTGCATTTGTCACTGAAGGGTCATCATTGTCGCGCAATTTATTTTGTTGCACACTTATCTTATCCTTTTCGATCATGTTCTGGATCTTATGCTTAAGAGCCGGGCAATTTTCTGTGTCATGACCTGGAATATTAGAGTGGTAAGCACAACTCTTGGACCAATCAAAATCTGGCGGTAGGCTTTTAGGGATCCACCCTTTCTTTGGCTTCAGGAGTCCCTTGGCTTTCATTTTCTCAAATATGCTGGTTAATGACTCTTCAAGAGGAGTAAAAGTGCGGAATTTTGCGTGCTCTGACTGTCGTAAGCTTGACTGTGCTTGATCAGGTTGATCTTGAAAGCCTCGTTGATGAGGGTATACATGATCACGCGAACATTGATAGTTCTGCCGTGATTGCGGCTGACGTGTAGACCTGACAGTTGAGTCGGTCTCTCTGTTTTTGCCTTGCAAGTTGTTGAATGTCTCGGCTTGAAAAGTTTCTTGTACTGATGAAGTGTCAACAATTTTTCCTGCTCGAATGCCCGCTTCTACTTGCTTTCCAACTTGAATTAAATCAGAAAAGTCGCGTAACCGCGCACATAACAACTTTTCATAATATATGCCCTTTTGCATTTGGATGAAAGTTGAAATCAGCTCATTCTCGGGCAACGGAAGGTGTATTTTTGAAGCTTCCAATCTCCACCGGATGGCATATTCCTGAAAAGACTCATGTGGCATTCTTTCTATCTCAAGCATATCATACAGATTTGGACTAACCCCGATGTTAAATTTGAAATGTTCTACAAAGTCGCGGGCCATGTCCTCCCATGTGTACCATTTGCGAAAGTCTTGTTCCGTGTACCAATCTAACGCCAACCCTGATAGGCTCTGAATGAACAATTTCATTCTTATGGCTTCATCTTGTCCAATTCCCATTAATCTGCTACAATAGTCCTTCAAGTGCGTAACAGGATTTCCTCTGCCATTAAAGGTGTTGAATTTTGGCACTTTGAATCCTGGCGGCAAATCAACATTCGGAAGCATGCACAAACTTTCATATCTTAAACTTTGGACATTTCTTGCCCGCATCTCTTCTTCGATAATTCTCCTTAAATTGTGAAGCTCTCTATTCGAGTTATTCTGATTGATTGTATTCATTTCATTTCTAAATCTCTTGTGTGGGTATACCGCTAGCTGATTTTGCTGGTTTTCTGTGAAGGGCGCTGCTAGTGCAGGCTTTTGGACATTAGGTATCAATGTGACTTGCAAAGCTTCTGGTTTAATAGAGTATCTTGGCGGTATGTTGGTAGGAGCTGGGTGAGGAGAGATAGCGAAGGAAATGTTTTGGGTAGAGCTGGAAGCTGAACTTGTGTTAGGAAGAAGGCTGAGGGTATTTCCCAAATTGACCAATACGCTTTTTTGTACTACATTCTTCTCGCTATCCTCATTTTGCGCTTGCACCAACCCCACACCGGTGTTGAATGACTCAAATCTTTTTGCCATTGTATCTCGTCCTTAATGCAGATTCGCAGCCAAAACAATGTTCAATGCCAGATAACCCGTAAAAGAAGGACACAAGAAGCTCTAGAATTTGTAGCCTGACGGTATCGTGACAGGCTGAATTGATGGCACATAATCCTGATTTGATTCGTCTTTAATCTCGTCAACCTTCAAAAACAGGTGTATAAAGTTATAGAATTATTTTGATAAGAAAAAATAAATTAAAAGATAAGGCTGAAAGCAAAGCCGCATGGCTTTTTAAGGCGAGGCCACAATGGCCCCGATTGATAGACTTGATTGTTGATCTCGCGATTTTAAGTTCCTGCATCCAAAGAAAAATTCTCAGTTTGGGAGGGGGGAAAGTTGATTCGTGTTGACTCGAAGCTTGACTTTGTTGGCGCCCCATTCATCCTGTTTGTTTGGATCTTGCGGCCTTCGTTCAAAGCCTCGGTAGATGAACAGTAGTGAAACAATTGAAAGAAAGTCTTCCATTTGAAAAAATATATACGTAAGTGTATGTATGTAAGGAAAGATATATATGAAAATATATGTATACAAGTTGTAAGATATTCCTGCTAACTTTCGATTGTGACACTTCCGAGAACTTTGAAAGGTCATTTGTGTGTACTATTCTTGTCTAGTAGCCTTAATAGTGTTGATGTCCAACTTTTCTCGTGTCTAATCTTCCAAAATATGCCCAGTTTTGATTCTGGAGGGTATACTAAACCTATGCTATGTCGTGACCGAACCTTGTATAGGTTGCCTACGTATCCACCAAGGAATCAGGTCCGAACGTAGTTCGTGACGCATAAGATATTTTGGATTTTTGTTATAGAGCAACCGAACCCTATGTGGGCTGCCTACGTATCCCACCATGGGAATCAGGTCAGCGTAGTTCGGGCGCATGTGAATGGCGAAAATTCTAACCTAGTATGATCGAGTCCCTATGTGGGCTGCTTACGTATCCACCGAGGAATCAGGCCAAGCGTAGTTCGCACTACGTAGGATTTTTTGATTTTTTTTTTTTTTTGTTCTAGATGCCACCGAACCCTATGTGGGCTGCCTACGTATCCACCGAGGAATCAGGTCAAGCGTAGTTCGCAACTAAAGGAAAGGTTGCAAACTAGGTTGTCTAACCTAATGTAGTACTTTCATTTCTTCTTAAATTGCTAGCTTTTAGGCTTATGTTGTCACCTATCGGCTATTTCAATTTCTCGAGTGGAATCTTGTCTTGTCCCCTAGTTTCTTTGTTACTCTTTCAGGATTTGTCTATTCGTTCATGTCACAATCGTAGAGTTGGCAGATTTGATAAGTAAAGTAGAAAATAAATGATTAAGGAAAATCCGAAATGCATTCATAGTTTTGCAATTCAAGCTTCCACAAGGTGAAGCAAAACAAACAAATTTTTGGGTACGGTTCAAGCATCAATAAAAGAAAACAAGTTCACTACATGTTCATGCCACCAAGGCTCCTGGCGAATCAGGGACGGAGTACAAGTCCAGTTCTTCAAAGTCTCTCCTGGTTCTGTACCCTAGATGGTTAGTGTCTCAGTAGTTGTTGCAGCCATATTCACTGGCACTTGTTTTCGGATCATCCCCACAGGCGCAACGAACGTTGATGACACGCCTCTCTCCATCTTTTCCAATTGGCGTAACAGCCTCCTTCCTATTCTTAACTTTTCGATAATTATCATGTTCACGTTGGCGTTTTCGTGAGTAGGAAAAGGGATGGAGATCCATATCGGGTTGAGCTCCAGTGAGCTGGATTGTTCCTTCCTTAATCAAGGCTTCGATTTTGCTTTTGAAGCCATAGCAATCCTCAGTGGCATGCCCAGGAACCCCAGAATGATATGCGCAATGCTTGGAACTATCAAACCATTTTGGGATAGGATTGGGAATTTTCCCTTCAATAGGTTGTACCACGCCTGCCGCTTTCAATCTTTCAAACAGCTGAGACAGAGGTTCAGCGAACTGAGTGTAATTACGGGTGTTTTTTATGACAGGGTTTGGACGGGCTCTATGTGTGGTATGTGGTCGATTTCGGTGGGTGGAAATTTGGGCAAATTGGTATGGACGTAAGTTTTGATATTGAGGTGCTCGGGGTTGGTAGTAATTTGGTTGAGTACTATAGACAGGGTAAGGGAATAGTGGAGCTTGGTAGGGTTCAACGTAATGGTAAGGGTAGAAAGGTTGTTGTGGATGGCCAAAGTATGTAAGGACTTGGTTTGGTGGGTTTAGAGGAGTAATTGTAGGTGGTGGGTTAGTGTTGGTGGGTAAAGCAATGTGAGGAGTATTACCTAGTGATTGATTTGGTGGGTTGACGGGTGGTGGATCAGGAGCGGCATAGGTAGTGTAGGTGGGTGATTGATTCTGTGGAGGGGTGTAGATGGGCGATGGATTTGGTGGATTTGCGGAGGTGATTGGAGGTAAGTTGTTGTTGATAGGTGCATTGTTTTGTGGAGGAAAATGTTCTAGAACTAAAGGTTCAAGTGATGGAAAATGAGGCGGGTTTGGTGCGACGTCCCTAGGTTCAGGAGGTGGACTTTGGAGTGTAACAGATGAGTTGGTCATGCTTCTAACCCGATTCAGTTCTCTGCGTAGATCCTTAATCTCTTGAGTCAGGCGGGCAATATGTTCATCCCGTTGAATAGTAGTTCCATGTTCGGGAATCTCGGGTGGATTGCTAGAGATCACGATATTTTCCATACCAGTTGAAATAGCTGCGGCCGGATCGGACATAGTAATTTCATTTCCTTGAACAGCCCAACTACGTTCAGGCAACGACGACGTCTTTGACCTTGTGATGTAAGGATGGTCGGCCATCGAATGTCAACACGAATCAACTCTCTTCGGGGAATAAGATAAACGAAACATAAAGTATAAACGATGTTAGTCTCATGAGCATATCTAGGCAAAGTCATGATCACGTAAAGTCAAGTAAGGCATGTAGCAAATAATTCATCAAATATAGTCAAACAAGTTGTCAAACAAGTATATCAAACAATAACGCGTCCTAATATGCATGTGACCTCTTTGTGCCAGAGGTAGGCCTATCGTCGTTTGAAGGGTAAAGTGTGCCATAATATGTCATCCCGTTGCTTTGATTAATTAAACAGATTCTATTTCTCAAATAAGGTACAAGATAATGCAATATTTATTACATGTTAAATGAATACAACATAAAGTGTTCCCTAATTTAAGTAAAGTAAATACAGTTTCCTATGTCTAACTTCTAGCTCCATTTGTGCTGTCTTTGATCTTCATCATTCGTTGTACTCCAATGCAAATCCATACCTGTCATAGAAATATTAATCATGCCCTCCCTCCTAAAGTTTAATTAATTAGAGCAAATAGTCAATATTTAGGCACAATTATCCTTCAAACATGCACATAAAGTATGATTGGGGTCACTCGGGGTCGCGAACCCGCTTGGACGTTTGGGTAAAGTCATCTAATGAATTTAATACACCAAGGGTATTAAACCTCCTAGGTCATGAAATGTATGCTCCTAATAAAGGGTGTTGGTTTAGCTCTATCTTAGGCAGACTAAGAGTTGGTTTCCTATGACACAAGGCTCCCCCAAGCGGACAACTTGGGAGTGGAAAGTCCGTGGCCGTCGACTGCACCGCCGATCGACTAAATCCACAAGATCGATCCAACTAGAAGGGCAATTTGGTAGTGCACGGGCGCAAACTGCGAAGCCGCTTTAAGTGTGTGAATATGTGTGAGTTTTCCAGGAGTGGAAGAAATATGAGCGGAATGCCAATTTAAGGAAAGCAATAACATACATATTACATAGAAATTTTTCATAAAGAATAAAATAAAAACAACCAAAAGCATATAAGGAAAAAGCAGTAATAAAGGCAAAAAAGAAAACCAACAAAATATCCAACAAATTAACTATTAACCTAAGTCTGTTATGATTAGAGCCTAAGAGTTCCCCAGCGGAGTCGCCAAGCTGTTATACCCCATTTTAACTGGGTTGAAGCGGAGTACAACATATTGGTGATTCCTAAATTGCTTGTTTTAAGGAGTCGCCACCTAATTAATTTTAACGGTGAATTAGGACACCTAGATATTAGCTAAGGTAAAGTTAAAACTAAACCTCCGTTAGTAGTCTGCTTAATCAGTGTGATTCTAGGTAAGGGTTCTATATTATCCTAAAGGGAAGGGGTTAGGCATCCTCTAGAATCCGTTAACTACGGTTATCCGGCCAAACTTAGGTTAATTAATTAGGGCTAAAGATGCAAATATAATATTTAAAATTCAAGAAAATAGCTTGTAAATATTGCTAAAGTTTTAAAGAAAAATATAAGAACGTTGCTTAAGATAAGAGTTAGAGAAAATATAATAATTTGCATAAAGAAAATTTTAAATGCCGTTTCGAATAAAACTTATAAAAATTGCTAAAGCTTTAAATAATAATGCTATTTAAAAATAAGACTTGCATAGAATATATAAGTAAAAAAAAACGCGAGTTTTGTGCAGTGTTTTAATAAATATTTGAAACAACTCAAAGGGTGAGATATTAATGATTCTTTTTGCGATTTAAGAGCATAAGCAAAATAAAAAATAGCTAATGTGAATTTTAAATGAAAACTTATATTGTATCAATATGATGATATAGAAATGCCAAGACTTATTTTCTTTAAATATGATGGAAAAAGGATTTCCTTTCATTTTATTAACTTTATTAATCATGCTTAGCTAAAATGATGTGTGATTGATTCTAAATTTGAAGAGTTATTTATAAAATATACTTGAATTCATTTTTTGGCATATCCACCACATTTCCAATTTTAAGATAATAAAGAGACAAAAGGAGTCCTTTAATTTAAAACATGTGCTCGTGCTATTTGAAAAGTTAATTATTCTAATGAAAATAAATATTATAAATACTATGAAAAATTTAACAAAAAGAGAAAAAATCTTAGGTAATTAACTATTGATTTTCCTTAAGTTAACTACCATTATCCCAGAACTAAACCCACTAATTTACTAGAATTCCTCTAAGTCGAGAAACAAAAGAAAAACAAAATAGAGAGTTAGTTGCATAATACAAATTAAATGCACAAAATGAAATGAAGGAGCAAAAGGTATTAAAATGGGCCCAGCCCGCTTTAGGGCTGCTGATTGGGCTACTGGTGGCAGTGGGCTCAGCCCACATTTTTTTGAAAAATGCTGCATTCAAGGGGACTGCTGTTGGTGAGTTGGACACGGAGTGAGCACGTTGGGCTTTTAGCCCAACACCGAACGCGGAAGGAGGCGAGTCTCTCGGACTCGTATGCGATGGTCATGCACGAAAAATGGAAAGAATGAGGTTAGTATACGATCAATAAGATTAAACATATAAACATACAAAATTCAAAGCAGATCCATAAATTATATATATGTTATGTATTCCTAGGTATATTTATGGAACGAAAGAAATTCCTGTTAAGGCTCATCTAAAACAACAACGTTATAAGGATGGAAACCTACCCAAGCATGTTACAGCGGTAAAAGAGAATAGAATATGCCCAGTCGAAGTGACAAAAGGCCAAACACAATCCAAACAAAGTCAATTGAACACAGATGCAAAGGAAGCCCAATATGGCGAAAATAAGGAGACAATGCTCAAATCAAAAGATTTTACGATATAGAGGTTTGCAATTCTGAGCCCTTACGAGTGGTATTTATGTTTATACTGAATATACCGATTTTATATATATCAGGTATACAGAAAGACACAACGGGATCACAAGGGTACAACAATGAGCAATTTTGACAACGCCAAACTGACTGGATAGACAGCAGTTCGGAAACAAGGCTTCAAAAGTCATTTGACAGGTAGACATGCACACTAGATATTCTGTTACTTATTTGCAGTTTTATTATGACTACGAGGAATCAAAATAAGCATGAATTTTCCACATAAAGGGGGCTAACAGACTAATAGGATACTAACATTTTATGGGTTTAGATCAGATTTCAAAAAGGAAACAATGCACTTCCAATCCACATGGGACAATCAAGATGAAACACCAATATTCATAGAAAGGGAAAGACATGGTCAAGTGTAAAGAAACACCATCTAAACAAACATTCAGCCAAAGATGGCACATTCAAACATATATGAGATTATCAGAGGACATGGAGTATTAGCAACTATCAAGTTTAAAACTTATCTTGGCACAGACCACTTCATGAGAATACATACAGGATTCTGGTGAGCTTTTAACACATTCAAGTACTTCATTTATTTGCAGGTTGTTTATACAGAGGTACATCCACTAAGTCTAGCATGCTTCAGGCTTCAAGTCATGAATAACCCTTTAAAGTAGACTGGACTTTAAGCTTAAACAAGATTCATGGCAAGACTACACCATCACAATGGGATTTGGGCAAGGCGTGTAGACTTCTTAATCACATACTTTCCAAAACAAATCTAACCTTTACCATAAACGTAACATACTTGAGTGCAGTGTGCTTAAGCTATTCATCAAACCATGGACATTAAAGGACAAAGATGATCAGAGATTTCAACAAGTTTCACAGGTTACCCAGTGAGTTCATAGGTGCCATGCTTTTATTATCAACTTCTAGTTTAACAGACAACAAACAGAAGCAAGCAAACATACAATTGATGAGAGCAAGCATGCAGAGTTCCATACAGGGTCATACAGATTCAGATTCCCAGGAAACACAGGTGTTTTACAGTCATGATTGAGAAAAGAGGAAAAAGTTGATACATACACACTGATTCAGAAAAGAATAAGCTGGACAATCCCAGTTTCAGTTTCAAGAAAAAAACAAACCTTCACACACAACTTAGACCAAACATCACTATTGTGATAACACATTTATTATCTTCCTAGGGAAATAAATCTCTAAACACAGGCCTGGACCAACAACCAATCCTACACTTAATATAACAGGCTGTAACAGGGAATAGGCTAGGCATTATATGAACAGCATATCAAACTGGACGATATTAATATCAACAAGTAACTAACCCCCCCCCCCCCCAAAAAAACCAGTAGCTAAAAATAACTACTCATGCTGAACTACTAACATTCGTAAGTCTATTAATAACAATAGCTAATGTCTGTTAATCGTACTTAAATCATTGCTAAGTGCTAACAGAAGATGACTAGAAATAGCAACTAATGCTCATTAATTATGCTTAAACCAATACTAAATGGAAATTAAATCAAACAAGCAACCAAACATACAACAACTACGGCATGACAGAAATTAGCAATTAAGACTAAAATAGGAGGAGAAACAACTAAAGGAAGATTTACCGACCTTCTTCAGGGGCAGCGAAGTGTGGCGAAGGTTTCGATCTAGCCTCGAACACTTCAAATATACTTCGAAATACTAAAATCCCGAATTTTATACACCCCTGAACCCAAACAGATGTCAAGGGAAGAACAGAACACAGCGATATGGATTTTGACTCGATATCGAACAATACAACGAAAAAGAATTAATATTATCTATGGGGAATTCCTGCGATTTTCCGAATTTGAAACCTAATTTCTAGGGGGTTTTTGCGGCTGAAACAAGTTGTTCTTGGGATTTCACCAATCAATAAGAAAAAACGGTTCTAGGGGGATTTCATGAATCGAAAGACCTCGTTCTTGGGGGGTTCTCCCTGATCCGAAAAAATCCTCCCTTAACATGGATGATGAAACCAATATTTATAGACTAATTTTCGTTTGAATTTGAGAGGAGCGGGGACAAGAAGGAGTGGAGTGGCAGAGGAGCGTGGGGGGGACAAGGTGTGGTGTGGTGACAGAGCGTGGGTGTAGCAGAGGGGTGGTGTCAGAGTGTCGGAGAAGGGTGCGAAACGTGGGGGTAACGTGGGTGTGACAGAGATGTTGGGTGTGAGAGGTGAAGTGGAAGTCACGTGGTGAATGGGGGTGTTGATGATGTCGGCGGCGATGGGTGGAGACGGCAGAGGTGGGGGACAGGTGAGTGGAGTGGCGACGGAGTGGATTAGCGGAGGTGGTGGTGCGGAGGTTGGAGGCGGTGATGGACGAGGATGGTGGAGACGAAGGTGTGGTGGCGATGGGGAGGTGGAGAAGACGGCGGAGATGAAGAGGAAAGAGGGGAAGGGATGGTGGTGTAGAGGTGACGATGGAGGCGGAGAAGAGGCGATGATGAAAAATGAGAGGAAACCTAAAAGGTTTCCCCCTTTTTGGACGAAATGGGTCGGACCCAGTCCATAAATGGACTGGGTCAAATTTTTTAGACCGGGTATTAAGAGAATGGACTAGTGAATTGAACCATGGACTAGTCTAAAATTTAAGATAAGCGATATGGGTTAATCAAAAAAATATTAGGAGTTAATCGGACCTTGATTTGGGGTCCGGTAAGTCAAAAATGCGGACCGAGTGCAAGAAATAATTTGGCTTCTAAATTTGAATAAAAGACCTATTTTGATTAGCGATGTACCAAGGGTGCTAGAATATCACTTGGTACGAAAATATGCAATTGTAAAAGACCCGGATAATAAAAATTTATGTTGTTGCAATGACCGTGTAATAATGTTTCAGCAATAAATAAAGCTATCATTTAAAGATGCACGAAAATAAAATGCGATGTGTATGCAGGGGTGGATAAAATACCGAGAAACGCGAGTCTCAATAATATTAAATAACTGTAACGAATGACTAGTGGTAATAATACTGCTAATAATAATAATACTAATAATTAACAACAACGATAATGATAAATGATGACGGTAATACTGATAATGCTGATGATAACAGTGATAAACATAATAATAGATATAATAATAATAGTAGGTAACAAATATTGACAGTTAATAACAAAATAACAATAGGAATAATGATAATAATTAATAATAATAATACTAACAATAATAATAATAATAATAATAATAATAATAATAATAATGACGATAACGATAATAAATAACAATTGTTGATAAAATCAATGATAATAATTAATAATAAAAAATAACGATGGTAATGATGAATAATAATTAATAACAAAAAATAACGCTGATAATAGTGATTAGTAATTAACAATAATAATAATAATAATAATAATGATAATGGAAATAACAAGAAATGATTAATGACAATTAGTAATAATGGTAATTTAAGAATAATAATAATAGTCGTTAACAATAATAATAATAATAATAATGATGATAATAATAGTTGTAACAGAATAATGAAACGTCGTCATTGATAGGGACTAACAACTATAGTAAACATAATATATATTATTATTTATTTATTTTTTATTATTATTATTTATTTATTTTTATTTTAATTTAAATATTAGAAGCGCAAATATGTATTTCGGAGGAGAGGCGGGACAAAATTGGGTGTCAACATTGGGGAGGAAAATGCTCAGGAACTGGGGATTCGAGTGATGGGAAACGAGGTGGTTCTGGTGCAGTATTGCTAGGTTCAGAAGGTGAATTTTGGAGTGTGATGGATAAATTGGTCAAGTCCCTAACCCGATTTAGTTCTCCACGTAGATTCTCAATTTCTTGAGTCAGGCGGGCGATATGTTCATCCCGTTGAATAGCAGTTCCATGTTCGGAAGTTTCAGGCGGATCGATAGCGATCACGAGGTTTTCTACACCAGTTGGAACAGATGCGGCCGGATCAGACATAGTAATTTCATTTCCTTGGACAGCCCAACTACGTTCAGGTAACGATGACGTCTTTGACCTCGTGATGTAAGGATGGTCGGCCATCGAGGGTCAACACGAATCAACTCTCTGTTCGGGAATAAGATAAAATAGACATACAGTATAAACGATGTTAATCTCATGAACATATCTAGGTAAAGTCATGGTCACGTAAAGTCGAGTAAGGCATGTAGCGAATAATTTATCAAGTAGAGTCAAACAAGTTGTCAAACAAATGTAAACGATTATATCAAAACAACTAGCACGTCCTAATATGCATGTGACCTCTTTGCGCCAGAGGTGGGCCTAACGTTGTTTAAAGGATAAAATGTGCCATAATATGTCATCCCGTTGCTTTGATTATTTAAACAAATTCTATTTCCCCAACAATAAAGTACAAAAGTAATGTAACGTTTATTACATGTCAAATGAATACAACATAAAGTGTTTCCTAATCTAAATGAAGTGAATACAATTTCCTATGTCTAAATCTCAGCCCCGTTTTTGTGATGTCATTGATCTTCGTCATTCATTGTACTCCAATGCAAATCCATACCTGTCATAGAAACGTTAATCATCATTCCCTCCTAAAGTTTAATTAATTAAAGCAAATAGTCAATATTTAGGCACAGTTATCCTTCAAACATGCACATAAAGTATGATTGGTGTCACTTGGGGTCGTGAACCCGCTTGGACGTTTGGGTAAAGTCATCTAATGGATTTAATGCACCAAGGGTATTAAACCTCCTAGGTCATGAAATGTATGCTCTTAATAAAGGGTGTTGGTTTAGCTCTATCTTAGGCTGACTAAGAGTTGGCTTCCTATGACACAAGGTTCTCCCAAGCGGACAACTTGGGAGTGGAAAGTCCGTGGCCGTCGACTGCACCGCTGATCGACTAAATCCACAAGATCAATCCAACTAAAGGGGTAATTTAATAGTGAACGGGCGCGAACCGCGAAGCCGTTTTAAGTGTGTGAATATGTGTGAGTTTTCCAGAAGTGGAGGAAATATGAACGGAATGACAGTTTATCAAAGCAGTAACACATAAACAGTTTATATCAAACAAACAGTTTATATCAAGCAAACAATTAATAGCATGTAAAAACAGTTAACAAACAAATAAAGTAATCAAAATAAGCACACAAAACCTATTTAAACTAAGTCCGTTATGGTTAGAACCTAAGTGATTCCCCAGCGGAGTCGCCAAGCTGTCACACCCCATTTTTACCCGCGGAGGTTAAAATTAGAAGTACGACATATTGGTGATTCCTATTTTTTGTTATTTTGTTTTAAGGAGTCGCCACCTAATTATTTACGGTGAATTAGGACACCTAAAGTTAATTAAAGTTATGTTTAAAGTCAAACTCTGTTTAAGGTCTGCAAAACTTAAGATTCTAGGTAAGGGTTCAATTAGTCTAAAGGGAAGGTATTAGGCATCCTTTAAGACCCATTAACAATGGTTAACCGACCGGACTTAAAATTAATTAAGCTAAGTGTGAATATAGGATTATAGAAAAAGGAAGATAGTTTTGTAAATATGACTAAAGTTATAGATAAATATGTAAGAATGCTATTTAAAATAGAACTTATAATAATAATTTATATAAAAGAGTACTTTTAATGCTATTTTGAAATACAACTTATAAATGTTGTTAAAGTTTTAAATGAAAGTGTAATAATGTTGTTTAAGATAATATTTGTAGAAAACATAATAATTTGCGTAAAGAGTTTCTAATGTTAAATGAGACTCAAAATATTGCTAAGGTCTTAAATGAGAAATATAATAATGTTATTCAAAAATAAGATTTGTAGAAAGTATGATAATTTGCCTACGAATAATAGCCTTTTTAAAAAAATGATTTGTCAAATGTGATCTTTTAGATAAAATGATGTTATATGAACGTGAAAGCATAAGAATACCTAGACTTATATTTTAAAATATGATGAAAAGGCCATGAATTTCTTTCCAATTTCAGCTAAAAAATATGTATAATTGAGTAAATCTTGAAAAATGTTTAAAAAATACAATTGGATTCATATCTTGTGTATTAGTGATATTTTGAAATTCCTAAGGTGATAATAATGAGAAATGATTCTTTTAATCCAAATGAGGTAGTCATGCTATTTAAAAAAATCAACTACCCAAATAAATGTTATGGATACTATGAATGGTTTTGAACATAAATAGAAGAGAATGTAATTTGGAATTAACTACCCATTACTAGACTAAACCCTTAATGTGGCTAGAGTTTATCTAAGTTAATAAAATAAGATGAGATGTTAGTCATACAAAGCAAATAAAAAATATACACAACAATAAAAATAAGGAAAAGAGTAAAAGAGTAAATGGGTTTGGCCCATTTATTTAGGACTGCTGCTACAGTTGTCGGGCCTATTGGGCTTCGGCCCAGATTTTTATTTTTTCTGTTTGGCTGCGGATTGGCTGCTGCTATGTAGCTGACTCGATAGAGAAATTATGTTGGGCTTTGCCCAACACCGAATGCGGGATAGGACGAATCCTTCGGACTCGTTCACGGAGATTATGCAAAAGAAAAGAAAAGGAAAAGGGATTAGTGCGATGGTACAATTTCTGTGATATGCATAAAACTGCAGGCTATATTCAGATGAGATGAATGAAGAAATAACCGATACTTAGTCAGGGAAATGAACTTAGAACCACATACCACATTCAGTAAAGCAAGAATCAATTATCTAGCTATGAAAAGGAATTCAACAACATGCCACATTTCAAGTAGGATGACTAAAGCAGGAGGCAAACAGAAGCAAACTCGAGATATATGGCCATGGCACGGGCAAGGCAAGATCAATATTTGATACCATGGTAATAAAATGCAGAAAGAGAACAACAAATATATTCCTAAACATGGGCAGAGATAGCTTAAAACAAATCAGATTTTCAGTTTTCAGAGCTAAGGGCAGTGTAATACGAGCAGTGCAAGGTCGACATTTTATTCCTGATAAACCTTTTGTTTGGAACTATGAAGAAGGCAGAAATGAATGGCCTTAAATGCAGAATCCAGGCAACCAAACAGCCTCTCCAGACACTAGTTAACACATAAGCCCATGTCCAATGCCATTGTATACATACGTGATCCCACCCGACAGGTCTGAATTAAGATTCTAGACTTAACAAACTCAATGACTAATTAGTTTTAATCATATAACTCACATTTCAAAGCAAATAAAATCACGACTTGACAAGACAATTCAACACTGATAAAAATACAAATCTGCCTGGCTAGTAGGCTGCCCTGGCTTATAACTTAATCAAAATATGCAAACGAGTTTTAAAATCTACATAACCATTCTTCCAAATGCACCTAAGCTAAACAACTGCAGGACCCAACAAGACAAGATCAAGTTAAACCAAACTAATACATGAACCTATACATGTTACTAACCAACAAATCAAAAGCAGACTGATTAACAGGAAAACTGGCAGAAGGAAAAAAAAGTAAGTCGAATTCGACACCCAGAACTTAAATAACAACGAACATGAAAACACCGAACTAGAAAGATGTAAGATTGATTTATACACTAAACTCATACCATAGTTAAGGCATAATTTAACTATCCGTGAAATCAAACCAGCTAGTCCTTGACTTAAACCAAGCTAAACAGAACTAGCAAATGAACATGACAAAGCAAACAGAACTGAAAGCATCGAGTAATTCTTATTGATTTATAACTAAACTAATTCTCAAAGCAAACAAAACAAAGCATTCTTGAGCTTCAAATAAATTTATCAATCAACGGACTAACACTTTACTGGCTAGCAACAATGGCTGAAGACAGTATTAAAAGAATGCAGGAAGAGATTTGAAGATATGATTCGAATAGAATCTAGTCTATACTTTGCGTTAGCCCTCTTAAACTAGTTCATTTTTTTGGACAGATAAAAGGATAGCAAAAGCTGTAATGGGCTCATATTTCGCAGGTTCGATGAAAAGAGAAATAACGGCACAATATTCGTCAAATTACTCATTCACATAGTTGGATCATTTATCGAACTATTCGACTAAACCAAAATTAGATTTGGTTACATTAAGCGCTTCACTTGAAACTAACAGTAATGATGCCACTGCCACTATTTCATATTGGAATTAATCAAAACAGAAAATTTAGACTTATGGATGAAAGACAATTATGGAGATGACTTAATGTCGATCTGTTTTGATCACGTGTGAGATATACTTAAGATATACACTCTACGGTGCGTATATCAGATGTATACCGAATGTATAACTTCTTCTTAGCTTGATAACCTACTGTATACTATATGTATATTCGGCTCTAACCGGGTTTTAAAATTCTGGAAATTCAATCTAAACATCCAAACTAAAGTATAACTTTTTTTAAATTCATTTCAGCGATTAACATTCTATCCTAGCAGCTCCCAAACATCAAGGAAATAATATAACGACACAGAAAACTACATAACCACTAAACATATCGCAGAATAAACTACAAATCTTAACCAAAACAGAAACTAAATACCATGAGTAATGAATGTATCGAAGTTTACCTGTTTTGTGCGCAATGAACTGGGATGTCGAGGTCGTCGAATCTACTCGAACTCAAAAAACGATTAAAGTAATTAAGGCTTCGGATTCGAAAGTAAAAAATAGAGTAATATGTGGCTATATCATTGATCAAAATTGATGTTTTGTAAGGGATTTTCTGGGTTCCAAATCCTCTTCTGATGTTCGGATCCCTTTCTCCCTGTGATTTTCCCATCCTTTTATAAGGTTGTGATTAGGGTTTAAGAAAGAGGAGAGGGGAGCGTATGAGAGAGGCGTGGGGGACAGGCGTGGATATGGAAGAGATGAAACGTGGGAGAGAGAGAGATGAGTGGAGAGAACGTGAGGGAGACAGTGCGATGTCGGGTGAAGTGGAGGGCGTGAGGATCGTGATGGTGGAGATGGCAGAACGAAGTGGGCGACAGGGGAATGTGGGAGCACGTGAGGCGACGGAGGAAGAAGCAGAAGAGAGAGAAGGGAGCAGGGGAGGGGCGGCGATGATGGAGAAGAGAGAAAGGAAAGAAAAGAGGCGGAAGAAGATAGGAGAAAAGGGTTAGGGGATTAGGATTAAGATAAGGGAGTTGGGTCGGACCCGGGTCGGGTAAAAGAAAATAGGATTGGGCTGGTCCGTTTGGGCTGGCCTATTAATTAAAATGTGGGTTGTTTATTTGGGTAGGGAAATAATATTGTATTTATATTTTAAGCTATTAATTGTTTGAAAATTGTTAACCCTTCCTCCGTTATTTAATTATTGTTGGGCTTCTAATTTAATAACTAAAATATATTAGGTGAAGACAAATAGAAATTAACATGTAGAAAAGTAAGGATTTTACAAAGTGTTGTTTTTGTAATTAAATTTAACGAATCCGAACCCAAAAAATGAAACGATGACGAACCGTTAAAGTTTGCGATAAAGTAATGCTCATAATGTTGAAAATAAAAGTAGTGATATTAATAGTAGTAGCAATAAAATATTGTGAAAAAAAATAAAGTATTTAGCTCGTCAGTAAATTTAGAAACCCGAGTAAATTAAATAAAAGAGGGACAAAATTGGGTGTCAACAGTAACCAATGTGCAAGCCATATCTGCTTCTCATTTCTTCAATGAAAAATTTGGGTGTTATCTCTTGTAGTGTATGGCGTACTAGGTCTGTAATGTATTCCGCTATGACTTTTGAAGTTGCATTCCTCATGTCAGAGGTGATGAAATTTATTGAACAACTATGTCTCTTTTCAAAGTTACTACTTTGAAAAGTTCTGATCCTCTGAACCTTGAACTGTGGAAATGCCAAATGCAGGTTGGATCAACACATCTGATGTAATATCGTTGCGTGCATGACTTTTCTACCTTATACTGTTGATGACCAGTAATTGCAATGTTATTCATGCACTTTTTCACGGTATCTTTGTCTTTGAATAAAATGCCAACTTCTATTTGATCAATCGATGCACTAGGTGTCAAAATTTGTGTATCATTTTGTATCCTCTTCCTTTTTAGTGTATTTGTTTTGTTGTATGGCTGTGTTTGTGTCTCTTCAACTGTCATGCTCGGAGTAAGTGATACAACATTCATTGAAGTTGGATGCTGAGAAAGGTCATTGTTTACAACTTGCTCAATATTTGGCGGTTGTCATTGTAGCTGCTGAGGTGTCTGGTTAGGAGTTACTATCTCGCTTTTCTCAAGTGGAATCCTAAGGTTATGTCCAATAGGGTTGTGTTGTTCGCCATCCAATTCAACTTCAGACATGTCTTCTTCATAAGCAATGCAGAGTTGTCTGTCAATTTCCTCTATGGTTTGTCCTTCTGTCATTAGGATAGATTCATTATGATGTTCTTGTAATGGGTTGTCCTTCGCATCAGCTGAATCGAACTCTAATATGAAACGGGAATTCCTGAAGTTGTCATTGTTGTTGAGCAGGTACAAGAAAGTATGAAGATCAATGTCGTTTGTTACACGCATCCCTTTAGATGTTTTCTCACTGGTGTCAAACCATATGTTGGCCTCTTTTTGCTGAGTATTTTGTGTATGCCCCGCAAATATCTGTTAAGTGAATTGTTGAAAATTTACACCATCATTGACAAGTATTAGCTTGGTTTCATGATTAACATAATTGTAGGCGACGTCCCATTTGCCATTGAAGGCTACGTAGATGCATCTTAGTTTTAAAAAATTAAGTTCCGCCCTTCCCAGCAGGCTTTGTATGTAAAGTCATGAAGTATGCCTGAAACAGCATACTCTACCATTTTGTAAACAGAAGTTCTGCCGCTACCAGCATTCTTCAAACACGGAGTAACTGTTTCTGCAACAGTTATTCCAATGAAATTGTAACGATTATTTTCATGAAACTAAAAAATCTCCTCTATCTTTATCCAATTTAAATCAAATCCATGCAACACTTATTCTAATTTAAAATGCACTAATTTATACTTCTATATAAACTAACACAACTTTGAAGAAGGAAAAAAACACTTTACTTCTGAAAACCAGATATAATCACATACAAAATGAACCAAAATCAACATATTGTACATGTTAATGGTGGCCACGGGCAATCACATGAACATGCCCATCCTCATAACCAAATCCATCCTAATATTGCAAATTTGCAAATTACTCATGAAATTTGCAAATTACTCATGAATATGAGGGCTCTTTACGGTGCTCTAAGTAGAGAAAATGATGATCTGCGAAGAGAATTACGATTTTTAAGGCAGAGGTTATTCTCGCATACTGGCCAAGTTGACGATGGGGCAATTTGGAATGGGTACACGTGAAATTAGAACTGATGATGGTAGTTTGGTACTTATGAAGTTAAGATTTTATGTTTTGTGGATATATATATATAAATGTTAAGTTTCTTTAGGTTTGTAGAATTTTACTTTAATGGCTTCTAAAGAGAAGTATTGCCTTCTACGGCATACTTGTTCAGAACTTTGCCAGTAACGGCATATTCTACTACTTTGTAAATTGTACTTTTTCCGTCTCCGGCATACTTGTTATTAAGTTGTTTCAGAACATTTCCGTTAACGGCATACTCTACTCTTGTAAATTGAACTTTTGCCTCCTCCGACATAAGCACTTTTTGTTTTGCTGATGATAATGCAGTAATTGTTTTTGGTTAAAAAAAATGAAAACGTCCTCTACCTTCGTCCAATTTAAATCAAATTCCTACAACAGTTATTCCAATTAGAGGATTGACGCAACTGGACTAATTTATACTTCTACATAAACCAGAACTATTGCCTTCTCCGGCATACTTGTTATGAAATTTGTTCAAAACATTATCGTTAACGGCATACTCTACTCTTTTGTAAATTGAACTTTTGCCTCCTCCAGCATACTTTTTCTAAATTTGCACACAGTTTACCTTAATTCAAGTTTAAATCGATAAGCATTGCCTGATTTAAATTGAATTTACTATAATTACAATTTCAAGTAAATAAGCATTGTATACTAATTTAATTAAGGTATAAAGTAATTAAAATGATAACAAAGCATTAAATCCAATCGATTCTATTTTCCTGAATAATTTTATCGTGCGTAATGTTCAATCTGAGTTGTATGTCATCTGTTTCTTAATAATCAGGTCGTAGAAGATGACCGTTTTCAAATATTAACAATCTAAACTCAATAAAATCGTTAAATTGAGTTGAATTAAGATTTGTACCTTTTACTGATATTGTAGCAGCAAAATCAATGGAGAAATCTGGCTTGAAACAACGATTTGAATAATTGAGAAATCTGGTTTGGGAACGAAGTTGGGCTGGGTTAACGATAGAAGGATTTGAGAATAACGATTTTTGTTGTGTTTTATAGGTAACGGTTAGGGGTAGTAATGTTTTTTTACTATGTTAATTTTGCTCGAAAGGACAATAATTAAAGACCGCCATTTTGAGGGGCAAAATCTAAAGACCAGCCCAAAAGAAGAGCATTCGCGCCAATTGCCCAATGATCATTCTAGTTGGAACATCATTCACATAAAAAAGAAAATGGAAAGGTTAATTGCCTTTTCATGTTTAATATGTCCACAAAGCTTGTAATCATGGAAACCAATTTTTTTTTAGAGAGGGGCGGCCACCACCCGTCGTGGTGGTGGTTGATAGAAGGAGAGAGAATTTTTTAAAGATTTGAGAAATGAAAAATCTGAAATGGGTAGTGAGTGAGAATAGAGAAAGTCAAAAATTTATGAAACATGAGAGCGAATGGTAATGTATATTAAGTGATTAATATTGTTACCATTAAAAAGGGGATATGGGATTGGGGGTGCTAAATTTTAGGTGTATTTGTACACCAGTAACTCAGTTATTGTGCAACTATATTAATTAAAATTTAAATAATATTTAGTTATTATTAATAATTAAAATAAAAGGTAGTTAATATCACTAATGATGTACTAAAAATAGTTATAACACGTAATTTTAAGAATTCTAATCAAGCTCATTTTTACTTAACCGGTTGAACACTTTTTTTTTATATATTGAAAACTTGCCGGTCCTTCTGTTAAATCTTCTCTGGTGGGTTCATTACCCTTTGTATCCTTGCAATTTCTCAAAATTCATTTCCTTCTCATGGAAGTGTTTTTCTCTGCAAGCCTGGACATTTTTCTAATTTATCCTTCTCAAATTGAATACTTCAAACATTCATCTTAATGTTGTCAAAATGAGATGTGGATTTGATTGGTTAAAAAGCAAAAAGATCTAAGTCTATAACAGCAATTCCTAAATCTGATGGTGCATACGTTTAGATTTTTCTTCTTCCTTTTGAAACGTTGTTCGTTAATCGTTATGATGCACCATTAAAACAATGGTACAGATTGATATAACTGATATTTACAGCGCATATATATATGTGATTTCATGACTCAGTATGCCATATTAGTATTACACTCTCAAATTCATGTTAAGAACTGCAGAATGATGAACTCAAAATCCATAATTATAAATATATATATATATATGGAATTGAGGTGACAATTATATATATATATATATATATATATATATATAATAAGAGGAAATTTAAAGATTTTATTGTCACTTAATTAGATTCTAACTAATGGTTACCAGCCAAAAGGTTCCTCTCCCAAATTCAATCTTTTAATTAGTTTTTTATTGCTCATCTACTTGAGAGGGTGATGTGGAATATACTATATCCTCTTTTATATGCCTCATTTTTCTCCTACTATATATTGCTTTATTGGCTTAATATTTTTTTAAAAAATTTATCAGTAAATTTTAAATGAACACATAAATTACGTCTTATTTCAATTGAACACCCGAACACATGATAATATGTTTCTATTAGACATATTCTATTTGAATTTTAAAAATACTTTTGCATGTATTCTCAAATGTCTATTATACAAATAAGTTAACTACTTAAAATACATATCATACACATTAGCCTCAATAACCCGTAAATCCTTCAAATTGTTCCAACTATAACTGATGTGTATAATTAAAGAAAATAACATATTTTATGCTTGTTTACCTAAATATTACACAATTTTAAGTTTTCCAAGCAATAGTAATACTCCATCCGCCCCAGTTTAAGTGTCTTATAGCCTGTTTTGTCAAGCTTATTTTCTCCCCAAAAATATTTATTTTTTCAATAAGTGCTTATTTAAAAAAGTGAAGTATTTGGTTAAGCTTTTGGGAGAAAATGAGTGATTTTGGGTAGTAGCAGAAGTAGTTTTTCAGAAGTAAAATAAACTTTTTCTCAAAACCACTTTTTTGAAATGTACTTTTGAGAAAAATACATATAGAAGCACTTTTTAAAAGCTTGGTTAAACATTAATGACGGCTCAAAAGTATTTTTTTAATTAATTGGCCAAACAGAAACTACTTTTTGCCAAAAGTACTTTTTAAAATAAGCCGATTTTAGAAATTTGGCCAACATGCTAAGTTTGATTGGACAAGAACTTAAATAAATAAAGAAAGATTTTTAATCTTGTGGTCTTAAATTAAAGATGTGTGTAGTCTTTTAAATCTTGTGGTCTAAAACTTGCCAAAACTTACTAAATATAGAAAAAAAAAATACATTTTTTGGAATAAATAAAAAATGAAAGTAAGATACTTAAATTGGGAGGGAGGGAGTATCAAACAATTGTAACAAAAAGGAGCAATCATATTAAAGGTTTTTTAGTATCATTTTTTCCTTGGGGAGGGTGGGCGGGGTGGGGGCGCAAAGGGGAGAGGTGAATTTTAAAAAGGGTTAGCTTATCTGTTTAGCATAGGACATATGATTAAATTAAGCATGAAACGTTGAAGCTTTATTTTTGTTTAAAAATGATTAGAATGTATATAAAATAATGTGCACTTATAAACTAACAAAAGGAAGAAATGTCTTTTCCTCATCACGTAAGTTTTTGAAAAGCAAAAGGATTTAATTATATTAAGAAAAGTCATTAATGATATTTTCATTATATTTTGTATATCTTAAATGAAAATAACATTTACTAACATCTCATCGAAAGAATAAATGTACCATATATAATTGATGTCTCTTGAACGAAATTATTTTTATTCTTTTTGAAAGAAAGTATTATAGTTCATAATGGGTGTTTTAATCACACAAATGTTATAGCGAGGTTGGATCTTAAGAAATTTCCAAAGTCTAAGTCTAAATAAAATTCAATAAATAAATAATGCTAAAAAGAAACCCAAAATAAGGACAAAAAAGTCTTTATTCAATTTTAAAATATTTTGGGTGTAATTTTAAATTTTGGAGAGCCTTTAGAATTTTGGAATATGCAAAAAAGGTCGAACTAATCTTTCAATAACTTAATACCACAAAGAGTGAGAAAAAAATAATTGCAAATTTAATTTTAATATAAGTTTCAGGCCCGAGCTTAGCACGGGACAAATAACACTAGTATGAGTGAGAAAAAATAATTGCAAATTTAATTTTAATATTAGTTTTGGGCCCGAGCTTAGCACGGGACAAATAACACAAATATGTATATATATATATATATATATATATATATATATATATATATATATATATATATATATATATATATATATATATATACACACACACATACACACACACAAACACAAACACACACATATGTATATATACACACACACAACCTTTTCCTTTCATTATCTCTTTTTTCTCCCCCTCTGTAGGTAGGGGCGGATTTAACGGGGAGGGCGGGTGTGGCAAAAAATTTCACTTTATATAAAGAGTAAATTTTCTGTGTTTATTTATACATATAAGTTTTGAATGCCTGAACAAATGTAAAATTTTAGCTCAAGTTGTACAAGGTGTTCAAAATTCTCTCCAGCATCCAAGGATCAATTACTAGGGGCAACATTTTCTTTTTAATGTTTCGCTTTTTTTTTCTAACCCCCTACGTGAAAATTCCGAATGCCACCGTCGGTAGGCTCTTGCGCTAGTTTGCGGAGGTTCAAGCTCTCTAAGGCATATGGAATCTCTTATGAATTAAAATAGACTCGTTTCATGCTATTTGTAGACAAAAATGAATTAAAATCGACCTGTTTCATACTATTCGTAGACGAAATCAAGCATCTAGCCTTTTATTCCTTTTCAAATAATAAAAAATGGTTAAAGGATATCAATTTTGCGGACAAATTTTTCAAAAATTGTAATTAAACGAGGAAAATAATCCGAACATAAATCGTCACAATTGCAGCCTACAACTGCTAGTTTCGGAGGGGAAAGCTTCTGTTTTCTTTTGAAGGAGTAAGAGGGGACTGAAGGAAGGAAAAGGCAATGTGTCAAAATGGTGGTGACAGTGGGACCCACTTATTCAAATGTCAAAAAACGAGAGGCCTCATATATTAGACACTTCACGTTTAAACAAGAGTAAGCCCGTTAATCGTTTGAACCAGAATCGGACCGGTAACCAGTTATAAAACTGATCAATTTTTGGTCTAAAAATCGAAACCGGCTACTGATTCCGGTTTACCGGTTCCGAACATGGAAACCAGATTCAGCCGGTCCAAAACATTAAAAAATCCTTTTTTATTTTTGTTTCTATTTTTGTATAGTATATTTATATTATAGTATTTATTAGTATATTGTAGGCATAAATATGTTATATAAGTTTATACGTAAAGTTTATATATTTACTAACTAACAACATATATGTACATATATATATATATATATATATATATATATATATATATATATATATATAAAGTTATATGCTTAAGTTATACTACATATACCTAAAATATACTTATAATATCAATATACTTAGGCTATATAACTTATATATATATATATATATATATATATATATATATATATATATATATATGTATACTATATATACTTATATATGTTTAAGTTATATGTATTATTACTTAAGTATATTTATATTATAAGTATATTTAGTTATTTTTCAAGTATATAACTTTTTAGTTTTTAATTTATGTAGATGTATATTATAAGTATATTTTAGGTATATTCATAACTTAATATAAGTAAAAATATGAACACAAGTAAATAAAAGAAAGTTCAATGAGCCATATGTTTCATTCATTCATGGATAACATTTATTCGCAAGTTGTAGTTTTTGTAACTTGCAAATAATATACGAGTTGCAAAGAAATAGTAGAATAATAAAATTAAAAAGTTTCAATCATTTGACTAATATCCACGGGGCAAATAACACTAATATGTATATATATATATATATATATATACACACACACAACCTTTTCCTTTCATTATCTCTTTTTTCTCCGCCTCTATAGGTAGGGGCGGATTTAACGGGGAGGGCGGGTGTGGCAAAAAATTTCACTTTATGTAACGAGTAGATTTTCTGTGTTTATGTACACGTATAAGTTTTAAATGCCTAAATAAATACAAAAATTTAGCTCAAATTGTACAAGGTAGTGGAAAAAGAGAAGCAAGAAGATAGTGGAAAAAATGAAAGAGAATAAGGGAGAAGTTGGATCGAATAAGATGGGAGGAGGAAATTGACAAGGAAATTGAAATAAACAAAGTAAAGAAAAGCATTGCTATTGAAACAGACACGAAAAAACAAAAACAAAAAAAAAATTTGCTTATCTCACTCTCCATTGGAGAGTGTCAACGCCATGTGGCTTATAAGGAGGTAATAAATTTACTTGAACAAGAATAAGAGGGTATTAGGACATTTTTAAAGTTAGAAGTATCTTTTGAAAAAAGTGTAATAGTTGGAGGGGGTAATTATTGTCTCGTTTAAACAAAGACTCGGCATAGACTCACAAGTCAGTCTTCCCACTGTACGGAAAAAAGAGAAGATCTTCCCGTTGTTAAATATCAACCAATGAAAGCAAATGAGTTAATTACAAGATCATACAAGGAAGACCTTCGATAGTCCAGAAAATCATTAGAGATGGATTCTACCTTGTACAAAGCTGCGAGAGATGGTAACTTTCTACATCTTCAGCTAATCAAGGATGAAGAAGCAGGGCAGGAAGCCACTCCACAAGGCAACACCATTCTCCACATTGCAGCCCTCTATCGCCACTCGGAATTCGTCCAAAAAGTCCTTACGATAACCCCGCAATTGTTACGCCATCAGAACAAGAAAAAAGAAACTGCACTTCACATAGCTGCTAATGAAGGGCACACTGATGTGGTGCGCGTGCTACTAAATTGCGAAACAGATAGAGAGCACCTAATACGGATGACAGATGGAGTTGGAGATACGGCTCTACATAAGGCCGTCAGAAAGCATCACATAGATGTTGTAAAGCTCCTGCTAATAAAAGATCCGGACTTCCAATTCCAGCCAAACAATGCAGGCAAGACGCCACTTTATCTGTCTGCGGAGTCTGGTTTTCATGATGCTTTGGTTGAAATCTTGGTTTCCTGCAACACACCAACTTATCTGGGACCATCTGATCTAACGCCTTTGCATGCTGCAATAATTAACAGACATATCGGTACTTTTTCTTACTCTTATTCACCATATTAATGCCCCCTATTATAAGTAATTTTACTCTAACAGTATATTTCTTTATACTTTATATTTGGATATAAAGTTCATACATGTCCAAAATCTATCTAGTTGTATAGTTTATTTCACATTTGGACTAGAAGTGGAAAAATAAGAAATATGAGGGTAAAGAGCATTTGACCGATTTCATATATAATTCTTGTTCTGCAACTAAGATGGTGGATGGTCGAATTAGTTCTTGCATTCTCTAATTTCACAATTGCAGATTGCGCCAGATCATTATGGGAACGGAATAGATGTTTATGTGAAGAAGGTGACACATGGGGCTGGAATTCACTGCACTATGCCGTTAAACTAGGCTTGAAAGAAGTAGTATCTCATATGCTGGCCTGGAAAAAATCCTTAGCCTACCTTCCAGCAGGCAGTGAAACTGACTGGACAACTACATTTCACATCGCAGCCAAGGAAGGTTATGTAGACATGATGGAAGAGTTGCTAAGTCACTGCCCTGATTGCTGGGAAATGCTTGACAGCAGAGACCAGAATGCCCTTCATGTTTCCATATTGAGCAATCAAGTCGAGGCAACCAAATTCCTAATATCAGTCCCTGAATTTTATAAACTTATTGATGAGTCAGATAATGATGGCAACACTCCTCTCCATTTGCTTGCTGCTTCTGGGAACTATGTCTCAGAATTAGTAAACCATCCCAAAGCAATGATGATGACGTTCAGCAAAGAATTGTCACCAAATGAGGTAGGAACCACATGCGCTTAACTCTCGCTTTTATTCATGATAATCGTGCTTATTGCTTCATAACAAACTGAGGTGGAGGAAGGAGATTGCAGAAATTTTTTTGTAATATATTTCTAGCTAAATCTATGTTAGTTACAGCTGGTTTATCGGCTACTTGATTTTTTCATTGTGGTTATACTTTATGCATAAACTTCTCAATCTAGATAATAAGTATGTCCAATTAGTTTTGATGTGTAAGTATATCATAGATGAAACTGGATTTTACTCTATCAAAATATATATGTTGCTAATGGTGCTAGTGATAACACAAGTCTTGTGACTCTTCTCTGATGTGAAACTTAGAACTTTTGTTCGAATACAGCAGCTACATTCCTAAGACTAAGAAACATAAGGCCATCCCATTTATTTCATATATAAAAGAAAGGTCCCTCAATAAGCTTCAGAAATCTAGTTAATTTGACCCAAGTGCAATTAAGTACATAAATTTGTTTGAGTGTTGGTTTATACTCTGTCTGATAAAATCATCTAACTTTATTAATTTATAATTATTACTGTTTGGATATCATCTTTGACTTCTTTAATAGAATTGAAAGGAAACTACTAATTATATCTGAACTGTGATTATGCTATATTCCCATAGTAGAATAAGAATGAATATCAGACAATTTTGAAATCTCTGGATACTTCAAACTGATCCTGTCAAGTTTTACCCGACAAGATAACGTATCACTTCAAAAGTATGCCCATCTAAATTCATCTCAAAATGTCAAGACCTAAGATACCCGAGACCTGTGAGTCTGTGACCAACAACCAGCGACCCCCTTGCCGAGCAAACCAACCTTACCTGCATCTGAATCATTCAATACATCTGAGCTTCGAGGCTTGAATAATCCTCAACTATAGCTATTCCCACATAGAACTGACGTTTCCTGAGATTAGTGTCCATTCATGATGTATATGGTTGTGGTGTACTGGTGTTGTGCATACAAAGGACACAAGTAATGATGAATCTATTTCCTGCTAGATCGCCTATCTTACACGTGGATTTTGTTATTACACGGTATCATAGTCCTTAGTTATAACCAATCTGCTAAACTAATTACACATACTATTCGTACTTCAAGTATATATAAATTCATATCAGGTGAAGAACTAACATTTTTCTTGGAATTGGTGACATCAAGATGGATTTGAAGGACCAACCAAAGCAACCGGGGGAGGAGGAGAAAGTCGTGAAGGAGAAAAATGAAGGGCGGATCAAAGAAACTATAATGGCCACTCAGATACATGTAATTGTGGCTACTTTAGTAGTTACAATCACTTTCACAGCTGGTCTTACGTTACCAGGAGGTTTTGAAAGCAATCTGGGCCCTAACCAAGGGATGGCAATTTTAATAAGAAAAGCAGCTTTCCAAGCATTTGTTGTTACGGATGCCATTGCCTTTGTATGCTCCGTCGGTGCTGTATTCAGCTACTTCGCTATGGCAGCAAATGCTGCATTTTTCCAACGTGTGATTGCTGATGATTGTCTTTATATGCTCGCTACTGGTTTGCAGCTTTTCGGTATGGCATCACTTGTAATTGCGTTTATAACTGGTCTGTATGCTACTTTAGTACATTCAGTTGCTCTTGCCATTGCTGTGTGTGTCATCGGTTGCATCTCTTTTCCTGTCTACGGCGTCATGCTGTATTTCTCTTTCGATTGGAAAGTTTTGCGCCCGTTATTTGGGCTCTGAAGTACTACGGATGAATGTAAACTAGTACTGTATAATATTAATGGGTCGCTACGGCCTGTTGCACTGGTGCTTGTTAAATTAATTAAGCCTTTCAGTTAGTTCGCTACAAATAGTTTCCACAATTTTTTTAGGTAGGTTGTCACTGAAGAATGACTTTTATTGGTGACCATTACAATTTACAAATCAGCAGAAGCAGCGAAAGAGTTCTTGAAAAATCTATGTCTGAAAGAGGGCATTTGCTATTTATCCAATCTAAAGCACCCCACTGTCTCCTTAGGAAGATTACCAGGATTGAAGATATACAAATTCTCCCCGTTAGCACCATTCTTAGCCAAGATATCTTTGATTTGATTTCCTTCCCTAGGGCAATGGTTTATGGAGATATTACCTTGACATATGACTGCCTTCACTTCATTAATAATCGATTGTAAGTGCCATGGACAAGTTGCTTTCCCTTTGAAGCATCTGGATAATCAACATTGAGTCTTCTTCAAGGATAACATTGTTGTAACCACTATTTTTGTACCATAGAATCCCTATATGGCAATATTGTTAGTCCCATCTTGAAGCGCAAAAGCCATCACCATGTTGCCCTCTTGGTCTCTAAGAATTACACCAGCCCCTGTTCTTCCATCTACAAATCGACCCCCATCAGTATTTACCTTTATTTGACAATGTGGAGGGCTTTTCCAATGAATCATTTAGAAAGCATGCCAACAATATTGCAATCTCCCCAACTAATGCCAAATGGTCTACCAAAGAAACAAATGCGTGCCTCAAGGTCTCAGTTTGAGGAGCTTTTTTCACTTCAAAACTCATCCACTTGGCCAACTTCATTTTCCATTGTTAAAGAACCTTCTCATTGACAATAAAAAATCACAAGTAAGCAATATGTTACTATATATCATTTTACTATCCTCACAAACGATATATAAACCACGACCATTACCATATATAAGCAGTCTAATATAGCACACTGGAACAGCAATTGTTAATTCACGCCAGCTCTCTTCATGTTCACTCTCCTTCATATTATCTTAATCATCCTCAAGTTCCTGTGCTGAAAGAGTCAAGAAGAACAAACAACGGTTAGCCAAATATTTTGATAATCCAACTAAAACATTAGAATATGTACTGGGCTTTTCATCATGTGTGTCAAAATTCCAGATTTCACCATCTTTAGTCAACAAACTTGCCTCAAATAGAATAATTTGCATTGAGCCTAATATAGCTAGGACCATACATTTTTCTTTTCTTGCTAATTACACAAACATTTGCTCTGCTCGCGGAAAATAACATGGCAGTTAAGAAATAAAAGTAAATGGATGACAGGATAAAATCTGAATAAAGTTCACAGGTGATGTTAATTCTAGATTACCCGACTAAGTATGGCCAATAGGTCTAAATTTCCCCACTGAAAAGAGAATATTATAAGAATCCAACAGGTAAGAAAAGTTAATTGCCTAATCAATTCAGCTACATGCTACTTCCTCTAGAAGGTCTATGTCAAAAGACTTGATGCCAAACTCAACGTCTTTTGAAAACACTGCTAGAATTATTTATTCCTATTATAGAATCCTACATTGATAATGTTTTGATTCATTCTCTTGACATTAAAGAGTGAATATATAATGAGTCATTATTCCACATTTGTAATTGACTTTTTAATTCCCTTTTAAAGATTGATTTATTGTTGATTTGAATAGCCAAGTTAATGGCTCATTAAATTTTCTTTAATGATTTGAGGTAATGGCTAATTAACTCCCTTTACCCCTTCAGATTTTCCGCCTATCTAAACTAACCCTCTCGGTGAATTACTTATCCACTGAAAAAATTATTCTCCTCATCTTTTCCTCTTGAGTTGTTTTGTGAGCTATTGGTTTTTGCAACTCTAAACCTCCAACTACTAGCGCAAGTGTTTAGGAATGTTATGGAATCTTGGGAGCGACTAGTCCAAAACATTTACACTGAAGTCGGGCTGCTTTCAAGGTAGTGACTTGTTTCGTGACGGCAATTGTTCATTTTTGTGATTGATATTATTAATATTCCCAGCAAACACTTCCCATTGCCTGCAATTACTACTACCAGCCCGGAGACATGAAAAAAACAAAGAACGTGGATAGTTGAGAAGACGGAAGAGGCAGGGTAAATTAGAGATACGGTTCTAGTAACGTTTACCAGCTTTAGAAATTACACGATTTGAAGGTGACTAGCATGATAGGTGGAAGATTGAGGCAAATATTTAGAAAAGAAATTCAAAGCAACAAAATCTAGTGACAAATTCATTTGAAAAAAGAAACAACTAATCTAGATATAATGGATAAACAGAAACAATTAATCTAGTAACAAAATTTATTTAGATAAGAAATTCAAAGCAGAACAGAACAAAAATAGATTTGTATGCTAAAATTTGGTGAAAAGAATTAAGTATGAACAAATTCAGTTGTCCCTGTGGATTAGGAATTCCAAATATGCAAAAAGATTCAGTTTCAAATAAACTTCCCATGTAGCAATTAACATAAAAGTGATGTCGTCGGATAAGCAAGAGATTATTTGTAGGAGTAATGACTGAATATTCTCTTAAATAATATTTGGTGCATAAACAATCCAGTGAAAGGAATTTAAATTTATTAACCTACACTATACATAATTTTGAAGTTTCAGAAATATATACTATACTAACCTCTACTATGGCCTTTTTTGCGTCTTTTTTTTAAATAATAAATGACTTTATTGTATATGCATAAGCGGTTTCAAAGAGTTAAAAGATGCACATCATTAGTTACAATCCAACTAGAGAAAAATGAAACCCAAATAACCTTACGTGACAACGAAATAGAAAACTTGGCTAAATTGTGCGCTAGCATATTTCAAGATCTAGAAATATACACCACATGCACATCGTCAAAGAAACTCATAAGCTTCCATATATCTTCACAAGTTGTCTCTATCACCAAGAAGCTACATTTCTTTTCCATATCATATCCACCACAATTTTTGCATCCGACAAGATTTGCACCTTTGACCATCCATTTTCTTTAGCGTTTTCCAATTCTTTCCAATTGCAGTGCTTCAGCAGTAAGGCCTTTTTTGCGTCTAACATAACCATATTTTGGTTAACTGGAGCAAGGAGCAACGAAAGAAAGAATTGAAAGCATTCAAGACAAGTTATTATGTCAAATACAAGTTAAAGAAAGAAGAATTATTTTTATTAAGATTACCAATCCCACAGTATCTTCATGAATTCAAAAGGAGCATATACTCCCGCCGTCCTAATTTATGTGAACTCTTTCTTTTTTAATCAGTCCCAAAAGAATGATAGCTTTTTATAGTTAATAACAATTCAATTTTAAATTAACCTTTTTATTCTTAATAAAATGATTTCTAGCCACATAAACTTTTATGGTTTATTTTGGACCACTATTTTTCAAAGTATTCCTTTATTTCTTAAACTCTTGTGCCAAGGAGTACTACATAATTAAAGATATCAACCTAGTCCATGAATTCCCAGTTGTTCAAAATTTTTGTCAAACACCTTAGCTGTATTAAAATTCTTCCATTTTCATTACTATTTTGGTTTCTGATGAAAATTTTGTGTGCCCAGTGATGTTAAACTTATTCTAACCAACCTAATGAGAGAAACAAGAACAAACTCATCTGAACAAAATTGCACTGCAGCAATTTTTTGTCTTACAACCCTTTTGGTTACCAAAGGAAATTACACAGTTTCATCAATAAACTTATTATGTACACAATCACATAATACAAAAACCGTAATGGTGTACAGATTCTTTGTTAATAATAATATTCAACTGGCACGACATCGTTAGAAGTTTATGGAGCCCACTTCAAAAAGTAAACCAAGTTTAAACGGAAAAGGTAAAAGACATCCGTGTTAAAAGTGGCTCAAAAATGTCCATTCTTCTAATCAAATTTGCTTCTTCTTCCACCTATTTGGATAAAAAATGCTCTTAACATTTAACTTTAATTCTAAAATACCCCTCCTTTTAACAAAAGCTGACGTGAAATATATGATATTTTTTTAATTGAATATGTGACATTAATTTTTATTGGTCCATATTTAATTAGACCGAAATCCAACCCAGTTTAAAAGACCCAACACTTCTTCCTCTTCATCCAACATAGGACTAATTACCCTGAACCAATAAAAATATGTCACATATTTAATTTAAAAATTCATATATTTCCACATAAGTTTTTGTTAAAAAGAGAGGCAAGTTAAATTTTTTTTTTATTCAAATAGGTGAGAGGAGGAACAAATTTGATTCAATAGGTTAAAGAAAAGATATTTTTGAGCCATTTCTAAAACGTTAATTGCTTAACAATTTCTTTAGTTAAAATAGCCCAAAGAATATCTGAGACCTTTAATCACACTACACATAACGTAGACGAAGATTTATGAAATTGAAAAGAGTTGTGGCATCTAAACATCCAATGAAATCCCATTTACCATATTAAGCTTGGCATCTGAGTACCTTTCGATCTGCATCACGCTCGTCACAAAGATTTTATATCTAAGCAAGAATTAATCAATTAGAAGTAAGTAGTGGACATTGCATTCTACTTCACTTTTTTCTCTTAATTACACCATACTTTTGTAAGATTCTTATACATGACAGCACATTCTAATTTCTTTTTAAGTTGAATATTTTTTTGTACAGGAGGTGAGACGGTTGGTAGTCTGTATTTTTGTTTACATGAATTCTCTCCTTCCTCAATTATTCGTATAGATCGTCTTCACATTAATCATTGTTGTAACCTAATGACAAGCTAAGCCCCCTTCTAGAGTTCCAAAGATATATACAACACAACCCAAAATAAATGGGGCAAATTTAGTTTAATAAATGGGGCAAATTTTGTTTTTCTTTTTTAAACAAAGGATAGTAATTAATAAAGATTAAAATTTACCTAGATTATTATTTATATAAGAGGAAAGGACCATTAGACGAACAAACACTATTATCTAGCGACAAACTTATCAAGCAACATGCTTAGGGTTCCATGAGGCCAAAGAGGATCAATAATTGGGTCGATTTTCTCACATCACTGTAAGATAAGCTTGTATAATAGTAAAAAGCCAGTAATTTTCATCAACACATACATACATTAACCGCATATTATTAAAATACTCATAATTATTTTCATTAACACATACAGATTCATGCATACATACATCATTATTGATTAATCGTGATTAACAAAGTACTTGCATCACGTCATACATTATTACATAAAACACTGCATTATATATTGCATAGTGATGACTGAAGTGCTTCATCCATGCATGTTAATTAATTTTCAGCCACTTGAGTTGCATCTTGAGAAGGAACCAAGGCAATCTGATCGTCCAAAATGAAATGGCAAATGGGCTTTTCTCCTGGCTTAACATTGAGCAATTGAAAGGACAACGCAGGGTTCATGGATGCAGTATCCTCATGGCAGACTGATACTGCATTAACTTTAGTTCCATCAGCACCCACCATTGAGACTTGAAAAGTCCTAGTACTGCTTCCTTCTTCATGGCAATAGTGTACTGCATATGGGTAACCCACTTTGTGGCATATCACCCCTTTGCCATTTGCTTTCTCCTTCACTTCGTTGATGGTATATGTTTGCACCTCCGGAGTTTCATTCTCTAACTCGGTTGAAATTGCTAAAATATTATTTGTTCCAAGGAAAGATGTGGTGAAATCAACCATTGATTCCAAAGAAGTGGCGCAATATCTCTTCTGTCCATTACCTGCTGGGTCCTCACACATTTTAATTGTTTTGTTGATCATTTTAGCACCTTCTGAGTCCTTTTTTTTATTTTACAAACTAGCAAAAATCTTATTGCCAGAAGGAGGGCTAGACCATAGCTTCTTAAGAGATTGGTTACATTGTAAACCAACCATTTGAATGAGCAAAAGTGAGAGTTCTAACTACAATCACCAGTAGCACTAAGGGAAGGGAAGGTGTCATGGGGGATTATAGTACAAAAGGTTTGGTTTACATTTCTTAATCCTAAAAGAAGGCAACTTCCACCTATCCAAATTAAGAAGTCCCTTCACAATTCCAGGGACAACTTCCGCCTTTGGATCAGGGTTAGAGAATAAATCATGTCTCCTTATGAGCTCCTTGATGATTTTGATGCTCTCATATTTGACATGATTATAGTCATTATCCTCAATGAAATTGAGAGATATTAAATCTAACATCACTACAACACAGTGTATCTATAGCTACAAAATCTAAGCTACGAATTTAAAAAGCGTAGCTATTGCCTATTAATAGCCACAAAAATTTGAATTCCGTAGCTATTTACAAATTCGTAAAATTTCTTTGCCACGAAAATCAAATTGACAAAGCAAATTTCTCATTTTTGCCATAATTGCTAACTATCGTGGCAATAGTTACCGAAATAGCTACAACTTTATTGCTACGATAAACTCTTATAGCTAATCATAAGCTTTTGCCACGCGATAAAGGTTACTGTAGCAATAGTAACCTTTTAGCCACAATAAATTATTTGAAATAAAATATTGTAGCTAAATCAATAATTTTGCTTCATGTTATAAAATTTGTGGCAATAGCTAAATGATATAACCACGAATGTTTTGCTAAACAGAAATTTTGTAGCTAATTATAAATTTTTGCTACGGATTGAAACTTACTGTAATAATAGTAACCTTTTAGCCACAACAAATTATTTGAAACAAAACGTTGTAGCTAAATCAATATATTTGCTTCAAGTTATAAAAGATTGTGGCAATAGTTACACAATATAGCTATAGAATTTTTGCTATAGTAAAATTTCGTAGCTAATTATTAATTTTTGCCACGTGTTAAAATTTATTGTAGCAATAGTAACCTTTTAGCCATAAAAAATTACTTAAAATAAAATATTACAACAAGATAAATATTTTACTTCGAGTACTAAATTTCGTGACAATAATTGGCTTAATAGATATAGTTACTTGTCATGACAGAATCATATAGCCACAAATTTATTGTTATGATAAAATTTCATAGCTAATAATTAGTATTATTTAGCACGAATTGAATTTTGTTGTAGCAATACTAATAGTTTAGCCAAATTAAATAATTTGATTTCCTACACTTGTAGTTACCATAAAAATAGTATGAATACAATCATAATAAACACATTAAATTAAATGGCTGCAGAAATATACTTGTAGCTTAGAATTTTCAATGTTTCTATTAGCTTTTTCAGTCACCATTCTTCAGAAGTTACAAATATAATACATGCACATTCTGTTACCATTTTCAAAAAATTATACCTTCACATTACACAAGGAAGAAAATAATACATTATCTTTTTAAATGAAAAGATGTCAATACATGGCAAAATGAATTACAACAATCACCAAAAATCAATGTCATTACCAAAATTATTTTGAAAAATAATTATCACCATATATACCTGCACATTACATAAGGAAGCACAAAATACATTGTTAAAATGACAAAATGCCAACACGAGATGACATGAATAACTAGCCTCACCAAATATCAATATCATTATCAAGACTCGAACGTCATTCAATTGCAACAAACAAATAATGTCAGACTGGCTATTACTTTAGTCTATTGATCTGACAAAAAAATCGACAGAGTTTCCCCTGTAACTGAATAATCCATTAACATACACTCGGTAGAAAATAACATTTCAACTCAATCCAATCAAAATTATCAACTCAACATTACTAAATATTAACTTATATTCAATCAGAATAACTCAATATAATAAAGAAATAAACATCATCCCTCAAGAAATAAGCCTATCAACTTATCAACTTCGCTTGCGAAACAAGCCTAAACTTGTTAACGCAGATGAATGGAAATATTTGGTCAACCTTTGGAGTGATGCTAACTTTCAGGTATTTGAATTAATTAGTTTACTATTTTTTAAATTATTTTGTAGTATAGAAACTAATATTAATTATTGTTAGTTTATCAACTTTTGTTCAGAAAAAAAGCATGCAGAACAAGACGAATAGATCGAAACGTTCATTGCCTCCATATATTGGAACTAAAAGCTATGCGAGACTTAGACAGGAAATGGTACACATATAATATTTAGAATAGAGTTAGAAGAATTATATTTCATTATCGAAATTTAACTAATGATAATGACTATTATTTTCACAGGCGGAGAAAAAAGATGGAAAAACTCCTTCTCGTGTTGAAGTTTTCATGGAATCTCGCAAGAGAAAAAAAGGAAAACAAGTTGATGCTTTTCAACAAAATGCTATTGTATTTTCAACGTGTTGGCTTTCATCTTTATCTCCTTAAAATATATATTTGCATAGATGTTTGATTGAATTTTTTTGATCGTAGGATCAATTTGGCCAATTCAAAAAGCAGCAAGAAAAAGAAGAAATTTCTTTAAATGATGATGATATCTTCGAAAAAGTACTTGGGGCAGAAAAAAATGGATATCTTCGTGCATATGGCCCAGGAAAAAATATTAGTGAATATTTCGGGGGTAGACCAACGAAGGTACAACTCATAAAGCAATTAGAATCGACAAGAAAAGAATCGAACGAGCGTGTGGAAGAAGTTAAAAGGGAAGCTAAGGAGCAAATTGAAGAAATGAAGAAAGAAACGGATAATAAGATAGCAAAGTTGGAGAAACAATGAGCAGCAAAATTTCAAATGTTGGTTGCAGCTCAAGGCCGACAATCAAATGATGCAAATCTAACCGTAAGTAGCTTATTTTTATATTTTAATATTACTAATCCAATAATATGTGATCTTATAAAATATTCATATTAATTAACAAAGCTTAATTTTTAAACGATTTTTTTATTGTATCATTTTTTTATTTGTTTTCTTAATTGTTATTGTAGCTTGTGGAGTAGTGATGGAAGCATCAAAATCGATGGGGACAAGAAGAATTATTTTTTCTCTTGCAAAAGTATATTGATATGTTTGAATAAAGTGATGTTCCACTATTTTGGATGACATTGTGGAACCTTTGTTACATCTTTTTTTATAATATATTGCATTTATTACACGATTGAAGATATATTGCTACGATATTGTCTATAAATTTCATGTTGAAAATGAATTCTCAGCTACATTATATGGTTAACAATGTCGTGGCAAATATTTCAATTAGTAGCTATGAAATTTTTGGATTCGTAGCTAAACGTACATATAATTGCCACGCAAACGAGAATATGGATGCACATTTTCATTTCCGTAGCAAATGAAAAAAAAAAATCTTTTGCTATAATTTTGTCTCTCGTGACAAAAAGTATACACTTTTAGCTATGAAATTTTGAGCTCGAAGCTAGACATATAATCTATAATTGCCACGTATAAAAACATTGCTACAAATTTACAATTTTCGTAGCAAATGAAGGTTCTTTTTAGCTATAATGTTATTTATTTCATAGCTAAAGGTACGGCTTCATAGCTACAGTATGATAATATTTGTGGCAAATACTTTAACTCATAGCTATGAATTGTTTAGTTCGTAATTGAATATGACTGCTATTGCCACGAAACTAAGCTATAGAAGCAGCCATAAAATTTGAGTTTGGTGGAAAACAAATTAAATTTTTTGCTACAATAAAATATCTTGTGGCTACAATATGAAGACAACTACAAAATTTGTTCGTCGTGGCAAAAGATTAATGTTGCTTGCTATGAGTATATTTTCCGTGGCAGGAATTTTCTATCTTCGCAGCTACAATACAAAAAAACTCGTAGCAATTAGTACAAGTGCTTAGCCACGGACCATGTAAAGTTTGTAGCTAACTTTTAGCTACGCTACATTTTGCTACGAATGCTACGGAAAAAAAAATGTGGCTAAAGTGTTTAGGCACGAAAAATTTCATCTTTAGCTACATTGTATTTTGTAGCAATAGATGCTTTGTGTTGTAGTGCATTCTTGCAAAGATTCAACCTTTTGTGGAATAAATCTTGCTCGAACTAGATCATAACTTAAACTCTCATTCATGGACTCAATATGCTACTTTGGTTGGTGTGGAGGAAGAAACAAAATCTGGATTCTTTTCGAAATCACTTAAAGATGGAAAATCAATCTCACAAATAATTGGATGCTCCAATGGATCCTCATCAAACTTTGGAGGTAAATCCTCAACTTGTGGATCTAATTCATTCTTCTCTTCCGTTTGTTGTTTGTCACACCCCATTTTAACCCGAAGATTAAAGTTAGAAGTACGACATATTGGAGATTCCTATTTTTGCTTTATTAGTTTTAAGGAGTCGCCACCTAATTATTTATAGTGAATTAGGACACCTAAAGTTTATTTTAAGTTATGTTTAAAGTTAACTCTGTTTAAAGTCTGCGAAACTTAAAATTCTAGGTAAGGGTTCAATGTCTAAAGGGAAGTTATTAGGCACCCTTTAAGACCCATTAACAATGATTAACCGACCGGACTTAAAATTAATTAGGCTAAGTGTAAATATAGTATTATAGAAAAAAGAAAATAGCTTTATAAATATGGCTAAAGTTATAGATAAGCATGAAAAAATGCTATTTGTAAAAATAGAACTTATAAATAATAATTTGTATAAAAAGGAATACTCATAATGCTATTTAGAATACAACTTATGAATGTTGTTAAGACTTTAAACGAAAGTGTAATGGTGTTGTTTAAAATAATACTTGTAAAAAACATGATAATCTGCATAAAATAGGATTTGTAGAAAATAGGATAATTTACTTATGAATAATAGCCTTTAAAGAAAAAGATGATTTATGGTCTTAGATATAATGATGATATTGTATGAATATAATGATGTAGAAATAACGCCTAGACTTATATTCTTAAATGTAATGAAAAGAGTCACGAGTTTCTTTCTATTTCTATCACTCTTTATTTAGCTAATTTTAATAAAAATATGTATAATTTGGTAAATCTTGAAAAAAAACGTTTATAAATATAATCGAATTCATATTATGTGTTGGTGACGTTCTAAGATTCTAAGATGGTAAGAATGAAAAATGATATCTTTAACCCAAAATATGTAGGCATACTATTTGGAAAGTAATTACTCAAAATATTGTAAATACTATAAACAGTTTAGAAAAAATGGAAGTGAATGTAATTTGTGGAATTAATTATTGGCTGCTCTTTTAGACTAACTGCCCATTATACTAATATCAAACTACTAGTTCTTTAAGGTTCATTCTAGCTAAGAAACCCAAAATAAAATAAAATGTTAGTTGCATAATACAAGTTGGACACACAAAGTAAAATAAAAGGCAAATATAATCAATGGGCTAGGTCCTTCTTAGGACTGCTGCTGCATGTTGCTGTTAGGCTTCGGCCCAGCGATATGAAATTAAATGAATTGTTCCATTTTGACCGATCACTGTAGATCTGCTGCTGCTATTGGGCTTGGCCCAGAAATTCCTTTTATTATTTTGTCGCAAGTGGGCTGACTCGAGAGGAAAATTTCGTTGGGCCTTGACCCATACTGAATGCGGAGAAGGATGAATCCCTCGAAGTCGTATACGAGATGGTCATGCACAAAAAATAAAAGGATTAATATATAATCCATAAAACTCGACATATATGATGCAAATCTAAAAATAGGCTAATAGTTTTCGACTAAATACGGGACTAATTAAACAAGTAATGAGAAAAAAAGTTAAACGAGTGTAATGGGTCCATGTTCGGATTAGATGTCCACAAAAAGAGTTTCAACCAGCCACACGAGTAACCGAACGGCAGCCTATAACAATTGAGCAATAGCCAACAAAAAGTCAAACAATGTCTAGCCAAAGACTTCAAAGGCACACGCAAAAACTTGTTCCTTAATATCTGGGATCAATTTTTCAAAAAAAGGAATTACATTATTTTCAATAACACTGAAGATACAGATTGATCAACTTCCATTTTACATAAATCCGTAGGCAGCCCAACTCATCTCATAGGAAATAGATTCACATATTAACCACTTTCAAATATAGAATCGAACGAACCCAAATGAGACGCTTTACTGGAGAAAGGAGTAACGCAAGTAATGACCTCTAATGCATTCTAAGGACAAAACAAAGGGGAAACTTGAACCAGAGAAAACAAAGAGGGTTGCTCAGGAGAGTAATTCCATACTTAACTGCTCTTGATGAAAACTCGACCTTCAAAATGGATGTATTTCCACATTAACTGGTGGATGATGTCTTAGCTTGGACTTAACACATAACAGACCTTCTTTCAGGATTTTAATGAACAAAATAGACCCTTTTTAAACATAACAGATACAAAAGACCTAACACTTTATCACAAAGACATATTTTGAGTTGTTAACTATGCTTCTAAAGTCAACCAGATAGAAAGCCAACAAGAGTAGACAATCCTTTAATTGAAAAAATGATATTACAAAGCATTAACCTGAACGAATTCGAATGAATTTAAACATCATTAGAATCATACACATAGAGGATCAACTGATTGTGAAGGTGAACGAGATTTACAGTGCTAAGATTTGTCCATTTTTAGTTATTTTAGCCAAGTTAAGCATCCATACCCAGTCTAGCAGCAACGCTTGAGCCTAAAGAAAATCCAGAATCTTACCTCAAATAAGATACTCAATCTTAACTTTCTAAAGTCATTATCCCAATCAAGAACCTACATTTTAAACTAAAAAGAGACCGGCTAATTAACTCAAGCCTGAATCAATTTAAACATTCGTCAAATAACTGGCAGTTTGGAACAACAGATATGTTAAACATAAAGACAAGAAAGTGAACTCAAATCTTAACAAAACTATCTGTGTATTCAAAACATCAAGAAGTACCTAGTTTGCTATTATCAAAACAAATTGGATGTACATTATGAAGACCATTCCAACTTACCATATTATTTAAAACAAAAAGATGTTTGATGGTTCAAATTTTCAATCCAAAGCATGGAGAAATTAACGAACAATCAGTGACATGGTGTGAAAACAGAAAGGGATACTTAAATACTTTAGTTTGTACTCAAATAAGATTTCACTTTAAACTATTGCACAGACAAGTCGAATCGACATGATATCAATGCGACCGCATATCATACACCAGAAGGAGAAAAATGGATATTTAAACATAAACAGACAGGTCTGGATCAAACTTTCAGCTATCTAATGCAACTTCATAACTCAACTGATGCATTGGAATTTAATCAACATATGAAGATGACTGAAATTTTCGGTTTTGGGTTAAATAAGCAGCCCCACATAATATAACACCTGATGTTGGCAACTAAACAAAGGAAGGATATCATGTATAAATTCCAGAACTCAAAAGAGTGTGCATGCTAATTGCTGAGTTTTCTGCCGTGGTCACAAATTTCACAAGACAGCATATCACATAACTAACAGATTTAAACCAAATCGAATTAAACTGACATGCATAAACACTACCTAATTGCCAGCAAAATCTCTTCGATTACACTAATATAGTAGATTGCCTTAATTAACGAAATTATTACTAAATCAATTCATAAACAACCAAGCCATTAGAATGAAAATAAACTAAGACGAGGAAGAAATTACCTTTTGTGGTACAGTGAGCGGGGCGTCGAGGTCGTCGAATTCACTCTCTCGTTATGAACCGATCCAAAACTCGACTCGAAAATAAAATGGCTCTGTTTAAAATTCTTTTGTCGACAACGACGAAGGTTAATCGAATCGTTGAAAAACTTAACCTTTCATCACAAATTCGTATTTTTTCAATAGAAGTGTTTTTCTGATTTGAAGGGTTCCAGACCAGATACAACAAAGATCAAAAATAAAAAAAAAGTATGCGCGTCTTCCGCCAGCCCCCTCCCCTTTTCTTTGAGATTTTCCAAATGTATTTATAGTGAGATGAAGGCTAGGGTTTCGTTTTTGTTCGAATTTTTTAGGTGGGATTTGAAATCGAATAACCCCTTTCAAAATCGAATCTCTGTGGTTGATTTCTGTTCCCAAATGTCAGGAGGGTTTTTGGCCTTTTATGTTTGGCCAAATTCATTGAAGATGAGAGGCGTGGGGAACAGGGCATGGTGGATGGTGTCAGAGGGAGTGTGGGATGGCAGAGTCATAGAGGGAACGTGAGGAGCAGTGGAGCGTGGAGGTGGCAGAACACAGTGGTGGAAGTGTCAGGAAGGAGGGCAGAGTCGTGGTGGGGGGAACGTGGGGAACAAAAAAGAGGTGGAGATGGACGTGGAAGCGAGCAGTGTCGGGTGAAAAGGATGAGGGAGAAGGGAGGCGCGCGGTGGTGAGAGGAGAAAGAGACGAGAGAGAGAGCGGCGGAGATAAGGGTGATGAGGGGTAGACGACTGAAGTGTGGAAAAAAGAAAGAGGAAAGTGAGGGTTTAGGGTAAAGAAAGGGAATTGGGCCGGACCCGGGTCGGGTAAAAAATAGAATTGGGCTGGTCCGTTTGGGCTGGCCTATTAATTTAAATATGGGTTGGGTATTTGGGTAGGAAATAATATTGTATTTGTGTTTTAAGCCATTAATTGGCTGAAAAATTGTTGGCAATTCCTCCGCTATTTAATTATTCTTGGGCTTTTAGTTTGATAAATGGTAAAGATGATAAATAATTAATAATGTATAAATAAATATTTTGCAAAGTGTCGTCTTGTAATTAATTTAACGAGTCCAAACTCGAAAAAAAAAATGAAATGATGACGAATCATTAAAAATTTGTGGTAAAGTAATACTCGTAATGTTAAAAATGAAAGTAGCGGAAATAATAGTAGTGAAAATAAAGTATTTAGCTCGTCAATAAATTTAGACGCCCGAGTGAATAAAATTAAATAAAGCACTTTTCCCTCCACTTGGAGGATATGAATTTGCGCCCCAACTTTGAATCAAGATTATGATGACGCTCATGGGGCGGTGGTAGAAAAGCAAAGAGGCCAACTCTCGGGTGTCGTATTTTGCACTTTTTGGCCCTTAAGTGAGGCATGCCATTTTGTCTTCGTGGCATAGCAAACTTCAAAATGAAAACGCTTTCTTCTTCATCTCCAAAATTCTCCATAGGCTCGGTTAGTTCAACTTCCATTTCACTAACCAAGCATAATGTTGAAAAATGGTTGGAATGTGGTCTAAGGCGCTCCATTTTCAAATTCGCTTCATTTTTGACATCCTCACCCAAAAATGAACTAGAGTCTTCAAAAACCATTTCATGAACTTTTTTGTGCAACTCTAGTACCATTTCTTCAATCTCGGCATCTTGCATTATTTTTGGATTGGTCGGTTGGCAATTCATCATTAGCTCTTGAAAATCAATGTTGACCACTTTTTCATTGGAAACTAACTTAAAACTACTATCCATGACTATTTGATGTTGAGTATTGCATACCTCAATTTTTGCATTCAATTCGGCTTTCAAGTCACGGATAGCAATTTCAAGTTCCTTCAACTCTTGACTTTGCTCAACATGGATTTTTAAAAAGTCTTCCATCATCCTTGAAATGCCTTCACGATGATCTCCATAGGCTCCAAGTTGTTGAGCTTGAGTCATAAGCCAATCTTGGCTCACAACTTCCACTTTGTCAAGACTTTCTTCAAGTTGAGGGTCATTCAAAGCTTGTAAAAATCCACCCTTGGAGAAATTCATGTTTTGGCCACTTTCTTGTCTACTTTCAACATCCTCAAGTTGTTGAGCATTATGAATCTGAACCAATAATTTCATTTGATCCTCCAAGGTGTGAATAGCTTTGTCATTGCAATTAATTGTTTGCCTCAAGTCATCAAGTGGTTGCCTCAAGTCCTTAACCGCTAAGTCCTGTTTTTCAACTTTTTCAAGAATGGTCTCTAACATGAGCATTATCCTCTCATTTTGAGCATTTGAGGCTTCTTCCATTTCCATAACCCTACTATCATCAAAATCAAAACTAGAATAGTCATAGTGGGGGTTCGGGGAAGGGAAGGACAAATAATCACAATTATCCCAATGACCATTTTGACCACCACACCTATCACCTATACTCCACTCATAGGTTTGGGATTGTGCGCACAATCCGCCCCCGGGAGAATTCAAACAATTTTGCCATGAGTGTGGTCCTCCACAATAAAGACAAGGGTCATCAAAATATGCATAACTACCATTCGACCAATTTTCATTATATGATGCCATTGTTTTTTTTTTTTTTAGAACTCGACAGTTTCTGCAAAAATCAAAAACTGGACAGTTTTTCAGAACTGGACAGTTTCTGCAGAAGCAAAAACTGGACAGTTTTTCAGAACTGGACAGTTTTGCAATTCTGCAAAACTGGTTAGTTTTTTTTTTTTATAAAGATAAAATAAAGCAAAGAAAGTTTGGACCAAAGTAAGTTAGCTTAAATCCCAAACTAACTCAAATACGCCAAATTGTTCCCCGGCAACGGCGCCATTTTTGATAACGTCCAAATACACTTCTCAAAGAGAAAGTGTACACGGTCGTATGCAATATATTTACCCAACTATGAGTCGGGGTCGATCCCACAGGGAACAATATGCTAGGCGACTAAGAAAGTAAGGAACTTTCACCAACTAAGCTAAAGCCAAACGATAAATGATATTTTGGGTTTTTGAGAAATTTATGACTAATGCGAAAATATAAACTAACCTAGAAAGCAAGTAAATTGATCAATGGCCACAAGCATGGATACAAAGGAAATTACACTCAAGTAACGATCCAATATATTTTATGATATTACAACTAAGAGCGGGTCTATGTTAATAGATAATGATTTCTAAAATCTCATTGAAAGTTTCTCAACCAAATCAATGAATTTCACTCTAAGCTTTCTCAAGCCTTAGAGTGTGATGTTAAACACAATCAATTCAACCTCAAGTTAACTATCCTATCTCTAGCTCAAGTTATTAGATGGGTTTAATGACCCAAATCCTTGCTATCTAACTCTTTTCCTAACTTTCACTTTCTTTCTCAAGCAAAGTAAAAGTACTTAGGCACAAATAATGTTTGCAACCATTAAGAGACATTTAAGCATGAAGAGTTAATAGAGAAACAATAAACCCACTTCATTAGAAATAAAAATCATTCAATACATAAGCATAACAAGAGTTTCATCCAACACTTTAATCCTAGAATATTTCTATAAACAAGATTCAAGTGAAGTAAATAAACACTACACACTTAGATATACAATACAAAACAAGAGATTGAAGAAATGAATTAAAGGTTTAAGAAATGCTCAACCAAATCTTCAAATCTTCAACCCCAAAGTGTGGTGTAGATGAACCCTAGCCTCCAAGCTTGCAAAATGGCAAAAGATGAATAAAATTGCTCCCTTCTCTTCCTTTTGTAATTTCCTAATTTTTTCAAGTTCCAAAAATGACAAAATATGCCCCAAATTTCAGTTTTTGCAGTTCTGCCCGTTTTTTGCAGTTCTGTCCCGTTTTTGCAAAACTGTCCACTTTTGACAGTTTTGCAAAACTGTGCAGTTTTTGTCCAATTTGGCCTCTTTTTGACTTGGTTTCTTCCGATCACTTCTAAATCACATAAACCTATAAAATGGAAGTAAACGACATTAAATGCACTATTTTTTTCAATCAAAACATAGCAACAATCTAAGATTAAAGAAGAAATAAGTTGGTAAAATACCAACTTATCAAACCCCCAAACTTAAACTATTGCTTGTCCTCAAGCAAATCAAATTATAATTTCCTTCAAAGGACTCCATTCAAAAGTGCACCAACATCATACCAAGTCAAAAAGGTCTATTTTAAGCACAAACACATGACTTTGATTGGTACCAATAATTAATCCAAAACATATGAATCACCAACTTCTTCTCAAAAACTTCATTTTCATTTCAAGTGCTCAAACACCAAGTTAATCAAAGTAGCAATCACGTCATGACACTAAAGCTTCAAAATTTGCCTCATTATCACAAAACAACTTTCTTTTGTTCATTCATCTCAATTGGAAAATGGAACAAATTCACAACTTAAATTCTCATGTGCCCTCACAATCAAGAGAGAATCCCAAACTCACAAAAAAAATGCAATTTGAAACACAAATGGGATATCAAATGGAAAGAATTAACTCTCTTCTCTCACAAAGATGTTCAATTGCACAAGTAGTACCATAAGCTTGCCCTTCATGTATTTCTCCACTAATATAGACACACTTGGTTCAAAATCAATTAGGACTTAAAGGGTTGTAATGTAGGCTTTTGATTAAGGTAGGGATATAATTTGGAAATAGTGACTCAAAAACCTCCCTAAGCACTACAATTTTCAACAATCAAAGTACACTTCCTTTGAAATTTTTCCACCCTTTTTTTTTTCATTTTTCATTGCACCACTTAGTCTTCCCATTATTCACAACTCTTTATTTTTTCTTCAATTCCTTTTTTTTTCACCTCTTCGCCTTTAAAGTAACTCCCACATAACAACTTTTTCCAACCATCACCCCCAAACTTAGGCTTTTAGCCTATATTTGCACTTTCAACGCACTTAAGGAGGTAGGGTACCAAAAGATGGATCAATGAAGAACAAAAGGTTAAAGTTTGTAACATGATTGCCAAAGAAAAGGTTAAAGGCTCAAAAGGGGTTGACTAGGGAGAATATGCAAGGGTAGGATATTTAAGGCACAAAAGCAGTTCAAGGAAGGCCTAACATCATTTTTCAAACCAAGTGTAGTCTAGGATTTCACCTTGAAACTCATTCCGGGCAAGTTCTAGACCACAAATAATGCAACAGAACTCACAAATAAACCTCATCACACATGGCACATGAAAACTCAAGTACAATATGAATCCAAGAACAAATTGAAACAAATGAACTCAAAAAGTCACTCATAGCCAAAAGAGACTAATTAGTGAAAGTAAGAGCCAAAAATTGAATCTAAAAGTCACAACAAGAACCCTTACTTCAATCATTTTTTTCTTTTTCAAAAATCAAGAATTCATATGCCAAGGTTTAAATATGTTGGTACCAAGTAAGCCAAAAGTTAGTCAAGGGGCAAAAAAAATCACATCCCAATACCATTTTTACTCCTAAACTACCTAACTAAGAATGAAAATAAATTAATTAAAGTGACTAATCCACAACATGCCAAAAGAACGACATTTTCAGAAATTTGAGCAAGTTCCATTTGTAACAATGTCTATCCACAGCCACAACGACAGTCACAAAACAAGCCCGACAAGGGCACAAATAAAGCATAACCAAAATATAATGTGTTAGCTACCACATGTCACCCCCAACTACAAACATTGCAGTGTCCTCACTGCACATAATCAAACAAAACATAAAACAGTAAGGAAAGAAAAAAAAAATTTTTTTTTTTACTCTCTGGCACGACCTGCGACCCGTCCTGCGATTTCGCAGGTATGACCTGCGAATTTTTTTTTATTTTTTTTTTGTCTCTGTCACACTATGCGACCAGACCTGCGATTTCGCAGGTATGACCTGCGTTTCGCAGGTTATGCCACCAAATATATATATATATATATATATATATATATATTTTTTTACTGGTTTTAGGAGCTGTCCGGATATCCAATATGCTCAAAATAACTCCAAAATTTCTGAAACTTTGCAGACTAGTCACAAACCATAAACTAAACTATTCTAAAAAATAAAATTTCAAAAACGACTTAAAATTTTTAAAACGATGGGTTGCCTCCCACCAAGCGCTTAAGTTAACGTCGCGGCACGACTGTTACCTTTACCACTTTTCCCTCCACTTGGAGGATATGAATTTGCGCCCCAACTTTGAATCAAGATTATGATGACGCTCATGGGGCGGTGGTAGAAAAGCAAAGAGGCCAACTCTCGGGTGTCGTATTTTGCACTTTTTGGCCCTTAAGTGAGGCATGCCATTTTGTCTTCGTGGCATAGCAAACTTCAAAATGAAAACGCTTTCTTCTTCATCTCCAAAATTCTCCATAGGCTCGGTTAGTTCAACTTCCATTTCACTAACCAAGCATAATGTTGAAAAATGGTTGGAATGTGGTCTAAGGCGCTCCATTTTCAAATTCGCTTCATTTTTGACATCCTCACCCAAAAATGAACTAGAGTCTTCAAAAACCATTTCATGAACTTTTTTGTGCAACTCTAGTACCATTTCTTCAATCTCGGCATCTTGCATTATTTTTGGATTGGTCGGTTGGCAATTCATCATTAGCTCTTGAAAATCAATGTTGACCACTTTTTCATTGGAAACTAACTTAAAACTACTATCCATGACTATTTGATGTTGAGTATTGCATACCTCAATTTTTGCATTCAATTCGGCTTTCAAGTCACGGATAGCAATTTCAAGTTCCTTCAACTCTTGACTTTGCTCAACATGGATTTTTAAAAAGTCTTCCATCATCCTTGAAATGCCTTCACGATGATCTCCATAGGCTCCAAGTTGTTGAGCTTGAGTCATAAGCCAATCTTGGCTCACAACTTCCACTTTGTCAAGACTTTCTTCAAGTTGAGGGTCATTCAAAGCTTGTAAAAATCCACCCTTGGAGAAATTCATGTTTTGGCCACTTTCTTGTCTACTTTCAACATCCTCAAGTTGTTGAGCATTATGAATCTGAACCAATAATTTCATTTGATCCTCCAAGGTGTGAATAGCTTTGTCATTGCAATTAATTGTTTGCCTCAAGTCATCAAGTGGTTGCCTCAAGTCCTTAACCGCTAAGTCCTGTTTTTCAACTTTTTCAAGAATGGTCTCTAACATGAGCATTATCCTCTCATTTTGAGCATTTGAGGCTTCTTCCATTTCCATAACCCTACTATCATCAAAATCAAAACTAGAATAGTCATAGTGGGGGTTCGGGGAAGGGAAGGACAAATAATCACAATTATCCCAATGACCATTTTGACCACCACACCTATCACCTATACTCCACTCATAGGTTTGGGATTGTGCGCACAATCCGCCCCCGGGAGAATTCAAACAATTTTGCCATGAGTGTGGTCCTCCACAATAAAGACAAGGGTCATCAAAGTATGCATAACTACCATTCGACCAATTTTCATTATATGATGCCATTGTTTTTTTTTTTTTTAGAACTCGACAGTTTCTGCAAAAATCAAAAACTGGACAGTTTTTCAGAACTGGACAGTTTCTGCAGAAGCAAAAACTGGACAGTTTTTCAGAACTGGACAGTTTTGCAATTCTGCAAAACTGGTTAGTTTTTTTTTTTTATAAAGATAAAATAAAGCAAAGAAAGTTTGGACCAAAGTAAGTTAGCTTAAATCCCAAACTAACTCAAATACGCCAAATTGTTCCCCGGCAACGGCGCCATTTTTGATAACGTCCAAATACACTTCTCAAAGAGAAAGTGTACACGGTCGTATGCAATATATTTACCCAACTATGAGTCGGGGTCGATCCCACAGGGAACAATATGCTAGGCGACTAAGAAAGTAAGGAACTTTCACCAACTAAGCTAAAGCCAAACGATAAATGATATTTTGGGTTTTTGAGAAATTTATGACTAATGCGAAAATATAAACTAACCTAGAAAGCAAGTAAATTGATCAATGGCCACAAGCATGGATACAAAGGAAATTACACTCAAGTAACGATCCAATATATTTTATGATATTACAACTAAGAGCGGGTCTATGTTAATAGATAATGATTTCTAAAATCTCATTGAAAGTTTCTCAACCAAATCAATGAATTTCACTCTAAGCTTTCTCAAGCCTTAGAGTGTGATGTTAAACACAATCAATTCAACCTCAAGTTAACTATCCTATCTCTAGCTCAAGTTATTAGATGGGTTTAATGACCCAAATCCTTGCTATCTAACTCTTTTCCTAACTTTCACTTTCTTTCTCAAGCAAAGTAAAAGTACTTAGGCACAAATAATGTTTGCAACCATTAAGAGACATTTAAGCATGAAGAGTTAATAGAGAAACAATAAACCCACTTCATTAGAAATAAAAATCATTCAATACATAAGCATAACAAGAGTTTCATCCAACACTTTAATCCTAGAATATTTCTATAAACAAGATTCAAGTGAAGTAAATAAACACTACACACTTAGATATACAATACAAAACAAGAGATTGAAGAAATGAATTAAAGGTTTAAGAAATGCTCAACCAAATCTTCAAATCTTCAACCCCAAAGTGTGGTGTAGATGAACCCTAGCCTCCAAGCTTGCAAAATGGCAAAAGATGAATAAAATTGCTCCCTTCTCTTCCTTTTGTAATTTCCTAATTTTTTCAAGTTCCAAAAATGACAAAATATGCCCCAAATTTCAGTTTTTGCAGTTCTGCCCGTTTTTTGCAGTTCTGTCCCGTTTTTGCAAAACTGTCCACTTTTGACAGTTTTGCAAAACTGTGCAGTTTTTGTCCAATTTGGCCTCTTTTTGACTTGGTTTCTTCCGATCACTTCTAAATCACATAAACCTATAAAATGGAAGTAAACGACATTAAATGCACTATTTTTTTCAATCAAAACATAGCAACAATCTAAGATTAAAGAAGAAATAAGTTGGTAAAATACCAACTTATCAAACCCCCAAACTTAAACTATTGCTTGTCCTCAAGCAAATCAAATTATAATTTCCTTCAAAGGACTCCATTCAAAAGTGCACCAACATCATACCAAGTCAAAAAGGTCTATTTTAAGCACAAACACATGACTTTGATTGGTACCAATAATTAATCCAAAACATATGAATCACCAACTTCTTCTCAAAAACTTCATTTTCATTTCAAGTGCTCAAACACCAAGTTAATCAAAGTAGCAATCACGTCATGACACTAAAGCTTCAAAATTTGCCTCATTATCACAAAACAACTTTCTTTTGTTCATTCATCTCAATTGGAAAATGGAACAAATTCACAACTTAAATTCTCATGTGCCCTCACAATCAAGAGAGAATCCCAAACTCACAAAAAAAATGCAATTTGAAACACAAATGGGATATCAAATGGAAAGAATTAACTCTCTTCTCTCACAAAGATGTTCAATTGCACAAGTAGTACCATAAGCTTGCCCTTCATGTATTTCTCCACTAATATAGACACACTTGGTTCAAAATCAATTAGGACTTAAAGGGTTGTAATGTAGGCTTTTGATTAAGGTAGGGATATAATTTGGAAATAGTGACTCAAAAACCTCCCTAAGCACTACAATTTTCAACAATCAAAGTACACTTCCTTTGAAATTTTTCCACCCTTTTTTTTTTCATTTTTCATTGCACCACTTAGTCTTCCCATTATTCACAACTCTTTATTTTTTCTTCAATTCCTTTTTTTTTCACCTCTTCGCCTTTAAAGTAACTCCCACATAACAACTTTTTCCAACCATCACCCCCAAACTTAGGCTTTTAGCCTATATTTGCACTTTCAACGCACTTAAGGAGGTAGGGTACCAAAAGATGGATCAATGAAGAACAAAAGGTTAAAGTTTGTAACATGATTGCCAAAGAAAAGGTTAAAGGCTCAAAAGGGGTTGACTAGGGAGAATATGCAAGGGTAGGATATTTAAGGCACAAAAGCAGTTCAAGGAAGGCCTAACATCATTTTTCAAACCAAGTGTAGTCTAGGATTTCACCTTGAAACTCATTCCGGGCAAGTTCTAGACCACAAATAATGCAACAGAACTCACAAATAAACCTCATCACACATGGCACATGAAAACTCAAGTACAATATGAATCCAAGAACAAATTGAAACAAATGAACTCAAAAAGTCACTCATAGCCAAAAGAGACTAATTAGTGAAAGTAAGAGCCAAAAATTGAATCTAAAAGTCACAACAAGAACCCTTACTTCAATCATTTTTTTCTTTTTCAAAAATCAAGAATTCATATGCCAAGGTTTAAATATGTTGGTACCAAGTAAGCCAAAAGTTAGTCAAGGGGCAAAAAAAATCACATCCCAATACCATTTTTACTCCTAAACTACCTAACTAAGAATGAAAATAAATTAATTAAAGTGACTAATCCACAACATGCCAAAAGAACGACATTTTCAGAAATTTGAGCAAGTTCCATTTGTAACAATGTCTATCCACAGCCACAACGACAGTCACAAAACAAGCCCGACAAGGGCACAAATAAAGCATAACCAAAATATAATGTGTTAGCTACCACATGTCACCCCCAACTACAAACATTGCAGTGTCCTCACTGCACATAATCAAACAAAACATAAAACAGTAAGGAAAGAAAAAAAAAAAATTTTTTTTTTACTCTCTGGCACGACCTGCGACCCGTCCTGCGATTTCGCAGGTATGACCTGCGAATTTTTTTTTATTTTTTTTTTGTCTCTGTCACACTATGCGACCAGACCTGCGATTTCGCAGGTATGACCTGCGTTTCGCAGGTTATGCCACCAAATATATATATATATATATATATATATATATATATATATATTTTTTTACTGGTTTTAGGAGCTGTCCGGATATCCAATATGCTCAAAATAACTCCAAAATTTCTGAAACTTTGCAGACTAGTCACAAACCATAAACTAAACTATTCTAAAAAATAAAATTTCAAAAACGACTTAAAATTTTTAAAACGATGGGTTGCCTCCCACCAAGCGCTTAAGTTAACGTCGCGGCACGACTGTTACCTTTACCACTTTTCCCTCCACTTGGAGGATATGAATTTGCGCCCCAACTTTGAATCAAGATTATGATGACGCTCATGGGGCGGTGGTAGAAAAGCAAAGAGGCCAACTCTCGGGTGTCGTATTTTGCACTTTTTGGCCCTTAAGTGAGGCATGCCATTTTGTCTTCGTGGCATAGCAAACTTCAAAATGAAAACGCTTTCTTCTTCATCTCCAAAATTCTCCATAGGCTCGGTTAGTTCAACTTCCATTTCACTAACCAAGCATAATGTTGAAAAATGGTTGGAATGTGGTCTAAGGCGCTCCATTTTCAAATTCGCTTCATTTTTGACATCCTCACCCAAAAATGAACTAGAGTCTTCAAAAACCATTTCATGAACTTTTTTGTTCAACTCTAGTACCATTTCTTCAATCTCGGCATCTTGCATTATTTTTGGATTGGTCGGTTGGCAATTCATCATTAGCTCTTGAAAATCAATGTTGACCACTTTTTCATTGGAAACTAACTTAAAACTACTATCCATGACTATTTGATGTTGAGTATTGCATACCTCAATTTTTGCATTCAATTCGGCTTTCAAGTCACGGATAGCAATTTCAAGTTCCTTCAACTCTTGACTTTGCTCAACATGGATTTTTAAAAAGTCTTCCATCATCCTTGAAATGCCTTCACGATGATCTCCATAGGCTCCAAGTTGTTGAGCTTGAGTCATAAGCCAATCTTGGCTCACAACTTCCACTTTGTCAAGACTTTCTTCAAGTTGAGGGTCATTCAAAGCTTGTAAAAATCCACCCTTGGAGAAATTCATGTTTTGGCCACTTTCTTGTCTACTTTCAACATCCTCAAGTTGTTGAGCATTATGAATCTGAACCAATAATTTCATTTGATCCTCCAAGGTGTGAATAGCTTTGTCATTGCAATTAATTGTTTGCCTCAAGTCATCAAGTGGTTGCCTCAAGTCCTTAACCGCTAAGTCCTGTTTTTCAACTTTTTCAAGAATGGTCTCTAACATGAGCATTATCCTCTCATTTTGAGCATTTGAGGCTTCTTCCATTTCCATAACCCTACTATCATCAAAATCAAAACTAGAATAGTCATAGTGGGGGTTCGGGGAAGGGAAGGACAAATAATCACAATTATCCCACTACAAATAGCACTTTAGCACTTTAAAACTACAAAAAGGGTATAAGACTATATTGTATTTATTAGTTAAGTAAGTAAGTGGGCTAAGCCCACTACCATTTTTATCTGTGCACGTTATATTCCAAAAGTAAGAGAAAAAAATAGAAGGAAAAATTATTCACTTATTTCTAAGCTAGAGGGGAGAAAAAGGACAAACAGAAGGAGCGTTGTCTGTTAATGTTGAAGGAGCAGTGAAATTTTATTTTATTTCCACCAAATACAAAGGCAATCAGGTATAGTACAATTAACTGTTATATACTCCTACAAGAAAGTATGTTGCAAAAAGTTTAGTTTAGTACGGTAGTGTTGGTAAGAAGTTATTGGAAGTCAAGGATTACCCAATAACTAGAGGGGGACCACATGATGATAGAGATTGATTATAAAATTGATTTCAAGGAGTGGAATTTGCATCTTCGGTGCAAATTTCGTACTACAATAATGACTACTTTTGGATTTTTTTTTTTTGGTTTATTTCCTTTTGTTATTTATACTCTACCAACATTATTATTATTATTATTTTGGGATTTTGGTATGACGGTTTATTATATTAGGTATATGAAATTGATAATTAAGATTTTGGGGAAATTAGAAGTTTCGAGTCCTAGTTCCAATAAAGAAGAATTAATGATTTGAGAGTCCATTTATGGATGAAATTGACCAATTTTAAATATATGATCCTTAGATAACGGGTGGAATTATTTTTTCAATAGAATTTCAATCTTGCCCATGTGGGCCCAAGGCCACTTTTTGGGGTGCGTTTTTGGGTTTCGAATATAAATATAGCAATATGGGTGTCCTTAGATTCGCATTCTAATGTAGATCGCATATTTTATAGATTTTAATCGTTCAGAGACTCTACGCAGAGGGAAGGCATTAGTTTGATTGTTCGTGGCACCCACTCAGCATTGAGGTAGGTTACGGTCTACTTTAGTTAGACTTTGATTAGAAAATCGTATGCACTTGTAGAAATTGGCGGGGATAGCATGTTAGGCCTTCGGGCATGGAGTGGAGGTGAATTCCAATTAAGTTGGTTCTATCAGCTGTTATGTGGGCTTGTCGTCATATGTGTTATTTTATATGATTATCACCTGTGTGTATCTCCGTCACATACTAGCTCACTCATCACGTGGAAAGGAGTTGTAATATTGATAATTGAACGGTGGATAGTAATATGACTTGTACTTGCTGATTGTATATTGGTGATATTGTTGAAATTGATATCATGCATCACATGTTTTTCATATTATTCTTGTGATGATGGTGAGGTGAGTGATTGAGAGACTCTGAGGTCTTTGCCGGAGATTGAGAGTAACAGAGAGACTCCGAAGTCTTTGCCAGAGATTGAGAGTGATTGATAGCCTCCGAGATTTCTCCCAAAGAGCATAAGTGGTACATGGACTTCGCGGGTCCCCATGGGTCATGGCTTTGAAGCACTGCCCTTAGCATGTGTGTACGAGAGTGGAGTGAGAGAAGTGACTGTTTCATTGCATTGCTTCATCCACTCATATATTTGACTGATTATTTGGTGAACTATATCCATCTTGGCTGATTTCATGATTCCTTTACACTTTACTTGTATATGATACGTGACCATACATGTTTGTTCTATGTGCTACTTGTTACTTTATTTTTTTCAATATTTTATTGTCCCTGAAGGACCTGTTGACACCCAATTTTGTCCCTTTTTTATTTAATTTACTCGGGTTTCTAAATTTACTGACGAGCTAAATACTTTATTTTTTACAATATTTTATTGCTACTACTATTAATATCACTACTTTTATTTTCAACATTATGAACATTACTTTATCACAAATTTTAAATGGTTAGTCATCGTTTCGTTTTCGGGTTCGGATTCGTAAAATTAATTACAAGACAACGCCTTGTTAAAACATTATTTTTTCTATATATTATTGTCTTCGCATAATATATATTGCAATAGTTATTAAATTAGAAACCCGAAAATAATTAAATAGAGGAGGAAGGATCAACAATTTTTAGCCAAATTAATGACCCTAAATACAAATACAATGTTATTCTCCTACCCAAATAAACAACTCATATTTTAATACCCAACCCACATTTTCAACCCAAACTAAAATATCAAACGGACCAGCCCAATTCCTACACCAACCAACCGACCCGGTCCAGCCTACTCATATCACCCGACCCGACCGGCCCATCATTTTAAACAAAAATCATCATCTACCCTAATCCCTCTCTTCAACTCTCTCTCTCTCTCTCTCTTTCTCTCTCTTCTTTCTTCATCTCCTCAGCCGCATATCCCTCCCCTTTCTCTTTCTTCTTCCTCTCTCCTCCGTCATCTCTCCCACGCCCACGTTCCTCTCCACTTCTCCTTGCCCCCACGACTGTCTCATCACGCTCCCTGCCACCTCCACTCACCGTTTTCCCCCACACCGCTGCTCTCTCCTTACTCTATAAAAGGAGAGGGAGATCGAACAGAGAAAGAGGAGAGGAAGAAGACGAAGGAGGAGACCCAAAAAAAACAAGGATCTGAGACCCGAAATCAACACAAAAAAAGGGAGTGAATTTCAGTTTTGAGGGACATGAGTGTTTTGTGACAAATGTTGATCCTTTTATCTGGTTTGGAACTCTTCAAATCAGAAAACATTTTTGTTGAAAATACGAATTCGGGAGGAAAGGTTAAGTCTTGACGATTCGATTAACCTTCGTCGTTGTTCGATAAAAGCACTTTAAACAGAACCATTTTTATTTTCGAGTTGAGTTTTGAATCTATTCATAACGAGAGAGTAGATTCGACGCCGTCGACGACCAGTTCATTGTACTTGAAGAAGGTAAACAATCCTTCTATAAATACTCTAATTTCAGTTTTTTTTTTGGTAGTTTGGTAAATGTTTATGTGTTCATACATGTCTGTCATTTCAGTCAGTTTAGTTTGTTTACGCGTGTTCTATTGTCGATTAATCTAATCTTAGTTGGTAACTTAACGAGATTCCTGTATATTTTGTATTTAGTTTTTCCTTTTTGCAGTTTAATGGTTGATAGCATCTATATGCTTATGTCTTATTTTGGTTTAGTTTAACTTCAATTTTGTTTTAGTTGTTTGAATGAGTTCATGTGTGGATGATCACGTCGATAGTGTTTGACTTCTGATTTAGCATGGTCATAATTGTCAGTCCAGTTTAGAGTGGTTTAACCATCTGTTAGTTCTCAGATAAGATGATATTGCTTTCATTAAAGTATGATTGTTTGCTTGTTTGTGTCTGTTAGGCTAGGAACTGGTGTATAAATTTTACGGAATAAGTCAGCCTTAATGTGGTCTGATTTCAGTCCAGCGAACTCTAAAGAATTTCCTATGAGAGTATACATGAACAGAGATTTAGTCTCAGAGATTTGTTTCGTCTTGTTTGATTTTAAGAGGTTTCAAATCTGTTAAAGTCCAGTAGAAATGTTCATCTGGTAATTAAAGAGTTTTCAGTTTAATGGGTTTTTTTCCATTTAACTTCCCATGTTCTACTAAAAGAAAGCAGGGGAATATATCATAACAGTCTAAAGAAATGTAGAAGTCACTATTGCTATACTCTTATGTACAATTAAAATACAACTTGTGAATTTTCAGGGTTATTTTGTTAGCTTAAAAAAATAGAATATGGTTAAGTTGAGACACTCTCTAGTGAGGATAACTCTGTTCTAACTAGGTGTTCTCTTTTTAAGTTGGTGTGATTCGAAATAACTAGTTTATGAAGAAGATGTGTTTTCCTCCCAGCTTATTATGTTTATTTTGCTTCAGTGTATTTTCTGTCTTGCTGTTGCAATTCATGATTCGAAAATATGTTCACATTTCTTATCTCGTGTAGTTGCTGCGACTGATGTATAATAAATAGACATTAAGTTTCACGTCTTAGCTTTCGACATTTGTTGATATCTGGAATATATTTTATGAAGGTTCTATAAATCAAATCATGATAGCTCTTTTTATCATACATTCTGGACCATCTTTGTTGTATTGATGTTATTGACTATCTACCTGTTTGACAAAAGCATGAATCAAACTCAGTCCCTATATTGTGATAAGTATCTGATATAAGCGAGAATTTTCTTTGTGCAGGTTACATTTTAGTTTCGGCTGGCTGTTGTTTTTTTTTAGCTGGCTTAGTTTACCTCTTGTGCTAAAATTGTTCAGCCCATTATAGAAACATAATGCCCCTTTTAGGTGTTTGATGAGTTCTGGAATTTCTGGTATACTTTAGCTATTTTGTTGTTTGCACTTTGGAATGAAACTGTTGCATTTTAGCCACTTTTCTGCTCCTTATATGGTCATGAACTGCTGTAACTACAATCGCTTCTGAAAAGAATTTCTTCCAGGTCTTATAGTTTGTTAAAAGTCAATCTCCGAACATGTTTAAGCATAAGCGAAGTTAAAATTATTTGCGATAGCGATAGGTCCTTAACTAAGCTCAGTAGAAAGTTTCATTAATTCTGATTGTTATGGGATCGAATTGATAGGAGATAGATATTCCCGAGTTGAAATGAATGCTTCATTGTTCGTGTTTGCACCTACATTAGGATTGGGATCTATCAAAATTTGTTTGCATACCTCCTCTCTATTTCTTTTTATTGAATCTCAATTAGAGAACTGATGTGCATAGGCAGTCCCCTTGCCCTATTTTTTGTTTTCTTCCTTTAATGTTTTTCGAAGATGTATTAAGGATCTGTTACAAAAGATTTGCAAACATAATAGCGCACGTCCTCCTTTGTCTATTTTTTTAGTTCATTTGTTAGCATACATTTTCCTTGTCACTAATCTTTATCTCTTTCATTACATGTACACATCGAAGAAAAATGGAGTCTTAATTCGGGACTCATCATCTTCCGCGCATTTTGACGTTGGGTCAAAAGCCCAACACAACTCCTCTCGAGTCCACCCCATATAGTAGCAGTCAATTCGCAGCCAAACAAGGAAATAAAAAATCTGGGCCGAAGCCCAATAGGTGTGACAACAACAACAACACATAAAAACTATTACTGGGCCGAAGCCCAGCTGCAAACGGATCATAGCAATCCAAATGGGCTGAGCCCATTTATATTATATCTACCCCTCTATTTTAATTTTTTGTATGCATTTAACGTGTATTGTATGACTAACATTTTTGTTTGCTAATTTAGATAAACCTCAGTGACATTAAGGATTTTAGTTTAATAATGGGTAGTTAATTTCACTAATTACGTTCACTTCTATTTATATTCTAAACTATTTATAACATTTTTATATATTAGAACAATTGACATGCAAAATAGCATGACTATATCTTTGGCTTAGGGAATAATAATCCATGCTTACTGTTGACATCCAATTTTGTCTCGCCTCTCTTCTAAAATATCTATTTTACGCTTCTAATATTTTTAGAAAAATTAAAAAATATATATAATTATTTTACGGAATTATTAGCCTTTTATCAATACCGACACTTTATTATTCTATTACAGTTACTAATTATTATTATTATTATTATTATTATTATTAACAATTTTTATCATTTTCAGTATTTTACCAGCTTACGCACACGCATAGCATTTATCTTTGCATAATTAAATAGTAGTATTTATTTAGTGCGGATTTTCAAAGAAAAATAACATATATTATTACACGGCTATTATAACACCATATGATTTTATTACCCGAGTCTAATAATCACACATTTTGGTATTAAGCAATATTTTGTCACCCTCGGTATATCATTAATTAAATTAGGTCTTCTATTTAAATTTAGAAGACAAACTATTTCTTGCACTCGGTCCGTATTTTGACTTATCGGACCCCAAACCAAAGTTCGATTAACCCCTAATATTTTTTGGACTAGTCCGTATCTCTTATCTCAATTTTTAGAATAATCCGTGTTTTAATTTATTAGCCTATTCTCTTAATAGCCAGTTTAAAAAATTGAATGGACTGGGTCCGACCCATTTTCGTCCAAAAAAGGGGAAACCCTTAGGGCTTCCCCACATTTTCACCCGCCTCCTTCTTCACTTCCTTTCCTCTTTCTCTCTCGCCTCCCTTCACTTCCTTTCCTCTTTCTCTCTCGCCTCCCTCCACCTTTCCTCCGCCTCCCTCTTTCGTCGTCATCTCCCATCGCCGTCTCCACCCATCTCTCCATCATCCTCACCACCTTCGTCACTATACCTCCACTCACCCGATATCCCTGACACCCGACACCCTCGCCACTATCTCCATCTCCACCTCGTGACTTCCACTTCATCACCGACATCCCATCGAAATCCCACTCACCCCGACACCATCTGACACCACCACGTTCTCCTCTGTCACACCCATACCCCGACACCCACGCGCATCTATCTAAAAAAGAGAAATAAACAAAACCCTAAAAGAGAGGCTCTATAAGAGAAAAGGGGGGAAAACGGAAAAGGGATGGGAAAAAAGAGAAAGGAAGAAAAGAAGTGAAGTTTTTCTCTTACACAAAAAAGAGATCTTGAATCAAAAAAATAAAAAAAAAAAGAGATTTTAGCGGCAGAACCCTCCCCTAGGATCAGAGCTAAAAACCCCAATTTTCTTTTCTTTTTGAATATCGAATTCGTAGTTCTTTGTGATAGTTCAGGATATCGAAAAAAAAAAAAAAGAGATCCAAACAATTTTTCGGCTATTCTGTGGGTGGTTGTTGAACCCGAGTCCCGTAAACTTGGATTCAATAGTTTTGAGGTACATCCGAGACTCGAAACCCTCCCTGTTCGCTGCATCTGGAGAAGGTGCGTAATTCCCCTTTCCTTTTTCATTTCGCATTTTTTATGTGTTTAATCTATAGAAATCAGTTGCTCTTGTCGTTGTTTTGATCAGCTTATCATGCCTGGATTATGTTGGTCGATTTCCTGTTTTGTCAATGTTTATTAGGCGTAATTTGTTGGAGATTAATCCCCTGTATCTTTTATTTCGTATGCCTATCTTGTATTTTAGTTCAAATTGTCTATCCCTATCCGTTGATATTAATTTTAACATCAGTTAAGCATATTCCGCTGTCTGTTTTTTGGGTTTTTGCTTATCTCAGAAGTATGCGTAGCAGTCCCATATGGGGAGACGTATGTATATACATCAATCATTGTTTAGTTTAATTCTGGTTAAATATACTTGGTGGGTTAGTTTAACCTAGTATGTTTTCAGCCAAACATGTTGTGCCAGTTTGGTTAAACTAGATTTTCTTTTAGACTGACGTGGGATTTGAAAGTATGCCTATATATCTGTCTGATTGCTGGAGTTTAAAGTCATTCATGATACCTATCTGTATACAACCTGATTTTTCCTCTACGATATATTGTTTGAATTCAATATTGCCTTCATAATGTTCTATTGATGAGAAGTATACCCGTAAACCTATGAGATAAAAATGGATTTGCTAAGACTGACTAACATTTATTTGCCATGAAAGTGACCAAGACTATGGTATATTCCTTGTGGTTCTATTTCAGAAACATGAGGCCCGTAATATGAATTCAGTTCAATTTGGTTCAGCTCTAAAATCTCAGAGTATTTGGGAAAGACTCAAAGGATTCTGAAATATAGCCTGAGAATATGTGAATTCATCTAGTATTCTAGGAAGCCTGTGTTGCATGTTTGAAATCCTGTACTGGGCAGATATAATAGCTGTGTAAATGATCATTTTCAATTTCTTATTCTGCGCACTGAAAGTTTAACTTATGGGGTAAGAATGCCTTAGTTTGACTTGAAATATTGTTAAGCCAGATGCTTGATCTTATTGTTATCTGAGTTCTATGTTAAAAGATTTCGTCACTGCTAATGTCGGGCAAACACTGCCTTAATATGTGAATGTTCTAATGTTGTTTGCCTTAACATATTGGGCAGTTTTCTTGCGGTATTCATTGTTACTACTGTGTTGATATCGTGTTCCTTAGCATATTGGATAGTGTTCTTGTAACGTTCATTGCCATTATTGAGCAGATTATGTGTCTCAATATGTTATAAATGCTTCTAATGTTATTAAGGTAGCGAGATCGTATACCTATGTATACACGAAGTATACTTCAAATATACCTGGACCATACACAATCTTACTAATTTGTTTTGAGTTCATATTCTATGTATTTCACTTTATCCATTTGCTTAGATACTAATCCCTTCTTTTCTTTCATTTTATGCATGACCTTCGCACACGAGTCCGAGAAACTCGTCTTCCTCCGCATTCGGTTTGGGCTAAAAGCCCAATGTGATCTCTCTCTATCCAGCCCCCCCCCCCCCCCCTATCTGCAGCAAAGGGAAAAAATATGAATTCTGGGCCAAGCCCAATAGATGTGGACAGCCCACAGCATGCTTAAAAAGGGTGGGCTGAGCCCACTCCCGTCACAGTCCAGATTACGGCAGTTTTAAAAATGGGTTGAGCCCATTTAACTTATTTATTCCTCTATTTTATCTTTTTTTTTGCATTTTTATTTGTATTATGCAATTGATTCTTTGTTTGTTATATTAATTTAGATAAACCTTAGCAAAAGTAGTAAGTTAGTTGAATGGGACGGGTGGATTAAACCAAGCATCTAAATATTTCATCTTGATAAATGTCATTAATATGCAAATATGAACTTTGGTATAGATAACTCAGTTTGAATTAAACATCATTATAAATAACTCCTCAAGTTTGAATTAACCACACATATTCTTAAGTAAACACAGTTGATAAGAATAAATAAAAAAAAAAATGGATCTATTAGCTGTTTTGTATTCTTATTCACACTTCTAAAACTCATATTCAATTAATACCTCATGGCTTAGTTTTGTTTAAATATTTATTAAAACATTGCATAAGTTTGCATCTTCTTCTACTTATCTATAAATTATTATATTTCGTAAACTTCATTTTTATTATGCTACTTCTTTTAAAAACTATTAGCAACTATTATAAATAAAGTATCCTAAGATTCCTTTTTATACAAAATATTAGTCTTATTTCAATAGACTTTCTTATTTAAAGCCTTAGCATAATACTTATAAATCTTATCTTAAGCAGTTCATATTTTTCTTTTACAGCATTAGCAGCATTTATAAATCCTATTTTAAACATGGCATTCAAGGTTTTCTTTTATATTATATTTTTCGCAAGTATTATTTTCACTAATATTATTTTCCTTTTCAAAACTTTAATGGCATTCGGGAACCATCTCAAAGTTTAAGCATTATATTTACTCTAAATTAATTAACCTAAGTTTGGTCGGATAACCGTAAGTTAACGGATTCTAAAGGATGCCTAACCCCTTTCCTTTAGGATAATATAGAGCCCTTACCTAGAATCACACTGGTTAAGCAGACTATTTGAGGTTTAGTTTTAACTTTGCCTTAGTTAGCATCTAGGTGTCCTAATTCACCGTTAAATTAATTAGGTGGCGACTCCTTAAAATGAAATAAACAGGAATCACCAATACGTCACTCTCCCTTTAAATCAAACCCGGTTAAAATGGGGTGTGACAGCTTGGCGACTCCACTGCGGATTTTAGGCTCTAACCATAACAACTTAGGTTAATAAATAATTTGTGGATATTTTGTTTTGCTTTATTTTCCTTATATTTGTTGCTTTATATGCTTTTAAATGTAGTTCATTCCTTATATGCATTTTTTTAATATGTATATTTCTGCTTTCCTTAAATTGTCATTCCGTTCATACTTCTTTCACTTCTGGAAACTCACACTATCACACTTACACGCGAGGTGTGTTTTGCGCACCCGCAAATTTCTTTCGTAGAATCCAAATTTTAGGAGAGTTGGCGTATGCGCGGGGTGCCCGAGTAACGGGGACCGCGTAGCCTTCTCACTCGAGCAGTCCGCTCGGGAACCTTGTGTCTAGTAAACCCATTCTTAGTCTACTTAGGGTAGAGCGAAGCCAAAACCTTGTAAGAACATGCATCATTTTAAACCTAGGAGGCTTAGTACCCTTGGTGTATTAAGTCCATTAGTCAACCTTACCAAATGTCCAAATGAGTCTATGACTCTAAGTGACGCTTTCATTATCTATTTGCATTATTTGAAGGACAAATATGTGGAATATGTGGACCTAGTACTCTATAGATAAATATTTCAAAGAAACTAACCTTTTTGTTGCAGGTTGTCGTAGAGCATTCAATTGACGCCGCAGGTTGAAGACAACCAAAGAAAACTAATGAAGTTGAAGTTTTAGATATCTTAGGCTGGTTTTGAGATGTATTATTGATTGACATGTAATAATTTTATTATTCTTGTAAATTACTCTTAGGAGGAGTTATCGAATGATATATAAAGACATGTTTGTCCTTCAAATATTCGTTAGGCCTACCTCTGGCATGAAGAGGTCCCTTGCATTTTAAGGCGCGATATATTATGTGCAATAATGTGTTTATATGCAATAATATGTCATTCCCGTATACTGACTCATTTTCCTTTTCTCTTTTTTTGTTTCATCTTTTTCTTTTCAAACTTATTTTCAAAAAAACAAAGGGTTGACTTGTGCTAAAAGGGGAACTGGCGGAGCATTCATATTTCACACGGTCCAGAGCCAAGAAATCAGATTCCAATCCATCATTAATCACCTGGTTAACCAAAAGGACTCGTTCTAAAATGGAACAAAGTTTGATCAATGTAGCCACTTCGTCTGAGCCATCTCTTAGTTTACCAATCACAAGTGATCCCACATCCTCCAAAGAATCAGAAACACATTCGGAGACCATTGCTCGTCTGGAGCGACGAGTTGCCGAACTAAGTCATATGGTACTTCATAACCGGTCATTTTCTCAAACACCGCCACATATGACTCCGTCTCAGGGAGTTCGTCAGACTTTGCCTGTGCCACCTCCATTTCCAAATTTGGACGAATTTAACCAAACAAATTATTTTACCACTTCTCAACCAGTTCGCTCCGAACACCTCACTCAAAATGCTCCTTTCTTATTTACAGCCACCTCTTCAAAAGCTCAGTTCATACCGCCGGCACATGATGTTACCAATACACATCAAGTTCCGCCAGTGTATACTTATACCACAGCTCCACCCATGACACAGATTCAAGGGCAGTGTCGCACAGATGTTGATCATTATGCCGAAGTTGAAAATGAAACACGGTCAGTTAATGATGAAATGATAAATAGAAAGCTCAAAAGTTTGGAGGATGCCATGAGAAGTTTGCGTGGACTGGGTAGTAATCAAAGCGTGAGATACGAAGAATTATGCGCATTCCCTGAGGTAGAATTGCCACCAGGTTACAAGATTCCAAAATTTGAGAAGTTTGATGGGTCGGGAAATCCTTTCTTTCATTTGAAAGTATATTGTGAAAAGTTGATTGGCTTAGGAAAAAATGAAGGGATAAGAGTCAAATTGTTCAATCAAAGTTTGAGTGGGAAAGCCTTAGAATGGTATTCCAAGCAAGATACAACCAAATGGCGTACTTGGGATGATTTGGCAAATGCTTTTGTGGATCATTATAAGTTTCATGTTGAGATTGCTCCTGACAGAATTTCGATTACAAAGTTGAAGAAGAAGTCGATCGAAACATTCCGAGAGTATGCTATACGGTGGAGGGAAGAAGCGTCTAGGGTACACCCACCTATGGAGGAAACAGAAATGGTCACTTTCTTCATTCAAGCGCTAGAACCGGACTACTATGAACGTTTGGTGACAATGGGCGGGAAAACTTTTGCAGAGGTGATCAAAGCTGGGGACATGATTGAGGATGGAATTAAAACAAGAAGAATAACAAGTCTCGCGGCTTTACAGTCTACTAGTAGGTCCTTACAATTTGGTGCTCTCGGAAACGGAAAGAAAAAGGAAAAAGAAGCAGCATCGGTAATGGCCTTGGGAAACACATCATACCGCCATCAACGACCACCACGATACCAGCCTAACGCTCACCACTCACAATATTTCCAATATTCTCCATATACATATGACCAAGCTTTGTCATCTTACCAACCTCAATCACTACAAATATCCTACCCTGTTTACCACACACAACCAGCACACCGAGCTCCACGACCACCAACATACCCAGCTCCACCATCACAACCTCATCATCCAAACAATGCATCCGCACCTCGTCTAAATAAACCATTTCGCAATTTCACACCATTGGGAGAACCACTGAGCGTTGTTTTCGAAAGACTGCAAGCTTCGGGCTTAGTATATCCTGTGGAAGGTAGAGTTCCAGATCCGTTACCCAGAAGCTTTGATCCCACTAAAACATGTGCATATCATTCGGGGGTAAAAGGCCATTCCACTGATCGTTGTTACGCATTGAAGCATAAGGTTGAAGATCTTATTGAAGCAAAACAGATCACGATCAAACCACCGACACATGATGGGGCTACGATAAATATGGTTGTAATGGATGGAAACTTTGATGACCCAGCTGTAGTGATAAGGGGTTGTGTGCCTGTCGAGATATTAGGAGCGTCATCAACGCCTGTGGAAGTAGTTCAAGCACCAAATCAGTTACCAGTGCTCGATACAAAAGCCGTACCATGGAATTATCAACAAACTGTGATGGAGTGTCGAGGAAAGGATACGACCACTGACAAGGTTAAGACGTCAGGAATGACGAGGTCTGGAAGATGCTATTCTCCAGAAGAACTAGTTAGATTGGGGCAAGTTAAGGAAATCAACGTACCTCCCAAAAGGGTCGTAACAGAAACCGAAGCAGAAGAATTTTTGAAGAAGATCAAGGCTAGTGAGTACTCAGTTGTGGATCAGTTGAAAAAGACCAATGCTCAAATTCCTATTCTCTCTTTGCTTTTGAGTTCAGATATGCACAGGAATGCATTGTTGAAGATCTTAAATGAAGCATATGTTCCAAGCGAAACAACTAGTGAGGCGTTAGCTGGGATGATTGAGCGCGTGCTTGACAGTCATCGAATCAGCTTCGATAATGAAGAATTGCCGCCGGAAGGATGCATGCATAACAAAGCACTTCATATAACTGTCAAGTGTCGTAACATGTTTGTGGCTAAGGTATTAGTTGATGGGGGTTCTGGACTCAACATCTGTCCATTAACAAGTCTGAAGAAGATCGGATATAATGTTAGCGAGCTCATGACCAGTGATATGAATATTCGAGCATTTGACGGGGCTCCAAGGCGTCCTATTGGGGAAATAGAGTTGAAAGTGTTGATTGGCCCTGTTGAATTCATTATGGACTTTCAAGTACTCGATATTTCCACATCATACAATATGCTGTTAGGTAGGCCGTGGATTCATCTGGCTGGGGCTGTACCATCTACTTTGCACCAAACTGTCAAATTCGAGTGGGATCAGCAACAAATATGTATACATGGAGAAGGAGACACGTCTTTCTATATAGAGCAATCCACCCCGTTCATCGAGGCAGAAAGAGGGTTCGACGGAGCAGCTTACCACGCTTGGGAGGTTGTGAATGTCACTAAGGAGAGTGAAGTATGTCAAACTCAAGAGTTCAAAAGGTCATGTGCCGCAATTATGGTTGCAAAAGAAATGGTAAGAAATGGGTACCAACCTGGATTTGGGCTAGGGAAAACACTAAATGGGCGGGTTGAGCCTGTGGTTCTCCCTACGCAACAGTTTACATTCGGTTTGGGATATGAGCCAACTGAAGAAGAAGTGGAGAAAGCACGAAAGAATAGAGGAAAAGATATTCCATTGCCAAAACCTATTCCTACCATTGATCAAATTTTCTCAAAACCTGCGGATTTGATTGTTGAAGTTGCCTATGATGACATCGTAGAGGGAGTCAAGAACCTGTTCGTGGAAGATGAAGATGATCATGCTGTGATAATCAAAGACTTTGCTGAAATATTGACTTTATAGGCTGCTGAGCCAGGACTTGAGTTGCAAAATTGGACTTCTATCTTAGCCCCGTTTCGCCGGGAGTTTCAGTATTTTAAGTTTAAGTTTTCCTTTTTGTAATAGGCCGGAGGCATCAACCAGAACATTTTGTTCCCTTTATCATGTTGCCTCCATGTTTTGTTACGGCCTTTTTAAATTAAGATTCTGCCATTCTGTTTGAAACGAACTACGTTTGGCCTGACTTCCTGTTGGATACGTAGGCAGCCGAAATCGGGTTCGGCCAATCTTTTCAAATCATTCCAGTATCTTTATTGTGGTTGGAACTACGTTTGGCCTGACTTCCTGTTGGATACGTAGGCAGCCCACATCGGGTTCGGCCACTTTTTCAAAATATTTCAGCATTTTTGTTGTATGGGTGGAACTACGTGTGGCCTGATTTCCTTTTCGATACGTAGGCAACCCACATAGGGTTCGGCCCCTTTATTAAAAAAACAAAACAAACTCAAAAATCTTTATGTTCATTAGGAATTACGTTTGGCCTGACTTCCTGTTGGATACGTAGGCAGCCCACATCGGGTTCGGCCACTTTTTCAAAATATTTCAGCATTTTTGTTGTATGGGTGGAACTACGTGTGGCCTGATTTCCTTTTGGATACGTAGGCAACCCACATAGGGTTCGGCCCCTTTATTAAAAAAACAAAACAAACTCAAAAATCTTTATGTTCATTACGAACTACGTCTGGCCTGATTCCTTTGGGGATACGTAGGCAACCCGAGGCGGGTTCGGCCCTTCTATTTTGAAATTTTTATCTTCGGTTTGTCCAAATATTTTGGTTCCTATAAAATACATAAGGATCTTTATACATGATTTTGGTCTCCCCACCATTTAAATTCATGTGTCTCAGTATCTTTATTGTGGTTGGAACTACGTTTGGCCGGACTTCCTGTTGGATACGTAGGCAGCCTACATCGGGTTCGGCCACTTTTTCAAAAATATTTTCAGTGTTTTGTTGTATGGGTGGAACTACGTGTGGCCTGATTTCCTTTTGCATACGTAGGCAACCCACATCGGGTTCGGCCCCTTTTTAAAAACCAAAACTCAAACGTTCTTATTTTGGTCACGAACTACGTCTGGCCTGATTCCTTTGGGGATACGTAGGCAACCCGAGACGAGTTCGGCCCTTCTATTTTTGAAACTTTTATCTTCGGTTTGTCCAAACATTTTGACTCCTATAAAATACATAAGGATTTTTATACATGATTTTGGTCTCCCCACCATTTAAATTCATGTGTCTTAGTATCTTGAAACTGGGACAAATTTTTGAAATCGGTCAAATCACTTTCAAAAATTTTTCATTACGACTTTCTCACCTTTCGATTGTTTAGAATCAAGTGTCTCCAGGACTTGAAACTGGGACAAAATTTTGAAGTCGGTCAAATCACTTTCAAAAACTTTCGTTATAAGTTCTTGCTTTTCAATTGTCCAGAATCAAGCATCTCCAGGACTGAAACTGGGACAAATTTTAGAAATGGCATAAAAGTTATCTTAAATATTTAACCATTTTTAATAAGAATCTGTCCATATTTCTAAAATGCAAATAAATTCAAAAATCAAGTCATTTTACAAATTAGAGTCACTAAGTATTTCCTTTCAAAGTCATCCAAATCTCATTACTTTTATTTCCAAAATACATTTTGTATAACTGAAACTCCCCGGCAAAGCAAGATATGTGGTGAGACATCGAAGAACGTGGATGCGACCGAGACAAAAATCAATTCAAGGGCCGAGTTCCCCGACATGCACAAGTCAACCAATTTTCTTTTAAACTCACAATTTTTCTTTGTTGAGACATGTCCAATTAACATGAACATGGTGCATATGTTAAATTATGGGCGTGATCAAAAGTTAACTTTCTTCAAAATGCAAATATTCTTCAACGTGGATGCAAAGGTAGCTTATGCCGAACAGCGGACATCGTCCCACTCATCACGAAATTTCGATCGCAACAGTGGACACAAGCTCATCTTCTCAACCAAGGGTTGTAAGTATAATTCTTTCAGACCCAGCTATTTATTCTTATCACTAACAGTTTGTTTTAGCTCGCGACATTCATCGATGGATCGAATACATATAATCATGGACACTGACCTTGATCACCTGTTATTGGTTAGAATTCCTCAATTTCGTCATCACTTCATACATGTTAAAATCATTATCAAATTTTTTTAGAATGAGGTATTTTTAAGATCAAAATATTGCATCGCATACCAAATTGTGGGGGTTAATTATAGATTTAACTTCCGTCACAACGGGACATGGATTAAGATATGGATATCCTTTTACAATACTATTTCTAAAGTGGACTTGGATTTATTTTTTTCTACACCCTAAAAGTGGATGTGGATTTACATTTTTTGCACTATGGGAAGTGGATATGATATAGGCGCCCACCTTAGAATGCGGGTGTGTCGATTTTCAATTTAGGCACCCACCTTAGAATGCGGGTACTTCAAAATTTAATTTAGGCACCCACCTCCGAATGCGGGTATTTCATATTTCAGTTCAGGCACCCACCTCCGAATGCGGGTATTTTGTATTCAAGTTCCAGGCACCCACCTCCGAATGCGGGTATTTTATATTTTATTCCAGGCACCCACCTCCGAATGCGGGTATTTTATATTTTTATTTTAGGCACCCACCTCCGAACGCGAGTATTTTATATTCAAAGTTTTAGGCGCCCACCTTAGAATGCAGGCATGTCAATTTTCAATTTAGGCACCCACCTTAGAATGCGGGTATTTCAATGTTCAATTCAGGCACACACCTCCGAATGCGGGTATTTTATATTTTATTGCAGGCACGCACCTCCGAATGCGGGTATTTTATATTTTTATTTTAGGCACCCACCTCCGAACACGGGTATTTTATATTTCAAGTTCAGGCGCCCACCTTAGAATGCGGGCATGTCAATTTTCAATTTAGGCACCCACCTTAGAATGCGGGTATTTCAATGTTCAATTCAGGCACCCACCTCCGAATGCGGGTATTTTATATTCAAAGTTTCAGGCACCCACCTCCGAATGCGGGTATTTTATATTTCAGTACAGGTACCCACCTCCGAATGCGGGTATTTTATATTTCAGTACAGGCACCCACCTCCGAATGCGGGTATTTTATATTTAAAGTTCAGGCACCCACCTCCGAATGCGGGTATTTTATATTTCAGTACAGGCATCCACCTCCGAATGCGGGTATTTTATATTTAAAGTTCAGGCACCCACCTCCGAATGCGGGTATTTTATATTTCAAGTTCAGGTGCCCACCTCCGAATGCGGGTATTTAATATTTTATATTTCAGTACAGGCACCCACCTCCGAATGCGGGTATCTTATATTTCATTGCAGGCACCCACCTCCGAATGCGGGTATTTTATATTTCAGTACAGGCACCCACCTCCGAATGCGGGTATCTTATATTTCAGTTCGTGCATCACCTCCGAATGTGGCTTCAACTTTCGAAGCAGGGGTTGCAAGTGTAACTTATCCAACCCTGCCTTATTTACATATATTTCTTTATTGCTAACATTTGTTTTTAGCTGATGGCTTTTGACAATATCAAAGTTGGCATCACACATCAAATCGTGGAACTGTTTCTTCGGCAGCGAACTGGGGCAATTTGTCGGGAAGGATAATCAGACTTCCCGACACGGGTCAAAGATCTACCTCGAACACTCGTCTCTAATTACAAGTATTCTCTTGCGTTCCAGCAATTCAATTTTCAGAATTCTCAAGTTTCTATCACAATACCCAGTGTTATCATAATTCAGCACTGAAACAATATTTTGCAAGTTTCACGCCAATTGGGGTTCAAGTGTCGTAATTGTCCAAGAACTACACTCGACCTGATTCTCGTATAGTCCGAGATATGTAGGCAACTCAGAGACCGGAGTTCGGTCATGACCCTCTCAAATTTCCTTTAGCCGGGACAAAATAGGCTACTGAGTCAACGTCTTTGCCCGACAACTCTTTTCATCGTTACCGGGCAAAGAGGGACAAGTTGTTGACACCCAATTTTGTCCCACCTCTCTTCCAAAAATACCTATTTTACGCTTCTAATATTTTTAGAAAAATTAAAAAATATATATAATTATTTTACGGAATTATTAGCCTTTTATCAATACCGACACTTTATTATTCTATTACAGTTACTAATTATTATTATTATTATTATTATTATTATTATTATTATTAACAATTTTTATCATTTTCAGTATTTTACCAGCTTACGCACACGCATAGCATTTATCTTTGCATAATTAAATAGTAGTATTTATTTAGTGCGGATTTTCAAAGAAAAATAACATATATTATTACACGGCTATTATAACACCATATGATTTTATTACCCGAGTCTAATAATCACACATTTTGGTATTAAGCAATATTTTGTCACCCTCGGTATATCATTAATTAAATTAGGTCTTCTATTTAAATTTAGAAGACAAACTATTTCTTGCACTCGGTCCGTATTTTGACTTATCGGACCCCAAACCAAAGTCCGATTAACCCCTAATATTTTTTGGACTAGTCCGTATCTCTTATCTCAATTTTTAGAATAATCCGTGTTTTAATTTATTAGCCTATTCTCTTAATAGCCAGTTTAAAAAATTGAATGGACTGGGTCCGACCCATTTTCGTCCAAAAAAGGGGAAACCCTTAGGGCTTCCCCACATTTTCACCCGCCTCCTTCTTCACTTCCTTTCCTCTTTCTCTCTCGCCTCCCTTCACTTCCTTTCCTCTTTCTCTCTCGCCTCCCTCCACCTTTCCTCCGCCTCCCTCTTTCGTCGTCATCTCCCATCGCCGTCTCCACCCATCTCTCCATCATCCTCACCACCTTCGTCACTATACCTCCACTCACCCGATATCCCTGACACCCGACACCCTCGCCACTATCTCCATCTCCACCTCGTGACTTCCACTTCATCACCGACATCCCATCGAAATCCCACTCACCCCGACACCATCTGACACCACCACGTTCTCCTCTGTCACACCCATACCCCGACACCCACGCGCATCTATCTAAAAAAGAGAAATAAACAAAACCCTAAAAGAGAGGCTCTATAAGAGAAAAGGGGGGAAAACGGAAAAGGGATGGGAAAAAAGAGAAAGGAAGAAAAGAAGTGAAGTTTTTCTCTTACACAAAAAAGAGATCTTGAATCAAAAAAATAAAAAAAAAAAGAGATTTTAGCGGCAGAACCCTCCCCTAGGATCAGAGCTAAAAACCCCAATTTTCTTTTCTTTTTGAATATCGAATTCGTAGTTCTTTGTGATAGTTCAGGATATCGAAAAAAAAAAAAAAGAGATCCAAACAATTTTTCGGCTATTCTGTGGGTGGTTGTTGAACCCGAGTCCCGTAAACTTGGATTCAATAGTTTTGAGGTACATCCGAGACTCGAAACCCTCCCTGTTCGCTGCATCTGGAGAAGGTGCGTAATTCCCCTTTCCTTTTTCATTTCGCATTTTTTATGTGTTTAATCTATAGAAATCAGTTGCTCTTGTCGTTGTTTTGATCAGCTTATCATGCCTGGATTATGTTGGTCGATTTCCTGTTTTGTCAATGTTTATTAGGCGTAATTTGTTGGAGATTAATCCCCTGTATCTTTTATTTCGTATGCCTATCTTGTATTTTAGTTCAAATTGTCTATCCCTATCCGTTGATATTAATTTTAACATCAGTTAAGCATATTCCGCTGTCTGTTTTTTGGGTTTTTGCTTATCTCAGAAGTATGCGTAGCAGTCCCATATGGGGAGACGTATGTATATACATCAATCATTGTTTAGTTTAATTCTGGTTAAATATACTTGGTGGGTTAGTTTAACCTAGTATGTTTTCAGCCAAACATGTTGTGCCAGTTTGGTTAAACTAGATTTTCTTTTAGACTGACGTGGGATTTGAAAGTATGCCTATATATCTGTCTGATTGCTGGAGTTTAAAGTCATTCATGATACCTATCTGTATACAACCTGATTTTTCCTCTACGATATATTGTTTGAATTCAATATTGCCTTCATAATGTTCTATTGATGAGAAGTATACCCGTAAACCTATGAGATAAAAATGGATTTGCTAAGACTGACTAACATTTATTTGCCATGAAAGTGACCAAGACTATGGTATATTCCTTGTGGTTCTATTTCAGAAACATGAGGCCCGTAATATGAATTCAGTTCAATTTGGTTCAGCTCTAAAATCTCAGAGTATTTGGGAAAGACTCAAAGGATTCTGAAATATAGCCTGAGAATATGTGAATTCATCTAGTATTCTAGGAAGCCTGTGTTGCATGTTTGAAATCCTGTACTGGGCAGATATAATAGCTGTGTAAATGATCATTTTCAATTTCTTATTCTGCGCACTGAAAGTTTAACTTATGGGGTAAGAATGCCTTAGTTTGACTTGAAATATTGTTAAGCCAGATGCTTGATCTTATTGTTATCTGAGTTCTATGTTAAAAGATTTCGTCACTGCTAATGTCGGGCAAACACTGCCTTAATATGTGAATGTTCTAATGTTGTTTGCCTTAACATATTGGGCAGTTTTCTTGCGGTATTCATTGTTACTACTGTGTTGATATCGTGTTCCTTAGCATATTGGATAGTGTTCTTGTAACGTTCATTGCCATTATTGAGCAGATTATGTGTCTCAATATGTTATAAATGCTTCTAATGTTATTAAGGTAGCGAGATCGTATACCTATGTATACACGAAGTATACTTCAAATATACCTGGACCATACACAATCTTACTAATTTGTTTTGAGTTCATATTCTATGTATTTCACTTTATCCATTTGCTTAGATACTAATCCCTTCTTTTCTTTCATTTTATGCATGACCTTCGCACACGAGTCCGAGAAACTCGTCTTCCTCCGCATTCGGTTTGGGCTAAAAGCCCAATGTGATCTCTCTCTATCCAGCCCCCCCCCCCCCCCCCCCTATCTGCAGCAAAGGGAAAAAATATGAATTCTGGGCCAAGCCCAATAGATGTGGACAGCCCACAGCATGCTTAAAAAGGGTGGGCTGAGCCCACTCCCGTCACAGTCCAGATTACGGCAGTTTTAAAAATGGGTTGAGCCCATTTAACTTATTTATTCCTCTATTTTATCTTTTTTTTTGCATTTTTATTTGTATTATGCAATTGATTCTTTGTTTGTTATATTAATTTAGATAAACCTTAGCAAAAGTAGTAAGTTAGTTGAATGGGACGGGTGGATTAAACCAAGCATCTAAATATTTCATCTTGATAAATGTCATTAATATGCAAATATGAACTTTGGTATAGATAACTCAGTTTGAATTAAACATCATTATAAATAACTCCTCAAGTTTGAATTAACCACACATATTCTTAAGTAAACACAGTTGATAAGAATAAATAAAAAAAAAAATGGATCTATTAGCTGTTTTGTATTCTTATTCACACTTCTAAAACTCATATTCAATTAATACCTCATGGCTTAGTTTTGTTTAAATATTTATTAAAACATTGCATAAGTTTGCATCTTCTTCTACTTATCTATAAATTATTATATTTCGTAAACTTCATTTTTATTATGCTACTTCTTTTAAAAACTATTAGCAACTATTATAAATAAAGTATCCTAAGATTCCTTTTTATACAAAATATTAGTCTTATTTCAATAGACTTTCTTATTTAAAGCCTTAGCATAATACTTATAAATCTTATCTTAAGCAGTTCATATTTTTCTTTTACAGCATTAGCAGCATTTATAAATCCTATTTTAAACATGGCATTCAAGGTTTTCTTTTATATTATATTTTTCGCAAGTATTATTTTCACTAATATTATTTTCCTTTTCAAAACTTTAATGGCATTCGGGAACCATCTCAAAGTTTAAGCATTATATTTACTCTAAATTAATTAACCTAAGTTTGGTCGGATAACCGTAAGTTAACGGATTCTAAAGGATGCCTAACCCCTTTCCTTTAGGATAATATAGAGCCCTTACCTAGAATCACACTGGTTAAGCAGACTATTTGAGGTTTAGTTTTAACTTTGCCTTAGTTAGCATCTAGGTGTCCTAATTCACCGTTAAATTAATTAGGTGGCGACTCCTTAAAATGAAATAAACAGGAATCACCAATACGTCACTCTCCCTTTAAATCAAACCCGGTTAAAATGGGGTGTGACACTTACTATTTTAGAAACTTAAAACATTGCAAATCTTACACTAATGTTAGCTTACTCTAAGGAACAAAAGGCAAACTAATTCAACGAACAACCCTTTCGCTTTAGTTCTTTTCCAACATTTAGAAATACACATTGAAATACATATTTATCTAGAACAACTTTTAAAACTTTATTAAATAACTCTTTTAAATTTTAGTCATTTCCTCTACATATAAACATTACATGTTCCGCTTTCTCTTAGTTTATTTTTGACTAAACTCTTTTATGCAATTGCTATTTTCTACAAGTATTATTTTAAACAACGCCATTATATTTTTGTTTTAAAACTTTAATAACATTTATAAGTCATATTTCAAAATAGTATTAAAAGTACTTTTTTATACAAATTATTATTTTCTACAAGTTCTATTTTAAATAACATTCTTATATGTCTATCTATAACTTTAGTCATATTTACAAAGCTATATTTTTCCTACAACGCTATATCTTTCCCATATCACTACATTTACACTTAGCCTAATTAAATTTGAGTTCGGTCGGTTAACCATTGTTAATGGGTCTTAAAGGGTGCCGAATACCTTCCCTTTAGACTAATTGAACCCTTACCCAGAATCCTAAGTTTCGCAAACCTTAAACAGAGTTTAACTTTAAATATAACTTTAAGGAACTTTAGGTGTCCTAATTCACCATAAATAATTAGGTAGCGACTCCTTAACATAAACAAAAACAGGAATCTCCAATATGCCGTACTTCTAAATTTAACCCCGGTTAAAATGGGGTATGACAGGACCTCCTTTATTTATTTTTGTTTTTATATTCGACAGACTATATGTAGCCTTCGAGTATTTTCAGACTTGTATTCCGGACTATGTTTAGGCTCTTGTACCCTTTGATCAGATTTTGGGGATGTCGTGACATTTCTAGTGATAATAAGTATTTAAGACTCGATAACTTCTTCTTCCTTAATTTTTCGATTATTTAACTTGTTATTGGGAATGTGGTTTGCCTACTCGGGGATAGTGTAGGTGCCACCACGACTCGTGGATTAGGTCGTGACAGTTTTTTGCCTTGATTTTCTTACCAGTTTGAGTTTTACTTTTCTCTTGAAGGAAAGTCAAAGTTTTACCATAATTGCTTTTACTTTTCCTGAAAGGAAAAATAATTCTTTTCCATATTGGCTATTCCTTGTCTTGGAGGAAATTTTTTGGATATCTATAAATTGAATACCTCCTTCCCATAGTTACAACACGGTAGCATCCACAATGTAGTATCTAAAGGAGTCTTGTTTAGGGGGAGATGTTTCTTTCAATAGTTTTCATGTTTTCTTTCGTATGAGTTTTATTATGTAGGTCAATTGACCAAATAATATCAAAGTACTATGTATCTTAGTATAATTTTCTTTATTACCTGATTTATCGTGTTCAATATTTTGTAATTATTAGCTTGCGCATGACTCCCTGGTTATTTCAATCCCAACAGAAACAAGGGAAAATAGTTGTTTTTGTCCTTGGAGTGATTGGGTAATCCCTTTTTAGTCCTTGTATTATTCGATGTAGCACATTTAACCTTCAATTAAATAAAATGGGTGATTTTGACCCAATTATTAATTGAAGCTTAAAAGATAAACAGTCAGTTAGTTTCAAGAAGGGTAATCTAGGTATTGCACATGCTAATTTGAGTTCGTGGCGTCTTGCACCCTTAATGTGTGTTCTATTTTGCGATTTGCTCAGTTAGTTTCAAGAAGGGTAATCTAGGTATTGCACATGCTAATTTGAGTTCGTGGCGTTTTGCACCCTTAATGTGTGTTCTATTTTGCGATTTGCACCCTATTCAATTCTTTTTAGTGACTTGCATCCTAACCTCTTTAATATCTTGCAAAAAAATAAAATACTCTTAAATAAAATTTTACATGAGGGAAAAATAGGAAATCAAATGAGAGGAAAAAATTAAAAAATAAATGACATTACATTTAAAGAGAGCTGATTTTTTTTTTTTTTTGGCTCGCTCCCCTTCCAAACCAAACTTTCAGGCTAACTTTGCTAAACATTAAGCTAAGAACATTCATCCACTAATTCACCCCACATAAAAATCATCGAAAACCCCTTTCCTCTATTCCTCAAAATCCATGGTTGTCGAAAAGGATCAACAAGAATCAAGCCAAGGGGCATTATCACTTCGGCTGAAGCCTAATTGTCTCGTTACGCAAATCTCCATTGCTAAAGAGTTTCCAATCAAGAGTGTGCAGATCAAAGGTGTTGGTTTTTTTTTACCACTGGAAGTATTTTAGCTGTCATAGAAAAGAGGAATTCTTTAAAAAAAAAAACGATCCAAGCAGACATCAATACAACTCATACTTTATGTTTCCACTGTTTGCATTGCAATTCAACCACATCAAGGTTTTGCTGACAATTTATTCAGTTTCAAGGGACAAAATCACTCTCTTTTATTTATACCTGATTTATAGACACCTTGCATAGTCCAACCTTTCTGTTCCTTTGGAAAAATATGTCTTTGGGATAGCCAATTCTATACATTTATTCAGGTGATGGGATGAGCGATTAAAAAGGAAAAAGCCTAACTAGAGAATAGAATTAGCAAGAGGAAAAAGAGCTCCAAGAATTGATCATATTAATAAGTTTACAACTTTTTATAGCAAAGTTACAAAGGTAGCAGGTAGAAATTACCAATGAAAACTACTCATGACCATCAATATAACTCTTCTAATGAAGCAAATAACAAGAATAAAGGACTTTCGTGAAAATACAAGCCGACGGATAAATAAAGAACCCAAATCAGCAATCTTTAAACATTTTCTTCATAATAAAGTACACTGAGAGAGAGAGAGTGTAACGAATTCCAAGAATTGTTTAAGCTCATTTTAATGTACTTTTATTTGTATTTTCTATTTTGCCCTCATCTAAAATTTATAAAAACAGTAGTAGTATTGTTTTGCAAGAAATTAAAGAGAATACGGTGCAGTCATAAAAAATAATATTGATAAAGTGCAAATCACAAAATAGAATACACGTTAAGGGTGTAAAATGCCATAGACTCTGCTAATTTTAGAACATAATGCTAAAAAGGACAAGAGCCTTATTCCCCATTTTATCGAGGCTTTTCCGTAACATTATCTCTCCAAGCTCCTTTTTCCTTCTTCCATGACTATGCGGTGAAAATAAAGACGAGCTTAAAGTCGTGAAAGACCGGCTCAATATTTTGTTATTTTTATGTCCATGGCACAAACTCTACCCGAGACTAACTGCAATAGAAGTATGGAACAGCATCAGACTATATTGATAGAGGATTTTGGACAACAATATAAAGATGAGATTATTGTTATAACTTCAATAGACACAAACCTTGGGGCACATTTATCAAATTTAGCAGCTTCTTTTCTGATTGAAAATTGGGTAACTAATAATGCAACACCCATCATAATTTTCTTGTTGTCCACTGGTAGGGAAAAGGGCTTTCAACCAAAGGCTCAAGTAGTTTCTAAATCTGCAAATCTTACATATTTAAACAAGATTGATATCTTAAAACTCTTTTTTAGAGAATGTGAATTGCAGCATTCTACTAGTGATTGATACTAGAGAGCCTTAAGTTTAAAAGACTCAATATTTCTAAGGAGTACTTGACAAAATTTGCAGGCGATGTAATTCAGCGTAGCAGTTGTATTAAGGAAGATGGACAGTTTGTGCTGAGGGTAAACAAGTCATCCTTCTTCATCTAAAAATTATATCGAGCTTTCAAACATACTTAAGAATAATTGTGATTAATGGACTATTATCGTCATTCACAAAAGAGTTTTAACTCTGTTTAATATTTGAGCTTGCACCAATATTCTGTCAAAAAACTTTAAGAAATAAATGATATTTCCATATTCAAATTTCTAACATTTGATTAAACTTATCTGAAATATAGCATATTTTTCCTCTTACCTTTACATGCCATCTCGATTTTTCATACATATCAAAGTTCCAAATAAAGTACTATCGTTTTCCTTTCAAAACCAACGGATTTGTATCATTCAGATCTTTCTGCAGTATATTAAAATTATTATATCACTTCTTAAACTATAGCTGGCGTGATTGACACCCAATCTTTTACCTGTATGTTCAGTGGATCCTATTGTAATTAGCTAAAAGCTATTACTGATTAGCCTACAAATGAGAGCTAATAAAGTCTTTATTTAATATTGTCCGTAGTCTGAACAAAGAATCAAACGTCAACACGTCTATTAATTAAGTCAAATTCTTTAACAAGTGATGAGCCTATAAAGATTTAAGTGAGGATATATAGTTTGCGGGGCATCCCCAAAAATGAATAACATGTCTAAAACTAATGAAATCTGGAAAGAATTAGTTACCACTAAAAGGAGTTAATTGAGCTTAAAAATTGGATATATATTGTCTGTCTCTAGCCACGAGTCCTATTACTCTGCAGTTTTAACACCTGCCACACGAAGTAGGCAAGCTGAACAGTCATTTAAGTATGCACCAAACAATTTTGATCCTTTAAGTTTGTAAATACTTAATACTTTTATTAGTTTTTGTTAAATATTTATCGAACTCTATCAGTTAGATTTGACGAGAACTATAAAGAAAATAAGAAATTAGAGGAAACTCACGTTTAAAGGTATAATTTTTGTAATTTTTTAAATTTATTTTTAGAGTCTGGTGCAACTTTTTAATAAAGTATATTTTCTGCTATGTTTCTATATTTCTTCAGTGTTTTATGCAGTTTTTTATATTGCATATTTTAGGATTTGATGATTTTTTTTTTATTTTTATGCTTTTTTTAATATTTCTGAAAAGTATTAAAAATTTGACCAAAATAAAAAATATTAATTTTTGACAACGTAAAGGACGAAAACTTTTCAATACACTAGACGACCTATGCTCGTGCTGTGCACGGGCCCGACACTATAGATTATAGTGTATCTATATATATGTAGTTGTCTTTAAATAGTGATTATATATATATATTATGTTCAAAACACGATTAATATAACATTGTAGTTTGTGCTCCATATCTAAAATTTTATTATATTAATGTTTGCTACGAATACAAAATCGGAAAATTTATTAATATTTTTTAAAAGAGAAGACTTGTTTAAAAGGAAACTATTTTTTTCTCTTTGAGATAAAACAATAGCAATATTTAAGCATCAATTGATGCTTTCAATTTTAATTCGATTAATTTAAAGGTGTAAAATACTTATTATTTTTTATCAAATTTTGATTTGGATAATTCTAATTCCAATTATTAAATTAATTTTACATGTTTAAAACTAAACAAAGTAAAAATTGATTTTCTATTTAAACGAAGAAATATTATTTTTTTAATTTTGGTAAATATTCTCGGTTTAGCTCATTTTACTTGTCATGCTATCTTTTGGATGGGTTTTTAAGAAAACGTGGATTAGAATTATAATTTAACTAATTTACCTTATTCATTATTTGATCTCTATTTTATAATTTTTTTTACGACACTTATCTCTTTTCACATTTATTAGATTAAAAATAAAAATTAAAAAGTAATTAAATTTTATCTTATTTTAAAATATAAATATTTAACTACGAGTGAGTTGAAATTCACTCTTCTATATAGTACAAATATCTAAGAGGAACCATTTTTGTCATTTTTTTCAGAAATAAACAGTGAGATTTAAATTCCAACTACCAAGTAATGCACTATCTTAATGAGGAAAAAGAAAGTAGGTCAAAGAGCATCGAGATGGAACACTTGTACTACAGGGCATGATTCATTTGTTACAACTATTAGTGACAAATAGCGACTGCTCCAATATCCTGAGTCATGTGTTACAATTATTTCTGTTACTAGTGATTCTTACGCACGGGTCCTAATGCAAATTAAAAAATATAAGTATATTTTAATATTTATAAATATTGAATTTCATTTCATATAAAGAAAATGAGAAAAAAATCCTAAATTATAATATTACATTTCATTAGCGCGTATGATTATTAATGATTCTCATTTCTCTATTTGCAACTTAAACGTATGACGTTTTCACCAATACACAATGACTTTAATATTCATAATAATAAGCTCAATCAAGAAATATGTACACCAGGTTAGAAAATTCAGTTATGCATTTTTAAATATCATCTTTTAAAAACAGTGTATGTAACTTCATGTCTTCATCTATACAGTATGCACAACTGCCATGATGATTTCTTGCTGATGTGATAGTTGCACTAACGTGTAAAAACTTCTCTCATCTATCTCACTGACATGTATTTCATAACAGTAGCATTTTGTATTACAAAATGAAAATCTTGTTTCTTTCACTTTTCCGTATGCTCCAGCATTAAATCCTAAAGTTAAAAATTTATGTGAGTGATTTCAGTTGTTATAGTTTATTATTTAAAGTTATTATATAATTTAATTATACTTTAATTTTGAGCCTCTCATCTTCTCTAGAGAACCAAAACTCAAACGGTTATCAATCCCCTCCAAGATAACGTGAGTGTGGTGCTCGACGCAGAAATTTTTGCATTGAATTCATGTTAAAATGTAGAGCTTTATTTTCATAAAATTCTTTTGTACAAATAACATAACAGTATATGAAAGGAACAATTCTTTTTTGAACTAACTCGGCATGATTTCTTAGCCAAATCTGGAATTAAGTTGATAAAAGAGTTGTGCCATCCACCTTGCTTGTTACTTGAATTCCAATTGAACTCAGTTGATAAGATACTATAATTCAGTACTCTCTTTATCTAATAGGCTTAGTTAAAACTTTACATATATATTCTTTTAAAACCCAATCTGTCAAATATTGAGACATCATTGAAATTTGAAACAATGCATTTTAGAGGTTGTGAATGGGACCCATACGTTTAACAGAAAACCCAAGCAAATGTAGAGAAAACATGATATCTGAAATGTGAATTGTCTGGGACCCACAAGTGAAAAGCATTGTGGCGTAAAATTTTGTCTTACACAAGTAATCTCGAAAATACTATTGAGAGTGACGGCTTTTTGGTCAATTCACATTGACCTGAAGCTCCTCTATTCTCTCTTATAAAAATATATATGTTATAAAAATATATATGAATGTCTATATAGTTTAGGTTTTTCACATGTTCTAAATAAGAGTAGGTACATGTATATTTGATGGTATGTATGAAATGAAAAAAATGGAGCAAGGTACTTGTACATTTGGTGACATGTATGAAATGAAGAAAATGAAGCAACACAAATTTGATTTTAACTCTTGGTGGTGTCATTGATGACTTCATCAAGAGATTTATCATATCTATAAATAGATGGTTAAGTTCTCAATTTGTGAAGAGAAAATCAACAAGAAGTGAAATACAATCTCTCCCTCCTTTCTAAAAAGTTATTAGTTTGCTTCTCTTGTTTATTTCCAATTATGTAGTTTTATAACACGTTATTAGCACGAGTCTCTAATATTTTATTTTAGCCCATATCGGTACTACCGTCTTTGAATCATCCATGCCTTACTGAAAATCAAGGTATTGTCCTACTCATCTAAAATAATATACCTATGCAGAAGTTTTTGTTATTTAAGGGGTTACAATTATAAATCATCCGGGAAACGGTTCACAACGGTATATGTAATCAAGTATTATTTGCAATTCTTCATGAGGTTTGGGTATCTAGTAAGTTATGTTTGCATCTTATAATAAAAATAATTTCCATCACAGGTAAAGTGATTTGAGCCTTTTGCTTATTATTGTTGGTTTAATATTTTTAATTCACTTCTAATGTTACATGCTATGTTTATATATGCGTATGTCGTGATTAATTTGGTACTTATTTTTAGAATGATCCCAGAAGTGACATTCATACTTCACAAGTTTAGACTATCACTAAATTTATTTATATTTATGAATCATGATCACTGGAAGTGATGATTCATATATAGGCCTCCATATTGTGATTTATATTGAAAATATGTTAGAGAAAAATCTCTACATTATATGCATATTTCGATTTGCTCCTGAAGTAGCAATATCTTAAAAGAAATTTTGAGTTATCACAATTTGATATGCTTAAGGTCTGCACGTTCAAATGATTGTGTTCCATTTTTGAAGAATGAGAACTTTTGATATAAGCTATAAATATAGATTCATTCCCCGAAGTGAATGAACAAATACCACAACTTATCTCCTGGATGGATAAAATACAAGGAATGTAGATGTTATATTTTTGTGGTATAAAATTCAGACATTGCTACACGTACCTGTCGTACGTCGAAACATATTAAAGCATCATTCTAAGGAAAAAGGAAGCAGAGTAGAATGTTTTCTCCTATAACCACATTAATACATTATGGTTAGTTGTTATTGATTTCCTTGAAGGAAATAACAATTAATGTATCTCTTTATGAAGGATTTGATTATTATGTATTTGAGCTTCGATACAAAATACTCAGTTAATGATGAATCTCCCTGAAGGAGATGTTTGAAATATTGAAGTTTAGAATTCAATGTTTATTTCGTGACACCAGTAGTGTCGAAATTTACTTTCATGGTACCAGAAGTATTTAAGAAATATTTGGTAATAGAAATTAATGATCAAAGGCTCCAGACGAGTTAATTATTTATTTACAAGTATTATGACACTAGCAATGTCCAAATAATATCTGATTATGATAAATAAATTGAAGTCTCTTGAAGATGTTATATATGATAATACCATTCATCGTAGATCGTAATTGGTACGATCGGAACACTGTAGTAGACCTGAAGTTTACTAACAATAAAGTGGTTATCATATTGAGACTACAAATGATCGGAATATTAAATATCTTCAAGTTACTATAGGTAACAAATACACAAGTGAAATGTTACCCAAGCATGATGAGATCATATACCACGATAAACCAGAAGTTTATTGATATACAATTTCATGCAATAGTAAACCAAAAGTTTATTAAAAGAAATAACACTCGTCATAGTAAACTTGAAGTCTACGGGTATAGATAATTTTATCAGTTGACAAGACAATTTTGATCGTCCTGATTTAAATTTGATATGCTAATTGAGTATTAAAAACATACTGAAGAACTAGAAGATTCTTCAAGAATTTGTTTGTGTTGCTTGTTCTCATGATAAGTTGATTACACCAGCTAATGTTGGAACTGAATCCCCAAAATTCTGAAAAATATAAAAAGTGAATGTGGGCCCTTTCACCTGCAATGTGATGTCTTAAATAGATTCATCTATGAAATGGTCACATGTATGTTTATTGTCGACTGGCAGTTTGACATTTATGAAGTTGATTGCTAAAAATGATTGAGTTGGAAGCACAATTTTCAAAATATGTAATCAAGACAATCATCTTGATAATGCTGGTTTATATCTAAGTTGATTTGACATTAGATGCCTCCATAATACAGTCAAATCATTGCTTATGAGAATAGAGTTTCAGATGTTAGTCTGAGATATGATATATTGCATACAACAACACTTGTATGCTTCAGATCAATAAATTTTGATAAATTCTCCACTCATATTTGGTTCAGGGTCAGGACTAGATATTTTCATCTTTTAGCATTTGATGTACGATACATGATTAATGGATATACCATGATGCACACAGATGGATTTTCCCAAAGAAAATGGGGACATATGTCACTAAAATAAGGGGGAGAAAATAAGCAGCTAAGAAATATGTTGTGAATTATCATCAGTATGATCCTCAGATAATTCAAGTCAAATGCTGGAAGCATTTGCTGACCTAACTATTTCATATTTCATCTGCAAAATGCTTCTAATGTCCCTGAAGGATAGAGTCTACAGCATGCATGAAGCGTGGTAGATTAATCGGTTCCAAATGCAATAATCATTGAAAATAAAAGAGGAGCAAATGATCAATGATCATTATAAGGAGCCAATGTGCTCTTGAAGAGCCTACGACATAACACTTTATGAAGCCTTATGAGAGGTTAGGTACCTAAAAATAATGGAAGTGATGAGATCTCAATAAGTTATGTCACATTGAGAACTGATGTTGACACCCAATTTTATCCCGCCTCTCCTCCGAAATACCTATTTGGGCTTCTAATATTTTTGGGAAAATAAAAAATATATATTATGTTTTACTATAATTATTAGCCTCTTATCAATACCGGCATTGCATTATCCTATTACAGTTACCAGCTATCCTCATCATCATTTATCACTTATTATTATTATTATTATTATTATTATTATTATTATTATTATTATTATTATTATTATTATTATTATTATTATTATTATCGTTATTATTATAATTCTCAATTTTCACCATCTCGGCATTTTTACCAACTTCTGCATACACATCGCATTTATTTCGCAAATTTAAATGACATCGTTTATTTTCTCGTCAAAATATTATTGCACGGCGATTATAGCGTCATATAATTTTATTACCCAAGTCCTAATAATTACACATTTTTTGTATTAGGTAATATTTTATCGCACTCAGTATATCGTTAATCAAAATGGGTCTTTTATTCAAATTTAGAAGCCAAACTATTTGTTGCACTCATTTCGTATTTTTGATCTATCAGACCCCATATCGAAGTCCAATTAACTCATAAATATTTTTGGACCAGCCCATACTTTGATCCCAATTTTTAGACCAGTCCATGCTCTAATTCACTAGCCATTCTTTTAATACCCGGTTTAAAAATCGACCCAGTCCACAAATGGACCGGATCTGACCCATTTTCATTCAAAATAAGGAAGGGTTTCCCCTCATTTCCTTTTCACCTTCCGCCGCGCCTCCCCTCCCCCCTTCCTCTTTCTCTCCCATCGCAGCCCTTTCTCCCACGTTACCCCCACTCTTCTTCCATCTGCCATCCCCACCTGTCCCCCACGCCACTGGGACTCCCACCGTCACTACTAAAAAACTGCTAAAAATCGACGGATCAAAAACCGACGCACTGGGTCGTTTAAAAAAACCGACGGAAAACCGACTCACAGAGTCAGTTTTTTGTATTTTTAATTATTTTAAATTATTTTAATCAGAAAACCGACGGATAACATCATTTTTTTGGCAGAATTTTGAAAATATAATTCCGCCAAAATAAACCGATGTCCCACGTCGTTTTATTTAAAAAAAAATTAATATAAAAACGACGTCGTACGTCGGTTTTATTTTAAAAAATATTATAAATAATATACAATTCATTTTGTTTTTAAAAAAAATAATAAACATTTTTTTAAGAAACCGACGGACAGTGTCGGTTTTGTTTTTTTTTTTAAATTTTTGGGGTCAAATGTGCGGAAAAAACCGACGGACAGAGTCGGTTTTGTCCGTCGGTTTTTCCTATATATTGGCAGTAACGGGATTCTTTCCCATTTCAGCTATCCCTCTTCAAAATTAAACCCACCCTCCCCAAACTCTAGCCGCCGCCCCCCTCCACTCCGCCCGCCGCCGCCTCCCATTTCGCCGCCGCCCAACGCCGCTGCCTGCGCAGCTCCTTCCCCCCTACCCCAAACCCATTTTGAAGGTTAGTTTCTCTTAAATTAGGGCATTTAAAATTCTTTTAATCTTAGTTTTATTTGTAGCTTTTAAGCCTAATGCTCATCTATTTAGCTTTGTTAAACATCATTTGCAATGTTATTAATGTTGAATTTGTGAAAAAAAAAAGTAAATTTTATTTGCCTAGTTTAATTTACTTGTCATTTTTTTTTGGGTTGAGATTGTGCTATATTTCATATTCTTTGTCAATGTATTTGTGTTAGCTTAGTTATCATTCTTTGTAATATTGTTGATGTTGAATATGTGCAAAAATATATACTTTAATTATTTGACTAGTTTTTTTGTTGTTGTTGGATTGTGCTTTTTGTTAGAAACCCATAAGTTATTAGAATTGTTATTGATCATTCTAAATTAGAATGGATTGAGATTGTGCTTTTCAAAGTTAGAATTGTTAAGTTATAGTATTTCTATAACCTCAATACTAAAATGTAGATTTTATTTCTCTAGATTTACTTTTCAATTTTTAGAATTGGTTGGAATTGTGCTTTTCAAATTAAGTTAGAATTATTAAGTTATGTTAGAATTATTAAGTTATAATATTTCTATAACCTCAAAACTAAAATGTAGATTTTATTTGACTAGATTTACTTTTCAATTTTTAGAATTAAAGTTAGAATCCATAAGTTATTAAAGTTAGAATTGTTATTGAGAATTCAAAGTTAGAATTAGTTGGGATTGTGCTTTTCAAAATTATATTAAAGTTAGAATTTATAAATTATTAAAGTTAGAATTGTTATTGAGAATCCAAAGTTAGAAATGGTTGGGATTGTGTTTTCTTAAGTTATATTTTAAGTCAGAATTCTTAAGTTATAATATATTTCTATAACCTCAATAATTTGTGGGTATATTTTTGTAGATGGATCGTATGTGGATGTATAATATGAATAATAGTAATCGTGTGGGTGTACATGATGAATTTGTTGAAGGTGTTGATGGGTTTATCAAACATGCAATGACACTTTACCCTTTTCAAAATGAAGGGGTAATTAGGTGTCCTTGTTCTCATTGCCGGTGTATGAAGTATTTGAAATCGGAAGCGGTTAGGGTTCATTTATATAGTCGTGGGTTTAAGCAGAAATATTATGTTTGGACTGATCATGGAGACTGATGGGGTCAATGGTATATTTTACAATATTGTTGTCGGTGAAAGTAGTGTGTCGCAGGAATATAGTCACGTCCAATATGATAGAGTTAATGATATGGTTAATGATGCTTTTGGCGTACAGTCTGGGTTTGAACCTGAGCAAAATTTTGAGGAACCTCCTAATGAAGAAGCAATGCGCTTCTATCAAGATTAGAATGGGCTAGTCATCCACTTTTGCCAACGATCCATTACCGAGGCCCAACGGCTATTTTTTTTTTTTTTTAATTTTAACCGGTTTAACCGGTTCGGTTCTGGTTTAACCGATTTCGGTTAAAAAATTTGAAACCGGACCGGTAAATTAATATCCGGTTAACCATAACCGGTTAACCGGTTATACCGATTCCAGTTTAACCGGTCCGGTTACCGGTTAAAACCGGTTAACACTCTTAAGAGAAAACATGATATCTGAAATGTGAATTGTCTGGGACCCACAAGTGAAAAGCATTGTGGCGTAAAAAAGCTGATGAAGTGCAGCCTTTTGTCTTACACAAGTAATCTCCAAAATACTATTGGGAGTGACGGCTTTTTGGTCAATTCACATTGACCTGAAGCTCCTCTATTCTCTCTTATTAAAATATATATGTTATAAAAATATATATTAATGTCTATATAGTCTAGGTTTTCCACATGTTCTAAATAAGAGTAGGTACATGTACAATTGGTGGCATGTATGAAATGAAAAAAATGGAGCAAGGTACATGTACATTTGATGGCATGTATGAAATGAAGAAAATGACGCAACACAAGTTTGATTTTAACTCTTGGTGTTGTCATTGATGACTTCATCAAGAGATTTACCATATCTATAAATAGATGGTTAAGTTCTCAATTTGTGAAGAGAAATCAACAAGAAGTGAAATACAATATCTCCCTCCTTTCTAAAAAGTTATTAGTTTGCTTCTCTTGTTTATTTCCAATTATGTAGTTTTATAACACATTATCAGCACGAGTCTCTAATATTTTATTTTAGCCCATATCGGTACTACCGTCTTTGAATCATCCATGCCTTACTGAGAATCAAGGTATTGTCCTACCCATCTAAAATAATATACCTATGCAGAAGTTTTTGTTATTTAAGGGGTTACAATTATAAATCATCCGGGAAACGGTTCACAACGGTGTATGTAATCAAGTATTATTTGCAATTCTTCATGAGGTTTGGGTATCTAGTAAGTTATGTTTGCATCTTATAATAAAAACAATTTCCATCACAGGTAAGTGATTTGAGCCTTTTGCTTATTATTGTTGATTTAATATTTTTAATTCACTTCTAATGTTACATGCTATGTTTATATATGCGTATGTCGTGATTAATTTGGTACTTGTTTTTAGAATGATCCCAGAAGTGACATTCATACTTCACAAGTTTAAAGTATCACTAAATTTATTTATATTTATGGATCATGATCACTGGAAGTGATGATTCATATATAGGCCTCCATATTGTGATTTATATTGAAAATATGTTAGAGAAAAATCTCTACATTATATGCATATTTCGATTTGCTCCTGAAGTAGCAATATCTTAAAAGAAATTTTGAGCTATCAAAATTTGATATGCTTAAGGTCTGCACGTTCAAATGATTGTGTTCCATTTTTGAAGAATGAGAACTTTTGATATAAGCTATAAATATAGATTCATCCCCCGAAGTAAATGAACAAATACCACAAATTATCTCCTTGAGGGATAAAATACAAGGAATGTAGATGTTATATTTTTGTGGTATAAAATTCAGACATTGCTAGACGTACCTGTCGTACGTCGAAACATATTAAAGCATCATTCTAAGGAAAAAGGAAGCAGAGTAAAATGTTTTCTCCTATAACCACATTAATACATTATGGTTAGTTGTTATTGATTTTGTTGAAGGAAATAACAATTAATGTATCTCTTTATGAAGGATTTGATTATTATGTATTTGAGCTTCGATACAAAATACTCAGTTAATGATGAATCTCCCTGAAGGAGATGTTTGAAATATTGAAGTTTAGAATTCAATGTTTATTTCGTGACACCAGTAGTGTCGAAATTTACTTTCATGGTACCAGAAGTATTTAAGAAATATTTGGTAATAGAAATTAATGATCAAAGGCTCCAGACGAGTTAATTATTTATTTACAAGTATTATGACACTAGCAATGTCCAAATAATATCTGATTATGATAAATAAATTGAAGTCTCTTGAAGATGTTATATATGATAATACCATTCATCGTAGATCGTAATTGGTACGATCGGAACACTGTAGTAGACCTGAAGTTTACTAACAATAAAGTGGTTATCATATTGAGACTACAACTGATCGGAATATTAAATATCTTCAAGTTACTATGGGTAACAAATACACAAGTGAAATGTTACCCAAGCATGATGAGATCATATACCACGATAAACCAGAAGTTTATTGATATATAATTTCATGCAATAGTAAACCAAAAGTTTATTAAAAGAAATAGCACTCGTCATAGTGAACTTGAAGTCTACGGGTATAGATAATTTTATCAGTTGACAAGACCATTTTGATCGTCCTGATTTAAATCTGATGTGCTAATTGAGTATTAAAAACATATTGAAGAACTAGAAGATTCTTCAAGAATTTGTTTGTGTTGCTTGTTCTCATGATAAGTTGATTACACCAGCTAATGTTTGAACTGAATCCCCAAAATTCTGAAAAATATAAAAGGTGAATGTGGTCCCCTTCACCTGCAATGTGATGTCTTAAATAGATTCATCTATGAAACGGTCACATATATGTTTATTGTCGACTGGCAGTTTGACATTTATGAAGTTGCTTGCTAAAAATGATTGAGTTGGAAGCACAATTTTCAAAATATGTAATCAAGACAATCATCTTGATAATGCTGGTTTATATCTAAGTTGGTTTGACATTAGATGCCTCCATAATACAGTCAAATCATTGCTTATGAGAATAGAGTTTCAGATGTTAGTCTAAGATATGATATATTGCATACAACAACACTTGTATGCTTCAGATCAATAAATTTTGATAAATTCTCCCCTCATATTTGGTTCAGGGTCAGGACTAGATATTTTCATCTTTTAGCATTTGATGTACGGTACATGATTAATGGATATACCATGATGCACACAAATGGATTTTCCCAAAGAAAATGGGGACATATGTCACTAAAATAAGGGGGAGAAAATAAGCAGCTAAGAAATATGTTGTGAATTATCATCAGTATGATCCTCAGATAATTCAAGTCAAATGCTGGAAGCATTTGCTGACCTAACTATTTCATATTTCATCTGCAAAATGCTTCTAATGTCCCTGAAGGACAGAGTCTACAGCATTGCATGAAGCATGGTAGATTAATCGGTTCCAAATGCAATAATCATTGAAAATAAAAGAGGAGAAAATGATCAATGATCATTATAAGGAGGCAATGTGCTCTTGAAGAGCCTACGACATAACACTTTATGAAACCTTATGAGAGGTTAGGTACCTAAAAATAATGGAAGTGATGAGATCTCAATAAGTTATGTCACATTGAGAACCGATGTTGACACCCAATTTTGCCCCGTCTCTCCTCCAAAATACCTATTTGGGCTTCTAATATTTTTGGGAAAATAAAAAATATATATTATGTTTTACTATAATTATTAGCCTCTTATCAATATCGGCATTGCATTATTCTATTACAGTTACTAGCTATCCTCATCATCATTTATCACTTATTATTGTTATTATTATTATTATTATTATTATTATTATTATTATTATTATTATTATTATTATTATTATTATTATTACTATTATTATTATTATTATTATTATTATTATTATTATTATAATCGTTATTATTATAATTCTCAATTTTCACCATCTCGGCATTTTTACCAACTTCTGCATACACATCGCATTTATTTCGCAAATTTAAATGACATCATTTATTTTCTCGTCAAAATATTATTGCACGGCGATTATAGCGTCATATACTTTTATTACCCGAGTCCTAATAATTACACATTTTTTTGTATTAGGTAATATTTTATCGCACTCAGTATATCGTTAATCAAAATGGGTCTTTTATTCAAATTTAGAAGTCAAACTATTTCTTGCACTCATTCCGTATTTTTGATCTATCGGACCCCAGATCGAAGTCCAATTAACTCATAAATATTTTTGGACCAGCCCATACTTTGATCCCAATTTTTAGACTAGTCCATGCTCTAATTCACTAGCCATTCTTTTAATACCCGGTCTAAAAATCGACCCAGTCCACAAATGGACCGGGTCTGACCCATTTTCATTCAAAATAAGGGAAACCCTAAAATGGTTTCCCCTCATTTCCTTTTCACCTTCCGCCGCGCCTCCCCTCCTCCCTTCCTCTTTCTCTCCCATCGCCGCCCTCTCTCCCACGTTACCCCCACTCCTCTTCCATCTGCTATCCCCACCTACGTCTGTCCCCCACGCCACTGCGACTCCCACCGTGCCCTCTGTCACCACCATTTCGCTTTGTCCCCCACTCCTCTCTTTTATCGTCATCGTCTCCCCCACGCCTCCCGGTTCCCCACTTCGACTGTGTCCCAGGCTCCTCTGTCCACGCTCTTCTCAAACAAACCCTAGTTCACCCTATAAATAATTTTTCGAAATCAGTTAGAAAGGGGGATTTTTTGGGGGGATTCAGGAATTTACCCCAAGAAAGAGAGGTTTTTTTTGGATCAGTGAAAACCCCCTGAATCTAGAGGATTTAATTTTTTCTGGATTCGTGAAATCCCAAAGAACAAGTTGCATTAATGGCAGAAATTCCCCCATAGACAAATATTAGTTCTTTAGCAGTATCGTTTTGATATCGAGTCGAAATCCACATCATGTTTTTTGTTCTGTTTTGCCCTTGTCATCTGTTTGGATTTGAGGGTATATAAATTCGGGATTCGCGGCATTTCGAAGTAGATTTGTGGTGTTCGAGTGGATATCGAAATCCTTCGCCTCACTTCGCTGCATCCGAAGAAGGTAAACCTCCACTTTTTTAAGCATAACGCGTCTAATTCGGTGTCTATGTTCGTGAGTCTGTATATTGAATGGTAGTTGTTAAATTAGTCTACAATTAGTCTTAACGCGTCTGTTTTAGGTTATTGGTTGTTGACGATTGCGTGGATTAACTGGGTTATTCGACGTTAATGTTTGGTCCATATGAATGTGCCTGATTAGTTTATTGGCAAATATATAAAAAAATTGGGATCTCTGGAAATCGCTAAACGCTAACAGTATCTGTTCAATCAAGACTAGTTTGGTTATTTGACATTTGTTCAAAGTAGTTAGCCAATTTGTTAGTTTTTCACGAAATCAGTCAGTTAATCGTTAGTGTTCTTGCGGATTTGTTTAGTTTGGGTGTCGTTTAATTATGTGTTTATAGATGCGGTTTAGGTGTTTACATTTTGAGCCTTGCTTAACTGTTGTCATTTGTCGTACTATATGTTTAGTAAAATGATTATATGATTCATCATTCGTTAATCCACCAGTATGACTAGTATGATCAATGATTCGAGCACGATTTAGAATTTACTAGGCTTATGAAACTAAAAATGAAAGGAACTCTTCGTGTGTTAGATAATATTCTATCTTGAAACTTCTTCATCTTCTGCTTGTCAATAATCTCCCTCCCCTGTGCTAGCAGTTCGAATAGGATACTCCTCCCTTGTGTCAATGCAAGTATTAGTTGCAGCTTAGTTGTTTCAAAACTGTAGTAAGTTAGAATTATTGTTTGGCCAGAATACTTCTCATCTGAAATGTCCATCTTCTAATGGTTGCATCCAAAAATAGAATCCCTTTTCTCTCTCAAAATACAAACTTATATGACTATGGAGTATCTTTTTTTCCTTCTTTGACAAGATGGTTGGTAAGTTCCTTTGCGTTTAAAACAGGGGTTTCATCTAAGGACAATGAATTAGGCAATCAGGTAAACCAAGAAAGTTGAGTTCTCTTCCAAAGTATGATCTTAGTATTTGTAAAATACAACCAGTTGATTTTTTGTCTTACTTAGATGAAATGATGTTCCTGATAATATGGTAAAGTGGCTACTCCTCTTCCTCCTTTTAAAGAAAATTTGTTTAACTTTCTCGAAGATTCACTTCTCCATTTTGGTAGTCAGCATGCTTTTAAGGTTTTCCCGAGAATTATGGGTCGATTAACTTCGGGAAAGTTGGTTTCTTCTTCATAATGTGATTTGGAGTGTGTTAGGCCTAAACTAAAATCTATGCCTTTCCCTCAATTTGTATAAGAAAATTGCTTGAATGTTATGATGATTCTGTGACTAGTCAATCCCTTATAAAGGTCTTTCCATGTCATTTGATTGTCGCATTTCGCCTGGCCTGTCAGATGAGTTTCACTTCTGTTTTTCATTTGATACCACGATTAGTATATCTGTGTTCTCTGTTTTGTCCTGAACTTCATACAAGTTTAAGTATAATGAATATCATATTGTCTGATTCTGGCTATGTTGAGTGTCGCCCCGTTCGTATGTTATAAATGCGTGTTGGCTGAATTGTATATATATGCTTAAAATATACACAGTGTATGTATTTAACCTACTGGTCTGCTTTGAGTTTGCATATTATATGTTTAGCCACATCTATCGATTAGATACTAATCCTTTTGTTTTATTTTGCTGCATGACCATCACGTACGAGTTCGAGAGACTCGTCTCCCGCATTCAGTGTTGGGCCAAGGCCTAACGAAAATACGATTTCCCCCTCTGTCCAGCTCTGTCCGCAGCCAAAGGAATAAAAATGAAGTTCTGGGTCACAGCCCAATAAAAAATACAGCAGCAGGCCACAACAATACAATGAAATTGGGCTGAAGCCCAGCAGCCATCTGATCATACCACCCTTAAAATGGGCTGAACTATCCCAGCAGCGTTATGGCTATCAGTCCGAAAACTGGGCTGAGCCATTTAAATTACCTCTTTCTCTATTTATTTTGTGCATATTAATTGGTACTATTCAACTAATCCTTTGTTTGCTTTGTCTTATTAGTTTAGATAAATTCTAATTAATTAGTAGGTTTAGTTTTAGTAATGGGTAGTTAGTTTAGGGAAGACTAATAACTAATTCCATAAGCTGTATTCTCTTCTTTTCATGTTTTATTTTTTTGGAATGGTTGATTTGCAAAATAGCATGACTAGATATTTTGAGTTAATGGAATCATATTTAATTCGTACTATCTTAAAATTTCAAGACGCTACTAATATACAAATGTAAATTCAAAGAGCTTTTATAAATAATTTCTTCAAGATTTATCAAATATACATATTTTAGTCGAATACAACCAAATAAAGTTAGGGGAATAAAACTCATTACTTTTGCATTTTATTAAAAAGATAAGTCTAGATTTCCCTTAAAAAAGCTTCTATCTATATACAAATCATTATTTTGCAAAGTCTCATTTTTAAAATAAAATTATCATTTAAAGCTTAACAACATTTATAAATTTTATTTTTTTGAGTGGACTGCCATTTATTTCTTCAAGTTAGTCTAAATAACATTACTATGTTTTCTTTAAAATCTTAATAATATTTGCAACTCATTTTCTTAAAATTTAAGTGTCATATTTAGCCTCAATTAATTAACCTAAGTTTGGTCGGATAACCGTAAGTTAACGGATTCTAAAGGATACCTAACTCATTCCCTTTAGGATAATATAGAGCCCTTACCTAGAATCACACTGGTTAAGCAGACTATAAACGGAAGTTTAGTTTTAACTTTACCTTAGTTAATATTTAGGTGTCCTAATTCACCGTTAAATTAATTAGGTGACGACTCCTTAAATAAAACAAATAGGAATCTCCAAAATGTCATACTCCTAAATCAACCCGGTTAAAATAGGGTGTGACAACCAATACAAATGATATATCGTCGGCGATATCTTTGGTACAATATAGCGCAATATTGTAAAAGATTGTGAGGATCTAAATTCTACGTCTATTAAAGCATGCTGACGTAGAAATTATTATTAAGTGAAATGACGCATCTTGGTAAGCATAAAGCTTATTTGACCTGCTGTCTAGACACCAGAAGATGTCATATCATTTAAATAGAAATAGATGTTTTCACATCCTATATGAATTACTTGACAAAATTTATATGAAAAATTCTGAAGGATTCAAAATGCCTGAAGCATATACAAATTCTTGGGAAACTTGTTTAAAATCCTTAAATGGATTAAATGAATCAAGGTTGATGTATTGAAATCGTCTTAATGAATATTTATTGACGAAGGGTACAAATAAGATCATGTTTACCCTTGTCTCTATATGATAATCAGAACCTTTCATATTATTATGCAAGTTGATGACTTGAATATTATTGGAGCTCTTGAAGAGTTTCCAAAAGTACTTGATTATATCTGCTGAAATGAAAAAAAATGAAATGGTCCTGAAGTACCATATATTTGTGCAGTTGATGCATTTATATATCTTGTTATAACTACAGGCATGATATAATTTACTCCCACAATGAGTTATTGAAATAGATCAACTGCATATTGCAAATGAAAGCCCTGACATGAATGTATTTGTCCTAACCAATACTGTCAAGTGTTTTGGACATACAGGGCATTTATCTTGTCGACATAAGAATTCAATCCAGGTGTGTTATCTATTTCCATGAAGGATTATTGTCATGACAGTCAAATCATAGAAAGACAACAACAGATTATGAAGCAAGTCATGATGTACTTGTCCTGATTGCAACAATATTATACGGCGATGATGCAACTCTATCTGAGAAAGAAAGATGCAGATCATCAACCAGTTCGTCAAATGATCATTTGACAGATCTGATAAAAGCTTTGTCAATCTCAAGATATTATAAGTTGGTATACAAGATTTGTTACATCATCGTCAATAATTATGTGATGCTTTAATCAGGGGGAGCAAATAAGCACTGTACTCTTTTTCCCTTGACCAAGGTTTTGTCCCATTTGGGTTTTCCTAGCAAGGTTTTTAATAAGGCAGCCCTCAAAGCGTATTACTAGATATGTGTACTCTTTTTCCTTTATTAGGACTTTTTCCCACGGGGTTTTTTCCTAATAAAGTTTTAACGAGGCACGTCATCTATTAATGGTTTGAAGAAATCCGGGCGCATGTGGTATAACCGCCTTAGTGAATATTTATTAAAGGAAGGTTATACAAATGGTGCAATTTGCCCATGTGTTTTTATAAAGAAAGTAATATCAAAGTTTGTTGTACTTGTTGTATATATTGACCACATAAACCTTATTGGAACTCCTGCAGAGCTCAAAAAGGCAATTGATTATTTAAAGAAGGAATTTGAGATGAAAGATCTTAGAAAGACAAAATTATGCCTTGGTTTGCAAATTGAACATTTGACAAATGACATTTTTGTCCATCAATCTGCCTATACAGAGAAAGTGTTGAAACAATTTTATATGGATGAAACACATCCATTAAGTACTACGATGGTTGTTCGATCACTTGATACGAATAAAGATCCGTTCCGATATCAAGAAAATAATAAGGACATTCTTGGTCCAGAAGTACCATATCTTAGTGCAATTGGTGCACTAATGTATCTTGCCAATACCACAAGGCCTGGCATAGCATTTTCAGTTAATGTGTTAGCGAGACATAGTTGTGCTCCTACAAGGAGGCACTGGAACGGAATTAAACACATATTCAGGTATCTAAAGGGGACTATCGATTTGGGCTTATTTTATTCTAGCAATTGCAGTCCCGATCTTGTTGGTTATGCCGATGCAGTGTATTTATTTTGCCCACATTTGTATCTACAGGACCTCTATAGACTGACCAAAGTCCACTTCGTCAAACAATTCTTCTTAGCTTGTACAAGAGCATATACACCTTAAATACACAATCAAATATCTACTTAAATTCAATGGCTTCCGCACGTCGAAACTGAACATGAAATCAGTGAAAATCACCATAAACTATCAAATCAGAAATTCTGGATTATGGCTCGGTTTCAAAGGGGTAAACGGCAAAAATAGACTTTGTGGTCTTAATGAAAGTTGTATGTATATGTCTTTGGGTTTCAAAGAAATTTAAATAACTCATATAGCAGTTTTCTACTACATGATATGCTCAAAATACTAACAGTAGTACATGTAGGGTTTGCAAAACAGAAATCTAGGCAACACCTACCCTGTACTTCATCACCCATTTTCAAGTAAATACAAGCAAAACTAGATTTTGGAGCCTGAACAAAAGTTGTAGGGCTATGAAATAGATTTCTAGAATAACTTGGATCACTTAAAACTAAATTTTATACAAGGAATTATGTTGAAAACACTAACAGCTATCCAGTTCAAAAACGGGTTTTGTAACTTACCTCAATAGTGTGGAATAGTTTGCGGCTCAACCAAAACAAGTCTTGATGATTGATTTAGAGCATGAATATTATGAGAGGAAGCTTTGGGGTTTTATTTTGGGTGGAGGAAATGAAATATGAATAGGAGGTGGAAAGAATATGAGCTAAAGGTAATATATTTACGTTTGGATAATTACAATATTTTTTGGATAACTACAAAAAGGGGTTGTCCTAAATACATAAATATCTAATCCATTTAATAATTTACTAAGATAATAATAATAATAATAATAATAATAATAATAATAATAATAATAATAATAATAATAATAGGAGCATCTTACATAACTACACGATAACACTTCTTCAAAATATCATCAAGTTCACGTTCAGAAAGTGCGAAGTAAAATATACCCTTACTATCAAGATATGATCAATCGAAAATTCAAGAGCTAGTTTAAAAAAAAAATTCGGGGTGTTACATGCACAACCTACAAATACGCAAAACATTAGCATTTAGTTTATATTTTTGCAAAAACATTGATAATAGACTCCAAATTTATAACTGTAAAATTCTCCTCCAATTCTAAATGGATCACCTTCGGTAAATCGCTCCATTTTTGTGGTGTGCCGCCTAAGAATCCTAAGAATAGGTAGAGGAACCTCATCTGATTTGCCAGCATACAGTCCAAATGTGGGGAAAGCTACATAAGCCCAGACCTATAATGGCACAAATAATCATTGAGTGTAAAAATAAATAACACACGGTCTATACTCTATTACACCAATGGTTTATAATATTTACCATGAATTTCCAAGGGAAGCCATAGAGAGCATGTGATGGCATCTTCTTATCAAGGTAGGTTTGGTAGTGCTTGGGAATGTCTACCTTGTCCTCAAGTATTCCAAGGTCAGTTCAAAGGATCTCTTTTCTCAAGGATAGCCTGAAAAAATTCCAAATTGTGAGCCATTTTAATCTTATCAGGGTCCATACCCCTGGGTCCTGGACACATCTTTGGCCATCAAAAATATTGTATGCAGAAATCACACAAGACAACATTTTAGCTTAAAATGCTCCGACAGAGTTCCAAAATTAAAGAAAATACATGTTTCCGACGATCAATGAGTATCAGAGCTTGGGGGAGAGGAAGATTCGGCTGGAAGTTTGAAAGTTTCAAGTTAGGAAGAGAAATGACTATTTTAAGAGAAATAAAAGGGACTGAAGAGAGAAAGAGTTAGTTTTTGTATATGTTAATACAAGTGTAAGAGACTCAATGTATAAGTTGAAACACTCAGAATCTTTCCAAGGTTACAATATCACCCTCGCCTCGAATTATTATTTATTAGGCGTAACCAAATAGCTACAGTTTGATAGTACAAACAATTTCTAGTGCTTAATATAAGGGAGGATCTGCTTTTCTTCGTCGTCCTCACAGGATCACTTCTGGAGTTTCCTAAAGTTGCTCTGTCTTGAAAGTCAACAACCCTTTCTTATCTCAAACGACTCAAAGGACGGAATACAGAACAACTGCACTCCTTAGTCTTAATTTGCAGGCACATGTTTTTTTTATTGCCACATGCTGTTTGTTGATGAAAGTGTTTTCTCTCACCAACCTATTATAGCAACAAAACAGGTAAAAAAGTAATCTAAGCTGAATTTATTTTGACAGGTGAAGATATGGGTTAAAAAAAATTGAGGATCCGTTTGGCCACGAGAATTTTTTCACTCTTTTTTGAAAAATTATTTTACTTTATCTAGAAATCAGCATTTGGCCAATGAAATATTTGAAATTTGAAAAATATCTAAAATCTTGTTTTTTCACTTTTAATATACTAAAACAACCAAATATTCTTTACAGAAACTATAATCAAACACAATTTCATCTTCAACTCCAACTTCAAATTTTCAAATAAAGTGAAAAATATTTAATTTTTATGGTCAAACTTCTACTAAGACATGCATTACGTGGCTATTTTTTAAATGATATGAGAATATTTTCTCCACAAAATGAGTGGAAGTTGTATATACTCAAATCATTTGTGGTGTTTCTTGTTAAACATGCCTCTTAAAAAATAGTATAAATTAGAAATTTTTTTAGAACTGATTTACCTTTATTTATATTTTAAGCTATAATCACTCTTCATTAAATATTTACGCTATTTTAAAGGTTCGACACACCAATTAAAAAAATAATCAGCAACATTAGCTAAGTGAGCTATTTTACTTAAAGATTATTTATCTCTCCCAAAGACTTTTTTTTAAAAAATAATCATTTATCAGATAAGGATAATTTCGAAGAAAAAACATGAATACCTACTTAATTTTTTCAATTAAAGATCACTTTTTCTGAAACAAAATTCAATAAAAAAATCACTTAGAAGTGACAGGAGGGAGTAGCTTTTTGGAGCTTGCATAAAGGATGATATTTAGGGAATAACATCGATAGACTTTGTGCCAACATCTGCAGTAATACAGAGTATGTAAGTGCACATTATCCAAAATTAGTAGATGTAAAGCATTTGTAGGTGATGTTATTGTCGAATTAATATTTCAATAACTTAATGTAAATAAAGAAAAAAGATTAAATATTTAATATTTAATAATAATTTTAAATCGTGGCTTAGCATGAATCAAATGACACTAATTTATATTATACATTTTAGTTTATAAATAAAATCTCATCGACGTCGTGCGATGAGTGTGACATTTTGAGTTTCCAAAGTTTCTAGTTCACAACCTTTGAATAAATCGAGGTGTTACATTTAAATTCGTGCACAGCCATAACTCATATAATATAAGAAAATAATAGACTGCAGATGATAAATAAAAGGAGTTAGGTTCTTATTTTATATTCGTACACCCATTTTTTGTAGAACATATTTATTCATTTATTTTCTCTGGTAGAATAATGTTTCTGTTATATGTGAACTTTATCTGATGGTTTAAAAAATCAATATTAACTGTGCAAGAACTTAAACTCATTCAAAAATAGGAGACCATATGCAATAGTATTAAGTTTAAAAGAAAATTAGGGACTTACTAACACTCTTATTAATTTCTTAAAGAACCAAAGCATATCGACTAACAAGTATTTTCTAGATCAAGTAATCTAGAATTATTGTTCTTCTATTATCCAAAAGCAGAAAATTAATAGATGAAAAAATAAAAATGAAAAGAGAAAAATGGCTAGGCAGTGAGAGGACGCCATTCTTCATCTTGGTCATGACCACGAACCACAATTGCATAAATTGCATAAATAATCCCAGGAATATACCCTAGTAGGGTTAAAATCAAGCAGATCAAGAACTCACACTGCAAAAACAAAAGTTGAAAAAATAATTAATCAAAGTTATTATCAAATTTTATTGTGTTGAAAGAGATTGTACACATCGCTTTGTCGCTAAGCATAATTTATTTTAGTTTCGCATTTGATATTCGATATTCGCATTGGGACTCTAACTAATTCAAATTTGTATCGTGTAAGATTGACTAAAGGAGAAACGCTGCATAAGATCACTAAGCATGATGCATTAACTAAAAATTGTTGAAACATTACTAGAAGCTCTTCTTTCAAGAAGACTTTCAACGCCTCACGTTGGAGTGACAATTTTTGAAATCAAAGTTCTAAGTGGCTTTATAGATGGTCGCTCAACTTTTTTTCTATCGTTCTGATTCTTACGCAAAGTTGAATGAGTTTTTTTTAACAAAAATGATTTAATCACGGATGATAATTGCATAGATAGCATAAATAATCCCAGGAATATAACCTAGTAGGGTCAAAATCAAGCAAATCAAGAGCTCACACTGCAAAACCAAAAGAAAATAATTAATCAAAGTGATTAGCCAAAAATATTGTGTTGAACTAGATTCTAAGCATCTTTTGTCACTAATAAGAATGACGCATTATCCTCATATGTTACATTGCTTGATTGTGTACGAGATTTAAAAAAAAAAAAGAATTCTCTTAAAATTTTATGGTCTAGAACAAGTCTTAATCAAGTATTTATTTGGCTATAAATCATCTTAATTGAGGATAAACTGATAATTTTATAATTAAATTATTTCTAAATTCAAAAAGATTGCATTCTTTTAGAGACAAATTAAAAGAAAGGTGAGCTACATAAATTATGAAAGATGATGTATTATTGAAACATTAAGATAGAAGCTCGATCATTCAAGAAAGACTTAATCAGTATCCCATTGCTCGAAGAGTTGGAGTGATAATCTTAGAAATCAACGATCAAAGTGAATTTCTTTTCATCTACTTAAATTTTTTTGAACAAAGGTATTGAATATATGTGCTTGTGGATTCAATCAAGTAACAACTATTTTCTATCAGCATATATCGAAAAATTCAATCAATCAAAGTTTAATTAAGTATATGAAAAGAAATCATTTTTTTTCCGCTTTGTTATGATTTAAATCTTGATTTCCCATGATTTCACCTATCATAAACTAAAGCACAACAACAACATACGCGGTGTAGTCCCATAAGTGGACCCTACCTTTGTGGGGTGGGAAAAGCTAAAATTTAAATACAAAATATGAAACGAAAAAATAAAATAACTATTGGTGGTGGGGGTTGTGGGCCGGGGGGAGGGGGGGAGGGGTCTTACACTGCAGCAACCATGTCTAAAGAAAACTCCAAGAGGTGGAATCAAGATTGCAAGCAAGATCTCCAAGAAAACTTCACATCTTGAAGCCATTTCAAAAATATTTTATTTTTTATAACAAATTTTAAGAAGAAAAGATATGTTCAATAAACTCGACGTATTGGAATAGGGTTAAGGTTCGATGTGATAAATCTAATTCCTATAAGTACACGAAAATTTGTTTTTGCTGGTCTTAAGGGAAAAACTATTCAAGATTCAAACTCACTAAAACGTAGGATCTTGTAGTCATTAGTGCCGTCTTCTTCTACTTGGGGTGTGTTTGGTATGACGGAAACAGTTTTCCAAGAAAACATTTTCTTTGAAAATAAGTGGTTTTACCATTTATTTTCTTGTGTTTGGTATGCAAGTTGAAAAATGTCATGTAAGAGCATTTGCATATATTCAGAGCAAAATCACTAGGAAGTTGTTGAATTCGAAGTGCAATTTTTGGTGGTGGGCAGTACGGATTGGGAGTTGGGATAGGCTGCTGGGGATGGAGGAGGCGGTGTAAAAAAACAAAAAAAAACTTTAAAAACGTTTTTAAAAAGAAAAAACTAAATTTTCTTGGAGGGTGTTGGGGTCGGGGGAGGGGGTAAGATTTTTTTTGTATTTTTATAAATTTTTATAAAAATAAAATAAAATATATAAAAAAGAAAATTCGGAGAGGGGTGGTGGAAGGTAGGGTGGGGTGGTGGGGTGGGGTGGGTGGTGGAAGGTGGAGTGTGGGGTGGCTGGTTTTGCTTGTGGTTTGGGATGATGGGTGGCGTTGGGGATTGGGTGTACGGTGGGTTGGGAAAAGCGTTGGTGTTTTTTTTTTTTTTTACTCCGGAAAATGTTTTTCCTCAAATTTTTATGGACATTTTCTCTTATTTTGAGGAAAATATTTTCCATGATCATAAGTGCAACCAAACAAGAGAAAATAGAAAAATATTTTTCCTCTACCAAACACCCCTTAGATTAAGATGTATTCTATGTTTTATCGCCAATCACTTAATTAACATCTTCACTTTAGTACATTTTGACTATTTTTTATTGTTTTCTTCATGTGTCGCTTTTCTTAATCACACGCCCAAGGTAGTATGATTATTGATTAATATACTTTTCCTCAACATTGATGTATTGAAAAATAGTTCCCTCCTGTAAATTTACTGCATAGTGAAACCATTAATTAAAGTAATAATTAGTACAAGATAGAAGTTAAAAGAGCGATAAGTTACAAAGGAGCCTGGTGCTCTTAAGAGGCTTCTGGGTGTGTTGTTTTAAAACTTATGATGGCTAGCTTATCATGTTACTTTTGTTGTTTTTGTATGTAATTGATATATAGGGGCCTGGTTGCTCTTCATTAGAGAGCCACAAATTTCACCTAGGAGGTTAAAAAATATAAAGAAGTAAATAAATGAAGAAGTCAATAGGGTTCAACATCTACTATATATATATATATATAAGGGAATAATGTTAACCTTATATATACAATGTAATTTTTTACTGAGGGGGTTCGAATGGAACCCCTGGAGCTTACCTAGCTCCGCCGCTGGCCGTGGAGCAACGATGGAACAAGACCATTCTGCGTTAATACAACAACAACAACAACCCAGTGAAATCCCACAACGTGGGGTCTGGGGAGGGTAGATTGTACGCAGACCTTACTCCTACCAAGGTAGGACGGCTGTTTCCGAGAGACCCTCGGCTCAATAAACACATAAAAAGAGGTCAGATAAGGCTAAGAGATTCAAAGTGATATGAAAATGAAGTAACGCAAGCGAAACAGATAACATAGAATAATCAAAGCACAGAAAATAACAGATAATAGCATAAATCAGAGCACAAGAAATTATACTATGATAATGCGACTACTAATAATGTGGGTCCTCCAAACCCTCCTATGTCCTCGGTAAGCTGTAACTGCGTCATGTCGTGTCTAATTACCTCTTCCCAATACTTCTTTGGCCTACCCCTACCTCGTCTGAAACCATCCATGGCCAATCTCTCACACCTCCGCACTGGGGCATTCGTGTCTCTCCTTTTCACATGCCCAAACCATCTCAATCTCGCTTCACGCATCTTGCACCATTCTGCGTTAATAGTGATGGAAAAACTTTATGGCTGAACCATTTTGCATGGAACATGGTATTTAATTACCTCTTTAATAAGCTAGCAAAATCTGTCATTGGTGTAACTATGATACCTTTTTGACATTAATGCAGTGGCATACATCCTCTCTTATAGAATGAGCTGCTTGTGTTGGATTCTCTTGTTCTAATACATCATCAGATTATATTACTAGAGGCGAAAAGATTAGACAAGACAGTTTCACCTTTCTCCTCAATTGGATGGAAAGATTTTGAGAATATAAACACCTCCGTTTCTGCATAATTGGAGAGAGTTATACCGGTCACCATGTGCCTCAGCTAGCCCAACTAATCTTATCTCGCAAGAAAACAAGAACCCAATCTTGTCATTAACTTTCAAGGAATATTTGTAGAGCTAATTAAATTTATAACTTTCAAGGCTTGATTCGTCCGAGGATTTCTGGAAATTTCTCTAACTAGAGCAATGCCCTAGATCCAGATTATAAGAGATTTCACGTTAACAAATGGAAACTTCGTAAGGCGTCGACAATTATACAAATTTAACTTAATGAGTTTTCTGGAATTTCTAGGGAAATAATGAACCTCTTCAAGATTCCTACAAAATGGCAGATTCAGATACTCCAAATTTGACATCCATGTGAAATCTGATGTCTGCATTAGGCTTTTAGAGTTGTGGACATCTAGATTTCGTAGAAATGACAAATACTGCTATTCAGAACATAGAAAGAATGAGATAAAAAAAAATAGCCAGGTAAAAGAATTGTCATGAAAATATGGTACAACTGTTGAGATTTAGCTTATGTAGAGATTGTAAATGTTGTTCAAAATCACAGCTCTCATGAATTTCCGTGATGTAATGTATATTTTCTCCTCGTAAGAAGCGTGTTATATCTAAAAATATATCTTGTTGTATGGGCTCCAATTCTTCATAACTAATTTTGAGTTTTTCAATAGTTTTTGAACTAGAGTTATTTTTCATTTGCTCTATTGTGCTTCTCCACTTGGTGATATCCTTCTTATGTAAGAAAGAACCCCATACTTTAAGGGCCATCATCATGACTTACCACCTCCAAGATTAGCTTCTCAAAACACTCACCGGAACTTCTTCCATGAAAGCATATCAATTGAACAATTGAATAGCTTCATGGTTCGCTAGTGTAGTCACATTATATACTGCAACTTATCAAATACTTGTCTCTAGCTATTGCAATAATTTTACTATCATTGTCAAACCAACCAAGATCTCCTGCTAGGTAATTCAAATGGTCTCTGTGATCTATGATGTCAAGCACAACTAAGACCTTCTTAAAACGAAGTCTACAAGCCATCATGTATTCTCCATCCTCCTTATTATTCACGTAATTAGCTTTTTCCCTTAATAGTTTTGAGAGAATGATATTTTTCCCTTAATAGTTTTGAGAGAATGATATTTTTCCCTTAATAGTTTTGAGAGAATGATATTTTGAAAAGAATGTGTTCCCATTTGTTTTCTTTAATATCCTTAATGAAACAAGCAACTTCAAATTGATACGATCATGTATCGAAAATGGCTCTTGCTATTGTCGTTTTACCGATTCTCCCCATGTCCCAAATCCGCACAACCCTGCTCAAACATCATTGATTTCTATCTCTAGCTGGTATTTTACTTTCTCTAAAAGAGTGTTTATTTTTTTAAAACTAAAAAAAATAGAATAAAAGAAAAAAGCACTCATTCCCACAACATCTTCCAAATAGGATGAAGAAGTCTTGCATAATTTGGATGAAATTTGGCGAATAATATGCCGAATACAATCTGATTCAATCCTAAAAAATAATATTGAGAAGATTGCTGATATTATAGGTACAAAAGTCAAGAACAAGAAGTACTCCAGAAAGTAGAGTGCATAATTATGATAAAAGGACTAAGCACATAAACCAAACTCTTGAAGAACCAATTGACAAATCTACGTAACAATGTGATTGAGTAATAAAATTGATAGGAACTATTCCTTCTTACGGATAGAAACATACATAGAGCCTATTTGGATTGGCTTATTTTAGGTGTTTTTAAGGTAAAATAGCTTTTAAGCACTTTGTAGTTTTTGGGATGAGATAAAAAAGTGCTTTTAACCACTTATTTTAAAGTCAAAACAATAAAAATAAGCCAAAAGTTAGAACCCCTAACTTATGGCTTATTTGTCAAAAGTCATAAGCCCATCCAAACATGCTCATAATCAACTATCATTCTTTTGAAGTAATTGCACGATTTTCCCTTCAATAATTAACTAGATTAACAGCTCATATTAAATAAACTCAAAATAATCCTACTTTTTGAAACCATCCGACTTTAAATTTTCTAAGTACTTGAATAACTTTTCTTAGCCAAAATAAACCTTCGTGTTCTCTATCACTAAAACAAACTTACATCCTTTAATTTAGGGATTTGCTTTTCATTAAGCATATACCATATTTCTGTCTCTTCGATTAAATCACACTTCTCACTTCACCCATTTCCTACCATATCTCTTTCGCTTTGATAATTTGTGTCAATGACGCTAACCTCCAGTTGTGTTTTCATATTTTCTGCCCTACTGATTTTAATTATACGAAGATGAAGAAAAAAATGTAAGATTGACGATTTTGTCCATCGAAATTTGTCGATCTTTCTTCACTATCGTTCGTTATCTAATAAGTGTATAAAATATATATTTTAAGACAAGATAAGTCATTTATGCATTATGTAATTCGTGTGTAATCAGTGTGTGCACGTATTTAGTGTATATATACTGATTATACACTGATTTATACATGTAATTGTTGGTGAAGTCATTTATACGTTGTGTAGTTCATATATAATCATTGTATATAATATGTATATAATTAGTGTGTATACATTATGCACTGATTGTACATTGTAGATTAATTATACATTGATTTATAGATTTATTATACACATAAATTATTTGTTTTTTTGGTGAAGATGTGCTAAAAAACCGCCTTCTATCACCTAAGTTTTTTCAACGTTGGGAACAAATCTTTTGGAGACATGAATTAAGTAATTGTTGGAGAAGTTTTAGGAATTGATTTTCTTTGAGATAATGTTGGAAACCTCCCTTATTATAGCTACAGTCTTAGAGGGAGTATTTTCCTTTTCTATTTTTTTTTTAACTTGCTGGCTTATTTAATTTATGGCTAAAGCTTTTAAGACCAACTAAAAGTAAACTATACTACTGGGCTCAGCTATTTGTGTTTTTATCCCTTTTCCCTTCTAATGGACCGGTCTTTAATTTTTGGCCTTCAAATAACCTGGTCTTTAAATCTTGCCTTTCAAAATCGAATCTATGCTTATAGGACCATAAGTTCTTTAAGGGCACTGACATAACTTGTGAATATTATGATGCATAATTAGCAAAGTGCAAAAATTAAAGACCAGCCCATTTAAACTTTTGAAGGGCAAACTAAAGACCAGCACAAAATAGGGACCAAAGTGCAAATGACCACATTATTCTTTCACAAAATATTAAACAAAACATTGTTAACAACAACCAATGAAGTCAGATTGTATATGCATTATTCTTAGCTCAAAATAAATGGATCTGATAATTTCCTCCATTTTTTAATTTTATTTTGGTAAATATGATAAATTTATCTAGAGTAGATTCTTTGTTCTATAGTAGAATATGTAAGCATCCACATTTGAATGGAAATATTCCATTTTTTATAAGCAATTATGTGCTATTTAACTCACCCGTCACGAATATCATATCCTTTGAGATTTGTAGCAGTAGTTAGGGCAGTCCTCCATTCTTGCATCATCTGCATTCCCTCAACATCATCCTTAAACTTTGTTTCTTGTTTGGCAAAGGCTTCAGCAAAGCTCTCCCTTTGGTATCGAACATGTAAGGGATCCACATCATAGAAGACTGGTATGACTGTTTGTCCATATTGACTCTTGCATTCCATGATCTTGACTAGTTCATTCAAGCACCACTTCAATGTAGCATAATTTCTTGAGAAAATGATGACGGCAACTTGAGAATCTTCAATAGCTTTCAAGAGTTCTTTTGAGATGGATGTACCATGCTCGAGCCTTTTATAATCTTGAAAGGTGAATATATCCCTGATTCTCAAGCCCTCATACAAGTGACCTGTAAATATTTTCCGTGTATCTTTTCCTCTAAAACTTAGAAAGACATCATACTTCCATCGACGACACTGCGAAGACCTAGCAGAAGAAGATGATATCATGGATTCAGTTTTGTCGGAAAAGAAGAAGAAAATGTGCGGATAGATTGTAATTGTGGCAAGAGATCAATTGATGATATTTCCGACAAAGTTTTATACAGGAAAAAAGAAATAAACAAGTACCACTTCAAATATGAAAGCTTCTATGAACATAGGCTCTACTTCAGTTGATTAATAGATTATTGTTGTTGGATCTAGTCAGTATATATATATATATATATATATATATATATATATATATATATATGAAGCTGCAAAGAATAGAGTATGGCAAGTTAAATAAAATTATTGCTCCAAAGTCCAAACACCGAAGTCTGTCTCTTCTCTGCCAAAGAAAGAGAAAAAAAATTCTGAGAAGTTTTCCCAGTTGAATTGTTCTTTCTATTGTAATTTTCCACGGAAGTTGAAAAGTCTTCATTGAGCAAAATATTTCTCAGTCTTCAACTCACTTAATTAATAAATATAATCTGAACAAATGTCTTTGTCACCAGACAACAGCTGTGATTGAAGGAATTAATTAATAAATATAATCTAAGCAATTTCTCTATAACCAGACAACAGCTGACTTTATTGTGATTGAAGAAAATGTTTGTATTTTGCATCCCTAATGTCGTTTTCATTTTGTAATTTTGCACCCTATTATTCGGATAACTCCGCTTGCCAAGACTTAGGCACATGAACAGGTTCTTCCTTGATTTTGTACATGCACTTAAACAGAGAGATCCATTTGCGAAATGATGTTGTGTTCATATTTTAGATTCTACTGTTACTTCTTGGTGTCAATGAGATTCCTCATCTTGTTGCAGCTGGATGCATGAAATTATCAATTATAGAGTTCTGTTTTCTTTTTTTGGGTTGTGATGACCTCAACTACAGATCAGGAATGAGGAGACTATTAGATTAACAGAAAAGGGCCAAATAAACGTTCTATTAGAAAAGGTTTAAATATACCCTTTGTTAAATTTCGATCCAAATATACCCCTTTCATTATAATTTCGGTCCAAATATACCTCTTCCAGGAGCGGAGCCAATAAGGGCAAGGAGGTTCACCGAACTCCTTTCGTCTAAAATTACACTGTATATATGGTAAAAATTATTTTTTTATTTTTTATGCACATATCATAGGTGTTGAACCCTATTGGCTTTTTCAGTTTTCTACTTCTTTATATTTTTTAACCTCCTTATTTAAAGTTCCGATTCCACCGCTACCTCTCCTCTTATACTTTAGCAATGATTTACCCTTATTTTTAACGGAATGACATGTGTAAGCTCAAAAATAAAAAGATCCGCCTCAATTTTTTACCCGCTACCCGACCCAATTCCCAAGCAAAGAATTTCACGAGGGAAAGTACTGAAATGACTGGTGATGCTAAATTTTTAATTGTAGCTTCTGGTTAAGGAATATAGAATTCTGAAATTTGCCTTGCAGGAATTTCAGGCGCCAATAATCAAATATTCAAATTAAAAGATAAACTTAATCTGGATTTGCTAAGTGCTAAATGCCTCATTACTATTCTGGTTCAAGCAGTAATTAAAAAGTCAACTCTTATAAACAAAAATATATTGTTAGTTTATTACCTTAAACCATTTCACTGACAAGTAAATTGTTTTGCTTTGGAATTGGTCGGGTAATGAATTGGGTGGTATAGTGGGTAAAAAAATTTAGGCAGGACTTTTTATGTGATTCCATTGAAAGTAAGTGTAAATCAATGCCAAAATATAAAGGAAGATTATATTTAGACTTAAAGTATAACGAAAAATGTATATAACGAATGATATATTTAAGGTCGTTTGGTAGGAGGGATAGGATGGAATGGTATTATTAACGGAAAAGGGTCAAAATTACCCCTGAACTTTGAAAAATAGTTCATTCATACCCTTCGTTATACTTTAGGGTCAATTATACTCTTACAGTTATACTATGGGGTCAATTATACCCTTATGACTAACTGTTGCCACGTGGCATCATCCCAGCCCTTCAAAATTATTTTATCTTCAAATAATTTTTTACCCACTAAAATAACTCAACCCGACCCGATTTTTTTTTTCAGCAAAAATAATTTGCCAAATTTAATCCAAAAATCGGGTCGGGTTGAGTTATTTTAGTGGGTAAAAAATTATTTGAGGGTAAAATAATTTTGAAGGGGTGGGATGATGCCACGTGGCAGCCGTTAGTTATAAGAGTATAATTGACCCCATAGTATAACTGTAAGGGTATAATTGGTCCTAAAGTATAACGAAGGGTATAAATAAACTATTTTTCAAAGTTCAAGGGTAATTTTGGCCCTTTTCCGTATTATTAATCCTATGTTTGGTAGGTGGGATAATTCCTTTGTTATGCCACCCAATCTCATTTATATGGAATAAAAGGTGGGATAAATTATCACATCTTATCCTCCACCCAATCTCATTTATATGGGATAACTTATTGCTCCTACCAAAAAGGGTTCGTTTGGTACAACGGATAAGGATAAAAAATTATATTTGAGATGAATTTATTCCAATTTTAGTTGGGACAAAATGATGATATAACTACTCCCGAGATTAGTTATACCGGGATTGTAGTATTATTTTATCCCTATGGGAGGATAGAATAACTAAAAAAAAAAGGGCAGCTCGGTGCACTAAAGTTCGCGCTATGCGCGGGATTCGGAGAAGGACCGTACTACAAGGGTTTTTTGTACGCAGTTTTACTTTGCATTTCTACAAGAGGCTGTTTTTCTGTAAGAGGAGGATGGAATAATTAATCTCAGAATAAGTTATCTTGGGATAACTTGTTTCCAACCAAACGACCACCAATAGTACATAGGTGCATTTAAACCTTTTCCATTAAATTAATAAAGAATGACGTATACATGTTATTAGTTATAAGAGTTTCTAAATTGCAAACAAGAAAATGAAATTTCTTGCCCTCTTATAATTTGAATGGAAGAAAATAACTTTTTCATATTCCTTATATATTGTTTTTCAAATTTCTTATGTGTAAATAATAAAGACCTCTTGCAATAAGATCGTAAAGTTTAAAAAAATTTATAAAGAGCTAAAAAACCATTTCTGCCTAATCTAACACCTGTATGACTCACCTTTAACCCAGCTACCGACTGAATTTTACACACTCCAAAGGACATTTTTAACCCTTTTCCAAACCTAAAATAACGTTGGCAATTTTATTTTCTAAAAATAATACTACAAGACAATTCAATTACAGTAACACGTATAATGGAGTTTTTGCGTTTATCATTTTGCTACACACACTATTCCTCCTTCACTTTACCAATAAAAGTATATTTCAATCGTCAAAAAATAATAATTCAAAACCCTATCCAAATTCAGCCGCTATGTACAGGCCTAATTCTTCTAATCAGAGTTTCTTCAACAATCAACCCATTCCAGGTCTCTTTCTTTTATTCTTCTATTATTATTTTTTACAAAATTAAATTCAAAATTTAAAGTTTATGAATTCTAAATTTACTCTTTTAGTAAAACATAATATTTGGACTAAAGTTAGTGAATTACGTTATATTTGTACTTTCTACTCTACCTTCGCAGCTGTCAGTCTTTTGGGTTGTCATGTGGTCCTTTTCACTGTGTTTTTAGTATCATTTTCTAATATATATACTCTCCCTAAATTGGATGGTAAACCTCAAAAATTTCTAATTTATGAATATTTGATAAATTAGTACTTTGGCTCGATTTTTTTATTCTTTTTATAGAGTTAGATTTCGGATTTAAAATTATGAGTTTTAGATTTTGAATCTTTTAAAATGTAAATTTTGAATGAAAGTTTTGAATCTGTCAAATTTATACTTTCTACTTTACCTCCTTTGCCACTGTGTCAGTCTCTTGGGTTGCCATCAATGTGGTCTAAATTCAGATTTTAGAATCAGTATCTTTTACTAGTAGTATAATTTTATTATGTGTATGATTTAATTTTTTTTTTTTTTCATATGTATACATAGTTAGAGTTGAATTTGCTGAACTCGCCTTGAATCTGCTGATGAACCTTAAAGCTCTCTAATTTTTTAATTTGTTATTGTGGTTTTGATTACTTTATCATTTGTTGTTGACTGTTATCCTCCTTGTCTCTTGGGTTGCCAGTAATGTGGTCCTAGTAGAGACAATTTTAGGTATCATTTTCTTTTAGTATAATTTTGTTATATGTATTCACCGAGATGGGTCTCGATTATATATATAATGAGTTCCATATTTATATTTTTATTCGGGTAAAGTTGTCTATGTGTTCGTGATGCTTGTATTAGGTATGTTGTCTACATCACACCCTTTGAGGTGCGATCTTTATTCGAATCCTGTTAATGCGGAATACTTTGTACACTGGACTACCTTTTAAAAATAAATTATATTCTTATCACTCAACGTCTCAACCTGTTGCATTTCTGAAATCACGCGTTCAAAGTTTAATATTTGAATTTTTAGCGAGTTTCACATGTAGTTTTATAATTTCTCTCAAAAGTATTAGTTTCAGTTGAACTCATTACATCTATTCTTCATCTGCCTCTATGCAGATGACTTGATTTTTTTGTGGGTATAATACATAGTTCTCTGATTTTTGAACTTGTCATTTATTTTTTTTGTGTGTGTCTGTTTTAGTAGAGTATTCAGTTCCCCCAGTGAGTCATACAGATGAGGAATTGGGTATTCCACAGCAAAGACTTCTGAATTCCAGGGAAATGCAAGAAGCTCTTAGGATAGAGATTGAGAAGGAGATGAGGAGATGTCGAGAAATCGAATCGCAAATTAATAAGCAGGTCGGAGCCACGGTTTCACCACCCGCGCCGCCGTTTTTTGCGCCGCCACGAGACGACGAAATGTCTGTGGAGGAGATACTAGCAAGGGATTGTAAGGAGAAGAGACTGGTGGAGAAGGCTGCTGCTATTCGCCGCCGTCGGTACGGTGGCTAAGTGTTGCGTTAACAATGTTTGCCTTAATAACAACAACATACGTAGTTAATCTCACAGGTGGAGTCTATGCAGGGTAGCGTTTGCCCTAATGGTAAAATAGAATAAAACATCCGCTGTTTTATTCTGTGTGTGTCTTGTATTTGTTTTAATGTTGTAAAATACAACTAGTAATACTAGCTATCTTAAGCTATGTAATTTGGTTTTTACCCTATCAAATCTCTAAAAGAAAAACTATGATCTTTGTGTGCGAAACTTCAAACATTTAAACTTTGGTCTTTATTTAATGTTATAGTTTTTTTGTTTTTTTTTGTCACTGTGTTGTCGATATTTTTTCCATTTAACTTGTTTTTGATACTGCCTCGTTGAGTCGAGACTCTATGGAAACAACCTATCTACCCACAAAGGTAGGGGTAAGGTCTGCATACATACTACCCTCCCAGACCCCACTAGTAGGATTACATTGGGTATGTTGTTATTGTAGTTTTAATCTTTTTTTTATGTATTTGAAAAGCTATCTACCCTCTGACTCAATTAACATATCTTATTATATTTAGTCTGTTTTAAAAAATATATTTTATATTTAGTAAGTTTAAGTGGCAAAAGTTGAGGGACATGTGACATAGGCATATGTTCGAGCCCTAGAGGTTGCACCATGCGATCTAAGCTTGATATTTAAATGAAGAAGGATAGAGGAGCTTGACCCATTATTCCTTAGTTTTGAAAATCGCGGTTGGTCTGAAAGATTGGCTCGATTTCTCTATCATCAGAAAGTAAATATTTAATAAATTTTTAATTCTAACTATTCCATTTTGCTCTTAATGACATTCCCTTATAGAATGACACCACGTGTTTAAAGTTAATAGTTTCATATAAAATGAGGTAAAAGGAGTAAATTTTGAGGCCAAGCCATTTTTTTATAAGTAGAGTGGTATTGATCCGATAAACCACAAATTTCGAGCAAAAGCGATGCTACTTACATAATCCAAGTGTTTAAAATTTTTACTACTGGCATTTTAGTATGTGATGTAAACACAGAGTTAAGCTTTTAGATGTTTGGAAAGCATTTTGTAAAGGTATGTCTCGCCCGTCCCACAAATTTTATATGTCTCGCCCGTCCCACAAATTTTATGTTCGACAAACTTATCTTATACCATCAGGGGTGCGGCAGGATGAATATAATTTTTTTTGCCTTTAATTAGAGTCTAGGGAGCAAGCCATGAGAATGAAGAAACTTCTGACAGAGAGTGTTCCCTCTTTAATAGGCTCTACAAGACATAGATATAAATCAATCGAGTCAATAAATTTGTTATAGGAAAAGAAGACAAATTTATTTTATTAGTAGTCTCATTTAGGTCGTTCAAAAGTAAATACGAAAATGTACACACATGATGGTTGTGTTCTGTATGAATGAAAACGTTTTCCACGGAAAATATTTTCTTGTGTTTGATATATAAGCAAAAAATATTATCCTGAAAGCATTTGTATATAATTTAGACAAATATTATATGTGATACGAGTGGATGATGGATGTGGGGTGTTGGGCGTGAGGTGGGGGTGCAGGGTTGGGGTTCGTGGGGGTGGGGGTGGGGTTGGGTGGAGGGTGGGGATGAAGATGATGTGAGTTCCAAGGTGAGAGGAGAAATCAATGTGAAAAAGTCACTTGTGAAACTTGTTTTTCTAAAAGAAAATATTTTTCAAAATTTTGACCAATCAAACATGAAAAAATTGAAAAACATTTTGCAGAAACTATTTTCCTCGCTACCGAACACACCTGATATTTCTTATTTTTAGGTTAACGTTGTTAGAACCCTTTAATTGAGATGACTTCAAATGATCCACACTTAAACCTAAGATTTCATAGCTAGGAGGTTCATTAACTCGGGATTAATGTTAAGCATCATTTTAGTCTCGTACAAATTCATGTGGCCTTTCTAGTACTACTTGGAATCAATAAGAAGTAACTCCTCGATCGTGTCTTTGAAATTGGGTCATCAAAGTCAAAGACAATAAATTGGCCAGGTATGTCGTTCACAAACATTGAATATAATAATGTACTAAGTTTTTAAGACAAAACAGTAATCTCTCCCTCGTGAATTACTCCCACCGTTCACTTTTATTTGTTCATTTTTTACTTTACACGCTCCTTAAAATTTAATAAATGAAGTATGCATTTTACTACAATAATCATATTAATTGGTGTATAATCTCATTGGACTTGGAGAATAATTTGAAAAAGAGTAATTAATGTTAACGTAAAACAAGAAAAAGAGTTTGTCTTTCCTTGACAAGTAAAAATGAAAATTTATTTTTATTATAGTGGACAAGTAAAAGTGAACTGGGGGAATAGTTATTATGTTTGTTTCGAGAGTCAAAATAATATTAATTGTAATTAATATTTTAAAAGATATTATTTATTAATCATATTGAAAAGTTACATGTTATAGTACTTTTTGTATAATTCTTGAGTATCTAAATTTTAATTTTAAAATATTAAATTGATCTATATATCTTTAAAAATTAATTAAATTAACTCTCTTGAAACATGATACTTAATCAATTTAGGATGGAAGGAGTATTGTTAATAAGTACTCCCTCTGTCTCAAAATATTTATCGTCCTTAATAAAAATATTTGTCATTTTATTAATCAAGACAACATTAAGTAACTTTTTTCCATTTTACCCTTGTATTAATTAGCAACATTTAAGTGGTTCTCACCATTAATAGAGTAGATATTTATTGACGAGAGATTACATGAAATATGTTAAAAAGATAAAATAATCAAAATACTATCTTTATAAATGTTTTTTAAGGAACGTGTAAATAAAAAATGCGATAAATATTTTGAAATGGCAGGAGTACTTTATGACGGGAGATGTGAGGGATCTGGAGAAAAGGGGTCCGGAACTTTTTTAACCCAAAAAAAAAAAATTTGGAACCAAACTAACCCGTTAAAAAAAAAAAAAAAAAAAAACCAAAGTAGGCTTCACGCACAGAAGGGCCAAAGTGTACATTTACACTTTGGTCCTTTCACGCACAGATTTTGTGCATGAACCCCCCCCCCCCCCCCCCCCCGACCCCATTCTTTGGAAATCAAACTCAAAATTAAGCTTTTTTTTCGTACTTTGACCGAAGATTAGTCACGTTTCAAAACACCGGAATATAAATATTTTATATAGAACTTAATATTTTTTTTAGTGTACAATAATATCGGCTCATTACATCAAGTATACATATACATTTGGAACCAAACTAACCCGTTAAAAAAAAGAACCAAAGTAGGCTTCACGCACAGAAGGGCCAAAGTGTACATTTACACTTTGGTCCTTTCACGCACAGATTTTGTGCATGAAACCCCCTCCCCGACCCCATTCTTTGAAAATCAAACTCAAAATTAAGCTTTTTTTCGTACTTTGACCGAAGATTAGTCACGTTTCAAAACACCGGAATATAAATATTTTATATAGAACTTAATATTTTTTTTAGTGTACAATAATATCAGCTATTACATCAAGTATACATATACATTTGGATCGTCGTTTTAGGGGTTGTAAAGTGCTCCGAAGTAAGTTTGAAAACTTGTTATATTTAGGTTTAAGTGTCATATTTTATAGAGTTTTGATTAATCTCTTTTGTTTTACTCCCAAAGCTATGAAAGTACTTTTTTGGTTCAAGAAAGATAGAAAAGAAAAAATTACTCTACTTTGTATTAGTTTTTTTTTTCTTTTAAGTCTTTTTTATTTTGTTATTGTATTGTGTAATCCGCACCTTTTGAATGTGCAAAAATAAATATAATATTTAAAAATAATTCATCCAATACAAGAGGTTCATAATAATTAAAAAATATTTCATTCCATTAGCAACGAAATAAATCATTAAATTACAATAGACTTAAAAAAAAAATCAAGTTCTAGACAATCTTCTACTTCCAGATGTGTTGCCACCACGGGAGTTTTGCCCCCATGAACACTTATCATGCCCAATTTGCTTACATGTCGAGCACTTGTGAGAGTAAGTCTTTTCGCTTACATCCATTTGATTGTGATAACAGGTTATCTTGTTTTTTCCCAATTTACGGATATGTTTCTTGTTCGCAATCATAGAAAACGGCGCGGCTGGCCAATAAGCTTGATCACCAAGGGGGTGGAAGTGGCCGGAATATGCTCTAAGGTATTTTACGACCTTATATTCCTCCGCCACATAATCAGTTACATTTCTGGCCATTCTCTCAAAGCACTTGACTGCATGAGAACATGGCATGTGGTGCGTTTGCCACTTAGCACAAGTGCATGATTTTGTACGCTCAGAATGATATGTTTGTTTCCTCCTTTACTGTCGTACTAACCCGTTCTAACTTCATATACTCGTTGAACGACGTCATACTCAGTCATTTGGTGACCCTCTGCCTTTCTTCTATGGTGCTCCATATTTTTGTAGGGCTTTGGCATCCATGTTCCGTCCTTTGCTAATATGGCTCTGGCCTGCCTTGTCCTATCCGCAAATCGCTCCACGACCTGCCTAAAAGTTAGTCTTACCATTGCTGTGACAGGTAGTCTTGAAAGACTCCGAGTTGTTCGTTGTGAGCATGCCCCATTTCCTTCCTCCATCAGCATAAAGCGTCCATTTTTCAACTTCTAATTTCATCAACCAAACATATGCTTCTTCACTCACTTCCCTTAGTAGCTCCATTTTTGCAGCCCATTTTCTTTGTTGATGCTGCATCGCAGCCCCCTACATCAATTTGTTTACAGCGCCATTTTCAAACTTTGTTTGCAAATTAGCCTTTAAGTGTCTTAATCAATATCGATGGTACGCATGTGGAGGCTGCCCCCTTCCAGAGTACGCATATTATGCAATATGCCTTTATGACGATCCGATAGGAAACATATGCTCTGACGACCCTTAATAACATGAGTTTTTAGATGAGTCAAGAACATCCCCTATGTCTCGTTGCTCTCGTTGGCGGCAATTGCGAAAGCAAGAGGAAATATTGACCCATTGGCATCCATACCTACTGCAATTATGAGAATGTCATATCGGCCATATACATGCGTCCCATCTATCGATATCACATTCCGGCAGTGAGCAAAACCATCAATACTTGGTTTGAATGCCCAAAAGACAAAGTAAAAAATTCTGCCCTCTAAAAGCTGCCATTGTACAACAGTGCCAGGATTAACATGTTTTAGAGCCTCCATATACCCCCGACAACGCTTGAAAAGAGGATTACCAAGTTCCAAAGATCATCTCAAAAGCACGTCTACGCCCGAGAAATCCCTTTCTCTTGCTTATGATTTTACCATATTTGGAGTGGACCATGCTAATACAAGTTTTGATGGGCATCCTACATAAGTTTAAACAAACAACATTTAGCAATGATATTTTAATTACTATAAGATATAAAATGTACTAGGTCAGATAAGTTACCTTGGAGTTTCCTCAATGTGTTTAAGTAACACATGAGCAATCATGTTTATATCTAAATTAAAATTATCTGCTCGACTTTGTCCCATATCACAAGTGTGCTTTGGGTGGAATTTTGTGATTTCCCACAGACCATCAGGCTTAACAATTCCCCGAAGCAACCACCGACAGCCTTGAGTCTGTCGCTTACAAACCAGCCTCCATACCGATCTGTTTGAGTCATCAACCTTAAACTCCCTCATATTCTTTATACAATACATTCTGACAGCCTATTGCAACATCTTTTTTGATGTGAACTGCATTCCCTTTGCAAGGACGCATTCATCAGTCATGGGATTTTTTTGTTCAATCCACGTTTTTTGGCGACTTTGATCATCATCTCTTGTGAAGACAAATGCATCCTCACGACCTTGCAAACTGTCAAGTTATGGAATATAGTTAGAATGCCATTGCATTGGGCTGTCAGGAATTGGGTTTTCCGCCATCGGAGGTGGTACGTGGTGGTGAGTTGGTTCTGGGGACTAAAATGCGTATCTTCTTCATCCCCTTCATTATCTTCATCGCCATCACTCTCTGATGTATCCATATAACTTGGACAATCAGCGCCATCTAAGAAAGGCATCCTCCTACACGATAAAAAGCATATGTTAAATTCCAAATTCATATATATATATATATATATATATATATATATATATATATATATATTAATTATTTAACATCAAGGTGATGAACCTACACATATTGAGAATGAGCATGGTTGTTACACCTCGGAAAATCTTCCGTTGGTACGCGCAAGTGAATGAACTAGTAGGGAGTACGAGTAGACGATATGTTCATGAGTAAGCGATGACGCTCGGCGAACTCTAGAAAAGATTTCAAAGATGTTAGAGATGGGGGAAGAGGGTTGCCAAGAGGAGGCAAAGTATTTGATAAGTATCGGAAAGGATTACGAGTAACGAGTTAGCAAGGACTTAATGATGTCTTGGAGAAGGGTGATAACGTCCCTTGGATTGGTATTGATGTGTTGAACAAGTGTTGAGAAGGTTCCATGAGGATTGGAGATCAAACGAATCGACGAAACGAAATTCGGAATCACTGGGGATTATACGGCCAAACATACTGGTCAAGGATGTCTGGACCGTACAATCAACCTAGATTGGCCAAACTCTCTGGACCAAACATACGACCAGGACATACGGTCCGTAGATTTTATACGGACCGTATGTTGGTCCGTATATTTGGTCGGGACAGATTTTGTCCAATAAATGCAAGGGACCAAGTTGAGTTCATTTCATTTCCTTTGACACCCCTTCTCTCTAAAAACATCTCTCTACATTTATTATACAAGTTTTCAAGGATCATAAGTCATCAACAACACCAATCAAGTGAATCAAGAGTAAGAACCCATCAAAGATCATCTAAAGTCTAGAAATCCAAATGGAGGAAAACTAGGATTTTGCTCAAAGTGGAATATTATCAACTAAGGCTCGTTCCTATGACATCTAAGGTAATATTCATGATATTTATATATTGTTTAAGGTGTTTGATAGTAGAAATGCTTGGATTGTAGAAGAGTATAGCAAAATGGGTTATGAATGATGAATAGTGACGTTTTGAGAACGTAATTTGAATTGAACCATGAATGTTGTTGTGTTGTGATATGAATGTGTTATAAATGGTATTAAGATCATGAACTAGACACTTTAGACGAAGGGACGAAGTTGGGTGTTATGACCATGAGTGTGGGTGAATTAGAAGCAAGTTGAGAAATCTAGATAATGTGGATAATGTGAGTGACTAATGGCCATTGTTATGATATTAATGAAGGTAGAAACGCTAACATTGGAAGGGAACGTGCAAGTGTAGAATAGTGCGACGGAAAGGTATGTAAGGCTAACCCTTCTTTCATAAGGCATGGTTCTTTGGCCAAATTCCTAAATTCTCTATATGTGTATGTTGTCTCCAAATGATTGATATTTCGAGCACATAAGCTCATGATCCTTGATATGTGCTACGATTGTACTACGCACCTCATATGGTGAGTAAGCCTATGATATAGACGTAGTGGTAATGAGGATGATAGTAATGATGATGATAGTAACGATGATGATAATGATAGTAATGATGTTAAAGGTGCCTACGGGCTAGTATGCTTATATGTGCCTATGAAGGGCTATAATAAAAACCCCGAGCTTATAACGCTGGGTAGAGTATATGTATATGAATATGTATAGAGTATGTATACGATTACGAAACGCGCGCACACATCTGCAGATGGTACGGATAACCCTGAAGCCTTGGTAGGGGCCAGGTATGAGTAACCTTGAGCCTTGGTTGGCCAAGTATGTACGAAACACCGAACCTATATGGTCGGGTACGCTATATAAGGATATGTATGAAACACCGATCCTATGTGGTCGGGTACGCTATATAAACACTATGTATATGAAATGACTAAGTATACAATATGAATGTGACAAGACTATGTATATGAATACGAATAAGGATACACATATGAATACGAGCACAAATATGGTACGAGTACTATTATGGAATATGGGTGATGATGTATGTATACAAGTACGTATGAGAAATGGGAAGTTCCTATGAAAGGTAAGTAAGTGCTATGACGATGATCTTATTGTCTCCCTTCCTCCTATGCTACTTCATATGTTGTCTATTATGCTTTCACATTGATATTAATCATGCTTTACATACTCAGTACATTCTTCGTACTGACGTCCTTTTGTTTGTGGACGCTGCGTCATGCCCGCAGGTGCACAGGGAGACAGACTTGATCCGTAGCCGCTTATTCAAAGATTACATAGCAGAGCTCTACTTCTTCCGGAGCCATAGCTTTTGGGTACTCATTCTTTTGTGTATATAATTATGGGCATAGCGGGGTCCTGTCCCGCTCATGTGATATGCTATACTCTCCTTAGAGGCTCGTACTCACGTGTATATGATTAGATATGTCTGGCCTTGTCGGCCTATATTTTGTATATCTTTTTGTCGGCCACGTTGGCCCATGTACATTGATGTGGCATAAATGCCTATTATGATAAATGTGCTATTGTCCAAATGGGACTAGTCTAATGAATGAAAGGGAACGTATGTTAAATTACGGGGTTCACTTAAGTGTAAGCATAAGAGTAAGAAAAGAGGGTGCCCGGGTGGGCTAGCACCGGGTGCTCGTCGCGGCCCCCTAGTCGGGTCGTGACAATGGTGTGGAGAATGATCAACTCCACCAAACTGAGAGGATATATATATATATATATATATATATATATATATATATATATATATATATTAATTATTTAACATCAAGGTGATGAACCTACACATATTGAGAATGAGCATGGTGTGGAGAATGATCAACTCCACCAAACTGAGAGGACTGCCTTTCATCCACAGTTGGTACCACCGGCGAGTTTTGATAATAATTAGTTGCACCGAACTGAGAATTATTATAATAATCAGCTCCACTGAACTGAGAGTTTTGATAATAATGAGCTGCTCCACTAAATTGAGATAATTGCCAAATATTACTCGTATCAGGTCTATAACCCCTACAAAGATTTAAAAATGGTTATTTACCAATACATACAATAAACATGTGCTACTGCACAAAATAATAATGTAAGAATGCATATTTACCAAGTTTGTCGGGTTGTATAGCAAATTTTGAGGTTTCAAAACTTTGAGACATGTTTTTGGGAGTGCAAAAGTGTGTTGAAAGGATGAAAATGGAGGAAATGAAAAAAAAGAGTATGCTGGAGATGGAAGGGTTTTTGTTAGGGGTTTCACGCACAGAATCTGTGCGTGAAACCTACTTTAGTTTTTTTTTTAACGGATTAATTTGGTTCTAATTTTTTTTTTGGGTTACAAAAGTGTCGGGCTCTGAAAAGAGTGAAAAACAGTCCTGAGAAACAAAAGAAATTTATAGAAAATTGATTGAATATTAAAGAGTTGTTGGAAAGTGAGTAAAAAGTGTTTTGGAAAGACAAAATGTGACAAGAGATGGCAGGCGTCATGCTAATTCCATACCGAATCAGTTCATAATTCCATCTAGGTGCTTATTTGGCCAATCTTTAGAAACTAGTTTATTTTGAAAAAAAAAAAATCAGAAGAAAAAAAAAGTACGTTAGAATTGTAGCAGTGTTTGACTCAATTATTGAAGAAGTCTTTTTTCAAATTAGAAAATCAATTTGTACTTGATCAATCTTTTTGAAAAGTACTTTTAAAAGTTCATCTATCAAAAAAGAGCTTGTACACATTTTTTTTAATTAATATTATTTTTAAAAAATAATGTAATTATTGATCACTAGAGACTTAAATTAAGCTTTTCAATTTTATTTGCCCCACAGTCCGATTAAAATATTTAAGCTTTTGTATGAGATCCAATGTGATTTACAAAAAGAAAATATTAGGAGATATAATAATAGAGAAAAAGATACCGTGAAGATGGAGAAGGGGACAACATTATAGATATAATGTGTTGATTTCTTTCTAAAATCCGTAAGGGATATTTCTTACAAAATAAATTTAATAAAATATATTCTTATCTTGAAAAATTCACTTTTTTATTTCTTCTTCTTCTTTCTTTCAAGATGGGGGTTAGGTCTGCGTACACTCTACCCTCCCCAGACCCCACATGATGAGATTATACTGGGCTTGTTGTTGTTATTGTATTTCTTCTTCTTCTTTCTTCTTCTATGGAGTGGAGTAATATTTATAGTAGTTAATACTCCCTTAGTTCCAATTATGTAGCATCATTGTTTCTAAATATAGAAATGTTACATTCTTTTTTAAGATAAACTAAAAAAAAAAAAAATTATCACATAAATTGGAAAAGAAGGAATTCTACTTTTGCTCAAACACATTTTTCTTTTTTTGATTAAATACCTTAAATTTCCACAAAAGAAAGTACCTCCTTTTTAACTTTTCAAAAGCTGATCTAAAATAGTCAATAAATTTATTCATACCTCAAAAGGTAAAACTATAGAGAGAGAGAGAGCATAGTATTTACCCCTTTTTCCAGTAGAATAGATTTTGTAATGCTTCTTGGGTACACTACTAGTCTAAGGTGCCGTTTGACCATAAATATTAAAAATAAATTCATTTTTTTTTGAAATTTTTAAAGTTGGAGTTGGAGTTGTGTTTGACCATAATTTTTGAAATTGTAATTTTTGGTGAAATGTAGTTGTAAAAAAGTAAATTATTTTTTAAAAATAAATTTTTTGAGTTTTTGATATTCCGGAAAACACTGTTTTGGAAAAGTGAAATTGTATTCGAAATATTATGGCCAAACGCCCAAAAGTGAAAAAAGTAAAAAAAAATTAAAAAAAAAAGTGAATAATTTTTATGGCCAAACGGTATCTAAAAATATCTCTGATATTTTCGGTACAAATTCCCAAAATCATTGTTCCAAAACAGTGTTTTATAGTCTCTTATCGTCATTAAAGTACCAATGAAATTTACAAAAAGAAAAAATAGGGGATATAACTATAATAGAGAAAAAGTCGCGGTGAAAAAGGACAAGGCACAACATTATAATGGTTGATTGACTCTTTGAAATAGATACAAGCTATAAATTTTATAAATAAAAATTATTAATAAGGATTTTTTATTTGAAAAAAAAGGAATTTTTTTCATTCTAATTTCTCAGAAAAATTCACCACAATTTATAATCTCTCCCATAACAGGAAAAAATGTTTGTGCTAAGATACTCAAAGGCATTTTCTCTTTTTAGCCATATACCTTAACTTTCTAGCTTTTGAAAAGTTTTATCTAAACAACCTAAAAATTAACTTTTTTTTTTCTACATTTGGCCTCATTATTTTTTTTTTCTCTTCATTTTAGGCTTTTCAGTTTCCTCATCGATCTGCCTCATTATTTATTCATTCATACCTTAAAAGGAAAAAAAGAAAGTAAAAGAATAGAAAGAGTATTTAATAAGTATTTACCCTTCTTTTCAGTCCGTTAGAATTTTTCCTAGTTCATTAAATCTTTGGTACTTTACTAGTCAAAAAAGGTCTCTTATTTTTCGTAACGCCCCTTCGTTAAAGTACCCTTCGCCGAGAAAAAACTTGTAGTAATAAATAAAGAAATTATTAATAAAATTTATTTTGACCAAAAAAAAAAATTCTTGCTTCTTCTTTATTTGTTTTTAGAAAAGCTACTATTTGTAGTTTCTGCCTTAAAGCAGATTTTTTTTTAATCAATTACCTTAAAATTTCCACAAAAGAAAGTACTTTGTTTTTAACTTTTCAAAAGCTGATCTAAATAGTCTATAAATTTATTCATACTTCAAAAGGAACATATATAGAGAGAGATTAAAAAAAGGATTAGAAGCATTTAGTATTTACCCCTTTTTCATATCCTAATTATTCTAAGATTAGTTATTCCGCCCTCTCACAAAAATATAAAATAACACTATAATTTCATGATAATTAATCTTGTAATTAGTTATATTGCGATATCATCTCAACTAAACATGAAACAAACTCATCTCAAATTTAAATTCGAAATTATTTATTCTCATACCAAACGAGAGCCCCGGAGTTTAACTCTTCTTTTCGGTCTTTTAGCAGGCGTTTGGCCATAGAAATAAAAAACTTTTTCACTTTCTTTTAGAATTTTGAAGTTGTTGTTCATAGTTTTTGGCGTTTTACAAATAGTATTTTTTTTTGTTAAAATATACTTATTTTATTTCTCTTTCTCTTAACGCCTCACTTCTTTAAAACTACTTCCCCAAGGAGTAAACAAAAACCCTACCATTTTTTTTCTTAACCAAAAAATCTCTGTTTCTACATTGTGAAATTAAAAAAAAAAAATTGTTTTTTTGGGTTGATTTAGAAGTGAATTTATTGATGGATTACAAGTATAAATCAGTTGATGAACCTGTTACACAACATCCGATGAGTTATACACAACATCAATCTTCAACTCTTACTTACTTTACTCAACAAGCCATGCGAGGTCTTTTTACTTTTTTTTTTTTTCTGTTCAGTGGATAATTTCATAGTGTTATAAGGGTTTAATCTAGAGGCAATGTACTCTCTCTGATTTAATTTATGTGATACATTTTTCTTTTTAGTCTGTCTCAATAAGGAGCCCGTTTGGATCGGCTTATAAGTTGTTTTCAGTTTTTTTGAGTGCTTGACTGGCCAGCTTAAAGTCATTTTGTGTTTAAAATAAGCTCAAAAAAATAATTGAGCCCATTTGACTTATCTTATCTAAAGCGGCTTATAAGCCCAAAAAAAAATAAAAAAATTAGACTATCCAAACTTATTACCGCTTACAGGCAGGCATAAGCCCATCCAGACAGGCTCAAGAATGATATATTTTCTTATTTGGCAACGGTTTAACTTTAAACACACAAATATTTTGGCTTGTTACTTTATTTCTTAAACTCCGTGTCGAGTCAAATTATATTACATAAATTGGGACAGAGGGAGTAGTTAATTGAGGGGGTGGAGAGTAGTGTTATAATTATACCATGTTTGGGTAAGCTTTTGGGAGGGTAAAAGTGTTTTTTTTTTTTTTTTTTGAAAAATTGCTTATTTTAGAAAGCTGAGGTGTTATAATTTTCTCTTTTTATTTTTTTCTGGTCAGTGGACAATTTTATAGTGGTATAAGGGATTTTTAGGTTTTGTGTGTTAATCTAGAGGCAATGTAGTTAATTGAGGGGGTGGAGATTAGTGTTATAATTATAGCCTGTTTGAAAAAGTGTTTTTTTTTTTTTTTTGTGGGATAAATTGCTTATTTTAGAGAATGTTCAAGCTTTTAGGTTTAAAAAATTTGTTCTTTTTTGGTAACTTTTCTATGGATTTTGCTCTTTTTTTTTTTTTTTTTTTTTTTTCTGGTTCAATGAACAATTCTATAGTGATAGAAGGGATTTTTAGGTTTTTTACTTTTGTTTGTGTTTTATGTTAGCCTATGTGAAGTTGTGGAGGCAATGCAGTTATTTGTGAAGCCAACATTGTTTATTTGTTTAAAAAAAATTGCTTATTTTGGAGAGTCGAGGTGTTTGATCAAGCTTTTAGGTAAAATAATAAGTAGGCGTTTGGACATGCGATTTCATCTCATGAGATGAAATCAGCTTTTGGAACATGTGATTTCATCTTTGAAATCCCAAATCATCAAAAAAGGAATGATTTGAGATTTGAAATCATGCTTTCAAAAAATATAAATGTAAAATTTGACCCATACATTTATATTTTGTAAAAAAAGACCCATAAGTTGGTAGATATATTTACCAATCATTTGTATTAAGTATTAATCTGCAAGTTGGTGAATTATATTACCAATCATGTTTACCATGTGGGAGGATTATATTAAAGAGTAGTTACATTACTATTCATGTTAAATTTTCCTTTTTATTGAACTAAAGTTTGATCAATTGATGTTGTATTTTTTAGAAAGGCCTTCCAGTAGCGTATTAATTTTATTATGAACTATGATTTACTCATTTGGTAGGATTGTATAAGAATTGGGAAAGTTTTGATGGTTTTCACAACTTGTGGGGTTTTTATGCTTATAAAAAAAATTGCAACTTAAGAAATCCAAATTACATGTCCAAACATGATTTCATCTCATGATTTCATCACATGATTTCATCTCATGAGATGAAATCATGTCCAAACGGCTCCTAAGTGTTTTTGAGTAGTAGCACAAGTTGTTTCTTGAAAAAAAGTAGCTTACACTGTAGTACTTTTGGAACATTGGCCAAACACAAGTTTTTAGTACTATTATTTTTCTGTTCAATGGGCGATTCTTTAGTGATATAAGGGATTTTGGGGTTTTGTTTGTGTGTTGTGTTAGCCTATGTGAAGTACAATTTTGGAGACATTGTGGTTAATCTGGAGGCAATGTTGTTAATTGAGGGGATTTTAGATTTTGTTTGTGTTTTGTGTTAGCAATGTAGTTAATTGAGGGGGTGGAGCGTAGTGTTTTATAGCCAAAAGTTTGTGAAGTACCTTTGGGGACATTGTGGTTAATCTACATGAGAATGTAGTTAATTGTGGAGGCTGAGAGTAGTTTTACTAATATTGTGTAGCTTGTTATATTGTAGTGTCAATAGTGATTGAGTAAAAGGGTGATTTTTCTCTCTCTGTCCAATGGACTATTCTATCGTGTTGGTATAGAAGGTATTGTGGGTTTTATTCATGTTGTGTTTGCCTCTGAAGTTTATGGAGACATTGTGGTTAATCTCGATGAGCATGTAGTTAATTGACTTGGCAGGGAGTTAGTTGTTGACTATAGAGGGTGATTTCCCCCCAGGAAAGCTGGTGGGTATAAGAAAATCCCTCATTGGAAGTGCAATAGAAGGATTAAATCTTGAAGTGATTCGTCAATAATTAGATTTTTATTTGTGGGAAATTTGATTTTGGACAATTAATTATTAGAAAGACAGTAAAAAGACAGTATATGGTTTGAAACGTTAACTTTTTGAGTATACATGGAATTAGTCGAGGTGCGCGGAAGCTGGTTCAAACACCACGGTTATCAACAAAAGGTTACAACTTTTTGAAACAATAAAACCTTTCAAGATTAATTTTTTTAAAGTTCTTAACTTTTTTCCATTTTCAAAGGATCTGCTTATAGATAACTGGTAAATTTCTTGTTGTATATACTAAGTAGAGAATGTTCAATGGACAATTCTGTAGTGTTTGAAGGGAGTTTTGGTTTTGTTTGTGTTTTGTGTTTGCCTATGTGAAGTACATTTGCAGACATTGTGGTTAATCCCGATGAGAATGTAGTTGATTGAGGGGGTGGAGAATAGTGTTTGTATTGCTATTGTGTAGTTTGTTATATTGAAGTGTGAATGGTGATTGAGTAAAGAGGGTGATATTTTCTCCAGTAAAGTTGGTAAATGTGTGGGATTCGGAAAATCCCACACTGGAAGTGCAACAGAAGGAATAAATCACTAAGTATTTCATCAAAAAATAAATTCTTATTTTTGGCAAATTTGATTTTGGACAATTAATTAGTAGAAAGATGTATCTAGTGTGAAAGAATGCAACTTTTTGAAAAAAATTAACCTTTCAAGATTAATTCTTTATGTTCTTAACTTTGTTCTGTTGTCAAAGCTGTTTCTTTTAGTTAACTTGTAAAATGCTTGTTGTATCTTATGAAGAGCACTGTCTGCCATCTTCAAAAGACAGGAATCATTCTGTTCAGAAAGTGTTTCCTAACACCAAACCCTTTTTTTCGTTTTGTAATCTTGTTTCTTCATTACTAGTTTCTAAGTCGTACGATTCGCCAAAATTCTTGTCTTAGCCTTTGTGAAGTTCATTTAAGAGAAAGATCGAATTTTGATTCGTTGAATGTTTTGGAACTGTCTATGCCTGCATTTAACCAAACACAGAATTGAAGTGGATTAAATGTAGTTACTTGGAAGAGATAAATTTCTAAGTTTGGCTTTTCTATTGCCTCCTGACTTCTCTTGACTGAATGGTGCCTGCATTGTCCAATTTTTGGTCGTATCTTTTATTTTGAGACTAAACTATTGCTCTTTGCGATGTTTATCACAAGTTTCAGCTGGCTATGTGGCGCCTCATTTTGAAAACAAGCTTGGTCATATCCAACACCAACCCGCCAATATGCATGAGGCAATTAGAAGAGAGGTTGAGAAGGAGCGCATTAGAGAGGAGATTATTGCGGAAGAGATTGCGAGAAGACGCATGTTAGAGTTTGAAGTAAGAAGAGAGCTGATGATGGAAAGACAACTAACAAAGCTGAGTGCAGAAGGATTTTCTTCATCTGTAATGAGTTTTTCTCCCACACTTCCTCTCTTGAAGCAACAGAGTGATGTAAGGTCCATAGAGGAAAGAATTGCAAGGTCACTCGAGGACAGGATGGGAAGGGGAATATCAGTCTCTGGATTTGGTGCAAGAAATGAGATTGGGAGATCAAATATAGTACCATTTGAGGAGCGGATTTCAGAGATTCCCTTTCATCAGCGTAGTGTGGAACCAAAAATGTCTGCTTTGAAGCCTGTATCCTATAGTGCGGAGCCAGTGATTTCTGAATTGCAGCCCTCTTTGGAGCCTAGCAAAGAGACTGACAAGATCATCTTGCTGGTCAGTTTTTGTTCTTCTTGTTCATCCTGCATATGTCTGTATTCCAACTTGCATTCCTGAATTTGAGACTCTGCGTGATTTTTCTGATCTATTGCCTTGTGTTATTGGATGTGTGGAATCTGTTTGGGGGAATTACTCCACCTGGAATCTAGTTTCAGCATGCAATATCTTTCCTGCTTTCTTGTGCGGCTTGTAACTTGTATGCTATTTCACTTGAGATGAAACGTAATCTTGGACATTCATAAAATGTGAATTGAAGTGCTGTGTGCTGATGAATTCAGATGCTATATTTAAATTTGTCAAAGCTGTGAAAAAGGTTCTCTTCTGCATAGTTTTGATATCACTGGGTCACACTTATTTGATAGCATTGTTTTTTCTGTATTCAATTCAAAATTTATTGCTAAATTCAATCAATGCATAAATTCATCTTTGTGCTTTTTTGATTGTTAAATCCATCTTTATGCTTTATACTGGTTTTTAACTAACAAAAGGGTCTCCGCTCCAATGCATATCCTACCGATTGCAGCTAATCGTAGGACTGCATTCATATACTTGCAACGCAATGACTTATGTCCTTTCTTTCATTGTCTTTTGGTACATCTGTATGTGTGTCCTTATGTTTCCCTTTTTCTTGCCTGCTTCTCCTTAATTGAGCTGTAGAGTTTTAACTGGACCCTTGGTATGTCTCAAACATGTCAATTCATCTAGCAGGAAGAATTAGGAAGTAGATCGACTCTATTTCACCTGATAGTGTTAAAATAATTGCACAATGGATGCCTTTGCTTATATCTGTAATTAGTTTTAAGTACAAATGTTTCTTTTAACTTTTTACGTCAATGTGGAAGGCCTAGGCCTTTTGATAACTACCAAGGTTACTAAAGTAGGAGAAGCGAGGTAGATATTGCAGTGTGATCATGGCAGTTAATGAGACCACAATATGAGCTGTTGATTGAATCTGTTTTCTGCACCTTATTAGTAGGGTTGTTCCATATAGTTTTTGGCTGAACTGATCAAAATTGGGGAATAATTCGCAAGATGAGTTTTGTTTTGCTTGTTATTGCTCTTTCTTTATTTAATAACAATAAACGATATCAAATGGTTGAGACAAGCGTTCTGCTTATCTCACTAAAGTTGCATTTTTTGGATTATAATTTGAATTGTTAAATCGTAATTTTGAAGTATGACTTCTCCACCAGTTTTGCTTTTAGTAAAATGATCATATCTTGAGGTGAGCATGTCCTAATTGCGACTGTTTGCTTTGCTTGAAGTTAGTCTTAAGAAATAGTTCTGCCGGATATGCCCAAATCATCCTATTAATTCAGATGTGAGTCAAAAAATGTGTTCAGAGAGCAAAGGGGTGAGCCAAGGGGTGAGCCGTTTGATTTATTGGAAGCTAGCCTTTGACAGATACTATTCAACCAAATTTTAAGGCCCAACTCATCTATTTTACTCCAGAGTGAGATAAAAATATTTGTTCATAGATCATAATTTGTTCTGATTCTTGCCAATAAATGATCCACTAGAAATTGAAGCACAATATTTTTTCTAGGGCAACTTGGTCATTTTGATTAATATGATTTGTATGAATGGCCAAAAAAGAATCTTAGTTGTTTTGAAAACTTTTGAATGTCTTGACTAAATTATCCTTTGCTTTCGTCATCATGCATCAGCCTTTATCACTTTTTGATGTTTCTTTGTTGCCCCTGTTTTATTCTCTTATTGCGTAGTTGCATGTATGTGTTTTGGTAAATATTGAAACGTTAGAGGACAACAAACTCTATTCTAAAAAGCAACAAAAGTGATGTCAGCACATGATACAACAACAACAACAACAACACCCAGTGAAATCCCACATCGTGGGGTCTGGGGAGGGTAGAGTGTACGCAGACCTTACTCCTACCAAGGTAGGATGGCTGTTTCCAAAAGACCATCGGCTCAAGAAAAGCATAAAAGCATAAAAAAAGTCAGATAAGTCAGCACATGATAGTAAGATCAAATGTTTATTCTCTTTCCTTTTATTCTTTATTTTCGATTTGAATTTCCAATTTAGAATAAGACAATGCTAAATCAGTAGAAAAAGTAAAATGCCCCTTATGCCCTTAACAACCAAAAATATTTAGTTAAGTCCCTATTCGTCTCTCAAGAAAATAAGAATAATTCTTCCTAAATACGCTTAGGAGGTTTTGCATTGATCGACGAAAATCCATCCGATCTTTACTTAATTCTTCAATTAAAAATTTGTAAAATCATATTAAATCCCCTATTCGTATTATACCTCCGTATGAACTAAGTAAACATACGTGTATAAAGGGTTTCCTCCATTTTTGCATACGGTTGACATTTCATGTAAATAGAGAAGCTAGAGCTCTTCCTCACACAAACTCTCTACCGCCTTAAATCTATTGTGCTAAAAACAAGGTTTGTGTTCATACTTAGAAACTGAACCACAACCAAGATAACCGAGATAATCATATTAGGAATGCGTTATACGAGTCTCTAGGGTTGACGATTCCTAATATGATCATCTCGGTTATCTTGGTTGTGGTTCAATTTTTAAGTTCTTGATTTTTAACACAATTGATTTAAGGCGTTAGAGAGTTTGTGTGAGGAAGAGCCCTAGCTTCTCTATTTCAATTAAAGGTAAATGTGGAAACTTTTTGGACACATAGCATGTCTACTTAGTTATACAGAGGTATAACTTGTATAGGGGATTTTACTAATATTTAATTAAAGTTAAGGAAAGGTCTGAATGATTTTTGTCGATCAATGCAAAATCTCCTCAACGTATTTAGGAGGAATTATTATTTTCTTGAGAGACATGTAGGGACTTAACTAAACATTTCTGGCGGTTAAGGGACATTTTACTTTTTCTGCCCATTTAGCATTGTCCTATTCTAAATTAGGAATTGAAAATAAAGAATAAAAGGAAAGAGAATAAACATTTGATCTTACCATCATGTGCTGACATCACTTCTATTGCTCTTTGGAATAGAGTTTGTCATCTAACATTTAACAAAACACATGCAGACAACTATGCAATAAAAGAATAAAGTAGGGGCAAAATTTAGACATCAAAAAGTGTTAGGCTGATGCATGATGACAAAAGCAAAGGTTAATATAGTCAAGACACTCAAAAGTTTGCAAAGTAGTTAAGATTCATTTTAGGCCAATCATATTATTCCACTTTAATCGTAATGACCAAGCTGCCCTTGGAATTCCAGGTAAGCATGCTCATCTGCTAGCTTTCCTTATCTCTAGTGATATGTTAATGGCTGGGTTTAGGATGACAGATTCAATCTAGTAGATGAGCGATTGTCTAGGGGTGGGGTTACGAGATGGTGCTTTGGATCTCCACTGATAATTTATTTTCTAGGGTTAGTCCAAGAGTGATAGATGGTGCATTTGATTCTTAGCAGCTACTTTGAGTGTCTAGGTTTAGAGTTAAAATGCATTTAATCTGTACTAGATAAGTCATTGGCGAGGCTTATAGCAAAATGTGATCTCTAAACATATTTTTTAATCTCACTTTGGATTAGTACAGTTTTATTGAATGAGTTGGCTTAAAATTTAAGACATTGTAGCTTATGAAGTCTAGTTTCTAATAAATCAAGCGGTACCTCGATTCAGATAACTACTGCATTAAGGTATGGTCATTTTACTGGATTTGTGCTAAACTAGTGAAGGCTAGACCAAAATGTGGTTCTTGAACTCCGGGCCTATTAGAATGATTAGTATTTGGTAGAACTATACCTTTTTAAACAAGTCAAATTATTTGCAACTCACACGTCTAAGTACAATTTTTTTATTGGAGGCAACATACTGGTAAGAATATATTTGCCTAGTTTTGATTACGTATTCGACAAATCATAATAAAAGCTTCGAGGTTTTTTTTTTTTTTTAAATACACTTTAACCAAGTATCTGTTGCTTTAATATAGGACATAAAGTAAAATTACTAACATGACTTTAACTAGGCAAATGTCCCAATATTTTATAAAGAACTTCTAGTACTTTTTTAAATATTTTTTTTCTCTACTTTTATTCTATTTTGTATAATATTGGAGTAACATGATCAATGAGGATTGGAGCGTAACAGTAATAGTTGTTGTACTTTAAACAATTCTCCTTTGAATCGTACTTCAAATTATGATTTAACTATAAAATTTGTGTTCCGATTGTGATTTTAGATTACTCACGGATAACTGTTTCAACCATCTATCATTATTTATTACTCTCTTTGTCCCAATTTATGTGACACACTTTCCTTTTTAGTATGTACTAAAAAGAATGTCACCTTTCTATAATTAGAAACATTTTAACTTTAAAATTCTCCTTTTATCTTTAATGAAATGTTTTATAGCCACACAAGTATCTAATATCTGTTTTAGACCACAAATTTCAATCCTTTTTTTCTTAAACTTTGTGCCAAGTCAAACGGTGCCCCATAAATTGGGACGGAGGGAGTATTAGTTAACTGATGAATGCGACTCTTCAGATGCAATCTGCTTAGTTTTGGAATAATACCAAGAAATCTCATTTTGGGAATCATGATCTCAATTTTGATCGTAAAAACTATGTTACATATTCTGAGGATGGCAAGGAACTAAGTAAGGTGGGATGAAGGAAAAAGGAAAGCTAAAAAGCAATTGTTGAATCTTAACTCGAGAACAAGAATAAAGCTCAGAGGTCCCCAAGCTTCCGAGACAGCGAATTTGCATTTTATCGCAGTAGGGTCCTTTGACTGTTAGAGAATACACCAGACAAAGTGGGAACAAAGGTGTTGAGTTGGAATTGGGGCTTTGTTTGAGGGTGCAAAGCAGGACATTGATTCCAGGCTGAGTATGGAATTCTATGATTAAGTTCCAGCAATTGGTTGGCGTGAAGTGACACTAAAAGAGAGAAGGTAGCTTACTTCAGGGTCGGAAGTTATACCTTACTCAAGCACCTTAGGATGTGGCCTAGTGGGAGGAGAACTATGAAGTGTAGGGTTCAAATCCTAGTGGAAGGTCCCATCTGCCTAAGCCTTGGGCAAATCCTTTCTGTAGCTATGTTGGTGGAGGTAGCAGGGTATATCCGGTATAGTCAAGGTGCTTGCAAGCGGCCTGGTCACCACCATTGTTAAAAATTACCAATCTCAACAAAGCAAGTTGTCAGACCCCTAAATATAGAGAAGGAAGATAGTGTATTGTCTACCAAGTGTACTGTGAAGGAGATTAATAAGGAGGTGTTAAGAAGAGATATAGAGCAAACTGAGGATGGCTATTAGTTACTGTGAAGGAGATTAATAAGGAGGTGTTAAGAAGAGATATAGAGCAAACTAAGGATGGCTATTAGTTACGGGCTCTCTAAAAACTCAAACAAGTTCATTAAATCTCGTGGCATTTCGACCTCTGGCTATGAGAATAACCTTATCCCTGTCATTAAAGAAAAAGAATGAGGCCTTATCCTGCTTATCAGAATAGAAAGAAATTAGGAGGATAGAGGGGTTAGCGAGGAGAACAAAAATTATTTATTGCTACGAAACCTTAATAGAGATGCAGAAATTCAGTGGACCTGAGGAGATCGGCATCTCCAATAAACTAGGACGAGAGAATAAGGATATAGGCAAAGTTGGTAGTGTAAAGAAAGATCAAGTAAATTATCTGCATGCAGCTAATGTTCTTTTTTCTTTTAATAAGGTCAAGTATGCATGCAGCTGATATTCTACTGTAGAGAAGCTGAGTTTTGCTGTAGGATTGAATGTGGGTAGTTGTGAGGAGGTTAAGGCTGGCGATTGGGAGACCAATACTTTACATTGATTAACAAGGCGGAGAACTTTGTACAAGAAGGGGAATCTGCGTATTAAATGGGCCTGAGGATAGAGAGTGACAAAGGGGGATAGGTGAACAACCTTATGGGAGAAGGTATGTTAGGTTTCTCACTTTGTATCTCTAGGTAAAGCAGGTGCATATTGGTATAGGCAGAGTTTTCTGGTAGTTTGATATTCTCTCTGTGTTGTGTACTGACCGTGGCTTGGTGCAATATTAAATAAAATGATTTTTCTCTCCAAAAAACAAAGAGTAGTTCCAAACATTTACACTATACTGATATCCGTTATGTGTGTGAAATCTGGCACTAAGTGCCTGCAGAATGACACTTTGTATTTGGTGTAGTATGAGCGAGTTGCTCGCCTCTCATCAGTTATCTAGATTTTTATGAAATTAATCATTAATAAGCTTTCAGTTCCATTCACCTCTAATCTGGGTGTTGATTGTTGAATTTTCAAACAGTGCTTGTTCACGAACTTTTTTTGAGCATTTGGTTGCAGGCTAAGCCTAACACAAGTCTCTCCGGAGCAAAACGGAAAGCTGTCACACCACCAGGGGAGGTTGCCAGCAAGACCCCATCATGCAGTGTTCCAAAGAAAAATTGTAAAGAGGACTGGAGTTGTGCACTTTGCCAAGTAAGCGCGACAAGTGAACGTGGTCTAAATGATCACCTCCAAGGAAAGAAACACAAGTCCAAGGAAGCTGGTTTGCGAGCACAGAGGAATGGGAAGAACTATAATATTGGTCTTTGCCCAAAGAAACCTAAAACTATCAACCTTTTGGAAGCTAACGAAAATCTGAACATGGAGCAAGTGGTAAAACCAAAATTTGAATTGGTGCCTGATAATAAATCTGGGGAAGGATCATCTCTGGTAATTTCGGATAAAGAAAATGCAAAGGATGATGGCTTGAAGAAAAGTGCCAATGCGGCCCAAAAAAAGGCGAAGACTAGTAAGAAGAAAAAGTACAAATTTTGGTGTGCTACATGTAAAATAGGGGCTTTGTCAGAGGTATCGATGGAGGCACATAGGACTGGAAAGAAGCATATGGCTCGCCTCCAGGAGCTCAATGGCAGCAGCGTTGCTACTTCAGCCGCTAAGGTTGACAGCACTCAGACTGTTAATGAAGCAGTAAAAGATGTCGAAGAAGCAACCGCCAAGGTTGACAGCACTCAAACTGTTAATGAAGCAATAAAAGATGTCGAAGAAACTGAAGTGATGGATGATGTGGGTGCGACTGTTGATAATATTAACCCCGAAGAACACGAAGAAGTGTTCACCACTGACGATATCTGAGTTCAGCCTTTTTCGGGATTATCATATTTATTTATGTTAAGATGTAGAGATGATTTTGGGGTTGGAGGGGAAGGGAATTGTGAACGCTTAACTTGTCTACCAGTTGTGATTTGAACTCTTTAACTAATCTAACTCTGTTTATTTCATTCCAGTGGTGTTTTTCAGTTTTTGTAAAATTGAAAAGCTTTTTGAAAATGGTGTTTGGTTGCAAAATATTGATGGTAAAATCAAATGGCATGTCATTGTGTGCGGCGTAGTGCATAATGCGTGGTGCATTGGCCTTGACCCCTTGCTTTTTAAATTTTCATTTCCTTGAACAAAAGTTTGATCCTAGTTTTCGATTACTCTTTCATTAGTTTTTAACCTTTTCGGTTGGGACTTTTTGGACCGTTTGGAAGTAGAATCCAAGAGGGTAACCAAGAAATTAATGTAGTTTCATGGAAGATTGTCTTTCTTGGCAAAACATTGGCAGATATGATTTGTTGTAAATGTTGAGTGAAAAATTGTAAGTTCCATCAAGGATTGGCATTGCCAGTAAACTCTCCAAGTAGGTGTTCATTTTTCTTTGCCATCCCACCATTTCTAGCTCCTTTCTCAATGGCAAAAAGGAATAAACCATAAAGGATAAAAGGGAAAATAAATAGTCTATTGAGATGGTGCATTTTGAGTCCAATCTTTTCTATTTTTCACTTGTTTCATTCAATTCTGCGGACCAAACTTCATCATAGACTAGATTTTTCTCCTTCGTAATCACATCACCATGTTAAATTTATACAAGTTAGCACTTCATTGCTGATAAAATTGCAATTCATACAAGAGCATTGTATCAATTCCAAACAAGTCAGGATCACCGTTCATATCGCACCATTTAAGCCCAGCTCAATTCAATGTAGAAATCAACAAATAAAGGGTTTTTCTCATTTACTACAGAAAATATATGGTACTTGATGTAGAGGAACCAATTATGCTGACTATATTTTCGTCACTGCCAATCAATATAGCATCTGTATCATTATCACTAAATATATTTAAGTCTTCTTTATTCAAAAAAAGTAAGACACACACCTACATATTGAGAAGAAAAAAGGACCTCTATTGGTAAATTTCTTTATAACCGAGAAATCCACGAGGGTCAGTGGAGACCTCTCTGGATAAGCTACAACTTCAATAACGCTCGCCCTAGATCAATAGTTATAAGTACTCCGTAGTATTTACTGAAAACATGAAGGATGGATCAAACCCTCAAAGCGACAGGGTCTTGCCACGATATTTTCCGCTTCTCAACACGAGAAGTTCCTTCTCCCACATTTCTGCATATCGATAACTTCAAGTCTCTGTGCTGATCATCGTTCATATTTTGAACTAATCCTCTCTTTGGCTCCTCAAAGTTCAATGGTTCAAGATTTGCTTGGGGTTCCTCTTCCCCTATCTGCAAATTAGATGTCAAAGATAAGAGTTAAACGTATTACTCACAAAATGTAATAGCACGTACTCCCCTCTGATCCACTTTATACAACAACTCTTTACTTTCTAAAGAGTCCCAAAAGAATGACGCATTTCTAATACTTTGAAACTCACTAATTTCAAACGAGAAAACGACAAAAATGGTCCCTTATGTTTGATGATTTATTCAAAATAGTCCCTTTAAGTATGCACTTAACAATTTTGGTCCTTTATCAAAAGTTAAAAAATTTTAGTCTCTGTAAATACTTATGGAATTCTGTTGGTTAGATTAGACGGAAAAATGGAAAAAAGATTCTAACTATAAACACCAAGAAAGTCCCCTAAAATCCTAAAATATTCAACACAAAAAATTACACTAGACACTATAAAGATATTTAAAAAATAGCATAAATCACACCTCAAAAAGCTGCACAGAGATTCTAAAAGTTAAATTAAAAATAGAGAAACTACAAAAGTTGTACCTCTAACTGTGAGTTCCCTCTAATTTCCTTTTTTTAATAATTCTGTCAAATATAACGGATAAAAGTTCAGTAAATATTTGACGAAGACCAAGTGTTAACTTTCAGGAAACTTAAACGAAGTTGTCAAGTGCATACTTAAAGGACTATTTTGAACTTACCCTCAAACATAAGGGACCATTTATGTTATTTTCTCCTCTTATGGCCATAGAAATGCCATACAGTCATAGCATATATAAACCCACAAGTTCAAACTTGGGATGATTTCTTGTTTAGATACTTACCGAGATTTCATTCAAATCAATGACCGGAGCTCGACTAGGCGATACAACATCTTTCCCGCCATGACTAGTTTCCTGATTCAAATCAAAGACAGGTGTGGTGCTCCTCGAAACCAAACCGTTCCCGGTGAATGACCTATCATTCTGATTCAAATCAAACACTTCCTTCCCACTATATACTCTTGATTTATGCTTCAAACTTGAAACTGTACTACGCGAAACAGCATCTTTCCCAATATGCAATGCCTGCTTATGATTCACTAGAATATTAGGAGGCGTCTTCAGCGAAGAAGCTCCCTTTGCAAGTTGAATCCTCACTTTTTGTTTCGGTCCAGGAAGAGGGGGAAGTTTGTGTTGCTTAGCTTCTTTTTTGCTAAGAAATCGATCTTTCATTCCGTTCTTAAAATTAAACTCTGAGTTCGGCAGTGCTGTGTATACTTGCTGTTCTGGATGACTTGATGACTTCATCTGCAATAGGTACTTGTGCCTTCGCCGCAAGAAACTGCAAATATATTAAGTGGAAAGCATTTAGAGTAAGAAAAAAAGAAAATTCTGCAAGTATTTTGAAAACCATTAATAGCATCTGCCAGAGGCGAATCAAGGATTTAAACTTGACAATTTCAACCTTAGAGATTCCTACCATTGAATCAACTGCACTTTCGAAATTATGGGCTTAAAATTTAATACGCCCTCCGTCCCAATTTATGTGAAGGTGTTTGACTAGGCACGTAGTTTAAGAATGAAAGGAAGACTGTTGAAACTCGCGGTCTAAAATAAGTCATAGATATTTGTGTGGCTATAAGTTATCTCATTAAGGGTACATGGGAAGTTTGAAGTTAAATTGTTGCTAAATATAGAAAGATGTCATTCTTCTTGGGACCGACTAAAATGGAAAGAATGTCACATAAATTGGGACGGAGGGAGTATTTATTAACATTATAGTAATTTTACATGTATATCTATGCCTCTGGCATCAACAGATGCACGTAAACAGCAATTGAGTCATGGTTAAATAATCATGCAATGTTGAGAAATAGCAACACATGGTATACAATTTAGACTCAAAAGTCCAAGACTAAGTCGACCTCAGACGATCTTTTATTAGAATCTACACTCCACAACGGAAATACGACAGATTAAACAAAACTCAGAAAAAGAAAAACAACAAGAAGTCAATGACAACAAAAACTTACTGAACTTCAGCAAGTAATCTTTGTTTCCTCATTTTTGCATCCTCCAATTTGTTCCTCATGTCACTAGTTTCCTGTAAATAATAATAAATAAGTTACACGTAAATTAACTGAATATTCAAAACCACGTTTTCTTATGCAACTCAATATAGCAGATTTAAACAAAGTTCCTTTGTATTGTAAACTGAACTATAGTATGGTTCTGATGGAACACATACTAAAATTTGTTTAAAAGAAAGTTACCTTTTTCAAAATATAAACCAGAAAACACATCCTAAACACTCACTAAATCACAAATATATAGCAATAAACATCAAGTAATTTTAATCTCAAAGGGCAAGCAATTGAAAATGGTCTCAACTCTAAATTGGCACAAAGTTAGACAACACAAAGTTCCTGAAATTCAAACACAATTCACTCAGAAAAACAAGGAAAACACAAGAACCAACATAATACAACTGCTGAATAAACAAATCCAGGGAAAACCCCACTTGTTTTTTTTCAAGCCATGGTATCTGGGCAGCTTACGCGCACCTCAACTAATTCCTCGGGGTACTTGCTATCCCCTGCCAACACAAGTACCATCTAACTCAACAAATTTCACGGGTACTTGCTACCTCCCACTAACACAATTCTAAAACTTATTCTCAACTAGTAGATACCAATTATCATCTATATATGGATCTTTTCATTCCATTGTGCTCTATTACTAACACTCGCTATTATCAAGTAGCTTTAAAATTCTCAAAGGGAATGCAGTTGAGAGTGTTCTCAACTCTAAACTGACACAATATTAGAGAAACAAAAGTCCTCCAATTCAATCATATAAAACTTAGAACACAAGAACAAACATAGAACAACTGTTGAATAAACAAATCCCGGGAAAGCCCCCAATAATTTTTTTATTTTTTTTATAACTATGGCGTCTGAGCCAACTTACGCACACCTCTACTAATTCAACGGGTTCTTGCTACCCCCACCACCACCACAGGTACCGACCAGTCTCTGTCCACCAAGGCTGGGACAGATAGTAAAAGCTAGGATTCGGGATTTGAACCCGAGCCCTCATAATTATCAACCTACTTGATTGACTACTAGGCCACACCCTTCGATGTAGAAAAGCCCCAATAGTTGTTAACTGAAAAGGGTAACAGCTAAAAACCCAAGAATCATCAAAGGAAACAAATCAAAACCAAGAACAGTTCCTAAACAACAAAGACAACAAATCAAGAACCTATTCTACACAAAACCCCCCCAAAAACACACAACAACAAAAAACTATCAAATAGAAACATAGATCTTCAAAACTATAGGCCAAAACAACCCAAAAAAACAGATTTTTTATTACCCTATGGAGTTCTTGGAAGTCCTGGAATAGAGTCTGATGCTTCAATCTAGCCTTATTATCTTCAAACACAACATAAGGTGATGATTCCAAAGCAACCCTTTTCATCTTCTTAGACATATCAAATCAAATCACAAACAAAACAAATCCTTAAATCACAAAAAAGATCCAATCTTGGAGCATAAATAGACAAAACCAAGAAAAGGGTATGGTTGCAAAAGAGAGAAAAAGATAAAAATAGAAGAGAAAAGGAGACGTGTGAAAGAAAAAGATAAGAACAATACAACAATAATAATACAATACAAATAGGGTAATAAGGGGGGGTGGGGGGTAAAGGGGGGTGGGGTGGAGAAGAGATAGAGAGTGTGTTGTGGTAGGAAAGTTGCTGTCTGAAGAAAAAAGGAATTCTGACCAAGACAAATCCACATAAACCGGTAAACAAGAAAAAAGAAAAAAGAAAAAACAGTAATATAGTACATAGCCAATAACATTGTGTTTCTTGTTTGTTGTTCTTTTAAGACAGTGATGAAGATGGAGTAATTTATTTGGGGGGTTATAGCAGAAAGGGTATTTGTGGCAAAATTTGTGTCTTTTGCTTTAGAGGACTTTGAAGACAGGTCTTTTGGTTTTGGTCCAGTTGGGCCATTAGAGAGAGTACTGATGGTGTGGACTCTTCTTGATTTTGTATGTGTGTGTGGGGGGGGGGGGGGGGTTATAGGGGCTAGGGGTGGAATTTCCTGTTTCTTGAATCATCTTCTCTCATTTCTTTTTGGCTTTCTGTAAGATGTAGTAGTCATGTAGATGTTGGAAAAAAAGGAAATTTGTGAGGTGGACTTTTTGTTGGGGGTGGGAGTGGGGGTGGAATTTCTTGTTTCTTGAATCATCTTCTTTCTCTATATTTCTTTGGCTTTATGAGGCATAGTATTACATGTATGTAGGTGTAGGTGTAGGTGTAGCAGTCATGTAGATGATGTTAAGGAAAAGAAGTAATTTGTGAGGTGGACTTTTTGTTGGGGTGGGGTGGGTGGGTGTTTTTTCCCTTGAGAGAGAGTGATGAGGCCATGGATTTTGCTGAAAAAGAGCATGAGAGAGAGAGAGAAGATGCTTCTTTTCTTTTTCTTCTTCTGATTAGTATGGCAGGTGTTATTGGTTGGACAAAATGACAAAAATAGTCCTTTATGTGCAGGGTAGGTTAAAATAGTCCCTTTAAGTCTTTTTTGTGTAGTTTTGATTCTTTAGGTTTATAAAAATAAGTGTTTTTGGTTCCGCAGAATATTTAACAAATTATATCGATTAGATTTAATGGAAATGTAAAAAGAAAAAATTCATCGGAAGGAAAGTCCCGATAAGGTAGGAGTGGGCTCTGTGCCGGACAAGATGGGAGATCCGAGGCTGAAATGGTTTGGACATGTCTAAAGGAGAGGCGCAAACGCTCCAGTGAGGAGGTGTGAGAGGCATTAGATGGAGGGCTGGAAGAGAGGTAAAGGTAGGTCGAAAAAGTATTGGGGAGAGGTGATCAAACAAGATATGTCAAGTCTTCAGCTAACCGAGGACATGATCCTAAATAGAAGCGTGCAGAGGTCGAGAATTAGAGCAGAAGGCTAGTAGTAGGATTAGTATGATTTTCCTTTCTTTTTGGATCAATATTATTTCCATCATTTTTCTTGTATTTTTTATTTAGTAGTCACATATTTCTTATTCTTAGTTTTCTACTACTAGTTGCAGCTTATCGAACGTGACCTTAGATGGAAGAGTGTGGAGGATGCAGATTAGGGTAGTAGGTAGCAGAGCGTTGTCTAGTCCTAGCTATATTAGCGCTTTTACTTTATGTTCTATGCTATTTTAGGAGTTGTCAGTGGAAAACGTAAACAACTAGTTCTTTTTTTCGTTTTTCTTCTGTATAATATTGGCTTAAGATGGATTGAAATAGAGTAACATGGTAAGTGATGATAAAAAATGACCGACCCAACTTGTTTGTGATTGAAGCATATTAGTAGTAGTAGTAGTTTTTTTAAAATAATTCTCCTTTGAAATCATACTTCGAAATAATGATTTAACTATTAAAGTGGTGTTCCAGTTGTGATTTTAGATTACTAGGACAGCATTGTTTCGGGTATCTTTTCATACTAGTAGGTGTAGTATTATCTCTCTAATTTCTTGTTCTTAGATTTTCTGTTACTATTTGTTATCTCGTTTACTTCGATTATCGTAATAGTTGTTGCATTTACTGGTACTTTTCTTTGTAATGCTTATCTTTAGTATTTTGTCATGGCTTCTTTACTTCCGTAAATTCTTGTCTGACTTTCTTTGTCATTCTTTCTCTTGAGCCGATGATTTTTCGGAAACATCTGCGTACACTCAACCTTCCCCAGACCCCACTAGTGGGATTACACTAGGTATGTTATTATTTTCCATTACTACTTGATGTCTTTTCTGCTTTAGCTTTTTTGCTATCTTAGTGTTGTTTCTGCTTTACTTGAGCCGAGGGTTTATCGAAAACAACGCATATACCTACCAAGGTGAGGGTAAGGTCTGTGTACACTCTACCCTCCTCATATCCCACTAGGTATGTTGTTGTTGTTGAAAGTTCTGACGAGTCCCAAAAGTTGTAACATAGAAAACTCCACCAGCCACCAAAAGTAGATCTAAAATAGAAAAAACTACACTTATAAGTACTGCACCTAAGCCTATAGCCGGACTGGTGGACCGATTTACCCGTTAACGGTCTACCGGTGTTTTAATACCGATCCGATTTTTAATATTTGGGGATCAGTTAACCGAAACTGGCCGGTTAAAACCAGTTAACCGGTCAATTTTGTTTTTTAAACATAGCCGTTGCCTGCGTGGACTGGACCGTTGGGCAACGACCCTTGCAAAAATGGGTCGTTGCCAACGGCTCCAAAAGCCCCTTTTGGCCCCCTAACTCCCCCAATTTTTTATTTTTATTATTTTACACTTTAACCCATTCCCACCCTTATATAAACCCCTCTCTATTTTCAATTTTAATCCACACCAATTCACTCTTCTCTTTCTCTCAATTATAGCTACTTTGCAATAATTAACCACTTTAAATTTCTCTCAATTAGATATTATAAATTTTTATTCTAGTTTCAATTATTAATTTTGCAATTATAAAAAAAAAATTGTTGGTGGAGCTGGTGATTTTGCAACAATCCGAAGTAGCTCCAAAGCTTTAGTGGATTTGCAATTCTAGCCGCCTTCACTTTGGTGGAAATTAGTCCGGCAATTTGGTACCTTCGTTCCAACTCTATCTTTATTTTTCGCTATTTAATTTACGCAATTTAATTCTAGTAATTTAATTTGTTGCAATTTATTTTCTTGTGATTTAAATTAATTCTATTTAATAATGTGGAAGAGATTGAGACGTGGTGCCGGTAGTACTGGTATTTTTAGGGGTGGGTTTAATGAGGAAATATTTTTGAACGAAACACCTAATTTAGGTGTTAATATTGGTGGAAATAATCCACTTTTAGAGCATGAGGTAATGCAGCAACACTATACCGACACTTTTAATGAAATTGATGATGATGAAACACAAGCCTCCAGAAATCCCATAGGAGATATAGGTCCTACACAATCACATACACAAGACAAACCGCTAAAATTTTAAAATTTATAATTTATGACTAAAGATAAGGAAAGACAAACAACTACATGTAGTATATGTAAACAAGAATTTGTTTTTAGGCAAGAAACTAGTAAGGATATTGGTGGAACGGGTTCACTAACGGGTCATATGGGATCTAAACATAAGGATGTTTGGGGAGAGAAAACGGATTCAAATGTGGGGGGGGGGGGGGGGGGGTATTCAAATGACAATACACCCATGAACCAATAAATTTTTTAGCTATGACAAGAAAAAAGAGCGTGTAGAAATAGCTAAAATGGTTGCTTTTGATGCTCTACCATTCCTTTCCTTCGGGTTTGGGGTTTGTTACTTATATTCAACGTTCTTATAATTCGTTATTTGAGGGTATTCCTAGAAGTACTTATAGAGCGGATCTTGTAGATTTATATAAAAAAAATATAGATTTTACTTGCGTCATGTATTTAATTCTTTAAATTATAGTGTTTCTCTTACTGCTGATTTAGGTCTTAGTCTTAACAAGTTAGATTTTTTTGCTATTATATGTCATTGGGTTGATGATAATGCAAAAAAGAATTATACGTTTTTTATATGATGAAGGGAAAGGTCGTCATGATGGAAAATTTTTAGCGGATTCAATGTCAACTATTATGAATTTTTTTAACATTTATTGAAAAACACTTTGTATTGCTTTAGATAATGCTTCTAATAATACAAAGGCGGTTGGTCTTTTAAAAAGGGAATTAAACCTTCCGCTAAAAAATATTTTTCATGTGAGATGTAGTTATCACATTTTAAACTTGATTGTTAGAGATGGTCTTGATTATTTTGAAGATTCTATTTAAAAAGTTAGAAATGCGGTTGCTTTTCTTTTTTGTAATGCTAATAAGCAAGAAATGAGAGATTTAAGAATTCTTGTGTGCAAAATGGCCTTAGACCTAGGAAAATTCAAGTAGAAGTTGACACTGGGTGGAACTACACTTACATTATGTTACAACAAGCATATGATTATATGATTCCCATACAACAAGTTCACAACCATTTTAATACGGATAGTGATGATTGGATAAATATTACCGATTGGGAAGATGTTAAGAAATGTATTGAACTTTTACAAAAAATTTATAATGTAACTCTTGCTTTTTCTAGACAATTCTATCACACAGTAACCGAAATTTTAGCCTACTTAGAAGAAATAGCTAGAGTTTTATATGAGTATAAAGATAAATCCGATTATCAAGCGGCTATTTTTAATATGACAACAAAATTTAAGAAGTATTTTTTTCCATCCCAACTTTATTTATATTGGGTTCTCTTTTAAATCCTTGTTTTAAAATGTCTTATACTAGAGCATTGGTTGGTCAAATTTATAACTATTTAGAAATTGACGAGGAAGTTAAACAATCTTTAAATGACGTCGAGCTCGCGATTGATTCCTAGTTTAGAAATTTTTTTAGTCATTATTATACTTTGGAAGAAAATGCTACATCCATTGCTCCACGCCCTACTACTTCTCAAAATAGCAAAAAGGGCTTAAAGGGTTTGTCGAATTTAAAAGTTTTACATTCACAACCAGCTCCTTCTAATAATGCAAACTGTGAGGACCCCACAGTATGGATGAGACCAGGCGACTGTGAGACCCCCCATGACATGCATGCTTGACATACTTGGGCATTGTATGACTTGGGTCGCAGACGGATCGCACAACTATGCCATCTTCACTCTGCAGAGCTACGGGTATCGAACCCGCGACCTCAAGCCTTTTGTTTCCACAAAGGGAACGCCTCTTACCAATTGAGTTGCAGCTCAATTGGTAAGAGACGATTCCCTCAGGGGAATGTAAAGATGACTGCAAGGTCGCGGGTTCGAGGCGCTGCAGTGTGTATTCTCGAGCTGGCTAAGCACCCTCTCACATACAATACCTCCAGTAGTCATGACATGTTCATGGGGCTCAGGCCCGGGGACTGCAAGCGTACATGCTGGGTTCTCACACAAACTTTGATGAATATCGCCTTTATTTGATGCAGCTAAATGTGGATATCAATCAACTAGATGATTTGGACGTCTTAACATGGTGGAAGAAATACAAGACGAGTCATCCGATACTTTCAGGAATGGCTCGAGATATCTTTACGGTTCAAATGTCAACCGTGGCTTCGGAAAGTATATTTAGCCAAGGAAGACAACAAATTGGAGACCATAAGCACTCATTATCCGGATTTAGCTTGCAAGTACTAGTTTGCATTCGCGATTGGATTAGATTAGATCGGAGCGACGCAACCAAAACTCAGAAGTGGTGGAAGGCGAAGAGGAAGAGATTGAAGATTTGATAGCAAGTGGAATAGACCAAATGGAAGACTTTGAAGATATCTCAATTACCGAATATGATATGGCGGATATTAGCCAAATGATTGACACTTTTTTATTTTATTATTCTACTACTCTTTTACAACCCCTGTATTATTTGCAAGTTTTAAAAAAAACAACAACTGTCAAATAAATGTTATCCATGAATGAATAAAATATATGGCTCATTGAGCTTTCTTATATATACTTGTGTTCATATTTTTACTTATACTTAGTTAGAAATATACCTAAAATATACTAAGAATATACTTATAATATACATCTACTTAAATTAAAAAATACAAAGTTATATACTTGGAAAATAACTAAAATATACTAAAAATATACTTATAATATAAATATACTTAAGTTATAAAATAGGAATTTATAAACTTAGAAAAAACTTAAGTTATATAAGTATATATAGTATACATATAACTTATATATATATATATATATATATATATATATATATATATATATATATATATATATTTAAGTTATATGTATTATAACTTAAGTTTTTTCTAAGTTTATAAATTTCTATTTTATAACTTAAGTATATTTATATTATAAGTATATTCTTAGTATATTTTAGGTATATCTAGTATAAATATATTTAAGTTACAAATAGAAAGTTATAACTTAATATATATGCACATATATGTTGTTAGTTAGTAAATTTATAAACTTTAGTTATAAGCTTATATAACATATATAAATATACCTACAATATACTACGAAATACTATAATATATATATACTATACAAAAAACAAAAAAAAAAAGAGGTTTTTTTAAGTATGGAACCGGCCGGTTCTGGTTTCCAATTTTGAAACCGGTCGGTTGCAGGTCCGTTTTTTTGACCGGAAACCGGCCGGTTTCCTAATCGGTTGGCGGTCCGGTCCGGTCCGGTTCAGACCGGTTAACGGGCTTAGCTGCACCCAAACACAAAATAATAAATATATAAAAAGTAATAAACTATAAATTTGCACCACCAAATGTGAGTTCCCATTAAATTTTTGTTTTTTCACGATTCTCAGTAAATTTAACATGCGGAGTTTATTAAATGTTGAAGGAGATCAAAGATACTCATTTTTGATAAATTTAACCTATCAAAACTGCTTATAAAATACTTAAAGGACTACTTTAAACTTAACCTAAACATAAAGGAGTATTTTTGCCATTTGTTTTTAGGCTGTGTCTTCACGTGTTTTACTATTATACTTTTTCAATACAGTATAAAACTACTAATGGTGTCTTCACGTGTTTTACTATTATACTTTTTTTTTTTTTTTTTTGAAGTGCTCCTTCTTGACTTTTGGTTCAAGAGTCGTCACCAGATTCAAAATTGAAAACCATGAGTGTGAAGCTTTTCTTTAACTCTGTCAGCCATTAATATTTGTTGTGTGCCATGAGGTCCCCACCCATTTGAAAAGATAAGGTTAATTTAGGCATGTTTGGTTCACATTTTATTGATGATGTGAGAATTATATCATAGAGATTATTATATGTAAATTATTTATTTTAAAGGTGTATTTTTTTCTTTAAATAATTTAATATAGTACATAAATTCACTCATAGTTTAATATCGATGTTATTTAATAATGCTTAGTCAAAAATCGTATCATCTTATACGAGATTATGATGGTAATTATTTTGTACCGTCATTTGAACGACCCATTACTGCTCACTCTATCTCAATTTATAATCATACTTTCCTTTTTAGTTTGTTCAAAAAGAAAGTTTTAGACAACAACAACAAACCCAGTGTAATCCCACAAGGAGAGTTTGACAGGCTAGAGTGTAAGCAGATTTTACTCCTACCTCGTAGAGATGGAGAGGTTGTTTTCGATAGACTCTCAATGTCTTAGACTACAAGTTTTAAAAATATATTTTTTTCTTTCTTAAATTTCATGACCAGTTAAATAACGCCATATAAATTGTAGAGAGAAAATAATATTTCGGATAGATTGATGGTAATTTGATCATTTCATCTTGTTTTAGTATATGGAGTTTCCTCTCTCTTGTTTTTATCAAACAATGTTCCTCACCAACCATTGAGTCTGCTATAGGCAACCATGGCTATATAGTACTATGTTCTTACCTCTATGTGGTCCCTACACCCATTTACAGGGGTAAACTAGTCATTTAACATGAATACAAATAGGATAGGATGATATAAACAAAGTTTTATTTTTAACATAACCTAGTGATGGGGGATGAGTCCATTCCATACATAACTTTCTGGATTTGTGTGAAACCATATACACATTTCCCCCTGCCTCAGCACCCCACACCAGATCACTTCCATCCTTATAGGTTGCATAAGTTCCATGCCATTAGGATATGAATTTTTTTAGTGAGCCTACTCGACACGAATTCGAATTAATTAGATCAGTATGTCACGTTTAGTTGGGATAAAATCCCGAAATAACGAAATTTCAAATTATAGTGTTATTTTTATCTCACATTGAGGGTGAAATAACAATTTCGAAATAACTAACACATAACTTGTTCCCCAACCAAACGAGCCCTGCCATAAGGATATGATTTTTTTTTAGTGAGTAATTAATTAGAATAGTATAGTCTAAACGAGAAAGAAACTGTGGGGACACGAAAAGAAAGAGGAGAGTTTACTACAGAATGGTTGTAAAAGTTATTTTTTTACAGAAGAAACTACTCGTGTAAGTTATAGTGGAGAACATGGTACTTTTTAGATTTATATGTATGTTCTCCCATTTAAGGCAGAAAAGCTTATGGTTTCTTGAAAGTGTTACATTCTTAAACAATGTTGTCGGTCACATTGGTCCCTTTACTTACTTTTAAGTCTTTAAGGAGTTTACTCCATGTGAATTTGAATTAAATAAATTAATAGCGGTGATAGAATTTTCATAAAGATTTAGCTCATCATCTATTATTATATACATGTAAAAAAGTGGCTTTGTGTAAATTTTCCGGAAGATTCGGATAAAGCCCCTTCGGCCCTCTAACTAGTATACAAAAATTTGCATCGATTAGACTAGTAGATTTAGAATATTGAATGGTTAAATCGTAAAAATAAAAAATATTAGGAGACAAAAGGAAAGAACTTTACTACAGTATGGTTGTAAAAATTGTTTTTATTTCACAGAAGAAAGTGTAAGTTATAGTGGGTGAAGACCGTACTTCTTTAATTTATATGTATATCTGTCAATATATTTAAGGCAGAAGAGCTGATGGTTTTCTTGAAAGTTTATCTGGTTGCCTTCTTTAACAATGTTGTCGGTTACATTGGCCCCTTTGCTTCTGAACATCCTTTTTTATTTTGTTGCATTGTTTTTTGTATCAACACGTACTACAAAACTTGTGAGTTCTTGCTTGATTGAAATGCCCATAAATTGGCTTTATGTGCATGCGTGTGAAGGAAGGAAAGAAAGCGCATTAAGGACTATACCACCAAATACGCTCATAAAAAGCTTCTTTTTCGCACCTAAAGAAAGAAAGAAAGAATGAATGAATGAATGAAATAGGTGAGGTCTAAATCCAGTAGCCCTTTTTGATTGATGCATTAAAGAATTGGTTAGGAGAGAGGTGGAATGTGACATGTGAGGAAGCTTACATAATTTAGATGGTTTGGTTTTTTTAACAATTAGTAAATTTGTCTGCGTTACGCACGGTCATACCTTATTAAATTATGATATTTGTTTTTTTAATACATAAATATTAAAAGTAATCACAATATATTTTGTGAAATCTAACATATCCTGTTGATTTTTGTAAGATAAACTAAAGATATAAGTCTATAAATCCAATCCTTATGTATATTTCAAAACTTAATGTATTTGGAAACTAAATTAAAAGTCAAACTAAATAAAAACATCACCAACATTCTTAGCGAAAATAAAAAGAGTAAACACAGCAACAAAAAATCCTGAATTATCTCCGGCATCAACAAAACATACACTATATTGAGAGAGAGTGAGAGAGAGATGATACTAACTTTGAAATATTGAAAAACTTTGAGAAACCAAAAATAGATCTAAAAATCTAATTCTTTTGTATAGCTCGCATATACAATATCAATAGGGTTGAACCTTATGTGAAAAATAAAAAAAATATTACGAAACTAAACACAAAAAAAAAAAAAAAAAAATAGCTTCTTCTCCTATCCACAACAGACTATCATAAATCCCAACTTGACTACAATATTTTTAGAATAACTATCGCTATATAAGAGAATTCTCTCATCAATTTAACACTATGGTAGACTCAATCTTCAGTTTCTTCTCCTTATTCTTCTCGATTTGTCGTTTAAAGTTTCATTATCTTGAAAGCTTACCCATGCCTCTAAAACACAAGGATAACTGGTAAGCTCTTTTTGTCTCTAGAACGCAAGGATAGTGATTCCTACCTCCACAAAATTAAAATCTTGCCACCGCATATATTTACATCGTTTGATATGTCTTGAATTTTCATAAACTAATCAAGGTGCACAACTATAACGTCATAAAAAAAAATAACACATTACAAAATAACAAAAGAGAATGACATTGACAATTAGTTGATTTTAAGGAAAAACAATATAGAGAGCCAAAATAACGTTATAAGAAGTGCTCTCACATGTAATAAAAGAAGATAAAAACAAACTAAAAAATGACGAATTCATCACCAAAATAAGAGATAAAGCAAGGATTTCATCACCCAAACTCATATATGCAGAGGCAAATTCTGGTGGCAATTTAGAAGGTGTACAAAAATTCTTTTAAAAAAATATGAAGAACCTATGTCTATGCAGTGCAAATTATAATAGTATATAGTGAAATAAATATCTTCAAATTTGGTGATGGGGAGACGGGATGATGGAAGGCTGATGGGAGACTTTTCAATTCTCCATTTGCTTACAATTAATAATAATTAATGATACTCAATAAATATGGTAGAATATATGAAATAATTATTCTTAAATTTGATAACGAGGAGAAGGCACGATGGGAAATTGAAAGCTGACGAGGGTTTTAATTCTCCATTAGCTTACAATAATTATTAATAAATAATGATTAATGATACTCAATAAATAGGGCAAAAATATTGTTAACCTTTTAATTGGAAAATAGGGAAAAGGTTAAAAATTTTAGATAAAAGATAAAATAGGAATGGTGGCTATAGAGAGGTGTCACATCACCTTGGTTATGCCTAGCTTTATATTATATATCGATAGATATAGACTAGTGAATTGGTTCGCGTTTCGCACGATTATAGAACTCTTCTTGAATTTATAATTTTTTTTTAATATCTGAATAATAAAAAAAGTTAAATCTTCTTTAGTCCTCAAATTCAAAGGGATTACATTTATTTGCAAAAGCATTTTATTATTGTCATTGAGTTTTATTCTTTTTTCTTTAGTTTTTTCACAACTACGGGTTTTCAATCATCCAGAAATACTTGATTTTTATAATAACATAATCTATATAGTTGGAACATTGTTTTCCTTTGTTCATTTCATTTTACAGGTTTTAATCTCTTTATGTTGATATGCGTATAAATTTTAAACATAATTTTCCTTTGTTCAACTAATTTATTGAGTATGTCTAACCTATCTAACTTCTCTTCTCTACTTTTCAAGAGTTACTTTTTTATAATGTTCAAAAAGGAAAATGCATCAACAACATCTAGTGCAAAATACTAACAACGGGGAAAAAAACACACAAACGAAATCTCTTCGATTATTTTTGCCTTATCTTTTTCCTTCCTTTTACCTTGTCAGGTTTTTTTGCCCTGGTTTTCTTACCAAATTGGAGTTTTACTTTTCTCTTGAATTAAATTCAAATTATTATCATAATTACTTTTATTTTTTCTGAAAGAAAAATATAATTCTCTTCCATATTGGATATCCCTTTGTCTTGGTGTCTTGGAGGAAAAGTTTTGGACATCTATAAATTGAATACCTCCTTCTCACAACTAGAACATAATAACATTCACAATATAGTCCTTAGAGAGTCTCGTTTAGGGGGAGATTTGTCTGTCAATAGTTTATGCTTTTATATTAGTTTTTCATATGTAGGCCAATTGGCCAAACCAAAATAGAATAATATGCTTCTTTTAGTATAGTTTTCTTTGTCGTCTGATTTATCGTCGTTCAAGGTTTGCAATTAGTAGCTTTCGCATGACGCCCTGTTATTTTGATCCCAACATACCTTTCTTTCCCCTTTTCTTTTCTCTTCTTCTTTATTTCTTGCTTCCTCACCCATTCATGTTAAGAAAGAGTATTTACCTTTTCTTCTTCTTCTTCTTTCACCGGAAACATTACATTCTTTATAACCAATAACTCCACTCTAAAGCTATTTTTTTTCCATCCTCAAAATCATTGAAACTATGCTAAAATTTCATAAAATCTAAAAGAAAATTGTTCATTTTTTTTTAAAACATCTTTCTATGAATTCAAAATAGAACATAATTTTCATTCTTCAATTTCATTGAGAATCCTTTTAACAATTGAGGAATTTATCATTTACTAATTTCTTTTAATTGAAAAGATGTAAAATTATTTGTTAAAGCTAATAGTAAAATAACATCTTCACTTACTATTATTGATATATTTTCCAACCTTAACCGCAAATAGCAAAGCAATAAAAGCATGCTTACACCATCTATATAAAAACAAGATAGAGGAATGAGAAGTACAAATAATTTTAAGAAGAAATAAAAAATAATTGATATCAAAAACTTTAGTATCTGGAATGTAGGAAAACTTGTTTTCGATTCGAGAGAGTTCATACCTATTAGAGATTAAAATAAAAGAATAACACAAATAAAAATCATAATAATCCGCCAAAATAATAGTATTATAAAATCACCAAAAAAAAAATAGGTGAATATTGCATCCACATATAAGTCCACTAGTCAATGAGCCCGCGCGAAAAATTTCTTTAAATTTATTATACCCTTTTTTCATGAAAAAAAAAAAGCTTATAAACAATATATATGTGAGTTAAGTTATATAAATAGGAATTATTTAGAGCACATACTACAATATACATAATGTATCAACACTTGTGTTACGGGGGTAGACAATAAATTTTACCTCTGGTTCCCTTAGCAATTGTGTAGTGTAAAAATAAGGGTGAGCAAAAAATGTGGAGGGTCGTATATCTTAAGCATTTTTCTTTAAAATATTAAAGGAAGACCAAAAGGGTGTAATTAAGATAATTAGAAAAGTGATTTTTGAATTTATTTTAACATAGCACAAAAAAAAAAGAAAAAAAAAGAGAAAGGCTAAAATTTGAAGAATGAAGGGAAAAACAGTGTGGGTAAGCACTTCTCTTAGAGACTTTTAAAAAATACGAGCAGTTGTAATTAAGAGAACTATAAAGTGACCCTTGGCTACCTATTTTATCAAAGCACATACGTGATAATAAAATAACAAAAGAGCAAAAAGAGAAGAGCAGAGGAAAAATACAAAAGAAAATAAAGACAAAAGGGAAAAAAGGAGATAAATGAAAAACACATTTCCTAGTCTATAAGAAGTGTCATATCACTCCTCCACAGACCAACTTTATATGTAGTTTATTTCTTGTAAAAGACTTAAGTAACCCTTTTCTACTGTATGTATTTGTGACAATAAGCCTCCTGGATCAGAAACAAATTAAATATGGGCAGTGCCCAGAACAATTCCTTAATGATGCATACGCTCTTTCAAATGACACGGTGATACAAACCCCTCACGTATGGAATTTTAAAAGGCATCAAAAGAAAAAGTAATAACAGGGAAAGCAAAGAGGAAGGAAGGAGAGTTAGAGTTACTGACTGCAGGAAGCAGAGTTAGAGACTATACACTAAACTAAATTAATGTTACTGTTAAAAGTACTGTTACGTGGGCTATCTTAGGGGACGCAAATAACCATTTCATTGGTCCTTAAGGTGAACTTTGGACGCAAATCATTTCATTGCGGATAGAAAATCCACCAAATAATCATCAACATAGCCATCACTTTCCACAAAGCAGAAGATTCTGCAAAATATATATAGAATGAGAGCACACCTTTATTAGATTTAGGTATATGAGAGTCATTCCGACAACCTATAGAACATACTAGTATAAAAATTTTGTAAGCTATCATCACAATGTTCTTAAAATTTGCTAATAATCTCTAACTTTTGGTAAAATAACTAAACATTAAAATTCAAACAAATGTGAAGTTATAAATTTATTAAGGACCATATACAATGATCGTGAACATTGGTGATTACCTATGCTGCTTGTAAATTTAATTGACATCATATTCATACAATAGATCGTGAATATAAGATAGACAGATGCCAAATTATAGAATAAGTATCCGTCCATTAAAAAAATGAAACAATTGAGTATTTCACGGCAAATAACAATATTTCGCTAGTATAGATATTAATAGATTTAGCAACCAAAAAAGAAAAAATATTGAGGAGAAACTCACGTTTTTCCTTTATATAATTTGCTGACCATCTTGTACCATTGAAATATGTTGGTCACAAATAATTTCTTGTTTTCAGCCTTAGCAACATCTCCAGACTAATCTTCACAGCACGGATTTTCTAAGTTACGCAATAAAATCATAAAAGAGCACCAAATGATAAAATGAAGATAAAAAGCCAAAAAAGAAGAAGAGATAAATAGGTTTCCTACTCAATGAGAGGAGCCACATCACTTCAATTGGAAAAGTCTTAACACAGAAGTGTAAGTTCAATATATTCTCTATCCTTCTTCCGTGATTCGACGCCAATTTAATATAAAAATTAACAAAAATAAAAGGTGTAAGTGTTCTGCCAATCAAAAATCAAGCAAAGCCTCCATTTCGGGAAAAAATTATTACAAGGAATGGTTGTAATTAGTTCACAAACCTATGTCAGTGTCAAAATAAGTTTGATACTGGACTTACAAATGACATGTGATTAATAAATTCATGATACAGGTTAATTGGTAGAGTATTACCTTATGAAAATCAGAGTGGCAAAACAGAATAGTTGTGCAACAATCAAATGATCATCCTTGGAGTTGTCAAGTAATTGTGGTAGCTCCAATTTGCCTTTGTCTGTTGCTACTTGTCAATTAGTATATCAGTGATAGTATGATGGGATTAGGGTGGATAGGTTTACAATTTTTATCAGTTGAATAGACCCACATCAATTAATCATTTTAGTCAATTTCTTGATATTCATCCTATTAATACTCTGTATATTGTTAAAAAAAAAAAAAAGTATCATCAAAATGATAAATCACTTGTTCAAAGCCCCATCTCCTAACCTTCTAATCAATAAATATAAAATACATATTCAAGGTTCTATGAGGAAAACAAATAATTACAAACTTGAAAGCGAATACAAAGAAAAGAATATATATAGATAGTTGCACCTTGAGAATTGCCTGGGTAGGAGGGGATTAAACTTTTCATCTGCATTCCACCATTGTCCCGCAACATAGAACAAAAACATAACCATATTGATTCATGCTTTGGCAGTGGAAAAATTCAAAATAAAGGCAAATATAGCAACTAATTTACAATCAATCAAAGTGAAAATAAAATATATATATAATTCTAATAAAAAAATTCTCAAATTTAAAGATGCCTTTAGGATACCTATGAGCTCTGCCATTACTGCATTCTGGCAAATAAATTCACCAAAGAAGGGAATTATAATAATTAAACAAAGAAGAGATGTCCAATTAGTTTATAGTTAACTAACAGTTCAGTTCAAAAAGCAGGGAATTAAATAAATATTGGGCATCTCAAAAGCGATGAAGCAAACTTTTCTTCATGACCAGAAGAACCAAAAAAAAAAAAAAAAAAAAATTGCTCTATAGATTAGCAGCATCCACTGAGGTGCTATCAATCACAACCTCTTTATGGGAAATTTGCGAAGAATGTAAAGCTTATATGACATACCTTCCATGCAGTACTTCCACATCATCTTTGGCTAGATTCGGCCACATATCCAATTCAATTACATGGGCATGTATTATGGGGATATCACAGCAATTATTACTCAATTGACTCCCGGTTAAATAAGATTATAGCATGTCTATGTGAAGTAATGAAACAAAGGCGCATTCATATCATGGTGAACCTGAAAAAAAGAAAGAAGAATTTATTACAAAAATAAAATAAAAATACATCAGATATGCTAATCTATGAAATGAAATAAAAAAGATACTCCAATTGGATTAGCTTTCTTTTACTTTTTGTTAACTAAAAACATGTTCATACATATGGATTTCTTTCCCCAGCAACCTAAGAATGATACAAGGGAGGCTCACTTACTAACAACCTCCACAGGTAAATTAAGAAGCATTCCATATAGGTGAAAACAATAGAGAAGCACCTGATAATCAAATCTAAAAGCTTAATTAAATACTTTTTGTAACACCCTGTACCTTTAACCTAAGCTTTGACCATGATCCTAGACTTAGAAAACCCGATAAAGAATGTGGGAATTGAAAATTTCCTCTTCAGTTGTAAGATGGTGGTTTACGCCCATGAACAATGACCGTATTTCAGTTATGGCCCGTATTTCAAGTCGTAAACTGGTACCAAATATTTCTGAGCATTCTGGAATTTGACATTTGGAGGTTACATCGTTAAATACGGACTGTATTTCAAAACATATTTGGAATTTGGGAAAACTTCCTTGATGAAAGTTGTAGAGCTTTGAAATACCTTTCCAACGGTATATTATAGGGGTCAAACGGACATCTGTGCAAAGAGTTATGGCCATTTTACCGGAGAGATGCAGTGCAGTCCATACGGAATACGGACCGTATTTCAAAATACGGCCCGTCTTTCAAAATACAGCCAGTATTTAACTGGGCGTAAAATTCAATTTTCCAGAACAGTATATATTCGTCCATATCAGTTCACATCATTAGTTTTCATTCCTTCAAGCCCTAGAATGACCTCCTACCCTCTTTCATCATCAAGAACACCAAGGTAAGCCTACTCTAATTATTCCAAGTCAATTCAAATACATATCCTTGTAATCTAAATAAGAAATCATCATTCCTAAACTAGGGTTTTCAAGAAAACCCATCTCAAGGTTCAAGAATTCAAGATTTTGAAAATCCTCTTCAAAGTTAGAGTCTTTAATTCAAGTTTGGAGCATTACCAGGTATGTAGAGTTACTATCTCCGTGTGAGAACATCATTGTTTCTTCCCCACGCCTCATAATCCATAAATTATGATTCTCTACTAAAACTAGGGTTTCTATACCATGCTTATGATAACCCTAGGTCCATGTCCATGATTATATTATGTATGAATTGTTATAATTCCATCATTGAGTTCTTAATATTTCTTTATGATTATTGAGAATCCGTCCGTAATCCATGAAAACCCATATCTTGTATTCCATGGTTTCTTGCATGCATGTTTTAAATAAAAATGCTTATTTCATGAATATCCTACATGTCTACAAGTTTTCATGCAATTGTATTATATAACTATCTTCATGCCATGACTCAAGATACATACATGTTAAATACAAGTTATTTCATGAAACCATGTTTACAAGTTATTTCATGAAACCATGTTTACAAGTTATTTCGTGAAACCATGATTACAAGACAAGTACAAGTTAATTCACGAAAATCATGGACTTCTTAGCCAATTATATCATGTTCATGTTTTTGGGAGTTGCACGAATTACCGAGAAGACTCAGATAGCCTGAAACTACGTAGCCACCGTAGGACAAGGATCGCTCCGCCCAGTTAGGACGATTCCTTAATTTCACACTGAATGGATCCATCAAGTGTTATACCCCCTTTTAACCCGGGTTGAAGCGGAGTACAACATATTGGAGATTCCTAAATACTTATGTTTTAAGGAGTCGCCACCTAATTGATTTTACGGTGAATTAGGACACCTAGATATTAACTAAGGTAAAGCTAAAGCTAAACCTCTGTTAATGGTCTGCTTAACCAGTGTGATTCTAGATAAGGGTTCTATATTATCCTAAAGGGAAGGGGTTAGGCATCCTTTAGAATCCTTTTTAACTTACGGTTATCTGACCAAACTTGGGTTAATTAATCAATGTTGGATATAGTATTTCAATTTTAAGAAAATAGCTTGTGCAGATGAGACTTGCAAAATATAGCCATTTATGCAAAAAAGGATTTTAAATGTCATTTTATAAAAAGGACTTCAAGTAATAAGGTTGTTAAAATGGGACTAGTAATTCCACATAAGAGGAGATTTTAGAATGCTATTTGAAATAGAAGTTTATAAATGTCGCTAAGATTTAAAATAAAATACTAATAAAACTTATGAAAAAGAAGATAATAATTTGTATAAAAGGAGACTTCAAATGCCATAAAATTTAGAAATGTTGTTAAGATTAAAAAAAGTGCCGTTTAGAATGAAATTTGTAGAAAATATAATAATTCGCATAAAAGGAAACTGCAAATGCCATATAAAATAAACTTATAAATGTTGCAAAAAATTTTAAATAATGATGCTAATTAAAATAAAAACTCGCATGAAATGTAAAAGCAAAAGAAAACGCGGGTTTGCGTAATGCCTTAACAAATATTTAAAACAAACTAAACGATGATGTATTGATTGGCTTCGTATTTTAGAAGTACAAAATATTCTTTTTAGTTTCTATTTGCCTGTTAATGATGTTTCAAAATTCTCAAGATAATAATATGTGAATCCTTTAATATATGGTCACGTCATTTTTTTTTTTTGCAAAATTGATTATTTCAAACAAAAGCATGAAGAGAAGAGGATAATTTATGAAATTGATTGCTAATTCTTTCTTAAGTTGACTACCCATAACTAAAACTAGTCCACTAATTCATCTAAAGTTCATCTAAATTAAGAAAATAACACAAAAAAAAAGTTAGTCATACAATACAAATTAAATACACAAATATAAACAGATGAATATATAATTTAAATAGGCTCGACCCATTTTGAGATTGTTGTTCGCTGTTGGCTACTGCTGGGCTTCGGCCCAGCAGATACTTTTATTACTGGGCTGCTGCTGCGGCTGTTGGAACTGGGCCTGGCCCAGAATAATGATTTTTATTTTTTTTTATTTTTTTTGCTGTAGGTAGGGAGCTGGACAGAGAAGGGATCCCGTTGGGTTTTTAGCCCGACATCGAAAGCGGAGAGAGAGACGAGTCTTTGGACTCGTATGCGAGGTTCATGCGAAAAAAGAATGAAAGAAAGATTAGTATACGATCAATGGGTTAAACATAGAATATGAATTCAAACAACGTCATAAATTATGTATATATCACGTATACTTAAGGATAATCCATGCCTACACAGATTAACCACCACACATATACAAATAGGCAATCCTCGTGACATAGACAGAAACTTCAAACAGGTGCACATCATGTATTTTAATCAAACGTAAGGACAACTACCAGTTTATATTTCAATTTTTGTTACTTACATAGGCGAACAAACAGAACCCATAGCATTTTTTTATGTCATAGAGAGGGGGACAGCGGGCAGTGACAGGTAGTCCAGCCCGAACACTCATGATATAATTCAAACGTAGAGTCTAGCAAACATGTTATTTAGGCAGATATTTTAAGGAATTAGTCTATGACACATATACTTAAGATGGTCATTAATAGATTTGATAATTTCAAGTCACAAAGAGGCAATAATCTCAGCTGAATTGAGCAGAAACAGCCATGCTGTAAAATTAATAGCAAAAGCAGTAAATGGTCATGATGAGTTCAGGATCCCCTTTTGACATCTTTGCACATATTATATATAGGCAGTATCATGTTCAGGAATGGGATGAAAAAAAATGATAAATATGTTAGCTTATATGAGGGTCACAATAGGATTATATGAGTGGGTCTGGACTGGATCATGTTTCATACGACAAGATCAACAATTTGAATTTTCAGGCAAGGGCAGCAATCACAGTATGGGGAAAACCAGCCAAACAAATGACCACAAGAACTAAACAAGGGGTGACTGCTGGATATACACCATGCTGGGATCCTATTTTTATAATTAATTCTGGATGAACAAATATAAATAGAAAGAGCCAGATGCAAAGGATCAAGGATGAAAACACAAACAAAACAAACAAGAACCTCAGGTCACTCTTAGCCCAATTGAGACTTAATTATGCCCTAGCTGCTACAAACATACTTATGCATCACATCAGTTTATCAAGCAATGTTTTGGGAAGCAAGAGTTTACACATTTGAACAGGATTTAACCTCAACAAAAAATAAGAACATGATTTTAACAGGTTTAGATTTTCAATGGTATCATACTCAAATCCTTTGTAGAGTCACTATCCTATTTAAACTAAACTAAGAATTACATCTAACACAGTAGAAATTAAATCACATGCCCAGATGACAAGGGAAAAAAGAGGCTGGACTAAAACAGCAAGATTTGGGAATAACAATGTCTTGACCATGCCATTATTATCAACTCAACTATCTAAACTTTATGCTAAACAGGTTCAACTTAACAAACTGAACTATCACATGAATATGCTTGACTGGACTGATCAACCCAACCCAGGAGCCAAACTGAATAAGCATCTATCTTGGCCAATCAAACTAAACTAACACTTAAGTGCACTCAATAAGCTAACTGTCATGCTTGAATAATTCAAATCTAACATGAACATGCTTGCAAAGACCAACATATAAGTAGTTTAAACCAAAAGCACCAAACTGGACCAAACATAATCAATTGACAGGCTGAATCTTCATGCTTAAAATAGGCAGATCAAACTAACACAAGCATGCTGCACAAACTTGAGCTAAACTAGCATATAAACATGGTTCATTTGAACTAAACATTATGCTTGAACTAACACAAATATGCTTATATAGACTAAACCAATACATTAACAGGTTAAGATGAATCAAGTTGGGCCAAACATGCTCAGTTTAGGCAGGCTTAGTCAACTTATTTAACAGAGCATATTAGAGCATGCTAGACAAACTGAGCTTACTGACGAAAGCAACAAAATCACCAGAACAGCACATCACATAGCCAACATCTTTTAGGAAACCGAATTAACTAGCGTGCATGAGTATTATTCAGCCACCAGAAGGACGTGCTCAGTTACGCTAACATGCTAGACTAACTAAATAAAAAAAAATGCTAGAATACAAACAGGTCTTTCTATCGAGCTAACTAATTATCATGCCCTAATAATCAACTAGCACTAACACACAAAAGGGAAAATGGAGAGTAAACTACGCACCTTCTTCAGATGCAGCGAACAGGGTGTGAAATCCTCAATATACACTCGAAACTTCAAACAGGAACTCGATTCTCGGAAATAAAAGACTGTTAGAGTTGAAATTTTTTGCTTAGGAGACTTTTGGCAACAAACGAAAGCTTTGATTTCTATGGAATCTTCAGGTGAAAAGACTCGATTTATCAAAGGGGTTTGTGCGATTTAAGAACCCAATTCGTTTGGGGGTTTCTGAATGTGTTGTGCTTGTCTCTGTTCCTCTTTTTTCTCCTTCGTTCCCCTCGTTCTCGTTCTTCTTTATAGGTTTTTTCTTTTGTTTTTTTGTGCTGAAAAAGGGAAAGAGGAGCGGGAGAGAGATAAAAGTGGGGGACAAGGGTGAGTGGGGAGCGGAGAAGAAGGAGGGAAAGGGGGAAGTGGGTGCGGCGGCGAGAGGCGGGAAAGGGAGAAGAAGGGACAGCGGCGGAGGTATGGAGGAAATGAAAGAGGTTAGGGTTTCCCTTATTTTGGACGAGAATGGGCTGGTATGGACTGGGTCAAATTTCGGACTGGGTATTGAAAGAATGGGCTAGAATTAAAACATGGACTGGTCTAAAAAGATTGAGATAGAAAATATGGTCTAGTCCAAAAAATATTAAGAATTAATCGGACCTTGATTTGGGGTTTGGTAAATCAAAATACGGACTGAGTGCAAGAAATAGTTTGGCTTCTAAATTTGAATAAGAGACACATTTTGATTAACGATGTACTAAGGGTGCCAGAATATCACCTAATACAGAAATATGTAATTATAAAAAGACCCGGGTAAAAATTATATGATGTCGCAAATGACCGTGCAATAATATTTAATAACAAACGCTATCATTAAAATGTGCGAAGTAAATGCGATGCGTATGCGGAAGTTGGTAGAAACGTTGAGAAATGCAAGTTTGAATAATACTAAATAATAGCAGCAAATAAATAGCGGTAGTAATACTGCTAATAACAATAATGATAATGGTAATAATGATAATATTGATGATAATGGTGATAAAAAATAATAATAGATATAATAATAATAGTAATAACAAATATTGATAATTAAAAATGATAGTAATTAATAATAATAAAGATGATAATAATTAATAATAAAATAATAATAATAAATAACAATTATTGATAGTGGCAAAATGTTAATAAATTAATAATAATAACAATAATAGTGGTAATAATAAGATAATAATGATAATAATAATAAGAAATAATAATGATGATAATAATAATAATAAATAACAATTATTGATAAAACAATGATAATAATTAATAATAAAATAACGATGATAATGATGATTAATAATTGATAACAAAATAACGCTGATAATAATGATTAGTAATTAATAATAATAATAATAATAATAATGGAAATAACAAGAAATAATAATTAATGACAATTAGTAATAAAATGATAATTTAAGAATAATAATAACAATAATAATAATAATAATAGTAATAATAATAATAATAATAATTATAATAATAATAATAACTGCAGCGGAATAATAAAACGTGGGTGTTAATAAAAGACTAATAATTATAGTAAAATTTAAATGCATATTTTTTAATTTCTCAAAACACTAGAAGTATTATAGGTATTTCGGGGGAGAGGCGGGACAAAATTGGGTGTCAACATCAAGCACGTTACCACCTTATACCCTGGCAAGGTATGGGGGCTCTGCTGGTCCGGCGAGGTACCAGACTCCACGTACCCACGTGGTGATATCATGTTGTCGGTTTATGAAATGCTCTCCCTACTTATCATGTTTTACTTATGTTATATATATGTATCCATGCTCATGCTCATGTTCATGTCCAGGTTTTCAGTTTCAGTTCTTAGCATGTTATTTCATGTCCCATGTTATTTCATTCAGTTGCTTTACATATCAGTACATTCAATGTGCTGACGTCCCCTTTTATTGTCCGGGGGCCTGCATTTCACGATGCAAGTTCGTATTTACAGGATGCCACATCTGCTCAGTAGGATTTGCTCGTATCAGCTCATTGGTGAGCTCCATCTCATTCGGGGTTTAGTCAGTTATCTTTATTTTACTAGTCATGCATTTAAAGGTATGTTGGGGGGCCTTGTCCCAGCAAGTACGTTTTGCAGTCAAGATTCACGATTAGAGGTTTCATAGACTAGTCAGTTTAGTTATGTTAGACATGCAAGGTGTTTAGCCATCTTTGGCTCAACTCATGTTATTTCCGCATTTATGATTTAAACAAGTATTTCATTAAATTATTATGACATCTCATTTATAAAAGCTCATCACGTTCATGCTATATTTCCACTCATGCATGCCTCATGATGATTCAGCAAGCCATGTGGTTCGCTTGGTCACATGCAGTATGGCACCGAGTGCCTCGGTGCCGTGTTTCGCTCAGGCCATGGTTCGGGGCGTGACACTTTTCATTCAGAATTACAGTGCCATTCAAATGTTGTATTTTTGTTATATGTTTTTTTAATATGTACAGATAATCTATTAAGAACCCAGTAAATAAAAAGAATTGTGATCCAACTCTTAAACTACAAATTCTGACTCCGCGCGCACTAATTTATATACAAGAATCCTCTTTAGAATCTTATAACTTGCATCTTATAAACAGGTCATGTTGATAATGTGTACTGTGAATAATATTTGTACATAGAAACTTAGTTTTAAATCAATTTCCACTGGTTGGTCATGCAAATTAATATTAATGGGAGGATAATTTATAAGAATAAAATTGCGTTAGGATTTTTGAATATCGAATGTCGACAGCTTCATCAAAATTAATCACCGGAGAATGCTGAAAATTGTCTTCCCTATCAAACACATCATGACGAACAAAATCTCAATCACATACGATTGTAAATTCAAAATACAGAGTGAAACCACCCAATTGTAACAAAAAAATTGAAGGAAAAAATCAGCAGCAGTATCTAACGCCACGTTTAGGAGTAAGAAGAGGATTGATATCAGCAAAAAAATACTTGAGAGGTTGTTAATAATTGGGAAATTTCGGTAACTGAACATATTTTTTCGATTTAATTTAATTAATTAATAATTGAATTTATTGGGTGGAAATTTGAGAAAATGGATAAATAAGTTTTCTGATCATTGAGGCATGCCACGTCAGCGGGCCTTTGCCCTGCTTTATATATGATATATGATATATGATTACTCACCTATTTTCAATTTGCAAAATAAATCACAGCCACGTGTAAAAAATAAAAATATATTGATCTAGAAATAAAAATTAAAAACAGAAAGAAAGGCCAAAAGAACTCACCTCGCGTAAAAAGAATGACAAAATGGATTGATAGGGAAGTGGTTAAATTTCTCTTACTTATAATATTTTGATAAGGATTTCTTGAAGAGAAATAATTATGATATGTATTCAAAGCTTAAAAAAAAACTGAAACATTAAAATATCTATTTATGGGTAATTAAGCTCTTTGAATCGTTTGGAATCTATTGTGAAGAAACGTATCCAACGTATGATAATGAGCAACAATGATCGTGGGGCGTGGGCTGATCAAGATTAATGCAAAGGTTATTTGTGCGTGACGGCTATATTTATTGTATGAGAGTTTCATTAATTCATAGGTTAGTAGTAGAAATGAACCAAAAACTACAATAAAAAATGAGAAAAATGTCAAAAAAAGGAGAAAAAAAGATAAATGCAAATGCTGGTCACAGAGAGATGTCACATCACCTTATTTAGATTTGTGTAAATTTAATGAGAGTTTTGGATGCTTTCATTTATTTTGTAACTATTGTTTTCAAAATATTTAATTGATAGTCAGTATGGGCAAACTTCAAACAAAATTATTCCTCCTCCTCCTCCCTTCTTTATAATAGTGTGTTACGAGTCCGTTATACATCAATTGAAGGTATAATATTCCTCCCTGTTTCTCGCATGGTACACTCCTACTCCCGTCAAGCCCCTTTTCTTCTCAATCTAATGAGACAGAGTGTAGGACTGATGTGAATCAAAGCATGTCAAAATCATAAAAGAAATAGTTCGAGCAACTCTTATATTTAAGATTGCATGGAGTAAATTAAAACCCCCATCTAAAAATCACCATTATTGCAATCTTGAAGTTGGATTTGAATATGAAAAGTGAGCTTAAATCAGTGTTGTTGGAAAAGCTTGCAAACATTGATATGAATGAAGATTGATAGTTCGAACTTTAGAAAAACTACTCCGAGTTTCACACATATATATCTGAAACTTCAGACATAAATGTTTGAAGTTTGACCTTGACAAGCCAAATTTCAGACGCGTACGTCTGAAGTTTGCTTGTGCATATGTCAAACTTAAGACAAAATTTGTAACTTCAAGTGCGAGTTGTTGCAACTTTAGTCTAAAATGGCTAAACTTACAAAAGTTTATGAACCTAGACCATGGCTTAAATGGAATTGCAAAATCGATGTGCATATGGTCAAACTTAAGACAAAATTTGTAACTTCAAATGTGAATTTTTGCAACTTCAGTATAAAATGACTAAACTTACAAAAGTTTATGAACTTAGGCACACACATATATGGAAATATGGAATTCCAAACGTGCACTTGCGCCCTTCCAATTCACGGCCCATAGCTAGGGCCCAAAAAGAAAGAAAGTTTCTATCTGATCCATTGCATGCAAGTAAGAACCTCAAATTTCTCGTTTAGAAACTATCACGTATATGTGTGCCCTCAAGCATACAAGTATCTGTGTGTGAGAAGATATAACTTAGAGAATATTAAATTTGTTTAATTTAAATTCCCAGCAGCAGAGTTACTTAACAATATTCAAATCTTGGGGAACAACTTTTTCTTGTCGACGAATTGAAGCGACAAAAGGCTGAAAATCGTGACAACAAGATTACTCTGCCATTTACAATACCTATCACGTATTTAATTAGTCGTCTGTAAAGGATTTAGTTGTATTTCAAGGTAGTCACGAAGACCATTTCTTTGTGACTTTGATAATTCCCTTTAAGCTTTTTGTTGGACTACGTAATCTCAAAGACACTTTTAATATTATGTGATATTGTTCGCTTTGTCCAAAGTTCACACGATTTTCGCAAAAGGCCTCGTACCATTAAAAATATCCAGACACCTTATACGATGTTACCTTTTCTTATCAAATTTCACATTTAGTTCTCTTTTACTTTTATTGACATAGGGTACCAGAGAAATCTTTATTTGAATCAACTTCGTTGACACGCCCAAAATCTTCGTCGCATGATATAGAAAGCTCTTTTTGATTGTACATATATAAGAAAGTAATAAAGTGTGATGGTTTCACACATTTTCTTATCGTTCTTTTTGCAATCCTGATAACAGAACTGAGAATTGTAGATATATGGAAAAATTATTAAACAGACCTGATTCTCTTAGAGCATCATTTCTGGGAAAATGAGAAATGAACATGAGTTTTCGATACACAAATTTCAAATGAATCAATTCTAACTCTAATTAATTTGCAAAACTCCCATGATTTTCATGGGAGCTATAAATTAAAATTGCCTTTTCTCGCCTCTCAACTTCTTCAAGATTGCAATCTTGATTGGATTTCTCAATTTATTTTGGTAATTCCTTGCCAGCCAAAAATGACTGAAAAAGAATAAATGCTCTTCTAGGCTGAAACAACGGAACTTCATGGCCAGCTCCTCTTACTGTTGCAAATGTAAGTCCATCATACACCTCTGTCCATCCTCCCACCTACAATAATGTGATATTCATGTTCAGTAATAAAGTAAGCGCTAATCGGAGGTGAATTCAAGATTTAGATTTTGTTTTGTATGATAAAAGTAATCTTGGCGCCTATGTTGCTCGTACTATATGATCTTGAAAAATGTCAACAGTGTTGAATCATCCAAAAGTAGTGCATTCTTGAAGGATTTGACATGGGGGTCGCAAGGAGAATCCAAGCCGCAGAGTTTCGCGCTAATCAGAGGTGAATTCAAATTTAGAGTTTGTTTTGTTACGACAGAAGTCATCTTTCATAAAAAAATGTTTTCTATTGAGAATATTATTTTCAAGGTGTTTAATTAGTTAGTGGAATAGTAAAGTTGTCGACGTGTGACCTATAGGTCACGGGTTCGAACCGTGGAAGCAGGCACCAATGCTTGCATTAGGCTAGGTTGTCTACATTACACCCCTCGGGTACGGCGCTTCCCCCGATCCTTCTAACGCGAGATGCTTTGTACACCGGGATATCTTTTTTTTAATTAGTGAGCGAAAAATATTTTTCGAAATAATATATGGAACACTAAAGATAATAGTATCAACAAATCAGAGAGTGCTTTTTTTAATATGATGTTTACTGTCTAGAGAGTCGTAAGGAAAATGACTGCCTATAAGTGCGGGAAGTCCTTTGCCTCCATTTGATGGATAAAAACATTTAATGTCAACCAAACACCAGAAAAATGACTTCTTCATAAAACATATTTGCATGAAAAGGTGACTCCTATCATACCAAACATGTCCCTATTTTCATGAAAAGGCGACTCCTATCATACCAAACATGTCCCTATTTTCATGAACAGGTGACTCCTATCATACCAAACATGTCCCTAGAGACAGCGGGTTCAAGTTAATGTAATAAGTCTCAATTGAAACAAATAATATAACATTTAAAGTCTAGATAGTTATAAGGAAAATGACTTTCGCCATAAGTAGGAGAATTTGATGGAAAAAATATTTTTTGTCAACCGAATACAAGATAAAAGACCTTTTCATAAAACACATTTTCATAAAAAAGCCTCTTTCATCATACCGAGCACACTATAGTCAATGGGTTCAAGATAAGTATTTATTACTATATGTTTACATTATATATCTTTTATGCACATGTATTAATTGTTTGAATTATAAGCGACGAGTTCAGTTGAACCAACAGTATCCACCATAGATTCGCCTCTGGTCCTAATTCTTGAAGTTCACTAGAATACTAAAAAAAAAAAAAGAAGTATATTTGTGTGTTACCTGAGTTCCAGAATACCAGGGATACCATGGAGTTTTAATCTTGAGATTAAGATGGCTTAGAGAGAACCTTGTGGCAGTAACTGGAACTACAGAATCTGTATCCCCACTGCATTTAAATTGAAACATAATTAAACCACATTAATTTCCAGTCACGTTTATAAAACTCTTTAATTAGTTTTACCTGAATACCCATATTCTAAGACCAGCAGCCATTAGTTTCTTGTAAATTGGTAGCACTGAAACATCAGAGTCCTTCCAATTCTTTAACAATATATCACTGTTCTCCCAAAAAGAAAAAATAAAGTTGTCAAAGATCCAATCGAGTACCATTTGTGAGTATGGTCCAAGACTAATGTAAGGACACAACAATATATTTTTTGAACCAACGTGGAACATTCTAACACCTTCCTTGCCGTACAGAGCTGGATATCTAAAGCGCGAACAATATATATGACATGGGGGCCAAATATAAATCAAGAATATGGATAACTATGAGTCTATGACTATAACAACAAATAAAGAAAATGGACATAGAGAGCCTCAAAAGCTAGCTGATCATGTGATGAGGAATATTGTCGAGAATCGTATAAGGAAAAACAACACACGTCTTCAACAAATGCCGGACATTCTAACACCCCCTCCCAAGTGTCAAAAATTGGACATTTGGAGTGTACTCGAAATATAATACAGGGGGCCTAATATTGGGTAAATCAAGAATTGAGATGAGTCTGACTTTTGATATCATGTTAAGGAAATGACGTTGTGTCTAATTCCAACACCAAAAGTTAGTTGATAAGGTGAAAATTGCCTAATACCATTTAAGAAATGACAACTCATTTCTATCATTGGAAAACAGAGAATTGAAAAGAATATGACTTTCATACCAAGTTAAGAAAATGACATTGTGTAATTTAACATCAAAAGTTAGTTAATAAGGTGATAATTTCCTAATACCATACAAGAAGATCAAGAACTCATTTCCTCAACCAACGTGGGATATTCAAATAACCTAGCCAAGCAAGAGCGGATCTACACATAAGTTACAGGTTCAGCAGAACTCAGTAGCTTCAGTCTGAACCCAATATTTGTTTTAAGAAATTTACTTAATACAGAAAAATAATTTGTGCAGAACCTAACAAGCAAAAAAGGGTCATGATTCAAAATCCATAAAAACTTAAAATCCTGAATCCACCTCTATCAATTAGGTAAAGCATATAGAAGTACAAGAGAAGTGAGTACCTGCAAGCTGTCCATTTGTATGAAATCCCTGTGGTATTAGCATGCATAGCTCTCTGCACATCGTGTCTATTATAGTATTTCTCTGCATAATTCTCAGTACATGGATCATAGCCAGAGAGTGGCCTATGAATAACTGTGTTCTTGAATCTAACATACTTCAAATTTGTTTCATTATTCTTAACCTTGCAAGATGGTGTGTAAATGCTGTACTGATCAATGTGACCAAATTCATGGTTCACTGCATAACTCACTGCTTCATCACACTTCTTTGATGAGTTTTCAGATGTGAAGTTGCAAGAATTCATGATTTTCTTGTAAGATTTGTCTGAAATCATACAATGGCTCCACCAGTATGTCACAGTGCCAATTCCATCATATTTGTTATCAGTAACTGCATTTCCTACCTGTGTATTATTAAATTTTCATGAGTATGTAGTAAAATTGTCTTTGAATGGGTGATTGAAGTACTTTCCCTCAATTATCAGTAAATTCTAATCTCGGTCCTTATAATAGTTGGCTAAGCGCATCTCAACTAGCTTCAATTAGTTCACTACTAAAAAAAGAGCAAATTTTCGATGGACTTTCCATCAGAAATCCCTTGACGAATGAGCTGATTTCCGATGGGACGTCTATCGAAAATTCGTTTTTTTAAGTAGTGATTAAAATGTGTGATTTTGATCCCTTTGTATAGGAAATATGTAATATTTACACTATCTATAGAACTATATTACAATCGAGTATGAAGAAGCAATACAAACTTAATACTATAACAGATTCATTAGTTATTAAATGATTTAGCACTTAATAATTTGTTACTTTGTAAAGATTAACAGATTACAAGCGGAGGGATCAAACTTGTACATACCAAATAATTGAAGGTTAGATGTGCTTAACCAGAAATTACAAGGATCAATTTAGAGTTTATCGATATTCGAGGGACTAAAACTGCAATTTTTCTTAAATGAAAGAAGATATGTTTTTTTTTTTTTTCAAAATTAGATGAATTACTTACCATGAGTCCTTTGAGATTGATGATTGGATGTGGAAATTTCTTGTTGTAACTGACAATAGCCTGTGCTAGTTGGGGAACATAATGCCCTAAAAACCCAAAAAAATTGTTAGTAAAATTACTTAATTATTATGGGATTAGAAACTAGTTTGTGTTTTTTTAAAAAAAATTACCTGCATAACTCTCCCCAGAAATATAGAAATCTCTATATTTATACTGTGGAAATCTTGACATCCATCTTGTGAGGAATATTAGTGCATCCTGAGCTGTGCCAAAAACATGAACAGCTCTAAATATTTAGTTAATACGCTCATGATTTATGCAAATGGATTACCGTTTAGATTTTGTTCCTATTTCTAAAATTTGTACAAATATAACTCTTGGGGCTGATAAAATATTAAATTGTCGTCTAACGTCTACAAAATTTTAGGTTGTGATCTAACGTTTTCTCATAAGACTTTCAGTTTCTACAGAAGAAATTTTTAGATTGTAGTTTAAAAGATCCGTAAATTGCAAGAGATATAAAAAGAGGGCTATTTACTAAATAATTGTCCCAAGAAAGGAACAACAAGTGAAACTTTCTAAAGACCTTGCTCCTTTTTCTTATATATTGACAGTGTGAACTATTTTTACGCGATCATTGTAATTAATATGTTGTAGCACATTACCCGTCTTATTTTAAAAAAAAAATAACCTCAATTATTATTGATAGTGAACAGATTCGCTTAAAATTGTCTGTGTATATAAATTAAAAATCTATATATATGAAAAATGAATATCAAGAAATGTGTATGTACCTGTTCTTTTATCACCAGAATCCTTAAGATCAGAGCTTGTATTTGTATAAGAGAAACCAACACCAGCTGGAGATTCCAGGAAGAGTATATTTGCCACTGCATTTATTAACAAATTTTAAAAAAAAAATCTTTAATTCCTTTTTAAAGAATTGTTGGTGAAAGAGAATAAAAATAAAAATGGTGTTACCTTTATTCCAAGAATACTTGTTTAAATAGAGGGAAGAACCAGTTTTATTAATTCTAAATGGACCAATTTCTTCTGATGCACCATATGCTACTGATGAACAACCTGGACCTGCATGGTGCAAACATTTTACTACTTGAAGTGAAGATTTATTAAGAAAAAAAAAAGTGAAAAATAAAAAGATGAATTAACCCAAAGAGCCGCCTACCTAACTTCTTAAACTAAAAATAGCCGGCGAATATAAATATATATATATATATATATATATATATATATATATATATATATATAACTTTGTATAATCAGAGATCTAAAAATGTGTTATTTACAACGTTTTTCATTCTGTCTTTTTGCTTTGTTAGTAACATGTTATCCTGATCTTATGTTGCTACTGTCATTTCTTCATAGTTGTTGGATTCTAGCATTCACAATGTCATGTTGACATTAACCTTCAAACTATCTAACTTTAAAATTCTTATTTTACTCTTAGCCACACAAATATATAAGTCTTGTTAAATTACAACTTTAAAAATGTTTTTCTTTTTTTCTTAAATTTCGTATCTAATCAAATAGCATCTCACATTGAAATAATGGGAGTAACTACATTAGTAGAGGGGTGCCACATACACTAAAAAAAATAGAAATTAGCTATGAAATTCATTGTTAATATGACACTAAGTAGCTAACAGTATTTTCTGATAATTGGTAATCCTACATTAAATAAAATTAACTGACATATTTTCGTTGTTTAGCGACATAAGTTGTATGTCCCTAATATTTTTTTCTTTAGTGATTGTTCCTTCTTTTAAAGTACTCCCTCCGTCTCATTTTACTTGTCGACTTTTTCTTTTACACGCTCTTTAAGAACTCATAAATAAAAGTGTATTTTTATTGCATTACCCTTATCTCTCTCCAATTAATTGCACTCTAATCAATATTGGTTACTTAAAAAAACAACTAATGTTAAACACAAAGTAGGAAAGCTTAAATAATTCTATCTTGATTTTGTAAATGAATAAGTATTTTGGGACGGATATTTTATAGTAATGAGGACAACTAATATGAGACGGAAGTAGTTGCATTTAAGCGTCATTGTACTCATTGGATTGGAAGATGTAGAAAACACATGAATACCATTATGTCTCTACAGTCTACACAACCTTATAGGAACCACCATTTAATGAAACAATCTTCCATAACTCATTCACCTACCCATCCTTGCTAGTATAATTTATTATTACTACTTTTTTCTCTTTATTTTTAATTAAGTTTCCAACAGTTAGCTTCAATTATTAACTCACAAGAAAAACACCCCTTTTTTCTTTTTCTTTTTGGAAACCTTACTCTCTTTTTCTTTATGGTTTAACAATGATAGCTCACATAAAATTCACCAAAAATTAAATTTTCCAGTCATGTAGGTCAGAAATGAGAATAGTGTAACTATCAGGACTGTTGCCTATCATCATGACCAATTACTATTTCTTTCTCATTGGTTCTGAACACGCATGCTTCTCAACAATCAATGCTTTAAATTGTCACCATTTTACAAGTTCTTTTTTTCTTATATGACTCTTATGTAAATCTATTATGCTGTTCTGTTTCATTACAATTCTTTTGTCTTATGAACTTTGTATTATCTTTGTTTTATTATTGTCTTTGGGATATTCAGTTGTTTAATACTCAAAAACTGTAAAAGTTATTAGCTCTGGAAACTGAGTTTGATTAAATATATTTAATATTTTAGAAAAAACAAAAAAGCATTTTATTAATCTTTTTCAAATTTATTTGTCCTAATTAATGGAATGTTAATTAAGCGAGACATTTAAGAGAGACGTATAAGATAATTTAAATAATTACTCTTATAATTAATCAAGGGTATTGATTGTCTTTCTAAGGTATTTGCTAATACAAATAATATGGACCGACTATCAATGGTTGGGGTAGGATAAATATTATCCTTCCACCCTTAACTATATGTATGAGTTCGAGCGTTGGATATGGAAAGAAATTTGATAGGGAGCGATTCTCCTAATGGACTTTGTGTGATGCGAATTTCTAATAGGCGGAGCACCAGAACAGGTATCGACACCCGACTAAAAAATCAAAAAAGAAATTGCATCTTTTATCTATGCACTTTTCCATTTTTTTTTTCCCTTTTTATGGTTAGAGAAGATTTTTATTTTTTATTTTGTTTGTGTGGGGATCTTTTCTCTGTGCTAAAAATTATCGGAAAAGTTGGGTTAATGCTAGAAAATGGAAAGAATAGTACAAAAACAGAGAGAAAGGTGTTTTACTTTTTTGTTGAGTTTGGAGTGTTGTCCTTTGTTTGTTTGTATCATGAGATTGTGGAGATAAAGACGAAAAAAACATAGGCCCAAATGCAGCTTTTTGTGCACATACAAACAAGGAATAAACGTAGAACAACAAAAAGAAGAAGGAATAGAAAGAGCTGATGATGATGAGGTCAGAAGGAGATCACGAGCACATATGGATGATCATTCTTCATTTTCCTTCCTGAAAATAACTTTGGAACATTATTTTTAATTTTTTTTTTACTCGATATCTACTTGTATTGGGGTTCCGACTAATTCAGATTTGTGTCGTGTAACACCTATTAAAGGAGGAAGCGGTCCATGCCAAGAACTTTTTTCCTACTAGGTTTAAACTTGCAACCTCTGATTAAAGGTGAAGGGATCTTATTCACCACCACAACTTCTGGTGATAACTGTGAAATATTATCTTTTTTTTTTCTATTTTTAAACCCATATTTGGTAACTGAACCCCTCGACTAATCAAGATTTGTGTCATGTAACACCTATTAAAGGAGGAAGCGCTCCATGCCAAGAACTTTTTCCATAAGAGGTCTCGAACTTGCAACCGCTGGAGGGATCTTATTCATCCCGCCACAACTACGGGTGGTAACTATGAAATATTATTTTTTATTTTATTTTTCACCCGGTGTCTGATAATTGAACTCTTGATTAATATGAATTTTGCATTGTATAACACCCATTAAAGGAGGAAGCACTAAATATCAAGATTTTTTCATAACAAAGTTAGAACTCGAAATCTATGATTAAACGTATGATTAGATCCTATCCATGTCATTACTACCATTAATTGTAACTTTGAAACATTTTTTTTTTCCGCCCGATATCTAGTACTAGCATCTATAGGTGGCTCATCTACATTCCAAGTCTTTACTACTAAGGGAAGGTATTGGCAAGTATAACTTTTGATACCACCAATCAATAAGATGAAATGTTAAATGTTTGATAATTTCTTATACTAATGGAAAGGAATAGAAAGCAGTGGTTGCACCCAACTATCACTTTTAGGTCGTCGACCATTATTTAGAAACAAATACCTTTTTGACTTATAAGTACTTTGGTGACACTAATTTTTTACAAAGTGAACTTAAGGTAATAACACACGCCAATTCTTTTTGACCAATTCCCAGTTATATATATATATATATATATATATATATATATAAAGAAATGGATCAGGGGCCTAACTCAACCTCAAAAGCTAGCTTATGAGGGGAGGATTGCCCCACCAATCTCATTAACCACCGATGAGGGACTTTTTTTCATTCTTCAACACCCCACCTCACGCCCAGGGCTGAACATCTGGAGCGTGGACAATTTAATTTGGGGGCCTAACATCGGGTGAGATGGGTCCTGCTCTGATACCATGTAAAGAAATGGATCATGGGTCTAACTCAACCTCAAAAGCTAGCTTATGAAGGGAGGATTGCCCAAGTCCATATAAAGAAACCACCCATCTCATTAACCATCGATGAGGGACTTTTTTTTCATTCTTCAACAATATATATATATATATATATATATAAAAGGCAAAGTTTCTAGAAACTAGATATAAGAAACGCATCACTTCATATTTATTTTTCAAAGATCAAGTTAACATAATTTAACTATTTTACTTGTTACTTTTCGAGAAGTGAAAAATTGAATGGATATTATTTGTTCTTGTGCACCAAGTCTATGATTAGTATTTATATTTGAACCTTACTCATAAGCACATGTATGGAACATGTTTCATGTGTTATCCTTAATTATTTCCTTATCATTTAAGGATTATTGCTTTGATGTAACAACATACTATATTTTAGTTTTGACTAAATATCAATATTTATTTTGCATGGACTATTCTGAAAGTTTACTACTTACTAGTACCAAAAAAAACAGAAGGTTATGGTTTTTCTTCATCAATTATTTTCTTGCCGCTTATTGCTTCCTTATAAGTTATAACCCCGGCTGGACTAATCCCAAAATTAAATTATGTATATAGATCCAATATTACTTTCTACACACACACCAAAAAAAAAAAAAACCCACGTCTCTCGTTAGCGAAATTCCTAATTTTACAACTGAAAATAACTCATAATAAAAGTTTTATCCAAAAAAATCATTGTTATAAAATCTATGCAACCGACAGTTCATATATGCAACAGTTTCCAATTGTTTTCAAGCTTTACATGCTCAAAATGGAAACTTCTTTTTTTTAACGGTTTTCTAAATTTAGGCAGAAAGCTTAAAGGATCTTCTAAATTTGATAGGGGTTATTAATTGCACACCTAAATTACCAGTCTTAATTACTCTCTGTACTATGACTAGTGTTAATTACGTGATCCGTGCAACTAATAATCTGTGTCAAGATAAGAACATTTTAAGATTTTATCAATGCTACTTTATTATGCTTTTGGAAGGATAACACGACCACCTCACAACCGGTGAGGAATGGTCAGTTAAACTCTTCCGTCGAAAATTATACAATATAATAAATACTAGCTAGTATTAGTTTGTTCATCCGAATTTATGTGGCACCTTTTAAATTTTAGAGTTAAATGAGTTTTTCTTTGACTGCAATCTTTTCCCGTCTTTTAAATATTTCTAATTATCACTTTATTGTGACTTATAGTACTTTTTAAGTATAGTTTTTAATATGTAAATTTTATTTCAAATAACTTAAAGATTTCATATTCGAATTCACGATCAAAATTAAAAGTTTGACTCTCTAACTTCGAATGGTGTCACACATAAATTAAGATAGAGGTAGTACCTTTTATACATGTGTGTGTATATATGTATTAAATCTTGAATATCTTTTAACGAAATTTGTAAGAAAAAAATAATGGAAAATTTAGAAGAGTATTAGACTAACCTCCATTGAGCCAAAGAACAAGAGGTTTCTTCTCAGGATGGGTAGTAGCTTCTGTTAACCAATAGAACAAAGCTCTTCCATGTCCTTCATTGACAGTAACATAGCCGGAAAACTGCGAAAATGTCACCGGAGGTTGTCCTGGGAGTGATGTAATACGATCCAATTCTTGTTCTTTTGTTAGAGCATTAATGGTGATGGTTAAAGAGAAAATAACTAGTAGAAAGAGGCTTAAGAAAAATGGATAATTAGCACTTTGGGATGCCATTGCACCCTTAATTCTACAAGCTCTTTATCTTTCTCTCTTCAATAATATGTATGTCACCTAATCAAGGTACTCCTATATATACATAAGATTTGATGAAGCTTACTATAAATTTTTTGTTTGTTTATTTGTTTTTGTTTTGGATTTCACGAGGACCAGATAGATATGTGCTAAAAATTAGTTTTTATTGTCCACTTTATGATGGTGTCTGAGCCGGTTTGTATGCATCTCAATTAATTTTACCGGGTATTTGCTACCTACGTGTACTGGTACTAAATAAATCTTTGTGTCCGAGCAAGCTTGGATGCATCTTGGCTAATTCAATGGCGTACTTGCTACCTCTCACCGGCGTAAGTACCCATTAACTCTGCCGATCAAGGCTTTGACAGGTGATCGATAAGAAATCACCTAGTGTTTTTTATTTCCATTGAGAATTGAACTTGAGACCTTATAGTTTTCTTCCACTTCATTGACTACAGTGGTGCTCAGCTTTCTTAAAATGTAAGAGGTTAACTAATACAACAGTTTGAAGAATTTTAACATGTACCCGACCATAATTGATTTGGTTTGATTTTAACTAAAAAAAAGTCAAACCAAACCAAATCAACCCGACATTACATATATACAATTTGTAATGCGATTATTAATATTTCTTAAATTCGTTTTACAGTTTTTTCTTTTAACATATTATTTCAAGCCTGGACTTAGAATAAACTTTTATGGCCCATATAATGTTAGCAACTCAAATAAAGTTCAAACCAAAACTAAATCAATATTAATGCTAGCAAAAGAATTCAATTCTATTAATATTTTGCATTGGTTTAAACAGTGAAAATACTTAGCTTTATTTTATTTTTGTCATGTAATTAATACTTAGTAGCCGTGCTTATTTTAGCATGACTTAGGATTTTTAGATTATGATCATTTTCATTATGGTTTATTAACAATATCTATTTTATGCGATTTCATTATCTTTTTTGTTGAGTATTTTATTAGTATTTCATCACCCATCTCACATTTTGTCTTATTTTCTTAAGAAACACCTTAATTATATAGTCGTATCTTACTATGACTAAAGAAATATTTGAAGTAAAAGTTATATGTTTTATATGAAGACTTTTCCGGAAAACCCCCTGAAAACCTGATCGAGAAAATCGGAAGAAAAAAAAAATCCGCGAATACCGAGGTTGAAAAACCCGACTTATGTTGGTTTGGTTTGATTTATACATTTTAAAACCCGACACAATAGGTTTGATTTGGTATTTGAAAAATCCTAACCAACCCAGTCCATATACACCCCAAATAACGGATAGTTTGTTCTATTTTCAAGATTATAAATCTCACTTTTTATTGAGATTTACCTACATTTTTTTTTTTTTGAACGGCCTTATAATTCAAATATGTTTTCAAATTTTGGAAAATGATTATAAAGTAACTACTCATAAAAAGCCAAACTAGCTAGTAAAGAATAAAGCAACCTTATATATAGTGCAAATTTTTGAATATTATATACCATGTATATAAGTTGAAGTTAAATTTAAATAATGGGAGTAATAATAACGGGGTGTTTTGGAGGGTTGGGGAGTTGGGGTGAGATGCAATTATAGGGGTGGACGGTGGTGGGGTGTGTGACCTCAGGACTGATGTTAGAACATTAGTTGCGGTCTTGTTAGAAAATGTGGACCTCATTAAATATTTAAGTTGGGACCTTTCTTTGTCTCTCTTCCTCCATCTTCTTTTAAAAAAAATAAGAGATGGGGACTTTTCTTTCAAGCACCTTTTAAATTAGGCATAGTAACACCTACATGGAAGGAAAATTATATTATTCAGACTTTTTAAAAATATCAATAAGTGCGTATATAAATACAATAATTTTTAAAAAGTTCGAACAATATTAAATAAAAACATAAAAAAAGGCTAAGTGAAGGACTGGAAGCATTTAAGACGCTTCTAAAGGGATCTTGGTTTAAGTTCTTCTTTGGACACAAAACAGAGTTGGCTCATTCATAGAGGTGGATAAAGAGCTTATATTAAACGGGTTTAATTGAATCGAGTAATTTGACACGAAATGTTCAAATTTTGAATTTATTATTCTTAAAGTGTGATGAATACAATTCGCTACTAAACTTTTTAAATTTAATTAAAATTTTAACTAGTAGGAGTCGCGCTAACATAGGCCCATGTCGTCACATATTATTATATAGGCGTGATCACTTGAGCCGACGTTAAGCGGACACTTTTCAAGTGCAATGGAGGTCACCAACCCAGACCATGAACCTTCTTGATCGCTCATCAACTCCATCCAAATAAGTATGGGTTTTTAGAATTTGAAGGTTGAATTCGTCGAATTTAAATTTTGAATCCGACTATACTCCTTACTTACCCCTACATATCCTTCCTAAACCAACCAATCCCAACACCCACATGCATCTCTGGCTTTGTAAGGAATAGTGGTCCAATGAAGTAGGAAATTAAAGAGAAGGGCAAAAGGTTAAAGGAGAAGAATTAATAGAAAGGTGTGGAGTTTTTTATTCTATGGATATATAGTACAATAGCAAAAGGTCATGCCTGGATGCCAGCTGACCAAGACTGCATTTTATACATTTTTTCATAAATCATTATCAATCTTTTGCTCTTCTTGGTTAGAAAACCATGAAAATTTTCATCATTATCTAATTCCTGTGGTGCATGTAAAATACTTTTTTTGGTTTATTTATCAGTACTACAACATGTCAAAATCTTGAAAACAATGGGCAAACAACAATGGCATTCCTGAATTATATGATTAGACAAACTGAATTAAATGATGGCAGTCAAAGTTTCTATTCATGAATATGACTATTCTAGTAAAATATAATAATCCTCTTTTTTAAAATGTTATATGGGGAGAGGCTAGAAAGTGAGAGTAGAGTTTATGTGACTATTAGGCCGTGATGCTGAATGAACACTATCCCTTCATTTTTAATTTAAGATCTAGGAGTGCGTCTCTCTTAAATAGATTATATACAACATCAGAGGGTGCAATCAAAATTTTCATTAGGGGATTCAAAGTTAGAGGAAATAAATAAATCTACTATATATAAATAAATAATTTTTTTTATAAAGGAGATTCACCCGTTCTAGATGAATCTCATGCGCTCTCTAACTCCGTCCTACACTAGGCGACTCTGGATTAATTAAGCCAAATAAGTACTGAATACCCTAGTTATAACAAAAAAAAAAGTAGAATTTATGGGTGGATCATCTACTCTTCCTAATCATTCCCTTCTGGCTTAATATATCATCATGTGAATTTTATAGATTTTGATGTTGTGTTTGTCAAATGAAGTGGGTACAATCATTTACCCATAGCTAAGTAGTTAGGCTGGGTTGATTTTAGTATCTAATTATCCACGTGGTGTGTCATTAATTTCACGATAAGATTATTATTCTTACGACTATCATATTTTTCCTTTTATTTATATTTATTAGTCAGTTGTCACCAAAAAATGACGTTTCTAGATATTAGGCCATTCTCAGTTTTGTCCTACCTTATGATTTATTCAACAGCCCAATATGGTTGAGGTGAGTGAGTGCTTAAAGAACTTAATTTGAATGTGAACATGTTATTTTACATGGAGGTTTAAAATTTCTTCTTGTAATATTCTTTTTGAACATAAACATCTAGTTGCTTCCACCAAGCCCACTAATCCATATTCGTGTCACACGTGTACATGGAACATGGTGAGGGGGAGTCGGAGAATATAAATGCTCAGATCGGTTGTGTAATTAAGTAAATATATATAAAGAGGTTTATTCTTGTGTAACAACTTGTGCAGAATAAGAAGACTCAAAATTGTTAATATTAATTTTGCAAGCAGTAACCTTCTCTAATATCTAATTGCTATATATGTGTCTTCATTTTTATATTAATAGATAGATCTAAATTTGATAAGGAAAGTACAATTAACAATTATTGTTTTTGGCTTATGTGAATATAAAAATAAGAGGGGTATTATCTAACAACTAGTCAATGAGCTAGAGATAATTAAGTTTATTTGGTCAAAGATTGGGCGCATGGGACAATAATAATGATATAAGATGTGATATGAAACAAATTAAATGTAATTATCTTTTGTCAAAAATAAGGGGCATACACTGGACAATAATAACGATATAATTAAGATATGATGTGAAAAAAATTAAATGTAATTATCTTTTGTCAAACACAGTAGGGTGCATACATGGACAATAATAACGATATGAGCTGTGAAATGAAACGAATGTTAATATTATCTTTTGTCTAAGTATAAAATAAGCATGTCGGCATGATATATATATATATACACACTAGAACAAACAAGTACAGATTAAAATTATTAGTTTGGTATTTGAATAGGATCCATCGATTCCATGTGGTGTTTGAATGCATGTCGTTGAATTGTTGCTTTTATACACTTGTGTGTCTGCATGTGTGCATTAATATTTCATAGGTCTAACAACCCTCAGTTTTTCCCTATTATTCGTGACGGAATCAGAAATTCTAACCACGTAACATAACTTTTGGACTATATTTATTACTAGACAAAAACCTATTCCCTTATGTAATTAGAGACAGAATCAAAATTTAAAATTTACGAATTTTAAACTTGTAACTAAATTAATAGCTCATTTAGTATTGAGTTCGCAAGTAAATATTTATATATATTTAATAAATTTTTAATATAAATACAAGGTCTGAGCCTGGGTTAGCCTAATCCACGCCTAATACTCACGACCTATCTAAACTAATTATCCAACCATCCCCACAGTTTTATGAGCTATCTTTTAAGTGTGCAACTAAATTCTTCAATGGTTCATATGTAGTCAGATGTTAGACATAGCATTTGCTAGTCGTGATCCTGGTTTTGCTTGGTGGGTTGGGAATGCTCGACTTATCAATTTATGCAGTAAATTACTAGCTAGGAATTCATGTGCTCCATGCTGGATTAATCGTATTATGGATCATTCATCGTGCCTGACCTTACTTGATGTGATTCAATAATTATATGTATATGCACACATATATTTTCTAAACATATTTTATTTGCACAACATAATTTTTCGACTAATGAAATTTAATTGAACCTTTACTCACTCCAATTAACCCTTTCAGAAAAAAGAAAAAAATCGCAATAAAGAACAAGAAATACATTGACTCTAGAGGCTTTAGGATCCCACAACAAAGACAATGAAGAGCCAAAAAAGTCAATCAAGACCTAAAACTAACTGTTTTAAATTGTTTGCTTTGAAATGAAGTCTCTAAATGTATAGTATAAGAATATTGAGATCTTGCCCAAGATTTCTGAGATGTTGTTTCCTGCAGAAATTAAATATATTGTTCAAGTTTGGCCTTTAGGTTGTTCCAACGCAATATCTTGTAAGTTGTAACTCTATTAAAGAGAAAGTTCAACATATTGCATATCAGAGAAAAATGTATGAGTTTTTTTTTTTTTTTCCGGTTTCCTCCGTCTAGTCTAGTGTTCGGTATTCATATTTGGGCCTCGACTGATGCGAATTCGCCGCATAAGGACCATTTAAGCGGGAATTGCTCTTCACAGAATTTTTTTTATACCCAGGACTCGAACCCGAAACCTCTAATTAAGGATCTACAGATATCTATCCAACCACAACCGTTATTGATATTTATGTGTTTCTTTTGATAAACGAAAAAGCTGTCAGACAATCTAATGCTCAATTTGAAATTTTGATAAGTAATATAATAATCATTTTTCTAATTAATTAGAAGAACTCGAGAAATTTTGATTGAATCATGAGATAAATTACAAAGACCAAAAACAGATTTAATAATCAGTTTATGATGAAACAAAAATAATTATCAATTTCGTGTACAACGGGGGTACATTTTTCATTTAAATACTGAGTAGCATTTTTGTTCATATCACAAGCTGCCTACTTAGCAGAACCAAACCCCAAGGAGGCAAATTGTCTGAGTATTTATATTAACACTTTTCAATTAGTACGTAACTACGTATAACATAGATTGATTATATGCAGTGATGGAGCCACATAGACTAATGGGTGGACAATTAAATACCATCCATAAAATATTATACCGAATATAAAATATTATATCGAGTATATAGGTTAAGAATTACTTTATACATAATAAAACCTTTAGCGAAATTCTTAAGTGTCGCTACTAATTATATATATTCTTTTAAACCAAAACATTCAATAAAATCTTAATAAATTACATGTTTTCTAAAAAAAATTCTTTAAAAAAACAGTACAATTTCTGTCTATGAATTTATATCTCTCCAAGGGATTCACGTGTGCGTCTAAGATTGTGTAGTACTCCTCTGCCGTGAAAGTGCAGTATCTGTTTATTTTGATTACTTTCACAAACTTCTTGCAATTTAATTTATTTATATGACAAGTTAACAAACTTCGAGGAAACTTCTTCTAGTTTTGTTTGGATAAGTTTAGCTTATTCAATACTTGCTTCTTCTATGAAGGTTTTTGACGGCGTATTGAATTTACCAATGAAAATAAAACTTTTAATATTTGTGATCCAAAATAAGTTATAGATATTTGTTTGACTATAAATCATCTCATTAAAGATAAAATGAGAAGTTTAAAGTTAAATTATTATTAAATATTAAAAAAAAAACTTTTTTTAATTGTCTAAAAAAATATTACATAAATTAGGACGAATCGAGTACTATGACAAGTGTTGGCGCTAAACATTATATAAAATGAGGAGCTCTAGGATTTTCTTCCCTATTTGCCGGAAATTAGAAAAAAATTGATTAGTAATTAAGCAAAGAAATCTTCATGACAATGCATGTTATGTTAGTACGTAACTTAAATAATACTGTAATGTTGAGTAATAAACAAGCAACTTGGTCAAACAAATGTTTAAGAATTGAATTAACTTATATACACAGATAGTTAGTGGCGAAGTAAAAATTTTCACTAAGGAGATTCAAAACACAAAGGACAAGGAGATTCAACATCTATTATAAATACATAAAAAATAATTTTAACTTTTAATATATAGTATAATTTTTAGACAAAGCGAGTTCGGATGAACCCCTTCCAATACCAGCTTTGTCCGTGCTGATAGTAGAAAGAAATTTTTATACAGATAGCATAGTTTTGGCAGCTGTAATAAATCATTTGCAGGTAATTGAATTATGCAATAGTTACATGTGATTTGCTTTTAAGTAATCTGATACTGTAAAGAGGGACGGAACTAGAAGCCGGCGGATGCGGTCGAACTCAGTAGCTTTAGTTCAAACTTATATTTTTATTAAAAAATTTATTAAGTGTGTACAAAAATTAAATTTGGTATCCAGTTACTAACTTCTAAAATCATTATCCTAGATTTAAAATCCATAATATTCAAATCCTAAATCCGCATCTGAAAGTAAGAATCTCGTACTCCCAAGGAAAACTGACGAAGGAGATATAGAGAGTGTGTCGTGCTTGATTCATAAGATTCTATAGTTAATCAATAGCACAAGTATATTAGCCTGCCTCTTCCATGACTTTCTAGACCAACTAACCCGGATCTGCCTTCACAAGTTAAAGGAAAAATTCATTCTTCCAGACATAATTTTTTTTTCCAATAATCTTACGTCCGATCTTTTCAAAAAAGTACACACAATAGTACTCTTGTATTTCCGAGCTAAAGTTCTTGCATGTATTTTTCCTAAAATGAACCCACAAACCATTGGTTACATTCCTGGATTTGTTAGACCGGAGAAGAGAAACATCGCAAATTCCTGTTGAAATCATAGTAAAGAGATGACTTAAGCCATCAAATCGAAATATCACTTCCAAATAAGGCACCCTAACTCTTTGACCACTTTACAGTTCGTGTGTGTATATATATATATATATCATTAATAGACTTATTTTGGGATTTTTCTCGGATTCTGCGTGAATTCAGGATGCTTCATGCATTGAGCTACCTTTTTTTTTTCCTTTTTCTAAACCAATATTTTTCTGTAGAAAGAAATAAAAGAAAAAAAAAAATCATTTCACCTATTTAAGATACAACAATAGGCAATTAGATATGCCCGAATTAGCAAGTATACTAAGCTATTTGAACTTTCAACAAAAACCCACTATTTCAACCTTTTTCCTTTTAATTTCTCTAGTTTATTTAATTGGTCTCATTTATTAGGATTTTCAATCTCAACCTTCCATTTTGTTCTTTAGAAGGTTGTGTTTTTGAAGTGGATAAGAGAATTCATTGCGTTACATAAGTTCAGTTGGAGCAGTAAAATAAAAAGTCTACAGGCTTTCAATTATTTCTCATGTCTCGACCTTCTGAAAAACTTTTTGAGAAGAAAAAAAAAAGTTTTTGGAGAAGCTTTTTTGAAAAAGTCATGTAATAGTTTGCATCCGATATTTAATATATACTCAGTATATAATAAATGTATGATTAATATATATACTGATTTTACACAGATTACACAGTGATTATATGTTAATTATAAACTTTATACTAACTCAAATTTGTAAAAGATAAATATTAGGATCTTATGATTTTATTGGATTGTTGTTAGTGTAAAAATCTTCAAATTTTATTGAGTAATTCGGAACAACAGTACAATGTCGCCTTAGGAAAGCTAATACTATCTTCTACTAAACTCCCGTTTGGCCATTTTTGGAAGCTTTTTTTCAAAAGAAATTTGAAAACATTGTTTGTCCACAAAATTTGATTAATTTTTTAACATATATATATGTTTTTTGAAGATTTATTTTCAAGTTTCAAAAGTTGGTCCAGACACAAAACTTCAAAGTTTTTCCAAGTAAAATACATGTCCAAACATAACTTAAGCTCCAAAAGCTATTTTTCAACACAACTTCCAAAACTCTTTTTTTTTTTCAGGTTTCACAAAATCTATGACCAAACGGTAGCTAAGTACATCGAAGAAATGAATTCTAACTGTCAATTACAATTTGAATAGAAGAAAATGAATATATATATAAAGATTTTCTATATTTTATTTATCGCTCTCCTGTTTTATTTTTACGATTTTTCTTGTAAAAAGAGCCATGCATATATATAGCTAAAAGAATATTCGCCGTAGACCATAAAACCGATCATTCCTGCAGTATTTCAATACTGACAATATTCTAATGTTTCAATTTAATTATATTTCAAATTTGCCATTATATTTTCTCTTGTTGGCCAGGTGATGTCATCATAAACTTCTGCAGGCATAAAAATGATACCTTTCTGAAAGTACTCAGACTATAGTCTTGTTCTTTTAATTCTTGTTTTGTCTTTTTTTCTTTTGATTTCATTAGTACAGAACTCTGTAAGAAAGCTCCATTTTAACAACTTATTTAAGGGGGACAAAGGAATAATTTAAAAATTAACGAATTTGATAATCAACCCACAAACTTTTACCAGATAAATCTTCAGATAAGTTAATTAAAGGGTCGAGTGTGGTTGCTTTCAGTAACGAGCAACAACAAAAAAGAGTTCTCTGGGACATTTTGACTACTAATTAATGTCACTATATAGTCTATATTACAAACTTGTTAATTGTGATGCAATCTCTATGGAGTAGAAAAAAGATAGGAAGGTTTGGAAGGTGGACAATTCGAAGTGGAGAACAAGGACGGCTGACTATTGCTAAAATTAAATTAAGAGTACACATTGTATGAATAAAAATTATCGTGCATATTTTCGAATGATTACAGGTATGACTTTTTCTTGTCTTGGGGTCGTGCTTAACTGATTATCCCATATATAATATTTATTTTAAATATTAAGAGGATAGATGGTCTTCCTTCCATAGATTCGGTTGAGATTGATTCTCATAATCGAGTCTTCATCATAGGTGCGTTTACCGTCAAGTTTTAATTAACAACAACAACAACGATAATATACCAGTATAATTTTATAGGTGGGGTCTGGGGGTAGAGTCTACGCAGACCTTACCTATACCTCATGGAGATATAGAGGTTGTTTTCGATAGACCCTCGGCACAAGTAATGCAATTCAAAGCAATTTGAAAAGGAAATACGAAAATGAAAGGAGACATGACAACTAATAAGGGAAGCAATACATATCATACGGAAAAAGAATGGAACAACAATGAAATAATGCAATAACCGAAGCACAAAAAACACATGTAATAACATAAATCGAAGAGCAAGATATTTATATACAATCAAACCTCTCTATAATAGCATTATATTGTTGGGTCCAAAATTTTCAGCTGTTAAATAGAATGACTATTATACACCTATAACAGCATTGACATTTAATAATACTTCGTTGTTATAGGCAAAAAAGATGCCCAAACTTTAATTTTCATTTTTAATTGTCAAATTCTAAGCTTAATCACACTTTGTTTAACGAAGGAAAATCGTTTAATGATGAAAATGCATATATTCATATGATATGTTTTTGTCATAAACAGTGTATTAAATGATCAAATACTTGGTCAAAATCTCCACACTTATTATTGGTAATCATAGATATTCTATTTTTATAAAGATGGTTAATTATTATATTATCAAAAAAAGAAGATAAGTTGTTAGATGAAGGATAATTTCACAAAGAGTGTACTGTTAAAGTTGGTTGTTGTTGTTATTGGGTAAATGCTATTATAGAGAAGTAAAATATAATATAAAAATTCTGTTATGAAAAAAATTAGCTGTTATAGAGAGCTATTGTTATATGTCGCCGTTACAAAGAGGTATGACTGTATTATATTTATGTAGGTATGATATGATACAGAAAAAAGGGCGAGTACTAGCAATATATGGATTAAACCAAAGTTGTTAGGCCCATTCGTCTAGTGGATTCCCAGCAGCCCAATTCACTTAAATTGGGCCGAAATATCCTATAGAGGATTGGACATCCTGGATTTCAAATTCAGAAGCCCAACTTGTTTAGGCCCATTTAGCTAGATATTTCTTAAAAAATTTGGAAGAAGTCATACTATGATCAATATTCTACGTTGTTTTTTTTTTTTTTTTTTTTTTTTTTTTTTGGGAGTAATGCTTCTACTTTTAGATAACCATAATTCTTGACAAGTTCAAATCGATAACACAAGCTGTCTTTTATTTTTTACTTTTTTGAATTTAGCCTGAGATGAAGTTAATCGGGGAATTCGTAGCTAATCCCAATTTAGTCGGAATTGAGGTACACTTATTGTTGCTAGTCGTTTTCGAATTTAAAAAGTTCAAATGTGGAATTGAGGTACACTTATTGTTGCTAGTCGTTTTCGAATTTAAAAAGTTCAAATGTATAAAGAATTGAAGATGTGTTCTCTTCACTTAAATTTGATATGTAAAAGAATTGGCCCAGTCAATTACTTTGTTAGCTTGCATTTGTCAAACCGCTTTTTTTTTTTTTTTTTTTTTCTAAACGCTTTTCTTGAGGGTCTACTAGAAACAGTCTTTCTATCCTCACAAGGTTGGCCGTAGGGATAAAGTCTGTGTACATCTCGCACTCCCCATCATGTGGGATCATAATGAGTATGTTGAATTTGTTGTAATAACTTTGTTCGCTAAGAAAGAACAAATATATAACTCGATACGTTCCCTTTAAAAAAAAAAAAAAAAAAAAAAAAAACTAGTATATGATCAAATTATATGTAATGTATTGGGAAAATGAGTAGTATGGTCCAGAGCTTGCAGGCATAGAGATATATAGCAGAGATGCCGACCCAACACTATACTGCAAAAGGAGTCACGTATTCATATTAGTAATTGCTACTATTGCATTAATTCTTGGCCATAGGATCATTTCATTAAAATAGGAAAAATAACAAAAATGATTGCTAATGTTTTAATCTCTTTCAAAATTATCAAGGTCTGTCTATTAGATTTGACAAGAACTATAAAAAGAAAATAGCAAGAATTTACCTTTAGAGGTACATTTTCTATATTTTTTGTTAATTTATTTATTTCTAATGGCTGGTGCAATTTTTTGTTTCTGCTAATTGTTCTTAAATTTTTGTAATGTCTAGTGCAGTTTTGATTGTTGCATATTATTGGATTTGATGAAACTTTCTTGCTAATTATTTTCTTATATTGTCTTCGTCAAATCTACTAACATAAATTGTAGAATTTTAACGGGTACTAAAACTGTTATTTTTTTATAAACTTAAAGGACCAATTTTTTTCACTGGACTATTTTAAACCTATCCTCAAACATGAAGCATCATTTTTGTCATTTTCTCCATCAAAAATACAACTGCCATTTCAGTCATCAGTTTCAAGAAAATTTTGACATTGGGTTTCGTACCAATATCTAAAATTTTGCCATCTCATACCATGCAAAATTAACAAGAACCAAAAAAAATTAAAGTAATAACAATAATTCCTCCTCGAAAAATATATATAAAAAAAAAACACAAGCAAGATACCCTCATGGTGTACGTTTGAGTAAAGCTTCACCAAAATCATAGAAGAGAAGCAACTAAAGGTATAGAATTACTAGCTACCTTTACAATTTTAAAAAATTTGATAAGATTGACACACATATTATATGGCTATAGCTTAATTAGCAGATAAATTTTGTGTTTTAATCATTTGTATTTGTATTATATCCAATATTGCCGGTCATCCCTTAAATTCATCCTTTTCTCAACGAATTTTTATAGGTTCTTAGCGTTGAATAAATTCTACTTTTGAATTATCGATTAAGATTTTAATATCTGTTGAAATTTTAGTAATAATCACATTTGTATTAATAATACGTGTTAAAATTACGAATTTCACATAATTAAGTTGCATTTGATGAGAAGACGCACCAAAAACCACTATAATCAGGAATTGGCTACGGAATTTATTTCTAATTTGTCACTAAATAATCCGTAGCTAATGTGATTTTTGATAATTCATCATTGAATAAGACTGGTGATGAATTTTTGTTGTTTAGCAACAGAAGTTATTTGTCGTTAATTTTTTTTTTTTTTCAAACGATAACACAAAGAAAAAAGAATAAAACAATAGAAAAAGGGAAGAAAATGGAAAAAACATGGACTTGTTTTTATTTCGAAGTGACTAAAAGATTGTGTTATTTTTCTTCTTTTTGTAGTATAATGGGGGCAACAGTATATGAAACATCAGAATATCACAAGAGGATGTTCCCATCAACCACTTCATGTACTCAACAAATTGATTCACTGGGGAATGTGTTGTTATATGGTGCTGGATCTGAACTTATCAAAAATGAGCTTGGTGCTTATGGGGAGAAAATTTTAGGCTCAGGTTCTGCCTATGTTCAAAGCAATGTAAGAATACCTTTTTTTAAGAGAAAAAAATAAAATAAAAAAATATGTACTTAAGAATTTTTCCAATAGTAAATAGGAGTAATAAATTTTGAGTTTAAGTAAAATATGCCGTCAATGTAAACATTTTTATGTAAACATTTTTACATCGTAAGGTCATACTGTTGTAGCAGGTAAGATATCTTATTTTTAAAATTTCATATATCACACTTTTAGGAGATTTACCTGTAGATATCTTTCAGATTTAATGGTATAGAAAACTGTTTACACTAATATACAAAACTTAAACTCATTTTAGAATGTGGATGTTGTTTAATTTGGAGGAAATTGTTGCACTTTCATTTTTTGATTTATTTTCTGTTCACAGATTGGCAGATACATTTCCAATCCACAATACTATTTCCAAGTGAATGAAGAATACGTGAAGAATAAACTGAAGGTGATTTTATTTCCGTTTCTTCACAAGGTAAGACTAGAAATTTGTATCCAAACTCAATAGTTTATAAATATATATAAACCTATTACAACATTAATTAATATCAAACCCTTAATTTTCAAAGTACGATGAGTTGATCAACGCTAAGAATCTTAAAAGTTGAACCTGTTAAGTGTAAATCCGTAATCCGTCTTTGCTAGCATTAGAGCGGTTGAATTACTCTCTTCATTGTCTTAAGATTTTGAGTCGTATGATTCTTTAGCACTTCATTTTTTGAGGTTTCTAGCACTTTTTTAAAAGCTTATAGTTTTCTCTAACATAGTGCAGCTAATTCAATTCAAAATAATTATGTTTTTAGGGACATTGGATGAGAGCTGCTGATTTGGCTGGTGGAGAATTTTCATTCAAACCTCCAATGTATGATATTAATGCCCCTGATTTGTACATCCCCATGATGGCTTTTGGTACTTATTTGGTTCTTGCTGGTTACTTCTTGGGCATTACCACCAAGTAAGTTATTTAAAAAGAAAGTCCATTTCTGTATATTATTCGTAGGTCATTCAAACCCCTTACCGTAAGAAAAGAGGGGGAAAATTACATGTGTTGTTCGGAATTTTCAAAAAATAAATTTCACATTCATGTCGGATCCTCAAAAGATGCATGCATAACTTATAGAGTATCTGACACAAATGATCTGCATTTGTTGCATTTCAAGCTTATCATCGATCTAATATAGTCAGTGAGAAGCTAAGTTTCGTTTCTAACTTTACCAAGCTTGTGACTGTCTGAACAGACTAGTCTACACTCAACCAACATTTCGAACTTGTCCCGATATACTGATAGTTCAGTGGATAAATTATATACTGATAGTATAAATTATTTATTTTTACATGCATTATCAACATAGTTATGTTGAATCTATGATAGTAAGCTATTATTCCTACTGTTTTTACCAGATTAACCAATTACTAATACTTAACGTAGAAATTCACATGTAATTACTTTAAGAAAATAACTTGATTATATAAATATTTTCAACACGTTAGTGCATAGAACCTAAACTATTTGTAATTTTATTACAGGTTTAGTCCAGAAGCTTTAGGTGTGCAATTCACAACAGGACTACTTATTTGGCTCTTGCAAGTCCTCATACTTGAAGCCACATTACACTCTTTAGGAAGTGGAGAAGTGCCACTTCTTGATATTGTTGCTTATGGTGGCTACATCTTTGTGGCAGCATCAATTATTTTGCTATCTAGGATCATTTGGGATTATGCATTTTACTTAGTTACAATTTTTGAATGCTTTTGCATGGGGGTTTTCTTGATAAAGACCATGAAGAGGATCCTACTTAGTGAAGTGAGAAGCTTTGAGAAGCATTCAACCAAGAGAAATTACCTTTTACTCTTCATGGCTTTGTCCCCAATCCCCTTGCTTTTTTGGTTGGGAAATGTTGGTGTGGGAGCTAAGTGAGTACTTTCCATAATGCACTCCAATTGATCAATGTGAGCACTTTCAACAATACACTCCCAATTGTTCAATGATGAATTTGATGCGGTTTTTCTTCAGGAAAATTAAATCTCAATACCTTTGAGTGATCTAGTTTACAAAATAGCTAACAAATGCATAGGTTTTGTATATCTACATGTATAACATATATTATATGTAGAGTATATGTATAATATATGTATATTATACATATACTATACATATATATATATATATATCATTTTATAGGTTATGTATATTTGAGTTACTACCGGTATTCAAGTTTGGCTGAAGGGACAGTATGAAAGTTACCCATTAATTGGTTTCTCACCCAGTGTTCGATATTCGTATTAGGGCCTAATTAAATTAGGAATAGCACTGGGAAATTTTACATTGGGTAAAGTGTTCCCTAACAAAACGACTATGTACCAAGCAAGGCTTAAACACAGACCTCTAGTTAAGGATCATGAATTTTACCAGTCCATCACAATATCACAATTCTTGTCGGTGAATTTTAATGTGGTTTAATTAACCTCAATTCTCATTTGGGGTTAGTTTCACCCTTGGTCACTGAAATTTAATTATGTATCAGTAAAGTCATAAAATTAATTTTTGTTTCATTATAGTCACTGAACTTTATGTGTTATATCAGTAAAGTCACGAAACTATTTTTATCTCATTAAAGTCATTGAACCATGTCTTAATTATCCAGATAATACAACTAACCGAAAACTTAAATCTCTGACACCGAAATGAAAGTATATCAACAATTGTTTTAATTTTGTACAAAAAAAACAAACAAACAAAAAAAACTGCTATGAATATGGGTTCCTTGAGTGCCGTGAAGGACTATTATTCCATCCAAAAATGATGAATTGATGCTAACTTCTAATGAAAAATATTCAATTCAACCAACCCATGTAATGAAACTTTCGAGCATCATGTTAAATAATTAAAGTTCGAATAATTTTTTTTTAAGGCATTGGATAAAATTTACAAAGTATCATTGTAATTTGTAAACCTCTATGAAACCTTTCGTTGACGATATGGAGCATGTATATTCTCTAATTTAAAGAGAAAGTAAAATGTGAAACACAACATTGCTATAATGTGATGTGCTTCCAATACTTATATATAAAAAAAAAATTAAAAAAAAAAACAAAAAAAAAACCTCATTCTTAATTAACAAACAGAAAATCTGTAGAAAAAAAATGTGCTTGCACTACAAGAAAGAAGATATTTGGCAACAATTTTTTTTTGTTGCCATAGATAGGTTATTGTTGCAAAAAGTACTTTTGGCAACAACATTTTTTTTGTTATTGCACAAACTTTTTTCAACGGCTGTTATTGCAACCAGAGACGAATCTAGAATTTCTAGAGTATGGGTTCACTATTAAAAAAATGAGTAAACAAAAAATGCATTAAGTGGGATTGATCCTTGAAACTCTAGGTAAATAACTTAACCTTCAACCAAGTGCACTACTGAGTCTTTTGTAGCCTGTGTTCCTAAAGGTAATACTAGATACATTTTAAGAAATATACATATAATATACCGAGTTTAAGCGGATGACCATGTGTTCACGGGACCTTAATTTTACCCCTAAATTCACCCCTGATTGCAACGACGTGCAACAACTTTTTTTTTAGTTGCCAAAAATACTTTTGCAACAATAATCAATACTATATGGCAGGATCGTGCGTAAATATCACTAGTATCACCTTTAAAGAAGTAAAATTCAAATATGATAATACAATATAACATACTGTATATATAGTCAAAGATAATATGGACTAGAAAATGAGAAGGAAGTAGTTATGGAGGAAATCCAATTGAAGTGGAAATTATTAAGATATTAAAAGAAACATAATAGAAATGCACCTATCCTAATTACTCAATTACTTTACAGGATTGTAATCAAGAGTTTGAAATTGATTAGTCAAATGATATCTGATTAAGATTACGTGAATTTGATCTTTAGTTCAAAATAAAACAAATTAAATGATTTCAACCATCTATGAAACATGTCTCTATTCAACCACTCCAAAATAGTTTTCACAAAAGAACTCAAAATTACTTGAGGAAATTCATTAAGCACTTGATTTTCTTCACTTTGCTTCTTTTGGTCTTCTTCCCTGCTCATGAATGTAAGTATCTTCATTTTACTTTATATTTCCCTTCCACTTTACAAGATAATTAGTTTTTCTTTTGTTGTTTTACTCAGTGTCTGGTATTATTATTAAGTGTAGACTAATTTAGATTTGCCCCGTATCAAGTCTATTAAAGGGGAAAACGCTCCCTACTAGAATTCTTTTCATATCCAGGCATGAGCGGAGCTAGGGTGCCTTCGTCTAAAAATTACACTGTGTGTACAAGTTAAAAATTATATTTTTTTATGTATATATTAAGATGTTGTATCCCCTTGGCTTCTTCGTACATTTACTTCTTTATATTTTGAATTTCCTTAATGGAATTTCTGGATCTGCCACTGATAACCCAAGGGTCGATTCCGAATCTCTAATTAAGAATGAAGTGATCATATTCATCCCACAACAATCCTTGTGGTAAATAAAATTGATATAAAGGATTCGTATAACAACCTCTATTTTGGATTTTTGGTGTATAGTGGACTCCTACTGTCTTGTCTGGAATTTAAGCATAGTTAGATTGATTAATTGATTGATATATCTTGATAATCACTTACATTTTTTGTTTTTTGTTTTTGCTTTGATCAATATTTTAATGCAGGTGAAGAAATAATTGAAAATTTGAGTACCAAAGATGATATTATTCCTGATCATGGCAAGTGTCTGAAGATCCCAGAACAAAATTGGTGTTGTGTGACCAGTGTTTTAAAAGGCGAGGGCGTAAGGCGGGACGTTTTATGTCTGCCTCAGTGAGGTGTAAGCCCGAGGCGCAGGGCGTAAGCCCCATGGGGTTTTAATTTTTAGTATTTTATAAAATGATATAATTATAATAAATACTTTTAAATAGGTGAAATAACGTAAAAAATTGAAGAAAACTATAAATAAGTGATATATATATATATATATATATATATGCTCCACCCCCACAAAAAAACTAATTAGAATAATTTATTATACGCTACTTACAAGTGACTGCTCGTTACTTTTTTGAGATAGTAGAAGACAAGATAAATAATTGGAAAAGAATATATATTAGGCATTCTAACAATAAAAAAAGGTCTTGACTTTTAAATTTAATGTTTAAGTTCCTTTTTAAAACATTTGAGTAATTACATGTTGGCTTTTGAGAATTTGGGCATTATATTAAGGACTTATTTAACAAATTTTGTTTTAATTTGAAGAAGTTTTCTGGGCTTATGCCCAACACGCCCCAACAAAACAAACTCGCCCCAAATGCCCGGGCGTACGCCCCGAATTGCTGGGCGTACGCCTTTGGAGACTTTCGCCCCGACCCATCGCCTCGCCCCGAAAACGCCTTTTAAAACACTGTGTGTGACAACTACACAGTGCTTTGATTCATTTGATGAGTGCACACCTCATTGTCCCCGTTATCCTCCTTTGAATTAATTAACAAATCCTCTTCATAGAGTTTTGTTAAACATCTAAATTATGCTCCACATATGAGATTAATACCGGTAGTATTGTTACAATCATTCTATTTTCTTATTCTGCAATTTTTACTATCACCAGTTGTTTTTTTTTTTTTTTTTGCTCTGATTATCGTACTATTTGTTGTTGTTGCTATTCTTTTCTTTACTATTTTCAACATGGTTTCTTCACTACTGTATTTCCTTTTCAAACATGATTAGAATTGTTCTCTCCACCTTCGCAAGAAAGGGATAAGGTCTGCGGACACACAACTTCCCCAGACTCCATTTGTGAAATTACACTGGATATGTTGTTACTCTATATTTAGTCAATTCTGAACTTTAAATAATTCTATATATGAATCTCTTATTTTTTTGCATTTTAACATTAATCGATGAGAGTCCAATGGGAGGAGTTGCGATTTTCTTTCTCTTTCTTAACATTAATCTAAGTTTTGTTGTAATGAATATAACCTGTGCCTTAATCTAAGTTTTGTTGTAATGAATATAACTTGTGCCTTAGGAAAATTTACTTATCATAGCTATCTCTAAGACCTCTTTATGAATAATAGCTATCTTTTATTTTATTTTATTTATTTTTTGTAGTTAAAACATTTTCTTAAATTGCACATCATAACTAGTGTCCTGTATTTCGCTGTATTTAAAAACACGGAAATACAGTCGTAACCTCATAAAAGGTAGCTACGGTTTGTAAATTACAAACTTGTAGCTATATATTGTTGGGAGCTTATAAAAGCTAGCTGTTTATATAAGTTTCCCTTATACATATTTAAGCCTTTGTATACAAATAATTAGCTCCAGTTAACCGCTTTTGTCGGCAACAATTAGTTGACCATAAGAAATTCTCGAAAAAACCTTTACTGATACTATAGTACTATAATGAGATTTACCATAACAAAATTATTGCGTGCAATAATTCTCAACATCTCATTTCACAAATATATATGTTTGAGTGCTGCTATTTGGCAAAATCCATTTTGTCAAAACTGTCAAAATTGGGGATAGGGCAACAAAATGACCAGAATACCGCTACCCCACAAGGCTCCAAAACAACCAACTTCTCTCCATATTTTCCCTCCAATATAGTGTAATGATTAAAGTAGGGCACGCTTAAACATTATTGGCATTATTTAAATGAGATACATACACCTACACTTATACATACACCTATATACTCTACATAATTATACAGTGGGACAACCTAAACAATATACACATCTTTTTTTTTCTTTCATTATACGGTGGGCCAACCTAGACAATATACAAAGCCTTAATTTATTTTCTTTCATTATACGGTGGACCAACCTAAACAAGAACTGGAGAGCTGTGTTTAGGTGGCACAAGAACTAGAGATAATGGGGCTGATAATAGGGGAGGTAGAAGCACCAGATGTGGCGGTGTAGGGGGTGGTAGAAGTGATGGTACAAATCGTCGATGTACGGCTGGATAAATCGACTAGATGTGCATGCCTAATTGGAAGTTCCTTGCCCCGTCGGTCCCTCTTTTGTCACCTTGCACTCACAGTGTACGGTTTGTTTTGTTGTTTTCCAGTTATTCTTATTGCCTTGTTTCCATGTTGCCATGTCTCCTATAGAATTTACATTGTAATGATGGGTTGAATGAAGAAATGTTTAGTTAATTTGTCTCCAACCTTCTTTTTTTATACGTCAATTGCAGTGTCCTTTTTTACAATATTTTGCACTTCATATAAAATTCGTAAGGTCAAGTACGCAAAATTGATTACAAGCTTACTTTGTTAATCAAAGAAAATTTTAAGCATTATACAGAGGGTTAAACGTCGCAACCTAAACATTAAAACGTCATTATATTGTTCCTCAGACAATCCTATGGTAATGGGGTAAAATTAGATGGTTCCAATTTACAACGATCAAATACATAACAGTTACATATCTATATTGTTGCACAACTTAGTGATTAATTAATTTACTAATAGGTGTAAATTACTTCAGATTGGTGATCATCGAAGTAAAAGGAAAATTTGATAAACAAGAATATTTTTTATGGTGGAATATAGACCAAACGACTCATATTTGGAGTGTAATTGTAAGAACTGTCAATCTCGTAGGATTGTTTGCTGTCATATACTAGAAGTGATGAGACACAAAAGGATTCAGAAAATCCCCGATAGGTACATATTGAGAAGGTGGAGAAGTGATGTCATTCGTCCCCACCTGAAGAAATTCTTTCCTGAAGGTCACCCAACTATGACTGATGAGTTCAAAAAATACAATATGTTGAAGAAATGGTTTGATATGGTATGTGATGTTGCATTGGAAAATGAGTTGCAATGTCAAGACTTAAAAAATGCAATGAAAGCCAGATGGAAGGCATATTTAGATTGGATTATAGTATGGTTAAGCAATTCATGTTAAAATCACTATTTTCGTTTAAATTGATTGAATTAAATCTAAACTTATTAATTGCTACTCAATTCTATCTAATTAATTAGCTTAATTGAGACAATTCAATATCTAATTTAAAGTCAACCACAGCGTGGACTATTTATATATGTAGCGCTGCATTTGGATTTGAGGATTTAGCTTCGAATGTAGTTAGTGATAAGTTAAGTTCGGTTTTTGCAAGTCTGTGATTGTCTGAACAAACCAGTCTAATCGTCGATGAATGTCAAATTACTTAGTAATTATTAAAGTTATACTTATCATAAGAATATATTTATTATGAATTTGTTATATTTTATTATTAATTATGCTTTGAAAATCTAAATTTAAATAGTAATTTTTCTTGTCAAAATTAATGAGTTATGTAATAACTTGGCACGTCTATTGAGAAGCCAAAAATAGAATGCAAAAGAAGTGACAACTATTAAATGTAATCACAAATACTTTACTTTATATTTATAACATTATTTAAAAGTGGTATCAAAACTTATTTTATGTCAAACTTAGCTCTGATACTACTTTTATTTTCATGTATGAATCCGTCATACAAACCTCAAACGACGGCCTGCGTTTACAAGATTTTGGGTCAGAAAGGGTTGGTTTGGAAGATGAAGAAGGACACATTTTTTTTCCTTCTTTTCTTTCAGTTTTGGTGTCCAAAAGTGATGTTTAGCAGAGTAATAAAGAGTACTTGATGTTTCAGTTTTGAGTATTTAATGTTGTATTTATTTCTTTTGAATAATATTTTTTTTCGTTTTATTATTATTGTAAACCACAAATAATAACAAGTGTTTTATTATTTTTATTATGTTAAGCATTTACCTTCAAGCCACTTGAAAAAATGAAAAATCTACACGAGGGGGGGGGGGGGGGGGGGGGGGGAGGGAGGAAGGGGGTCGTTTCGTGTTTTACAAGGAAATAAAAGGGTTTAATTTTGAGGATGTCATGAATAAATTTCACCTTGGTGTGACGAAATATTGGTGATGTATTTTTTGAAAAACACACAAGCAATTAAACGGGCCTAAAGATTTGCCTACCCACCCCCAAATGTCTCAATTGATTAATAGCAAGAATGAAAGTATAACAAATACTGTGTTAAACCCTAATTGAAAATCAACTAACGCAAACCATTACTTTGCAAAAATCAACTTAGATTAATTTCCAATTTTATCACATACCCGATTTAGCCTTATATTAAACCCAAACATTTACTATGATGAACCAATGAATCAAAACACATACATGCGTATATCCTCACGAAATTACACCAGCAGAACATATACAAATGTCAAGCAAATTAATCAAAACAACACAAATTAACATTAGTTGAAATAGAGATGTTAAAGAGAGGGATGGACCTTCAATAAAGAACCAAAACTCCTTCCATTAATGGAATTCCAGTTGAACGAGGAGCGATCCTAACTATAAACCACGAACAGAAAATGAACAAGCAAACCCGACTTGATTCAAAACCCGACCGAAGAACCTCAACGGAAAACGTGGGTGCTTAAAAGGAGACTATTTTGATGGTAGTTTAAGCTGTTGTTTTGCAGTAATTAATGCTGTTTTTGGAGTTTTCAGACGTTAATAGACAGAGGTGTTTTGGACTAGGTGGGTAACGGCGGCGAGATGGTGGTGGTGGGTTCGCCGTGGAGAAAGCAATGAAGGAGACGATGGATGATTATTATTTTTTCATCTCTCTCTCTCTCTATTCTCTATCTATGCGTTTGTCTTTTTCTCTTTTTTCTCTATATCCTCTATGGTGTTTCCTCTATCTATATGTGTGTGTGTTCTTGGAAATTTTTCAATGAAGAAGAAGGCCCAAAACGTGACCTCTCCCTTCTGTTTTACTTTTTTGTTGTGAGTCCCCCTCCTTTTTTCTATCTATCTGTCTCCCTCTATCTAAAAAATGACCCCCCCCCCCCCTTTGCTCTGTGTGTATACGTATTTCTATTTTCCTCTTTTTCATTGGCTAGCCAAAAATATCCTCCCCAAAAACGTGAATGTGTATGTTGTGAGAATTGTGGAGTTTGTTGCAAATGTTGGAAGCTTGAACATATGGCAAATTCTCATTAGGCTCATTTTTTTGTTTTTTCTTTGTTTTAATAAAAATCTAAATACACTTATAGCATATTAATCACTTAATTTTAGACTAAGAAAAATACAAACTTATATATTTAAATCCAATTAAAAAAGAAGAGAATATTTTTTGAAAATTTTATCTATATCTTAAATACGACTCTATTTTTGTATTGTTATTTTTTATTTTCACAACAAAACAACTAAAAATGAGATAAAATTTGAAATAACCAGATTAAGCCAAAAAGAAATATTTAATGTTAAACATCATGTAAAACAACTCGGGGAGGGTAAAAAATTACGTGTTTACAAATACATGAGAATAAAAGTGGTATCAGAGCTAAGTTTGACATAAAATAAGTTTTGATACCACTTTTAAATAATGTTATAAATATAAAGTAAAGTATTTGTGATTACATTTAATAGCTGTCACTTTTTTTGCATTCTATTTTTGGCTTATCAATAGACGTGTCAAGTTATTACATAACCCATTAATTTGACAAGAAAAACTACTATTTAAATTTAGATTTTCAAAGCATAATTAATGATAAAATATAACAAATCCATAATAAATATATTCTTACGATAAGTATAACTTTAATAATTGCTAAGTAATTCGACATTCATCGTCGATTAGACTGGTCTGTCCAGATAGTCACAGACTTCCAAAAACCGAACTTAGCTTCTCACTAACTACATTCAAAGCTAAATCCTCAAATCCAAATGCAACGCTACATATATAAGTAGTTTACACTATGGTTGACTTTAAATTAGACATTGAATTGTCTCAATTTAGCTAATTAATTGGATAGAATTGAGTAGCAATTGGTAAATTTGGATTTAATTCAATCAATTTAAGTGAAAGTAGTGATTTTAACATGAATTCCTTCAATTAGTTAAGTATTAAATAGAATTGAGTAACAGTTAGCAAGTTTGGATCTAATGTAACTTTTCGTTCTAAGTCTGAGTGTCTTCTCAATCAAATAGCAAAACTAAGTGAGTTTTGGTCTTCAAAAGATTTAAATGGGTGAAAATCATTTTCATCCCCCAGGTTTGACTTAAAAATCAAACACATCCCCCAAGTTTGAACAATTGACATTTTCATCTCCATCTCAATTTCCGGCCATTAATCGATGATTGACAAGTCATAAAAAGGGCTAAAATGTAATTTACTTATATTTCAATTTAATAAATGCCCTTAATTAATCATATACATTTTTTTTATAATTATCATTTCTTCAAATTGGATTTGGCAAAAATGGATTACTATTTTATAATCAAACACTGATTTGAAAAAAAAAATTGGAAAAAATATTCCAAAAAAAATATTATTCATGACCAAAAGCTACAAATAACATTAGTCAACGTGATTTTTTTTTTTTTTGAAACATGAAGTCAACGTGAAGTCATGAACTAGAAATGATCATTATGAAAAGAACGTATATGATTAATATGGGCATTTATTAAATTCAAATATTAGTAAATTACATTTTAGCCCTTTAATGACCGGTCAATTATCGGTTAACTTACCGGTCAATGGTCGGAAGTTGAGATGGGGATGAAAATGGCAATTGTTCAAACTTGGGGTATGTGTTTGATTTGTAAGCTAAACTTAGTTGATGAAAATGATTTTCACCCGATATAAATTAATTTGGTACTTTGTTTCCTTAAGTTTGGCGATCATCTAAGTGAAAGACAAAATTAACAAAAATGTTTTCAGCCTAAATGCGCGTAGCTGGACTTGAACTCGGGACTTAAGGGTTCTAAACGCAGACCTTGACCAATTGTGCTGCAATAGCATTCGACATTTCATGGAATGAAAATACTTTTAACCGATATTTTGATCATCTATGTGGAAAAAGAAAAAAAGATTTTTAAACAAACGCGCGCACCCAGATTCGAATTCGGTACCGAAGGTTCTAAAGGAAGACTCTAGCCAATTTCGCTGCAATAACATTCAGTATTCTTTGGAACAAAAATCCTTTCATGTTATCCTTTGAATAGAGCAAAATGGTTAAATAAATGACTTTTCAAAATTTAATAGAAAATTCAATGCCAAATATTGGTTTGTTGCATTCTGATAATCAAATTGGAATTAATTCATGATATTCAATATTTGTCATGATTTGTGTTGATTTTATCACATCCAATGTTAATGTTTGTTAAAAAAAATTCTATGGCTTAAATAATTATTGTGTTATGTTAAGAAATAATTTATGATTTCACACTGAATTAGTGTGTAGCATTAAATGTGTCACGACCCAACCCCGTGGGCCACGACTGGTACCCTAACTGGGTACCCGTACATACCCACCTGACCGAATTTCGTATCATACAGATTTTTTTTTTTTTTAAAACAGATGTTACAGAAGTAGGCCGATACAGATACGGCACGCGCGCAAACATATATATGTATATACCTGAACATGCAAACATTTACAGATAAGCCGATAAGGCTAACATACAGACGAAGCCCGTAACCCACACATCTATCTACAGGCCTCTACAGACATACAAAATCATATGACGGGACAGGGCCCCGCCGTACCCAGAATTTCCATACATACAGAACATACGGAAAACAGAAGATATATACCAAAAGTATTTGCTCCGGATCAAAGGAGCTCTTCCAAAACAGCAGAATCGATGCCCTAAACCGGCGGCGTATCTCCAGGTGCGTCTGTACCTGCGGGCATGTAACGCAGCCCCCGAAGAACCGGGGGTCAGTACGAAGAATGTACCGAGTATGTAAAGCAGAAATATATCAAACATAATCATGATCTGGACCGGAAGCACAGAAATATAATAGACAGGCTCATAAGCCGGACGGACAGAGTCATAGTCTCGACAAACGGACAGAATCATGGTCCAGACAGACAGAATCCGAATTCATACGGACATACGGAATCGGGATCCATACGGACATACAGAATCGGAACCCGTCGGCCAGATAATCCAGACGGACAGACGGAATCGTAACCAGTTGGACAGATAATACAGACGGTCATACAGAATCATAACCAGTCGGACAGATAATCCGGACGGACATACAGAAGCATAACCCGTCGGTCAGATAATCCAGACGGACATACAGAAGCATAACCCGTCGGTCAGATAATCCAGACGGACATACAGAAGCATAAGTCATACAGACAGAAAGAATCACACATAGGGTGCAGGAACGTGGTCGCCACTCCTGCCATTGGCACCACAACACGTCAGATATCAGAAATTCTACTCCGATCTCCGTCACACCTCATAACATAACCACGGTACCCGGGGGCGGACAGATAACACAGCACCCCGAGCCCGGACACATCATACTTCGTAATATATCCTCGGTAACCGGGGACGGACATATAACACAGTACCCCGAAACCGGACACATCATACTTCAGAATTCACATATGGGGCTCAGCGGCCCACCGCACGATATACGTACCGGCCCGGGATCCGGTGAAAGGAATCATGGCATGTGCACGGACTGATTAATAAGAAACCACATACAGACAGATCGTCATACAGACTCAACAGAACAGAAGTAGGCTAACTGGCCGATCGAACCAAAGTATTCGGATAGTCTTCAAACTACGCGCCTACACGTCACTTGGGGAGGCACGACAGATTATACCCAGAACCAGATTTCCAGATGTCAAAAGTTATTTTGTGAGATTTGTATAAAAACAGTCATATCATGATCAGAGTAGTAGTCCAGATGTTTTCTGGGGAACTCGGATAGAACTAAAGTAATTAAGATCATACAGAAGGTATCGGGCCTCGTGGGCCCGCCTCGGACCAACTCGAGGCGACATACGTAGAATACCGATAATAGACCTTATGGGGTCATCCATAACCATTTGGAAGTGTTCCGACTCCGTTTGGGAAGGTTTCGTGCAAAAGTTCACTTTGAAGGCATTTTATAAGAAAAGGGTTTCAATTGTACTAAAGGAATTGGAGCGGATTTCCATCTCGAATTCCGAGAAACGGAGTCGTACTTAAGGCTCGCGGCCGAGCCTATCACCTCCAGAACATGCCTAAGAATAAAGGGGAAGGCTTTACATACCTCGATAGCGCCTTACGCTCGCTTGGCGTCGATCCCAATTTCGTCCAAAATCTAGAAATGGTCAAGTTTACCATTTGTTAGTTTCAACTTTTCAATAGTCCAAACTTAACACATACTTGCCTACCAAAATTTCGGCAGCATTTCCTCTGTATATATGACATTCCCAAAAGTTAAACACAGCCAAACAATCAACACAACCCAACAACAATATTCATAATAACGACAAGTAGCTCAAATACATAATAAGGCACAATTTGCCAACTTTCCGTCATAACTTAACATTTGCCGTTCCGACCTTACACTTCCAAACCAAACTTATTATTTTGATGTTCATTACCCATCAAATTCATTACAACACGATTTGGAGGCATATCATACCATTCTAACAAGATATACATAAGATATGCAAACTTACAAACTTTCCATCAAAGCCACAATTTATCCAATTCTCCTAACCTTCAACGTACAAGTTCATTATACAATTCCATCTTCCAAATTCATCAACATTAATCATAATTTGCCTCTTAACACTTCCATTTCCATTTTCACATAAGCTATAACAAGGTTGCATAATTTCCTTCAACAACTTAGTAACCATTTTTCCATGACAACAAAGACTATTATTTTTCCATTCATTTCACCATAACACACTTAACATATTAACAAGATTAAATTCATATTCCATCCTACACATAGCACCACACGGCCATACCTTATAATTTCCAACTTTCACTAATTCCTTCAACTTTCATTTCTAATACAAATTTCACCATAACCACAACTAGATTCCAACATGAATTCAAGTCATCATATACTTGCAACACATACATATACACGGCCAACATGCATATACTTCTATCACACAAAATTTTCGTGTTTTTCATTCATTTCCACACACTACATCATACATACATCTTCCATAACACAACAAAGGCATGAAATTCTTACCTTTCCTTCAAGTTCTTCACTTGCCACTATGGTTGTCCTCTTGCCAAGATAATCGTATCACTTTGTAGAGAACCTTGCACTTGGTAATAATCCCACAAGAAATGGATTTTTGAACCCAAGATTAAGCTCCAAGAATTTTTCTTTCTTTTCTTTCTCTCTTTCTCCTCTAGCCGAATTGCCCTCTTCTTTTTTTCCTCTTGTTTGTTCTTTGTTTTTCTTGAAGCTTCCAAGGGATATGGATGAATATATAATATCACATGGAATTAATTAAGCCTTGGAGGCTTGGGCCTTAAGTGGCCGGTTGGGCCTCCCTTGTTTGGGCCTCACTTTCTATTTTTTTTTTTTTTGATTCCCCAAGCCCAATTACTTATGGCTAATTTAAAATTCCCGAGGCTAATTTCCGAAATTCCAATTTTTGCCCTTGGCCTTCCTCCGTATTTCACACCAATAATTTCATAGCCAACACATTCATACCAAGTAAGGTCCAAATATGGCCTTATTCCTTACAAGTCAAGTTATCTCGAATTTTTTTTGAATATGCAAAAAATGCCGGATGTAACATCTTCCCCCCCTTTAAAACATTCGTCCCCGAATGTTAAATTGACTTCATGGGGCGTCATACTACTTCGGGAGGGTTCTTTTTATAATTATCCTTTGTTGACTTTCTGATATGGATTCTTTACCAATATGGCGGAGTAATTTTCACATTACTGACTCATATGCTCTCATAACGTGTTTTCTTATATCCCATATAATCACTGGGCCATGAATTGTATTCTAGTAACAGATGAATGCTTTTCGCTCTTTCACAGACATTGTGTCCCTTCTTGTTACACTCCTCGGTTCTTTACCACATCATAGTATCCCCAGGTCATACCAAACAGATTCGTAACTGGGATCGGACGCACAGGAGCATATCAGACGAATTCGCAATCGGAGGCAGACGTACTAAACTATGGCGGACAGATTCGTAGTCAGAATCAGACGTACAGAGATGTATCAGACAGATTCGTAGTCAGAATCAGACGTACAGAGATGTATCAGACAGATTCGTAGTCAGAATCAGACGTACAGAGATGTATCAGACAGATTCGTAATCGGAGTCAGACATACAGAGTTATATCAGACAGATTCATATGGGCAGCAGACGAAAATCATACACATTTACTAATATCTTATTCGCGAACGTCTCCGACCGTTATTCAAATTCGCTCAATTTCCCGAGCGGTATTGCGATTCTTCTTTTCGCCCATTTAGTCCGCCTCGGTCTGCGCGGCTCCTGTAAGGGCACTAGCTATTCCACACATTCTCTTTTCCTTTAGGTTATCCCAAATTTCCATTTATATATATCATACTTACACTTGTGAAAAATTTTGTATTACTTCCCAGGAGGTCACCCATCCCAGAATTGCCCTGGCCCTAGCACGCTTAACCTCGAAACTTTCATGCATTTTGACGCGTTAGGGCTGGTATAATTTCGTCGACAGCCCCGCACGACCATTGTCACATAATTCAGGGCAGATCGGGGTCTTAATAAATTTTCGGAAAATTCTCATAGTGGGTCCCACCCCGGGCTAAACCATACAATTACCATATCGCCCTTCCGAATTCTCCATGTCTATCAGGTTAACAATTACCTTGCTCTTATTAATACCCAGAAGAAGAAAATCACATAATATGATAAAGTATAGACCCATTCATACACATATCCCTCAAGAAAAAATCACTAACATACCTGGGTGTGCACTTGAAGACGCTCCTGGGTCCTGCCGGCCGGTCAAAGCAAATACGCGGTTCGAAGGACCGCTGTAACCAGAAGCTGCACCTCGACCTCGGCCACGACTCGCTGGTGCGGGCGCTGGTGCTGGTGCTCCTCGCCCTATGGGGCGTATGGCTGCCGAAGGAGAAGACGAGCCAGCAACTGACCCGGTAAGTTGGGCTGAACCACCTGGACCACCCCTATACGGACACTCCCTCATCGTATGGCCTTGTTGGCCACAGGAAAAGCAGGCACCAGTGGCACGATAGCACTCACCAGGGTGACGCCTCCTGCAATAAGGACACCGAGGTATGGATGGCCCCACCTGACTGAAACTCCTATTTACTTGCGAACTCGAAGCCATGGGATTCTGTCCTGAGAACTGTGGGGGCGTACTGTATGCTGGCTGGGACGAATACCTGTTACCCTGCTGCTGAGAAAACTCACTCTGAAATCCCCCTGAGTACCTGGCCGATCTGGCTCTCTTAGGCCGGCTCCCGTCATGGCCCCTATCAGGCCGACGTTCCCTACGCCGGTCCTCCATGCCCTGGGCGTATGCCTGCACTCGGGCAACATGCATCCCTGGCTGAGAAGCCATCGCCAAGCAACCATCGATCAAATAAGGGTCTAGCCCCATCACATACCGGTGCACTCTATCGGCCATCTCGGCTACTATAGCGGGTGCATACCTAGCCAACGAGTCGAAATCTAGGCTATACTCTCGAACACTCCTACCATTCTGTTTTAGATGCAAGAATCGATCAACCCTGGCTCTCCGTAGCTCTGGAGGCAGAAAATGCTCAAGGAAGGCCTTAGTAAACTCGGCCCATACTGCTGGGGGAGCTCCGTTACTCCTGGAGAGCTGCCAAGACTCATACCAATTTGCCGCCACCTGATATAGTCGATACGAAGCCAACTCCACAGACTCAATCGGCGAGGCCTTAATCAATCGTATTGTGCTCTCCATCTTTCTAATGAACTCCTGGGGTCCTCCTCAGGTTTTGTCCCGGAGAATTCTGGAGGATTACACGTCAAAAACTGTCGAGCCCTGGAGCTCTCATACCTGTCCGTACGACCACCCCCAAATCCATGCCTATGAACCTGCTCCGTCATCAGTGTGGTCAATAACTGAACCGCATCTCGCATAGCCCTGTCCTCTGCCCCTGGCTGTGGAGCTGGAGGCTCGGGCACTGGAACCCTGGGAGCTCGTGGTGGAGCCGCCCTCTGATCAGCAGCTGCTGCTGCTCCAATATCCTCTGATAAGGGCGGTGTAACAGAGCCGGCTGACAGGGGCTCATCCTCAAGCGCTAACCGCGCACTGGCCCTGGTAACTCTCTGGGCCCGACTGGTTTCTCCAACCTCCACCCCCGCTTTGCCCTTCTGGGCAGCTGTTGCCTTCTTCGGAGGCATCACTGAAACATAGCAGATCGTTAGGAGAGGAACATCCTACTAATACAGTTCTATCGCACGATCTAAGAATCCAAAGAAGGGTAACATCCTAAATGCCCTGTAGCTTCCTGTTTATAGATGTGGTGCACAACACATCGATAAACAAGACTCTACTAGACACGGCCTGTAGACATTCCGAGGACTAACCGCTCTGATACCACTTCTGTCACGACCCAACCCCGTGGGCCACGACTGGTACCCTAACTGGGTACCCGTACATACCTACCTGACCGAATTTCGTATCATACATATTTTTTTTTTTTTAAAACAGATGTTACAGAAGTAGGCCGATACAGATACGGCACGCGCGCAAACATATATATGTATATACCTGAACATGCAAACATTTACAGATAAGCCGATAAGGCTAACATACAGACAAAACCCGTAACCCACACATCTATCTACAGGCCTCTACAGACATACAAAATCATATGACGGGACAGGGCCCCGCCGTACCCAGAATTTCCATACATACAGAACATACGGAAAACAGAAGATATATACCAAAAGTATTTGCTCCGGATCAAAGAAGCTCTTCCAAAACAGCAGAATCGATGCCCTAAACCGGCGGCGTATCTCCAGGTGCGTCTGTACCTGCGGGCATGTAACGCAGCCCCCGAAGAACCGGGGGTCAGTACGAAGAATGTACCGAGTATGTAAAGCAGAAATATATCAAACATAATCATGATCTGGACCGGAAGCACAGAAATATAATAGACAGGCTCATAAGCCGGACGGACAGAGTCATAGTCTCGATAAACGGACAGAATCATGGTCCAGACAGACAGAATCCGAATTCATACGGACATACGGAATCAGGATCCATACGGACATACAGAATCGGAACCCGTCGGCCAGATAATCCAGACGGACAGACGGAATCGTAACCAGTTGGACAGATAATCCGGACGGTCATACAGAATCATAACCAGTCGGACAGATAATCCGGACGGACATACAGAAGCATAACCCGTCGGTCAGATAATCCAGACGGACATACAGAAGCATAACCCGTCGGTCAGATAATCCAGACGGACATACAGAAGCATAAGTCATACAGACAGAAAGAATCACACATAGGGTGCAGGAACGTGGTCGCCACTCCTGCCATTGGCACCACAACACGTCAGATATCAGAAATTCTACTCCGATCTCCGTCACACCTCATAACATAACCACGGTACCCGGGGGCGGACAGATAACACAGCACCCCGAGCCCGGACACATCATACTTCGTAATATATCCTCGGTAACCGGGGACGGACATATAACACAGTACCCCGAAACCGGACACATCATACTTCAGAATTCACATATGGGGCTCAACGGCCCACCGCACGATATACGTACCGGCCCGGGATCCGGTGAAAGGAATCATGGCATGTGCACGGACTGATTAATAAGAAACCACATACAGACAGATCGTCATACAGACTCAACAGAACAGAAGTAGGCTAACTGGCCGATCGAACCAAAGTATTCGGATAGTCTTCAAACTACGCGCCTACACGTCACTTGGGGAGGCACGACAGATTATACCCAGAACCAGATTTCCAGATGTCAAAAGTTATTTTGTGAGATTTGTATAAAAACAGTCATATCATGATCAGAGTAGTAGTCCAGATGTTTTCTGGGGAACTCGGATAGAACTAAAGTAATTAAGATCATACAGAAGGTATCGGGCCTCGTGGGCCCGCCTCGGACCAACTCGAGGCGACATACGTAGAATACCGATAATAGACCTTATGGGGTCATCCATAACCATTTGGAAGTGTTCCGACTCCGTTTGGGAAGGTTTCGTGCAAAAGTTCACTTTGAAGGCATTTTATAAGAAAAGGGTTTCAATTGTACTAAAGGAATTGGAGCGGATTTCCATCTCGAATTCCGAGAAACGGAGTCGTACTTAAGGCTCGCGGCCGAGCCTATCACCTCCAGAACATGCCTAAGAATAAAGGGGAAGGCTTTACATACCTCGATAGCGCCTTACGCTCGCTTGGCGTCGATCCCAATTTCGTCCAAAATCTAGAAATGGTCAAGTTTACCATTTGTTAGTTTCAACTTTTCAATAGTCCAAACTTAACACATACTTGCCTACCAAAATTTCGGCAGCATTTCCTCTGTATATATGACATTCCCAAAAGTTAAACACAGCCAAACAATCAACACAACCCAACAACAATATTCATAATAACGACAAGTAGCTCAAATACATAATAAGGCACAATTTGCCAACTTTCCGTCATAACTTAACATTTGCCGTTCCGACCTTACACTTCCAAACCAAACTTATTATTTTGATGTTCATTACCCATCAAATTCATTACAACACGATTTGGAGGCATATCATACCATTCTAACAAGATATACATAAGATATGCAAACTTACAAACTTTCCATCAAAGCCACAATTTATCCAATTCTCCTAACCTTCAACGTACAAGTTCATTATACAATTCCATCTTCCAAATTCATCAACATTAATCATAATTTGCCTCTTAACACTTCCATTTCCATTTTCACATAAGCTATAACAAGGTTGCATAATTTCCTTCAACAACTTAGTAACCATTTTTCCATGACAACAAAGACTATTATTTTTCCATTCATTTCACCATAACACACTTAACATATTAACAAGATTAAATTCATATTCCATCCTACACATAGCACCACACGGCCATACCTTATAATTTCCAACTTTCACTAATTCCTTCAACTTTCATTTCTAATACAAATTTCACCATAACCACAACTAGATTCCAACATGAATTCAAGTCATCATATACTTGCAACACATACATATACACGGCCAACATGCATATACTTCTATCACACAAAATTTTCGTGTTTTTCATTCATTTCCACACACTACATCATACATACATCTTCCATAACACAACAAAGGCATGAAATTCTTACCTTTCCTTCAAGTTCTTCACTTGCCACTATGGTTGTCCTCTTGCCAAGATAATCGTATCACTTTGTAGAGAACCTTGCACTTGGTAATAATCCCACAAGAAATGGATTTTTGAACCCAAGATTAAGCTCCAAGAATTTTTCTTTCTTTTCTTTCTCTCTTTCTCCTCTAGCCGAATTGCCCTCTTCTTTTTTTCCTCTTGTTTGTTCTTTGTTTTTCTTGAAGCTTCCAAGGGATATGGATGAATATATAATATCACATGGAATTAATTAAGCCTTGGAGGCTTGGGCCTTAAGTGGCCGGTTGGGCCTCCCTTGTTTGGGCCTCACTTTCTATTTTTTTTTTTTGATTCCCCAAGCCCAATTACTTATGGCTAATTTAAAATTCCCGAGGCTAATTTCCGAAATTCCAATTTTTGCCCTTGGCCTTCCTCCGTATTTCACACCAATAATTTCATAGCCAACACATTCATACCAAGTAAGGTCCAAATATGGCCTTATTCCTTACAAGTCAAGTTATCTCGAATTTTTTTTGAATATGCAAAAAATGCCGGATGTAACAAAATGGCTAGTGTGTAATCATCCACTAGTGTGAACTTTAATTTAAATGGCTAAAACGAGGTGGCCCTTCAATGTATGAGTATTAAATACACACCTAATTCAACTTTTCCATTTTCCCTATAAAATAAAGCAAACACACTGTTTGTTGCATAGGAAAAAATTCAACATAAATCACCATACCATGGAGAGAAATTATTTCTCTAACTCTTTCCGAGGAATTTGTTGAAATCATACTTCTTAAGGGCATAGGTGAAGGTGAATCAAGAAGGGATGTATCATCTATTTCTCTAGTGTAAGTCTGACATACAAAATTATGCATTTATATTACATATATTAATTTTATAATGTATAATATAACCTAACTGCAACTGCAAGCCCTTTAGGGAAACGATATTTTCCCAGTCTTCGAAAAGAGCCAAGGTTTGCATTATCTCCGTTTCAAATTATAACAAGCTTAAGTTATGCGTGTTGTTGTATTTTTATAGTGGTTGCATCAAAGAGGTTTTTTCGAGGCTACGCTATGTCTGGGATTTTATAGATTTTTCCACATAGATCTCCAAAGTTGTGAAGCACTCCTGAGATAAGCTGCTGAAGCCGATGTTAATGGGGCAATATATATTCATGGTTTTGCCTTGTTAAGGCTGGAAAGGGCCGAGGATGCACTAAATAAATTCGCAGAATATGGCATGAGCCGGGAGGAAGAGGTCATATGATAATGTTTCGTTCTGCAATGAGATTCGTGCTTGGTAAGGCTAATTTTTAAAGGTGTGCAGGACAACACTATGCGAGAGTGGAGTAATAGCGGGTCACTGGTCGCACCGAAACATAAACGCTATACTTGGTTTTAACGAACTTGACATTACCTGTAAGAATTGTTTGGTAGATGTCGAAACATTCAACCTTGGACTGCTAGTGGGTTTCAAAGAGGAGATATTATTAGCAAATGTGTAACGTGCCATCTTAATATAATAAAATGCATATTATGTTTATTGTAATGTTTTGTCGTTCCGTAATTACATTTTATTTTCATGTAGTATCTATTTGAGGGGTATGCATTTATTGGTGGTCTTTATTTGTGTTCAAAAGGATAGAAGTACATTGTTACTTGATTTGTGTAAGTTTGGCGATCATCTAAGTGAATGAAAAAATGAAAAAAATTGTTTTTAGCCAAAATGCGCGCATCTGGACTCAAACCCGTGACATAAGGGTTCTAAACGCCGACCTTGACCAATTGTGCTGCAATAGCATTCGACATTTCATGGAACGGAAATGCTTTTAACCGATATTTTGATCATCTAAGTGGAATTTTTTTTTAAACAAACGCAGGCATCCAGACTTGAACTCGGTACCTAAGGTTCTCAAGGAAGACTATAATCAATTTCGCTGCAATAGCATTCAGTATTCTTTGGAACGGATTTTTTTTATCTTACCCTTTGAATAGAGCAAAATGGTTAATTAAATGACTTTTCCAAATTTAATAGGAAATTCAATGCAAAATATTGGTTTGTTTTGCATTCTCATAATCAAATTGGCAGTTTTTGTTGGGTTTTTTACATTACGAACTTGTGCACACTATGATCGTTAGTGATTCTCCTCGTTGTTTTACATTACTGATATCGGTAATTGTGAGCTCATTTATAATAAGGTTATATAACTCGCTATAGTTCATAGTTGCTTCAACACCAAAAGTGACTCGATTCATTATGTTAAGACATAATGAGTTGACACTGCATCCAAAGTATTAGATACGTTGACGTGTTATCTTCAGACAAATGAGTATGCGATATGACATTTCGTTCTAAGTCCTCGTTTTTTCTCAATCAAATAGCAAAACTATAGGTTTGTTTCAGTCTCACAATCAAATTGGCATCAATTCATGATATTCATGCTTTGTTTGTGTTTTTACGTTACGAACTTGTGTACACGACGGTCGTTAGCAGTTCTCATCGTTGATTTACATTACCGATCGATAATTGTGAGCTCATTTATAACAAGGTTATAACTCATCATAGTTCATAGTTGCTTCAACACCAAAAGTGACTTGATGCATTATGTTAAGAGATAATGAGTTGCCAGTACATTCAAAGTATTAGATACACTAATGTGCTATCTTCAAAGAAATGAGTATGTGATATGATATTTCGTTCAAAGGCTTAGTGTTTTCCCAGTCAAATAGCAATACTAAGGCTGCATTTGTTTTCATTAAGTTTAAGACGTCTGAATCTGAATACATATCTGAATGATTAAGATGGTGTCTTTAGATCTGAACACTGAATATTAAGATTGTTTATTTTTTAACATCTGAATGTGCATAATTTATTTATTTATAAACATAAATAATATACAATTAAAATTAAAAAATAATTAAATAGTAAAATGTATAAATTTAATAAAATAAAATCATTATTTTATTTCAAAATCAATGAACATAATCAAAACGGGAAAAAAATACAATATCAACTCTTAACCCTAACATCCAACACCTGCATATAGGAAACTCCCTACCGCCGTAGCCTTAGTAGATCCACCAACAAATTCGACTTTTCAATGGGGTGATTAGAGAAGCTATTAGCGGTGCATTGGAAGAGTTCAAGGTCTTATTATCTTGTTTATGGTTGTTTTCCATGGAATTTTCTTTAGTTATATGTCATAAAAGTGATATTTATGATGTTGAATTTCAGTTGCACATACTTTTTTGGCCTATGAAGGTGCGATTGAGAGGAAGAATAGTTAACAATGGAAGTTAATATAAGGAATTGTGAATTAATAGTTATGGCCATTTCAATTTCGTATACAGAAATTGTTTCTTGTATCATTGTGCTAAAGATTAGATGATAGTTTCTTGTTTTCATTGATCTGACAGTGAAGGATACAAAGAAATTGAAAAGGCAGGTTAGGAAATCCCTTGCCATGGTTGATGTGCATATGCAGGGAGATGGAATGGAGAAGAAATGAACGTTTATAATAATAAGAGTTCGATATTCAAAAAAATAAAAGAGCAAGATAGGGTATGAATGGTTTTTAGAATTGGTTTTAGATCTGACCGATTCAGATGTATTTAGATGTATTAAGTGGCTAAATCTTAATAAAAACAAATGCACTTAATCGGCTGAGATCTGAACCATTCAGATTCAGACCTCCATTAGGTGCAAACAAATGAGGCCTAAGTGAGTTTTGGTGTCCAAAAGGATTAAAGTACATTGGTACTTGATTTGTTTGAGTTTGGTGATCATATAAGTAGAAAAAAAAAGTTTTAGACTAAATGCACGTACTTAGACTCGAACTTGGGACCTAAGGGTTCTAAACGCGAACCTTGACCAATTTCGCTGCAATAGCATTCGACATTTCTTGGAACGGAAATTTACTTATCTGCATCTTTTAATGGAGCAAAATGGTAAAATAAATGACTTTTCAATATTTAATAGGAAATTCAATGCAAAATATTGATTTGTTGCATTTTCATAATCAAACTGGCAGCATTTCATAATAAGATCATAACTAATTTTCGTTCATAGTTACTTCAACATTAATAGTGACTTGATTTGTTATGTTATTAATAAATAATGATTTGACACTGCATTCACAAGAAATAGCAATATTGAGTTCAACAAAAAATAATACAAAATTAAACAACATGAACAAAAATTAAACAAAATTAAACATTAGAAATTATTCGTTCACTCAAATTATTCCACTCTTCAATATATAAAGTCCATGGGGAATCAAATACCGAATATATATACCATAACAAAAATAAAAAAATAAACAGAAAAACAAATTAGAAAAAGAAGAAAAAATACACTCTAGGACAAATACCATATGTATATAGCCAATATATAACAAATTTACAAGAAAAATAAAAACACTTTCAGATACCAAAACAAAAATAAAAAGAAGAAAAAATACACTCTAGGCCAAATACTATATGTATATAGCCGATATATAATACCTTATTTACAAGAAAAATAAAAGCACTTTCAGATACCAAAACAAAAAGAAAAAGAAAAAAAAATACACTCTAGGCTAAATACCGTATGTATATAGCCAATAAATAACACTTTATTTACAAGAAAAATAAAAAAACTTTCAGATACCAAAACAAAAAGAAAGAAAAAAAAAAAAGAAACACACCCTAGGTCCCCCCGTATGCATACACAATAAATTTCAGATACCAAAACAAAAAGAAAAAGAAGAAAAAATAAAATACACCCTAGGCCTACCGTATGCATACACAATACAATTAACGTAAAAATAATAATAAAAAACAGCCACATTAAAAAAAAATAGAAAATATACATTAGGAACATAAGCCATGATTAGCCTAGGTGAGAGAGAGAGTCTCGTATTATCATGACGGGCAGTTATGTAAAAGCACATGACAATAAAATAATAAAAAGCAAAGATTTTCTAAGATTGCCTATGAAATGACTAATATACCCCCATTCTGGACAGTTTTTGTCAAAAGTGATTTTGCCAAATAGATTTTTCGTATATGTTTACCATGTCATGCTTAGCTCTTCTCCTCGTAATGACAAACCTATATAGTATTTACTTGTGGTTGATCATGCACCGATTGCGTTTGATTCTAACACAATAATTATACATGAGGCTAGTAATATAATAGAGAAGAAGAAGAAGAAAAAAAAAATGAACTAAGCACCATTTGTATAAGTTTGGCTTTATATATGAGTAGTAACTGCTTGCTTCATGACTATAGAATTCTAAAAGAAGCTTTCAAGTCATGAACAAATTTATAAAGCACTACCCTTCTAAGATCATGCGATATTTGAATACTACATAAAATAAAAGAACATAAATAACTAGACTTTTTTGAATACTAAATAGAACAGAAGTACCTAATAATTAGACTTTTCAAATTGTATTTTCGAAAATCCGAATTAAAATGCAATAAATTATGTTTTAGTTCTTCATCTAAAATCAAATAAACAAACTAGAATTCAAAATTTTAATTTGAATTATATTTTTCCATAAAAAATCATCGTCATAATAGGCCCCCTCCTCGCTATAAAAAAAGTAAATTTCACTTAAAATCCTTTAATCTTTTGGATTTTAAAGATAACAGGCCTTTTACCTTTGTTTTAAATATTTTAATTGAAAAATTATGTGTTATAATTTATAGCAATCGAAGGTTGATTTTGACGTTTTAAATAATTATAAGATCCATCTTATATTCTGTCACACCTCTCTATATATAACAATATCCTTACATAACAACACCTTACTATAACAGTTAAATTTTTTTCGGAAACAATTTTTAATGTTATATTTTACCTCTCTATAAGAAATTTTTACCTATAACAACAACAACCATAATTATAACAGTATATTCTTTGCAAAATTACCTCTTTATAACAACTATCTTCTTTTTTAGTAATATAATAATTTCCTTCTTTATACAAAGTGTGATCAAGCTTATGATTTGATTTTTTATTTTTTGACTTGTAACAGCCAAATATTATTTATATGTCAAACGCTATTATAGGTGTATAACAGTCATTCGTTATAACAGCCTAAAAATGTCGGAACTAATGATGCTATTATAGAGAGGTTTTGACTGTACTTTGCAATTCACATGTTATATAAACGGAAAACGGCTAAATATACCCCTATACTATCAGAAACGGTTTGAATATACCCCTCGCTATATTTTCAGTCCAAATATACCCCACATGTTATACTTTGACACATACATATACCCCTCATTTTAACGGACAGACACATGTCATCATCCTATTGACCTATTTTAAACTATGCTGTAATTATTAAAATCCAACCTACAACCCGATATTCAATTGAAAGACCCATGCCCATACTCGAAAAATTCAAGGCAAGCTTCAAAAAACTTTCTTCAATGGATGCTTCAACGGAAATTTGCCGAGCTCATATAAAGACCACTAAATCGGGAATAAGAATATATATGTGCCAAAGTATTACGGAAGGGATATAATTGAACCGAAAGTATAACGAGAGATGTATTAAACCATTTTTAATAGTACAGGAGTATATTTGGGCCCTTTCCCGTTATATGAATTATGGAGGGACATTATTTCCCAAACCTAAAAGATTAAGGTGAAATAAAGTGTAATTTCCGAAACTTAGCTTCTCTATATATATACTAGCAAGCTATGCCCGTGCGATGCACGGAGCCCAACATGATTAGTTTGATTACTCAATTTAGTTAGTCTTTATGTTTTGTATATTTTGCAAAGGATACCGCGATTCTCCTTAGTGAGTCTCCATATTTTTTTTCTTTTCATCTTATTTTCCCCCTTAATTTCTTAATTGTTGTTAAAATTTGTCTTATTTTGGTTATGTTCGCCTCTTTTTATATTTAATAAGTTCACAATTCAAATATCCTACATGTTAAGTTTATAATCACAAGATTCAAAGGATATTTTATTATATGGGAAACTATATAAATACCCCCCCCCCCAACGTATACTCGGATTAATTATGACGCGCCCAACCTTTGCGGGCGACTTATTACCCCCCTGGCCTTATTTTTTCTGTATTTTTGTACTTTTTTTCGGCTGACGTGGCACAAAAAATTTGATGCCCAGTTGCACAGTGGAGAGTGTTGCATACTCTCCGCCACATCGACGCCACGTCACTAAACCCTTCTTCTTCTTCTTCATTCCGCCCACCTCTCATTTTCCCCACTCATCTTCTTCTTCTTCATTCCACCCCACCCCTTATTTTCCCCACCCATCTTCTTCTTCTTCTTCATTCCACCCCACCCCTCATTTTCTCCACCCATCTTTTTCTTCTTCTTCTTCTTCTTCATTCCACCCCACCCCTCATTTTCCCCACCCACCCCTAACCCCACCGCCAACCCCATTTTTCTTCATTTTTGATAATGTTTCTTTTATTTATTCTTTCACAATTTTTTTCTTTTTTTTTCTTTGTGTAACTCTTCTTCACCCTCATTCTTTTTCTTAACTTCCGGAACTCCATTTTTGTCGATTCAATCCTACATTTTCCTCCAATGATAGAAAAATTATAGGAAAATGTTGTTGGGTTACCAATTGTGAATCTGAAATGGAGTAATCGAATTCTTAAATCTGAAATGGGTAGTCGAAAATGTTGTTGGGTTACCAATTTTGAATCTGAAATTTTTGTCTATTGGTGATTTGTTAGTCAAAATTGATTTGCAAGTAAAATCTGATGGGAAAGCTGCTGTGAATTTGATGAAATTGACTCTTTTAGGCAGTACTATGTCGTGGTTTATGCATTGGTTGAACTGATAGGGAACATTAAAGTACACATCTTGTAGAGCATTTTTACTTTGAAGTTTTGTTTAATTTCTTTGTTGTCAATCTTGTCTCTGTATTTGTATAACTTCGGCATGTCATATGATTTCTTGGACTAGCACTGTGTCTGGAAAATAACAATTTCTCTGTGAATTAAAGTTGGGGGTTAGTGGTGAAGAAGATAAAATTAATGGTGGGTGGAATGAAGAAGAAGAAGAAGAAGAAGAAGAAGAAGGGTTTAGTGACGTGGCGCCGAGGTGGCACTGACGTGGCGCCGATGTGGCGGAGAGTGTGCAACACTCTCCACTGTGCAACTGGGTATCAATTTTTTTTGTGCCACATCAGCCGAAAAAGAGTACAAAAATACAGAAAAACTAAGGCCTGGGGGGTAATAGGTCGTCCGCAAAGGTTGGGTGTGTCATAATTAATCCGAGTATACGTTGGGGGGTATTTATGTATTTTTCCTTATTATATTATACACATTTTTAATTTAGAACCACAAGATAGTCTATCTTTATTTCTTAAACTCCGTGTCTAGTCAAACGCAGACACTTAAATTGAGATAGAGAGAGTATATGCCAAATGAAGGAAATGAAAGGACAATTGAGACACTGCGGACATGTGAGGACTTAAAATGTAAACACACAAGAAGTAGTATTAATGTTAAACTTCTGAAATGTACACATGTTAGTCCTGGCTTAGAGTACAATTTCAGTTGCTTTTTATACAACTTATTGTTGCTGTGTTCGTCTACTTAGGCGTTTGTTGTTAAAAAATAAAAAAAATTATCTTATTTTGGTTATGTCCGCCTCTTTTTATATTTAGTAAGCTGACAATTCAAATATCCTACATGTCAAGTTTATAATCATAAGATTCAAATGATATTTTATTATATTATACACATTTTTAATTTAGAACTACAAGATTTGAAAGTCTATCTTTATTTCTTAAACTCCATGTCTAGTCAAACGTAGACACTTAAATTGAGACGGAGGGAGTATATGCCAAATGATGAAAATGAAAGGACAATTAAGACATTGCGAACCTGTAGGGACTTAAGAAGTAACCACACAAGAGGTAGAATTAATGTTCAAATTCCGAAATATACACATGTTAGTCCCTGCTCAGGGTACAATTTCAGTTGCTTTTTGTACAACTTATTGTTGTTGTGTTCGTCCACCTTGGGCGTTTAAATATAAGAAGAAGAAAAATATAGAATAGAAAAATAGACATATATTTTTAGTAATGTGGCCAAGTAATATGGAACAAAGGGAGTTCTTCATTTATTAATTCTTAAAGAACGTGAAAAGTCAAGTATAGTAATGTGGCCAAGTAATATGGGACGAAGAGAGTACTTCATTTATTAATTCCTAAAGAACGTGAAAAGTCAAGTAATGTGATCAAGTAATATGGGATGGAGGGAGTACTTCATTTATCAATTCTTAAATAACGTGAAAAGTCAAAAGTAAACAAGTAAAAGTGCACGGAGGAAATAAATATGTTTCGGAGAATTAAAATTGAAGTGCATACATGTATACATGAGAAGAGAATAAATATTCAGCAAGAACATGAAAAGTCAAAAGTGAACAAGTAAAAGTGCACGGAGGAAATAAATGTGTCGGAGAATTAAAATTGAAGTGCATATGTGTATACATGAGAAGAAAATAAATATTCAGTACTATGACATATATTCACGTGAGATTTATTAATTCTTAAAGAACGTGAAAAGTCAAAAGTGAACAAGTAAAAGTGCACGGTGGAAATAAATTTGTGTAGGAGAATTAATATGAATTGCATATGTCTATACTATACATGAGAAGAGATTAAATATTCAGCTAGAACATGAAAAGTCAAAAGTGCACGGAGGAAATAAATGTGTCGGAGAATTAAAATTGAAGTGCATACGTCTACACATGAGAAGGGAATAAATATTATGTACTATGACATATGTCCGTGGGATAAAAAAATAGTTTGATTAAGTGTACAAGTTATATAGCTTATGGTACAAGCATTCATTGCGTGTACAATTTATAAAGCTTTTGGTACAAGTAATTGATGTTGTGTTGGTCCTCCTTAGAGGTTTATTTAAAAAAATAAAAAATAAAGGTGGGCCCCATACTAAAAAGATCAAAAATATTTTTTTAAAACCCATGCTTTGTCGTTTGTCATCATTTTTTTTTTTAAAATCAAGTGGGCCCCATACTAAAAACACCAAGAATATTAAGAAAAAGGAAAAAAATGGACCCCACCATCTCCAAGCTCATGTAAAAAAAAAAAGTGGACCCCATATTAAAAAAATAAGTAATGTAAAAAAAAAAAAAACATGCATCCCATATTAAAAAATCAAACAATATTCATATAATTCCCAAAGTATCCCCATTAAGTCAATAATGATGGATTCATTGCTACATGCATATCAACCCATTAGTGGAAGCAAATGAAATTATTGTACAGCAAAAAACATGGACCCCATATTATTGCTTTTCTTCAAAAGGTTAAGTAGCCAAACCATACAATTTCCTTTCTTTTCTTATATTAGTCTGAGATCTAATCTAGATATTTAACTGTTGTATTTACTATTCCGTCATATCATTTATTTATTATGTTTACTAAAATAAATATATTTAAAATATTTATATTTTAAAATAAGATAGAATTTAATTACTTTTTCATTTTTTTTCCTTACTCTAATAAATGTGAAAAGAGATTAATGTCGTAAAAGAAAAAATAATATTAAATGGAGATCAAATAATTAATAAGGTAAATTAGTCAAATTACAATTCTAATTGGCGTTTCCTTAAAAAATCGTGCAAAAGACAATATGACAAGTAAAAGGAGATAAACCAAGAATATTTACCAAAAATTAAAAAATAGTAGTTCGTTGTTTAAATAAAAAATCAAATTTCCACTTTGTCTCTTTTAAACATGTAAAATTAATTTAATAATTTGAATTAGAATTATCCAAATCAAAATTTGATAAAAAATAATAAGTATTATTGAGGTTCAATCTACATACATTAACAATAGAATATTTTACACCTTTAAATTAATTGAATTAAAATTCAAAGTATCAACTGATGCTAAAATATTGCTATTGTTTTATCTCAAAGAGAGGAAAATAGTTTCCTTTTAAACAAGTCTTCTCTTTTAAAAAGTATTAATAAATTTTTGTCAACTTTGTATATTCATAGCAAATACTAATATAATAAAGTTTTGGATATGGAGCACAAACTACAATGTTATATTAATCGTGTTTTGAACATAGTATGTATATATATATATATATGTGCATAAAAACAGTGCAAACTTATGTATATTTATTAGCAATATAGAATATATATATTATCACTACCCAAACACAACTACATACACATAGATACACTATAATCCAAAGTGTTGGACCCGTGCTGCCGTCTAGTCTATTATATATAAGTCGTGAAGGAGGACGAACACAACTTAAAAGAATTGTACAAAAAGTTATTTGTGTTGTACACAAACTTGGCTTATTTATCCTTGTACCGAAAGCTTTATAAATTGTACACGAAATGAATGCTTGTACCAAAAGTTATATAATTTGTACACTTTACCCAACTACTTTTTTATCCCACGTGGACATATCTCACAGTACTTAATATTTATTCTCTTCTTATGTATAGACGTATGCACTTCAATTTTAATTCTCCGACACATTTATTTCCTCCGTACACATTTATTTGTTCGCTTTTGACTTTTCACGTTCTTGCTGAATATTTATTCTCTTCTCAGGTATAGACGTATGCAGTTCAATTTTAATTCTCCTACACAAATTTATTTCTTCCGTGTACTTTTACTTATTCACTTTTGACTTTCACGTTATTTAAGAATTAATAAATGAAGTATTTCCTCCGTCCCATATTACTTGGCCACATTACTTGACTTTTCACATTCTTTAAGAATTAATAAATGAAGTACTCCCTTCGTCCCATATTACTTGGCCACATTACTATACTTGACTTTTTAAGTTCTTTAAAAATTAATAAATGAAGTACTCCCTTCGTCCCATATTACTTAGCCACATTACTAAAAATATATGTCTATTTTTTTATTCTATATTTTTTTACCCTAATATATACAGGTGTGAAGAGAAGACTAACACAACAATACAAATTTGTACCACAAGCTATATAAATTGTACATTTTAACCAACTACTTTTTTATCTCACGTGGACATATGTCATAGTACTGAATATTTATCTCTTCTCATGTATACATGTATGCACTTCAAATTTAATTCTTCGACATATTTATTTCCTCCGTACACTTATACTTGTTGACTTTTGACTTTTCAAGTTATTTAAGAATTAATAAATGAAACAATCCCTCCGTCCCATATTACTTGGTCACATTACTAAACTACTTTTTTATCCCACATAGTACTAAATATTTATTCTCTCCTCATGTATACACGTATGCACTTCAATTTTAATTCTTCGACACATATTTATTTTCCCGTGCACTTTTACTTGTTCATAAATGAAGTACTTAACATTACTAAAAATATATGTCCAAATTACTTGTTCATTTACAAAACCAAGATAAAATTAATTAAATCTTTCCCATCTTATCCTCTTCGTCCCATATTACTTGGTCACATTACTAGAAATATATGTCCAAATTACTTGTTCATTTACAAAACCAAGATAAAATTAATTAAATCTTTCCCATCTTACCCTTAGTAATAAATATTCTAGAAAATAGTCAATTTTGATTAGAATGTATTTGTTGGAGAGAGATAGGGTAGGATAGTTGATGAGTCGTGAAATTACGCGATATTCGACGTTAATTCCTTAAGCTTTTGTGACTCCTTAAGCACTTTTGTTGTTACTTTTTGTGTTTTTATGTTGTTTTGTAGGAAAAGATGCCCGGAGAGCATAACGGAGCAAAACGGACCAAAATAGAGCAAAAATAGAACAAATCAACGTTTCTGGCACCACATGCTAATAGCATGTGGTGCAGCATGTTGAACATGCTAGTAGCATCTGCTGCCAGTGAAAATGGCACCATATGCTACTCGCAGAGTGCAGCATATGGCGCAGCATGTTGCACATGCGAGCAGCATGTGGTGACAGAGAAAATTGTCACCACATGCTACGGTTTTGGCACCACATGCGATTAGCATGTTGAACATGCGAATAGCATGTGGTGCAGCATGTTGTGCAAGAGGGTATTTTGGTCCAGATTTTGTTCCCGTTTTTGGAATAATATAAATACTCTTTTAGGGTTTTGTAAGACATATCTTTGGTCATTTTGCAAGTTTTGGAGGCTAGGGTTTTCACCTACACCATTGGAGGAGAAGATTGGAGCACTTTAATGAGATAATTCTTAAACCTTTCTTCAATTCCTTATTTTGTATTGAATATTTTAGTGTGTAGTATTGCATTTCTAGACTTGAATCTTGTTTATGAAAATATTCTTGATTAAAGTTTGGATTGAAACTCTTGTTTTGCTTATGTATTGAATGATTCTTATTGCTATTGAAGTGGGTCTTTGTTGATTTAATTAATCTCGTTCTTGAATGTTTCCAAAGGGAGTAGCTAACCCTAGGACTCACCCATTTACTTAGATTGAGCTTGGAAGAGGAAATCTAGGTTGGGAAAGATTAGTTAACAAGAATTTGGGTCATTAAACTCATCTAATAACTTGAGCTCGGAAGAGGATAGTTACTTGAGGTTAAATTGATTGTGCTTAATATCACACTCTAAGGCTTGGAAAAGCTTAGAGTGAAATTCATTGATTTGGTTGGAAGACTTTCAATGAGATTTTAGAAATCATTATCTATTAACATAAACCCGCTCTTAGTTGTAAAATCGTGAAATACATTGGATCGTTACTTGAGTGTAATTTCCTTTGTATCCAACTTGTGGCCATTGATCATTTTATTCGCTTTCTAGGTTAGTTTACATTTATGCATTAGTTATAATCTTTCTCAAAAACCAAAATATTATCCATCGTTTGGCTTTAGCGTAGTTGGTGAAAGTTCCTTACTTTCTTAATCGCCTAGCATATTGTTCCCTGTGGGATCGACCCCGACTCATAGTTGGGTAAATATATTGCATACGACCGTGTACACTTTCTCTTTGAGGAGTGTATTTGGACGTTATAAAAAATGGCGCCGTTGCCGGGGAACAATTTGGCGTATTTGGGTTAGTTTGGGATTTAAGCTAACTTGCTTTGGTTCAAACTTTCATTGCTTTATTTTATCTTAAAAAAAAAAAAAACATGGCATCTTGGAATGAAAATGGGTTTGATGGTTGTAATCCATATTTTGATGACCCATGTCCATATTGTGAAGGACCCCAATTTTGGCAAGATTGTGAATATGCTCCCGGGAGAGAGATGTGTGCACCGTCTCAATCCTATGATGAGAGTATTTGTAATATATGTGGTGGTCAAGGTGGACATTGGGGTGATTGTCCCAATTATTTCGCTTCCCCTCCCCCAAGTTATTCTAACGAAAATGCTAGTTGTGCTTTTGAGCTTGACAGGGACAATGACATGGCAAATGAAGGACAAAGTGCCGGATATGAAGGCATCATGGCAATGCTCCAAACATACTTAGATCGGGAAGCTAAAATGGAGGAAGAGCGAAAACTCGTCCAACAATCCATTTTAGAAAATGGAGAAGCTATGACAAGAATGAATGATTCATTTGAGGATGTCAATTCCTCAATTGTCATGGAAGTGTCTACTCCTCAAAATGAATTGATTGAAGAAGAGATTTCAAATTTGAAAGATGAGCCCGAAAATCCTTGTGTCCACAACGAAAGTTGTGAAATTGAAGAAATGGTTCAACTTGAAGAAGAAGAGCAAAATCTTGAAGAAGAAATCTCCAATTCTCGAAAAGAAGAAGTTGAGGAAATCTTGAAAAGCATAATGGGGAGGAATGAAAAATATAGGCAAGTCTTGACCAAATTGTGGGAAGAAGTTCAACATGGAGATGATGAAACTGTCCAAAAGGTGTATCTCACCATGGATAGATTTTTACAAGAGTTGGACGACTCTCACAATGAAGAAAATCTTGACAAAATAGAAATTTTGAGCCAAGATTGGCTAATGAATCAAGCTCAACAACTTGAAGCCTATGGAAATCACCGTGAAGGCATTTCATGGATGATGGAAGAATTTCTAAAAATGCATGTTGAGCAAAGTCAAGAAATGGAGCTACTTGAAATTGATATCCGGAAATTGGAGGCCGAATTGAATGCAAAGATTGAAGCATGTAATGCTCAATATCAAAGGGCCATGGATTATAATTTTGAGTTGGTTTCCAATGAAGAAGAGGTCAAGATTGATTTTGATGAGCTAATGGCGAATTGCCAACCTACCAACCCAAAAATAGTGAATGATGCCGAAATTGAAGAAATGATACTAGAGTTGCATAAAAAAGTTCATGCAATGGTTTTTGAAGACTCTAGTTCATTCTTGGGTGAGGATGTCAAAAATGAAGCGAATTTGAAATTGAAGCGCATTGGGCCACATTCCAACCATTTTTCAACATTGTGCTTGGTTGATGATATGGAAGTTGAACTAACCGAACCTATGGAGAATTGTGGAAATGAAGAAGAAAGTGTTTTCATATTGAAGTTTGCTATGCCAAGAAGACAAAATGGCATGCCTCACTTACGGGCCAAGAAGTGCAAAATGCGACACCTGAAAGTTGGCCTCTTTGACATACGACCACCGCCTCACGAGCATCACCGGAATCTTGATTCAAAGTTGGGGCGCAAATTCATAAGCTCCAAATGGAAGGAAAAGTGGTAAAGGTAACCGTCGTGCCGCGACGTTAAATCAAGCGCTTGGTGGGAGGTAACCCATCGTTTTAAAAGTTTTAAATCATTTTTGAAATTTTATTTTTTAGAATAGTTTAGTTTATGGTCTTTGACTAATCTGCAAAGTTTCAGAGTTTTTGGAGTTGTTTTGAGCATGTCGGATATCCGGAAAGCCCCCAAAACCAGTAAAAGCTGCAAAAAAATGTTTTCTGGTGTCATAACATGCGATTCGCATGTCATACATGCGAATCGCATGTAGTATCGCACATGGTGACAGAGAGAGCAAAAAAAAAAAAAACTTTTTCTGGTGACATCACATGCGACTCGCATGTCATACATGCGAATCGCATGTAGGGTCGCATGTCATGCCAGTAAAAAAAAAAAAAAAATTCCTTTCTATGTTTATGTTTTGATTATGTGCAGCGAGGACGCTGCAATGTTTACAGTTGGGGGTGGCACGTGGTAGCGCATTATATTTTGAAACTTGCTCAAAATTTCTGAAAATTTTGTTCTTTTGACATGTTGTGGATTAGTCACTCTTATTATTGTATTTTCTTTGAGGAAAAATGTGAAAACTCTTGGCTTGTTTGGTACTAATAGAGTTAGTCTCTTGCATGTGAAATTGAAATGCGAATACCCCTCCAAATTGTTTTGTGAAAGTTAAAAAGCAAGGTGCATAGGAAAGAATGATCTTTGTGACAACTTTTTGGCTCATTTGGTGACTCTTTACCTACTAGTTGTGTTTACTTTGGATTATGAGATATTACACTAGTTGATCCATCTAGACTGGTTCATATGCCATGTGTGGTGAGTGTTTGTTGAATAAATCTTGTGTTTACTGTTATCATCTAGAACTTGCCCGGTTAGTCATTCAATGTTAATTTTGATTATGTTGGTTGGAGAGATGACCTTGGGCTATCTTTGTGATTTTTAAAAAAGTCTCTTTAGCCTTTCTAGCCTACCATTGCATAAATAATATCACTAGTAACCCCATTTGAGCTTGGAAAAGGTCGTAGGCTCAAATGGGGCTACTAGTGATATTACTCAAATGGGGTTACTAGTGATATTATTTATGCAATGGTAGGCTAGAAAGGCTAAAGAGGCTTTTTCAACGGCAGCGGCGCCATTTTTGATAACGTCCAAATACACTCCTCAAAGAGAAAGTGTACACGGTCGTATGCAATATATTTACCCAACTATGAGTCGGGGTCGATCCCACAGGGAACAATATGCTAGACGATTAAGAAAGTAAGGAACTTTCACCAACTACGCTAAAGCCAAACGATGGATAATATTTTGGGTTTTTGAGAAAATTATAACTAATGCGGAAATGTAAACTAACCTAGAAAGCAAGTAAAATGATCAATGGCCACAAGTTTGGATACAAAGGAAATTACACTCAAGTAACGATCCAATGTATTTCACGATTTTACAACTAAGGACGGGTTTATGTCAATAGATAATGATATCTAAAATCTCATTGAAAGTCTTCCAACCAAATCAATGACTTTCACTCTAAGCTTTTCCAAGCCTTAGAGTGTGATATTAGGCACAATCAATTTAACCTCAAGTAACTATCCTCTTCCGAGCTCAAGTTATTAGATGAGTTTAATGACCCAAATTCTTGTTAATTAATCTTTCCCAACCTAGATTTCCTTTTCCAAGCTCAATCTAAGTAAATGTTTGAGTCCTAGGGGTTAGCTAATCCCTTTGGAAACATTCAAGAACGAGATTAATTAAATCAACAAAGACCCACTTCAATAGCAATAAGAATCATTCAATACATAAGCAAAACAAGAGTTTCAATCCAAACTTTAATCAAGAATATTTTCATAAACAAGATTCAAGTCTAGAAATGAAATACTACACACTAAAATATTCAATACAAAACAAGGAATTGAAGAAAGGTTTAAGAATTATCTCATTAAAGTGCTCCAATCTTCTCCTCCAATGGTGTAGGTGAAAACCCTAGCCTCCAAAACTTGCAAAATGACCAAAGATATGTCTTACAAAACCCTAAAAGAGTATTTATATTATTCCAAAAACGGGAACAAAATCTGGACCAAAATACCCTCTTGCACAACATGCTGCACCACATGCTATTCGCATGTTCAACATGCTAATCGCATGTGGTGCCAAAACCGTAGCATGTGGTGACAATTTTCTCTGTCACCACATGCTGCTCGCATGTGCAACATGCTGCGCCATATGCTGCACTCTGCGAGTAGCATATGGTGCCATTTTCACTGGCAGCAGATGCTGCAGCAGATGCTGCAGCAGATGCTACTAGCATGTTCAACATGCTGCACCACATGCTATTAGCATGTGGTGCCAGAAACGTTGATTTGTTCTATTTTTGCTCTATTTTGGTCCGTTTTGCTCCGTTATGCTCTCCGGGCATCTTTTCCTACAAAATAACATAAAAACACAAAAAGTAATAACAAAAGTACTTAAGGAGTCACAAAAGCTTAAGGAATTAGCGTTGAATATCGCGTAATTTCACGACTCATCAATAGTAAAATACATCTTTTATTTATGATTTCTTAAGAGACATGCAAAAGGGAAAGTGACAAGTAATATGGGACGGAGAGAGTATATGTTTTACCATAATATTCATATTTATTGGTGTAAGTCTCAATATCCTTCGAAAATGAGTAATTAATGTGAAGGGTAAAATCAATAATAAGAACAAAAATTTCTTTCTCTTTATATGTTAACGTGGACAAGTAAAAGTAAACGAAAGGAGTGACTTTTATCCCTGTTTTTCTTCTTTGTCAATACTTTAAACGTGAAGAGAAGACGAAAAATAGCAATGCAAATTTGTACCAAAAGTTATATAAATTATACACTTTAACCAATTACTTTGTATCCCACTTGGATATATGTCATAGTACTGAGTATTTATTCCCTTCTCATGTAGACACGTATGTACTTCAATTTTAATTCTCCTATACATAACTTGTCCAATTTTGACTTTTCACGTTCTTTAAGAATTAATAAATGAAGTATATATTTTATCATAATGTGCATATTTATTGGTGTATAGTCTCAATGGCCTAAAAAAATGATTTGAAAATGAGTAATTAATGTGAAGGGTAAAATAATAAGAAGAAAAATTTCTTTTTCTTGATATGTTAACATGGGGAGGTAAATGTGAAGGGAGGGAGTGACTTTTATCCCATTTTCCTTTTTTGTCAATACTTTACTTATTTTACTCTCCTTTACAGTCTTTGATTATTGTTTCTTTACAGTTATAAAATGTATTACTTTATATTTTCATTTCGGAATTAAAATTTGGTGATTTATGATATAACATATATCTTTCTAATTTTTATTTCTTTGTAACAATTTTTTTCATCTATAATTGTTAATATAAAAAATTATAATATATTTTTTAATTAATTTAATAAAAATATTTTGTTAGTTTTGCTTTTAAAAAATCCAATATATACAACAATAGTTCTTATGTTTGGATCAGTTAGTTAATTGAAATGGATATCGACCTATCGGTATACATATAAGATATTAAAGAATTTAAAAGAAAAAATCTAGAATCAAAATATTAATTTTCCCTCATATTCTTACTAATTTTCTTTTTCACATCGATGAACAACTTTCGACAATGAGAAAAAAATCCGACTCTTTCCATCTCAAAGACTTAATTCCATCATATTTTTTAATTTTTGAACTCCATTTTTTAATTATAACTAAATAATGATACATAAAATACATTTTATATATGTTGCTATATATAATAACAATTAGAATGTTTTTAAAAGTTATTTTCAAAATACAAACCTTAAAAACTGATTAATTAATGTATTGCTATTATATATAGACACTCTAAATAAAACACACATCTTCTTTTCATATTTTTCATTTTTTTCATTTTATTTTTCCTCCTTCTCCTTTTTTTTTTCTTTTTTTTTTTCTCTGTTGATTTTCCGTTTCAAATTCGTTTCTTCACATTTTTCTTCTCAGAATTTTGACAGGTATTTGACTTGTTTTCTTTTACTTGATATTTATATTTTGATTTTTTTTTTCTTTCTATTTCGCTTTTAATTTTCGTAATTTTTACTTTTTAGGTTTGTATTTGTGATTTTATTTGCTGATTTTTGTGCTTCATGAGTTTGATTGCATAAATTGTGAAAATACTTTGGTAGATTAATTGGGTTTTTGAGATAAAAAAAAAAATGGGTGCTGTTTGTTTTTATTGGTTAATTTAATGGGAAAATTACGCTCCATTTCTACAGGGAGAAAATATTTACACGCTTTAGCCCATATTTTGAGTTTGTTACCCGGTTTAGCCCATACATGTATGTAAACACCTTTTATACTCCGTTTCAATTTATGTGAACTCATTTTGACTGGGCACGGAGTTTAAGGAAGAAGAGAATAATTTTAAACTTGTGGTGTTAGATGAATCACATATATTTTGTGTGGCTATAAATCATTGTATGAAATGTAAATTGTTTTCAAATATAGAAAGGGGTCATTCTTTTTTTGCACGGACTAATAAGGAAATCGATTCACATAAATTGAAACGGGGGAGTACAATGTTTGATACATTATGTATAATGCTTTTCCCCCAGGTATAATATTCTATATTGGGTTAAGTGGCGTAATATCATTTAAGACAAGTCTTAAATCTTCTACTATTCGTTTGTCCAAAATTTGTCAATCCATCATTCTGCACAATCTTATAAATGATTTTGACTGTCCGGTTTTCAGTATGTTCTGCTGCTATGACTTGTGCCCATGTTTCGATATGTTTTCTGGCCCAATTTCCCATATGTTATGTTGTTCTGACTGCCTATTTTTTCGTACAAACCATATTGCTTCTCTTAATCGGCTTACTTTTTCTCCGAAGCGTCATATTTGAGAGAGAAAGTGAGATACTCGAGAGAAATTGAGAGAGAAAGTAAGACGCTTGAGAGATAAAATAAGGCGCTTAAGAGAAGCTTACATGGTTTTGAATGCCAAAATCATGTATGGTAAACTAGGTATTTTGGACGTCATAATGTACGGGAAATTAGGCCGTCGGAACAACCTAACATATGCAAAATAGGCAGAAAAATTGATTGGAATATGAGCGCAAGTTGCAGCAGAACATACCGAAAACGGGATATTCATGATCATTTATAAGCTGTACAATGTGTTAGATTGCCAAACTTGTTTTATTTTACTTGAGGTTTTAGATTTTGATTTTCTTCCTATTTCGCTTTTAATTTTCGTGATTTTCACTTTTTGGGTTGGTATTTGTGATTTTTGTGCTTGCTGAGTTCGATCTGTTAAATTTGGAAAGGATTTGGTAAATTGTTGGTTTTGTTTTGGGAAGATTTCGATTTTATTGGTTAATTGTTTGCATAAATTGTGAAAGTACTTGGTAGATTAATTGGGTTTTTGAGATAATAAAATGGGTGCAATTTATTTTTATTGGTTAATTTAATGGGAAAATTACGCTCTATGTCTACTGGGAGAAAATAAATACCCCGCATAGACCATATTTTGAGTTTGTTACCCGGTTTAGCCCATTTTTGTGTATAAACGCCTTTTATACACTATTATACACTTTACTCCTTCCGTTTCAATTTATGTGAACCCATTTGACTAGCCACGGAGTTTAAGAAAGAAGAGAAGACTTTTAAACTTGTGGGGTTAAATGAGTCACATATATTTTGTGTGGCTATAAATCATTGCATAAAATGTAAATTGTTTCCAAATATAGAAAGCGGTCATTCTTTTTTGCACGGACTAATAAGGAAATAGGTTCACATAAATTGAAACAGAAGGAGTACAATGTTTGATACATTATGTATAATTCTTTCCCCCAAGGTATAATATTCTATATTGGGCTACGTGGCGTAATATCATTTAAAACAAGTCTTAAATCTTCTACTATTCGTTTGTCCAAAACTTGTTAATCCAACATTCTGCACAATCTTATAAATGATTTTGACTGTCCTGTTCTCAGTATGTTCTGTTGCTATGAATTGTGCCCATGTTTCGATATGTTTTCTTGCCCAATTTCCCATATGTTATGTTGTTTTGACTGCCTAGTTTTTCGTACAAACCATGTTGCTTCTCTTAATCGGCTTACTTTTTCTCTGAAGCATCATATTTGAGAGAGAAAGTGAGATACTCAATAGAAATTGAGAGAGAAAGTAAGACGCTTGAGAGATAAAGTAAGGCGCTTAAGAGAAGCTCACATGGTTCTGAATGCCAAAATCATGTATGGTAAACTAGGTATTTTGGACGTCATAATGTACGGGAAATTAGGCCGTCGGAATAACCTAACATATGGAAAATAGGCAGATTGATTGGAATATGAGCACAAGTCATGATCATTTATAAGCTCTACAAAGTGTTAGATTGCCAAACTTTGGATAAGCGAATACGAGGAGATTTAAGTAGGCGTTTGGACATGCGGTTTGAAATCATGAGATGAAATGATGAAATCAGCGTTTGGACATGCATTTCATCTCATGGTTTCAAACCATGGTTTGACACCCCAAATCATCTAAAAAGTCATGATTTGGGGTTTCAAACCATGATTTCAAAAATTTTAAATATAAAACTTGACTCATAAGTTTATATTTTATAAAAGAAGACCCATAAATTGGTAAATATTTTTAACACCAACCATTTACCAACCTCATTAACTTTCACCAACCTTTATTTATGTCTACCATGTGGGAGGATTATATTAAAGAGTAGTTACATTACTATTCATGTTAAATTTTCGTTTTTATTGAACTAAAGTTTGATCAATTGATGTTGTGTTTTTTAGAAAGGCCTTTTAGTAGCGTTTTAATTTTGTTATGAACTATGACTTGCTCATTTGGTAAGATTGTATAAGAATTGGGAATGGTTTGATAGTTTTCACAACTTGTGGGGTTTTTATGTCTATAAGAGAAAATACAACTTAAGATATCCAAATTATATTTTCAAACATGGTTTCAAATCATGGTTTGGTTTCAAACCATGATTTCAAACCATGTCCAAACGGCTCCTAAGATACGTTTTAAATGCCATGGATGGATTGCATGACAATCCAAAGCAAGTTGCTCTAAGATGGATCTTTCCGCACATTACTTAGAATTAAGGATAAAGTATGAGAAACTGGTGGTGGAGAAAGCGAAGTTGCCAAGTTCTATAATCGTGTTTTTTTTTTTTTTTTATCATTAATTAACAATAAACCATGTTATGTTTATGCATTAGGTAATTAGCATATGATTAAAGTGTCATTTTTTCTGTTGTGTTTTTGCTGATTTATAAATGTGCAGTGGCACTCCAACCATGATATATGTTTTCCATGTTCCACCACAATGGTTTATTAAAAAGTGGAAGGAGGATAATGCGATTGAATAGAATATGAAGTCATTCATAAAGATAAAATATTTTAAGAAATATCTGATATGTATGTACATATAGATCATATGACAGCAAGATAATCATCCTAGCAGTACCATAACTAAGTTCAAACATTGACCTAAAAATGGTGTGTGGAGTTGTGAATACCAGTGTCTTGTATGAAACTTCTAAACATATCAAGCTTGACTCAACATTGTATTGGGTTAAATTTTTGTTTCGAACTAGTTAGCCTCTTTATTAATTTTTGGTAGGATAGCTGACTGCTTGTTGAACTTATTTTCTAGTTTTTTATGCTTTATTGCCACCCTCATCTCAATGAATCTAAATCTTTTCCGCTATTGATTAGATTGTGATAGCGTATGAGGATAGGACGCCGAAAAAGAAAGAAATAAAAATTAAGTTAATGAAACAATTAGATAAAAACAAGTATACAAACTTGAACTAGCTAATGAACAATGAAATACAAGACTAAATCCAAGTAAGCAGGGATAAGAAAGTTTATCACATAAGGTTCATTTTTCATCTTGTTCACGTTGATTTTCTTTTACAGTGTTCGCAAAGATCATCAACATCAAGCCCAATTTTAGAGGATGCAATTTAAGTCAACTCTGCTGTTTCATTCTCTGCAATTTCTTTTGTTTTCACCTTGACTAAAGTGTTTTTTTTTTTTTTGAAATTCTGAAGAGTTTTTTTTTTTGGCAACGCATTTCTGGTTGCAGGGTTGAATTTAGAATTTGGAGATGTTAGAGCAGTTACTGATATTCACTAGAGGGGGTTTGATCCTCTGGACATATAAAGAACTTGGAAATGCGCTTAGAGGCTCTCCAATTGATGCGTTGATTCGTTCATGTCTTTTGGAGGAACGTTCAGGTGCTGCATCATACAATTATGATGTTCCTGGAGCTGCTTACACTCTTAAATGGACTTTCCACAACGATCTGGGACTTGTTTTCGTCGCTGTGTATCAGAAGATTCTCCATCTTTTATATGTGGATGAGTTGCTTGCTATGGTTAAACGTGAATTCTCGGAGATTTATGATCCAAAAAAGACTGTCTACAATGAATTTGATGATATTTTTCAACAGCTCCGGAAGGAGGCGGAGGCTCGTGCTGAGGATATCAAGAAATCGAAGCAGGTGGGAAAACCTGTCAACAATAATCTTGGTAAGAAGCAAGGACAGCTGCAAAATGGTGGTACTGATGGAGGCAACAAAAAAAAGGGTGGTGGTGAATCAGGAAAAGATGGTGGAGATGGTGATAAAGTGAAAGGCAATGCTAAGGAGAATGGGCATTCTAACGGTAGAACTGGAAATGGAGTAGTACAGGTTAATTGTAAAGAGAATGGGAATTCCACTGCTGGGGCTTTTGATGTAAATAAGCTACAGAAGCTCAGGGTTAAAGGTGGAAAGAAAGTAGATACTGTTGTAAACAAAGGTTCCAAGGCGGAGCCTACAAAAAAGATAAAGAAGAATAGAGTTTGGGATGATTCACCTAAGGAGTCAAAATTGGATTTCACGGACCCTATGAGTGAGAATATAGCTGTTGTGGCAGCAGTAGAAGGTGAGAGCATGATGGATAAAGAGGAGATTGTGAGTAGTGATAGTGAGACTGAAGAGGATGAGGAACCAGGGAAAGATAACAAAGTTGAGGCAAAGAAGAAAGGCTGGTTCTCATCCATGTTCCAGAGGTAATTTTCAAAATCATATTCTGCTATTTGAATTGTTTTGTTTTGTTAATTACTTTTGCTTTATGAGATTTGCATCAGTTGTTGTTTTCTTATTCACTCAAAGAGGAATATAGATATTAGGGTAATATTCATTTAATTGGAAGTTACCTTTACCTCGGAAAAAAAAAGAAGTTATTTCATTTAATTGGGACCTCTAATATTACCTAAATATTGTTTGTGACCCTTAAATTATCTTTCGATATCCTTGGATGTTTTTATTTCTTTGTGAAAAATACCCTTGGATGTGTTAGGGACTTAACGTTTTGATTACCCTTTAATGCCATTCTTGTTAGTCTTTCTGAAGGGATCCAAAAGCTTTAGTTATACATTTATGTTGGTTGCTTAAGACAAAAGACATACACAGTTTTTTTTTTGGTTTCCCACCCAGTGTCCAGTACCCGCATTGGAGTCCGACTATATTCGGATTGGCGCTGCGTAGGGCCCATTTCGGGGGGGAACGCTCCCTACCAAGGATTTTTCCATACCCAGTTATTTAGCTTCTCTTAGTTTATGAATTAAATTTGATTTGTCTTGCATGAAGCAGAAAAATGTTGCAGAGAATTAGGAAAACTCCATTTTCATTTCCAGTTTTTATTGTAATGCACTTGCTTTATCTAGAATAGCCAGTTGTCATTTTTCTGAATTTCTCTCTCACTGTGAAATACTTGCATCATTTAAAATAATTGGAATTGCTGTTGTGTCTCCAGTATCGCGGGGAAGGCAAAATTGGAGAAGGCGGACCTCGAACCAGCTCTAAAAGCGCTAAAGGACAGGCTGATGACCAAGAATGTGGTAAGTTAAATAGTAACTTTACACCGGACACACTCTAAAGTAAAGGGAGATTTCCTTTCATTAATGATCCAAGGTTTCTCAGCAGCTTTCATGTTAAACTTGGTTGACCAATGTTTTGCATGTTTTACAGGCTGAGGAAATAGCTGAAAAGCTGTGTGAATCTGTGGCAGCAAGTCTGGAGGGTAAAAAACTTGGATCATTTACAAGAATTTCTTCAACAGTTCAGGTAAACAAGTAGGAACCTCTAGTAATCTTCGAAAGTGATACGTCTTAATGCTGAGGGTTTAAGCCTTAAGGATACTGCAACTTGGGCAACTGGCAAATAAACCATTACGACTTAATCCCTTATTATTTTGGGTTGGCTACATGTGGTGTCTATATCCTTTCTATTTTGGCCTATCTCATTCAACTACTCAATGAAGACAAATTAGGGAGACTCTAAAATTGGAGTTTTTCTAAGTCCTGCACCTATCTATACATTATTATATGAACATTAACCAAACCTAAAAGACTTCTATTAGACATTGTCTATATGGATACTTTGTCTCCATTGTGTTATATTCTTCACTAAGTATACATGGATTCTAAGAAATTATGTCTGGTGATCTTAGCTTTTTATTCCTGTAAATGTGCTATTTTCCCTGTTTGTCGAATATAATAATCTCTAAATCTTTCTAATCTTTGTATGTCCACACATCCATTTTAGCATATACATTGCTACAATATTACTATATAATATAAGGGGGAATGTGAGGACTTTTGTAGTCCTCACAAGAGTTTCCCAAAATTTTAAAAACTTTTTAATTAATTACTTTTATGTCCTAATTTTATTTATTTAAGTAAATTTTTTTATTTTTTTATTTTTAAGGTCTACTTTTCAAAAGCTATCGAACCTGGGGACTTTTATAGTCCTCACAATAATTTCTAATTCTTTTAAAAAAAAATTAATTAATTACTTTTAGGTCCTAATCTTATTTATTTAAGTCAATTTTTTATTTTTTTTATTTTTAAGGTCTACTTTTCAAAAGCTATCGAACCTTCTACCTCATTTTTCATGTTCTTTGATTTTCTGGTTCGTGCTCGATATCCGCATTTAAGCCCAATTAATCTAGATAATTAGCACTGTATCGCGCCTATTCGGAGGGAACGCTTCCTTCAAAGATTTTTTCCATATCCATGTTCGAACCCCTAATCCCTAATTAAGAGAGGAGCAGCTCCATCCGCTGCACAAGTTAAATTATGTATTTGTCTTAAAAGTTCATTAACTATGTATAGATTATTTATTTAGAACTAAATAACTTCAGAAAATTAGGATACATAAGTTATAAATGTCAAATTCTGGCTCCGCATTTGATTTGAAGTAAATAATTTTATCAAAATGGAAGTTAAAATATTAAAGGAGTGGAATGAAAATTTTGCTTTTATATAACTACCCACTTGTGGGACTACAATGGGTATATGGTTGTTGTTGTTGTTGTTGTTGTTGTACACTTGTACTAACACAGATTATATTTTTTTAGTTAAAATATCTACTTTTATATCTTGAGTTTGGGCCCGGACTTAGCACGGGCCTCACATAACTAGTTTATTTATATAGGGCCTTAAAGCATTCACTCCCATCCGCCGTGCTGGTCTCTCAACCATTAGAAATGTCTCTTTTTGGTAGGTATCCTTTTATCATATGACACTTCTATAGCACTCCTCCGTTTAACCTATTCTATTCTATATCTATTTCTTACATCTTTATCGATGATGTCACTCTCTCGAAAATCTAGGCATGCGAATATCTGCTATTAGGTACTACAACCCTCTCTTATCTTACTCCCGTGTCGTTTTTTTGCTGGCTAAACCTGCAGTGCATATATCCTGTCGCATTCCTACTTATCCTAAAATCTTTACTCTTTAGAGTGTTTCTCTATAATGCAAGTTTTTGTTAACTTACTTTCCAGTTCATCAATTAGCATTACCCTATCTTTTATACTATTAGACTCTATGTTGCTCGGACTCTTCAAAAATGTCAACAGGTGCGTGTCGGATTCTCCAAAAGTAGTGTATTTTGTAGAATCTGACACGGGTGCGGCATTGAAAGTGGAGAGTCCGCGCACCTTAGCTATTAGTTAACTCAATAATCGAGGTAAGTGAGTACGGCTTCAAGGCAGATCGCTGGTGAACATACAGTTATGGTAGCTCCTTTGTGTGTATCTTCTCCCATTGCTATCATGGGTGTGACGGCGCCTTTTATGTGTTCGATAGAAATTCCTTTCTTATCTGGCAAAGTTTTATAAGCCCAAGATCTTTGGATTCTCCTTCTACCCCCTCCCTCCCTCCCCCAAAAACAAAAACAAGGAAAAAGAAAAAAGAGGTAAGGTAAAGCAGAATGACTGCATGCAATGCAGAAACTTGAAAAATCTTCTGTTCATCTTTTTCCTTTTTGGTCTAATCTGAACTCTGAATATACTAATATGGCGTACTAAATTGGTCGAAACAGGCAGCAATGGAGGAGGCTCTTGCCCGCATCTTGACTCCTAAACGCTCCATTGATATTCTAAGGGATGTCCATGCTGCTAAGGAACAAGAAAAACCATATGTTGTGGTTTTTGTTGGAGTAAACGGAGTTGGAAAATCTACTAATCTTGCCAAGGTTAATTAAAATAAGCTTTTATTTTTATTTAGTCAAAGCGCCCTCGAATATAGACTGAAAGATTTCATCTGCCATTCTGCAGGTTGCATACTGGCTTTTGCAGCATAATATCAATGTCATGATGGCTGCTTGTGACACGTTCCGATCAGGAGCAGTTGAACAGCTTCGTACTCATGCACGTAGACTCCAGGTATGAAAATTCTCGATGTTTACTGCGTGGAAATGTTTTACAAGCTCTGATGGCTCATTCAAATTTTCTGCTTATCAGATCCCAATATTTGAGAAGGGCTATGAGAAGGATCCTGCTATTGTAGCTAAGGAAGCAATTCAGGAGGCTAATCGAAATGGTTCAGATGTTGTTCTTGTCGATACAGCTGGTCGGATGCAGGTAGATTTGAAGTTTCATATCCTCTGTCCTAATTTATGTGGAACTTTTTGCTTTTCGAGATTTAAACTATGTGGGCTTTGAGCAGCTTTGTAAAATGCATTTTTTTCATCATATTGACATGAGAAGATTTGCAACTAGTACTTTTTGTATAGTTTTTGAATATCTAAATTTTAATTTTAAAATATTGAGTTGATCTAATCAAATTTAGCTTTAAAGATCAGCCAAATTGACTCTCGGGAAGCTAAAATTGCCTCATAAATTGGGACGGACGGAGTACCTCACAGTTAACCAACATGGTCTTTGTTCCCTTGGGGTTGTTTTTTTTTTTTTGTGGGGTGGGGGTTGGTTGTTGGCTTTTGTCCCTCTATGATTTTTAGCTTCTATGTAGTATACTCTTTATGCAATTGGAATTACTGGCAAATAATACGGGAAGAGGAAAAATTTCGTGATGCTGTATGAGTGGAATGTGGTGATGGGTTATTGTGTTTGTTAGTATTTTCATTAACCCGTTTCTTGTTTAATCTTCCATTTCTTTAGCATTTACACACGTGTCATTTTCTACAGGATAATGAACCATTGATGCGAGCATTGTCAAAGCTTATATACGTCAATAGTCCAGATCTGATCCTTTTTGTTGGGGAGGCACTCGTAGGCAATGATGCTGTAGACCAGCTGTCGAAGTTCAACCAGGTTTGCTTCTACATAATTATGGACACTTTTGTTTTCATTGTTTCTTTGTAGTCTGCATCTTATGCTTTACTTGTTGCTTGATTTTCTTGCAGAAATTAGGAGATCTCTCACCCTCACCAGACCCGAGGTTAATCGATGGAATTTTGCTGACCAAATTTGACACAATCGATGACAAGGTATATGATCTCTGTCAACTCCATTATAAAAAAGTTTTGATGCCATGGTTATTCTTTTTCTTTAATTTCACGTTGGCCACGGAACATTATCACTATAACAATACAGCTACAACTATTTTTTGTCAAATAAAAGTAACTGAACTTACCTACTATAATAGTAAAGTCGCTAAACTTTACCTACCATAACGGCAAAACCAACCCATAAAGCTGGCTTCACTGTAAATCTTTTACAGTTGATTAAATTTTGTGCCTTTACTATTATAGTGCACAACAGTTACTTTAATGTGATGAAAAATAGTCGTGACTATTGTTATGGTGGGTAAGTTCAGTGACCATACGAGAAATTAACTCTTCTTTTTCCTATGATTTAACGACGTTCTTATAATCATCCTTGTTTGTTCATAGGTTGGTGCAGCGTTATCCATGGTTTACATATCCGGAGCCCCTGTCATGTTTGTGGGTTGTGGCCAGTCTTATACAGACTTGAAGAAGCTGAATGTCAAGTCCATTGTGAAGACACTCCTCAAATGAGAACTCCATGTCTGTCTAAAAACTTGGTTTGGCTTTAACATGTTGTCCTTAGAGAAAATGGAACACTTTATAATGTTTGCTGCAGTTTGTTTGTATACTCTCCCATCTGTGATCTCACTGTTTTGACCTCTAAGGTGAATCGAAACCCCTTTTTCTTATGAGTTAAGTCATGTATATCGTCAGTGTAAAAAAGTTTCATAGTATCAAGTCACCTTTATCTATTGTAGTAGATGATCAGCTTTCTTTCAAGATTATATGTCCTACTTATCGAGGCTTGTAGCTTGTTTGGCCAAGGTTCTAAAAGGTCAAAAAAAACTTAATTTAAAAGAAATACTTATTTTAAAGAATGAATATGTTTGGCAAACTTTTGATAAAGGAAAGAGGTGCTTTTGCGTAGCAACATCAGTTGTTATAGCTTGCAAGCAGATTTAGAAAAGTGTAGCTTCTTCCAAAAATAAGTTTATATTTGAGTTTTTAGGACAAAGTTACCCTTATATAAAATTCATATTTATCAAATTAAAATTAGTGTAACCTACTTTTTCGTAATTTGATACTTAAAACTGCTTCTTTTTTTTTTTAGAATATTTGTCAAACCAATAAAAGCAATTCTCAAATAATTTATCCAAAACATATATTGTTACTCTCAAATCACTTTGCAAAAGCACTTAATACAACTAGACATCTTATCTTTGTTGTGGTCTTATATTCTTTTTGATATATGGGTTGATGAATTTAATTAGAATAAGCCCTTACACTGAATCAGATTCCAATAGGTTTTCTATATTAAGCCATCCGCCTAAAATCCTTAATCACTTTTTTTTCTAATTGTATTAAATTGTTTTGTTTAAGCTGGTAAACTGACTTAGAGAGTTGAGTTATGACACTACGATATTTCCTTGACTCCAAAAAAGTACCAAGTTCTTAACAAAGAATTGTTTGACGTTTACTAGTAAATAAAATAACATGGTGCACATAAACAGCAATCCGTTGTAGTCTAGTTGGTTAGGATACTCGGCTCTCACCCGAGAGACCCGGGTTCAAGTCCCGGCAACGGAAATCATATTTTTATTGAGCTTTATATCCCCATGAGTTGTGGGTACGTTTCCAATAAATTCCCAACTGTGCTAGTCGGCGGCGAAGTTGTAGCCCAAAAAAAGAAGATCCAGAGTGATTCCTCACCTATCCTGTCAGGGGCCCAGTGGAACGCTCGAGTATAGATTCCCTATGCTCATGTAAACGGGCCCGTAGATCTAAAAGGATCCAGCCATAGGCCTGACCGGATATCAGTAATAGCAGCAAGATAATAGTTCAGGCAAATTCGAAGAATATAAACGTTTTTTTTTTTTCCTTTATATAGTTGGTTTTCAATCTTTAGGGAACATACATTACATAATTGCAGTGAAAATTACTCCAGCTTACTGCTGTGTATATTAATTATGCAGCAATAACTCAGCATGTAATTCTTATAGGATCAATTTTCACATTCCTTAAAAGTCATTCTTTACAAATGGGAAGATCAAATTAATGAAACCACTACCAATCAAACAACCATTTCTGCTTCTTTAATACTGCTAGGTATCCCCACATCAAACCTCATAGTTGGCTTGTATTGCTCAGGGACTTCAGCACCAGCCTGTACACATATTTCTACCACTGCAGGAGCTTGACCGTAAAAGCTCCGAAGCTCCCGTTGCAACGGTTGAGTTACATCGGGAACATGCCACACGTATCTCGGCGGTATTAAGTCGTCTAGCACTGCTGTCTGCCAACCGTGTTGCCCGTTCCGTTGTTGGTGCTTGTGGGCTCCACAGTTTTGTGCTTTGTGTCCGCTTGGACCAACGTGCACCTCCGGACAGTATCCGCAAACTCTCACCGGATACATCTTCATTAGCTTATTGGCTCCGGCCCTCATTTTTTCCCACGCTAAGAGTGTTTCTTCAGCTAGTAATATCGTTTCTTCGGCATTTGATGGTGGTTCTACCTCTGCATCAGGTATCTCGGTTAAAATTGGTGGCTTTGGAGATTCTGGTTCGGGATCAGGCAAATCACTTTCATCTGCATCGACAAATTCATTTTTTCCAGTCCATATGATTGGCTTTCTTCTCCTTTTTGTAGGATATTCAGGTATATCAACGCCTGCTTGGATACAAAGCTCAACTACTGCAGGGACTCGAGCGATAGAAAATCTCTCCTCGTGTGAAATTCGTTTCCCTAGGCGATCGTATAGATGGTAGGATTCAAGTGGCACTATGATGTCTTCAAGAACTGCCTTTCCCCACTCATGATGTCCTTTGCGTTGCGAAGCTTGTGATCCTCTGCATGACTTGAACGGATGCCCAACAGGTCCCACGTGGATTTCATTACACCACCTGCAAAATTGGCACAAGATGTAACTTCAAAATATTTAAAATTTGAAGGAGTCATAACAGTGCAGTAATCTTAAAGCAGGATATACAAGTAAATATCATGCTTCATTGAATTATCGTTAAATATGAACTAGAACTTCTGGAAGCATTTCATAAATAATTACAGAAAGTGTAATGCTTCTCTGGTTAGATGTTAAACCCCACATAATTCAAATGCTTCTGTGCAACTCATTCAATGTTGGTTACTGAAAGGAAATTTTGAAGTTCTATACCAACAAGAACGAAACTACAACATAGTCCCCCTAAGTCCTGCTGAGAATATAATTAAGTAATAAAAGTGTACTGTTTCTAACGGCTTAAGCTTTTGGATGAGATGGTCACACACTTCAACAATTCATATATGTAATTCTTCCAAAGACATCCCAACTAATTGTCATATATGTAATTCTTCCAAAGATACCCCAACATAGACCTCTGAATGTTATATTAATTGGAAACAACTATAGGAATGTGGAGAAACATATTAGTATGTGCGTAAAACAGGCTAGTAAGATCGCTCCCCCCCCCCCCCCCCCCCCCCTCTTTTTTTTTTTTGGGGGTAAAGGAGCAACAGACGCTTTTAAATGATAAAGAGTTTGTTCCATAAAATGAGGACAAGCTCAAGGTTAATAGTTAAAGTAGCATTTGCCTAAGCAAAAGGAACAAAATGCAGGATTAAAGTGCACAATTTGCACCGGAAAGAGTTGCCTTGAAGTGTAGTGCCTCTTGAAACACTAAATGTATACTAATAAATGAAGATGAAGAAGAGAATTACTTGCAGCCATTAACAGCTACCACTTTCATGAGTCGCTTGAGATCGTTAATCACTGTTATCCGTGTGTTATACACGCTGTACGCGAGAGGAACTAGGCTTTTGATAACCAATCCGATTTTCGGTGGAGGTACCCGTCTTTTAGGTAATCGATTTTTCATTCTATCCCTGGCAGCTCTCCTTAGCTCCACAATAGGTATCGGGAAGGGCTTCTTCTCCTTCCTTGAATAGTAACGAGGCAAATCTGCATTTTGTGGATGATCGCATCTAATACGAACAGCTTGGATAGGACATATTAACTTTTCTGATGGACTTCTAAGCTTCAATGTAAGTGCCACCCCACTGCAACTTTGCTGCAAACAGGGTTCAGACATGAGTTTTAGTTAGTTCAAAAACAAGAAAAGGATAGAGAAAATTTAACTCATAAGCAAATCCTTTCACCCCAATAATTGCAATGGTACTCACCAACAGGCTTGTTATATGAGAGAAAAGGAAAAGAGATCCAAGTGAGGGATCAATTATCAATATCACCCACTAGAATTGCATGATAGCTAAAGCACAGATAGGATAACCAATAGTAGCTAAAGAACTATACAACATTCATGGGTTCATAGCCAAGGTAATCTTTTGGTCACCGCGCTGTCCTCATAACTGTTAACTCATAACCTTGTAAGTACAAAATTATGAACATAAGGAGCTGTTATAATGGCTGTTCTGAAGTAAGAAGAAAATTGTTTCTAACTTGAATAATTTTTTTCCCGCATAAAGTTGCTAGCTCGAACAATCTTGAACTAAAGAGCATGATATGAGAATTAGAAGACTTCGCGAGCACTAATAGATACTCCCTCAGTTTCTTGAGTTTAAAAAAGTAAAGAAGACTTATGAATCTTGTGGTCTTAGCATCCCGCAGTAGTGAGAACGGGAACAATGTGAGACGTATATAATCTAGAGTCAAACTGGTCACATAAGTTGTGACGGAGGGAATAATGGATGTACTGGGCTGAGCAGCCTTTAGCTATGTTGCTCGGACTCTTCAAAAATGCCACGGTGTGCGTGCTGTATCCGCCAAAAGTAGTGCAATTTTAGAGAATCCAACACGGGTACGGCAACATTCTTGGAGAGTCCGAGCAACATAGGTCTTTAGACAAAACAATGTACCCACTCTGTTTGTCAGGACATAACATTACAACAAGTTTCCAAATTAAAACATTGCCACAAGAAAAACCCCTCAATCCCAAGCTAGTTTGGGTTGGCTACATTAATCCTCACTATCCATTTGGTGGATATAACGTGAAAAAAATAGTTTATACTAAGCAAATTAAAGCAACTTAGAATTGGCATACCTTCAAAGAATCAAGTGAACTTAGATTATGCTGGGAATTGCATCTCAAATTTCTGAAGTTAGGTGGTTGACTTCCCCCTTTGCTATGCACTAGAACTTTGGTACTGAGTGGGGAATGTAGACAGCCACAATCCATTCCTGCAAACAGAAAACCAGTTAGGCACACACCATAATCTTGTTGGGTACAAGCATAAAGATAAAGGGCATGTTTGGTATGGAGGACAACATTTTTAAAAAATTTCCATGTTTGGTTGGTTAAAATTTTTGGAAAAGATTTTTTCTACGAAAATGAGTTCCTTAAAAATGAGGACAATGACTTTCTAGTAGAAGTAGGGAAAAGAAGTTCCACAAATGTTATTTCACATTGATTATCTCCTCTCCAATCTCCAACACATCCCACCCTCATAGCCCCCATCCCCACCACCCCCACACTCTACCCCCACCCCCACCTCTCATAGTGTTTGGGTAGATTATATACAGATGTTTTTGGAATAATATTTTCTGCTTACGTACCAAACACAAGAAGATAAGAAAACTACTTATTTTCAGTGGTGAACATTTTCCTTCGTACCAGACACACCCAAAGTGCACTTGCTTTTGGCAATGAACATGTTTTGTGTTTCATAGTGATCATAGCGTTCTCATCCATACAACAAAAATCGACTAGATAATTATAGAAGTTTAGGTAAGTCTTGAGGTTCTCTTCGCAAACACACCATTTTGGATGTACTAGAACATTCAGGTCTAGCTTTAAATCCTAGTATAGCTTCCGATCGCCAATCCAAATCCTCAAAAATTGTTTAAATTAAGCTTGAACCAACTCGAGCTGGCCATAATTTAATTCTTAAAGGGGAGATATTACGGGTCACAAATGCAAATCATAGTATAGCTAATGGATTACCAATGAAAATCCTCAAAATTAGTCTAAATTAAGCTTGAACCAACTCGAGTTGGCCACTATTACTCCCTCCGTTTCAATTTGTTTGTCTGGTTTTGACTTGACACAAAGTTTAAGAAAGTAAAGAAGACTTTTGAATCTTGTTGTCTTAAATTAAAGATATGTAGAATGTACCAAAATTCCCTTTAATCTTGTGGTCTTAAAGCTGGAATTAAAGAGTTGTCAAAAAAGGAAAGAGGCATTCTCAACAACAACAACAACATACCCAGTGTACATCACACAAGTGGGGTCTGTGGAGGGTAGAGTGTACAGAGGTAGAGAGGCTGTTTCCGAAAGAGCCTCGACTCAAGAAAAAGCATGACAAAATGGGGGTCAGATACGAATTAACAAAAGCAAAAAGGTCAAATGGCAAAATACTATAGCTAAGCATTATAAAGAAAAGTAACAGTAACTGCAAACTAATACGATAAGCGAAGTACAAACGACAACAGATAGTCAGAAATATAAAAACAACAAAGAGCATAGATTAATGGACACAAAACTTCAATAATAATACTCCGACTACTAGTATGAAAGGGTAAGTAAGACAACACTCAACTACCTACTAACCTTCTTAAATTAATAAACTACTCATTTTACACATAATTTCTAGCTTCCTAATAACTATTGTAATTTCATTGGAAACCTGTGAACCAGAATACACCAAAATGAACTAAATATCAATCAAGAAAAAGAAAACCCATATACTGAATTTATACAAATTGCCTCAAAAGCAGTTGGAAAAAAAAAAGAAGCTATACCCCAATTAAATTGTAGCTACAAAAAGTAAAATATAACAAAATCAAAAAAATAAATTGAAATAGCATTATAGAAAGTTTTGGATGTTACCTTAAATTACTTAGATGAAAATGTCATCTCAATAGGCAAAGCTTAAAATGAAGGAGCCAAATTATTTGTAGAGTTTAGAGGGAGCAAAACCAAGTAATCCTACAAATTACTACTACCAGATAATGTTCTTGTCTCTTTTAAAAAAAATTAGAGTGTCCAATTGGCTTGATGCACCCCTTTTATGGGCCTGTTTAAGGGCTGACCTTTTGGGCTGTTTATAATGATGAAGTAAGACCCTGTTTGGATGGGCTTATTTATGGCTTTTGATTTTATAAGTTAAAATGACTTTTGGCTTATTTTAGCTCAAAAACAAGTGCTTAAAAGTAATTTTTTATTTTATCTAAACACTACAAAAAGTACCTAAAATAAGTCAATCCAAACATGCTCTAAAGCACGAAAAGATAAGGTGATTTACAAGAATGACCTTAAAAGTAAGTGGTTTTGAACTCTTGACCTCGCTTGGCCATGAATAAAATTTTGGCATTTGACCATGAAGGTTTGCTCATAGGGTATGAAGGAGTCAAAAGTTCAAGACCAGCCATATTTAAGGTCATTGTGTGTAATTTCCTGCCAAAGAACAACAATGATTTTAACAAATATAAACTTTAGTTTCAGAAGTTCTACGTGTATAAATTACGAACTTCAGGACGCTATCATGAAGTTTCACTTATAGCGGTCCGAATTTAAGAATTTTTTTCTGAAGTTTATGTGGCTATTTTCGATTACTTTGCTGAATTTTAAGTTGTAGCTATTTTCAACTACTTCACAAATACCATCTATATTCTACTCCCTCCATCCATTTTTATGTATTCTTTATTGACTTGGTACACACCTTAAAGAACCATAAATAGAATGTCAATTTTACTATCACCCCGAATTATTATTAAGTATTCTAATGATTGAAATCAACCAAACATACTTTAAAAGTTGTGCAACCACTAACAATTCATTGAAGTTTCCAACACAATACTCCCTCCGTCCCATATTACTTGTCCACTTTCTCCTTTGCACGCCCTTTATGAACTTATGAATAAAAGTATATTTTTACTACATTACTCTTATCTCTCTCTAAATAATTGCACTCTAATCAATATTGGTTACTTAAAAATATAATTAATGTGAAGGGACGAAGGGAGTAGTTAATATTAAGGTTAAAACATGTACGAAATGGTAATTTATCTCTTGGTTTCCAAATTGGATAAATAAAAATGGACATCTATTTTTAGTCCAGAGAACAAGTAAAAATGAACGGAGCACGGAAGGAGGAATTAGCAGGTGTAGATGTGGAACCTTCTTTAAAAAATTGCTTCTACAACATGGGAAAGGGGAAGAAGATGAGGAGACCAAAGAGCCAGGTGAATAATGGGAATCGAACCTGTACCTTTTGCATGAAAAACTCCCACTAGTACTATAATACAAGCCTTTTTGGTAAGAATTTTTTAAATGAAACTGAATATATATAATGTTGAACCAATTTCTTAGTCTAATCAAGTTGACTTGTTTTTGTTTTTGGGGTTTCTGGTTAATAGAGAGCCTGACTACATAAAAGGTTATTTATGAAAAAGATAAATCAATGGATTGTCCAGCAACAAAGAGGCCATGATTTAATAGGCAGTGTGTTACGAGTTTAAATTTAGTCTCCCTTTAGTTACAACATCATTTTTGGAGGTGGATGAGCTAAGATCTACAACTGGAAGAGTGAAGTGCACAAATATCCGATTTTGGTGTCACTATTTAAAGTATGTCCTAAGTTTATAATTTTTTGCACATTTATCTGTTTCGAAACAACTTCATACATGTGTATGTGAAGTTACTCTTGATAAAAGTCTAAATTCAGACAAAATGTTTGAAGGTTTATATGATCGAAGTTCAAGCAATTTTGCCTGAAGTTCAGACATATTTGCCTGCATTCGAACACTCTTTTTTTTCTTTTTTGTAACCTGAATTTGAACTCATATGACTAAGATTTAATTATTTTTGTCTAAATTTCAGGCAAGACTTCATTCATTTTTGTCTGAAGTCCATGCACATATGGTCAACGTTCAATCATTTTGTTTGAATTTCAGCAATAAGAAATTTTAGACTTTGTTCGGAGTCCATGCACATATGGTCAACGTTCAATCATTTTGTTTGAATTTCGCAATAAGAAATTTTAGACTTTGTTCGGAGTTAGGCTTTGTCAAGTCTGAAGTTATTCTGAAATATAGGCCTGCAAATTTTTATAAAAAATTGGACACAAATTTAAAAACTGTGTCCAAATGGATTATCGTGTGAAAATTTTAATGCAAGACTAGAGTTTAACACTCGCTCTTACAATATATATGTGAACTTCAACTTTCACAACTACTATAGTCTATAACGATGTGACTAATAACTATACAATATTTTTTGGTTAATAACTGTAATAATTAGCATTTTTTATTTCGCCCTCTCATTTCCTTTCTATTTTTGGGGGTCTTAATTTCCAAGTTGAACAACCACTAGAGCACTATGAAAACGGTTAGGCCAAAAGTCTTCAACCAATTAAATCCTATTTTAATGCTCTCACAAAGGATAATCCTCACAAGTCCATTTGACATTTGTCAACCACTTCTTCATTCAATATCCGAAATCCACTTTCAAACTTTAGCCTCTCACCATTACACTATATATACTCCAAAACACATCCAAAAGTCATTACAAAAAAAAAAAAAATTACTTTTCAACAATAAAAAAAGAAAACGGGACTTAAATAAAAATGGTTGGACAAGGAAACATGAATTCCGCCAGAGTAAGGGCGGCACCACAACCAGGGCAGCCACACACCACCATCAAGGCGTCCGGTATGGTGGCACCGCCAATGGGACAACAGGTTTCCAGGGCCGCTACAGCCGCGGCCACTGGAAACCAGACGTCGCCCAAGTTGCCTTCACCGGGCAACATGAACACGGAAGTGCTCAACCAGACACGTAGGATGTCGTTTTGCCCGGCCAAAGCCGCCATTGGCGGCTTCGCTGTGGCAATGACGCTTGCGTACTTCACATTGTATAGCAAGAAAAAGCCTGAGGCGAGTGCTATGGATGTCGCTAGAGTCGCCACAGGAACTTCTAATCCAGAGCACACTCGTCCTCGTAACTAATTATATATACTGATAATGTAATGCATTTTTACATTATCAGTGTAAATTAAGTTTGTTGTGACGTATTCCGTTGGTCTTACGTTTATGTTAAGTTTCTTTTGGGTAGTTTCATCAGTTACGTGCATGGTAACTGTTTAAGATTTTCGGTTTGCTTTCTTTTTCTTTAGTTTTTGTTTCACAAGGAAATGATTCCTTGGTGTATCGTGCATGTCACGATTTATAATAGTGTATGTAGTATATACTGAGAAATAAATGTTGTTTGATATTAGATCATTGTACCCTCACCCAAAAAAAAGAGATTAGGCAGCACAATAATACTTGTTTTGTTAGTTAATTGTGAATCTCTTCCAATGTTATAGAAATGTTATTTTTAGCGTAAAATCAAAGATTCAGCATAAGAGAAAAGAAGGGAGAATTACTAGTAGGGTATCAAATCGAATATTCAGCTAGCAAATTTGATTTATTTACATTGCTTCATATCTGAATTTGTTAGTTTCTTCATTATTTGTAACAATTTTTTACTTAATAGGTTGGAATCTTTTTATTCGGTAGAAATTTGTTTCTGGACTATTTGACATAAATAAAAGGGGACAGGAGATCAAGAAAACAAGATCTTTCTTTTATCGCTTCCGCGCAAATGAAAATAAAAAAATGATAAATATATTAAAGAAAGAATATGTGACAATTGAAACTACATCTCCATGATGCAAGCTTGTATTTCCACAATTGTTTTTTTTTTTTTTAGGCTACGATTGATTTAAGTGTTCAGTTTGTTTCATTTCTCTAAAGTTTAACTCACATCTTAAACACAAGTATACTATGTTCTTTCATATTCTCACGTACGTTTTCAAGAGAGCGCTAATTAACATTTTGCATATATTTGGATTGCATCCAATTGCTATGAAAGAAACATACAAATAATAACTAAAACTAAAATGTCTATAGGGAAAGAAAAATTGAAGGATAAGCTTATTTATCCTGAGACAAAATAGTAAGATGCCAAAATGCCACTACGATTTGCACAATCAGTGATGCGACAACATGAGTCAGTGCGACTAAAACGTTCACCAAGATTATGTATTTGGCTTTGTTTAAATGCTAAAACAAATGGATGAGAAAGTACTTTAGTTAAATAATTTAGGGGAAAGTCCACATTATTATTTGAATGATCGGTAAATAATAATCGGAAAGTTACGTATATAGTGTAGGATACTGAGGTTTGGACATAAAAATTGTGATATCTTTTAAAAATTGAAAAAGTATATCTATTAGAAATTCAAGATATATTTAGACATGTTTTCAAGTTTAAAAAAAAAAAAAAAGTTAATTTGTAATTGGAAAAGTTTTTTCACTTGAAAACAAGTCAAAACAATTTTTTCAAACTTGAAACTTATATTTAATTTTTCTTTTTTTAAAAGCAGTCCAATATATAACCAACACTGTTTCGAAGTTTTTTGTGAAAACAAGGAACTAATTCCATGGACACACACGACTATAATGGTGTGAAACATATTAGAAAAATCATGTAGCTTGATCCAAAATAGATAGTATCATTGGAGTAGCTTAGCCCAATAAACTGGTACCAAACTCAATGATTTGACGATGAGCATGAAAATGACAGATTGATGACCCGTGGCATAATTTACTACATTTCATTTCAAAGGTTTGGAGAAGAATACACACAAGAAGAATCTAGCTCTAGTCTTCCGTGATTGTTCGTTAATTTTAACTACCGCTATTAATATGAGATAAAAAATACTTAATTCTGATAAATTTCAAGAATTAAATATGTACAAAAATATATTTAGAGGAAAAAGGCATATTAACTCTCAAACTTAAGGGACCGTCTTATATCATTTCTCGTGCTTTTGAGTTATTTTATGCGAAGATGAGTAAAATATGAGTGATTTTATTCATATAAAACAAATAAAAATTTTACTAAGTCATTTTTATGTCTTGATTTTTAAATGATCATCATATAAGAGATTAACTCTTGGTCTACTGAGGCTAAGGTGCTCGTTATAAAAAAAATTCTTAATTGAACTTTAAATTATATCATCTGGTTACCAAATACGGGAGAAATTGTTTTTTAGTCTTTACAAACTTTTTTTCATGGCTCTTTTACGAGAGATATTCATTCGTAGCACATAAGAGATATGAAGAAAGCACATAAGATATCTGAAAAGATCATTTTCTTCAATTTAAATTGTAAGAGGACTAAAGATCCCATTTTCATGTTAATACATGTATGACCCAAGTATAACTTAAGGTTGTGTTTGGATGGAGGAAAATATTTTCTTGAAAAGTAAGTGAGTTTCTCATTTATTTTTTAATATTTGGTAAGTAAGCAAAAAAACATTATCCCGAAAATATTTTTATGTAATCTAGCCAAATATTATGAGGGTGGAACTGGTGGAGAGTGGGAGTTTGGAGGTGGTGGGGAGTGTGATGGTCAAGGGGTGGAGCTTGGGGGCCGTTGGGTGAGTGGAAATGAAACAATGAAATTGAAATGTCACTTATAAAACTTGTTTCATTTTCCTCATTTTTAATAAACTTATTATTTTTCTAGAAAAAATATTTTTTCGAAAATATTTTGATTGATCAAACATGTGAAAATTGAATACCAAACACACCCTATATTTAATTTAGTAGGCGTTTGGCCATGAAAACTAAATATTTTTCACTTTATTTGAAATTTTGGAATTCGAGTTGAAGATAGAGTTGTTTTTGCAAAAAATATTTGGTTGTTTGAATATATTGAAAGTGAAAAAAAGTGAAAAACAAATTTTGATTATTTTTCAAATTCCAAGTTGTATTTGAAATTTTTATGAGCAAACGCCATAAAGTGAAAAAAGTTAAAAAAATATTCCGAAAAAAAAAGTGAATAATTCTCGTGGACAAACGGGCCCTTTAGATTTTCTTTTCTCTAAAAAAAAAAAAAGAAAAAAAAAAGAGAAATGAATATTCGTTCCTAATTACATTTATGCTTAATCCAAATTGCAAAATCATCAACTCCAAGGCTTTCACTTTTCCCGAGGTGCTATTTAATTTAATCTCTATTATATAAATAACAACCACCGCTCATTTTCCGATTTTCCAATTCTCAATCTCAGTAATAATAATAATAATAATAGCTCTCAAATGCTCTTCGTATAACTATGGAACTCTCTTTTTTCTACCAATCAAAATTCAACAATTTTCATTCCTGTAAATCCTCTCTCTTTCTCAATATATTTTTGTGTTATTGCGTTGTAAAAATGCTCGTTATAAAAAAAAATTCGAATTGAATTTTAATTTATAATCCTAAAAAAAAAATGCTTAAATGCATTTATTTGAAGCTATTACGTTGTATTATTAGGTGAAAGCTTCTTCGATCCACTCTGCAATTCAATATCTCTATATTTTTATTTTATTTTATGTTTTTGATTTATTTAGCTGTTTTTTTTCGTGTTCATTATAGTTCGTTTAATGCTTAAATTCATCTATTTGAAGCTATTGTGTTGTAAAAATTCAACAATTTTCATTTCCTTCATTCTCTCTCAATTTTTTTTTTCAATTTATTTATTTGCTTTTTCATAGTCATTACAGTTCGTTTAATGTGTAAATTAAGCTATTACGTTGTATTATTATGTGATTATCTGTTTTTTCGTGTTCATTATAGTTAATTTAATGCGTAAATGTGTTTTTTTATTTGAGCTATTGCGTTGTATTTTTATGTGAAGCTTCTTTTGATCTGCACTGTGATTTTGATTTTCTTTTTTTTTTTTTTAAATTTATTTGTACTTTTTTTCATTTTCATTACAGTTCATGTGATGCTTCAATGATTTTTCTATTTTTCATATTAATTATAGTTTGTTTAATGCATAAATGCATTATTTTTTTTTGAAGCTATTGCGTTGTATTATTATGTGAATATTGTTCTGATCCACACTGTAATTCACTCTCTCTATTTTTTTTTCGATTTGTTTATCTGCTTTTTCGTATTCATTATAGTTTGTTTAATGCATAAATGCATTTTTTTGAAGCTATTGTGTTGTAAAATTATGTGAAGTTTCTTCTTATCCACACTGAAATCACTCTCTCTCTAAATATATATATATATATATTTTCTAATTTTCAGTTTATTTATCTGTTTTTTCGTATTCATTACTGTTCGTTTAATGTGTAAATGCATTTTTTTGAAGCTATTACGTTGTATTATTATGTGAAAGCTTGTTCTGATCTACACTGTGATTCGACTATTTTTTAGGGAAGAAGCAAGGAAAGTTGCCGCTGTTGCCATCTCTGCATCCAGTAATTTCTAATTCTTCGAATTTGTTTATTATTTTTTGATAGACATAGTAGATTTTTTTTCATCAGTGTACTGTGTTTTAAACTTTTAATTGTGTGAATTTAGTTGATAGTTGTAATATAAGAGCAAAGAATTGCTTTAGGGTTGCAAACACTAGCATTGTTGCCAATAACAGTTTTATTTTGTTGTTTGAAATGTTGAACTGTGTAGCTGCTGGTGATTTGGATTCGTCATTGCTCTACATTGAATCGCTAAGGTAAACCAAATACAGGAATAAATAGATCTAAAGGATTTTGTGTGTGAAGAAAACCGATGAAACTAGTAGTTCACTTGAGGGAAATCTACTATTTCAAAATAAGTTCAATCAATTACTCCCTCCGTCCCATAATTAGTGTCGTCTTAGCCAAAAATACGCGTATTAAGAAATCAATAATGCAATGTGAAGTTTACCTAATTACCCGTATATAATAAAAATAAATTATTTTTTCCTCTTGATTAGAGCATGCACAAGTAGTAAACCTTTTGACATTGGGAATCCAACAATAACAAGTTACTATGTGGCTTTTCCAATCATCATTTAGATGTTACTTTAACTTGTTAGTTTTTGGTCTAAGGGTAGAATTGGAAAAAACTAGTCAATTTATGTCTTGGTTTCCTAAGGTGACACTTATTATGGGACGGAGGTAGTAATAAGTATGTTCTAACAATGTTATGCATGCAAGGGGAGAATTTATAGAAGAAGTGTGCCTTAGTCCCAAACAAGCTGGATTGGCTATATGATCCTCACTGACATGTTCCCTATTTAAATTCATCTCATGCTAAAAATATACAAAATAAAGATAAAAATGAAATGTACTAGAATTTCTCTATATTTTCTACTGGCATAAGCATCTCTGATAGGGCTGAAGGATCTTAGAAAGCATAGGACCTAAATTGAACGTATTAACATGAGTAGAATATATTCCCAACTAATTGGTATGCTTATATGAATATTGTCTTCCATTGTGCCCTATTTTTCGCTACATCTGCATTGATCCAAGAAACTTAAGTCTTTTGAGACAACTTCCTTCAGTGATTTTAGGTTTACCTTGTCCCTTTTAAAACTTTCACTCATGGACTGGTGCATCTGGAGATCAATGCAGAACATAACCAAATCATCTCAAGCGACCTTATTTCATCCTCAATTTGTGTTACTTGCACCTTCGTGGTCATTTTAAATCTTGTCTGATCTTGTATAATTGCGCATCCATCTTAGCATATGCATCTCCAGGACACTTATTTTGTGGATGTGTTGAACTTTAGTAGCTCATTATTCACTTCCATATAACATTGTTGGTCTTATAACGGTTTGAATGGGATAATTTACAAGTACAAATATTGAAAAGCTATCATGCTTGTAGGAAGAATCAAACCTAATGCCTCAAGGACCTTCAGGCTTAGTATTGCCACTTGGGCAAGGCTGCATTGGATGAATGTTGAGGGTTATGGACATACATGATATTGATGGGAATCGTTTTGATGGAAGGATGGTGTTTACAGTGAAAAAGAAGTAAAGAGCATAGTCTAGGAAGTGTCATGATGATAGCTAGTACTACATTGATGAAAAAAGTCAGAATGTCGAGCAGTCAATTGAACCTACGAATGAGTAGTTGAATAGTGGTTGACGAAGTATACGTGGAACTCAGTTGGTAGGACATCAAATAGATTCTCTTTACTTATTATTAGCCGAAGCCTTAAATTTTACTCTAGCTTGAAAATGGAAATAAAGCAGGTTGCTAATTCTTGTTCTTAGTGAGAAATTTGGTCCCCTCCTTTTGTACCTCCACTTAAGCATACTATGGGCCTTCAAGTCTTCTTGAACTGATATCTTACGGCTCCTTAAGTTCTTGAAGGAGATTGGAAAGTTCCCAAATCCTTGATAGCTATCTTGGATGCTATCAGAACTGTTGGAAGGTAGAATTTCATTCTCCTTATTGAACGATTTGTCTCTCCGATAGTCAACAGTCTTAGGAAGAATTTACCTGATGTTTTTGTAGAATCTAAGCTGAGTGATGCTACTATGATTTTGTTCTGCATGGCTGAATCCTTTGCTGATCAGCAATCAGTATGTTGAGCATAACGTAAGACCCTTCCTTGTGAGAAGCTATTTTCCCTCATTTATTAGTTGTGATACTATAAAATTCGTTATCCAAAAAAGAAAAAAATGGAAAGAATTGTGAGTTAACATGCTATAAGGTTGGAATATCGCTTTTGTAGACAACATGCACGTGTGACAAGATGTGATAAAGACATTAATTATGACCATTCCACTTTCCAATTGATTGGATGCATTGTGTAGTTATACAATTTTAATATGAGCTTTTAATAATTGATGAATTTTTAGAAGTTGCATTCAAATTTTGTGTTTCTAGAACTCGTTAATTAATGGCTGAATTGTCTATGTAGAAGCATGAGAGGTGTTTTCTGGGTGTAAAGATGGGGAGAAATAAGGAGAGGGGTGTAAAAGGGAGGGGGAGGGGAGATAAAGAGAGAGGGCATAGATGAAATGAAGAAACCTATCTACACCATTCAAGCACATAGCTCCAAATAAATGGTGCTCCCTTTGTCCTAATTTGCAAGATTGCTAGAGCAGAGATGTGCTTTTGTTATATTTATATTAAAGTGATTCGTATAGTTGTGATGCAAAGGAAATTGAGGACAGCACATCTATTTCTGGATGGTCTTAGACAATCACTATTTCTGAACATTTTTAGGGTGCAGTAGGGATACAAATGCTGTCAAGGAGTTTTTTGGGTGCTGGATGGGCTGAAACCACAGAAAATGACTGAGGAAGATTTGGAAACAATCCATCTTGTGGTTGTGGGATGACATGGGAGAAAAGGAACTAGAGGTGCTTCGAGGGCAAGGCTACAACTGCGCATGTTCTTTTAATATAAGGTTAAAATTGTTTGTTCTCTAATGTAATTTACTCATGTATATGAAAAAAAATGTATGACAGAGTTCACTAGATCAATACAATCGTGAAAAGGTTTGTAAATGGATGAACTCCTTTTTTGTAATGTACTAATGTCCAGCAATAACTTGGTATTTGGCTTCTACTGTTGATAAGAGTGTTGCTTATTCATTTACAGAAGGGGTGGGGGAGCGTCGCTGAAGACAAAATTAGCTTCTTGAAGAACTTATTTATTTGTAAAAGTGTCTCATTCTAGGTCGCTTACATTTTGGGTAATATCATGCTTGAAATGTAGCTAATTGTGAGCAAGCGGATGATGCTTGGCAACACAAAAGGAATGTAGAAAAGCTAATGTCTAATAGAGGAAAAATATGTTCAAATGCACGTAACCAATAGCCGTGAAGTTGTGGTTTCAGGAGAAGATCATTTCTCTGTGTTCATATCCAAGTTTAACACACACATTGTTGCTGTCCGTGGCTATAATATTACTTTGTTTATGGTGAATCCAATCATTTTTCGTAAATGGTATTCCATTTCTGTGAAACAAGAGGGAGTGCACTTGACATCAGCTACTCTGTTTAATTACTGCATGATTCATGCTGAATCCAGTTAATAAACTCAGAGAAAAAGAAAGGAATTCTATGTAGGCATTATGGAATGCCAGCTGTGATCTTATACTTGTAAAATCCAGAAGCTGCAGAATCGCCAACATTTCATCTTATGCTTTGTAAAATACTTAAATACGTAAACTGCAGCATTGCTACTACGGCTGCCAAGGGACTTGAGCAACGACATGCTAGCTTTCATGCCCAAGCTTGGCATTATTGATGGATAAGAGAAACATGTATTGTTTTGTTTCTCTTAAAGCCTTCACCAACACAAATGCTCCCTTTAACTAGCTTTATCTTCTATAAAACCGTTGTATTCTCTCATTGTTGTTTATGGAGACCTGTCTGAATCTTAACGTTGAAGAGAAGCCTTTTGTGATGGCACATTAATGTCGCTTCTACCCGCAACCATTGTCAGCCCTTTTTACCATGTTCGACAACATCTTGACAAAGTTGTTTGGTGTGATGATAAAGCTGTCTAAGACATAGCTGCCATTTCGTCAGAAAGCTGAGTAGATCCCTCTGTACATGACTCTGTAAAGGGGAAAAAAAAATCAATAGACCAAAATTACTATGATTGCACTAGTTGACAATTTGTTTTCATTCAAAAGCTAGGTAAATCTTTTTTTTGCCTAACTTCAGTCTCCTGTTCTATTTGTATGTGCCAGTACAAGAGAGGTGTAGAACTTTATTAATGAACAAGAGAATATCATTCTACTGCTCTAATTGACTTTGTTATCGACAATTCATTCCAGCAATTGACTGCTAGCTGTGGAAACTACTCCTGTTGCTCTTCTTTAAGGAAATCAATCTGGAGGAATACAAAATTATGTAAGTTTTTTGTCAAATATTGTTTTCCTGTAGAATGAATCGCATGAGTAACTTTTCATCATGAACAAATAAAACTGTGTAAAACTATCTTGGCCATTTGATCTAGTTGGTGTCCTAATTATTCTAAGCGACTCCGAGACAAAGCGTCTAGTCCCTTTTCTGAAGATTTAAAACTGATTTTATGGGTTCGTCCCATCCCCAAGGAATGCTAGAAATACTGTGTCCGAAATTGGGTCCTAATCAGATTGTTTACTCCTACTTTTGGTATTTACGTCATAGGAGGAGATAACTTCTGTAGCTCATGGAGAGTGGTTCCAGTTAAGCTTATGACTTGCTAATTAAAAAAGACATTCAGAAATAATTTGAAATCTCTTAGTCATCTTAAGGAAACGAGATCAGCCGAGTCATAAGGATGAACTACCAGATTCATTAATAATCTGCATTTTGATGTCAATTTGCTGATTTAAACTTGCATCCACATGCTTGAACTGCCCTGCCAGTGATATGCAGGAAATTCTAAATACTAATGAAGAAAAGAGTTCATAGTGAATAAGGTAGGTAATAGCTTGGTCTTTAAGTGGAGGAAAGTTAGGGGGGCGGGCCCATGACCCACCGAGCTTTGAACCTGGTGCCACTGGCCCTCGAGGATATCTTGGTTATCCACAAAAATTAAAAAAAGGAGAAGAGCTTTTTTTAAAAGCTAGGAAAGAGAGAGCTATTGTTTTTTTTTCCTTTCAGTTTTTGCAAAACTTACTTGTTTAGTTGTTTGATGGAGTTTTTGGAAAAATAGGTAACTTATTTTGAAAGTTTCCAAACTCAGAATAGCAAGTCCCGAGTTTTTGCAAGATTCAAAAAATTGAGTGTGTAGATTTCCAAACAAGGTTGCCTGTTTTAGCAAAAAATCCACCAGATAAACAGTTTTCGCAAAAATTGGAAAAAGAATCCCAACTTAGTTTTTGCAAAATAGAAACAAATACCACCTTAAAATTGTCTTGTTTGGTTTGAGAATAAAAGGAAGGTGTTATTAATCAGAAAAAAGAGTAAAGTTGGTTCTAGTCCTGGGCTAACACAATCAGTTGGATATCAACTTTCTTTCGCTTGACCGCTTCTATTTTCAGACCATTGGAAGAAACTGACTCTGATTTTCTTGACTTAATTGGTTTTCAAAATAAGTCTTTGATTTTCATAGATGAATTATTCAATTAGGCTTTCCCCACATACTCTTTGTTCTATTTTGTGTAATTGATGTTGAATAGTTATCCCGGTTCTTGTTTGCTGTTCTGTATCAGTCAAGCTGGAGGTTGAACAGCCAGTGATCTCCTAATTAATTTGTTTGTTTCGTGCAGACGCAGTCCCAGGCAGTACAACTTTGGGCACAAGTAGACAAGCATGTGTCTCCCTTCACTCTTTCTCCCAAGAAAAGAAGTATAATACCGGTTATGGAAATAATAGCTTTTATAGACAATATAGATCATTGAGACACATTATTGCTAGGTCCGAACTTGCTAATACTAGCTCAGCTGGTGCTGCTTATCCACTGTCAGGTGCATTTCAAAATTGTTTTACCCATCTCTTTTATTCACTTGGACTCGCTCTTACAGAGATACATCTTTTCTTTTACAGATCTAGAATTGAGGTCAAAAGTAAGAGCGATTGGCTTTTACACTGTCACTGCTTTGTCTTGCATCTTTTTGTTCGTGCTTATGCTTGTGCAACATCCTTTTGTACTGTTGTTTGATCGATACCGTAGAAGGGCTCACCATCTTGTTGCCAAGACATGGGCAACCTTGACCATTACTCCATTTTATAGCGTCGAGTTTGAGGGCTTGGAGAATCTTCCTTCTCCAGATACTCCTGCAGTGTATGTGTCCAACCATCAGAGCTTTCTGGACATATATACATTACTTATTCTTGGGAGAAGTTTCAAGTTCATCAGCAAAACTGCAATTTTCCTATTTCCTATAGTTGGATGGGCCATGTATCTGATGGGTCTGATTCCATTAAGGCGCATGGACAGCAGAAGTCAATTGGTACTTTATCTTTGATGTGATTAATGACATATATCCTCATAACAATACTGAGTCTTTTAAGTTAATCAGTTGTATGTGAACAATGTTAACCTTTTTTTGAAGGGTTTGAATCCTATTGCAAGGTTGAAATTCTACTTTCTTATTAGCTTTTGTGAATTCAGGAATGTCTCAAGCGTTGCATAGATCTAGTCAAGAAGGGGGCATCTGTCTTTTTCTTCCCCGAGGGTACTCGGAGTAAAGATGGAAAGTTAGGCCCTTTCAAGGTAAGTTCTATGTCCAAACAACTTATGTTCCCCATCTCTTCCATCTCCTCCCCCATCCCACTCTCACCCCCACCCACCTAAAAATGAGGAAAACAGCATAAGCTTTTGGAAAGTTTCCAATTCACTAGGTAGCTTGTTGTTAGAATAGAAATATGATCTTCAGATATGTCTTTAGCCCCCTCCTCCTTTTCCATCTGGTGTGTTTGTATCGGAGATATCAGCTTGTAGACTGCAAGAAGTAATAGTGGGCAAAGAAATCTTTTGAATACAACCAAGTGTAGACCTGTAATTAATGTCAAAAGTAATTTGGAAGGCCTTGATGCCTTAGCTGTTAAGCATAAGGCCATTATCAACTCGTGGTACCATATTCTGCTAATCCTTTTTTCGGGTCATTGATTACGAGAATTTATTGCAAATAAACCCATTAAAAGGTGTACTAGCCTTCTGTTTAGCTCTTATTTAATTTTTTCTTGCTGGTGGTGCAGAAAGGTGCCTTTAGCGTTGCTGCCAAAACCGGAGTGCCTGTGGTTCCAATTACTATTACCGGCACAGGCAGAATAATGCCAGCAGGGCTGGAGGGTAGAGTATATCCAGGATTAGTTAAAGTTGTTGTCCACCGGCCTTTAAAAGGTAATGATTCAGATGTGCTGTGTAGCGAAGCCAGGAATGTGATAAAGGATGTGCTCGTTCATCAAGGCTGAGGGATCTACTCGACTTGCATTTTCGTCTTATCTTTTTCACCTAAGCATCGAAAGTTTTAAGGATTCACTATTCAGGGAATATGTGCAGACAGGTATGCTTTCTTAGCAAATTGTCCTCGTATATTTGAGCTTGATTTCCTTTAATATTTTGCAATATGAAAATGGTTCATTTGATCTAATACCTTTCCTGACAGCATCAGTTTTTACATATACTTTACTAACTCGTTTTCTGGAAGAAAAAAAATGAGGTTATAAGTTAAAACCCAATTGTTGCAAATGATCGCTATCCCTCTGCTTCAAGCTACATTTACAGAAACATGTTTCCTATGGTGTAATCATTATACTTATCATCCACATTAAGAACACATTCGGACAAAATTTGAACTGAAAATGTAGTTGCTTCACCCCTTGAATGTCTAACGTAACTCCTGTACTGGGTATTTGGGAAGTAAAGAGGGGGGAAAGATGAGAAATGGATGAAGGTATTCTTTTATTTTTTGGGTTGTGGGGGTTTGGGTAGGTTCGTTCATTACATGACAGTGCATCTCATTCGATCACTTAGCCATGTTGGCCATGCGACCGTGCCTTCTGCAGTTGTTCATGTGATGCCAATATATTATATATTTTCTACTACATTGTTTTGGTTCTTTGTGTTGGTGGTTCTGATTTTGCCTGAGAGAAAACGAATTGCCAACTATGCCCTTCTCAAATATGGATTGTACATCCTTTAACTGTGCCCTTATTTCTGATTGTTCAAACTATCTAATGTCGCTTAATATGAATCGACTCTTTTATTACCTTGGTCATTTCACCTGAAATGCTGCTATACCCTCTTTTGCAGGGTTTTTACAGTGTGAGCAGTTTCATCCAGGCTAAAAAGGACATGAACCTGGTTCTGCATTTTCAAATGCTTGAATGATATATTGTATCAATCAACAGGGAGATCTAGTCGGGGTTGAAAAGTGAATATTGGCCGTGTCCTCTTTTGTTGGGATTGGCAGTAGCCTCGTTTGCTTGCCCTGCTCTTCTCAATTGCCATTACATCAATAGGGTGCCTTTTGTGCCAATACTCGTTCGTACAAGGCTACGAAGATTTCCCAGATATAAGTTTACATTCTGGCACTGACTGTGAATAATTTTTACACCATCTGATTAAGTCAGCCTATGATAATCGTTAACACTATATGAAGCTGGTAACCTGGAAATAGAGTAATAACGTGTTATAACTGGTTAAATTGCTCTAGTAGTGTAAAAATTGTTTACACTGCCGGTGAGCTAGTTTCTATTTTTTGTCCCGGGTAGAGTGGATCGGAGAGGGTTAAAACTCTGTTGAGACATTGAAAAATCGTCAAGTATGCGTCTATGAAATAAATGTGCTATTCACCTGAGCTAACTTTTTTAAAGGTCAAACTTTTGGAAGATGACCAAAATATGCTAAGAGATAAATATTTTGAGGATTGAAAAGTCTGTCTAGACATTGAAAAATCGTCAAGTATGCGTCTATGAAATAAATGTGCTATTCACCCGGGCTAACTTTTTAAAGGTCCAACTTTTGGAACATGCTACAATATGCTAAGAGATAAATATTTTGAGGATTGAGTACTTCTTGGTACGACTCTATTTCAACTTAGAGCACAAGGTTCGAATCTTTACATCTAATTATTTTATTATACTAATCAGATCCTCAAGCTGCAACATGACTATTTTAATAACTATGCCTCGTAATATGGAGACTGTCCTATCTATTTATTCTACATGTTTCCCTCTAACATAGCTGACCCAAATCTGGCCAACAAAAATGAAGCTTCATCTCACTCCACCTTCGTAAGAGATTAATTAATTGCCTCCACTTCTATTTGTTTATTACATTAATTAAGTGTTGCTTGAAAAATATGCCATCGAAAATATTTTCTTCACATGTCTCCTATAACTCGTTCTGATAATAGTAATGGATTAGTTGAAACTTGAGCTTAATCGTAATTCTTGCAAAGATAAAAGGGCAGTTATTCCACAAATGCCTTAATTTTACAATAAACGTGATACAAAATTTAATGTATTGTATTTCTAAAACAAAAGCATAGAAGGTTGAAGTTTACTAATACAAGAGAGTAGAAGTTAAAATTGAAAAGATCAATAAAAGATGGATGTTACTAGGGGCATTTAATTAAAAGAGACTTTTGAGTTACTTATTTAAGAATTTAGGACTCCAGTTCTAAAAATTAGGTAAAAGGGACTCTATTCCCCTAAGTTTTTTTAATTTACACAAAAACCCCTAAGTTTTTTTAATTTACACAAAAAATCCTAAATTTTTTTAATTTACACAAAAACCCAAAAATAAAAGCACTTTTTACCACCAAAAAAAAAAAAACCTGTACGTTTTTCTCTTAAAAAATACGCAAGCAACTATTGGTTGCTTAAACAACTCCTTGTTGCTTATACAATAACCTTGTATCTCATTAAAACTAGGTAAACAACTAGTAGTTGTTTAAATAAATAAAGGTTGCTTATAATAAACAACACGAAGTTGTTTAAGCAACTCATTATTGCTTATACATGAACTTAATTGGAAATTGATTGATTGATCACAAATGAAAATTAACTAATATAAAAACCTTGTTTCTTGTAAAAATTAGTCATTTGATGAAATCCAACTTATTAATTTTATCATCAATTAATTGACTATACTAATAGTTTAAACAAAAATTTACTGATCCAGTGATAATGGAATCAATGTTGTTTGATTATATGAATATTAGAACATCAACTTATTGACTTGATAACAATTAAATATCAAACGAGTCGTTCAATGAGTTATTAAACCCAACTTATTAATAATATCATAATTGATCGCAAAATTGATTGACTCTACTAATAGTTTAACAAAAATTTACTGATCTAGTGATAATGGAATGCATGTTGTTTGATTATATGAATATTTGAACATCAATGTATTCACTTGATAACAACTAAATGTCAAACGAGTCGTCCAATGAGTGGTTAAACCCAACTTATTAATAATATCACAATTGATCGCAAAATTGATTGACTCTACTAATAGTTTAACAATAACTTACTAATCTAGTGATAATGAAATCAATGTTGTTTGATTATATGAATATTTGAACATCAACGTATTTACTTGATAACAATTGAACATCCAATGACTCGTTCGATAAGTTCTAATGTAAACAACCAACAGTTTCATAAACAACTTCGTGTTGTTTAACATAAATAACTACTATTTGCTTAAGCAACAATCGATTGTTTGCTAAGTTTTCACAAGAATTGGGGTTTTGTTGTAAGCAACTAGGAGTTGTCGAAACAACTTTTTGTTGTTTATTGTAAGCAACGTTTTGGGTTTTGTTAAAAGTTTTTGATCTTTTAATTGAGTCAATCAATTTTGCGATCAATTATGATATTATTAATAAGTTGGGTTTAATAACTCATTGAACGACTCGTTTGATATTTAATTGTTATCAAGTCAATAAGTTGATGTTCTAATATTCATATAATCAAACAACATTGATTCCATTATCACTGGATCAGTAAATTTTTGTTTAAACTATTAGTATAGTCAATTAATTGATGATAAAATTAATAAGTTGGATTTCATCAAATGACTAGTTTTTACAAGAAACAAGGTTTTTATATTAGTTAATTTTCATTTGTGATCAATCAATTAATTTCCAATTGAGTTCATGTATAAGCAATAATGAGTTGCTTAAACAACTTCGTGTTGTTTATTATAAACAACCTTTATTTATTTAAACAACTACTAGTTGTTTACCTAGTTTTAATGAGATACAAGGTTATTGTATAAGCAACAAGGAGTTGTTTAAGCAACCAATAGTTGCTTGCGAATTTTTTAAGAGAAAAACGTACAGGTTTTTTTTTTTTTTTTTTTTTTTTGTGGTAAAAAGTGCTTTTATTTTTGGGTTTTTGTGTAAATTAAAAAAATTTAGAGGTTTTTGTGTAAATTAAAAAAACTTAGGGGCTTTTGTGTAAATTAAAAAAACTTAGGGGGATAGAGTCCCTTTTAATTTTTTACCCTAAGTTTACAAATATTTTAATTCAACCCCATCTCTTCATGGAATCTTCATAATTAACCCCTAATTAAATGTTTATAACAAAAGAAAAAAAAAAAGAAATAGAAATCTCCTATTCTTCATTCAAAGAGCCCTTTTAGCTCATTTTCCCATGTTACTAGAGGATAAAATTAACATTATATATTAATGATAAGTCTTAACTGAATAAGACTTTAATATTATCCATCTACTAAAGTCATTATCGTCCTTTTCAATTAGGATTGTCTATTTTAAAGCATTTCTCATCTCAAACGTCTCTTTAGGGTCAATTCCTAATCAAAGACAGCTGAAGCGTTATAACATCAGGTTCATCCAAATACAGTACTTTAAATGCATAATATAATTTGCGTAAAAGTTTACTAGAATTGTAATGAACAACAGTTATAAATTTATAAGTTTAAAAATAAAACGAGTTCAACACTAGAACTTTAAAAGTTATATCCATAAAACTTAAAATCCTAAATCCGTTACGATTGAAATCGAGTATGAAATTACAAAATTTATCTAATCTTTGATATATTGCTTGTACAAATGAACTTCAAACATACATAATTGAAATTTGACTTTAACAAGCCAAATTTCATTCATTTATATTTGAAATTCAATATATTTTTATCTGGAGTCTGACTAACATTTAAAAGGTTATAAAATATAGGCACATCATTATACAACTCATTCATTCACGTGTTATGACACCTCAATATTCCATCATGGTAAAACTTTGAAGTTTGAACCCCTTGTCAAAATAAGAGGTCATTTTTTTTTTTTTTTAATCTATCAAAAAAAGAGTTACAAATAAAATAAAGGAAAATTGGAAATATATTAGGGGTTGTGGGGGGGGGGGGGGGGTATGACAAGCTGTCATTTTACCAACTTTTCCTTCAGTCTGTAAATTACTGTGTTTTCTGTTACTTATGAGCTTTTGGTACTTTCTTTCTTTATTTAGTTTAGATATATAGTGTCTATTTTGACTTCATCTTTGTTCATTCTTTAACCCCACCACCCCACAAAAACACCCCACTATTTTCCTTTTCTTCTTCCATATCTATTTCCATGAATTAAAATTCCTCAAGAACTTCAATTGTAAGTCCCTTTTCTCTGATCTACTATACTCATATATATTTTAATTATCCACTGTGATTTATGTTTCTCTTTACTTTACTACTTTGTTCATTATTATGAATCTTTTTAGTTTCTTGGACTAATTTATCTGTTTACATACAAAATTTACATCTGAAAGTGGTCAATAAAGATTAAAAATTGAATCTTGATGGATTATATCAAAAGGGTTTGACTAAAAATTCAATCTTGATGTGTTACATCCAAAGGGAATTGTTATTATTTAGTGTAGAGATAAAAAGGGTTTTGCTTATTGGAGCTTAGTTGTAGAATTATGGACTATTTTATTTTATTTTATTTTTGAGACTATTATGGACTAAATTATCAATTCATTTTCAAAATTTGCATCTGAAAGTGGTCATAAAAGTAAAAAAAAAAAATTAAAAATTGAATCTTGATGGATTAAATCAAAAGGGTTTGACTAAAAATTCGATCTTGATGCGTTACATCCAAAGGGGATTTAGAATTTGCCCAAATTTGGGTCATTTGTAAAAAAAAATAAAAAACAATTGTGGGGCGGGGGGTTCGAGTTAATCGATTTTAGTTATCGCGTATTTGAGCTAGCATATGGAGATTTTTGCTATTCATATTTCCAAAAATGTAAACTCAGTCAACATGAGTATGCTCAAGTTATTCTGTAATTTTGTTCCTTATGCTATAATCTGTTCCTTTTTTGACTAATTTATCTGTTTACTTATAAAATTTGCATCTGAAAGTGGTTCGTAAAGATTAAAAATTGAATCTAGATGGATTATATCAAAAGGGTTTGACTAAAAATTCAATCTTGATGTGTTACATCCAAAGGGAATTGTTGTCATTTAGTGTAGAGATAAAAAGAGTTTTTGTTTATTGGAGCTTAGTTATAGAAATATGGACTTCATCTGGAATTAGTTTACATGATGAGTATACTGAAATTATTATGACATTTTATTAATTTGTTAAAATGAAATTGAGATTTAGAATTTGTTCAAATTTGGATCAATTTTATCGAAATTAATTAAAGAGAGGGGATGATTAGGCTTACTGATGTAGTACCAAATTGTAGGAAATTGAAGTTCGAGTTAAGGGATATTATTTATAGCGTATTTGAGCTAGTATCTGGATATTTGCATCTTGAAGTTGCTATTGATTATTCCAAAAATGCAAACTTCTTATTTTTTGGTTTGAAGTTTGTACACTTTGGTATGTTGGTTTAATTGCTTACTGCTACGTTGGTTTAATTGCCAAGAGTGAAGAGTCTAACTTTTAGCAGCTTTACTGTACTCTGAAGTAGTAACTTAGTGGATCAAGGTAATACATCATTTGAGCTTCAGTAGGTTAAGCTCTGACAATTGAAATCTTTACGTATTCTGAGATGAAATGGCTTGGTAAGAAAGCTAAACCAAAGAAACATGACCTCTTGGCTTGATTGCTGTTATGACTATTTAGAACTCGGGTTATCAGAATTGGAGCCAAGACCATTTCCTTGACTACAGAAACTTTAGACTATATGGCAGCTCACTACTCAAGTAGATTGTCATGTTGGAGAGGAATTTGTTCAAATTACCTTCTTCATTACTCTAGACTTGCCCTTATTTGGGTTTTCTTATTTTTTTGGCAAAAGAAAATAAAAATGGTGCTTGCATTAACTTGTTATGTTCTTTTTTCAAAATTTCCTCGTGAGAAACAAATTTCACGCATTTTCATCTCCTTGTTGGTTTTGTTGAAATTGAATAAAAATGTAAGATGCAAGGCATCCTGCCAGCAGTTGTTCTAATGTCTTGAACTTTTTGTGGCTAAAAGTAACGGACGCTCACAGGGTTTTGAGTACTTATCCAACGATTCTAATTATGTACTCCCAATTTATATGAAGGTGTTTGACTGGGCACGAAGTTTAAGAATGAAAAGAAGACTTTTGAAACTTGTGGTAAAAAATAAGCCTTAGATATTTGGGTGGCTATAAATCATCTCATTAAGGGTAAAATAAGGAGTTTAAAGTTAAATTATTACTAATAATAGAAATGTGTCATTCTTTTTGGGACATGACTAAAAAGGAAAGAGTGTCACATAAATTGGGACAGGGGGAATAGTAATTAAACAAACACCTAGAGACATTGCTCTCACATATTTTCAAACTTCTACTCCCGTCTCTAGCTTATTCTCTACTCTATGATTAACTTGAAATTTTATGTTCCGCTGCAGTGACTGTATATGTGTTTGACTTGACAAAATGTTCGACTGTGGTTCCAAGTCCCAATATCTTGGGGGGCAGCGGGAGAAGTTTGTAAGGTACTAAAATTTATTCCCCTTTAAGGTTACTAGTTTGTTTTCTTTTCACTTGATTTTCCTTCATCTTCTGAGGCCAAGTATCTTTTCTTTCACTTGTATCTTTTACCTACCTTCAGATGTTAAGTTAGGCATAATACTAATGAAATGAGTTTTTTTTTTTTTTTTTTAAAAATTATGTTTAATACTTTAAATTTAGCTGTCTGTTTCATCTTTTTTGTTTGATAAGGAGATTAATTCCTTGTTATATGCAATATCTCACATTAATGTGGTATGAGTGCTTAAAAGATCAAGGGTGATTGGATGAATCGTTTATGCCGATGCATGTGTGCTAGCTGTTGAAAAAGTGGCGGGACCTATATGGTTTGGTTTTTTTTATGGATAACATAATACCTTTATTGGCTACATAATTTTATCGAGGCTTTAACTATTAATTTGACATTTGTAGGATTCTCAGGCCTAGTAGTTAAAGATAAGGGATAGTTACATTTTTGGACCGCTCAAAAATATAATAGCCAGCAAATGTATAGGTTATATAATAGCCAACAAATGTATAGGTTATGTATATCAAGAATATATATACTTATTTTATACATATTGTTTACATAAGCATATGTAATATTTTGTGTATTTTGGCTAGCGCCCGTAAATAATTTCGGCCGACGGGCCAAAAATGAAAAAAGCCCTAAAGACAATGAAGCAGATATGATATTTTTGCAGTATAGCAATTTAAGTTATTATTTGCTACTTTCTGTACTTTGATTACTCTATTTTATCTGTGCCGCTTTCGTGATTTGCATTTCCATATCGCTTTGAATTCCTTGATTATCCTGTTTTACTGTGTCGCTTGCATTATTTCATTGCAATATCGTTTTAAATCTTTTAACCTTATCTGACCCCCCTTTTTATGCTTCTATTGAGCCGAGAGTCTCTCGGAAACAGCCATCCTACCTTGGTAGGAGTAAGGTCTGCGTACATTATACCCTCCCCAGACCCCAAGATGTGGGATTTCACTGGGTTGTTGTTGTTGTTGTTGTTGCAGTATAGCAATTTAAGTCTGCTGAATGAGGAGATTTAACATTAACAATGCAAGTTTTGTCGCTGTTGATTGTTCTTCCATGATTATCTTAGCTTCTTTTCGGCATCTAATATTTGCTTCTTCACATTTTGATTTAGGTTGGATGACTTGGATTCGAGACTATCCTCTCCTTCCGCATCACTAACAACAAATACATGTGGCTTCAACATTGAGGGTTTAAAACGTTCAAGCCATGCGACTAGCAGTCCATCAAGGTCTTTTAAGAGAGGAGTGAAAAAAGGTTCTGAAGGACTTAAATCAATTGGTCGATCACTCGGCTTTGGTGTCTCTCGGGCTGTATTTCCTGAAGATCTGAAAGTTTCAGAGAAGAAGATTTTCGACCCTCAAGATAAATTCCTTCTCTTATGGAACAAGCTGTTTGTTGTATCATGCATTCTAGCGGTGTCTGTGGATCCGCTGTTTTTCTACCTTCCGGTTTTTGATAATAAGTCGAATTGCCTTCAGATTGATAGGAAGCTATCTGCCATAGCCACTACCCTACGTTCAGTGATCGATGCTTTCTATCTTATTCACATGGTTCTTCAGTTTCGCACGGCTTATATTGCACCGTCATCTCGAGTTTTTGGACGGGGTGAACTTGTAATAGATCCTGCACAGATTGCTAAAAGATACTTGCGGTTCTATTTTATCATCGATTTTCTTGCCGTGCTACCCTTGCCTCAGGTTAACAGAAATGTTATATATTTTTCTTTGACATTTTCCGATTCGGAAATTTTATTTGCTTTAGTAATCTACCATGCCTCTGATGGTCACAGATCGGAAAAAGATACTCCGTCCATCCCAATTTATGTGAAGGTGTTTGACTAGGCACAGAGTTTGAGAACGAAGGAACGATTTTTGAAACTTGTGGTCTAAAATAAGTTATAGATTTGTGTGGCTATATAGTCTCATTAAAGGTAAAAGTAAAAGGGAAAGTTTAAACTTAAATTGTTACTCCCTCCGTCCCAATTTATGTGGCGCTATTTGACTAGGCACGGAATTTTAAGAAAGAATGTAAGACTTTTGAAATTTGTGGTCCAAAACAAGCCTTACTTTCTTTTTGAGATGATTTACAACCCAATTTATGTGGCACCATTTGACTAGGCACGGAGTTTAAGAAAGAAAGACTAGAAGTGTTAACTTTTGGCAAACTTAAAGGATTAAAACTGCTAAGTGCATACTTGAGGGACTATTTTGAACTTACCCTCAAACATAAGCGACCCATTTTATCATTTTCTCTTTTTTTTCCTTTTGAATCAGAGCATAGAACTGCTTATCATTCGGCAAATTTATGTATTCTAACTCACTTTTCTTTTTATGCATCTATGCAGATTGTGGTGTGGAGATTCTTGCAGAGCTCAACAGGTTCTGATGTCCTAACTACAAAGCAAGCTTTGCTTTACATAATCTTGCTTCAGTACATTCCCAGATTTGTCAGAGTTATACCTTTAACTTCGGAACTGAAAAGAACTACTGGTGTTTTTGCTGAAACCGCATGGGCTGGTGCTGCTGCCTATTTGCTATTGTACATGCTTGCTAGTCATGTAAGCTACTCATCAGATTGTTGAAATGTTGGATATCATGTTGCAAGCAATCTTTTTTTTGTCTCTATGATATTTTTGTGTGTTTTATTTGTTTGTCGTTTTTGTGTCATTTTTTTCTTTCTTTTTTTCTCTTGTCTATGCAGGGGAAGTGGGGTTAGCTAAGTATAGATTGGGGGAGGGAGGGTCAAAAGGCCTAGAGTGCTTTCATTTTCTTATCGTAAAATATTGGAAAAAAGACAGCATCCTCTGTGTTTCCAGTTCAATTGCTGGGCGTTTTCTAATTAGACCGATGGTTCACTTGTAACATATATTGTCTGCATTTTAAGTTGTTTCCGGAGTTGGAATTTGGGATGGTTCACTTATGAAAATACATTTGCACAGTGGGGAGAACCATGAGGTCCCAGGTTCAAATCCCAGTGGAGACAAAAAACACTAGGTGAATCTTCCCATCTGTCTAAGCCTTGGTGGACAGAGCTACCTAAAACCTGTTGCTGATGGGAGGTAGCAGGTATACCATGGAATTAATCGAGGTGCGCGCAAGCTGGCCGGACCCCAGGGTTATAGAAAACATAAACTGCACAGTGTGCGTTGGTCTGATTACTGTAAGTTAAAGTTTAGAATGTGTTAAGAGTCATGTCCTAATGGCTTCTTTAGATCTATGAGCCTAATGAATGCACATTTGTCAATTGCATGGATCATGTGAAATATCGTTCATAGATCTGTTAATCTTTGTTGACTCTCACATCTTATTTTATTATTCCGGAAAGATGACAAAGGCTAGAATTTTAGGTCCAAATGTATGATCATGATCTTCTTTCTGCTTCAATAAGCATGTCTTTTATTTCCTTTTTGTATGTATTTTTTGCAGATAGTTGGGTCTTTTTGGTACTTGCTATCTGTGGAACGATACGATACATGCTGGCAGCGAGCTTGTAAAAACAATTCAACATGCAAAACTAATTTCTTGTACTGTGGCAATCAGTACATGACGGGTTATAATACTTGGAGCAACATAAGCGACAAAGTTTTAAACGATGCTTGCCCTGCAAATAGTGGTGACGACTCACCATTTGATTTCGGGATTTTCGATCAGGCTTTGTCGTCTGGCATCATTTACTCCATGAAATTTGTGTCTAAATATTGTTATTGTTTGTGGTGGGGGCTGCAGAACTTGAGGTGAGTTTATTTTTAACGCTCAGCTATACTGTGTTTGTCTTGATTGCTATGTTGTTTCTGTATTTCATCTTCTTGGTTAATATTTCTATCTATGGTTGGAAGTATAAATTCACTAGTGAGAATGACTGGTATATGAAGTTATTTTCCCTGACCAATTTTCCTTTTTTTTTTTTTTTGGACCTACTGGCTTTAGAGGTTGTGGAGGTGTTTGACTGGACACAGAGTTTAAGAAATAAATGAAGTCTTTTGAAACTTGTGGTCTAAAATAAGCCACAGATATTTATGTGGCTATTTATCATCTCATTAAGGGTAAAATGGGAAGTTTAAAAGTTAAATTGTTAGTACTAAATATAGAAAGGTGTCATTCTTTTTGGGACTGACTAAGAAGGAAAGTGTGTCACATAACTTGGGACTATGGAAGAAAGACTTTGGTTTGGGCAGACAACTGGCTCGGGCATGGAAGTTTGAAAGATCTTTTTCCTGATTTGCTCAGTATCTCTACCTCTCCAAATGATCATTTATCTACAGCTAAGGGATTGCAAGGATGGAACATTACATCGAGGAGGGATCTGAATGATTGGGAAATTGAAAGAGTAGTGGAGTTTTTTAAGACCTTGGAAGTCTTCCAGGGGTTATCAGAAGCAGAGGATAAGCTGCTGTGGAATCCAAGCAAAGATGGGGCCTTCACAGTCAAAGCTGCCTACTTAACAATCAGCAACTATGCTCATCAGATAGTCGACTGGCCGTGGAAGTTTATCTGGAAGACTAATGCTCCTACAAAGGTTCTATATTTCACCTGGCTGGTGGCTAGGCAGGCAGTTTTGACTCGAGAAAGGTTGAGAAGAAGGGGGTTCGAGGTATGCTCCAGATGTTTGTTTTGTGAATCTTACACAGAAACAAATAGCCATCTGTTTCTTCATTGTTCTTTCACTATTCAACTGTGGCAGCTCTTTCTCAATATTGTGGGGATCAAATGGTGTGTGCATGCAAACACTGTTGATCTGCTTAAGAGCTGGAACAGTTTGGGAGTTTCAGTTAGACAGAAGAAATGGTGGAGATTGGTTCCTGCTTGTATTTGGTGGACAATTTGGAAAGAGAGAAACTCTAGGGTTTTTGATGATAGGGATCATGTGCAGGATATTAAGATGAAGTGTCTACTTTTGTTTCACTTTTGGTGTAAAGAATGCTACTTAGAGGAGGAGGTTTCCTTAATAGATTTTATAGGGCAATTGTAACTGTTGTTTAGGATTTTTGTTGGCTGCGGGGACTTCTCCTCTGTAAATATGGCTTCAGCACTGCCCTAGTGCTATTAATACCAATGTTACCACTGTCAAAAAAAAAAAAAAAAAAAAAAAAGGGAGCCGTAGATTCAAAAATTGGATTTTATAACAGAAAATTTATCAAGTGAGAAACTGATGATCCTTTTTAAGCACTCTGAAATGCATTATTTATGCTTGATAGCCCTACTACTGACACTGCATAATCTACTGCACAAATACTTGTAGAATGTAGTACGCCATACCTGTTAAATGCTGTATAAATTGCTTGAAAATTGACTTCCGCTAAACTTGCATTTAATGGTAATCTCATTTTTTTGTTCTTTTCTGCCCATGCAGTACCCTTGGACAAGGACTTGAAACTAGCACATATCCCGGGGAGTCTATATTCTCTATAGGATTGGCTATACTTGGGCTCATTCTCTTTGCGTTATTGATTGGTAACATGCAGGTAATGATGGACTGTGAGAAATGTAGGTTCCTGACTGCCAGTTTCATTTGCTTGTATAAGCTATGCATAAGTTCTTCATCAAAAAATGTTTATGCAATGGTCATTGTCAATGTGAGGGTGCTACCATAAGAAATGTGTAACTAATACTCATCCATCCCAATTTATGTGAAATTGTTTTACTGGGCATTGAGTTTATGAGAAAAGACTTTTGAAACTTGTGGTCTAAAATAATCCATAGGAATTTCTGTGGCTATAAATCATTTCAAATAGTGTAAAATGGGAATTTTGAAGTTAAATTGTTAGTAAATATGGAAAGATGTTATTCTTTTTAGGATTGACTTAAAAGGAAAGAGTGTCACATAAATTGGGACGGATGGATTAGTTATTAAAAGGATGAAGCGCATTGGAGCTTGGCGTTAAGAGTTAGCTCGAAAGTGCTGTTTATGCATTTGCAGGTTTGTATTTAGTTACTCATTGCATTTCTTTCTGAAGATATGGATTTAGTTACTCATTGCATTTCTTTCTGAAGATATGGAATAGCACAACTTTTAACTTCTTGGAAAATTGTTCATGCAAAGTGGTCAATATTAAGTGTTATTATGAAGCTTGAATAATGCTCATTCATAATATTGACTTTGATAATTGACGAAAAATGGATTTATTGGACCAACAGTAAAATTTAATGGAAGTTTCGATTTTAAAGATGCCTCTCTTACCATGAAGTCCATAATTAAGTGCCTTATTGACATGAAGCTTTTGAGTTCTAAGGTAGATGTCATTGTTATTATTTGCAAGGTATCTATATTATGGCATTCACATTCTTTTCGGAGTTTTTTTGTAATGGCATAATCATTTATATCTCTGACAAATTTGCGCTCAGAATTTGGTGCTTTGCTGTCACAGACGTATCTACAATCTCTTACTATTCGACTCGAAGAGATGAGAGTTAAAAGGCGTGACTCAGAACAGTGGATGCATCATCGGTTGCTCCCACAAGATCTCCGAGAACGGGTTAGGCGCTATGATCAGTATAAGTGGCAGGAAACTCGTGGAGTGGATGAAGAGAATATAGTCCAGAGCTTGCCCAAGGATCTTAGGAGGGATATCAAGCGTCATCTTTGTTTGGCTTTAGTGAAGAGGGTAACCAACACACCTATATATCTCGTGTTTCTGTTACATTTACGCACATTTTAGCCACTTGTCTTTGACCGGAGATTGGAGTATGTTTTTTGATGATGGTGATGGCATGTTATGCTAAAGAGATCATCAAAAACAACTACGCCTCAGTCCCGAACAAGTTGGGGTCGGCTACATGAATCCTTGCTTCTTCATTTAAGCTAATTTCATATCAATATGTATTATGAGGATTCATCATGACAAGTTTTACGTTGGCTGACAACCCTCCTCCTTTATCTGAGCTTGGGACCGGCAATGTAAGCAAGCTCACACAGGCAGAGTTTTATGCTCAAGGAGATCCCTATAGAAAAAACTGATAAGCGGCACAAGCCCTTTTGGGTGGAAAAATGCCTTAGCTCTTCTTCTTTAATGAGGCTGATTATGAAGCTACTGTTCTCTCATATCTGCTGTTTCAATTGTTTCATGTTTTGTTTCTACTCCTACACACTAATGAGATAATGAAACTAGTGAAAATGTTCACTCCACAAGTGCACAAGTAGTTTTTTTGTTTTTTCATCCCAGCTTTTTACTCCTGTATTTTTCAAACCTGTTCTGAAAACGCTTTTCTTGAGCCGAGGGTCTATCGGAAACCACCTCTCTACCCTGGAAATGTAGGGGTAAGGTCTGCGTACACCCCACCCTCCCCAGACCCCACTTGTGGGATCACATTGGTATGTTTTTGTTGTTTGGTTTCCGACGCGGTGTTCAGTAACCGCATTGGAGCACTGACTAATCCGAATGGGCGCCGCGTAAGGCCTATTTAAGGGGAAGCAAGGACTTTTCCTACCCAGGGCTTGAACCCGAGACTTGGGTCAAAGGTGGAGGGATCCTATCCAACCAACCACAACCCTTGGTGGTCACAACAGGCTTCTTGTTACCAACTCTTGTTGGAGATGGATTCTATTTGGTTGCATTTTACTAATAATTTATTTGTCATTGATTTCAGGTTCCTTTATTTGAGAACATGGATGAAAGGTTACTTGATGCTATTTGTGAGCGTCTGAAACCCTGTTTATATATCGAGAATACTTACATTGTTCGAGAAGGAGATCCAGTGGATGAGATGCTCTTCATCATACGAGGTCGCCTTGAGAGCGTGACAACCGATGGTGGGAGAAGTGGTTTCTTCAATCGCGGTTTGTTGAAAGAAGGCGATTTTTGTGGAGAGGAACTTTTAACGTGGGCACTAGACCCGAAATCCGGCTCTAACCTCCCCTCTTCTACTCGTACGGTGAAAGCTCTGACGGAAGTCGAGGCTTTTGCTCTAACAGCAGACGAGTTGAAATTCGTCGCCAGTCAGTTCAGACGACTTCACAGTAGGCAGGTTCAGCACACCTTCCGGTTCTACTCGCAGCAATGGAGGACTTGGGCTGCTTGCTTTATCCAAGCAGCATGGAGGCGGTACACCAAGAGGAAACTAATGGAACTCCAACGGAAGGAAGAAGAAGAAGCCGAGGCATTGGCTGCAGCTAGTGGCAATTCTAGTGGCGCTACTTATAGTATCCGTGCAACGTTCTTGGCATCGAAGTTTGCAGCAAATGCTCTCCGAGGCGTTCATAGGAATCGAAATCTCAAGAGTGCTAGGGAGTTGGTGAAGCTGCAAAAGCCTCCAGAGCCTGATTTCAGTGCCGATGCAGATTGATTTTTGTTTGCATATCTGCTCATTTTGGTTTTGGTTCTAACTTATTTACTTCTGAGTTTGCAAAGAGGCTTCCATGTATAATTTTATGATTAGAGTGTTACTTGCAAGAATATTCTGTAATTAAATATGTTTAGTATGGCCTTATTCAAATCTTTATGGAATTATAGCTATTTATGAAAATTTATATGATGTTGATATGAACTATTGACCCTCCAAATCCTAGCAGAGAAAAAGAAAAGTTAGGTGATTTTTTTACATATGCTAAAAAAGTCTTTGGTAGAGAGCTCAGGTGCCTGATAAAAGATTACCGGAATCCTTAAATTATAAATGCTAATAGTGTTAAGATATCTCGTTACACTATAGTGAATTTTAATTTGTGACAGCAGGTTAGTTATTATTTTTAATTACTGTAACTAATACTCTCTCCGTCTCAATTTAGTCTTACTTCTCTTTTTTGGTCTGTCCAAAAAAAAAGTCTCTTTCTATATTAGTAAGTTGAAACGATAATTTAGTACATTACACACATCTTTAATTCAAGCATCATACTTTGTGATTTCAAATGATATTTTAGTACATTACACGCATCTTTAATTTACGACTACAAGACTCAAAAGTCTCCTTTATATCTTAAACTTTGTGTCTAGTCAAACTAACACACTTGAATTTAGACGGAGGGAGTACTTATTAATAAATTTACCTGTAAATACTTAACAAATGACTTAAAATTGTGTAATATTTTTTTATACCATTATCTGAACTCTCTTTACTCAATTGCCTTATTTGACCACACCATACTCATTACCCTTTGTCTAAATCAAGACAATCTCTCTCTACACGACAGTCTATGATTCTCTTTTGATTAGATGGCGCCAACTTTTCAAATCTACTTATGTTTTGGTAAGACTATTTTGATATCTTGTGCTGATAAAAAGTGATAGGCACATAATAAGTTTAAAAAAAAAAAAAAAATGTGCACGAACGGACCTGAATACTGCTGTCCTTTCTCAGTTACCTTATTTTTGACCAATTCATACTCATTGTCCTTTGTTTAAATAGAGGCATTATCTCTCATGTGGTGGTCACCATGTGGGCGTTTCACGTTTGGACAAAAAAAAATGTAAAACAATTAAAAAAAGAAAGAAAAAAAAAAAGAGAGATTTGGAAAAACGTTAAAAATAGTATTTGAAAATTGGGGTTGCGTTTGCATATGAATACAACTTGAAAAAATATTGCATTTGTGTTAGTGAAAAATGTGAAAACGGTTATTTAGAGCTTTTTTGAATTCCAAAAAATTATAACAAGTTTATGTCCAAACATAATTTCAAGAGGCAAACGGGCAATATATTTCTTCTTGGTTAGATGATGCTTATTTTTCTCATTTATTTAAGTTTTGATATTTGTGCTGATAAAAAGTGTCAGGCACACAATAGAAAAAAAAAAAAAGAGAGAGATGCAACGCAAACAACCTAACCATTGTGCTACTCAATTCCCCTATTTGACCACTCCCATATTCATTGTCATTTGTTTATATCAAGGTGACATCTCCCACTCATCACAATAATCTTTCCTTGATTAGAAGGTGCTTATTTTTTCTTATCTGCTTAAGTTTTGATAAACAAAGTATTGGTCAACGTGCCGATAAAGGTAATAGATACCCAATAGAATAATCGAGGGCACAAAAATGAACCTAAACACTTAGCCAGAAATCTCCCAAGTGAAATAGGAATATCTTCAATGAGAGCGAAGGGTAGGTCTTTTCCAGGAGGGTTTGCCTCCATAAGATTCTGAGGCCATAGGAAACATGATTCAAGAGATCTGGGACCACCCAAATTTAGATTCTCAAATCGAATTTGGAGCATTCCAAAAACTTGCGTCCCGCATCCTCCCATTCCTCGATAAAAGGAAATGCTACTCAGGGATCAAAAAAGAAAGTTGGTGTTTTGTTAAAAGAAATTAGGTGATTCTTCGTCTAATTGAAACATCTTCTCTACGATTTCACCCTTGAGTCAAAAGATCGATCGCGCTTTTTCGACTAGCCTAGAGTCGAGAGCTTCCTCTCTTCCTCCTAGGAGATCCAACTACAAGAAAACAAACAGCACATACAACATTGCTTTGGTATCTTTCTTTTGCAGCATATTCGTAGGTCACAATACCTTTCTCCTAGATTAGATGGTTCTCCAACTCAGTTCCAGAAAACTGATTATATTACACCCTTAATCAAATGTCTAGCAGAAATTGTTACACGACATGGTAACAGAAATCCATAAATCAACAAGATGATTTAGTTCCAACTTCTTTGCACAATTAACAATGCATTGAGATAGATAGAAATATGATAAGATCAAAGTTTCACATAGCGTGTACCTCAATAGTAAAGTTTAAAACTCATTTTGTACAGCGCTGATTATAGCTTTTAAGATATTTTAATCGTAGGTTTATCCTCCAACCAAACGAAAAAAAAAACAGTTCCGACTGAAACTTCGGTGGTCGGAGCTCAGATGATGACGAGTGAAGACTCGTGAATATCACAAACATCTTGAACAAAACTTACATTTATAAAGTAAATAAGAGGATTAACCGACTAAATAACAAATAAACCATCCTTTACGATCTTTTGGTACAAGAATCATATTGTCAACTAAAACATGCCGTAATTGAGGATCGAATTGCCTAAAATCCTCTTAAATGTCTCCATACAGAAAAGACAAAAAAGAACAAATAGATTCGAGGAAAACATGTGTTGGGTAGGTTACAGGAAGCAACTTTATACTATCAAAACCTGGAAGCAACAAACAATTTGGTGTCCACATATATGTTCTCTCTGAGGAAACTGCAATACGACACTTTAGTCGATCTTCACTGATGAGTAGATGAGCCTCGTGAACCAGAAGCACGCGTAGAACCCAATTGTTCCGGTCAAGACAAAGAAAGCATATGATGCAATCAACATGTAGCCGAAGTACAGCATACCAGATACGGGCTTTGTGATCTCAAGCTTTGTGAAGAAATAGAATGCTGCATAAAGGAATAGGTAGAGAGCCGATGACCCTGAAGTGAGGTATGATCTCCACCACCAAAGGTAGTCCTCACTGCATAGCTGGAAATAGCAGAGCACAATGGTAATCTCGGCACAGGTGACGATAAGGATGACGAACACAATAAAGAGGAAACCAAATATGTAATAGAACTGCTGCAACCAGATTGAGGTGAGGATGAAGAATAGCTCGATGAATACAGCTCCAAATGGGAGTATGCCACCGATAAGGATAGAGAAAACTGGATTCATGTACCAGGCTTGCTCCGGCACCTGACGAGGGATCTTATTTGTTTTCACAGGATCCTCAATAGCTGGCTTCTTAAAACCAACATAACTGCCAACAAAAACAAGTGGTACTGCGATGCCAAACCACAAGAAAACTAATGCAAACATGGTTCCAAATGGCACTGCCCCAGATGATTTCTCTCCCCAAATTAGAGCATTCAACACAAAGAAAAGAATGAAAACAACTCCAGGGAACATGAGTGCTGTCTTGAGAGTAATTTTCTTCCACTCAGATCCTTTGAACATCTTGTAAAGGCGGGCTGAAGCATAACCAGCAAATACACCCATGAATGCCCAGAGAAGCAACATTGCTGTCATTAATCCTCCGCGATTTGAAGGGGATAAGAATCCAAGGACAGCGAACGTCATTGTGACTACTGTCATTCCAAAGAACTGAACACCAGTTCCAACATAAACACACAACAGATCGGAGTTAATTGGAGGCCTAAAGACATCCCCATGGACCAATTTCCATCCTGTTTCTTCTTGAGCCTCTTCCTGGGTCTCTAACTGATTGTACTTGGAGATGTCACGGTATAGGGTCCTCAACATAATCATTGCTACCATGCCCGAGAGGAAAAGAACAATCATCAAAGAGTTAACAATTGAAAACCAGTGGATCTGATCATCAGCCATTAAAAGATATGTATCCCATCTTGATGCCCACTTGATATCACTTTCCTGAGAGTTGGAGAACAGATACGAGAATTACAAATTCATCACAACAGCTCACTTACGCATGCATTTTTATATTGTAAAGAACAATTTTGTAATTGCTCATGATTAATTATTCTCCCTCCGTCCCATAATAAGTGTCACCTGAGCTAAAAAAAATTGTCCCATAATAAGTGTCACCTTAGGAAACCAAAACATAAATTGGCTAGTTTTTTCCAACTCTACCCTTAGACAAAAAATGACAAGTTAAAGTAACATCTAAATGATGATTGGAAAAGCCACATAGTAACTTGGTATTGTTGGATTCCCAATGTCAAAAGGATTACTACTTGTGCATGCTCTAATCAAGAGGAAAAAATAATTGTTTTCTTATATAGGGGTAATTTAGTAAACTTGACATTTCATTATTGGTTTCTTAATATGCGTGTTTTTAGCTAAGGTGACACTTATTATGGGACGGAGGGAGTAACTTGTTAAAAAGCGAGATATTGTCTTGAGAAAGCTTCATCTGTAGTAGAATTCAAACATCGCCACTAAAAAAGACAACATTATTTCCACGATTAGATGTGTTTTACCTCAAATTCAACATCATATGTGAAGATGATTTCCTTCTTATCTTCAACCTCTTGGGGAGAATCAGAACTTGTAACAGTACGCTTGGCATGGGGATCACAAGTGGTCAATCGGTTTTTGCCATTCCATTCCCCATCGTATTCGTGTTTCACACTGGACGAAAACACAATTTCCAATTCAACATTCATGACAAAGAAACAATAATTGAAGTCGAAAAATATGAACTACACATTATTACCTGAATGGCCTCACTTCAAATCCTACCACTCTCGCAGCATCAGTTTGTGGATCCTTGTGAAACTTGACGGTGAAAATCAGATGATTATGGATAAAATGCTTCTCCTCCTTGCTCTAAAGAGTAGAAAAATGCAGAGGAAATAAGTCTACAATGCATCCAGAGTATTATAAACCAAAACCACCAAAGAGAACATTGAAATAGTCTGGTACATACTCCAGCATATTGTCCCTTTAGACCAACATGAAAACCATGCTGATAGACTGTAGTGTCCAGATCAGGCCTTTTTATGGGCATAACAAGAGGAAGATTATCCAAAATCCTGTTAAACGTCACATCTCAATGTTAGACACAATACTACAGAACCGGAAAAGAAGAAACAAAATTTAATAAGCAGACAGTCCACGGTAGGTTTCTCACATGTTGACCCGATACTCATCTTCAATCTTCTCCTTCAACTCTTTTGCAGTTTTTGCATTAAGAACAGTACGGCACACAACATTGCACATCTGTGGTTCTCTCATACGGAACTGCATAACACATTGTCCAGTCAAAACAAACTCCCCCTCATTCAAAGCATAAGACAACTGCACACTACCACCCAGCACACACCTCCACCCCCTCCCCAAAAAAGGGAATATAGAAATTGCAGGCAAAGAAACATATCTGAGTAAAGTAACTAACCTCATAAGGGGAATTCTCAATACGGTCACCACGAAGAACTTCACCAAGATTCTCTGCACTGTCAACAATTTGTTTTGGAGTGCAGTAAGGAAGGGAATAATAGGAATAAGGAAGCTGTGTTTTTGTAGAGGTCAACTTGTTGACTTTCACCATCAGAGGGTCACCCTGCCCAAAGGTAGAAAAAAAAAAGGGGGGTGAAAATCATCTTAAAAGAAGTCAATTTAAACAAAAAGAACATTTTTGGCCAGACTGACAGTATAAATTTTAGCATGCTGAGGAGCTTTTCAAATATGGATACTGGATATAATCATAGTCTAACTTTATGAAACTTGTGCATATATTCTTTGGACAATCACAAGAAATATTTCATAAAATTATAGCTTTTACTGCATTCTGTCTTTCTCTGACATTGCTCCTAACAATTCTAGTTACAATAGAAATTTTCTTTTTCATAACATCAATCTACCAAAGGTATATTTGCACTTATGCTAGTGAAGATCTCTCTTTGATAATTTGTACACCACTTGACATATTCCGACAACAAAGCATACTCATTAAACATCTGAACTGACAACTAAAGAGACTCAACAAGGATAACATAACAACTTATACATCTCAAGTCCAAGCTAGATGAGGTCAGCTATATGAATCCTTAGTTCCCATTTAGCTCAATTTGGTCCCATTTCATTCAAATATTCAAATAACACTGATGATTATGAAAGTTGTGTTATCTTTTATACAGTTAAAATATTCAAGAATTTCCTAATCCTCTGTGGACACAGCAAGCATTTGAGATCTTGTATCAATCGAAGGGTATAAATAAAACAAATAAACACAATGATGAAGCAAGTACGCTAATCATCCGAATGCAAGGCAAAGACAAAATACGTGAAACACCAAAGACATCGTAATTAAAAAAATTGGTCCAACTTGCAGGCATAGAAAATCACACAGTCCATAAACTCTTGAGCTCAACAAATGTAGGATGCTGGGATCAACCATTTTTGTATATTACATTCTAAAATAGGATGTCGATAAAATTCAGTTACAACCACGTGTTCCTCTTGTACAAGGGGAAGTTATATTCAAACTACTACAAACCTGTCGAATCTAACAAAGAAACAGTAGAAATTTGATGTTTTGCTTAGATCTAACAGAAAGAAAACGTTAAATACAATCCGTCAATCTTACTAAATTTAATAGATTTTTCGTCGAAGTTGCAAATGTACACCAGATCTAACACATAAGCGGCAAATTAACCAAATCAAACATTAGAGATCAAATAGCATACGTATTAGCAGTAGCGATTTATCCAAAAAAAAAAATCTTTATTTATAACCTACTTCAATTAGAAGCATCCGATTACGAAGAACCGCTATAGCATTGGCTCATATCGAATAGCACAAAAAGCTCATTATCTCTCTGTCGTTCTATCGCTAACCTCCAACATCAGCAGGTAATTACAACAAATCGCACAGAAAACACACATAATTACAACAAATCGCACACAAACACACATAAATACGAGATCAACAAGGAAGCTCATTTTTCTCCATAGTTTCTATCTCTAACCTCCAATATCACCACATAATCACGTAATTACAACAAATCGCACACAAAACAAACGCACACACACATAAATAGCACCAAGTCGAGATCAACAAGGAAGCTCATTTTTTCTTCATCGTTCTATCTTTAACCTCCAATATCTCTACAAAATCACGTAATTACAACAAATTTTACACAAAACACACACACACACAGAGACAGAGTTCATAGAGCTGGAAAAAAAAAATTCACCTTATTATCAATATTACTAAATTTAATAGATTCGTCTGCAAAATTGCTAGTGTACACCAGATCTAACACATGAATCAACAATATCGATTTATTCATAACCTACTGCAATTGGAAGCATCCGATTACTTACTATATAATAGCACACAAAAATAGCATCGAGAGCAACAAGGAAGCTCATTTTTCCATCGTTTCTATTCTAACCACCAATACAACAACAACAACAACAACAACCCAGTGAGATCCCACAGCGTGGAGTCTGGGGAAGGTAGAGTGTACGCAGACCTTACTCCTACCAAGGTAGGACGGCTGTTTCCGAAAGACCCTCGGCTCAATAGAAAGCATAAAAAGAGTTCAGATAAGGCCAAGAAATTCAAAGCGATATCGCCACATAATCATGTAAACAAATTGCACTAAAACACACACACAAAAGAAATTCACAGAGCTGAAAAATTTATCTTAATCTAACAAAAACAAAGCGCTCAACAAGATCGGTCAATATTACTAAATTTAATAGATTTGTCGTAAAAGTTGCTAATGTACACCAGATCTAACACATGTATCAACAATATCGACTTATTCATAACCTACTGCAATTAGAAGCATCCGAATTAGCATCGAGATCAACAACAAAGTTTATTAGCATCGAGATCAATAAGGAAGCTCATTTTTTCTTCATCATTTCTATCTCTAACCTCCAATACCGCCACTTCATCACGTAATTACAGCAAATCTCACTCAAAACCCACATAAATCACAAAAAATAGCATCGAGATCAACAACGAAGCTCATTTTTTCTCCATCTTTGCTATTTCTAACCTCTAATATAGCCAAATAATCACATAATTACAACAAATCTCACTCAAAACACACACAAACACACATAAGCCACAAAAATTAGCATCGAGATCAACAACGAAGCTCATTTTCCAGATCAACAAGGAAGCTCATTTCTTCTCCACTAATCTATCTCTAACCTCCAATATCACTACATAATCACGTAATTACAACAAATCGCACACAAACACACATAAATAGCACTAATAAAACAAAAATTAGCATCTAGATCAACAACGAAGCTCCTTTTTTCTCCACTAATCTATCTCTAACCTCCAATATCGCCACATAATCACGTAATTACAACAAATCTCACTCAAAACACACACAAATCACAAAAATTAGCATCGCAACGAATCTCATTTTCTCTCTCTCTCTCTCTAACCTTCATTATCGCCACATAATCATGTAATTACAACAAACACACATAAATCACAAAAAAATAGCATCGAGATCAATAACGAAGCTCATTTTTTCTCTCTCTAACCTCCAATATCACTACATAATCACGTAATAACAACAAATCTCACACACACAAAAAAAAACACACACACACACACACACAGTGAGCTGAAGAAATTCACCTTGAGGAAATCCTGAGGAGCAACACCTGGTAAATAGAAACATTGAGCTTCAAATGAAAACAAACAAAGCAACACGAAAACCGAGATCCATCCATGAATCAACAACTGAGGCCTTACGACCTCCATCTCCCTCTCTCTCTCTCAACGAGATCTAGATCCACAATACACACAGAGAGTACAAATCTCTAAACGTAGAGTACAAACTCCGCTTCGTTTTCTCTCTTTCTAGAATCTTCTCTCTATTATATATGTATGTCTCTAAGTTCGAAGCTGTGTGGAAATATATTGTAGACAAACGAAGCTATGGTGAAAGGACTGGGGGAAATGTGATTAGATAATTTAATATATGAGATTAATGTTGACCGTTGGATTGGACGCGTTTGTTGTGTGATGGACGGTTTTGATTGGATCTGAATGGCTGTTGTCAAACTTACTGATGATTACAAGTAAGCTGCATTTATTATCCTTAACTTGGTTACTTAAGCATCCTAGCTATTTTCCTAAAATATGCACTTATATGTATTTTTATTTAAATTGTATTTATGAAACATAATTATTCCCTCCGCTTATTTTTACTTGTTCAATATGAACTTAAGAAATATAATAAATGAAGTGCATATTTTATCATGGTACTCATATTAATTGGTGTTTAATTGTATTGGATTTAAAAAATAATATAAAATGAGTAATTAATACTAAAGGCAAAATAGAAAAATAAATTAAATTTTTCTTTATATGTGAAAATGAACAAGTAAAAGAGATAATTTTTTTTAGAATGGTAAATAAGTAAAAGTGAACGAAGCGAGTATATAATATGTGCATGTATATGTAAAGCTTTGGGGAAATGTATTAGACATGAAGCTAAGGGTGAAGACTGGGGGAAATGTGATTAGAAAAATGGATTAAGAGATTAGTGTTGGTGGAATGTTGACCGTTGGATTGGACGTGTTTGTCGTATCATGGACGGTTTTGATTGGATCTGAATGGCTGCTGACGTCATCTATGGGTGAAAAAAGTGTGGGAATTTAATGAAGTTAAGTTAGATTTATGAGTGTAAGTTGCATTTATTATTCTTAACTTGGTTACTTAGGCATTCTACGTATTTTCCTAAAATATGCACTTATTATATCTTTTCCTTTTTTGGAAATACTATGCGACGTGACAAATGTTTAGACTGTATTTACAGTATGCCTTGATACAGCTCTTTCTCTCGTTTTTCCACGTAAACTGTAATTACGTTTTGTAATTACGCTCTAAACTATAACGCAAACACTGTGAATCCAAGAGTATAGAGCATAAGCTCTGCTTTGCTTTCTCTCTCTAGAATCCTCTCTCTATATGTAAATACTAGTTCCATAAGATCCGTGCTACGTTCGGGTCCAAACTCAACATGTAAAAGTAGATATTTTAATTATAGAAATATTATGTATGTTATAATAATTAAATTTCAAATAAGTATTTCAATATCTTTCATTCCTTTAATAGTTTAAACTTTCTTACTTCAAATCAGATGCAGAGTCAGAATTTGAAGTTTATAAGTTCTGAAACATAATTTTGAAGTTATTTAGTTCTAAATGAATAACTTATACATATTTAATGAACTTTTAAGACAAATACAGAATTCGAACCAAAGTGCTACCGAATCCGACCAAATCCGTAGCCGACTCTCTAACTCTCCCCTGCTTCAAACTTATTTTGTGTTTAAAACGTTAATTTAAGTTAACCAAACATGAGATTTGAATGATAAACCGATCTTGATTGATAATAAAACTATCTGAAATCACTTTAGTAAAAATCCTTTTAAACACATATGAGCTGATTAAAGTATAAATATAAAATGAAATAAATGCTTACATACAAGTAAAAGAATTCAGAAATTCTCAAATTTGATAATACAAATATAAAGTAAAAAAAATGCCTACATATAAAAATCTATAATAAGCAAAAAATGAAAAAGGAGAAAATGAGAAAGCAATAAGAAGCAAGGATCTAGTGAAAAATGACTATTTTTTAGGTTAATAGATAAATCAACATAAGAAAGTAACATGGAAAATAAAATGATGGGGTTGTTTCTTCCTTAACCAGGGGGTCTCGGGTTCGAGCCTAGGGTATGAAAAAATCATCGGTAGGGAGCGCTTCCCCCGACTAGGCCCGAAGCGACGCGAATCTGGATTAATCGGACCCCAATGCGAATATCATGCACCAGATAGGAAATAAAAAGTAACAAAGAAAATAAGGTATGAGGTTCGACAACTTTTGAAAAGTAAATCATAAGAATAAAAAGTCAATTTGATCTTAAAAAACAAAGTTAGGACTTAAAAGTAATTAATTAAAAAGTTTAAAATTTTATTGGAAACTTTTGTGTGGACTACAAAAGTCCCTTGGTTGTCTCTTGTTTCTATTGTTATATTATCTATTAAATATAAGTGTCCAAGAGGGACTAACACATCAATGAATGCTTGTACCAAAAGCTATATAAATTGTACACTTTAACCAACTACTTTTTTATCCCACGTGGACATATTTCATAGTACTAAATATTTACTCTCTTCTCATATATACACGTATGCACTTCAATTTTAATTCTCTAACACATTAATTTTCCTCGTGCACTTTTACTTGTTCACTTTTGACTTTTCAAGTTCTTTAACAATCCCTCCGTCCCATATTACTTGGCCACATTACTAAACTACATTTTTATCCCATGTGGACATATGTCATAGTACTGAATATTTATTCTCTTCTCATGTATACATATATGCACTTCAATTTTAATTCTCCGACACATGTTTATTTCCTCCGTGCACTTTTACTCATTCACTTTTGACTTTTCAAGTTCTTTAACAATCCCTCCGTCCTATATTACTTGGCCACATTACTAAACTACATTTTTATCCCATGTGGACATATGTCATAGTACTGAATATTTATTCTTTTCTCATGTATACACATATGCACTTTAATTTTAATTTCTCGACACATATTTATTTCCTCCGTGCACTTTTACTTGTTCATTTTTTACTTTTCACGTTCTTTAACAATCCCTTCGTCCCATATTACTTGACCACATTACTAAACTACATTTTTATCTCATGTGGACATATGTCATAGTACTGAATATTTATTCTCTTCTCATGTATACACATATACACTTTAATTTTAATTTTTCGACACATATTTATTTCCTCCGTGCACTTTTACTTGTTCATTTTTTACTTTTCACGTTCCTTAAGAATTAATAAATGAAGTACTCCCTCCGTCCCATATTACTTGGCCACATTACTAAAAATATATGTCCAAATTACTTGTTCATTTACAAAACCAAGATAAAATTAAATAAATTTTTCTCATCTTACCCTCTTCGTCCCATATTACTTGGCCACATTACTAAAAATATATGTCCAAATTACTTGTTCATTTATAAAACCAAGATAAAATTAATTAAATACTTCCATCTTATCCTTAGTAATAAGTTCATTTATAAAACCAAGATAAAATTAATTAAATCTTTCCATCTTATCCTCAATATTAAATGTTCTTGAAAATAGTCAATTTTGATTAGAATGTACTTATTGGAGAGAGATAGGGGTAAGATAGTAAAATACATCTTTTATTTATGTATCGGAGAATTAAAATTGAAGTGCATACGTGTAAACATCAGAAGAGAATAAATATTCAGTACTATGACATATATTGACATGGGATAAAAAAGTAGTTGGTTAAAGTGTACAATTTATATAGCTTTTGGTACAAGCATTCATTATTATGTTAGTCCCTCTTGGACACTTATATATAATAGAAATATATGTCCAAATTATTTGCTCATTTACAAAACCAAGATAAAATTAATTAAATCTTTCCCAACTTATCCTCTCCGTCCCATATTACTTGGTCACATTACTAAAAATATATAGCCAAATTACTTGTTCATTTGCAAAACCAAGATAAAATTAATTAAATCTTTCCCACCTTATCCTCTCTGTCCCATATTACTTGGTCACATTACTAAAAATATATAGCCAAATTACTTGTTCATTTACAAAACCAAGATAAAATTAATTAAATCTTTTTCATCTTACCCTTAGTAATAAATGTTCTGGAAAATAATCAATTTTGATTAGAATGTATTTACTGGAGAGAGATAGGGGTAAGATAGTAAAATATATTTTTTATTTATGATTTCTTAAGGGGCGTGCAAAGGGGAAAGTGACAAGTAATATGGGACAGAGGGAGTATATATTTTACCATAATATTCATATTTATTGGTGTAAGTCTCAATAGCCTTGAAAAATGATTTGAAAATGAGTAATTAATGTGGAAGGAAATTAATAATAAGAACAAAAATTTCTTTCTCTAGATATGTTAAGATGGACAAGTAAAAGTGAACGGAGGGAGTGACTTCTATCCCCGTTTTCCTTCTTTGTCAATACTTTAAACGTGAAGAGAGGACGAACAATGACAATGCAAATTTGTACCAAAAGTTATATCATTGTACACTTTAACCAACTACTTTTTTATCCCACTTGGACATATGTCATAGTACTGAGTATTTATTCTCTTCTCATGTATACACATATGCACTTCAATTTTAATTCTCCTACACATGTTTATTCCCTCATTGCACTTTTACTTGTCCGCTTTTGACTTTTCACGTTATTTAAGAATTAATAAATGAAGTATATCTTTTATCATAATATCCATATTTATTGGCGTATAGTCTCAACAGCCTTAGAAAATGATTTGAAAATGAGTAATTAATGTGAAGGGTAAAATAAGAAGAAGAAAAATTTCTTTCTCTTGATATGTCAATGTGGACAAGTAAAAATGAAGGGAGGGAGTGACATTTATTCCCGTTTTTCTTCTTTGCCAATACTTTACTTATTTTACTTTCCTTTGCATTATCTGATTATTGTTTCTTTGTATTTATAAAATGTATTAATTTATATTTTCATTTCGAAATTAAAATTTGGTGATTTATGATATAACATATATCTTTCTAATTTTGATTTCTTTGTAACAACTCTTTTTATCTATAATTGTTAATATAAAAAATTATAATGTATTTTTTAATTAATTTAATAAAAATATTATATTAGTTTTGCATTTAAAAAATACAATATATACAACAATGATTCTTATGTTTGGATTTGAACAATTAGTTAATTGAAATGGATATCTACCTGTCGGAATACAAATAAGATATTAAAGAATTTAAAAGAAAAAATCTAGAATCAAAATATTAATTTTCCCTCATATTCTTACTAATTTTTTTTTTCACATCGATGAACAACTTTCATTGTCACGATAATGACAAAAAAGTCCGACTCTTTCCATCTCAAAGACTTAATTCCATCATATGTTTTTAATTTTTAAACTTCATTTTCTAATTATAACTAAAGTGATGGTACATAAAATACATTTTGTATATGTTGCTATATATAATAACAATTAACACGAATCTATTAGAGCAAGTTCGAGTATGTAATTATTACTTCCTATGTCCCAATTTATGTGATACACTTTTCTTTTTTGTCCATTTCAAAAAGAATGATACATTTTCTCATTTGACAACAATTTAACTTTAAACTTTACCTGTTATGCTTAACGAGATGATTTATAACCACACAAATATTTTTGGCTTGTTTTAGACCATAAGATTCAAAAGTCTTCTTTTATTTTTTAAACTTAGTGCCCAGTCAAACTATATCACATAAATTGAAACAGAGGGAGTATTAAGTAGAGGCATCTCTGTACTATTTTTCGGGTGTAACTTGGTGATTACAAATTATATAGAGGTCATGATAGACTTCATGAATTAATTGCACATTTAACAGTCTTGTTGACTTGTAAATATCTTGAAAGCACCTCATGGTTGCTTGACTTTTTGATACAAATATGTTTAAACGATAAAAAAAATATAGGGAAAAGGTGCAACTATACCGCTTAACTTTGTGATTTAGAGCAGATATATCCCTTGTTAAGAAAGTGGTGTATATATATCCCTACCGTTACAAAATGGTGCAAATATACTGTTACGCCTTGGAAATTTCGTGTCGTCTGCATTATGAGTGAACTAACACTAGCTAAAGTGGACATGAAGCCATTATAAGGTTAAGAAGGGTATTTGATAATTTTAAGTGTGTACCTTAAGGTTTCAGAGTTAAATGAATCGGTGAAAGCAAGTTCATTGAAGGAATTGGAGTTTGAGTTATGTTTTGGGAAGATTTCGTGTCATTTGAGTTATACATTCCTTAGCATTGCCTTGAGGGGGAGATATAGGGCCCCTTGGATAGTTTATGAAGTTTTATACAAGTGCCAAGAAGGTTCCAAAAGGATTGGAGGTCAAATGAATCGAAAAGAACGCATTTTCGCGAAACAGGAGAAAATAGGGCAAAATGCGGCCACATACTCAGTATGTTGGGCCGCATATTGACCGCAAACTCCCTATTTTGGGTGAGCTTTCTGCCCAATCTCCACCCCATTGAGAGGAGGGGAGATGCGGCCGCATATCCCACATGCAGAGCCGTATCTCCACCGCAAGTTGATGCGGGGGCGACTTTGCCACATATTTAAATCCCAAAAGACACCATTTTTCATCTCAACCTCCCACACTTATTTCCCCACACTTCTATGGGGTTCTTAAGAGTTCTTGAAGGTTCCATAGAATTCCAAACCTTTCTATAACATCAAGAGAGAAGATCAACATCAAAACTTCAAGATAATCCATGGAAGATGATTGTTCTTGTCTCTTTGTGAGGTGGTGATGAACTTGATCTTGGAGAGAGTTGAGTAAGGTGAAGTTCTTTCATTATAAGGTATGTTCTTCCTATTATTTACATGATTAGTTTGATTTAAAGGTTTAGCACGTTTTGAAGAGGAAAGAATCATAGAAAAGAAGTCATAAAGGGTTGAAGTGAAGAAGATGACTATGAGATGAACTTGAAAAGGGGATTTTGGATAAATTTGATATTCAATTGAATATAACTTCTTGATTATGATATTGTGGATATTGTTATTGTTTTTTGGGAGTTGTTTTGTAATATGGTGGAAGTTGATGAAATAGGGGAAGTGTTGTCCAAATTTCGTTAGCTCGTTAATTATACTAATTTGAGCTTAACAGTGTTTCTAAGACCTAACTTTAATATGAATCCTCTTGAACGTAGATTTTATGGACTTTGGAGGAGAACGTTAAGTAAATAAGGAGACGTAAAGGTATGTAAGACTAGCCCTTTATTTCTAAAGGCATGATTCCCTAGTTGCGAACCTATACATGATATCCACAATACTCCTATTCCTAAAAATACTAGAAGCTCATAATTTTCATGATTCTCATGATATTGCTGACAATGTTCTTTGTGATGACAATGATAACGATTATGATGATGATTTCAATTCTAGAGACGCCAAATCTTAAAGTTCTTAATGTTCCTATGATACTATTGAGCTTATCACATGATTATCGATTGTATCCATTGTTGTTGATCTCATCTTATAATAGTTCTTCTTCCAAGGTGAGATATAGCGATAATAATGATTCCATAATAGAAATGAGGGGTTTACCGACCTTACATCACTCCGATAGAGCAGTAATGTCACTCCGATAGAGCAGTAATGTATCATTTGGGCTCTCGTTCATGCTTATTATATATATATGTATTTTCACACACCGCGCCGTGCTATAGCCGGTCGGGCAGACACGCAGATGTACATACCACTTCGGTGGACAGCTTACGATATCATCCCGAACGTGGGATAATGATGATAACACCACGCCTATATGAGTGGGCAGTATACTATATACATTATAACATCGCGCCTACATAGCCGGGCAATATACATGATAACACTGCGCCTATATGGCCGGGCAGTATACATGATAACACCGCGCCTACATGGCCGGGCAGTATACTATATGTATGAGATGGTTTATTTTTCTAAAGCTAAGCATACATGACATTTGCCTTAAAAGGCATTCAGATAGACAAGTTATTTCCCTTATCTCATGATACTTTCCTTATCTCTTAGTATAATGTTATTCATGCCTTACATACTCAGTACATTATTCGTACTGACGTCCTTTTGTTTGTGGACGCTGCGTTCTTGCCCCGTAGGTAGGCAGGGAGACGAATCAGATTCTTAGGTGCTTCATCAGCTATCTCTCAGGAGCGCTCCATTGTCTCGGTGCTGCAGTCTAGTGATACTATTCTTTTGTGTACATATGGGCATGGCGGGGTTCTGTCCCGTCCTTGTGATGTTATGCACTCCTTGTAGAGGCTCGTAGACAGATGTGTATAGTTAGATGTCCTATAACCTTATCGGTTTATTTTCTGTACATCATTTTTGGCAGCTTTGTCGGCTTGTACATATATATGGGCCCAGTTGATGATGTTCATATAGAAAATTATTACTATTGCGGATTCATGCCCTTATAGATCATGATATTTATAAGTTATCTTTCATGGTCTACCTAGATATGATTATAAGAAGCATTAAGAGGTGCTCGGTAGAGTAGTTCCGGGTACCCCTCATGACCCTCTGGTTGGGTCGTGACATATACCTTTTTTGTTGACGGAATTTTTTGTAAGAATCATTTAGCTTATTTTTTAATTAAAAAAAAGATCGCGTGGCTTTAAGAAAAGTCAACCCATTTTTTTAATACACATATTTTTCTAAAGTCACGTGGTAATTTTTTTTCCTGGTGTCGGTTCTGGTTCTTTTAAAGAAAATGGGCAAACTTATTTTTTTAAAGCCACGGCGATATTTTTTTAAGTGAACCAGACCCGATACACCAGTAAAAAAAATTACCATGTGGCTTTAGAAAAATGTGTCTACTAAAAAATTGGGTAAATTTTTTAATAAAGCCACATGGTATTTTTTTTAATTAAAAAATAAGCTAAATAATTTTTTTTTTAAATTTCGTCAGTAAAAAGGGTATATTTGACACCATTTGTGTAACAACAGAGGTATATTTTCACCATTTTGCAATAGTAGGGATATACATATACCACTTTGTTAATGAGGGATATATCTGCTCTAAATCGCAAACTTGAAGGGTATATTGCACCTTTGCCCATAAATATATATAGCTCGAGTGAACAAAATTCTAAAATAAGATTATTTAATATATTCCAAAAACAATAATTCGAGTACAACGTAGAAGCTTAAACCCAAATAATATGAGAGCGGGTACATAATTGTCATGAGCCTCTATGAATAGAAAAGTTCATCAACCGACTGAAAAGAGAAGATACATTAATAATTTGAAGACCTTGAGCCACCGTGAAATTAAAAGGCAGGCGACTAAGAAAAATCGATAAATTATGTATTTAAAATATTGATTTTTTCGATCGGTTTTGCGTCTTCTTTTAGTCGTGTCTCATGAACCCTACTGGTATTCGGATCCAAATATGCTTATAAAAAGATCATTGGTTTCAAAAGTTTTACTTTCTTAAATTTCATGTAAAATCAAACTGCGTTACATAAATTAAACGGTGTGAGTATTACTTTTATTAATATGTTATAAAATAAGTTGTTAAAAAAAGATATCCCAAACCTAAATGTTCTATATTCTGCCAAGGCTTACAATTCTAGTGAAATCTTAAACATACGAGAGTTAATTCAATTATATTCTCACTGACGCCTTCCCCCTTCCTCGGTCTGCCAATGCAATACACAAAGAAATTTTCTTTAACAAAAGAAAATATCATATTTCTCCTCATTGTTCAGATTCCATTTTCCTTCTAAGTATGTAGAGTCCTTTGCGAGGTTTGGATCAATATTTGGGCTGAAAGTCCATTTGCCATTGAAGTTGGGGGGCAAAGTGCAAGGAATTTCGATTTTGACGACAACATTTAATTTGTACTCGCTTTCTAAATTTCTTTTTGCACATGTATCCATTTCAAAGAACTTATACGGTGCCTGAAGTTAATCTTGACAAAATCTAACTTCAAACTATGTGGATGAAGTTCAGTTATTTTTTCCTCACTTCAACCATTTTTGCTTGAATTTCAATCATATATGGCTGAAGTGAAGTTAGATCATTTTTGTCTTACTTCAGCCACATATGGCTGAAGCTTAGCCATTTTTGCATGTGGTTAAAGTTTAGTCATTTTTATCTGACTTCAGCCATTCTGTCCGAAGTTCATGGACATATGACTTAAGTTCAAGTAAAAAGTCTAAAGTTGGGAAAGTTATTAAACTTCAATAATATATATAGCTGAAGTTCAAGTAAAAACGATTGAAGTTCAACCATGTTTGTCTAAACTTGACGCAGATGTATGAATTTCACTCATATGTAACTTCAGTGTCGAAGTTTGATTTTGTCAAACCAAACTTTAAAACCACATGTCTCAAATGGATATACAAGCAAAAATTTTAAAAACTTGAGTACAAGTAAATGACAATGTCAAAACTCAAAACGGACTGCCTCGTGAAAATTTTACTGATATTGGTGCCCACCTCATTATATCTCCTGCCCATTGGCTGGCAACCCAAAGAAAGGTCTCTGGAGTTTTAAACTTTAATTTCACTAAGGTGTACATTGACATCTGATGCTTTTATCAAGACACAAATTACTCATGAAAAGGTGACACGGCTACCATAATTTTGGAATACCACTCTTGCAAATGAAATTAAGTTGATATGCGACGAAGCAATTGACACATCCCCTCCCTTGAGTTTTAGGAAACCATCTATTGTTTTAGTCGATCTGAAATTGTTTTTAAAAGCTACTTTCTCCATGATATTGAGAAGTGATTGCTTCGGAGACAATTTGAAAGAAATGGGATGTGAAATACAAGAACAACATATATAGTGTAATTCCACAAATGGGGTCTAGAGAGGATAGGATGTATGGAGACCTTATCCCTACCTGTGTGGGGTAGGGAGGTTGTTTCCGATAAACTCTCGGCTTAAAAGAAAAGTTTTCAAAACAAGATTGAAAGAAAATATGACAACAAAATAGCAAGATACACAACAAATGAAGCAAGAAATAGTAATATACATTAGAGAATAGAAACTACTCGATTAGTAAATACTATTACTGCTAAGGAGGAAACAGGACGTCAAATATTTTCTGAAAAATATGTCATACCAAACAGAACATGGGCAGACTGTGTGCTATTAGCTATCTTTAAGGAGTAAAACATCTTCAACCTTTTTAATTTATGGTAAACATCTTCAACCTTTTAAATTTATGGCCCCTTTGTGTTAATTATCCAAACAAAGAAGGTAGTCATTTGTTGTTGATTATACTACATGAGCATCATTTTGCATGCATGGCAATTTCGTGTCTTCCCTACCCTCTTTTATTTGCCGATTTTTTTGTTGCCTCGTTTTATGTGTAAAGCTGCCACATTATTAAAGATAACCATCATCTTTAGGTTCTATAATGAGATAGAATTGGCATTCATCCGACCAGCAAACCACATGAGATAGGAGAACCTCGTGAAATCCAAAGGTTAAATTATCATTAAGAAAACAAATAAGATTTAACTAATTTAATTTAACAAGTTAAGAATCAAAAGTTGGACAAACATAAGCTCACATAAGGAATATTTAGCGGACTCGTCCAAATCACATGGGTACAGATGAATATTGTCGAATGCATTCAATATCAAGATCAAAATATGTCCTAGACAATAGGACAGGCATACATTTCCTTGAAACAAAATGCTGGGTAACTACAAAGTTCATCTTTGGTTCCCATCTGTGTTGTAGAGAAATACTAAGGAGATCGATCATGTCCTAGATCGCCCCCCCCCCCCCCCACCCCAAACAACCCACGCCACCCTACCCCCACCTAGTATGTAACTGATACACAGAAACTTGCTGGCAATTAATTTTTGATATCGAAGAAATGCCTTGTGGGCTTCTGGCCCAACTCCAGTTGGCGTCACAAATTCGAATGTCCGATTATAGAGTCTCCCCTTTACCAACACCAACATACCCAGTGTAATCCCACAGGTGGGGTGTAAGGAGGGTAGGGTATATGCAGACCTTACCCCTACCTCGTGGAGTAGAGATGTGGTTTCTAAAAGACCCTCGGCCCAAGAGCCTCTCCTTTACCCTCGTCCCAAATTGGTTGCAATCTTTCTTTGCATGCAGCTGAATTCGAACATGTGACGTGCATCTATCTCATAATAGATCACATGTTGAGTTCTTATCACTAAACCAAAGGCTTGGGGGTTAGAAACTTGCTAGAAATTGACATATAAATGTAGAAATCGACATTTAAATCGAGATATATGCTATATCTGATGCTAAACCAAGTCCATCTAACATAACAAAGGAAGATACAATCAAACTAGTTACCCGCATTGGCACATTCCCATGACATTCCTCGTCAAAAAGAACGGAAAAAAATCTGATTTGACGAGTCAACATGAGTAGATTCGAAAACAATAACTTGGACACACCTCATATGACTAGGTGGTGAAGGGGCCAAAGTCACGTACGAGGGAGAAAAATTGCAGGAAAACAAGAAAGCATGGGATAATGTTAAATGTTCATATTATTTACTTCCGGATACCATTCCTGACTCTATCAAGACAAAAAGGACATTTAATCACTAGTCAAAGGCACGTTTCTTTTGTCTCTGGATGAAAATGGAAAAGTAATAGACAGCCCAACACTGAAAGAATTTACAAAAAATAAACCTAAGATTCTTATGGGACATAAGGTTCCTGGGTTTGTTTGGGGTGGGGGTTGGGGGTTAGTGACACGTTTATGTCCCAGTTAATGTGTTGAAACAAATAGGATATGTGATCAAATTCAATAAAAATTGTTAGGATATATACACAAAAATGATGAGCTATCAGACATGAGCATCTTGCTCACCAACCCTAAGATCAATTCCTATTAAACACTTCCACATGAGAATAGTACCAATGCACATGGAAATGGCTCGGAGTCAAGTTAACAATGAATATTTGAGAACATAGTTTTCTCATTTCTTTTTACATTTCATTAGGGTGGACCTATGTTGGTTTGACTTATTCACAGGTATGTATCTGGTATGGTTCCGGGGCATATATTTGGTATACCTGCGTGGAAGTATCTGGCATAGATCTGTCACCTTTTTCAGTAAATTTTGAAGAATCTGCATGAAGTACCTATACATTTCTCACACATGTTTGTATGTCAAGATAAATGGAGATCCACGAAATATAAGGGTGGACCAAGACGGATTTTCAGATAAGACCCTGGCATGTTCATCCATAAATATCTCACACATGAACAAGATCTATGTTTGCTACACATATTTCAGCACAGTTCAGATAGCATAAGACTCAATGATATAACCAGAAAGAAGTGGTGTACTGTAATGCAAGTTGAGTAAATCTAGCTCAAGAAATCCTACAGCAAGAGTAAAGTCATATCTTGAATTCGAAGTCCCACCCTTCATTGAAACAATACTATAATCTTAACATGGTGTTGTACACCCTAAGTTTATATTCTATCCTCAATTATAAACTGAGATGTTATAATCACTAAACGCATCAACCCCTTCTAATATATACTTGTAGACCATTAGAAAAAGACTGAATAATAATGTGTCATCGATCTAGTGACAATTTACAGAAGCACATAAAGCCCAAGCCTATTAAATCATGGTCTGAACTCTTATAAGACTAAATTGAATGTTATCTCGTCATGCCCATAAGAAAAACACATTACAAAGGAGCAGCAGCCCTTAGTTGCAGAGTAACTTCTTTTTCTGCTAAACAAGAAGCAGATAGTAAGCCTCGGCCTGGATACAACTACACTGTAGTTCATAAAACATACAACGTGAAGGGAAAATACTTCAAAAGATAGGATGGGACGGGATGGTACGGGTCCAGAGTAATATTATGTAAGAATTTTACATACGGTTCCCAGATCTGACAAAGCATACTATACACTGGAGGTTAGAATATTCAAAGGATTTCTGTATGCTCTCTTTTTTTTTTTTTTTGTTTGGTAGGCTTCACATCATGGATAGTATTGCTTCATTATGTGCTCAGAAGGGCAAGAGTTCCAAACATCAGCATTCACAGTTCTCTCGTTTGAAGACTTAAATTTAACAGTTTCAGCAATGTCCATTCTGATATTTGAATGTATAAGACAACTCCAGCTTTAATTATCAAATAGAGCTATACTTTAGTCTTTAATGAAACAAAACAATGATAATGTTTCCATGAAGTCTTGTTACCTGAACTAGAACTTGCAAGTTCCAAAAACTAAAACCTTTAGCAAAATCAGACATTAAAAACAATCAGAAGTTGAATTTTAAAGACTTAACTATGACATAAGTGACAGAACATAATGGCATAATTACCAACGGGCTTCTACCACTTTGATCACTGGCAAAGCTGTTCAACTGCAGTAACAATCTGGGGAGGTTGAACAACAGTCCAGTTCTCCAACGTCCCAGCATACGGAGTTGGCACATCCTGTGATGACAGACACACGATCGGGGCATCTAGATAGTCATTAAAGTTCTCGGTTATAGCAGCTGTCAAGCTGGCACCAATACCTCCTGTCCGCATACATTCCTCGACAATGAGCACACGATGAGTCTTCTTCACTGAATTCCCGATGGTGTAAAGGTCAAACGGTTTCAGAGACCTGATATTAGAGGTGGCAAAATTAGCTCATGAAAACATGATTCGCCCAACCCACCCAAGTTTGGGCTGGTCATTGACCCGCCCAATTATTAGCTCAGGCCATCAAAAATTGGGCTGATATGTAGCCCAAATTGAACCATGCGAAATCTTGTCAAAAATTTTCAAAAAGACATTTTTTTATTTGATATGTTATATATAGCCATAATAACGAAAAAAATAGTTTTATTAGGTACTAAAAATCATAAAGAACAAACAAAGAAAATAAAACTTAGTAAGAATTGGGCGGGTTGGGTTATGACCCCCTTTTTAGCCCATTTCAGCCTAAGTAACTTTTGAGCGGGTCAATAACCTGCCCATTTATTAACTCAGCCCATTCCGACCCGCCTAAATTCAGCCCAACCCACTCATTTGACACCCGTACCTGATGTCAATGACCTCGGGATCATAACCCTTGTCCACAAGTGTCTTCACCGCCTGCATCACATGATACCTCATCCTGGAATAAGTTAGAATGGTAACATGCTCCCCAGGTCTTACCATCTCTGCTTCTTCAAGATTCAACACATATTCTTCATCTGGAATTCTCTCCTTGAGGTTGTAGAGCAAAACATGCTCAAACAGAATCACAGGGTTATCGCTTCTGATAGCTGCCTTCATCAAGCCCTTGGCATTGTAAGGGGTTGAACAGGCAACCATCTGGATTCCAGGAATTGACTGGAAATATGACTCAAGGCGTTGAGAGTGTTCTGCTCCGAGCTGTCGACCAACTCCACCAGGACCTCGGATGACGATTGGAATCTTAAACTGGCCACCAGATGTGTAATGGAGCATACCACAGTTGTTAGATATCTGGTTGAAGGCCAGAAGAAGAAATCCCATGTTCATTCCTTCAACAATTGGACGTAAGCCAGTCATTGCAGCTCCAATGCCCATACCAGTGAAAGAGTTCTCAGCAATGGGAGTGTCAAGAACCCTGAGATCACCAAATTTTGGGGCAAGACCTTTAGTCACCTTGTATGAACCTCCATAATGACCGACATCTTCACCCATTACACAAACAGCTGGATCTCTGTCCATCTCTTCTTCAAGGCCTTCACGGAGAGCCTCAAAGAGCAATAGCTCATGCCTAAAGAACAATCAGGTGAGATAGAGTTCACACAATGATCGACATTAAGAAAATATGCAAAATACTGCATATCCAACCAGCCAACAAAGATCTATTCGATGATGTAAGTTAAATTATTAAGCGAGCACCATTACAGAAAATTTCCTTTAAAACCTCAGACATAGTCTATCCACAATAATTAGGAAGACCCCATTAAGAAAGCACAGATGACCCAAATACATCCAACGAAAATGTTGGTCATGAGCACCATAAAAACTAAACGAGCTCTTTTGTCCTTAAACAAGCAGATAAGTAAACAGAAACACCTGGAATCCCACAGCAGGGATCTTATGCACTAGAAAGAGAAGGAATGAATAAGGGACCCCTTTACTAGCTTCTGGTGGTCCAATAATTCATGTAATTGGAAACTTAGAACCAGAAAAATCAGAAAGCAAAAATCAAAGACTCAAAGAGTTTGACCTAGGAAAGGAAGTCAAATTTCCTATAAAAGATGTAACCTTCCTTTTGAACAACTCCTATGGAGACAGATTTACAAGAATACAAGGAAGTTTATGGCAAAGCAAGAGTAGTAAAGACAAGATGACAATCTCCAGAGGGACCTCTGATGTTAAAATATAAGATTGCTTAACCAGTTATCGTGAAAACTTAGATCACGAATTTCTTAGAGGAGCTAGTGCAAGCAAAAGAATTGACAAAATAAGTGCATCCACTGGGTAACGTCTCTTCTGTTATACACCTGGAATTCAAACTTCAGTTATAACATAAGCCTTTGGTTCAGCCTGTTGTTTTCTGCTGAATTTTAATTCTCTCCATAACTATCACATAATTTTGTTTCTATATTAAGCGCCATGATTCAAAAGTGAAGTTCTTTGTTTTGATAACCAATTCAAAGGTAAAATTCTGATTTCTTAAGTGCCATTATTGTTCCTCCTAGCAGCATCCTTATTCTAGAGTGTTTCCAAGACCCATTCAGCCATTCCTATTTTTCCACTTAGTACATTTTCCCCACACACATATTCAAAGAAAACACTCTACTCTTAAAAGTACCAAAGCAACACCCAGGCCCCATGCCTATCCAGTGCTGCTCTAGTTCCCAACTCAGACGGTACTCTTCATCGCATACACATACAGTGGCACCAAATTTTTCAAGGCTAGCAGACAACTTGCAGCACTAACCCTAACCATCTCTAGCAGTTTCTAGAACTGTCTTGATCCCCTTCTTCAGGTCAAATAATTCGCACTTCTTCACAGAACTGGAAAAAGATTTCAATTTCAGCTCAGCATCATCGATAGAAGAAACAGAGGACTCCATCATAGCATATATATCAATTCTACCTTATACCAAGAATGCAAACCTCAATGCACCTTTCCTCATGATTAGGAGTGGAAAACGGGCGGGCGGGCGGGTCGGATATGGGTTGGTTGAAAACGGGTTAAACAAAAACAAAAAAATATCCGACCCACCCATATTTAGCACAGATAATGAAAAATGGGCTAATATGGATATGGATTCATACTTTCCGGGGTTTCTGGAATAGTCAGGTGAGAGCACAAGCTAAAAGCCAAAATAAGCTTAGACTCCCGGAAAGCAAGAACTCAAGAAAAATAATAAACAGACAAATGGGAATTGATAATATGGATATCCATGTGGATATCCATTTTTTAGCAGATAAAATCCATATTTGATCCATTTTTAAATTGTCAGTTATCCAACCCATACTTAATGGGTCGGCTTGTATGGTTACTTGTTTTCTTTTTAACCATTTTGCCAGCCCTACTGTAATGATACTTCAAAGTATTTTGATGGTGTCCTCCCCACCCTCCAACACACCTCATCTTCACACCCCCTCCCCCCCCCCCACCCCCAACCTCCGTAGCCCCCATCTCCACCACTCCAATAGTATTTGTCTAGATTATATATAAATGTTTTTATAATATTCTTTGCTTACGTACCAAACACAAGAAAATAAGTCACAAACCCCCTTATTTTCCTGGAAAACATTTTCGTTCATACCAAAAACACCCTAGATTCCTAGAAGACAAACATTAGGAGAGACGAGTGAAGTGGAAACTACAAGGAATCGATTTGAACTGTAAAGATACGCATGCATTGTATGCATGTACAGTATAAATCAGAGGAGAAGTAAATATACCCTGGTTTGGATGAAGTTGAAGCTGCAGCAATATCTTGTTTTGCCTGTAAGAGAATTACATGCAACACCAAATCTCAAACTCCAAAAACAATAAAATTTACTAATTTCTTCTTGTAAATGACTACATAAACACAAAATCATAATGAGAGAGTAAAGAACACTAACAGCAACAGCATTAGTAATTAATTTTTCAGCTCTTCCCCCACGTCCATTCGAACCATAGCTTAAACGTCCATCAGATCTAACCACAAAAATTCTTCCTTTCCTCTCTGCATCAAAACCAAACCATAAGTCCCACAAAAATGATTGAGTGAACAAGGACTAAATGGATTAGATAATACTTCAACCAATACTAACAAACAAAGATTAGATAAACCTACATTAGGACATTAATTTAAGCAATACTAACAATACCCAATTTCAAATACTAGCTAAAGATTCATAACATGCAGCAAACAAACAAAACCAATTAGATCAACAATACTAACAAAACCCAAATTACAAATACTAGCTAAAGATTCATAAAATCAACCAAACAATTAGACCCAAAAAGAACAGACATTTAAATTTAAGCAATACTAACAAAAACCCAATTTCAAATACTAGCTAAAGATTCATAAAATGTAGCAAACAAACAAAACCAATTAGATCAAAAAAAAAAAAAAAACCCAAATTACAAATACTAGCTAAAGATTCATAAAATCAACCAAACAATTAGACCCAAAAAAGACATTAAATTCTTCTGGATCGAGCTCGTCGCACGGGGCTTGCCTAGTGCGGGTTACCTCTCCTGTGTGTTTTGCGAGCTATTGCACAGGAGCTGGGTTTACCCCGTGCGCACCCAAAGGATAGGATAGCGGCTGCGGGTTCCCATGTCATAAAAAAAAAAAAGACATTTAAATTTAAGCAATACTAACAAAAACCCAATTTCAAATACCAGCTAAAGATTCATAAAATGCAGACATAAATTTAAGCAAACAAACACAATTAATTAGACCCAAAAAAAAGAAGAGACATAAAATTTAAGCAGTACTAACAAAACCCAAATTGTAATTCCAGGTAAAGATTGAACAAACCTGATAAAGATGTGGAAGAATTAGCAAAAAGTGATTTCTTGGTATCAAAAGAATTAGCTGAGGTAAGTGCACCAATTCCTTGTATAATACCAGCCATTTACAAAACAAAATAGGATTCTTGATTCAAGAGAGAAAAATGCAGTATTAGAATAAACATTCAAATGACACTTATATATAACTATATATATATATTAACACAAAAAAGAGAAAGTTTGATTATTTGGGCGGAGAGAACAAAGTGGATTAGGCGATTTAATTGAAAAGAGTAGAGTTTAATTTCTCGTTCATATCGACTGATTCTCTACTTGCTTCCTCATTGTAATATTATGTTTCTATCCAACAGGGAGTGGACACGTGTTGATATGAAGAAGAAGAAGATAAATTACTGACATATTTGAGCTGTCTTTGGTGGCTTAGGAACTAGTTGGAGACTTGGTGGCCCAACCCTAACGACCAGCTAATTGTCATAAAGAATTCTGTTTTTCTAACTATACTATATGGCCTATGCCCGTGTTAATTATGATTTATGTGTGACCCAATTAATGTAAAGCCGACAAGTGAGGGATGACTCAGTGGTTAAGCACCTCCACCCACGACCGGTAGGTCTTGGGTTCGAGTCACATTGAAGGGGAAGTGTGGAAACACTATAAATCCTCCTAAAATGGGAGGGAAAAAAAAAAATAATGTAAAGCCCATAACTAATATTCAATGAAGAATAAAACTCATCCGTTAGATCTGTTACTTGATGGATGTATCAGATTAAGTCTCAATCTCTATAAATTGGTCCTCCATCCACCTATCAATAACGGTTGTGGTAACATGAAGTTAGGGCAAAGAGGTAGAAATTGATTTTCAATTAATGCTTCCACTTCGTGATAATGTCTTCCGCTTCAGGCACGCTTTCTATTAAAACTTCTATGTCAGATTATTATATTCAAGATCCTGATATGTATATTGAATTTATGTGATAACATACACGTCTGTCCTTAAAGTTATGTTTACAAATTCATGTACCCTTATCATCTTACATCAAAATATTTTACCACTACAAAAAAATTGGTAATTTGTGGAGGTTATGCTAAATGAATAAAATAAAAAAAATAAAAAAATACGAGCAATCAAATGTAACCATAAGAAGTAAAAGTTGAGAATGAGAAGAAAGGAAATGAAAAATAAATAATATAAAAAGAAAAATACATTTTAAAAAAATAAAAATAATTTAAAAGTAAAAATAAAAAAGAAATCAAAATAATAGAAATAAAAATAAATTAAAAATCAAAAGAAATTAAAATAATAGAAATAAAATATAAATTAAAAATAAAAAGAAATTAAAATAAACAAAAAAGTAGCCCTGCAATTACTGAGTGTAATTACACCAAATTCTCAATCCCCCTTGAGAATTGGAGAGTGTAATTACACCCTCTCAATCAGTGGCGGAGCCAGAATTTTCATCCAGGGGGTTCAAAAATTCTAAAAGGTAAATACATGAAGAAGTAAGGGGGTTCAACATCTACTATATATACATAACAAAATAATTTTCACTTTAAAAATACACTGTAATTTTTCGCCAAGGGGGTTCGGATGAACCCCCTGGAGCCAATGTGGCTCCGCCCCTGCTCTCAATTACACCCAATTCCCACCTAACTGTGTAATTACTTGATCAAACAAACAGGCCTAACTGTGTAATTACACCCAATTCCAATTACCTGGGTGGCTTTCCAAACAGGCCCTAAAGGAATTTATTTTGGAATTAATTATGTAACAATTGCTAAACTTATCATATAGTTTGATATAGTTTGGAGTGTATGTATATTTTGTTCACTGATATAGTTTGGAGTGAAGAGGTCCCAAAAGCTTTTATCCCGTGCTAATTATGAGCTCGTCATAGTTTTTCATTTCACCATGCCCGTGGAGATTTAAGCCTTAGGCATCCAAAGTTTTCACCCACTTCATTAACCAAGGTCACACCCTCGAGTGACCAATGTATACTTTTTAAATAATACTGGTGTCTGTGCCAACTTGCGCACCTCGTTTCTTTGCCTGAATAACTACCACCTCACACCAGCATTAGATACCAGGTGAATTTGACTAAGTTACCTCTATAAAGAATTCAAACAAGAACATGGTTCACTATTCCAACCAACAAAATCACCCATTTTACATCTATTAAACTTTAAAGAAAGATTACAAATAAATCTTTCAATTTATCTCAGTGAATTGAACAACAGCAGGAGCTTTAAACAACTTTGATACAGTAAAGGAATGAAAAGACACTGGTGAACACCCTCGTAGGCATATACCATCAACTAAAGAAAAAAATTAATCAATAAATAACAATTGCACAAAAGTGAAATGGAGAAAACTTAAAAGAAGGAATAGTTTAGCTTCCGTTCTCGGGGGATGCTTCGATGAGCCTCACCGACCGAGGAAGCATGAACTCAGCGAACACGGGATAATGAGAAGAAGGATAAAAGCCGTCAATGTTGTCGCTCACCACCTCACACGAGACGGGTATCAAAGGTCTGCCTCTGAAAAGGATCCAGTCCACATGAAGATCCTGAGTTTGGCGATCCCAGCACAGGCAAAGTGCTCGGAATATTAACTTGAGGAACTCGAGTGGACCCTGCTTTGTACCTGATAGAATAAAACCGAGAGTTTCATAGGTTTGTCGTGAATCGGACGTTAATACAGCGATGGAATTGGAGGATAACAAAACCTTTGAATCCATGATACGTGCGTATAAGGGATACATTTTTCCTAACACGAGCGTTTGGCCAAGCATCTCTCATATCACCGACAACTCCATGCTCTCTGAGAAGTAGAACGTGTCAGTTACTTATCTTCGAGAAGAATCAACATATTTTTATCAATGCTAAACTTTGATATCCTAGGGTAACAAAACATATTCCAAGGAAGCACTGGCTATTCGGGTCTCAATGAGTTTCTGCCACTCAAGCCTTTATCAAAATACATGACTTTCCCAGAGTGAGACTGTGTAGGGAACAGTGCAAATATAGAACTTTATAGGAGGGTAGGTCCAGCACTTTGTCGATTAGAAGGGCGAATGGACCCGGTGGACCACTTATTCAACATTCTAATTTTGCACCTAATTTTCTGGAAGTACTGATTTAAGAAGTAAAATTAAAACATGCGAGCTATTGCATAGGAGCTGGATTTACCCTGTGCGCACCCAAAGAGTAGCGGCTGCGGGTTCCCATGTCATAAAAAAAAAAAAAAAAAGGGAAATTAAAACTTTTTGTCTTAGTTAGGCCATTACAAACACAGTTGGTTTAATCCTAGCATTTTAACTCATTTATTGAACCAAACAAATAGAACTGTAGAAGTATAGAACCACGATATCATTTAACACTTCTGCAGTAACCACGACCAGCTATGCAATCTCAACATCTGAAGACTGCTAACCAAATACTAGGCAACGGTAAAAATCTAAAGCATACGTTTCTATAGCTCGTGCCTAGCTTATTTATTTCATTATTCTGATAAAGTAATAATCCATGGTCATAAAAACGTGTGCTCCGGATCTATTACTAAAAGAAAAAGAAATCCCACAAAAAAACAAAAAACAAAAAAAAAAAATCCATTGCTCAAATGAGAGGGAAAAGCAACATTTATCTATAACGTCTCCCAGGATACACCAACTGCATAGTATGATAAGCTTAAAACTACATAGATTCCAGAACAATAACTGAATATTAACAAGTCGGGGACTAGTGTGTCCACTGGGGTTAATGTTCTATACTACATATACAGTAGTTAGTAATTTCCTAAAATCTTTCCTAAATTTAATTATGTTCTGGAGCAACCAATTTCACACTGCGTTTGGTAATCAATATTTGAATTAATTTATTCCAAACGTGAAATTGGAAGAGACAACGCTCAGTATCTGCTTATTAGATTTGATAGATTAAACTGGCCTTGCACCAAAAAAAAAAAAAAAGGCCTACGAGTTCGCCAGTTAATTCTTGTCAAATTACAACTTTTGGCAATATTTCCCTTGTTTGAATAATTAGAAATTAGACCAAATTACGTGGTCTAATAGGAAAACCAGTCTGTTTAATAGTCATAGCAAGCTCAAGTTCATGAATAACCGCATATAGTAATCAAGGTACTATAGTGGAAATTAAATGGCAACAGCATTATTACCTAGATCTCCCAAGAAGAAAACGGCCTGTAGTGGATTCCTTTGGGGTGTTAAATCCTCCACAATACACGACAGGTAAGCTAGGGGGCAAGGACGCAATATGCTGCCAAGTAAGCAAAGCACCTCGCCTTCGAGCACGGGGACTAAACTCATCCATAGTTGTATTAACAATCTGAAATGAAAAACCTGGTGGCTCAACTTCTTTCAGCTGGAATGTGTACACTATCTGTCAAGGGAACAAAGCATTCAATAACCTGTGCGGTTAAAGTATTTGGGATAATAGCATTTTTGGTCTCTAAATTAGGTATATTCTGATTTTGGTCCTTGTGATATCTGACGGAGCACATTTAAACTTCAACTAATCAGAATGTGTATTTTTAGTCCTTTTATGTAAGAAGTATGTTGTATTTGAACTACTTTTAGAACAATACTACCGTTAAATATGGAGTAATAGTACAAGCTTAACATAATAAGTTTGTGAATATTCACAAGCAAAGGGATCAAAAGTGCACATTTCTATTTATTGAAGGTTAAATGTGCTTCGTCAAATATTATAAGGATCAATATTAGAATTTATCAATAACTGAGGGACCAAAAGCGCTATTAACCCAAGAAACAAAGATGAAGGTGAAAAGACAACTAAATTGAATAGATCAAAAGGATATTGCCCATGTTGCGGTACACGGTACTGTAGAACCCCAAGACATGCTTCCAGGTACCGAAGGTGATTCAGATAACCAAAACGTTCCACCTTCTAAAAGCTCGACCTTCAATCAAAACCGGATGAACTAAGGTAACTTGTATAAAATAATTTTGTTTGATTCTCTCTAAGACAAATGCTGAAGTTACATCACAAAAGGAAGACTAATTGTTTAGGGGGGAACAGAAACCTTTTCCTTGTCATAAAAAATGGTACAGTGCTGATCAGAAGTGTCATCAGCTCCTTGCCTTGAAATTCCAAACTGTTCATAACCTATATGGTAAGAAAATAAAATCATACTATAAGAACCATTGGCTCCTTCTACAGCATGAATACTAGCACTCCAAGGAAAAAGGAAAATCACAAATGAAGCTCTATAATACTTATTACTAGTAAAATAAAGATAAGAAATAAATACACCATTGTAATTCCTAAGGTACATGAACAATTCCCGTAGATTGAATATGCACAATGTATTGTATAATGCATCAGCTTATTTTCCATGACTAAGGTAAGCTAGGTAAGATTACACATGATATTCAGTAATCATAAAAGAATGAAGAAAGTACTTGGAAGTCTTTTTCGATGACCACGAAATCTGTTACAACTTCAAAACTCGGGGATAAATGGGCCCACCTCTCTACTTATCTCCACTTAAATACTTACAATAGCCAAGTTTCAAACTCACGATGCTCATCTATCACAAATCCCCTGCTATACTACATTTCCCGTTAAACAAAACCCTTGGGGGCAGAAGGTACTTGAAAGTCTTAAATTTACTCTAGCCGCCATGGCTCATATCTATCATACACGAAGAACATTTTAGGAGGCCATGACGATGGTGATTGAAGAACATCCTTCATCTATCCCACATAAACAATATGAACACAAACATCAATCCTTCATCTACAACAACAACTAACATACCCAGTATAATCCCACAAGTGGGGTCTGGGGAGGGTAAGATGTACACAGGCCTTACCTCTACCTTTGTGGGGCAGAGAGGCTGTTTCCAAAATACCATCGGCTCGAAAGGAAAGCAAGTTAAAGAAAAGGAAAATAAAGGAAAAGAAATTCGACGTATAAAGGAAAATGACAACAAATGAGGAAGATACAAAGCAACCGTGCAAGAGATAGTGATACACATCGAAGAATAGACAACTACGCGATTCCTAAATAATACTACTACTAAGAAATACGTATAGAGAGGCTAGCCCTACCTCTCCCACCTACAGTGTTACACCACTCGACTACCTACTACCCTTCTACCCTAACCTTCGACCTCCACACTTTCCTATCTAGGGTCATGTCCTCAGTAAGCTGAAATTGTGCTATGTCCTATCCAATCACTTCCCCCCAGTTCTTCTTCGGCCTATCTCTACCTCTCCTAACTCCTGCAACAGCCAACCTCTCACACCTCCTTACTAGCTCATCCTCACTCCTCTTCTTCACATGCCCAAACCATTTTAATCTCGCTTCCCTCACTTTGTCTGCAACAGAGGTCACTCCTACCTTGTACCAAATAACTTCGTTCCTAATCATATCTCACCTCTCACACCTCCTTACTGGCTCATCCTCACTCCTCCTCTTCACATGCCCAAACCATTTTAATCTCGCTTCCCTCACTTTGTCCGCAACAGAGGTCACTCCTACCTTGTACCAAATAACTTCGTTCCTAATCATATCTCACCCGGTATGCTCACACATTCATTTGAGCATCCTCATCTCAGCTACATTCATCTTCTGGATGTGGGCGTTCTTGACTGGCCAACACTCTACTCCATACAACAAAATGGGTCTAACCACCATTCTGTAGAACTTACCTTTAAGCCTTGGCGACACATTCTTATCGCACAAAACCCCGAAAGCGAGCCTCAGTTTCACCCACCCCGCTCCAATACGATGTACGACATCCTTCATCCATGCCACATAAACAGCATGAACACAAACATCACTTGGGAACAAATTTTGTAGCTTTAACTCTTCTTTTGGACTATTTACATTCGAAGACAACAAAAAGTGAGGGGGTCTAGTGAAACAGAACCGATGATGTCGAGCCAAGAGCACCTTCATACCTACATAAAATGGTGGATGTACAAATCCACAATGGATCATGTCCTTCAAGTCGAAGCGTAATGATCATACGTTTGTAATACACTGTATGTCCCATAATAGGTTTGATTCTTCTACTCTTTCCCGGAAGTCGATGACTATTCATAGCTATTACCTTGACACCAGAGAAGAGTTCGACCCAATGCTTTATTTCTGTCCTAGTTGATCCTGATTTGACTTCTACCTTTTATTGTTTTTTTCTTCTCAATTTGCACAATAACATGTATGGACCACCTTGTTTCAAACCCTTTGCTCTCCCTATATTCCTCCTCCTTCTTTTAAGTCAACAGACATGGCAGTGCTAACAACTCGAGAGATAGGATATGTACGATCCTAATGCCTATAATTCATTATACATACTACACCATCCTTTATTTGCCTCCTATTCTTTCCTGTCCAGAATTTGCAAATGTGGTGCTACCTAAAACCAACATCATAACTGTTAGCAGAAACGTAAAAGAAAGAACACAAGATTTAACGTGGTTTGGATCAAAATGATCCTACATCTACCAGAGAACAGTTGCCTTTATATTATTAACAAAGGAAGGGGAGATTTCCCAATTACACCTAAGAGAATTGCTCTCTCAACTCTCAGCTCTCTACTCACTACAAAGGATTGTATTATTTTGGGATGATGAACAAAGATGAATTGTCTCTTCTTTTATAGGCAAACAATGACTTGGGCTCCAAGCGTGCTACATGGGCATTTCAATTCTCCTCCACATCTTAACATCCTTTGGGTCCAAGTATCCTTTGGCTCCAAGTAATAAAAAATCATTCAAATAAAATTGGCACACGAGTTTTTCGATCACATGACAAAAACCAACTCTTTCAATCTCTACCTTGGTTTGCGTTCCGAGCATACGTATGAACAACTACGGCCAAAACTTCTAAGCTTACTGGGCAACCCCATTGTAGAAAACAAGAACAAGCCCATGTTGAGCATACCACCTCCATTAACAATTGTTCTCCGGAGTTGCATTAGTTGATGCGTACTCCCGCTAAGTCCTTGCAGTGTGCAAACTTAGCGAGCAAGACTATCTTGGTCAACATGTCTGCAGCGTTATCGTCTGTGATAACCTTCACGACTTTGATAATTCCCTTTTCAACAACATTTCGAATAAAATGGAATCTGACATCAATGTGTTTAGTGCGCTCATGAAATCTCAGATTTTTAATCAGTTGAATAGCACTCTGACTATCACATCTAAGAGTTGATTCCTACTGAACCAAACTCAATTTTGCCACCAAACCTTTCAACCAGATAGCTTCTTTCACTGCCTCCGCTGCTGCCATGTATTCTGCTTCTGTCGTAGACAAAGCGACAATCGACTACAGAGTCGATTTCCAACTAACTGCACTGCCAACAAGAGTAAAGATGTATCCAGTTTTGGACCTCCTTCTGTCAAGATCCCCTGCATAGTCAGAATCCACATAACCGAGAATTGAAATACCTCCACCACATTTTCAAAAGGTCAGACCAACATCAGAATCTCTCTTGAGATATCTCAATATCCACTTAACAGTTTCCCAATGCCTCTTTCCTGGGTTGGACATGTATCTGCTTAGCACACTTACAGATTGAGCAATCTATGGACGTGTACACACCATAGCATACATAATGCTACCAACGGCGCTGGCATAAGGAACCTTTGACATATGCTCCGCCTCATCTTTGGACTGAGGCATTTGTAACTCTGAAAGTTTAAAACAAGGAGCTAACAGTGTACTTACAGGCTTGCACGTATGCATATTGAATCTCTCGAGAACCCTTTCAATGTACCTCTTCTAAGAAAGATATACAACACCGTCTTCTCTTGAAATCTCCATACCAAGGATTTTCTTTGCAGCTTCCAAATCCTTCATGTCAAATTCCTTACTCAACAATTTCTTCAAAGCATTTATCTCTGTAATGTTGTTAGCAGCAATAAGTCATATCATCAACATACAACAGTAAATAAATCATTGAGTTAGTAGACATCTTCTTGTGATACACATAGCTATCAAACACACTTCTTGAGAATTCATGTGTAGTCATGAATGTATCAAACCTCTTGTACCACTGTCTAGGCGATTGCTTCAAACCATACAAAGATTTCTTCAGTTGGCATACATGATCTTCTTTTCCCTCAACTAGGAAACCTTCAGGCTGATCCATATAGATTGTCTCTTCTAGATCACCATGTAAGAAAGCAGTTTTGACATCAAGTTGTTAAAGCTCCAAGCCAAATTGCGCAACCAATGCTAGTAGCACGCGAATTGAGTTATGCTTCACGACTGGAGAGAAAATCTCATTGTAGTCAATTCTCTCCTTCTGACTGAAACCCTTTGCAACCAATCTCGCCTTGAACCTAGCATCTTCCACTTCAAGAAGTAGACCCGTTTGCATCCAACTGTCCTCTTCCCCTTTTGCCTTTTCACTAAGACATTGTCCAATTCTTGTGAAGAGACTCCATCTCTTCAATCATGCTAACCGCCATTGTGCAGCATCCTTGCAAGAAGTTGCTTCAACATACGAGGAGGGCTCCAGATCCTTAATCTCTTCTTCTGCAACTATGAACGTATATGCAATCAGGCTTGCTTGATCTACCGGGCATTTCAATCTTTGTATTTGCCTCTTCTCCCTTCCTTTCGCAATTGTGTATGGTTCATTGACAACAAGTTCTTCAAGATCTACAGCTTTTGACTTATCTTTAACCTAAGTCTCTTGATCCTTTTCCTTGGTAAGCTCCATCTGTTTGTTGTTCTCGTTTCCTGAAAACTCCATGGAAACTTTACAGGGATCAAGTATAGAGGATTCATCAAAAGTGACATCTCTACTGACTATAAATTTGAGTAAAGACAAACACTAAAGTTTATACCCTTTTACTCCATCCACATACCCTACAAATATGGCCTTCTTAGCCCTTGGTTCAAGCTTTCCTTAGATAATAAGTTGGACACCCAAATACTCGTAAGTATGAATACTTAGAGGATTCACCTGACCATACCTCATTCGGAGTCTTAAAGTCAATTGCTGATGCTGGAGATCGATTGACAATATGAGCAGCAGTGTAAACTGCTTTAGCCCAAAATACTTTGGAAGTTTTGGCTTGTAGGATCATACAACGAGCCTTTTAAAAAAGGGTTTTGTTCATCCTCTCAGCAATTGCATTCTGCTGTGGGATGTGCTTGACAGTCCTATGTCTTGAGATTCCATGAACCTTGCAGAAATCATTAAACTCTTCACTGCAAAACTCCAAGCCATTGTCTGTGCGAAGATATTTGATTTTTCCTCCATTTGATTCTCAACCAAAACCTTCCACTCTTTAAATGCTTCAAAAGCATCACTTTTGCCTTCAAAAAACGCATCCAAACCTTTCGTGAGAAATCATCAACAAAAGTGAGAAGATACCTCTTTCCGCCCTTCGATAGAAGTTTAGAGGGGCCCCATAAATCTGAATGGATGTAGTCTAGCACCCCTCCTATCTTGTGTTTCTTCTGCTTTCCTAGAACGCAGTGCTCACAAAATTCAAGCGTGTTCATCTTCTCACCTTTCAAAAGGTTACGGTTGCTCAACATCTTCAGTCCACGTGTGCTCATGTGACCCAATCTCATGTGTCATAATCTTGCCTTGTCATCATTAGATAACTGCACTGTAGATGCATTTGCAAAGCCAACAATGGTGCTTCCTGCCAATGTGTAAAGGCCATCCTCCAGCTTGCCTTTCAGCATGACTAAAAAACATTTAGCCACCTTCATAGTTCCTCCTTCGCTCATAGACTTGTAGCCTTGTTCATCCAGAGTACCCAGGAAGATCAAATTCTTCTTCAGATCAGGAACATGACAGACTTGTGTAATAGTCCTCATGGCTGCATCATGGCAGCGAACCCAACTGGGCCAATACCAACTATTGCAGAAGTTGCATTATTGTCCATTACTACGGTTCCTCCACTTTTCTCATAGCTACTAAACTAGTCTCTTCGAAACGTCATATGCAGAGTACAAGCAGAATCATGTACCTGTTCAACTGTGGATGCACTCACCTTTTCTTTGGACTTCGACATTGGGCAATCTCGTTCAAAGTGCCCCTTCCTGCCGCAGCCCCAACAATCTCTGCCGCAACCCCCACAATCTGCATTCTTCTTGTTCACACGAGACTTTGATCTATACTTTGATTTGCTCCTTCCCTGTTGGCTAGTCCGGCCTCTCACAAAGAGCTCACTTGCCTGATCATCTCTGTCTCCTTCGAAATGCCTCCGCTCATCACTAGAGTTAAGTGTTTGCCGCACTTGCTCAAGGTTGATAGGCTCCTTGCTGTACATCATTGAATTCTTGATATCATGATATCCTGAAGTCAATGAAAATAGCAAAGCACATCCAAGCGTCTCCTCGTCCTTTTTAATTCCTGCAATCTGTAAGTCCATGACAAGTTTATTCAACGCGTCTAAATGATCTTGTAACGAAGCACCTGACCCTATCGTAAATGTGTGAAGACTCCATTGTAATAACATCCTTGTTGTCACCGATCGGTCCTGGTAAAGCCCTTGTAGCTTGTCCCATAACTGTTTAGCAGTCTCTTCGGTACTTGTACTCACTTCACAAAGCACGTAAGGTGCAAGGGACAATTGAATTACACTCAATGCATCCCTTTCAATCTTCTCCTTGTCGGAAGCCGATGTACTATCGGGATACTTTCCATCAATAGCATGGACTGAACCTTCCCTCAGCAGTAACGCCATCATCTGGATCTTCCGGGTATTGAAATTGTTGCACCCACTGAATCTATCGATTTCAAACTTCATGGAACTCATCTTTGCTTGTTCTTCCTCCTAGGATCTTCAAAAATTCATAACGCTCTGATACCAATTGTTAGCTGAAACGTAAAAGAAAGAACATAAGATTTAAAGTGATTCGAATCAAAATGATTTTATGTCCACCAGAGAACAGTTGGCTTTGTATTATTAACAAAGGAAGGGGAGATTGCCCAATTACACCTAAGAGAATTGCTCTCCCGACTCTCTACTCACTACAAAGGATTGTGTTATTTTGGGATGATGAACAAAGAAGAATTGGCTCTTCTTTTATAGGCAAACAATGACTTGGGCTCCAAGTGTGCTACATGGGCATTTCAATTCTCCTCCACATCTTAGCATCCTTTGGCTCCAAGTAATTGAGCATTCTTTGGCTCCAAGTAATAGAAAATCATTCAACTAAATTTGGCACATGAGTTTTCCTATCACATGACAAAAACCAACTCTTTCAATAACTAAGGTGACAGCCTTTAATTTTTCAAGTGTCAAAACTGGAAAAATTTTGGATAAAATATCAACTGTCTCAGTTTGTTTTCAGACAATTAACTCCCCTTTCACACACCTCGACTTCAACTAAGAGGCTGAACTCATTTCTTTGGAATTGGAAAAAATGCCATACTGCCGCCTCAACATCTTCCAAGTGATACATACATTCAAAGGCTTCATCCAGATTCCAGAAATAAATATTCCTATCCTTCATTAACCCCATAACTATCTCAGCTTTTTTAGGTTTCAATTTTTTTTTTTTTTTTTTTTTGGAGAAGACTTCCGTTTCCTGTCCACCTATATACAACCAGAAGCAGTCTTTCGCTGGAAGGAATTATACATAGAATTCCCCTCCTAGCAAATTACTTTTCTGCTTTCTGGTCACGTGATAAATTGGTTCAAATCATCTCACAGTAGCATAGACTTGTAGTGAATGTTCTTGTTTGTGTACATCCAGAAATATAACTTGTTATTTTTCTTGTTATAAAGTAACTCCTTAGATTTTACATTTTATTTTGTTAGTTTAGATTTGTTGTCATACTTTAAATTGTGAAAGGAGTTTGGGAAAACAAAAAGGCAAAGCTCAAAGTGTTGGTATAGCAACGAGAAAATACAACAAGTAGGATCTAAAGGAGGTATAAGGCGTCATACTCAGAGAAGAAAGGGACACTTCGCTATAAATATTTATTCATCTTAAATGGATATATGATAATATTAGTTCCATTTAATGTCACACCAGATGTGCGAAACAAAGCTAGGATATAACGATAAAGGAAAAGGACAGTGATTATGCTATCTTCATAAGAAGTCAGCAATATAATCTCAGCTCATTCACAAAGGTGCAAAGATCAAAGGAGCGAAAAGATACTTATCCTTGCTCCATGACCGTATTGCTAGAACAAACAGAGGCATGAGTCTATTCAACGGCACGTCTTCCCCCAGAAACATCCATCTAGCCCTCTCCAACCGAACATTCCATAATAAACATTAAGAGTAGTCCTAAGTTGAGGTGATATACTGCTGAGACCTACGTTTAGTGGGAGTGCAATGATTGTATGAGAAACTAGTTTACCAAGTTGTAGATGAGAATTTACCACTCTGCAGTTCATCCTATATACTTTTTTCTAAACAACATCTTCGAAAAATGAGACAACAATAAGAAGAAGATGAGAGTCAAATAATATCCTTCCTGAAACAGTATGAATAGCTTCAAAAACCGGCTTTGTTCTTTTTATCCAATCCCACAGTCCCTCTCCATGTCTTCTGCTCAGCAGATCTTACATGGTAGCTCCATCATCCACATCCCCTACACGGGTATGTAGACTACGCCACCTAATTGAATACTACATCCTCATTCAATGTCTGTTCTGTGTAGTGAAAAAACAAGAATAGTATGATATTTATGAGTTGCCAACCGTGCTAGCTTACCGACCTACTTACTTTTGAAGGCTAAACTTCTAATTATCCGATACAAGCTCCTTCCTGATTAAGAAATGCTCAATCTCTTAACATAACAACTAAAATCTGGTCCATGCGCAGATGTACTTTCTTTACATGCATCAACTGGAAGAAAAGACGTCTCATCAAACTGGCATTTCTCCCCCTTATTTTCCGAATATTGCAAACTAGGAACAGCCAGAAAAGTTGATAACAAACATCTTCAATTTGACCTATCTATACTAAATGCAACATTACCCCCAGTCCCATAGCCAATTGACTCTAAGGAGCACAAACCATGTAGACACTTGGAAACAATTCTTCAGAAAAGCAAAATAACCTATTCTTCCCCTAATAAATGCAAAGATAATAAAGCTAGCTATACTTCACAACTCTAAAATTTTAAAAGATCAATCTGAAAAGTTACCTTGCAAGCACTGCTGAATATAGTCCAACTGTGACTTCACACCTAAAAAATGCAAACACAAGCAACATATTACTAATAAAGACAATCCATTTTCAAAACACAAGCAAAAGGGGAAAGAATTGAAGAAAGATACAAAACAATAAAGTAAATCACAAATCAAATCAACCCCAAATCTTCCATTTCAACAAAAATCACAAAAACCAATCAAGATCCACCTAAAAACAGAAAAAAAAAATATTCAAACCTTGCTGTGTACATAGAATCATAGGAGAATAACTAGTGATAACACTTATGCACAAATCTTTCCTTTTTTCCCATGAGTTTGGACTGTCCTCTAACTGATCTTCAAGAAGATTAAATGTCATTACACTCAAAGAAACACTCATTTTCCTTTAAAAATTGAATCTTTTTTTGTATAAACAAACACCCTTTATCTACATGGTCATGAATCAATCATCAAAATACAAATTCAAGAACATAACAATAAAGTTAAAGATTGCTCCTTTTTCTCTCTCTCTCTCTCTCTCTCTCTCTATTTCTCAAAGTTGTAAACTTTGAAGTGTGCAAGAAATGAAGTGTTAGCAAAATGCTATCAGCGCAAAAAAAAAAAAAAAAAAAAAGGAAGCAGCATCATTCAAAGAGGTGTCTGAACTGAGAAGAAAACAGTGGCCATTTTCAACTTTCACACGTGTGACATCACAGGTGTGAAATGAGTCAACTAAAGTTGGATTAATGGTTTTGTTTTTTCTTTCTATTTTTCATTTTTCTATTTATGGTAACAATTGTTAATTTTTCAAATTAGAAGTACTCGTCCGTCTCAAATTATTTGTCGATATTTTTGCTTTACACACCCTTTAAGAAATACTAATTAGGAGGGTTTGTGATTACCTTTATCCTTATTTATATTTAAATTATAATCTCTCTCCATTAAATATTTACTTTATTTGTGTGTTATCTCTATTAATGATAAAATTCTATTAAGGGTAAAATGAAGAAAAAATAATTAATCGTGCCTTAAACTTCTAAAATAACAAATAATTTGAGACAACTATTTTTTGTAACCACAATAAATAACTTGAGACGGATGGAGTACTTTTTTTATTTTATCTCATTCTGTGTCCGGTATCCGATTGGAGCCCGGTTAATTCGAATTCGCGCCGCTTCATTCAGGGGAAGCGCTCGCTACCAAGAATTTTTTCATACACAGGGTTCGAATCCGAGACCTCTACTTAAGTGAGGAAGTTTCATCGGCTGCACCACATCCTTTGGTGGTCTATTACTCCGTATTTTTTTGTTTGTATGCCGCATTGCCACTATAAGTAAAAAACTGAAGGAACTTTTTCTTTGTTTATAATTTTTTAGTTACTATGTATTTCTTTTCTAATTATAGGAAGTTTTAATCCATTAATTTGGTGTAACAAAATTGAGAAAAATAATTTTTTGATTTGTGATTTACAAGCGAACCACACATAACGTCTTTTTTTTTTACTGATTATTATTTAAGGGTCCAATAGATCCCATTTAAGCATAAATCAGGTGTTCAATAAGTTAAAAACTTAATTTAGATAGTCAGATGAAAAACTCAAACAAATTTAATAGGTTGTCATTGTATCCTGCCATTATCATTTATTTGACCCAATTTTGATGTCAAATAAAAAAATTGATTTGATTATCAAATTTGGGAAGTTAAGACGTGTAAAACAGGTGAATCTCAATAGGGAAGAGAAAAAATATGTCGAAACATATAGAAAGAAGTATTATTTACGACAAGTTGAATGGTCAAGTTATTAATAAAAAACTACAACAAGGAAAAAACAATAAAAACTTCGAATAGGAAAGGAGAAAAATGTTGAAACATATCACATCAATGTGAAAAATAGAGGGATAAAGGATAGGAGCAACAATTTTATTTTTATAAGTGTTAATTTGACTACTCATCAAATTTAAATTGAATTAGATTAATTTGATATTTTAAATTACATTTTAGATATTAGAAAATTATACAAAAAATACTTCTTGCTCCAGTTATTGTCAATATATTCTTAAGAAGAATAATGTGTATTTATAAGTACAAAAGGTTGAGATTCTTTTCCAATCGTCTTTGCTAAAATGAAATTTCTAAAGCAGTCAACATAGCTAGTTATCGACTAAATGACATTTAAGTGAATCAACGAAGATCAATAATTCAAAATTTAAGCCTCGGTGGATTAGATGCTTGTCAATATAATCAGACAAAAACAAAAAAAAAAAACAAATAATTGGATGCATTTAAAAATTAGTTCATCATTGTTTTGGGAGATCCCAAGAAAAATTGATTTGGTTACAGAATAGTTATTGTTTTCATCATTCATCTCTTTCCTATAAATATGATCATATTGTCCTATTTTTTGTTTTTATCGCACATATGAAAATGGACAAATCTCGCATTTTCTATTTTACGTTTCTCCTAGTATTTTTCAGCTTCTTTCTTCTTTCCTCAAGCACTAAGTAAATTTGTATTTTTCTATTTTTCCAATTATTGCTAGTATATTGTTATGTTATTTTTTTTGTTCGACTTATCGTACTTGATAATTATCGCCTCTTTAATTAACTATTGGAATTATATTAAACATAGGATCTATTTATAAATATGGTATTAGAACAAAATTCATTACTCATGTTGAGCCACTCACGTTATATATATTATTTGATACTCTAAATGTCCAATTCTAAGTATAGGACAGAAAGAAGGAGAGAGTGTTAAAGTTTTATATTGGTTAAGATCTATTTATCTGGTCTTGGACGTTCTTCATATCTTGAAGTTTTTCAGAATCTTTTTTTATAATCACATGATAGAGAAGGAAAAAGGAAAAGTAGATGTTACTGATAGGAATTTTTCAGTACATGGAAGGTTAAACTTATACCCAAATGAGATAAGTCTGTTTGGATGGGCTTAAAAAAAGCAGCTTATAAGCTGGAAACAGCTTATAATAAAAAATAAAAAAAAATGGGGTAGCCCAACTTTTTTTTTTTGGCTTATAAGTTGTTTTTAGCTTACAAGCTGTTTTAGATAAGTAGAACTTACACAAATAACTACCTTTTAACAGCTTCTAACAAGTTATAGCTATAAGTTGAAGATTTACAATTCGTAGCTGCTTTTGGTTGTATTTCAGTTGTATCTCGCGTTTTTGAAATACATCGAAATACAGCGTGGCTGTTGAATTAAAAAAGGCTATATTTATGGCAATAAAAATCTTTTTCAAATTATATGGTAATTTGGATTAATGGTTCCATGATTCACGCAAACCTCATGAGGTTCAATTACAGCTAACATCTATCTATCAAAATCAGTCCATTCAAAAGTTTTTTGCTGGTTTTGTTGTATTCGGTTGTATTTCGCGTTTTTGAAATACACGAAAATATAAAATTTGGCAAAGTAAAAATAGGTTGTATTTATGGAACATATTTTCTTCTTTCATTTTAAATGGTAAGTCAAATTAAATCAACCATTTATCACGCATAACGGCTGAAGTTCCATAACAACCCGCGTTTTTCTTTCCAAATAATTCAATTCCAAACTTTTAGAAATACTTCCAAATACAGAAAAATATACACTGGAATACAATGAAATATGGTTGATTGTTTAAAAAATATAAAATTGTAGTATGCGTATATATAATGGAATACAATGAAATGTATCAGAAATTGTTTCGTAAATTAGAAATACATTGAAATATAGCGAAATATATTGAAACAGTACACTGAAATATACTGAAACACCACAACCACAAACCCTACCGAACCACCACAACAACTAGAAAAACCCTCCTCCTTCTTCCGCCGCCTTTCTTCCGATCCACCATCCTGCTCCACTCCAAAACCCTACCGAACCACCAGAACAAACTGGAAAAAAACCTCCTCATTGAGGAATCAAGTCTTTGAGGCAAAGTTTGCAAGACTTTCATACCAGTCATACCAAGAAGAAAAGATTGATTTGAAGCAGTAAGATACTTTCCATAACAACTTTTTAAACGTATAACATTGTCTATTTTTTCCACAAATTCAACAAACCATTTTGCATTTTTTGAAGCACCGTTACGATCTTGTGTCACTGATTCTTCATCTTCATCAGCTGCTAAATACTTGTCATGATGACTTTGTAAACGTGCTGCTTTTGCTTTGTGGAATAACTCCATTGCTGGTCTTTTTGTTAATGGACTCTGTTCAAACAAAGAAAAAAAAATAAAAAGATGATGAAATGATAACTGCTCCCTCTTTTTCAGTCTGAGTGTATTCTCAGATTTGGCGTCGTTCCACCACCATCGATGCCACCTCATCATCATCATCAACAGGAGCAACGGCAGCGGCATCGACGGCTTTAACAACCGCCGGAGTAAAGTCATGGTTGTTATTCGACTAGGAAGCAGCAACAACGATGTTGCTATAGTTTCTACGAGCTTTAACGCTCAGTTGCCTCACGAAATTTAGTTGAAGGAGAAGAGAGGCCGGAGATAGAGAAAGGGAGGGAGAGAGGCGGCAGTAAGGGGAAGGGGAGAGAGGAGAGAGAATTTTTTTTAGGGTTTGGAGAAGATGATAAATCTTAAATGTGTAGTGAAAGAGAATAAAGAGGTACATGTATTTCAAAAATTACTGGACCAGTTATGAAATGTAATTTTGAAAAAATAAAGCTACAAAAATTAAATAAAAAATAAGGTAGTTATTATTTATAAATAAGTCTTAGAGGTAGCTATGACAAGTAAATTTTTCTTTAGATAAACTAAGCCAAACAGACCCAATTATTTTTTTGGACTTATTTTAAGCACAAAATGGCTTTAAGCTGACCAACCAAACACTCAAAAAAGCTGAAAACAACTTATAAGCTGTTTTTAGCAACTTATAAGCCAATCCAAGCGGGCTCTAGGTATGAAACTCGTTACTTCTTGAGTTAACTTTTGAGGTAGAGTTAAACATAGTATATATTTTTCAACAATATCTTAGATTCCATTATGAAGCAAAGATACTCACAAAAAGGAGGAATTAAAGAGTAGTATTTGGAAAAAAAGAAAAAAGAGTAGTATTTGAAGTTCAGTTGCAAAGGTGTTTTTGAAAACTCAAGTTGTGTTTAAGCATGCATTTCACTTGAAAAAATGTTGAAGTTTTGTTAGGGAATTCTTTTTTACTTAGAAAAGTGGTCAGAATTAGTTTTTCAAACTTGAAAAACTCAACTTCAACTTGGAGCGAAATTGACTACAACGTATAATCACACAATTATTTTGATTTTTAAAAAAGGAATAAAGTTTGTATATTCGAACCGGCAAAAAAAGAAACTGTACTATCAACTAGTTAGAACAATGTATGATTCAGTGTTTACCTGACGCTTATAAACTAAAATAATTTATATTATTAGGAGAACCTAATTCGCGGCGGTTCAATAATATTAGTGACTTGAAGCCGAACATTAAGAAGAATCTAGTACTTGTTGAGTTGGTATCATTTGATATGAATCTCAATTGATTTTGGGAAACTTATGTAAATGTGCCCTTCGGCCAACTAATTTATCAACATGGCCAAAGTATACACAATATATCCACTATCAGTGTATATGTTGTGTATACGTGTATATATTAAATGTATAGTGTAAGCATTTAATTTAAAATATATACTACCTATACAGTGTATATATATTTTGTATATTAGATGGTCAAATGGTATTGGACTGTAATTTTTATTGAATTTTATGCAGAGATGAGAAAAGTGGAAGCTGGTCTTTGTAAAAGATGGAGTGGAATTTCTGAAGGGCAATGCATAATTCCTGTCTATTGTGATGGTACATGCAAGTCAAATGAAGGGGCCATCGATGGAGAGTGTGATTGGGCTGGAATTAAAGAAGGATGGGCTTGTATTTGTGTATTTGCTGGTTGCTAATTAAATGATATTCAGGACCCAATAATTGTATATGCTTTTAAACTTTTTAAAAGTGGGGATAGGTTCCCACTCCAATCAAATATGAAGAACAAATGAATAAAGGGAATTTTTTTCCCTTTTCCTTAAGAGTAATGTAGTCATTATAGTGAATGATTGATGCTGTTGTGTTGTGTGTCAATTGTTTCTCGTTGATTAAAAAGAGAAATATTATAAATTAAATGGACTCTCCCACCTAATAGACTAGTCTTTTGAGTAGAATTTCCTGGATGATCTATAAAAACATATTGCTTGTAGGGTCATGCCACTTTTATATCCTCTTTTACGGCTTCAACTAGTGAGAGTTATGAACAATTAATACAAACGTGGCAGGAAATCTAGGATTTATTTTGTTGATCGTCAAGATTACTATCTACTTTGACTTAGTTAGGAGAGGCCCATCGACTCGTCAGTTCATGAATTGGATTAATAGATCTTGTGAGCCATGGCTCGACGGCCCATAAGGACAGGGATACGAACTTACGACTATAAGGATGATCACTTAATTTTGCTAAGTATAAAAGAAGTTACTATTAAATAAAATAAAAGAGACATTTTGTGCAATACTAATTAATCAAAGTTGAATGATATTTTGGAAACAAAAACAATCTATTTAGTGACTTGCAATGACTTTTAGGTAATTTTGTTATCAAAAATAATTTAGTGACTTTCTGTGATACTTGAGTAATGTTAAGTGATATTTATGTCACCAAAAATAATTTAGTGATCTGGTGCAACAAAATAAAAATTGACTTATAATCGTCGATTTTTTTTTTAATATGTATGTATCTCACACAACTGACATGAGTTGTGTGATGCTTCATTTTGTGAGACTAATAAAATGAACCAAAAATTTGTAATTCCAGTAGTGTAAGATGTGGATCCATTTTCTTGTCTCACAAAAAGTAGCATCACACAACTAATGTCAGTTATGGGAGGCACATAGTAAAACTTTTCGTTGAATGGTCAAGTTATTAGAAACCTATAAAAGGAGGGAAAACAAATAAAACTTCAAGGGGCAGGAAGAAATAATGTTGAAACATATCACATCAATACTTTACCAAGGAGCAACAACTTTGTTTTTCAAAGTCAATTTCACTAATATTCGAACTTAAATTGAATTATATTAGTTTAATATTTTAAAATAAAAATTTAAATATTCAAAAAATACATGAAAAGTATTATAAGTTGTAATTTTTTTTATATTAATATGGCGTAAAATTTATATTTTAAAATGTTAGTCAAAGTTCATGTCGAGAAGCCACAAGTGACACGTATCATAGACTAGTAAAAATAGTAGATTTTCTTTTACATATCAGTGTAATCACATTACCTGCAATAATGACACACTTTTGGATTGAAGTCAAGTGTCCATTTAAATTTTCCTTAAAAAAGGGAGTAATTATCAATACAATTTTAAATGGATGCCATCCTCATAAGTAGGGGTGTTCATGGTTTGGTTTGAGTGGGTTATTGATTAAAATAATAATTAAACCAATTTAGTCGGTTTTTAAATGTCTAAAACCATAACCAAAGTTACCAAACCAAATAAAATAATAACCACCAGTTTGGTTATTGTCGGTTTGGTTTGATTTTTTGGTTTATGACTAGCAGCCATGAGACTTATCAGTAAAACATTAAAAGTTGAAAAAAACATGTTTTTTTTTTTTTCAAACGATAACTTTTATTTATAGTTTAAGGTGGAACATACATCATAGAAACATTTTTAGTATTAGTGATAGTGTAGTACTCAAGTTACCCAAAGTTGCTAAACTATTACATATAGAGCTAAAAATTAACTTAGTAATGACTGCACTATTTTTGTCATCTTAATATACATACCTGGAAATAAAGTAGAGCATAAGAGCTTTTAGTTGTTGTTATAAACATACATATTAATTAAACATAAAGACTACCTAAAATTAAAATGAAAATATATGAAATAAAAAAACTTTGTGTAATGATCCCAAACTTCAGATGTTTTTCTATCATTATCCCCAAGGCTAAGGTCTCGACTACAAGAAGTTGTTCTTTTTTGCTTTTTAGGAGGATTACCCACGGAAGAAGTATTAGGACATTACCATGTGCTTGAGTTGCAGCAAATGCTGATGTTTCTGAAGTATCTTTTATAGGAACCTCCAAATCTACAACCTCTGTCCTTTTCATATGAAATATTAGAAGTTTAGGACCCATTCAGACAAGAAAAAAGAAAGGTATAAATTCGAAAAAAAAAAAAGAAACAACCTAAAATCAAATGGCTGACAAAGGAAGGCTAAAAATTTAAGTTAAAGACATTAGACTCTAACGTGAGCTTCTGTTAGTAGGTTTACACTTAACACTTAAAAGAGTTAAAAGACTTAAAGACATGGGCTTGGACATACTCTTAAAAGCATGAGTCTTAAACAATCATGTGAAATAAGTAGACCAAAAATCAAATTAATGATTAAACAACAACAACAACAACAACATACCCAGTAGAATCCCATAATGTGGGGTCTGGGAAGGGTAGAGTGTACGCAGACCTTACCCCCACCTTGAAAGGTAGAGAGGCTGTTTCCGAAATTAATGATTAAAAGATATAAAAATATTTATAATTATTTATGAAAAACTAATATTATACATATAAATAATTATAAAATTTATGTATATAATTTATCGGTTTGGTTCGGTTATTTTTTAATAGAATCATAACCAAACCAAATATTATCGGTTTTTAAAATTTAAAACCAAACCAAATCAAATGTCGATTTTTTTATTCGATTTGATTAAATTTTCGATTTGATTTTGATTTTAACCAAAACCGTGAACAACCCTAATCATAAGTAGGGAAATCTGAGATTCTTTTCTAATAATCTTTGCAAGAATAATGTTTAGAGCCGTCGATGGATGCTAGTTATCGATCAAATCACATTTTAGTGAATCAAAGAGGACCAAAAATTCAAATTATACTCGTTGGTGTATTAGATGCTACTCCGTCTGTCTCAAAATAATTGTCATCTTATAAGCTCGTTTCACACCCATTAAGCAAAATAATAAATACAAGATATAGTTTACTAAGTTATACTTATTTATTAGAGATTCTTTTAGAATTAAGCAATATTAAAGAGGATTATTTCTTTAATGTTAAAGACATAGTTGGACACACTTGCTAACTTTGGTCTTGAATTCATAAAGTAACACTTATTTTGGAATAAATTTTTTAAACTAAAATGACACTTATTTTGGGACGGAGGAAGCAGTTAATAATAAGACAAGAAAAACCAAAAAAAAAAAAAAAGAAGAAGCAGAAATTTGGATGCATTTAAAAATTAGTTCATCATTGTTTTAGGAGATCATCCCAAGAAAAATCGATGTGCTTAAGAATAGTTACTGTTTTCATCATTCTTCTTTTCCCTATAAATATGATCATATTGTGCTACTAAGTTTTTATCACATATGAAAATTAAACTAACACAACATCAAAAGTTTTAATTAATGGATAAATCTCGCATTCTCTATTATACATTTTTCCTGGTACTTTTCAGCTTCCTTCTTCTTTCATCAAACAGTAAGTAAATTTGTATTTCTCTATTTCTCCAATTAGTTACCTTGCTACACTATATTGTCATTTTTTTTTGGGAAAATTTACTTGTCATAGCTACCTGTAAGACTTATTTATGAATAATAACTACCTTATTTTTTATTTAATTTTCGTAGCTTTATTTTTCCAAAATTACATTTCATAACTGGTTCAGTAACTTTTGAAATACACGTACCTCTCTATTCTCCCTCACTACACATTTAAGATTTATCATCTTCTCCAAACCTTAAAAAAAAAATTCCCTCTCCTCTCTGTCCTTCCCCTCACTACCGCCTCTCTCCCTCCCTTACTCTATCTCCAGCCTCTCTTCTCCTTCCCCTCACTTACCCCTCCCTCCCTTCTCTATCTCCACCACCCACGCCGCCGTCAACACCACCACCACTATTACTACCATCTCCATCTCCAAACTCGAAAAAAACCTTAAGGTTCTAGTTCTTCAGATCTGAACTCCATATGCTTCTGTTCCATCACCTACCCTAGATCTCATTTTCTCTTACAAATCAGACGAATCCTACAGTAGTAGCAACAACCATGGTCGACGACGGAGTGAAAAAAAAGAGCTCTAACAACGGTGAAAGACGACGGAGTGAAGATTTATTAACTAGTCCAATTGAAAGTCTTTATTTCCGGATAACGTCTTTTTTATAGCAACCTGAGACAACTCGCTTCTTTCCCATAAGAACACCATTGATGAGAGTTGTAGAGCTTCATGCCCACCAAGTGTTTGATAAAATGTTTCAGCATATTTCAGTGTATTAACAAACAGTACATTTAATTTTCAGTATATTTCAGTACATTATTTCGCTGTATTTCAATGTATTTATCTTTTTTTGGTGTAGATATAGTGAATGTTCCAAATATAGAGTCTATTTTTACTACACTTTGTTTTCACGACTTTTGTATTTCGCTGTATTTCAATGTATTTCTGCATTTTGTATTTCTAATTTATGAAACAGTTTCTGATATATTTCATTGTATTCCATTGTATATATGCATACTACAACTTTATATTTCTTAAACAATAAACCATATTTCATTATATTTCAGTGTATATTTTTCTGTAATTGGAAGTTTTTAGATCTTTAGTTGTTTTTGAATTCAAAAAGTTTTGATTGTGATAAAAGTTGAGAGAGATTCGTAAGCTTTTATGGAAGAACAACCGTTATGCGTGATTTATGGGAAGTTTTAAATTGAATCCCATAATTTTAAAAAAAAAAACGGTTCCATAAATAGGGCCTGATTTTACTCTTCAGTGATTTGTGTGAAATATGATTGATTTAATTTGACTTACTATTTAAAAAGGAAAAGAATATTATGTTAAAAAAAATATAGCCTATTTTTTCTCTCAGATTTTTTTTTAAAAATATGTTCCAAAAATAGAGCCTAAATTTACTATAACGTGTTTTGTATTTTACTGTATTTCGCTATATTTCACTGTATTTTAAAAATGCGAGATACAACTGAAATATAGCCAAAAGCAGTACGAATTGTAAATTTTCAACTTGTAGCTATAACTAGTTAGAAGCTATTAAAAGGTAGCTATTTGTGTAAGTTTCACCTTTTTTTTTTTTCCGGTCAAGCTTTAAGGATCGACATTATTGATATTGGGCCCATGTTATATACTATGTTATTTTACTCCAAAATATCCAACTCTAAGCTGGGGAAAAAGAGGAAGGGAGTGTTAAAATCTCACATTGGTTAAGATCTCCTTATATAGTCTTAAACGTTGTTCGTATCTTGAAAATCTTATAATTTTTTATAATCACATGTAAGAGGGAAGGGAAAAAAGAAAAAAGGGTTTTTGGTGGTACGCTATCTTTAGGGATCTTTATCCAAATAGCTACTGGATTTACTGTTTGCTTTTTCTAGCCATTACATAGATTATACACATATTATATTTAAATTATACATATATTATATATCTGCCTGCTATTTTTAATTAAGTTATTGGGTGGGCGACTCTTTAGGTTGATTCTTCTTCTTTTTTTTTATACATGGAAGTTTAAAGTTATCACCAAATGAGCTAGCTATCAAACTAATCACTTCCATCTTTAGTATGTATATTTCAGCATATCTTAAATTCTCAGATTAGCAAAGATTTGCACAAAAAGAGAGAATCTGAAAGAAAAAAAAAAAGAGAAGAAAGGAAACTATACTATCAACTAATTACAACAACATGCGGCTCACTATTTATCTGAGGCTTATACAACTAAAAATATATTAGGAGAGACCAATTAATTCAGGGGAGGCTCAATATATAGTAATATTGGTGATTTAAAGTCGAACATTAATAAGAATTTAGTACACTACAAACAAAGAGTAATTTGTTATTAAATAGTTTGTCGCTAACATGATTTTTTTTTTACAATCCGTCGTTAAATAAAATTAGCAACTGCTTTTTTACTTTTTAGCTGCAGAAGTTATCCGTTGCTATATTTTTTATTTTCGACATGAATCTCAATTGGTGTATGCAGATATGGGAAGAGTGGAAGGTGGTCTTTGTAAAAGGTGGAGTGGAACATTTAAAGGGCAATGCTTAATTCCTTACAATTGTGATGAGACATGCAGGGTAAAAGAGGGGGCTATTGAAGGAGAATGTGATTGGACTGGAGCGAAAAAAGGATATGTTTGCATGTGTATATTTGGTGGTTGCTAATTAATTGTCGTATTAAGCCCCCAATAAATATTGTTCATGTATCACAAAAGTTGATAATTAATAGTAAGTGATTATAAAAAGCTGTAAAACTTGAACAAAGAGAGTTTCTTTTTTTCCAGAGAGTAACGTTGTCATCGTAGTGACTAGTGAATGATTGATGTTGCATGTAGAAGTTTGCTTGCATGAGCAATATGCCAAATTTTAAATAAAAGTGTTATAATTTCATATGCAGTTTTTTTTTTTTAATTTTTTAACTCGTATGTCTGAAAGTGGTTATATTTACAAAATAAAAAAAATTGTAAATCACGGCTATGCCTTAAACAGGGGTCTAAAATTGTCTATTTATGCATCTGACCCATTTATATGACACTTAATCAAAGTTGGATGGCATTTTAATTATAATTTTTTTTTTAGTGACTTGCTATAATTTTTAGGTATAGTTGAAGCAGTAAGTTATACATCAACAAACAGTTACACATTCTATGATTTCTTCAAGGAAATCAATAAGAGTACATTTGAGAAAATAGGGATAACATTAATTAAGAAAAATGACGATTAATTAAAGATACTTAACATGTCCGCTGCTAATAATAAGAAATGGTAATAAGAAAGGTGCTAAATTAATTATAATTTATAAGCATGTTCTGCAGTAACAAACTTCACTTTGATCACAAAATCCATCAAATTCACCCTCAAAATTTTTGCATCGGAAAGCACAGGAGTAACAAGTCCCTCTTGAATTACTGACATACGTGCATGAAGATTGAGCTTCAACTTCCATATCTACAATAAATAAATAAATTTAATTAAAAATAAAAAAAACTATGATTTCTTTCTAAATTTATTTAGATTCCAAAATGGCATGCATTAACGGAAATTATATAAGTACCAGAGTCATTAACAACAACGGCGTACTTATGATTTTTCGCAAGCGATTTCGACATTTAAAGAAGTGAACAAATGAACAAACACATATATTTTTGGATTTACAGTATATGAAGTGATAATATAAAAATATTTTCGATAATCATTATAGGTTAACTTAGGGAAACAAGTTAGTTACTATTTGTACGTATCAGGTTATCGAATAATGTTTATCATAAAATTTTACCTATAATTAGTTCATTACCTTAGACCTTTTTATTTTCTTTTTTAAATTTCCAACTGTTCCCATTTACCTTAGACCCGATCGTGTAATTAATACTGCATTCAGTTCAATTTATGTGACATATATAGTTTGAATAGGCACAGGATTTTAAAAAACGAAAAAACTATGAAATTTGTAATCTAAAATATGCTACCTATAACATTTCTGTGACTATAAAACTTTTGAAATTTGTTGCCTCAATCAAACAAGCCATAACATTCGTGTGATTATTAAACCTCTGCATTAAGGGTAAAATGAGATCAAGTGTAAAGCTAATTGTTTACAACTTTAGAAGTACGTAATTTTTTTAAAACGGGCTAAAAAGAAAAGTATGTCACGTAAACTGAAAAGGAGGAACTACTTTTTACCGTACTAACGGTGTGCACACAAAACTAAAACTCTATAATTTCTTACTTTCTATATTTTTAATTAAGCAAAAAAATTGACAAATTTAAACACACACAAGCATAGAGAATTGAGAATCTAATTAGTGAAGTGGAGTAATGAATATACCAGTGGTTGCAATGAGAAGGAAGCAGAGAAGCAAGACAAGGAAGTAAACTTGAAACTTAGCCATTGATTCTCTCTATTATACTTTCAACTATAATTAACTTATGTACTTTGAGAATCTATTTAGCTATTTATAATAGAGACAACTATACTATCAAATATTATCTTGCTTACAAATTTAATCTGATAATATAGACGGCAACCAAAGAATCTAAAAGTCAGAGTTATGAACCTTTTCAAAAGATACCATGCATGTTAATTGTGTTCTTGTATATTCCAGAGATACCATGTTAATTGTCTTTTGTGGGCGAAATATATGTGAGCCCAATTCAATTTTAATATTTTCTAAAAACATTTTTACATTTTGGACTTTACGAGAAAACCGGATTCGTCCTTTTAGAATTGAATGAGTCATAAATCCTTATAATATAATTGAGTTGTTAAGCTTATTCATATAATTACTATTGTTATATGTTTTAGCTGTTATATTTTATAGCGTTATATTATAGCCAGGGGCGAATTTAGGTGTAAAAAAAGTTCACGTGAATCCATGATCACCGGTTAAATTTGGTATATCATGTGTATAATTCTTAAAATATATCTAGTATTACTTTTTAGAACCCATGCTACAAGAGGCTTAGTAGTGCACTTGGTTAAAAGTTAAATTATTTACATAGAGGTTCAAGGATTAATCCCACTTAATGCATTTTCTCTCTTTTTATTTTTAATGGTGCACTATCTTCTAGAAATCGTAAATTCGCCTCTAATTATAGCCATTACAAGTTTACCTATGTATACAAGACTTTGCCTTCTCTCGAGGACACGCCAAAAAATCTATACTTCTATATATAAAATTGTTGGATTTTCTACTCTCGTTGAATATTTCTTGTTCTATTCCTATTTTATATTAGAACAGCTCTACACTAACGAAATATTCTTAGGAGGACTGTATCCAAGACAAGCCTCTCAAGCTTTGATAATTTCCAACAAGTTTAACTTTGTTCGGCACTTAGAAGACATGTTCCATGTTGAAAATATATATTAGAAAACATGTTCCATTCTTGTAAATAACTAGCTCGTTATTGGGGGCATAATGATGAAACGAAACTAATCATCTTGCGACTAAAATATCAATCTTAGCTTGTTGGTCCTTACAATTAAATTAAGCTTGTGAAGTTAGGTTCCACTCTAAAACCAATTCATGAACAACTTATACTCTGAATAAACTTTAGGGCCATTGAGCTAATATTGTTACATAACAGGAAAGTGTACCCAATTTGATCTTGAAAATTGGCGGTTTTGAATTTTTTAACCTTGCTTATTTTACGGGTAAATCTTCAAGGTCAAACGTCAAAATTAAACTTGTTGACCTTGAAGTATTGCCTATGCGGCAAGCAGGGCAAAAGTTTAAGATCACACATTTTTAAGGTCATTGTTGTAAATCGCTCGTTACATAATGTGTACACCAATATTGTTACATAACAGGAAAGTGTACCCAGTTTAATATACTTTTTAGACTTTCATCGGGAATTAATCTTTCTTCTCTTGTTTCTTCTTCTTCTTCTTCTTCTCCTTCTTCTTCTCCTCCTCCTCCTCCTCCTCCTCCTCCTCCTTCTCCTTCTCCTCCTTCTTCTTCTTCTTCTTCTTCTTCTTCTTCAAATAAATTATGAGTACATAATTAAAATTGAAAATTTTATTATTTCTTTGTGGTTATTACATGGGTAACGTCCATTAAGCTTATATTGTATATCCTTAATGCATGGTTTGAATTGGTTTGGCTGGAGAAAATAGAAGAACAAAGTTGTCCAGTTTGTTGAGCTTGAAAAAAATTGGTGAACAAGACAAAATGGGTATATTATTAAACCGTTGGAATTGGTATTAGAAAGCTGTGTATAAATTTGGAGTCATTTAGCTAGAGTTGATCCGGATCAATTTTGGACAAAACGTGCTGGTGAATTTTCATACAACATGTTATAATAATCACCATGATTTGACCACAAATCCTAATGGATTCCAGAATTTTTAGCCACAAATACTAAAAAAAAAAAAAAACTTCAGATCCATCAGAATTTCCGGTCAAATCCCGACGAATCACTATAACTTTACGATAATGGGTGTCGTCGACCATTATAAATCTTTCACTTATCATAAGTATCAATTCCTTTTATTTAATTTTTTGGGTTAACATGGTGGAGACTGCTATTATTGATATTTCATAATTGTCATTATAAGTAGTGATGGTACTAATTAGCATTAAGGTTACAGAACGAGCTAAATTATTACAAGTATTAGCCGAAATTGTTCTAGCTAACGTAATTTGTAATTTATCTACTGCAAAAAGACAAAGTATTATAGTTGCCCTCTTATATTTATTGGGAAAAAAACTTATTGAATTGGCTCCTAGTAGATTAGAGGAATCAATAATACATTGACATAGAAAACTACAAATATAACAAGGATGAAAACAGCACAAACGATTTGTTTGCGATGTGTTTCTTGGTGATTTTGAAAATACCAAGAATATTGCCTCTTGAATATCAATTAAATATTCTAATTTCTAATTGATTAAGAACCCAACTTCCAGAGCCCCCTCACCCCCCCTCTAAACACTTGTTATTCATTCCAATTCTCATATATAGCTCTTGCTATTTGATATAAGGTGAAGTTTGGATATGGCTGAATCTCACGTTTGCTTCTCTAGGTTTTTGGTACTACTTTTTACCACATTCCTCATTGCATCAAATGGTGAGTTAAAAAATACGTATTTGTTTCAAATCATGTAATAAAGTGTCTTGCCTTTCCACGAGATTCAAGAATATACTTGGTATATTACACACATTTTTAAGTAAAACCTACGAGATTCAAAAGTCTCTTTTACTTATTTTAAACTCTGTGCTAGTCAAACCAAGATGAAATGGAGGGAGTATGGAATAACCAACTGCTTTGTTACCATAATTTGATTCCTGTAAAGGCATAACTGTTGCATCGTATAAAACTTAAGCTGTTACAGATCGTGTACATTTATTTAGGTCTATATTTACCTATTACATGTCTCCCCAAGTACAAGCCAGTTTTTTTTTTTTTTTTCTAAAAAAAAAAAAAAACTTATGGATCAAATACATGAAAATTATTTTTGATAATTGGTGTCGGCAAGACTTGGGAATCCAAGGATCTTTTTTGGTATTATGTTGTACTATATGATCATCTCATTTAAAATTCAAATTATTAAAAAAGATGTAATAGTATTTTTTTTATTTTTTAATAATAATTATGTATTTAGTTATGTCTACAAACGTTAGAGTACTAATAGTAATTTTCATACTGCTTTTTCCTCTTTCCTTTTTTCTTTTTGCAGATATTGAAGGTGTGGAAAATGAAATTTGTGAGGTATTTAGTTCTACATTTCATGGGCAATGCTACGTGTCATCTCATTGTGAGAAAAATTGCAATAATGAAGGATATCCCTCTGGACAGTGTGAATGGAGAACAACTCGTTGGGGATTTGCTTGCATGTGCCAATATCTCTGCTGACTGAATAGTTACCAAAAACAAATTGTGAATAGTTATTTCTAATGCAATTAATTACCTGTGTTTTAATCATGATTAGAAAAATGTTATAATTGAAAGTATAATACAATTAAAGGCATTTCATTACTCTCAGCATCTCTCTCCATGATGATCTTCCCAAGTCAAATTCTCTTAAAATTGCAATGCTATTCATAAATGGCGGAGCCGGTATTTCAATCAAGGAGATCAAATTAAAATGTAAAGAAAACATTACATTAAGAAGTTAAGAAAATTCAACATATAGTGTGTATATATACACACACATAAATAAAAGATTTTACTTATTTAAGTAGTACAGTTTCTCGACGGAGGGGTGTTAATTGGTTCTTTAACATATATGGCTCAGCCCTAGGTACCCAAATATATTTATATAAAATATCTCTTTTGACAAAAAAAAAAAAAAAAAAAAGAGAGAGAGAGAGAGAATAGAAATGAATTGGGCCGACCAAAACAAAATGTATGCATCTAATATTATTGAAGTACATGAGAGCTAGAGACAGTTCAATGCGTAAAGCCTGCATGAACCTCACATGTCGAGACGTTAGCTTCATAAGATTAGAATCTCATATGATTAATCGAGCACATTTTGAGGTATTTAACAATTAAGCGAATCAATGTTCCACATATCAAGCGTCTATTTATATCATCATAATATGCATTAGTTGTAAATTACACATCATGATATGAATATCTCACATCATTCACAAGATGTTCAATGGCGTACTGTATACCTAAGCATCTCATTGAGTTTGAGACAAAGTCAAAAGTCAAACCAACAGACCAATTCCAATTCTGGGTTGCCGATTTACCATCTAAGTTTAATTCCATCATTTTATTAGCCATTAGATTATGCTAAGTTACAATTTGGTTGATATAGGGCTAAATCCATGTGTAAATTAGGAGCCCGTCACTCAGCCTTAATTGGCTGAGATTGAATATACTAATTTGAAAGGATATATGGCATCATAAATATCTGATGCATCTATACTATCTGTATGTAGATAAACATGTATCATGTGTCACAACGTTGATCATAACACTATCAGCTAATACCATAGTGTGCTGGTTTTTGTATGTATATGCTCGTCATCTTATATATATATATATATATATAGTTACCCACAAAATCATACTATCATATAAGCTCATTATCGAGCACAGTGACGGAGCCAGAACTTTTACTAAGGGGGTTCAAATATATAAAGAAGTAAAACACACGAAGAAGCCAAGGGGTTTCAACATCTACTATATGTACATAAAAAATAATTTTAACCTTGTATATACAGTATAATATTTCGCCGAAGGATGAAACCCCTCGGCCAACCTAGCTCCGCATTCGAGCAGTATGCTTAACTTTAAGGAATAAATCTTCTAGAGATCAAAATCTCCACATACCTCTATCTATGCACAATAACAATGAATGGAGTTATACAAACCCCACTGCATTCATCTATTACAAATAAATTTGGGTTGAAGTTAAAATCAACTCAAAAAGTCAATCATTCATCAACAAGGTTAGATACCCGAACCTAATAAGTTTACTCGAAGAATTTACATCCTGAAGCAACAAAATTCGAAAATTCAGCAAAAGATTCAGACCGGTTAGAACTTCATCTGTCTTCGAATCTATTGAGAGGTCCACACTAGAGATCAGAAATTGTTGAAGAAACAACAAAATTTTTGTTTTGTCCCTTCCGGGTGATTGAAAAATAAAGAAATAATTAATATATTCAAGATAATTACGCAATGAAAAAAGAATAACTTGTAATCCATTGAATCCAAAAATAGATGATTAGTTTTTCAAATGGAGTAAAAAAGAACGTCCATCAAAACCTTTAATTTTCTAATTTGGGGGTTTAGAGCTCAAGTCCATACATTTTTACTTTTATCTCATGTTTTCAAGGGTGAAAATACAAAGGTGAACCATTGCCTCAATCCAATATTATAATTCCTTCCTCAAAAGATCCCAAACCTTAAATAAAAATGTGGATTCAAATTCTGAAATTTTACAACTCACTATTCCTTAAATACTGTGGATTCACCTCTATGTAAAACTTCTTTGCGATCCGGACCAGGCTCAACAGCAGAGGCTGACCAAGTCAACTTTTTGTGATCAACACTACTAAAAAATTTCTATTTTTCCAATGAAAAATGTTCAGTGGCTATTTCCCACCGATTGTCGATGGGAAAAATCTAAATAATAGTATTTTTTCACATTAAAAAAAATTAGAAAGTTTCCCCGAATTTCAATGGGAACCAGTTTCTCACCATGCGTTTTCCCAGTGAGCTGATTCGGTGGGACTGAGGTGGGAAAATCATATTTTGTAGTATAAATTTCCCACTAAATGTCGGTGGAAAAAACCTCTATTTCTAGTAGTGCAAGGCTCACTCTCTCATGATAACGAGAGTCAACTTCCCTGGTCAATCCCCTATCTCGTGATCGCAACTTCTACCTCATGATTGAGGTAGGCACCAGATATCACCAACACCATATTAAGTTCCAATAACTTTTTAAAATATGTTTGAACCCCTCGAGACTCAAATCGAATAATACCAACAATTCATAAATAAGCGTACCAACATAATTAATATAAAACACTTTTGGGACATAATTTGTTAAACAGAAACATAATTTGGTTCCAAATATTTAAAACGAAGGGTCGAGTTGTTACAGATACTTACATATGTTGATATAAGTCATTCACTTTTTTAAAAGACATACAAAAAGTCATCGTAAAGGCTAAACCAAAAAAACCATGCGTAATTTCACTCCATCTCTTATTTATCGAAAAATACCTTGTTGCTGGCTCCTTGGAATTACAAATATAACAAGGACAGAAACAGCTCAAACGATGAGTTTGAAGATACCAAGGACGTTGTTTCTTGAATAAACTATATTCTAAATTTGAATTAATTAAGAACCCAACTTTTGTTCTCCCTATAAATATCTGACATTCATTTCACTTCTCATATAACTCTTTGTTGGAGTATTTGATATAATTAAAGATAAATTTTAATATGGCTGAATATAATGTTTGTTTCACTAGGTTTTTGGTGTTACTTTTTTGCCTACTCCTCATTGCGTCAGCCGGTGAGTTTTTTTTTTTTTAAAGATGGAAGCAACTGCTTTGTTCCCATAATTTTGATCCCCTCACTCTTAAGGGATAACTTTATTGTTTATGTTAGGTCCACAACCTAACACGTCTCTCCACGTGTGGGCTTGGCTCTTATTTATTTTTATTTATGAAATATGCAGATGATTTTTTTTTCATAATGTATATGTCCATGAAATTACTTGAGAATCCAAGCTCTCTATCTGATTTAATTGTATATTTGAGTTGTGTGATTGACTCATTTAAAATTCAAAAGCTACTATTAGAAAAGGGTGTAAAATCATTTAATTTTCTGTGTCTACATTAAGCCTGGCAACCGGCTTGGACCGGTCAAAACCGGTAACCGGTTATTAAACCGGCCGATTTTCGGTCTAAAAATATAAACCGGTCACCGGTTTAGGTTAACCGGTTCCAAACATGGAAATCGGAACCGGCCGGCCCAAACATTAAAAAAAACCTTTTTTTGTTTTTTTAATAGTATATATATATATATATATATATATATATATTATAGTATTTATTAGTATATTGTAGGTATATTTATATATGTTATATAAGTTTATAAGTAAAGTTTATATATTTACTAACTAACAGCATATATGTATATATATATTAAGTTATATGCTTAAGTTATACTACATATATATCTAAAATATACTAAGAATATATTTATAATATCAATATACTTAAGTTATAAAATAGAAATTTACAAACTTAGAAAAAACTTAACTTATATGTATTATAACTTAAATAAATATATATGTTTAAGTTATATGTATGCTATATATACTTATATAACTTATATATATATATGTTTAAGTTATATGTATACTATATTTACTTATTTATGTTTAAGTTATATGTATACTATATATACTTATATATATATATGTTTAAGTTATATGTATACTATATATAGTTATAACTTATGTATATATGTTTAAGTTATATATATACTATATATAGTTATAACTTATATATATATATATATATATGTTTAAGTTATATGTATTATATGTTTAATTTTTTTTTGACCGGTTAACCGGTTTTAACCGGTCCGGTTCCGGTTTACCGGTCCCAAAAATGTAAAACCGGACCGGTAATAATTCACTGGTTAACCGTGACTGATAAACCGGTTTCACCGGTTCCGGTTTAACCGGTCTGGTTACCGGTTTGAACCGGTTAAACCAAACCGGTTGCCAGGCTTAGTCTACAAGTGTAAAAGTACTATTCCTTCCGATCCAACTTCAATATTTTAAAAGAATGTCATATTTATTTAAAAACAACAAAACTTTAAACTTAGTATTTTATTCTGAATGAGATGATTTATAGTCAGTGGTGTAGCTACATAGACTGAAGGTTGACCGTTTGAACACCTTTCATCCAAAAATCATACTGTTGATAATATATAAAAAATAATACTGTATACTATATAGGTCAAAATTACTTTTTAAATTTTGAACGTCCTTATTAAAATTTCTAGTTTCGCCACTTTTTATAACTGCACAAATATCTATATTAATTTTAGATCACAAATATCTAAAAAATAATTAAAACTTCCCGTTGAGTCAAATAAAACGAACAAAATAATGACTTTCATTGTATTTTTTTTTTCTTTTTCAGATGTTAATGCTGTGGAGGATGGAATTTGCAAGAAATTTAGTGAAACATTTAGTGGGCAATGCTATGAATCAGCACATTGTGAGGCAACGTGTGTGAAGGAGGGATGTCCCTCTGGAGAATGTGAATGGCAAGGAGTTCATTGGGGATATGTTTGCATGTGCCAATATTTCTGCTAAATAATTAAATCATCAAATAATGTTGATCAAATCTAATAAAATATATAAAAGCTTATTGTGATTATTATTATAATACAGGTGAATAATTGTTCTTGAGTGCAGAATAAGTTTTCTTTTTTCGGAAAAAAGGAATACTGTGATTACTTAGTGCTGTTACTTGTGTTTATTTCAAATGGTTAGAAAGAAAATAAATAAAAAAAATTAAAGGTGCTTCTTTGTGTATGTACTATGTAGTTCTGCAATAAAATATAGGCATATGCTTGTATTTATGCGTCTTACTTTTCTTTTCAGTTTGTTTTAAAAAGAATAGTATTACTTTCTATTTAGTAGTAGCTTTTTAATTCTAATAACTCACATGACTTGTTCAAGATCACAAGATTAAAAAAAAAATTCAGTATAATAGAAACATCTAGTTTAAGCTCTCAAGATTCAAAAGTCTCCTTTAGCTAAACACATCTCTAGTTTAAGACCACAAGATTTAAAAGTCTCCATTTAGACAATTTAGCTTTTAGAGTTATTCCTAAGATAATATTAATGTACAGTGTACTACGCATCTTTCGAAGTTTAGCTTTAATTTTATGCAACTTTAAATATGATTTTTTCTTTTAGTAAATTCTTCAAAATTTGTAACAACAATTGACATTACCCAAAATTAGAGGACCACAAGGCCCAACCGATACTTAATGGACTTAATTCAACCAATAAGCGAACCTAACATACATCTTAACTTAAGAGAAGACTCAACTTTGGATACTACTTAATTTATGTTATTCATTTACATATTTAGAAGCTACATAAAAATATGATAAGTCACAATAATTTTTTAAACAAATTGCCATAAAACTTAATAAAAACGGGGTCCCAAAAATTTGGGGGCCCAAAGCCATTGCCTTAGTGGCTTTGGCTTTGGGCCGGCCTTGCAGAAAAGAAGCCGGTGAGCTTTGGTAGCCATAACTCGGTTGATGTGGATGACACACAATCAAACTCTAAATTAGGCCATGACTGTGATGGGTCACGTGGAACGTAGTTTAAGATAGAAGATTGTTGGGTGCTTGAACAAATTCCCGCATGGAAAGTAGAATAAAAGAAGAAGTAACTTATATAATGTTGGATTGGTGTGAGGTCTTTCATTTTTTTGCGCGGATTGCCTTTCTTTTGGGGTGGTCTTTAAATTATGCCCCTCATATTGCTGGTCTTTAATTTTTGCCCTTCGCATTGCAACACTGAACGTTCACGCTAAAATCATGAGGTTCTGAGTTCGAACCCCCGCTCAAGCATAAATTAAAAAAGAAAACTGCAAGGCAAGGTTTGGGTCGCGTGTATGCCAGACCCGGCATAAACTTATGAAGGAATTACCAAAGTTATGCCGGACCCGGCATACTCATGCCTTATGGGCAGACTTGGCATAAGTATGCCGGGTCCGACATAACTTTGATAATTCCTTCATAAGTTTATGTCGGGTCCGGCATAACTTTGAGATCTCATGTCAACTTTTTACAGATTTTTAGTGACATCAAAATGCTCTATTAAAATTCAAGTGGTTTTTGTGTCAATGTGGCCTAAAGACTTTCTTTGCTACATTTCCTGTATTGGATATATTATAATTGCTCTTGTTAATATATTATGGGGTAGTGTTAGAAAAGAGTAGTTGTCGTGATTTTGTTCCATTATATCTAAGCCTAGTTTTTCATGAGTATTAACACTATGATAATCGTTGACAGCATTTGCATAACGATGAGTGGAAGAGGCCACGCACAAAGTTTTTACCATGAAGCCTTTTAGTTCTGTAATAATATTGGAAGGAGGACAATGAAATTCTTCCTAGGTACCCTCATCCGGTGGGGGCATACTTTTAATGGGCAAACTTTTATGCCGGACCAGGCATAAACTTGTGAAGGAATTACCAAAGTTATGCCGGACCCGGCATACTTATGCCAAGTTTGCCCATAAGGCATAAGTATGCCGGGACCGGCATAAGTTTGGTAATTCCTTAACAAGTTTATGCCGTTGGGGGCATACTTTTAATGGGCAAACTTTTATGCCGGATCCGGCATAAACTTGTGAAGGACTTACCAAAGTTATGCCGGACCCGACATACTTATGCCAAGTCTGCCCATAAGGCATAAGTATGCCGGGTCCAGCGTAACTTTGGTAATTCCTTCACAAGTGTATGCCGGTTGGGGCATAGCGAATTTAAACTCTGGCTTGCGATTTTTTTTTAAAATTTTGACTGTGTGGGGGTTCGAACCTGGAACCCATGGGGTTTAGCCGAAGGGCAAAACTTAAAGATTTCAAATATGAGGGGCAAAATTTAAAGACCACCCCAAAAGAAGGGCAATTCTGCGAATTGCCCGAGGTCTTTTGAGTAAAATCGTACGGGTTTGGCACAATATCACACCTATTAAGATTATTTTTGAGTTGTTTTAGCCCAACATTGGCCCCCTCCTCCCCCTCCCCCTCCCCCCGGCCACCCCACCCCCTCTCTTTATATATATGGACCAAACATATGTATGCTGAATTGTGTGACAATTTTATTTAAAAGTGAAATTATTTATTTGTTTGTTTATGTGTTCAAGAGTTAAAGTACCACCAATAAATTTACTTCTTCGTATTTTTTCCTCTTTGCAGGCCATTTTCTTTTCGTGAGTGCAGAAACTAAAGTTGTGGGGGGAAATATGTGCCAGAAGTTGAGTGCTACATATAGTGGGCAATGCAATGACGATCATCTTTGTGGTACAAAATGTTTTACAGAGGGATACCCCGTAGGAGTGTGTGATTGGGGAGGACTTCGTTGGGGATTTGTTTGCTATTGCCAATATTTCTGCGACTAAAAAATATGGATTTAAGTTATATATACCTATATTATCAGTGAATTTTAATCTTGGTAATAGGTTTCTAAATTACCATTTTATCGGAATATCGATTGTCATGATCACAACTAATAATGAAAGGTGATCCAAGCCCATCTTGTACCCAAATCTTGATTTATAAAATAAACTACAATTTCTATATTAAAGCGACCTCCGAAAACTATAATTTCACTTTTAAATAAAATTGTCACACAATTCAGCATACTCTTAAGTCTGACAAAGCGTCTAGACTCTCAAGCCTCATCACCGCACATTATTAAAAAGAATCTCATATGTTTGGTCCATATATATAAAGGGAGGGGGTGGGGGAGGGGGGCGATGTTGGGCTAAAACAACTCAAAAATAATCTTAATAGGTGTGATATTGTGCCAAACCTGTACGATTTTACTCAAAAGACCTCACACCAATCCAACATTATATAAGTTACTTCTTCTTCTATTCTACTTTCCATGCGGGAATTTGTTCAAGCACCCAACAATCTTCTATCTTAAACTACGTTCCACGTGACCCATCACAGTCATGGCCTAATTTAGAGTTTGATTGTGTGCCACCCACATCAACCGAGTTATGGCTACCAAAGCTCACTGGCTTCTTTTCTGCAAGGCCGGCCCAAGGCCAAAGCCACTAAGGCAATGGCTTTGGGCCCCAAATTTTTGGGGCCCCGTTTTTATTAAGTTTTATGGTAATTTGTTTAAAAAATTATTGTAACTTATGATACTTTTATGTAGCTTCTAAATATGTAAATTGTTCTTCAAAAAACTTAAAGATTGTATGTCTGAATTCACGATAAAATTAAGAAGTTGGACTCTTGAAATCCAAATTGTGCCAGATAAATTGAGACAGAGGGAGTGAAAAATATTTATAAAAGAAAAAAAGGAGAAGAATTTTTTTTTTTTTAGTCGCGTGATTGATTAGCTATATTGTCAGTTGAATTTTTTTCGAATTAATTGATTTGAAAAAATTGTTAGCAACTTAAGACCATTGTGCTTGACGATTATAAAATAGTAATTAATGACTTCGCATCTAAACAAAAAACTAAAAAAGTAGACTTTAAATAAAAATATATACGTCGATCTTTCCTTTTTTTGCGCGGATTGCCCTTCATTCGGGGTGGTCTTTAATTTTTGCCCTTCAAATTGGTGGTCTTTAAGTTTTCCCTTCGCCTAATACCCCGAGGTTGTGGGTTCGAACCCCAGCTCAGTAAAAAAAAAAATCGCAAGGCAGAAATTCTGCCTAAAGGACGAAAGTTAAAGATCACAAATTTGAGGGGTAAAAAGTAAAGACCACCCCCAGCGAAGGGCAATCCTGCAAATTTCCCTCGATCTTTCTCTTTAAAAATAAAATAAAATTAGGATCTCTCTCTAAAGTTTGGCTTTAGGTCCCCAATCTTGTTGAGACGGCCCTGCTTACGTCTTTAAAACTATGGGTAAATATAATGTGGTAAACCGGCCTGTAGATGGCAAAGGCACTAAATTGGGCCCACACTGTCACTCCACCATCTCCTCCTTATATATATTCGTCTCGTCGAACCATTGCTTCGATATCAATTGTCGGGCTAATACAGTCCAAAGATATTCTCTTAATGTATGATTTGCTATTGTCCGCGTTGTGAGAGAGAGTGTCAGGCTCGCACGTGGGTAGGTTACCCTCACGGTACTACTTCGTTATCGTAGGAGTATATATCTAGCTTTGTAAGGTGGTCCTTGCCCACGTGCCCCATGCTATTCGGGTCGAAGCATAAGCTAGATGCTTTCGGTTACTGAACTTTCGCCATCTAAGGTGCGACATTCGGGCTGCTCTAACAATATAAGTTTTTTTATATAGATTTAAGTTATGTACATCGTCAGTGTAAGACATTAATATTATCAGGTAAACATAAAAATATATATTTGCAGATAAGTTATCTTAAAATATTAAAATATGAAATTTGTAATCTTAAAAATAAATACACGTTAATTAGCCATTACAACAAAGAAGAAAGATCTAATGATATAAATATTTCTTACAACCACGATATCTACAACTAAAACTTTTTTAAAATGAGGTAGTTAGCTACATGATTGACTGTTAATTAGCTCTTAAGAAGGGATCAAATCGTGGAAACAAAGCAAACATACCATTTGACGCAATGAGGAGTATGCTGAAAAGTAATACCAAAAACCTAGAGAAGCAAACGTGAGATTCAGCCATATTCAAACTTCTTGTTATACCAAAATAGCTGCGACGAGATTACATGAATTGGAACGAATATATAACAAGTATTTATAGGGAGAACAAAAGTTGGTTTCTTAATCAACTTAAAAGTTAGATTCAGTTGACTCAAGAAACAATGTTCTTGATATCTTCAAAATAAGCATGAGAAACATCGAAAACAAATCGTTTTGAGTTGTTTTCATCCTTGTTATGTTTGTAGTTTTCTGTCTCATAATATTATTGCAGGCTCCTCTAAATTAATTAACTACAAGGAGATAAGGTATTTCTTTCTCCATATAATTAAACTCAATAAATGGTGGCTGAGAAGATCGCCGAAAATATATATATCTTGTGTATCCCTTGTATAAATAAAATCTAATTACAATTATTTGTGTTGTTCTATGCGCCAACACTACAACACAAGAGGGGGTGAATTGGATCTTTACCAATGGCGGATCCAGGATTTGAAGGTCGTGGGTGCTCACTTCCTTAAACATAAGGTTGCTAGTAATCACATAGTATAAATATACAGTCACTTGAACACGGCAATAAGAAAAGTTAATTAAAAAACAACGGTTAATATTGTCATCACAAAAAGCAACTTCTAATCTCAAGTCACATGAGCTACTAATAAAGTTATCATTACAAGAAGACACATCTAGTCATAAGTCATAAATGTGCTCGACGACTTTTCATATGTTGAAAATGATGAATAATAGTATCATTGCTTATGGTTGCGAATATCTTACGCTCTACATAGCAAACTAAACAACCATTCAAAAATTCATCACCGATACTGTTACGAAGCTCATTTTTGATGTGCTTCCTGGAGGAGAAAGCCTGTTCCACATACACAGTAGCAACGGGAAGAATGAGAGTCAACTTGATAAGCAAATAAACAAGTGGCCAGCTTTGATGAAAATCTGATTTAACCAACAATTTTGCATGGTCACTAATTCCCTTCAAGTTGAAGAACCTCTTGTCAGAACCACGAGCATAAACTATAAAACTATCAAGTTGACAGCTGAGATCCCGAAGCTTGCTACTAGAAAATTCATTCATATAACATTCAACCAACCTCATTATCCTGTTCTTATCAAAATTTCCGAATGAATTAATTGGATTCAGACTAGCCATACCGAGAAGTAAGTCAGTACTCAGAGCATCAAAACGATTCTTAAGCTCTTGAAGATGTAAATCAATAACAGCATAAAAAATATCAACGCGCAAATGATGAGAATATGTAAGATCAAGAGATCTACGCTTCGATCTTCCAGGAAAGTAGCTAGCGTCCATCTTCAGAATGATTATATCATATTTATCACAAAAGGAAGAGACATCATCCATTAATAATTCGAATTCACTATCCCTCATTTTTTGTAATCTTTGCTTTGTAAGAGCGAGAAGTCCCATAGCATTGACAATATCTTGATCCATCCTTTGTAATGAGGAGCTCAACTCATTTGTCATCATTAGAACTTTCCACATCAAGTGCAACATAAAAGTAAAATCAAATTCCTTAACCGTACTCACAAGACTTGTAGCAACAAGTCTGTCAGTATAATTAGGACACTCACGTCCAGTAAATTCAAGCACGTGAATGATTGATGGAAATAGGACAATGAGATTATCTAATGTTCTATAATGAGAACCCCAACGAGTATCACCTGGTCGTTGAAGCCCACGTTCTTGATTTAATCCTCGCCCAGTATGCACTTCACCTGATATGAGCTGTTCCTCTAACTTTTCAGCTTGATGTTCTCGAAGCAAATCTCTGCACTTAAAAGATGCTCCAACAATATTTAACACATTAGTAACTATACAAAAAAAATCATCTACATTCGAATTCTTCTTTGCAGGAGCTACAAGTGTTAACTGCAATTGGTGAGCAAAACAATGAATGCAATATGCAGATGGAGTCTCATTCAAAATCAAAGTCTTAAGACCATTTAGCTCTCCCTGCATGTTGCTAGCTCCATCGTAACCTTGCCTACGTATTTGTCATGGACTTAATGAGTGATCTGAAAGAAAAGAGTAGATTGCCTCCTTTAATGAAGGAGCAGATGTATCACTAACATGAATAATACCAACAAATCGCTCTACTACATCGCTTTCTTTGTTAACATATCTCAGAACAATTGTCATTTGCTCCTTGTGTGATATATCCTTTGATTCATCAACTAGTATCCCGAAATAATCCCCATCCAGGTCTTCAATGATGGCTTTGATTGTTTCTTTAGCACAAGAATCAACAATATCCTTTTGAATACTTGGAGAACACATCATTTTATTTTTTGGGGGCGTTTTCTAATATAATGCTTCCAACATCTTCATTAATATCTCCATACCATTGCAAAAGTTCAAGAAAGATACCTCTATTGGAAGAACATTGACTCTCATCATGCCCACAGAATGATAATCCTAGTCTTAAGAGAAACCTTGTCACATCGACTGAAGCACTCAAGCGACGTCGCGATTCACTTTTGTCTTTTTCGAGTTTCTTGTCATAGGCAGTTTGAATTGACTGTGATTGATTCATTAAATCAAGGATCCTGTTAAAACACTTGTTGTAGATGATATTTACCTTTCCAACATGAGCTCTAAATCTTTCAAGAGCCTTGTTCCAAGCTTTAAAGCCAACTTTTGTATAAGTTTCACTCGTATTTCCATTACTTTCATGTTCATTTTGGAACAAATAGCAACACAAACAATATGCAGCATATTTTGTTATACTGTACTCCAACCACTTACGACGACCCTTATACCAATTAGGATTAAACTGGCGCATTTCTTTCCCAAACTTAGTTTTAGGAAAATCATGAACCTCGGGTTGGCAAGGCTCTTTTTGAATATAATATCTCCTAACTTCATCACGTATATTAGGGTTATATTATGCAATAGGCTTTCTAATTCCCGGATCAGCTTCAAGAGATTCTAAATTAACACCCGAAGGAAATGTTTCCCTTCGAATTTCTGGAGCCATGATTTCCCTTAGAATTTCTGGAGCTATGGATGAAGCAACAGATGGATGAGTAGATATACTTATCCATCTCGATTCACAAAGATAATTCCTACAAAAACAAGATTCACATAATTCCTAAATCAGGTTATAGACAAGGCACAAAAATACAGAGTGTTTCTCTTAACCAGATGAGAATCAATACTAAGGAAATATTACATATGTGTTTCTAGTCAAAATACCTTTACCAACAGTACCAGTAGTCATTGAAGAATTCCGTTCTAAATTTCTCTTCCAAATGATTAGTTTATCTATTTATCCATTAATTCTTTCGACAATACTTCATCAAATTTTTGCTATTTAATTTTTGGAAGAAGTGCACATAGCCAACAACAGTAATGCACGAAGCATGCCTAGAAACCATGATTTCTAAAATGCCCTAGGACTTACTTTCAGATATCTGGGGAAAAAGTAGTAACATTTAAATTGGTAATTATGAGGAACCACAAGTCCAAAGAAAGAAAACAGGAAATATATATATATATATATATATATATATATATATATATATATATATATATATATATATATATATATATATATATATATATATCAAATAACAGAAAAAGTTCCCCTAATCTGAATTTAAAGCATTAGCAAATAGCAATAGCATTGAAAATCCCCAACCCAAAGTTCTTTTTTTCAATATCTAACTTTAATCAAAATGCCAAATTTGATTACCTTGCTTTTTGTACTTTAATTTTGAAATTGTTGAGATTTGGGAAGAAGAAGAAGAAGAAGAAAGCTTGCTAGTTGTTGAGAAGCTTACTAGTTGTTGAGATTTGGGGAAGAGGAAAAAGGATTTTGTGTAGAGAGAAAGTTGTAACCTTTTAGGAAAGGAGATCTAAAAAGTAGAAATAGTAAATAAAAAACTAAAGTCAACAATGGAAAAAAATAAATTAAAATATTCGAGTTTAAGTAGGAAAGGTCAGCTTTTTCAACGGTTTTTTTTTTAAATAATACAGTCAGCGCAGCTTTGGGAGGAAAAGTTCTTTTAATGTGAAAAAATAAACACTCACAGCGGGAATCAAACACGCGATCTAAGGCTCGCGCGCGCTGTACAGTTCAGCCAAATACCAAAGCAGCCACCAGCAGTTTTGTTCTCTGGGTGCTTATTAATATATTATACCTGTTTTTTCATATTTTCTATGTAAATAATACGAAGTTCATGTCGGGTCAATGGGTGCTCAAGCCCCTGGCATGATCCACGTGGATCCGCCACTGATCTTTACCACTTTTAAATTTTTGAAGAGTGGACTTTGACGTAAGAGACAGAGATGAGGCTCAGCAAGCTGAAAAGCGACTTGGAGCTGAGAGGAAAGTAGGCTCAACATGCTAAAAAGAGCGAGTTTTGATGACCCCGGATCTATACATACACCACATGCCAAGCAAAGGAGTTACAGGCGCTTGGATTACTCTATACACACTGTTGGAACGGAAGGAATTAGATGGGAAAACGGAGCTTGGAGCTTATTTTGGAAGCCTCTGACAACATGTTTCAATTGCAAAAAAAGGACACCATACAGTATACCGCCATGGATATCATTTAAGAAATTGCAGAGCAACGCGATTGAGGAAGAGGGTTGTCTAGAAACATAGGGGCATCGCGCTACCTCTATGGCCGATAATGATGAGAATGGGAAAGTCACAAATTTTCCTAAAATTTTGGTAATAATTAGCTTTAGTAATACTCTAAGCCCTGATTTATTTTGATTAGCTTGTTCTGAATTTGAAGATTGAACTTGTAAGATTCGGAGATGATCTTGGAATTTCCTTAGATTTCGAAGATGTTAGCTTCCTCTTGAGAATTTTAGTAGTTTTAGGTGTGCTTGTTTGATTGTATAAGGGTGATTAGGATTTTCTAGTTATTACTACTATTTTGTTAAATATTGTGTCTAGCTTTCTATATTTTACTTGCTTTATTAGTTCTTAGTTACTAATCTTATTTATTATCATCTCTGCAGCAAATTAAAGTTTGCAGCTCAATGGGTTTAATTGAGAGATAGGAAGCCAGAGCAACTCGATGGGCAGAGTTTAGTTAGTAGCCCAAATCATTATATTACGATAGGTAGAGAGAAGACAGTTTTGCAAATTGACTCACCAAAGTTTAGCTCTGATACCATGTGAAAAAATCTTAGCTCCAACCAAACCTTAATCCCCTGTTTGGATGGTTGTTTCCTCTGGTTCATTATTGTATTGTTTTCATTGATACCAATTGTCATGTTTGTTTCTGTTCTTAAAATTATGTTATATGGTGTTGTAAATCCGTTGTTATAAAACCTTGAAAAAGCCCAATTTTTGTAACTATGGATTTGGTGGTTTATGCGTGGTTACGTATGTCATTTATCCATTATACCCCTGCTTATTTTTTAAAGATCTTATTTTATCCTTTACCCTAGTTTTATTAGTATATATAAACTAGTGTGTTCAATTTTGCCTCCAACTCCTTCTAATGTGAGTAGTGGTCAGTTCCTCCATCGGTGAACTCCTTATTCGCCCATGAAAAAGAATCAAGCTCGCACGTGAAGCATGTTTAGAACATAATTTAGTAAATAAGAGTGTGCGCTCTAGTAATCACATACTGCAACTTGATCTCACTGTCACACATTATCAAAAAGAATTTATACGTTCCTGATTCATGCAAAAGAATCAGATCCGAACATGAGGAAGCGCATTGAAAATATAATTTAGTAAATAAAAGTGTGCTCTCTCTAACGGCTTAAACTAATTTTAGATAAAATAATCACACACCTCGCACGTAACAAAACAACAAAGTACGTGGAAGATATATCTTATCCTTCCAATTATTTCTTTTCGATATCATTGCTCTTATCTCATGAGTAAACATACAAGTAACAGTAGGAACACACATTCGCCTGTACTATTTACTCTCTTATCTTATTCTGCACTCAAGAACATTTATTCATAGCTATTACACACTCTTCTATCTTATTATAATATCATAACAAGAACAAGTTTTTATAGTTTCTTAGCATCTGATGATTTCAATCAGCAGAAATATTCACACATGCAAACATATCCCCAATGAATTCCTTTCCATTCACACTCTCCTGAGGAACTTCCTTCCTTAATGCAAGTTTCCTCACAATGAGCAGACACAGAGCATTGTCCACTAAATGTAGAACTAAATTGCTTGCAGATTCCATCCTCCACAGCTTCAATATCTGTACCCACGCACAAAAAAAAAGGGAAGAGTAAAAAGGCAGAATGGAAATTATATTCCCCCGTCTCAATTTATATGATATTATTTGATTGAACACGGAATTTAAGAAAGAAACAAAAATATACTTTCAAAACTTGTGGTTCACACCCAGATTACTTTAACATTTTTAGAGATAAATATATAAATATTTAGACCATTTCTAATAGTTTAAATTTTACTACCAGAATGGCTAATTTCTTACGGACGTCTCATCGGAAGTTAGCTTGTCGGTAAGGCATTTCCAATGGAGATGAGCTACATTTCCACAGAGTTCGTTGGAAATAGCGATTTTCTGGTAGTATAATTTTAGATGAAATGGTTACACAATTCAACATACTATAAAAGCAGACAAAGACTGTTTTCAAGTCCCACTGTTACAGATTATCAAAAAGAATTTTTCATGTATTTCGTCGACATATCTTAGAAAAGAGTCAGTCGCAAACCTACATGGGAACACATGAGATATATACGACGATTACAAGACTTTAACACTTCCTTTAAAGTGAAGGGATCAAGTAATGGAAACAAAGCATTTGCTTCCAACTTCTTTTCCTAAACTCACCATTTGACACGAGGAGTACGCAAAAAAGTATAATGAGAAACCTAGAGAAGCAAACATGAGATTCAGCCATATTCAAATTTCTCCTGATATCAAATTGCAAAGAGTTGTATGAAAATTGGAATGAATAGCAGATACTTATAGGAATTGGATTCTTAATCAATTCGAAGTTAGAATTAGTTGATTCAAGAAGCAACAATATTCTTGGTATCTAAATTCCAAATCACCATGAAAAACATCGAAAAGCAAATTGTTTTAGCTGTTTTCAGCCTTGTGCTATTTGTAGTTTTCTGTCTCATAATAATGAATTAATCTTGATTCCTTCAAGCTACAGGGAGCCAAAAAGTTATTTTTCGATATTTATATATTCGATTTTAATTATATAGTCTGGCCGTGTAAGATTTTTTTTTTATGACTATCAATAAATTTTAACATGCGATAGCAGGTTAGTTAATTAATCCATCCGTCCCAATTTATATGAGGGTTGACCTATTTGGAGAGTCAAACAACTCTTTCTTTGACTATGATTCTCTCCAATTCTTTTCATATATTGTGAATTATTAATTATGCAGACTCATATATAGCACTTTTTATATAGTTTTCAAATATGTAAATTTTATTATAAAATACTCGAAGAATCTATGTTTGAAATTTTAGTCAAAGAAAGAGATGTTTCACTCTCTAAATAAGTCAATCCTCATATAAAATTGGGACGGAGAGAGTACTATTTTTATCAGATTACCCATTAATGCTTACAACAAATTTATATGTAGTTACCTTATGGCATGATTGTCTAAATATTTTTTATACCATAGGTGTATGTAACTTAAGCTATTATATTTGACTTATATTTTACTAGAAATTACGCATGCTTGTTTCGTTTATGTTTTGCTTTTTGACTTTTATGTATGCTGGAATTGATACTTACAAAATCTTATCGAGGTAAGATTGTTGAAACTGACAAAAAAATATGGTATATACTGAACATAACAACCAATACAAACACAAAGAAAAGTCCAATAATTAAGAGAAAGTTAAACGGAAAAAAAACAGAATTGTGTCATGAGTTGATCTCATATTTATCAAGGTAATCATTTTGAAGATACCAAGAATTGTGCTTCTACAATCAATTAATACTATAATATATTAATTGTTGATACCCAAATATATTGTCCCTATAAATATATGCTGTTAGTAGGTTGATACCCAATTCCCTATAACAAACTTCTAGTTATTTAATAGAAAGAAGAAATTAATTAAGGTTGAAAATGGCTAAATATTATGGTTGGTACTCTAGGATTATTCTCGTGACACTTCTTAGCTTGCTTCTCATTGCTTCAAATGGTGCGTCAAGAAAAAGGATTTAGATTTAGGGTGTGTTTGGTATGAAGGAAAATGTTTTTCACGCAAAGTGTTTTTCTAAAAAATAAGTAGCTTCTTACTTATTTTCTAATGTTTGGTGAGTATACAATAAACATATATAAGAGTGAAGGTGGGACATATGGGTTGGGGTAGGTTAGGGTAGGGGGAGTTGGGGGCCGGTTGGGGTAGGGGTAGTTTGGGGTGGGAGTAGGGGTGCTAGGAGTAGGATTGGGGTTGGGTTGGAGGGTTGGGGCAGGGGAGAGGGTGGGTACAGGTCCAGGAGCGGATATAACCAGAATGCTAATTATGAAACTTGTTTTTTCTATAGAAGTTATTTTTCTGATTTTTATGAAACTTGTTTTCATAATGAAAATACCTTTTAAAATATTTTGACCAATCAAACTTGAGAAATTAAAATTGAAATATTTTCTAAAATGTATTTTGTTTTTCCATATAAGATACACCCATCATATAGTAATACTAGTATGAAGAACTTTGATACTATTAGTGAAATTTAGTCAGTTAGAATAGGTTACTCGTATTTTTCTTATCACCATGTCAGATATGTTGTTTTGAATAACTATTTATTATAGGACGTAAGTAAACTTAATCTGTCGATAACCTATATGTCGTCAGTGTAAAAAGTTAAAGAGTAAAAAAGTAAAAGCAACAAATTTGCTCCCAATTTTTTATAATGGGCATCACAATAACTTTATTTCTGTTTTTTTTTTCTTTTTCTTTTTCTTCTTTTATCTTATTAATTTAATCTTTTTTTTTTCTTTGCAGATATTGAAGTTGTGAAGGGTGCTAGTGCTGGTTTTTTGTGACACATGGTGTAAAAGATTTGATGGGCAATGTTGGAGTGGAGACGATTGTACCCTTGTTTGTACACAGGATGAGGGGTATATTTTTGGAGGGGAATGTTTGTGGAAAGGGATATTTAGGGGAATGGCTTGCATGTGTATCTATTCTTGCTGACTGAAATAATCAAAACAAAAATAAGAGAGGGTAAAAATTTATCAATATTTGCATCAAATTAAGTACTTTATATGTAAATATCAGATGCCAATAAGTATTTACCATGAGGAAATTGCTTTCGGCCATTTGTAATTATTATTTGTGCAATAAAATTGAAATCAATAAATTATAAATATATGTATACGAGATACATTTTTTGTTTACTTAGTAGTTGTGCTGTTAATGATACGTTTGGTCTTGTTATGAAGTGTAAAAGAGTTCTCTTCCTCCCTTGCATTATTTCTTTTCTTTTTCCTTCTAATTTCTAGAAGTATATATGCAACTAGCTCCTCAAGACGTAATTAATTAGTTGTCAAAACAAGATCATGTAGTTTCTTGGAGGTTGCTTTGATGTAGAGATTGTAATTAGTTATTACTCCCTCCTTCTCAAATTATTTGTCGTGGTTATTATTATTATTATTATTTTAGTTAAAAAGAAAAAAATTATTCAACCAAAACTGAGCGTTATGTACAGACCAGTCCATTGGACTATAGGACCAGTTTCTCATCAAAAACTTAAACACATAGTAAATCTATAGTCAGAGTCTGCTAAGAGAGATTAAAAATAGTTGTCTCAAATTATTTTTCGTTTTAGAAGTTCAAGACATAATTATTTTCTTATCTTACCTTCAGTATAATTTTGTCTTTAATGGAAATGACGTATAAATAGAGTAAATGTAGAGAGATTACATTTTAGACATAAAAAAAGGTAAAGTTTAATCAAATATCCCTTCTAATTAATATTTTTTAAGAGGCGTGTCAGATGAAAAAGCCAAACAATTCAAGACCGAGAGAGTATATGTCAACAAACAAGTGAATTGATTTTTATTACAGTAAACACAGGGCTAAACAATCAAAGGTAGTTTCATCTTTCCAAAATGCTTACAGTTTTCTTTTCAAACTCTTGCAATCAATTTTCCAGAACAAAAACAAGTTTACAGTCTTGACTTAGCACTTTTCAATTATTTATTTATTTTAAAAAATAATAAAAAATCTCAGATTCTAAGTGTCACAACAAAAAAACAACAACAACAAAAAAAGTCAACAAGGGAGAAGTGAGGCAAGTAAATACACAAATGGTCTAAATAGTTCACACACAGAGTTTCTTCTTCTTTTTCAAGTCAGTTTTAAGTTTTCAAAAGCAAATGTAATGCATTCTTTAAAGCAAACAGAGATACCTCATGGATTTATGTAAGGAAAAATCTAAGTAAATGAAAATGAAAAGTTGAACCTTCACAGAGTTCCCTAAACACTACATGTTATGCCAAGTACTTTTTTTTTTTGTCAAGAACCAGTTTTACTAATCAAGGCTTAATCACTATTAAAGGAACTTCATCTAAATATAGGGTCCAAAACAAGCAATCAAGAGAACCAAAGAACACGCAATTTCACAAAAAAGTTTAAAGTTCTACTTGTACAGTTTTAGTAGTCTATTAATTAAGTAAGCTTAGTGATCAATGGTAGGCAAAACAAGATTCATAATTTCAACTTCAGTAGATAATTCAAGTTGCATTACAACACTTAACAAGAATCATAAGGAACAGTCTTGACACATGAATGAATTTTACTCAACTTCAAATTTTCAGACTTGAGAAAATAAGCAAAATTGCAAGTTATAGCACAATCTCCAATCACAATTTACTACTCTTAAGTCAAATAGGTTTGTTTCTTACAATTTTAGTCTTAAGAGCCTCGTTTAGCAAATAGCAAACTCAGTTTTTCTCTAGAACAACCAAATGGATTCAAGACAGTGCCAAGTTACAAGATACCACATAGCCACAATTTATCACTTCAAGGTCAAAAAAAGGTTCATTTTAATCCCTATATGACTTAAGTGATTCAAAACAGGAGTAAGTGTCAAAACAAAAGGGAATTTCTAATATTTTTGTTATCTCAACTCTTAAGACTTCAACTAAGCACACATAAGCGTTTAAGAATTGATTAGGCTTCATTTTAACAAAACAGGTTCCCATTTTTATTAACTAACTCCCATATTAACAATTTATGATATCAAGGACCTACAAGTTATATACTAAGTCATTTTCAACCCTATTAGAATACTCAGTCAAGCTTGATAGGTCATAAGACTCATTCAGTTCCTACTTTTTCAAAACTTCAAATTACAAATCAGCTTCCAAATATGACTTAAGGCCATCTTCACAAAGAACTGTAAATACATTATTCATAAACCAAGTTGTAAAGGACTTAGCACTAGTTTTGTATCATATTTTAGCAATCTAGATAGTAGAGGGATGACAAAACATGATCAACAAACCCAAAGTAACTCAAAGTATCCAGTTTTCAAATAAAGACATTCAAGACCATCAAATAATTCCACAACTTCATTTAAAAAGAGAAATTTACTCACCTAAAATAGTTTTCATATATCAAGCAAGTATAATACCCTTAAATGAATTTGAAAAACTACTAGTAATCACATTTAGCTAGTTTAACAACTAGAAGTGGTCCAATGACTAAATAAGCCAAGGTAGATCACTTTATATCTTTAAAAATGATTTCAAAGTCAAAAAAACAGTCTCAAAGCCATATTTTTTTCACACAAAACACAGAACTTAAGAAGGGTAAAAGATTAGAGCCTAAATGTAGATCATTTTCAACAAAAAAATCTTATCACACCTATTTAAAGCAACTACCTCAAACAGAAAACTTAAGAACCTTAAACCCTTCCCATTTTAGTTATTTATTCTCATTTTTTTTAACCTAACAAGTTATAATATTTACTTAGTATGACATAAACTAACATTTAATCAATTTTTGCAACTTTAAATGATCAAAACAAAGGCAAAATCATCATCATAAAGTAAAAACTGACTATTTATCACATTCTAAACAATAAGCAAGCTAAAATAGTAAATGCTTAAAACTGAAAGTAGAGATAAGATTGAAGAAAAGGGTTTACCTCTTATAGGGGCAACCTAAAGATCAAATGGAAGGAACGGGATCAACACCTCAAATACCAAAACTTAAACCTTCGGAAATTACCCTTTTTTTTATTTAATTTCTCCTATAATATCAGTATATCTAAATTAGTATATATGGAGTTTGTATTTGTAATGTTCTTCTTTGTATAGTAGTGATATATTAGCAGGGTTTTTAGTATATAGGTGGTATATCTAGCAGTATATAAGGAATGAGAGATATATATATGATTCTTCAATGCTTAGGACTTTTCTGTCTGGCCAAAAAAAAAAAAAAGCCCCTTTCGAATGGCCATCTCTTTCTATTTATAGGAGTATCAAAATAGGTTTTAGGGACAAACCATGGAAAAAAACAAATCCACAACATATTTTCCCACTCATTTGAAACCTAATTCGAAAAAATTCCAATTTCAGTAACAACTCAGCAAATTCCTCAACGAATTTGTACTAATTGTACTATTACCAATCAAAAAATAGCACATATCACACAATATAACAAATCTATATCCTAAAATCCAAATAAAAATCAAGAGAATCAGCAAAATACTAGGATAGAACACTTAGTCATCAATAGGACAAAAAACCAGCACATCCAACGTATTGATTGTACAAATAGGATAGAAACCCTTAAAATGGTACTCAAATTGTACATATTTTTTTTTTGAGAAATTGCCTTGGGTCCTCTGTTTTAGCACGTGGTGCACAAGTTAGCCAAGGGCTTAAAGCCCCCCCCCCCCCCCCCCCCCCATGGCAACCACGTATCAGAAGACCCGAGCAATCTCAATTAAACCCTTAAATTCGAGCCCATTCTGTGCGATTTACATGAAGAATAACCTGGGAACGATGAGAAAACAAGACAAAGGGTAAAGCCCTCAAAATTCAGGCAAGAAATAGCCCAAAATTCCCATGGATTGGCCCAAACGAATGAAACCCTAGTATCGCCTGAGAAGAGGAGAGGTCAGGTAAAGGAAAAATAAAGAGTGGGGGTGATGTGTATTTTAATAAACTTCCACCCCTTTATTTTTTATAAATCTCCCCCTCTTAGTTTTTAAAATCATTTAAATTAACCCCCTCCTTCCCTAATTTAAATTAAATAAAGGCTAGGTATTATAAACACACATATAACTAAATAAAAAATAATTATTCAGGCTAATTAAAATTTAAAACTTGTAAATTTAAAATATTAGCTTTAAAACTGTAACACCCCGTATCTTGGAACTAAGTTTAGACTCATATCATTAGAGTTTTAGTGGAAAAACTGATTGATAGGCCTACTTCGGGCAGCCGTAACTCCTTGATTAGTGGGGAATTTGGGAAAGTACCCTTAATGAAACTTGTAGTATGTAGAAATACCTTTCTAACGATATAAGGACCAAGACAATCAGAGATTGGAACAAGGAGATATGATCGTCTCAATATGGCTAATAGTAAGGCACTTAAAATTCGATAGAATCGGCTAAATTTTCGATACGTCTGTCTTCCAGTAAAATTTGGTGAAAATCCGTTGGGAATTTAAGGAAACTTAAAACATTAAAGTTGTATCCCTTTGAAATAGCTTTCCAACGGTATATTGTGGAGCCCAAACAGAGCTCTGTACAAGAAATTATGTCCATTTTACCGAACTCTGTGCAGAACCGACACCCGTCGCTTCTCGGGGCGCGTGAGGGCGCGTGGTAGAGCGCGCGACGGCCCCGCTTCGCGGACCGATCGCGCAACTCTGAGTTTTTAGCTGCAGAATGTTGCGCGATGCACCCGCATCGTGGAACCATAGCGAAACAGGTCGATTTCCGGTTAAAAGTTGGGATTTCGCGTTTTAAGTTATATTTAACCTTGGGGTTTATTTTTCTAACAACCCTAGTCACGAAAAATCACCCTAAAGTCAGAGGGAACAAGTTTCAAGTCTCAAGAACCATACAAGGTAAGTTTTATCATGATTCTAGGTTCAATTCAAGTCCCTAATCTCTTTCTAACTTGAGTAAACCCTTCTAATCAATAGAGTTGTGAGTTGAACATTATTGTTAGGCGTGGAAACCCTAGACCTCGTATTCAAGAGGATTGAACGTCAAAAAGGTAATGCTTCTACACTCCAATCATTCATAATAGTGAATTGATGAGTTCTTGGGAGAATAGTAAATGGGTTTAGTAAAGAGAATTACACGAACTATAGTAGGGTTTTGAATTATTGACTTGAGATTGTTATAATGATATGGGTGATGGAGAATGATGTTCATTACATCTAATTGAGATTGTAGAATCACCTAGAAGTAATAGAATGGGAATTGGGTGAAGAAACACCATTAATGGAGATTGTGGAGCTTTATGCCCACTAGGTGTTTGATAAAATGCTTAGATGACCAAAGCATGAATATTATTGCTAATATAGAATCCCTTTGGCTTGTATTGAAATAAATCAAAGTTGAAAGGGGTGACGAACATTGTATTACGCTCAAAGGCTGGAATTAAGGTATGTGAGGCTAACTATCTACGTTAGGGAATATTCATGATTCTCCCTACGCCTCATTCTTCATACTTGTCAGAAATTTGACTCAGAATATAGTTAGCCCTAGTTTCATGATATGATATAGAACTGTTATCTTCTAGGGTTGCAGTTACAGAATTCGTTCATGGTTGTCACTTTGAACATCATGAACTCAACACGTAATCTTTATAGACTTATGCATTATTATCACATGAGTCTCAGTCAGTGTATAACCAGTTATTTGCATGAGTCCCATAATAAAAAACAGTTATCATGCTATCAGCTATAGCCAGTCTCAGTTTTATAAATTGTTAATGTTGAACACCTGTACCTGTATTTTTGGGCCCTAGGCCACAGTTTATGCATACGTATTGCTTGGCCCAGAGGCCACAGTTTCTGTGCACATTATTTGGGCCCTAGGCCACAGTTATATTTACAGTTTTACTGGTGATTCTTCATCCAGAACAGGGAGTACTTCAGCTTCTTGCTTTCCTGTTTAGTTCAGTTTCAGTTTCAGTTCTAGTATTTTATTGCTTCAGTTTCTTTACATACCAGTACAATTCAAATGTATTGATGTCCCCTTTTATTGCTTGGGGGCCTGCATCTCGCGATGCAGGTAACGACATACAGGTTGACGATCCAGCTACTTAGGAGTGTTCGTATCAGCTACTGTGGTGAGCCCCAGTTTCTTTCGGGGTGATATCAGTCATGTAGTTCTCACAGCTTTCTAGACAATTACCTTTTTGTATTCATTAGAGGCTTCATAGACACAGTTCAGACAGTCAGATATTTGTTATGTTGGCCTTGTAGACAGTTATACTCAGTCGTTCAGTTGTTTTGGTTTAGCCATGTTGGCTACTTTCAGATATGTTCAGATTGTCTAAGTATTTCCTCATTATGATATTTCAGTCTGACGTTTAGTTAATCAGCATGTGTTAGTTTTATTTTATAAATTAGTTATGTTTTGGTATCACATGTTGATTCAGCCAGCCAGTTGGTTCGCTCGGTCACATGAAGTCAGGCGCCGGGTGCCGTGTTACGTCCAGGCCCAGGTTCGGGGCGTGACAAAGCTTGGTATCAGAGCCTTAGGTTCAAGTGTCTTAGGGAGTCTATGAAGCCGTGTCCAGTGGGGTCTCTTTTATATGTGTGAGGGCCCCACACATATAAACAGTTGACCACCAAGACATTCAGGATTTGTCTCATTTCTTTCTACTCTAGATCGTGCCATGAAGCTTAGATCAATAAGTAACTTCTTTTCCTATCGAATTACGTACGTTTCGAATGTGCAGGCGACGAACAGGTAATCAAGGCCCAATTGAGGTTGATTATCCATAGAGGTACAATTGTGAAGTACTTGCTGGTAACAAATGAGACTTGAGGTGTTATTGAAAGGTTAATAAAGTGTAAGTTTCCCAAGAAAGGGTATTGTATAATGAATGGGAAGTTGAATGCTAATGATGTTCTTGAAAAAGGAGAATGGGATACAACAGGGAGAGGATATCAGAGAAATTAGAAAATGAGCTAAGTCTACAGGAAACGTAAATCATGGAGGATCTCAAGGAGGTGGTGGCAGACAGTTTTCTACCGGAGGTCATCAGGACCCACTCCATCTGCAGCTAGTGCACTAGTCTTGAGGTCTTGATATGATCAAAAAGGCCAGTTCAGCTAGAAACAGATTTTTAGAGCACCAGCTTCACAGTGACATACCAGTGTGAGCCACAGAAGTTTTCAAATCTTATGTGCAACAAGTGTTATAGGAGACACCAAGGAGTGTATCGTTTGGGGCCTTAATATATGTTTCGGTGGCTCCTATTAGTTCTCAAGTTCAGCCAGGTTGAAATACAGCTAAGCCTGATATTTCAGTTCTCAGTGAAGACTGCTTGGAAGCTTCAGCAGGTCGTCTGGATAAAGAGGCATCCCCAGTTATCATCACAAATGAAATTTTCGTACGAACTATGCTTGTTAAGAAAAGAGGTATGTATGAAATAATAACCATGAGCAGACGATATTAAATTTTCGGGAATGATTTTAGTTTGTTTAAGTTAGTCAGATCAGAGTTAGAGAGTACGATGGTTGTAAATTACTATAAGAAGTAATTATTATTATGAGACAAGAAGATGTGACAGTTCTCGCTTAAGCTATGTGAGTAAGTGTTCATCCCAGATGTGTATAGTCTGATATGATTTTGAAGTGTATAGAAAGTTTGGGTTTAGTTGTTCCAATCTTTCGTATAAGATAGATGAAATTTTGTTAAGTGTGATCTATAGTTCAGAAAGATAGTATACGACCACAGAATAGCGTCAGATGATGAGGGAGAGTTAGAAATAACTTAGGTTATTCAGAGAAAAATAAGAAACTATGAAGCTAGCAGGTGATTAACAGAAAAATAGTAAGTAAGTTTTGAGTAGATACAATGCATTAGCAATTTCAGCAGAACTAGTAGAAGTATGATTTGATTTCCTTAGTTAGATGAACATCTTAAGTGGGTGACAGTTCGGATACATCCGAATGTGTGTTAGAAACCAAGGGCTTAATTTAAGTTTGGAGTAGCGTGATTAGTGGAAGAAGAAATCAGCTAAGCCATAAGAGAGCAAACTACAGAAGAATAACCTTTAAGAGTTGTCAAAAAGGGGTTGTCCTAAGATTTACAATGTGAGCAGAGTTAAGTCGTTAAGATGGAGTATGCCAGTTATGAATACAGTAGCAACCTGTTCATGTAAGTAATTTAGTTTTTCCCAATGAGAAATTGCTTAGAAGTGAGTCGGAAAAAAAAAGTCGTCAGTGTTGTAGAGTACAAAGGAATTACAGAAGATAAGGATCGTTAATTGGATCCCATCAAAAGAGAAGAATTTGTAAGTATAAGATATTAGCCTTGGTCTAAGGGGGAGATGCATAAATCGCCAGTAAGTCCAGTGAGATAATTGAAGACCCGAAGGGAGAGTATGAGATATGAAGAACCTCAGTTCATTTAAGTTGGCATAATGAGATAGTCTCCATAAGGAATATGCCTCATCTTAGAGGAAACTCGAAGTGAGTAGAATGATCGTCGAACAAATCGTGTCAAGTTCAATTACTATCGATTAGGCGATCACAGAAAAGTTATAAGATCATGCCCAGTTATGTGTCACAAGGGTAGTGCCATTGCATGAGACTCTAATCTTTAGGGTGCTAGTCATAGACTTAGCGCACAGTAGTACTATGAGTATTTTAGGAAGTATCTCAGAAAAAAAAGAAATCAAGTATGAGAAGTACAACTCATGATTTAGGCAGACAAGAGAACTAAGGTGAAAGAAGTTCACCGCTTATAGGAATTCGACTTTTAGACTCTGAAGTGGGTGGAGTTATTGCCCAGAACATGGCTTATTCCTCCTTAGTCATCGAAGTTAGAGAGAAGCAGTTTGGTGATTCCTACTTGCTGTCACGCCCCGAACCATGGCCTGGACGTAACACGGCACTCGGTGCCTGACTGCATGTGACCGAGCGAACCACATGGCTTGCTGAATCATCATGATACATAACATAAGCGGAATATAACGTGAATGCATGATGAGCCTTTATAAAACATGGTAAGTCATAATACTTAATAAAATACTTGTTTAAACATGAGTGAGCCAAAATGGCTATACGACTCCAAATGTCTGACATGACATAACTGACTTGTCTAGTCTATGAAACCTCTATCATGAGTCTGACGGGAAAACATACTTACTGGGACAAGGCCCCCAGCATACCTTTAGATGCAAAACTAAATAGAGAAATACAATGTCTAAACCCCGAATGAGATGGGGCTCACCAATAAGCTGGTACGAGCAAATCCTAATGATCAGAAGCGTCGTCCTGTAAATCCGTACCTGCATCGTGAAATACAGGCCCCCGGGCAATAAAAAGGGGACGTCAGCACATTGAATGTACTGGTATGTAAAGCAACCGGAAGAAACAACATGGGACATGGAATAACATGATAAGAGCTGCAACTGAAAACTTGGACATGAACATGAGCATGAGCATGAGTACATAAACATGAAATTGAAACTGAAACTGAGTACTGGAACTGAACATAAACATGAGTACTGTAAGCATGAGATAATCTGTAATACCGACATGATCCACCACGGGGAGAAACGTGGAGTCTGATCTCTGCCCGATCAGCTAAGCTATCTCGTACCTTGCCGGGGCACGAGACATGAATCTGACATAAATGGATCCAAATCTCTCAATAGGGAAAATATGAAGGAATCGTCCTATCTGGGCGGAGCGATCCTTATCCTACGTTGGCATACGTAGTTTCAGGCTATCTGAGCCTTCTTGGTATTAATACAACTCCCGAACATGAAAATAATATAGTTGGCTAAGAAGCCCATGACTTTCGTGAATTAACTGGTACTTGTCTTGTAATCATGATTTCACGAAATAACTTGTAAACATGTTCTTGATTTATGGGTAATACAATAGTTCAGAATCATATATTTGTAATTGACTTGAAAACATGCTTGTAACTTGCAAAATATAATCATACAGTTTCATATGAACATAATGAGAACACATGAGGAAGAATTCATGATTCATGGATTGAGCTAGGATTCCTAATATCTGTAATGGAAGATTAGGAGTACAATAACGAACATAGATACAAAATTCATGTACATACATACATAATTATGGGCTACCAATATGTTGGGTTTAATGCCCTAGGATTTGAACTTCATAGATTTTAGGAAACGGATCATGGGGAAGAACGTAGAGATTCCCACATGTGGATGGAAGTTCTACATACCTTAACTTTCCGCTTTTGAGCATATCATAATGTCCTTCAATCCCTTCAACTTCAATCTATAGCAATACAAGCCATATGGATTCTATATTAGCAACAATATCCATGTTTTGTTCATCTAAGCATTTTATCAAACACTTAGTGGGCATGAAGCTCTATAACCCTCATTAATGGTGTTTTCTTCACCAAATCCCCATTCTATTACTTCTAGCTAATTCTACAATCTCAATTAGATGTAATTAACATCATTCTTCATCAACCATATGAATACAACAATCCCAAGTCAACAATCCAACAACTCTAGCATAGTTCATATAATTCTCTTCATCAAACCCAATTATTATTCTCCCAAGAATTCATCAATTCACAACCATAAATGATTAGGGAGTAGAAACATTACCTTTCAAGAGTAGTAATCACGAAATCAACACCCCCAAGTTCGATCCTTAGCTTAGAATGACGGCAACAACTTGTACTACACTTTATCCTTCACGAGCTTCGGGATTCGGGGCCTTAAACTTGGTTGATTTTCTACTTTCTCTCTCTAATTTCCCCTCTCTCTCACTTCCTCTCTCTAAAATCTGAAGTTATGGGAAAAAATGGGGCTGCCAGGGTTACATTTCCCTTATATACCAAGGGGAAATGGGTTTGACCCAACTTGAAAACGGGTTGGGACCTTTCTGTCTTAAAACGTCCATATCTCCCTATCATGATGTCGCCTGTGAACCCACAACCTACGGTTGGAAAGGTATTTCAATTATCTACAACTTTGATTCTTTGAGTTTTCCCAAATTCCCAAGTTATGATAGGTTTATGGCCTCCCGAAGTCAGGTGACCCGAAACGTACATACGAACCAAGATACGGTCACTGTTACGGTCCCGTAACACGAGGTACGGACCGTAACTTGGTACCGTACCTTGGTGAAAATTTCCAGTGAGGTTCTGGAAATTTTTGGTATGTTACGGTCCACTGTTACGGCCCGTAACACGTGTTACGGTCCGTAACGTCACCGTTACGCTGACAGAATTTCTAGCGAACAGTCTTCAGTAAAATGGGCATAACTCTTTGTACAGATGTCCGTTTCACCCCCGTAAGATACCGTTGGAAATCTATTTGAAAGGGATACAACTTTAGTCAAGGAAGTTTTCTCCAATTCCCAACGGATTGTCACGAAATTTTACTGGAAGGCAGACGTATCACAAACTTAGCCGATTTTATAGGATTTCAAGTGCCTTACTATTAGCCATATTGAGACGATCATATCTCCTTGCTCCGATCTCTGATTGGATTGGTCCTTATATCGTTAGAAAGGTATTTCTACATACTACAACTTCATTGATAGTACCTTCCCAAATTCCAAGCCGATCAAGGAGTTACCGCTGCCCGAAATAGGCCTATCAACCGTTTTCGCAAAACGTTCAAACCTTCAATGTTTCCATTAGAACTCTAATGATATGAGCTTAAACTCAGTTCCAAGATGCGGGGTGTTACACTTGCTGCAGATGAAAGAGGGGATTCACGAACATAAAGCCTTAGCTTTTGAACAATGGGAAGATAATGGTACCTTGAGATACTGAGGCAGATTATGCGTTCCAGATGTAGATGGACTTATAGAGCTAATTATGTCAGAAGCTTACTATTCTAGGTCTACCTCGTTCAACTAGGAGGCATGATTTAATTTGGGTAACTGTGGATAGACTTACGAAGTCAGCGCACTTCTTGCCAGTTAAGACCACAGATTGAACAGAAGAGTATGCCAAGTCATATGTTAATGAAATTGCCAGATTATATGGGACCGTAGTGTCCATTATTTCAGATTAAGGTGTTCAGTTCACAGCGAACTTCTGAAAATCCTTTCAGAAAGGATTGGGTACCAAGGTGAACCTTAGCACAGCTTTTCATCCTCAGACAAATAGCCAGACATATACGCTATTCAGATTTCATGTTATAATAGTCATGTTAGTTCGATACTCAGATATTTATGTCAGCTTAGTACTCAGATATCAGTCCAGTACTCACGTATTTATGCCAGTCCAGTATTCAGTTAATCTAGTATTCAGTCAGCTCAGTATTCAGTTAATCCAGTATTCAGTCAGCCCAATCTTAAGTCAGTTCAATAGACATTTAGTTTAGTATCTCAGCAGTTTAGTAATCTTGTATTCATTCAGTTCAGTAAGCTTGTGTCCTTGATTTCAAGGTAATTAGGGTGGCACTGTTTGAAACTCTTTTTGAGCGAAAGTGTAGATCACCGATTGGTTAGTTTAAAGTTGGGGAAGAAGAGTTGTTAGGACCAGATTTGGTCTATCAGGCTATGGAGAAAATCAAGTTAATTCAAGAGCGTTTGAAGACGGCTCAGAGTCGCCAAAAGTCCTATTCGTACATATGGCGTAGAGATTTAGAGTTTCAAGTTGATGATTGGGTGTTTCTTAAAGTTTTGCCTATGAAGGGAGCTATGGGGTTTGGTAAGAAGGGGAAGCATAGTCCCGCTATATTAGACCATACAGAAATTCAGCGAAAGGTTGGTTAATTGGCTTATGAGTTTGAGTTTCCACATGACTTGATTATTGTGCAGCTAGTGTTTCATGTGTCCATGTTGAGAAAGTGTGTGGGAGACCCGTCATTGGTTGTCCCGACTGATAGCATAACAGTCAATGATAATTTGTCCTATGAAGAGATCCCAGTGGCTATTCTTGATCGTTAAATCCGCAAGTTGAGAACTAAAGAGATTGCTTCAGTGAAAGTACTATGGAGAAATCAAAAAGTTGAAGAGGCTACATGGGAGGCCGAAGAGGACATGAATTCTAGGTATCCCCATCTCTTTGAAGAGCAAGCAGAAAATGCTGAAGGTAACTAACCTTTTTATTTAGATCCTTATAGTATAATCTCCATGTTTTCAGTATTCAGACAGTTCAGTAGATATTCAGTTTAGTAATCATGTATTCATTCAGTCATTTCAGTGATGATGTGGCTCAGTCAGTTAGTTTTAGGTATCTTAGTTACAGAATAAACGCTGCAAAACTTCCATAGAGTCTCAGATTTAATCGCGATTATAACCAAGACCATCATTCGAGGACGAATGATCCCAAGGGGGAGATAATGTAACACCCCGTATCTTGGAACTAAGTTTAGACTCATATCATTAGAGTTTTAGTAGAAAAACTGAAGGTTTGAACGTTTTGCGAAAATGGTTAATAGGCCTACTTCGGGCAGCCGTAACTCCTTGATTAGTTGGGAATTTGGGAAAGTACCCTTAATGAAAGTTGTAGTATGTAGAAATACCTTTCTAACGATATAAGGACCAAGCCAATCAGAGATTGGAGCAACGAGATATGATCGTCTCAATATGGCTAATAGTAAGGCACTTAAAATTCAATAGAATCGGCTAAATTTTCGATACGTCTGTCTTCCAGTAAAATTTGGTGAAAATCAGTTGGGAATTTGAGGAAACTTAAAACATGAAAGTTGTATCCCTTTGAAATAGATTTCCAACGGTATATTGTGGAGCCCAAACAGAGCTCTGTACAAGAAGTTATGTCCATTTTACCGGACACTGTGCAGAACCGACACCCGTCGCTTCTCGGGGCGCGTGAGGGCGCGTGGTAGATCGCGCGACGGCCCCGCTTCGCGGACCGATCGCGCAACTCTGAGTTTTTAGCTACAGAATGTTGAGCGATGCACCCGCATCGCGGAACCATCGCAAAACAGGTCGATTTCGGTTTAAAAGTTGGGATTTCGCGTTTTAAGTTATATTTAACCTTGGGGTTTATTTTTCTAACAACCCTAGTCACGAAAAATCACCCTAAAGTCAGAGGGAACAAGTTTCAAGTCTCAAGAACCATACAAGGTAAGTTTTATCATGATTCTAGGTTCAATTCAAGTCCCTAATCTCTTTCTAACTTGAGTAAACCCTTCTAATCAATAGAGTTGTGAGTTGAACATTATTGTTAGGCGTGGAAACCCTAGACCTCGTATTCAAGAGGATTGAACGTCAAAAAGGTAATGCTTCTACACTCCAATCATTCATAATAGTGAATTGATGAGTTCTTGGGAGAATAGTGAATGGGTTTAGTAAAGAGAATTACACGAACTATAGTAGGGTTTTGAATTATTGACTTGAGATTGTTATAATGATATGGGTGATGGAGAATGATGTTCATTACATCTAATTGAGATTGTAGAATCACCTAGAAGTAATAGAATGGGAATTGGGTGAAGAAACACCATTAATGGAGATTGTGGAGCTTTATGCCCACTAGGTGTTTGATAAAATGCTTAGATGACCAAAGCATGAATATTATTGCTAATATAGAATCCCTTTGGCTTGTATTGAAATAGATCAAAGTTGAAAGGGGTGACGAACATTGTATTACGCTCAAAGGCTGGAATTAAGGTATATGAGGCTAACTATCTACGTTAGGGAATATTCATGATTCTCCCTACGCCTCATTCTTCATACTTGTCAGAAATTTGACTCAGAATATAGTTAGCCCTAGTTTCATGATATGATATAGAACTGTTATCTTCTAGGGTTGCAGTTACAGAATTCGTTCATGGTTGTCACTTTGAACATTATGAACTCAACACGTAATCTTTATAGACTTATGCATTATTATCACATGAGTCTCAGTCAGTGTATAACCAGTTATTTGCATGAGTCCCATAATCAAAAACAGTTATCATGCTATCAGATATAGCCAGTCTCAGTTTTGTAAATTTTTAATGTTGAACACCTGTATCTGTATTTTTGGGCCCTAGGCCACAGTTTATGCATACGTATTGCTTGGGCCAGAGGCCACAGTTTTTGTGCACATTATTTGGGCCCTAGGCCACAGTTATATTTACAGTTTTACAGGTGATTCTTCATCCAGAACAGGGAGTACTTCAGCTTCTTGCTTTCCTGTTTAGTTCAGTTTCAGTTCTAGTATTTTATTGCTTCAGTTGCTTTACATACCAGTACAATTCAAATGTACTGATGTCCCCTTTTATTGCTTGGGGGCCTGCATCTCGCGATGCAGGTAACGACATACAGGTTGACGATCCAGCTACTGTGGTGAGCCCCAGTTTCCTTCGGGGTGATATCAGTCATGCAGTTCTCACTGCTTTCTAGACAATTACCTTTTTGTATTCATTAGAGGCTTCATAGACACAGTTCAGACAGTCAGATATTTGTTATGTTGGCCTTGTAGACAGTTATACTCAGTCGTTCAGTTGTTTTGGTTTAGCCATATTGGCTACTTTCAGATATGCCCGCTTCAATTTATGGGCTTCTTCTTCCCTCTGTTCTAGGTTGAATTTGTTTCAGCTATTATTGTCCATTTATTTGCTAGTTATTTGGGTTTTTGGGCTTCCCTTCTGCGTCGTTGCTATCTGTTCTGCTATCACTTCGTCTGCTGTCTTTGCAAGTTGTGGTTTGGCATGGATTATTTTCTGAATTCACCATCTACTGATCTGTTTTTTTTTTTTTTTTGAGTTTACATTTTTATGTTTAACTTATTCATTGATAATATACTCATCCTTTTCTTTTGTTTTTTTTTTTTTTGCATGACTATCGCATACGAGTCTGAGGGACTCGTCTTCTTCCGCATTCGGAGTTGGGCTAAAAGCCCAACATGACCTCTCTCTGTCCAGCCCTCTGTCCGCAGCAAAATAGAAACTTGAAATTCTGGGCCAAAGCCCAATAAGCATGAACAGTTCGCAGCAATCTTAAAAAATGGGTTGAGCCCATTCCCAACAACAGCACGATCAGCAGTCTTAAAATGGGCTGAGCCCATTTAAACTATATTTGCTCCCCTATTTTATTTTTTGTGCATTTAATTTGTATTGTATGACTAACACTTTGTTTTGTTAATTTAGACGAACCTTAATGAAAATTAGTGGGGTTTAGTTTTAGTAATAGGTAGTTAATTTAAGGAAAACCAACATTAGTCCCATAGATTTCATTCCCTTTTTTTATATTAAAAATTATTTACAATATCTATAATATCTATTTTTACTAGAATAATTGATTTTTAATAATGAGAATACATGTTTTGAATTAGAGAATTACTTTTTGTTTCTTTATCATCTTAAATATTTGAAATACCGTGGATATGTAAAACATGAATTTAAGTATCGCAAGTTTGACTTAATCACGCGTTTTTTTAAGTATAATTAAATAAAGTTAATTAAAAGAGAGAAAAAAAAATCACTTCCTTTTGCATCCCATTTATAAAAAATAAGTCTAGATTTTTTCTACATAGCCATACTCATATAACATAATTTATCCAAAGTTCAAATTTTCTAAGTCCTTTCTTAAAAGCTATCACTTATATGCAAATTATCGTATTTTCTGCAAGTCTTATTTTAAATAGCATTATTATTTAAAGCCTTAGTAACATTTATAAGTTTATTTTAAAATAGCATTTGAAGTCTCCTTTTATGCCAATTATTATATTTTTTACAAGTCTTGTTTTAAAATGCATTTTTATTTAAAGCCTTAGCAATATTTATAAGTCTTATTTTAAATAGTATCATTATATTTTCCTTTAAAACCTTAGCAACATTTACAAGCCATTTTTCTTATAATTTAAATACTATATCTGCATCTTTAACTTTACTTAATTAACCTAAGTTTGACCGGTAAACCGTAGTTAACGGATTCTAAAGGATGCCTAACCCCTTCCCTTTAGGATAATCTAGAACTCTTACCTAGAATCAGTCTAATTAAGCAGACCATTAACAGAGGTTTAGTTAGGCTTTACCTTAGTTAATAAATTAGGTGTCCTAATTCACCATTAAATTAATTAGGTGGCGACTCCTTAAAATAAAACAAATAGGAATCATCAATATGTTGTACTCCTAATTTAACCCGTTTAAATGGGGTATAACAAGCGTTTTGAAACTAGTTCATGAGTAGCTTCTCTTGGTTTGAAATTGCTTCTTTCTTTCTTTCTTGTGCTGGTTGGATTGCCTCGTGATACTCCTACCTAAATTTGTTATCTTGAAACTGTGACCTTGACTGTGTACTTGCCTTAATTGTTAGTTAAATCTTAAGTAGTATAAACTTTGGAAATCCTTTGACATTTGTTGGGAAGATTGAGGATTTTGTGAGTAGCTTAAATGTGGTATTTGGGGAAGGAGTATAAAGTGTATATCAGGTATTTATATAGGGTATGCCCTTTATGGGGTTTTGCTTTCTATTTTTGTAGTATATCGATGGTATATTGTGTATATCCCAGTCTTGACACTTAGAAAAATTCTGAGTTAATCAGCAGTTGGGCCATAACTTGGACCTGCCTATTACTTTAACTAATTTATTGAGTTGTTAGTCTCTTTTTGCACGAAATTGTCCCTACCTCATTTATTTAGTAATTATGGGCTTGGCCCAAATCTGTTGCAATTTAATTTTTGCCTTGTAATTTAATTAATGTCCTTAGTCAATTACTAATGTTATGTATACCCACTTGTTGTGATTACCCCTATTAGTTGGTGGGTTCAACGAGGCCCACTAACCTTCTTAGATCGAGTTGACCCCAATCATGGACGGACCAAAGCATTGGAGCACAATTTGGAGCGAAATTTTACCTATGCATTTTTCTGTGGGCTTGGTCGGCCCAAATCCTTATCTCTTTTATTATTCATTTGCTTAGATTTAATTGAATGTGATTTATTGAAACCCCTTTTAAAAATTATCGCAATTAAAGTTGCCAAAACCATTTCTATACGTATAAAACTGATTTTAAAAATGGTCTTGTGTGAAAACAATTTTTTGGGACTAATCATCATTTATGTAAAAAAAAAATGGATTTCATTAAATGAAAACTGTGATTTGGGACAAAAATTGATGGACTTAATCCAATTTTATGAAATTAAAGACAAAACAATTTTAGACCCATGGACATTTGAGACAAATTGGGACCGTACCTATAGACAATTAGGACAAGATGGACTTAAATTATTTTTGAATTAATTTTGACTAAAAGACTAAAAAATCTAAAAGATATAAAAATGCGATTAAAATATGGTTAATAATAGTATACCAAAAAATGATTTTCTTAAAACTTAACTTAAACTAAAAACTCTTTTTAAAAACTCGAGTGGGCTTACGAAGTGTTCTACTTAGGTTAACGCCTTCGGGTTTTAACCTAGGTGTTCTAGTCCGAAACCCAAAACGCTCAATTTTGGGCAAAATTTACCTCTTTTGTTTCTTGAAAGTGTTGTATTTTTGCATGAATGATTAACCTTTTATTACTGGAATCTAAAACAAAAGCAGTTTTTTATCAAAAAAAAATTATACTCACAAGGCATACTATTAGAACCTGTAGGTCAACCGTATTTTACGGATTCCTAATACCGGGGTGCCTAACACCTTTCCCAGGGGATCATCAGAACCCTTATTACCCAAACTTTGGTAGAGATTGGCTTCTTTTATAAACTTAACCGTTTTAAATGAATCCTTTCGAACTGATTTTCCTAACTTACCTATAAGTTAGGCGGCGACTCTAAAAAATAATGTCCATTTAGAGTACCATTCACGTAGAAGTATATTTTTTTCATTTTCCCGGTATGATTGATAACCGTACTCTCCCGGGACACTTTCTTTTTTAAATGAGGTAAGTACAAATACGAATCGAAAAAATAGAACTGCTACAGCCATCTCGCATAAATACTACACTTGGCCCTCATGAAATGACTGTGAGCTCGCTTTTCTTTCTAATAGTGAGTCCCCATCCCTGAACAGGAGGACTGTCCATCCCCTGTCTATTCATCGGGCTTTGGCGCGTTCTCTCTCTGGGGCCGGAATACCTGGACCTCGGGTTAGAAGGCAGATTGTCCTTTCTCCATTATAGTATCGGCTTGTAAAAGATTGATTCTTTCTAGGTTAGAGTATATTGATATTTCCACTAGGAAAAATGTAGTGAAGATGCTGCATTATCAAGATTATTTGATACTTATTATGACAATCATTTTGCTTTTCTATCAACGGATCTCTCTTTATCTATATATTTCCACCGTCCCAATTTATATGGCATCATTTGACTAGACATAAAATTTAAAAAATAAAAGAACATTTTTTAAACTTGTGATTTGAAAAAATACAGATATTTGTGTGGCTGTAAATTATTTCATTAAAGTTAAAAAGGAAAATCTCAAGTTAAATTATTTCTAAATATTAAAACGTATCATTCTTTTTGGGACAGATTAAAAAGAAAAATGTGACACATAAATTAGGAGAGGGAGTATGATATTCAGTATGTTTTGGGATAAAGCCCCTAGTAGTCCGACAAAAGATTAGTTGACCATAAATTGTTTTGAATTGACTGTTTTTTTTTTCTCAACATTTTGTTTCCCTGTGTTTACTGTAATAAAAATCAATTCACTTGTTTGTTGACATATACTCTCTCCGTCTTGAATTGTTTGGCTTTTTCATCTGACACGCCTCTTAAAAAATATTAATTAGAAGGGATATTTGATTAAACTTTATCTTTTTTTATGTCTAAAATCTAATCTCTCTTCATTTACTCTATTTATACGTCATTTCTATTAAAGACAAAATTATACTGAAGGTAAAATAAGGAATTAATTATGTCTTGAACTTCTAAAACGAAAAATAATTTGAGACAACTATTTTTAATCTCTCTTAGCAGACTCTGACTATAGATTTACTATGTGTTTAAGTTTTTGATGAGAAACTGGTCCTATAGTCCAATGGACTGGTCTGTACATAACGCTCAGTTTTGGTTGAATAAATTTTTCCTTTTTAACCAAAAAATAAATAAATAATAACCACGACAAATAATTTGAGAAGGAGGGAGTAATAACTAATTACAATCTCTACATCAAAGCAACCTCCAAGAAACTACATGATCTTGTTTTGACAACTAATTAATTACGTCTTCAGGAGCTAGTTGCATATATACTTCTAGAAATTAGAAGGAAAAAGAAAAGAAATAATGCAAGGGAGAAAGAGAACTCTTTTACACTTCATAACAGGACCAAACGTATCATTAACAGCACAACTACTAAGTAAACAAAAAATGTATCTCGTATACATATATTTATAATTTATTGATTTCAATTTTATTGCACAAATAATAATTACAAATGGCCGAAAGCAATTTCCTTATGGTAAATACTTATTGGCATCGGATATTTACATATAAAATACTTAATTTGATGCAAATATTGATAAATTTTTACCCTCTCTTATTTTTGTTTGATTATTTCAGTCAGCAAGAATAGATACACATGCAAGCCATTCCCCTAAATATCCCTTTCCACAAACATTCCCCTCCAAAAATATACCCCTCATCTTGTGTACAAACAAGGGTACAATCGTCTCCACTCCAACATTGCCCATCAAATCTTTTACTCCATGTATCACAAAAAACCAGCACTAGCACCCTTCACAACTTCAATATCTGCAAATAAAAAAAAAAAAAAAAAAAAGAAGATTAAATTAATAAGATAAAAGAAGAAAAAGAAAAAAAAAACAGAAATAAAGTTATTGTGATGCCCATTATAAAAAAATGGGAGCAAATTTGTTGCTTTTACTTTTTTACTCTTTAATTTTTTACACTGACGACATATAGGTTATCGGCAGATTAAGTTTACTTACGTCCTATAGTAAATAGTTATTCAAAACAACATATCTGACATGGTGATAAGAAAAATACGAGTACCCTATTCTAACTGACTAAATTTCACTAATAGTATAAAAGTTCTTCATACTAGTATTACTATATGATGGGTGTATCTTTTATGGAAAAAAAATACATTTTAGAAAATATTTCAATTTTAATTTCTCAAGTTTGGTTGGTCAAAATATTTTAAAAGGTATTTTCATTATGAAAACAAGTTTCATAAAAATCAGAAAAATAACTTCTATAGAAAAAACAAGTTTCATAATTGGCATTCTGATTATATCCGCTCCTGGACCTGTACCCACTCTCTCCCCTGCCCCAACCCTCCAACCCAACCCCAATCCTACTCCTAGCACCCCTACTCCCACCCCAAACTACCCCTACCCCAACCGGCCCCCAACTCCCCCTACCCTAACCTACCCCACCCCTCATCCCCTCCACCCCCACCCATATGTCCCACCTTCACTCTTATATATGCTTATTGTATACTCACCAAACGTCAGAAGATAAGTAAGGAGCTACTTATTTTTTTCAAAAACACTTTGCGTGAAAAACATTTTCCTTCGTACCAAACACACCCTAAATCTAAATCCTTTTTCTTGACGCACCATTTTAAGCAATGAGAAGCAAGCTAAGAAGTGTCACGAGAATAATGCTAGAGTACCGACCATAATATTTAGTAAACCTGGCAACTGGTTTAACCGGAACCGGACCGGTAACCGGTTAGGGAACCAGCCGGTTTCCGGTTAAAAAACCGGAACCGTTTAACCGGTTCCGGTTTACCGGTTTGAAAACTCAAACCGGAACCGGTCCGATTCAAAGTGTCCAAAACATGTTTTTTTTTTTGTTTTTTGTATTATATATAAATTATAGTATTTATTAGTATATTGTAGGTATATTTACATATGTTATACAAGTTTATAAGTAAAGTTTAAATATTTACTGACTAACAGGCTAACAGCAAGTCAGCAATACAGAATATACGTATACATATACATATATATATATATATATATATATATATATATATATATCAATATATGTATCAATATACTTAGGTTATATAACTTAATATATATAAATATGTTTAAGTTATATATAGCTTATATATATGTATATAAATTAATATATATAACTAAAATATACTAAGAATATACTTATAATATATATATATATATATATATATATATATATATATATATATATATATATTCTTATATATATTCTTATATATATTCTTATATATATATATATATATATATATATATATATATTCTTATATATATTCTTATATATATCAATATATGTATCAATATACTTAGGTTATATAACTTAAACATATTTTATATATATTAAGTTATATATAGCTTATATATATATATATATATATATATATATATATATATATATATATATATATATATATTAGGTTATATAACTTAATATATATAAATATGTTTAAGTTATATATAGCTTATATATATGTATAACTTAATATATATATATATATATATATATATATATATATATATATATATATATATATATATTAATGTATATATGTTTAAGTTATACTTATAGTATACTATACATTATAAGTATATTCTTAGTATATTTTAGTTATTTTTCAAATATATAACTTTTTAGTTTTTAAATTAAGTATATTCTTAGTAAATTTTAGGTATATTCCTAACTTAATAAAAGTAAAAATATGAACACAAGTAAATAGAAGAACGCTCAATGAGCCATATATTTCATTCATTCTTGGATAACATTTATTTGCAAGTTGTAGTTTTTTTTAACTTGCAAATAATACATGAGTTGTACAAAAATAGTAGAATAATAAAATCACCAATTTTGAACCATTTCGTTAATTTCCCCCACATCATATTCGGTCATGGAAATATCTTCAAAGTCTTCCATTTGGTCTGGTCCACTAGCTATCAAATCTTCAATTTCTTCCTCTTCGCCTTCCTCCGCTTCTAAGTTTTGGTTGCGTCGCTCCGATCTAATCCAATCGCGAATGCACACTAGTACTTGCAAGCTAAAGCCGAATAATGAATGTCTATGGTCTCCAATTTGTTGTCTTCCTTGGCTAAATGCGCTCTCCGAAGCCACGGTTGATACTTGAACCGTAAGGATATCTCGAGTCATTCTTGAAAGTACCGGATAGCTTGCCTTGTACTTCTTCCACCATGCTAAGACGTCCAAGTCATCCAGTTCCTTGATATCCACATTTGGCTGCATCAAATAAAAGTTATATTCATCAAAGTTTGCAGTAGAAGAAGAAGTTGGCTGTGAATGTAAAACTTTTAAACCCGACAAGCCCTTTTTGCTACTCTGAGAAGTAGTAGGGCGTGAAGCAACGGGTGTAGCACGTTCTTCCAAATTAGAATAATGAGTAAAAACTTTTCTAAACTCATCATCAATAGCGAGTTCAGCTTCAGCTACAGATGGTTGAACTCCCTCTTCAATTTCTAAAAATGTATAAATTTGACTAACCAAATTTTTAGTATAAGACACTTTTAAACAAGGATTTAAAAGAGAACCCAATATAAATGAAGTTGGGATGGGAAAAAATACTTCTTAAATTTGATTATCATTTCAAAAATAGTCACTTGATAACCGGGTTTATATTTATACTCTTGTAAAACTCTAGCTATTTCCGCTAAGTAGGCTAAAATTCCGGTTATCGTGGGATAGAATTGTCTAGAAAAAGCAAGAGTTGCATTATAAAAAATTTCTAAGAGGTCAACACATTCTTTAACATCTTCCCAATGCATAAAAGTTAACCAATCCTCACTATTAATATTATATTTGTTGTGAACTTGTTGTATGGGAATCCTATACTCATATGCTTGTTGTAGCATAATGTAAGTGTAGTTTCACCTAGTCTCAATTTCTACTTGAATTTTCTTAGGTCTAAGGTTATTTTCCACACAAGCATTCTTAAAATCTCTAATTCTTCCCCTATTAGCATTACAAAAAAGAAACGCAACCGTATCTCTAACTTTTTGAACAGAATCTTCAAAATGCACAAGACCATCTTTAACAATTAAGTTTAAAATGTGACAACTACATCTTACATGAAAAATATTTCTTAGCTGAGGGTTTAGTTCTCTTTTTATAAGACCTATCGCCTTTGTATTATTAGAAGCATTATCTAAAGCAATACAAAGTGTTTCTATAAATGTTAAAAAATCTCATAATAGTAGACATTGAATCGGCTAAAAATTTTCCATCGTGACGACCTTTTCCTTCATCATATAAAAAAGCTATAATTCTTTTTTGCATAACCCAGTTATCATCAACCCAATGACATGTAATAGCAAAAAAATCTAACTTGTTAAGACTAAGACCCAAATAAGCGGTAAGACAAACAATACAATTTAAAGAATTAAATACATGGCGCAAATAAAATCTATATTTTTTAAACAAATCTATAACATCGGCTCTACAAGTACTTCTAGGAATACCCTCAAATAACGGATTATAACAACGTTGAATGTAAGTAACAAACCCCAAACCTGAGGAAAAGGAAAATGGTAAACAATCATAAGCTATCATTTTAGCTATTTCTACACGCTCTTTTTTCTTGTCATACTTAAAATTTCTGCCGGTTCGTGGGTCTATCGTCATTTGAATCCCCCCCCCCCCCCCCCACATTTGAACCTGTTTGCTCTCCCCAAACATCCATATGTTTGGTTCTCATATGAGCATTTAGTGTACCCGTTCCACCATCCTTACCAGTTCCTTGCTTAAAACTAAATACTTGTCCACATATGGTACATGTAGCTGATTGATTTTCCCTATTCTTAGTCATAAATTTCCAAACTTTAGCTGTTGGCTTACGAGTTCTAGGCGGTTTGTCTTGTGTATGTGATTGGGCAGGACATGTATCTCCTATGAGATTTTCGGGGGGTTGTGTTTCATCATCATCATCTAAGTCTTCATTAAAAGTGTCGGTAAAATGATGTTGCATTGGCTCATGACCTAAAAGTGGATTATTTCCACCAACATCAATACCTAAATTAGGTGTTTTTTCCACAAATGTTTCCTCATTAAGCCTACCCCTACCACTACTACTACCGGCACCACGTCTTAATCTCTTTGACATTATTAAATAGAATTAATTTAAATCACAATCAAATAAATCACAAGAAAATAAATTACAACAAATTAAATTGCGTAAATTAAATTGCGTAAATTAAATTGCGAAAAATAAATTGCTAGAATTAAATTGCAAAAAAATAAAGATAGAGTTGGAACGAAGGTACCAAATTGCCGGATTAATTTCCAACAAAGTGAAGGCGGCTAGAATTGCAAATCCACCAAAGCTACTTCGGATTGTTGCAAAATCACCAACTCCACCAACAATATTATAATTGCAAAATTAATAATTGAAAGTTGAAACTATAATAAGACTTTGTGGCTAATTATTGCAAAGTGACTATAATTGAGAGATTGAGAATTTGAGATTTGAGAGAAAGATGAAGAAAGAGTGAATTGAAATGAAAATGAAGAAGGGTTTATATAGGGGTGGGGGATGGGTTAAAGTGTTAAAAAAAAAGTTTGGGGGGGTTGGGGGCCAAAAAATAATTTAAAGACCGTTTGGCAACGGTCCATTAACGGACAGCTCACACAGGCCCAGCGACTATTTTTTTTATTTTTTTTTATTTTTACCGGTTTAACCGGTCCGGTTCTGGTTTAACCGGTTTAACCGGTTCCGGTTTCAAAAATATCGGAACCGGACCGGTAATATTTTAAACGGTTAACCGGTTCTACCGGTTCCGGTTCCGGTTCCGGTTCCGATTTTACCGGTCTGGTTACTGGTTTTAACCGGTTTAACCCAACCGGTTGACGGGTTTAATATTTAGCCATTTTCAACCTTAATTAATTTCTTCTTTCTATTAAATAACTAGAAGTTTGTTATAGGGAATTGGGTATCAACCTACTAACAGCATATATTTATAGGGACAATATATTTGGGTATCAACAATAAATATTTTATAGTATTAATTGATTGTAGAAGCACAATTCTTGGTATCTTCAAAATGATCACCTTGATAAATATGAGATCAACTTATGACACAATTGTGTTTTTTTTTTTTTTTTCCGTTTAACTTTCTCTTAATTATTGGACTTTTCTTTGTGTTTGTATTGGTTGTTATGTTCAGTATATACCATATTTTTTTGTCAGTTTCAATAATCTTACCTCGATAAGATTTTGTAAGTATCAATTCCAGCATACATAAAAGTCAAAAAGCAAAACATAAACGAAACAAGCATGCGTAATTTCTAGTAAAATATAAGTCAAATATATTAGCTTAAGTTACATACACCTATGGTATAAAAAATATTTAGACAATCATGCCATAAGCTAACTACGTATAAATTTGTTGTAAGTATTAATGGGTAATCTGATAAAAATAGTACTCTCTCCGTCCCAATTTTATATGAGGATTGACTTATTTGGAGAGTCAAACATCTCTTTCTTTGACTAAAATTTCAAACATAGATTCTTCGAGTATTTTATAATAAAATTTACATATTTGAAAACTATATAAAAAGTGTTATATATGAGTCTGCATAATTAATAATTCACAATATATGAAAAGAATTGGAGAGAATCATAGTCAAAGAAAGAGTTGTTTGACTCTCCAAATAGGTCAACCCTCATATAAATTGGGACGGATGGATTAATTAACTAACCTGCTATCGCATGTTAAAATTTATTGATAGTCATAAAAAAAAATCTTACACGGCCAGACTATATAATTAAAATCGAATATATAAATATCGAAAAATAACTTTTTGGCTCCCTGTAGCTTGAAGGAATCAAGATTAATTCATTATTATGAGACAGAAAACTACAAATAGCACAAGGCTGAAAACAGCTAAAACAATTTGTTTTTCGATGTTTTTCATGGTGATTTGGAATTTAGATACCAAGAATATTGTTGCTTCTTGAATCAACTAATTCTAACTTCGAATTGATTAAGAATCCAATTCCTATAAATATCTGCTATTCATTCCAATTTTCACACAACTCTTTGCAATTTGATATCAGGAGAAATTTGAATATGGCTGAATCTCATGTTTGCTTCTCTAGGGTTCTCATTATACTTTTTTGCGTACTCCTCGTGTCAAATGGTGAGTTTAGGAAAAAAAGTTGGAAGCAAATGCTTTGTTTCCATTACTTGATCCCTTCACTTTAAAGGAAGTGTTAAAATCATGTAATCGTCGTATCTGTCTCATGTGTTCCCATGTAGGTTTGCGACTGACTCTTTTCTAAGTTATGTCGACGAAATACATGAAAAATTCTTTTTGATAATCTGTAACAGTGGGACTCGAAAATAGTCTTTGTCTGCTTTTATAGTATGTTGAATTGTGTAACCATTTCATCTAAAATTATACTACCAGAAAATCGCTATTTCCAACGAACTCTGTGGAAATGTGGCTCATCTCCATTGGAAATGCCTTACCGACAAGCTAACTTCCGATGAGACGTCCATAAGAAATTAGCCATTTTCTGGTAGTAAAATTTAAACTATTAGAAATGGTCTAAATATTTATTTATTCATCTCCAAAAATGTTAAAGTAATCTGGCTGTGAACCACAAGTTTTGAAAGTATATTTTTGTTTCTTTCTTAAATTCCGTGTTCAATCAAATAATATCATATAAATTGAGAAGGGCGGAATAATAAATTCCATTCTGGCTTTTTACTCTTCCCTTTTTATTGTGTCTGGGTGCAGATATTGAAGCTGTGGAGGATGGAATCTGCAAGCAATTTAGTTCTACATTTAGTGGACAATGCTATGTGTCTGCTCATTGTGAGGAAACTTGCATTAAGGAAGGAAGTTCCTCAGGAGAGTGTGAATAGAAAGGAATTCATTGGGGATATGTTTGCATGTGTGAATATTTCTGCTGATTGAAATCATCAGACGCTAAGAAACTATAAAAACTTGTTCTTGTTATTATATGATAATACGATAGAAGAGTTAGTAATAGACATGAATAAATGTTCTTGAGTGCAGAATAAGATAAGAGAGTAAATAGTACAGGTGAATGTGTGTTCCTGCTGTTACTTGTATGTTTACTTATGATAAGAGCAATGATATTGAAAAGAAATAATTGAAAGGATAAGATATATCTTCCATGTACTTTGTTGTTTTGTTATGTGCTGAGGTGTGTGATTATTTTATCTAAAATTAGTTTAAGCCGTTAGAGAGAGCACATTTTTATTTATTAAACTAGTGTTAGCGTACATGCATTGCACGTGTCAATAAATTAAAAAATTTATACAAAAAGAATAAATATGTAAAATAGAAATGGACATAAAATTGATGCAACGTTCATTTAAATGACAAAACCATTGTATTACAATTATGTTGTTAATTAGGAATACAATTGGAATACCATCAGGATGTTATTTGCCAATTTGCTATACATAAACTACATCAAAAGAAACTTTACTATAGTAATCATGGACGTAAAATAATGAAATAAGCATAACTGCACTCTTGAATAAGATCAAAATAAGAAGCTAAATTGGTAATGTAAAAGTCGACAATGACAAAACCAGAGTGAGTTTTCAATTTTTTAACCAAATTGAAAAAATTTAATTACAATCATTCGTTTTAGTTTAATTATCTTCTCCTATTTGCTATTTGATTACATCGAAATGTATCTAGACCCTTAATTTTTTCTTGGACACGTCTATAGTGAATTGAAAAGCTTGGATGGAAAATTAGTTTAAAGAAAGGATTTATATATTGAAATAAGGAAAGATTTAAAAAGCAAAATTTTAGTTAATTCTAAAATACTAAATATTAGGAGTTCTTACATCTTCCAAATAAGAAAAGATTTAATAGTTATAACTGTATTAGTTGTTAGTTAATTATTTTCTTAATATTTAGGACTTTAATATAACTAAAAAATTTATAAATTTTTTCTTATGTGAATTAATGATAATTACAAGGTATTAAGATATCAATCCTGAAAACCTACGTATAAAATAATTTTACGTCCTATAATAATTACTTTATCCATGTTTCTCTTACTTCGTCTTTCCTTTTTTAGAAGTTGTTCTAGCTTTCAAAGAATCCGTATTTTGGTTCCCTTTGTGTGTATAGTATTTAAGTTCACTATCTTAAAACAAACAAATAAGGAAAAGTAAGTCCTAAATAGTAGGCTTGAGCAAAAGTAACATCGGAGGAATTACAATTATATTAGGATTCATCCTGTTCATGGTTTGGTTTGGATCGGTTATTGATTAAAACCATAACCAACCCAATTTAGTTGGTTTTTAAATGTCTAAAACCATAACCAAACCAAATAAAATAATAACCACCGGTTTGGTTATTATCGGTTTGGTTGGATTTTTTGGGTTATGACTAGCAGCCATGAGACTTATCAGTAAAACATTAAAAAGTTGAAAAAGACATGTCTTTTTTTTTGTTCAAACGATAACTTTTATTTATCGTTTAAGGTGGAACATACATCATAGAAATATTTTCACTATTAGTGATAGTGTCATACTCAAGTTACCCAAAATTGCTAAACTATTACATATAGAGCTAAAAACTAACTAAGTAGTGGCTGCACCATAATACACATACCTGGAAATAAAGTAGAGCATAGGAGCTTTTAGTTGTTGTTACAAACATACATATTAATTAAACATAAAGACTACCTAAAATTAAAATGAAAATATATGAAATAAAAAAAAAATCTGTAATGATCCCAAACTTTGGGGCAATACTTGCATTTTGTCCTCAATTCTCCCATTTTATTAAAAACACTTTGTGTAATGATCCCAAATCAGATGTTTTTCTATCATTATCCCCAGGGCTAGGGTCTCGACTACAAAGAGTTGTTCTTTTCTGCCTTTTAGGAGGATTACCCACGGAAGAAGTATTAGGGCATTACCATGTGCTTGAGTTGCAGCAAATGCTGATGTTACTGAAGTATCTTCTATAGGAACCTCCAAATCTACAATCTCTGTCCTTTTCAATATTAGAAGTTTAGGACCCATTCAGACAAGAAAAAAGAAAAGTATAAATTCGGGAAAAAAAGAAGAAACAACCTAAAATCAAATGGCTGACAAAAGAAAGGCTAAAAATTTAAGTTAAAGACATTAGAATCTAACGTGAGCTTCTGTTAGTAGGTTTACACTTAACACTTAAAGAGTTAAAAGACTTAAAGATATGGGCTTGGACATATTCTTAAAAACATGGGCCTTAAACAATCATGTGAAATAAGTAGACCAAAAATCAAATTAATGATTAAAAGGTATAAAATATTTATAATTATTTATGAAAAACTAATATTATACATATAAATAATTATAAAATTCATGTATATAATTTACCAGTTTGGTTCGGTTATTTTTTAATATAACCATAACCAAAATTTAAAACCAAATCAAACCAAACCAAACCAAATATCGGTTTTTTATTCGGTTTGGTTTTGGTTTTAACCAAAACCGTGAACAACCCTACTTTTAACAATTTATTTAACATAAAAATTTAATTAATTTTGAGGTCCTAAATTTTAGGTACATAATGCAAACAAGGAAAGATTTAATAACAAAATTTCAAATTTTCAAATATTAGAAAAAATATTAAATGACTATTTTGTCTATTGTAGAGTATTTAAATGAACGGCCAAAAGTTCAATCAACATTCTAAGGCCCTTCGTGCTAGTTTCTGCATACGCAAGTTGCGCGTGTCCCCTATCTCAGTGAGTAAAAACTTTTTAAAAAATCACATAAATATTACTCCCTCAGTCCCAATTTATACTATGTAGTTTGACTCGGCATGGAGTTTAAGAAATAAAGGAAGACTTTTGAATCTTGTGGTCTAAAAAGAGCCAAAGATATTTGTGTGATTATCTCGTTAAGCATAAAAGATAAAGTTTAAAGTTAAATTGTTTTCAAATAATGAAATGTATCATTCTTTTTGGAACTGACTAAAAAGGAAAGTGTGTCATAAATTGGGATAGAGGGAATATATTAAAATGTATTTAAGTTATTAAATAAAACTTCAAGTTTGTGTTTATTATAAAAAATGCAAGTTCTTGAAAATGATGATTATTCATTATATATAATTAATAGCCTGTTTGGCCAAGCTTCTAAAATTAGCCTATTTCGAAAAGTACTTTTTCCAAAAGTGTTTTTCAAAAAAGTATTTTTAGTGAAAAGTAGTTTGTGTTTAGCCAATTAATTTAAAAAACACTTTTGAGCAGCAATTAGTGTTTGGCCAAGATTTTTAAAAGTACTTCGGAGTTTATTTTTCTCAAAAGTGTTTTTGGGCAAAAGCTATATCTTTTAGCTTCTGAAAACTACTTCTGCTACTCCCTAGAATCACTTATTTTCTCTCAAAAGCTTAGCCAAACACCTTTTTTAAAAAAAAAAAAAAATAAGCACTTATTGAAAAAAATAAGTATTTTTGAGAAAAAATAAGCTTGCCAAACAGGCTATAACTCAATGAGAAAAAGGTTGTCTCATATATGGAAGCTCTTAATCGATCATTAGTCAATATATTCAACTTTGGGGTCACTTTGGGGTTACTTTGGGCCCTTTAATGAATTTTTTTGTCATTAAATCTTTCCTTATTTCAATTAGGTAAGAAGTCCTAATATTTTACACTTCTAAATCAATTACAATATTGCCTTGTATAATTATTTAGTCTCATTCTTAAAGAACAATTCTATTTAAGTAGTAATATCTTGGATTATATTTATGGACAATTTGCTTTAGGTCCGTAAACATATGTTTAGTTACCCTTCTTCATATTTAACATTCTTATGTTTGACAGCACATAGCAATTTTCTACTTTTCGTTTGTTTTTTTATGCGGTTTCGTGTATTCAACGTGATTTTTCTTTCTGCCTTTCTTTATTTATTTTAATTAATAATTTATGTTGCAGTTTATTGTAGAAGTCACGGGACTTCTGAAACTCTATGAAGTGTAGGATGATTGTTATCAATTGCTCTAATTGTGTAAGTGCATAGCTAAAAATCAACAAATTGGCAATGGTTCTCATATTTCTTGAAAATGAGCCATTTTTTATAGTACGATGACATATTTGAGCCTTTTCCGTAAATTAAATTTAATAATCATAATTTTATTTAATTTGAAATTCCTAAATATTAATTGTGGAAGGAGTTATATTAGGTAATATTTTAATTGAATTCAAAATTTCTACGTAATTTAAATAAGGAAAGATTTAGTAACCAAAATTTTAATTGATTTTGATGTCCTAAATATTAGGGAAATAACTAATAAAAATAATTAAATAATTATTTCTAAATATTAGAATTATAATCTTACTTCTAATTAAGCCGTTTGCCTTATATTACAGGATGGGCTGAAAAAAAATTCTATTGAGAATCTTGTGACTCAAATTAAATGTATTTTCTATAGTTCTTGCTCTAATAATATCTATTGCCAGGAAAAAAAAATTGGCTTAGAATTTTCTCACAATAAATAATATTATCCAAAACTAAACTAGTATGATGCACCCAAGATAATCTAATGAAAGAAAAACCGTATCTAATTAAGATTTAAGAGGTTAAGACTTAAGACAAGACTTTCAACTTTTAATTATACTATAAAAAGAAGCTAGCGTGTAGTAGTACCTCAAAGATCCGTAGAAAAGCATGAGAGACCATAATCCAGTATTTCTTTTAGCCAAATTGCTGGCATGCGTCTCTGTATGCAGTATGAGAGAAAAAATAGTGGAGAAAAACTATTCTTCATGTTAAGGAACTACCACATGGATGTGTATATATATATATATCAATAAGTATGTACATACAAGTGAAGATACGCATGTAAATAGACTTTTGGCGATTAAAAAAAAAATCTAACCTTTTTCGCCTTCGAGCTAGGTAGCAAGGTAGAGGAAATCGCCGGAGCAATAGAATTTGTGACATGAATCAAGTAATCTATGAAAGAATTAAAAAATAATCAGATCATTAACCTAACATGTATCGATCATATGCAATTTAAATCCATGTAAATTATAAAAGATTGTATAACCGAAAAATAGCACAATTTTAAAAGAAAAGGCTGTCGAACTATTTTTTCACCCATTGATAAAATTCTTTTTATAGATGGCACTTCTAACCCTAGTAGGATTTTATTTGCCACCAAAATATGAAAGTAGTAATTAATAACAATTATATTCCTTAAAAATTGAATATAAGGAACAAAAATTGACCCTTCACGTTGCAAATTTGCCTTTACATTTTTTCTTTTTGATGATTTAAATTTTCCAAATTATATATAAGGAATGTCAAAGTGGCATATAGTTGAATTCAAAATACCAAAAATATTAGTTCATGCTGATTTTGTAGTTTGAATGTATTAATTGTACTAATCGAATAATTAAAGTTTCAATTTAATTATTCCATTTCTTAGGTCCTAAATATATGGATAGTAGTTTATATTCAATTAAATTATTTGATTTCTTAGGTCCTAAATATATGGATAGTAGTTTATATTCAATTAAATTATTTGATTTCTTAGGTCCTAAATATAAGGATAGTAGTTTATATAAGGAAATAATTAATAACTAAAAGTTTAGTTGATTTCGAAGTCTTAAATATTATAAAAATAATTAAATTACAATTATATAGTAAATGACAATTTTGTCTATTGTAGAGTCTTTTAATGAAGGGAAAAAAGATCAAACAACATTTCTAAAGCCCTTCGTGCTTTTAATATAGTATAGATTATGTTTTCAACATGCTTCCTCATGTTCGGATCTGATTCTTTTGCGTGAGTCAGAAACGTGTAAATTCTTTTTGATAATGTGTGGCGGTGAGATCAAGTTGCAGTATGTGATTGCTAGAGCGCACACCTTAATTTTCTTTCATTTATTTAGTTTTCCTTCATAGAGCTTTCTTGTAGAAATTTAGAAGTGTACCCTTGTTGTACTCCTACAGTTATTACAAGTTTGTGTAAAATGATTGTAGTCGTCCAATAAAGATAGATATAGACTCAGTTATGTACATTATTGTGGATCAAAATAATTAACATAGAACTTAAGAGGAACATATTGTGATGTTTGTCAATTTGCTTCTGTTTCTTGTATTTACTAGCAATATTAGGAGAACTTAGGTTGGCAAGCATCTTCTGTGCAATACTTTGGACATGAATTAGTTTAGCATATAAACCGTTGACATAAATATACACAATCAAATCGAATTAGAAGATCAAGTATGAACCTCTATAAGATTGTGACTTATCAGATACCTATAGTTGGTTCAAGTTGTGCACTGCCTAGCTGTGATGTGTTTGATATAGACTGATGTTGTATTATTAAGATAGAATCAGTATCGGACATACGACAGGGGTTCATATCCTGTCGCAGACAGAGTCTAGAATTTAAGTGGGAAAGGATAGAGGTGCAAGCTAATTATTCACGGAGCCGACAAGTGCCTAGGATTTATGTGGAGAAAGATATAGCTAATTTATACAATGGCCTATAATTTATGTGGAGAAGAAGGATAGAAGAGCGAGCCAGTTATCTAAAGAGTTTTTAATCACATACCACTCTCTTTGGAGAATTCTCGATTATGAAATATATCAATAATTAAATAAAGTCAGTATTGAGTTTTCTTTAGACCTTACGCCATTTACTTCTGGAACCAAATATACTGAAGATGTTCAGTTTTTGGTACGAATTTGCAGCAACTAAACAAAGTTGGATTGGCTACGCAGATAAGGAATAAGCTACAAAATAGAACCTCAGCAGGAGAACACAACAGATGATAAGGAAACTTTTCCATGAACGATGATACTCCGTCCGTTTCAATTTAAGTGTCTTCCTTTCCTTTTTGTTTCTTTCTATATTTGGTAAATTCTTCATTCCAACATTCTACATGGCATGTCTAAAACCACAAGATAAAAGGAACCCAAAATCCAAATGATGCAATTGAGTCTGAATAGCTGTTACATAGCAATCATGACATCCACGAAACATTTTGCTTTCGTTCATAAAAGACCAACGGGAAATACACGAGGTTTAAGAAGCTGGAGATGAATCCTTCTTCATATCCAGTTGACAAACTCATCATAAGATCCGGAAATTGCATCTGCAGATCATAACGGATTACAAGTTAATGATATTATACGAAAGTTAAAATGATGCGAATGAAGGAAACAAACTAAAACAAGAAACAAAGATTATTCAGCCCATGGACTAAACAAGGAAAATCAACATACCCTAGCAGGCCGCGGCCCTGCCAAGCTCTTGGTGTCACTTTGACGTTAGTCATAGCACCTTGCCTCATGACTGTCATGGATACTGCACACCCCTGGTTCGACTGTGATTCGGCAGCAAGTCGCTGTAAAATATTCTCACCAGACTGGACATTCCCGAATCTCACAACCTGATCTCCAAGTTGTAAACCGTCCTCCACTGCTGGAGATGCCTCGGATATTTCATCAATCACCGCAAAGGGTCTGCTGAAAACTACATCCACATCCATGGCACTTGTAGCAGCTGTCGCAATATTGACAGCAGATCCTTGAACACCCAAACCAGGAGCGTCATCTTTGGAAGAAAGGAAAAAAAATATTGTCAGGAGACCTTTCACAAGAAAATGCTCCATCAACTATATACTCCCTTCGTTTCATTTTATACAAAGGTGTTTGATTCTCGGGAGGATAGGAATGAAAGAAAAACTTTGGGCTCATACCTAAAGTACCCTTAGAACTTGTGGTCTTAATCATATGCCATGATATTTCTATGGTCATACGTGCATGTCATTAACAGTAAATTTTAAAGTTAAAGAGCTCTGAAATATAAAAACATGTCGTTCTTTTTAAAAACTAATAGACTGTTTGGCCAAGCTTTTGGGAAGCCAAAAGTGCTTATTTTTAGAAAGTTGAGGTGTTTGGCCCAGCTTTTACAAAAAAAGCAAATGCTTTTGACTAGTAGCAAAAGTTGTTTTGCAGAAACCAAAAAAAAAAAAATAGCTTTTCCCCAGAAACACTTCTGGAACATTGGTCAAGCACAAAGTACTGTTCTGATATTGTCAAGAGTGTTTTTCAAATTGATTAGCCAAAAACAAAATGATACTCCCCAAAAGTACTTTTTCAAAAAACACTTTTCGAAATAAGCAGATTTTGGAAGCTTGGCCAAACAGGCTATAAAAAGGAAAAAGTGAAATATAACATGGAACTGATGGAGTAGCATTTTCAGTGAACTTTAGAATAGCTTATACCAATACTAGACAAGAAGATCAATATCCTACATCAACTACAACTTTTAGAAAATGGTTCGAAGTACCCTTATGTGTAGTGATGCGCTTGGCATGCACATGGATTTTTGGTAAGAACTTGGAAGTAGTATACCTTGAGAAAAGTAACTTTAAAATAAACCAAATAGCAGGATGAATGAGAATTTACAAGCAACCACAGGATTTGATTGCAGAAGCATACACAAAACGTATGATGGTTAAGCATGAAACATGCAAAACAGCTGGTGGATCAACACATAAAACCAACTGATGCATAAGGAAAGGTTTATTATTGCACATGCACCCGCCCCTCCCACTTCCAGCACGTTAATGTACTACTCTTGCGCTGATAAAAATTTACCGACCTTCTCTAACAAAACTATAGATCCTTTAAGCAGCAGTATGAAAATGAATTATCAAAACGTTGTTTCTTACGATCCACCAATGTCACATACCTGAATCCTTCACAGAAGAAGGTGTAGAAGCAAGCCGTGCTGAATGCAGAACTTGAATATTTTGGTCTATCTTTTCTGTCATAATCTTGTGATCGTTACGTAGCTCTGCAGTGTGGAAACACAGTGCAGTTTAGAGATGAGAAGAAAAAATTAGTATTTTGGTGCTGAAACAAGAGTAGTTCTGGAACAATAACAACAAAATATAAAACATTACAGAATACAATGTGCAGTAATCAATGTGCAAAACATGGCATGCTACCGAATAATGATTATTAAAACAGCAGTGCTTCATCCTCAATCTATGTGTAAGGATGACATATAGATGACAAGTAAATACCTCGCACTAAGCAAACATGTCTGAAGGCACAAAACCAAGAATTTAGACAATAAAATTATGAGTTTACAACTTTAGTTTCAATTGTACTTCCTGCACCCAAGGGGCTGGCAACTACAAGCTATTTGCTTGGACTCTACAAAAATATTGCCGTACCCATGTCAAATTCTCCAAAAATGCACTACTTTTGGAGGACCTGACATGCACCATTCGCCATTTTTGAAAAGTCTGAGCAAGATACCCCGGGTTGGCTAGTGGACAAAGTTCATCATTCAAAAATTTTGAGGACAGAGTTACCGGATAGCTTTTGCTGGTGGACAAAGTTCATCATCCAAAAATTTTGAGGACAGAGTTACCGGATAATTTTGCTGGTGCGAGATAGAACGTACAGAATGGAATAGAGTCATAGACGAGGTACATTCAAGCTGGCCCCCATGACCACAGCTATAAATAAAATTGTAATCCCTCAAAACACACTACAAGGATATCATTCAGAACTTCCACTAAGTTATGACACTCAAACTCAAGTCCAAAACAACTTCACCGACTAAAGCTTCGGCGAAAAAATAGACAGATTCTTATAAAACTACAAACCCCAGCAAGTCCAAAATGCACAAACAACTATAGTAATAACAAAACAGGCGTTTATGAGCATTACCAGCAAGCCTATGCCGATCAGCACGCACAGTTGGAATATCAATATCAGTTCTTGGGAACACCTGCAATTACCTTCAAGTTTCAGTCTTTATATTCAAAACCCACATCAAATCAACAAACCCAAAATAAAAAACGATCAACAATTCACATGAAAAAAAACCAAATAAATACAGACTGCGGAGTTAAGATTTGAATTCTAACCTATCTAAGTTATTGGGTTCTAACAGGACCTGTTTGGCTATGAGAATTATTAATTTTTTCGGGATAATTTTTCAGTTTATTTGAAAATAAGCGTTTGGACATGAACAATTGAAAAACGGCTGAGATGGTTGGGGCATGTGCAGAGGAGATGCATGGATGCCCCAGTACGGAGGTGTGAGCAGTTGGATATGGATGGTTTCAGAAGGGGTAGACGTAGGCCAAAGAAGCATTGGGGAGAGGTGATATTCAGAACATGGCACAGGTCCAGCTTACCGAGGGCATGACCTTAGATAGGAGGTTATGGAGGACACAGATTAAGGTCGAAGGTTAGTAGGTAGGTAGCGTTGTTCTACTTATTCTTCGTACTAGTAGTTGTAGTATTAATCTTGTAGTTTTTGTTCTTTGATTTCTGCGCCTATCTGTTGTTTTCTTGTGCTTCGATAACATTTGTGGTAGTTCAAATACATTTTTTCTCTCGATAGCTTTATCATGCTTTTTATATTATTTTGCCCTGACTTCTTATATTGCTTTGAATTGCTTGTTCTTATGCCAAGGGTCTACCAGAAACAGCCTCTCTACCTCGCAAGGTAGAGGTAAGGTCTGCGTACACTCTACCATCCCCAGACCCCACTTTGTGGGATGCATATGTTGTTGTTGTAACCTATTTTCGAACTCCATCTTCATATTTCCAAATAAAATGCTCTTTTCTCTCCTTTGCAAAAACTATAAACAAACACAACCCCATCTTCATAAATTCCAAACAAAGTGAAATCTACGGCCAAACGCCTACTAATAATTCATACAAATCCAATTGAATTTTTAAAAGAGATAATAATGGTCAAAAACACAACTGAACTATCGTTTTTTCATGAGTTTCCTACCTGAACTATGAGGTGTGCGGGTTTCCTACCTAAATTATCACCAACTATTTATCAAAACATACCTCAATTATTAGTTGTTCACTTTTCCTACCTCAACGATGGTGATAATTAAGGTGTGTTTTTTACTATTATCTCTTTTTTAAAACAAAAGGTTTAGCCAAACTCAATAACCAACACTATACCTCCCCCACTGAGTATTTATTTAAACAATTCTTTCAAGATTAATAACACCAACATAAGATCACAAGAAAATCCAAAAATTTAACATATAATCTAAAAGGGTAAGTAAAAAAAGACCCATTAAATGGAAAAGTAAAAGAATTACCTCAGAATCAACAAGGTTGCCTGAAAGTTTGTTTGTCTAAATTATATAGAAATGCTTTTCTGACAATATTTTCTACTTATTTATCAAACACAAGAAAATAAGTAAAAAAAATCACTTCTTTTTCAAGAAAACATTTTCCATCATACCAAACACATCCTTTAACATAAAATCAAAAAGGGTAATTAAAAAAAAACATAAAAAGTAAAAGTAAAAAAGAATTAACCTCAGAATCAACAAGGTTTCCCGAAATTCCAGGTCCACCAGGTTGGCTAAATCTCTGAATAATAACATCCATTTCAGTTTCTTTATTTGCTCTTTCATCCATTAATTTCATTGTCTCTGCTTTCAAATTTGTACCCACCATTTTTGGGTTCCTCTAAAATTTAATTTTCTTCACAAATTCCAATAGGGTTTATGCTCTAATGGAATTGAATAGGTGAGATTGCTTGGGGAAAGGGTTGTGCTATCCACGTGTCATGTTTGTGAAGGAAGAGTAAATTGCAGGAGGGTCCTTGAATTATTTTAAGAAGTACAATCTAGTCCAGCTATAAATCTTACTAGTAGGCCTGTGCGTCGAGCAGAGCTCAACCGAGCTTTTTACAATATCTAGCTGAATCGAACTTGAGATTTATCAAGCCGAGCTTTAATCAAACTTAAATAAATTGAGTCGAGTCGAGATAAATTTTGACCAAAATGGAACTGAGTCGAGCCCCGAGCCGGCTCGACTCGTTGCCCAGGCCTCCTTATTGGTATTATTTAGTATAACGGAAAGTATTTTCTATCGATAATTCTTTTTAGTGTCCGATTATTAAAGTACTTTTTAAACAAAGTATTTTCATCAAATGATTTTGTGAGATTTCACTGGATATGTTGTTATACATTTCGATCAAAATTTGTTTGCTTTCACTACGATTTGAAGCTAAGATCTCGCGATATATAATGAAAATTTATACTCCTTCCGTTGACGTTTACTTGTCTATGTTTGACTTGACACAACTCTTAAGAAGCAATAAATAAAATGAAAATTTTCTTTATTGCCGGAGTATTAAGGTTAAGGAGGTTAAGGGTGTTGTTCATAGGATGCGCAAGGGAAGAGCGACCGAACCTGACGAGATTCCTAGGGAATTTTGGAAGAGCGCGGGCTCGGCAGGTTTGGAGTGGTTGACTAGGTTGTTTAATGTCATCTTTAAGACGGCAAGGATGCTCGAAAAATGGAGATCGAGTTTAATTATACCTTTATACAAGAAAAGGGCGATATCCAGAGTTGCAACAACTATAGAGGTATCAAGCTGTTAAGCCATACTATGAAAGTGTGGGAAAGGGAAGTGGAGATGAGCGTGAGCAGAGGCGTGTCTATTTCAGAGAACCAGTTCGGATTCATGCCGGGACGCTCAACTACAAAAGCAAGAGGGACTTACACATAGGGAGAGCAAGAGGGACTTACACAAAGGGAGAGCAAGAGGGACTTACACATGGTATTCATCAACCTAGAAAAGGCTTACAACAAAGTTCCAGACAAAATGATAGGTGATTTTTTTTCTATTTAACTGATACAAGTGTTGGTCGGAGGTATGAGGTACCCAATGAAATAGTCAAAGGTTCATTCAAGCTGGGGTCACACCAGTTATAAAAAAAAACTTATACTTCATACTACAAGGATATCATTCAGAATCTCCACTAAGATGTGACATCAAACTCGAGTGCAAAGCAACGTCACTAACTAAAGCTTCGGTGAAAAACAGACAGATTCTTATAAAATTACAAACCCCAGCAGATCAAAAATGCAGAAAGAACTAATAAAACAGGCGTTTATGTTCATTACCAGCAAGCCTATGCCGGTCAGCACGCACAGTTGGAATATCAATATCAGTTCTTGGAAACCCCTGCAATTATCTTCAAATTTCAGTCTTTACATACAAAACCCACATCAAATCACAAAGCCAAAAGAAAAAATAAAAAAAGATCAACAATTCACATGAAAAAAACCAAAACGATAGACTTCGGAGTTAGGATTTGAAGCATTTGGGTTTTGAATTCTAACCTTTCTAAGTTATTGGGTTCTAATAGGACCTGTTTGGCAATGAAAATTTGAAAAACGGCTTGTAACCTATTTTCCAACTCCATCTTCATAATTCCAAATAAAATGCTCTTTTCTCTACTTTGCAAAAACTATAAACAAACACAATCCCATCTTCATAAATTCCAAATAAAGTGAAATCTATGGCCAAACGCCTACTAAAACTTCATACATATCCAATTGAATTTTTAACAGAGTTAATAATGGTCAAAAACACAACTAAACTATCGTTTTTTCGTGAGTTTCCTACATGAACTATGAGGTGTGCGAGTTTCCTACCTAAATTATCACCAACTATTTATCAAAACATACCTCAACTATTAGTTGTTCACTTTTCCTACCTGAACGATGGTGATAATTCAAGTGTAATTTTGACTATTATCTCTTTTTTAAAACAAACGGTTTAGCCAAACTCAAAAACCATTAACCAACACTATACCTCCGTCCCTGATTATTTATTTAAACAGTTCTTTCAAGATTAACAACACCAAAACAAGATCACAAGAAAATCCAAAAATTTAACATAAAATCTAAAAGGGCAAGTAAAAAAGACCCAAAAAATGGAAAAGTAAAAGAATTACCTCGGAATCAACAAGGTTGCCTGAAAGTTTATTTGTCTAAATTATATACAAATGCTTTTCGGACAATATTTTCTACTTATTTATCAAACACAAGAAAACAAGTAAAAAAAATCACTTCTTTTTTTCAAGAAAACATTTTCCATCATACCAAACACACCCTTTAACATAAAATCTAAAAGGGTAAGTTAAAAAAGACTCAAAAAAAGTAAAAGTAAAAGTAAAAAAAAATTACTACCTCAGAATCAACAAGGTTGCCTGAAAGTCCAGGTCCACCAGGTTGGCTAAGTCTCTGAATAATAACATCCATTTCAGTTTCTTTATTTGCTCTTTCATCCATTAATTTCATTGTTTCTGCTTTCAAATTTGTACCCACCATTTTTTTTACTTGCTTTTTTTGGTTTCTCTCAAATTTTCTTCACAAATTTCACTAGGGTTTATGGAATTGAATGGGGTGAATTTGCTTGGAAGGAAAAAAAAAATGCAGGAGGGTCCTTGCATTATTTTAAGAAGTACAATTAGGTCCAGCTATAAGTCTTACCAGTACTGTTTAGTATAGGCAGAATACATAAATAGGACCTTAAACTTGCCCTCAGTTGGCAAGTATGTCCTCTAACTTTAGATGTACACAAGTAGGGACCTCAATTTGCATAAAGTTGAACAAATAAACACGAATGCTCACATGGCACTGATGTGGCACTGACATGGCACCTCCAAATTTTATGTGCCACGTCAGTTCCACGTCAACATTTGTATTTAGCTGTTCAACTTTATACAAGTTGAGGTGCCTACTTGTACACATCCAAAGTTGGAGGGCGTACTTGTCAGTTGAAGCCAAATTTGAGGGCCTATTTATGTATTATGCCTTTAGTATACAACAACAACCCACTGTAATGGGTAGAGCTTACGCAGGCCTTACTCCTAACTCGTAAAGGTAGAGAAGTTGCTTAATATGACAGAAAATATTTTTTGTTAGTAAGGGATTGTTGTGGTAGAGTATATACAAATAGTACTGAATAGGTTGTATTAGTAAAGAATTTGTTATGATGGGGCTAATTCTTATCTATTATTTGGGTTTGGTGTATTAAGGGCAATTCTGTTTTTAACCATGCTTATTCATGTATTAATAACTCTTATATTGCTAATATCAAGTTTGTAATAGTACTAAATAAAGCGTATAACTAATGGAACATGTATTAGTCCAGTGCCACCAGGTTGGCAAAGCCGCTCAATAATACTCCTTTCGGATAAAAAAGAGTGTTCACTTAACTATTTGTACACCCCTTAAGAAAATATTAATTTCAAGACAAAAATAGGTGATTTGACTAAACTGCCCCTAATTAAATAGTTATTGGGATTTGATCACTTAATACTTAATAGGGACAAATATAGAAAAATAAAGTTAATTATTTCTTGATTTGATAAGTGGACACTCTTTTTAACTAAAAAAAAGAGGCTAAGTGGACTCTCTTTTTTATCCGGAGGGAGTAACATCCATTTCAACTTCTATATTAGCTCTTTCATCCATTAATTTCATAGTTTCTGCTTTCAAATTTGTGCCCACCATTTTCTTTTTAAATTTGTTTTCTTCGTTTTTTTTTTTTTTTTTTTTTTTGGGGGGGGGGGGGGGGGTTTCTCTTAAATTTTCTTTACAATTTCCACTAGTTTTTATGCTGAAATAGTAGGATAGTGCAATGGCAGAATAGCTTGGGACCCCTCTGAACTTGTCGATTTTTATTCGGTGTACATCTAAATTATGTGTTGGCTTAATTACCCCCTTGAACTTGGTAATATGATAGTCTCGACCCTCCTAGACGCTGATGTGGCAAAGAGCGTGAACACTCTCTCTTTTAGGCGCGTGGAAGGGTCAAAAATCGAAAAATCAGCTTTCAAGTGGAGTATTTTTCAACTATTAATCGCCATATAATCAATATAATGATTTATTTTTTCCAATTGTGTTTCTTTTTGGTTTTTCTTAATATTCATTGCATATTTTATCCCAATTGTATTTTTTTTCTTTTTAGATATAATGATTATTTATTTCAACTATGTATTTTTTTTTCTTTTTTTGGATCCAAATCTAAATAACTTAGTTGAAACTCTATTTTTTTTAGCCAAATAAAAAGAAGGTTTAGCAAAATTAATGAAGTTTAGATGGTGTATTTTCTACAAAAAAAATTGTGTATTTTCTTTTCATGCAATTACTATTTATTTCAACTCTGCATTATTTTTTTCGGGTCAAATTCTTAAAATATTTGGTTGATATTTTATTTATTTCTTTTTAGATACAATGATTATTTGCTTTAACTGTGTATTTCTTCTTTTCCTAGCTAAATATATAAATGTAACTTGATTAGAATATCATTATCTTTAGCCAAATAAAAAAAAAGTATGGTCAAACTATTATTGTTTGAAGTTCTTTTTTTACAGATTTGGTCCAAAAAAGATGATCTAAATAATTGGTGAACTTAAAAAGGTGAAAAATATATATTTTATCCTTAAAAAATGCCACATGCACAAAAAAATTCATGTGGCAGCGCGTGTGTCACACGTCGATAGGTTGTCAGCGTTTAGGGGGGTCGAGACTATTATATCAAGTTCAGGGGAGTAATTAAGCCAACACATAGTTTAGGCGTATACCGAATAAAAATCGACAAGTTCAGGGGGTCCCAAGCTATATTCTGCCTAGTGCAATCGAATAGAATAGGTGAGATTGCTTGGGCAAAGGGTTGTGCTATCCACGTGCCATGTTTGTGAAGGAAGAGTAAATTGCAGGAGGGTCCTTGCATTGTTTCAAGAAGTACAATCTAGTCCGGCTATAAATCTTACCAACGGGCCTGCCCGTCTAGCTGAGCGAGCCAAGGTCAATCGAGCTTTTTGCAAAACTGAATCCGAGCTTTATCGAGTCAAGATTTGACTGAACTTTAACAGAGTAGAATCGAGTTGAGTTAAATTTTGACCAACAACAAATTAGGCCGAGCTAAAATTTAGGCACATGAAGAAAAAAAATCAATTAAAATTTGTTTGCTTTCATTACGATTTGAACCTAAGATCTCACGATATATAATGAAAATTTATACTCCTTCCGTTGATGTTTACTTGTCTATGTTTGACTTGACACACCTCTAAGAAGCAATAAATAAAATAATAATTTTACTATATCACTCCTAATTATTACAAGTCGTCAATTTTGGGAAACGACTTAGAGTACTTTATAATAAGGGTAAAAGAGGTATAAACCGGTAAATTGTCTCCTCTTTTTTTTTTTTTTTTTTAACTAGACAAATAAAAATTGACACCTATTTTTAGTACAGTGGTTAGTGGACAAGTAAAAGTGAAAAGGTAAGTATTGAACTATTTTTATATTAAACATTATTTGATCTTCAGAAAGTATCTTGTTGCTCTTTGATACAACCATTCTTTCTAAAAATATACAGAGCTTTGTATGAATGAAGGTCGCCCCTTGTAGGGAGGGAAGTGATGAAATACTTTAATTACATGAACTTGACAGTTTGACACAAATTACAACAACTTCCACAATGGATAATCTAAAATTTACCCACCTAACCACGTTAATTTAAGACTTTGATAAATTCAAAGCCTTATCAAGACACAATGTCCTCATAATTCTCTGTTTCCAGCTTTTGCTCTTTAGCTTCTTTCTTATAGGAATATTTTATTATTTGTTCGTCATTTCCTTGCTTAATTTGATATTTGCATCTTTGTAAGTATTAAGAAGAATTCAACCTTTGATCACCTAAATATATAGTGCAAGGCGTATACCACTTAGATTCCAAACTCATTTTGTCGAATTTCATCTATGTTAAGTTACCTTTGGCACGTACAATCAGGGGCGGATCTAGAAGGCACCCTCACCCCTCGGTAAAAAATTACACGATATATATAAGATAATTTTTTTAATTTTTTCTGTACATATATAGATTTCATATTCCCTGAACACAAGACTAGAAGTTGACTTAAGGGTTCAAAATTCACCTTGAAGTTTCAAGTTCAGATTGTTTGTTAAATTTTTTGTTTAACCTCTTGTTGTTGTCTATTTCTCGAGTCCTTCGAGTAATACTAATATAATCTAATTTAAGTGATATAATTTGAAGTCAATGGGAAGGAACAATTAGCTATTCTAGAAGATCAATAGGCCGTTTAGAAAATAATTAGTGGGTGACTTGACGAAGGTATAGAAGTTTAGTGGCTAGTTGAGCTATTTACTCTTAACAAGAGATGTCCTAAAAATAAATAAAAACTCAATTAAAAGAAAAGGCTCTTATTTTTCTTTTTCTTTTATAACATTCTTATGATGAGCTTCATAATTAGAAGAGTATATATCAAGAAATAATCTAGCCTGAGAATGTGTTATTCTCCTTTCCTTGTGTTTTCCCTTTCTCAAGTATGCATTTCTTATACCACTAAATATTGTCGTGAGACGGATAGGATCCTTGCATCCTTAATTAATAAGGAGTTCAGGTAGATGGAAAAATTTATGGTTAAGAACGCTTCACCTTCAATGAGCCTTACGCAATGAGAATTTGAAGAAGTCAGGATACTAAAGCTAGCGGGTACCGAACGCTGGATGAAAACAAAAGGATTGATTCTTTAATTTGTGTCAATTCTCAATTCTCCCTTCAACCCACCAGTACTCTAGCTCTCCACAGCTCTGCCAATGTTTGCATCTAACAAATCCTAATTATAACTTTGAAAATTTCAAACCTGAAGCAATTTGGTATTTATTATTTTTTGTGGACAATTAAATATCCATGCCCTTGTTTCTACTGAAAGCTTGCTAATTAATTTAATTTGTAAACCAGTAGAAATATCCATACTTTTGTAGGAGCCTTTTCATTTTTACAAATAGCAAATACAAAAGTATTCTTGATTTCTTTTATTATTTATTTTTGTATAATATTGGCCTGAGATGAATTTAAGTTGAGTAACATGGTCAGTGAGCATTCATATATTGCCGACTGTAGCTTGAATTTGGAATCGAGACACTATTTATTCTTGCTAGTTTCTCGACACGTATGTCGACTAGCAGTCTAAGTAATACAATTATACAACTATTTTAATTAGCTTGCCTGTGTTTTCTAATAACTATTATCAGTCGTCCTGTTATATTTTCAAATTAACCATGATTTATTAATCAAAGAATTAGTTATATCTACCGTGAATAAGTACACTTTGAATCGTGCAACTTCCAAGTAATTATGTTTTGACTTTATTTACAGTAGTAGCAATCTTGTTACTTTCATGGTGATGTATGACGAAAATTAAAACTTTGATCAGTTCAATACTTTATCAAGACTAAGTACTCCTCTCTTTCTTTTTCTTACAATGTTTATCTAGTTGATTTCTTTAACCATCAAGCTGCATTATGGTGGGATGGATAAGATCTCTCCACCTTTAATCAAAAGTCTCTGATTCGAGTTTTGGATGGAAAAATTGGTAGGGAGTGTTTCCTCATTAAATAGGCCTTACATGGCGAAATCTAAATTAGTCGGGACCTCTATGCGGGTATCGGACACTGGGTAGAACACCACAAAAAATATTTAGTTGATTTCTTTGACATTTTCCTTATAATGTGTTAAAGGTTACCATTTTCCCCTTAAATGGGCTTTGCGCGAATCAGATTAGTTGGGGGCAATTTGCAGGATTGCCCTTCGTTGGGGTGGCGTGGCCTTTAAATTTTGCCTTTCAGGCAGAAATTCTGCCTGTGCCCATGCAAATTTTACCTTAAGGCCAGATTTGCAAAATTCTGCCTTGCGTTTTTTTTTTTTACTGAGTTGGGGTTCGAACCCACAACCTCAGGGTATTAGCCGAAAGACAAAACTTAAAGACCACCAATTTTAAGGATAAAAATTAAAGACCACCCCCAAATGAAGGAGAATCCTCACAAAACAAAAGATTAGTTGGGGCCTTAATAAGAGTACCGGACAACGGTTGAAAAACAAAAAATAATCTAGATGATTTCTTTGACATTTTCCTTATCTTGTGTTAGGTCAATTTATACATCATTTAGAGGGGAAAAAAATTAAAAAATTGTTCTTGGATCACTATAAATACACCCTTTGATATCCTCCAGTTTCACAATTAATTAAAGTATTTCAAAGGATCTTAGAAATGGCTAGCAAAATAACTTTGTGTGCTGTACTATTTTGCTTTCTTCTCATGATTGCTTCTGGTGAGTGATTCTTTAATATTTGTTTATTATTTACTTTTGTGTTTTTTCTGTTACTGAGACCTGTTCCATAGAATAAACATTACAGGTTTAATGTTTTTGGTACAATGGAAAGTATAAACATTATAAGTTCATTCTGAGCTTCATTTTTGTGGTACTTTAGTATGACAGAAAACATTTATCATGAAAGTAATTTTCTGGTGCTTAATTATAGAAAAATATGTTTTTTTCCTCAGAAGAAAAACGTGGCGTTCCTACTTATGGGCGGAAATTATTTTCCTTAACAAATATATCAACCCTCTCCATCTCACTTATTCTGACGACCGGTTATACATATTGTTGTTGTTGTTGTTGTTATTATCAAATAACTACTTCTCAAAATATAATCAACATGATATTCTCATAGATTGCCTTTCAATCTGGCCCGGCTTGTACAATCGAAATGGAAAATATTCTCCATGAAAAAGTCATATTTTGGTGCTTGGTTGTCGAGAAATTATGTTTCACGAGGAAAATATTTTCACCAAAAGAGAAAAAATGACTTTCCTATTACTTACGAGTGTAACTCATTTTCTGTTAGAACTATCTCAGTTCTTAATAACAACCAACAAAATTTCATCAAAACACTAACCAAACTGCTAATATAATCATTAATCTTGATTATATACTTTCAAAAAATATATAGCATTATTTTTTCACTCACCCCAAATATCAAGATATATTTTCCTCGAGAAACATTTTCATCAAACCAAACAATGGCATGTGTCATTTTTTATTATTTCCTAAGATTTCTTTTTGTCTATTGTTTAATGCAGAAATGCAGACAACAGAAGCAAAATACTGTGGGAAGCCTAGCAAAGGCTGGCATGGGAAATGTTTTCCCAAAAAATGTGACCATTGGTGCAAGACTAAGGAACATGGAGCCTATTATGGGAGTTGTTACAAGGGATATTGCTACTGTTACTACAAATGTTGAAAAATAAATGGATCACAATATATGGCCATATATAGGCCTATCTTATGGCACAGTGTGTCTTAAAAAATATATGGTTGAATAAATGCTGCTATCAATTTCATGGTTGATTGCAGCAAGATCATATTTTTTATGGTCTTACTGTTTGTAACTTGATGTTTTTATATATGAAATATATGGTATTATTGTGTATATGTTGGAAATATGCTTCTGTGCACATTCTTCATTTCTACTCTTAACATAGTAATTTCGCGACATAGACATAATAGGACTTGGCAAGGGCGGAATTACAGTTGGTGTTGTCTTCACAACGGGCAATAATCCTGATTTTGCCAATTGATGCCGTGAGCTGAGACAATTTTTTTTTCTGGGGCCACTGAGATCCACTTTCACGAATTAAATCTTTTAAAATCAGAATAGCTTATATAAATTATCCAATTTAACTCTATTTAGATTGATTCCTTATTTTTAGGATCTAATTGAGTCAACGGAGAATATGAAGATTTTAACGATTCATAATAGCATAGGGTAGTAGCACTAGTGTTACTAGCATAAATGTCGTAAGTTTGGGCGGGGAGGGGGGGGGGGGGGGGGGGAGGAGGGGACGGAGATTTTGTTCAATTCAAAAGACATGGTTTACTTTTCAGTATATCTCCAGATAGGGCCTACACTCTTGTTTGATTAGCTGGTGAGCTATTCTTTCGAGCAGAAAGTAGGTCGAGCGAGTTAAAGACGATTAGTTGAACATAAACTGTCTTGAATTGACTAAAAGGTGTTTGAGCTTACTGATCCAAATGACAAAAATGTATCTCATATGTATCCATTTATAATTATTGTTTTCTATTTTATTTCTCAGATGACGAGTACACATAAAGTAACAGCAAACGACCGAAAGTAATTTTCTTACGGTAAATACTTATTTACACTCGATATTTACATGTAAAATGTTTAATTTGATGTAAATATCGAGTCCCGATAAACTTTTACTCTTTCTTATCGTCAGTGAGATGGAATTTATTTGATGATTAATTTCAGTCACAAGAATAGGCACACATGCAAGCCATTCCCCTAAAAATGCCTTTCCACACACATTCCCCACCTTACATATACCCCTCATACTGCGTACCGTACACACATGAATACACTCGTCTCCACTCCAACATTGCCCCTCAAAATACTTACTCCACGTGTCACAGAAACCAGCACTAGCACCCTTCACAACTTCAATATCTGCCCCCAAAAAAAAAAGATTGACAAAAAAAGCTGAGATAATGTTATTGGCATGCTCATTATCAAGTGAAATATAAAATTGGGAGCAAATTAATTTGCTGCTTATATTTTTATTTTTCATTTTTTACATTGACAATATATATATGTTATCATCAGATTAAGTTTACCTATGTCCTATAATAAATAATTTTTCATAATAACATACCTGACATGATAACGAGAAAAATATGCAATAACCTGCTATAACAGATTAAATTTCACTAACAATATAAAAATTCTTCATACTATCACTATATAAAGGATGTATCTTTTATGGAGAAAAATACTTTTCAAAAAATATTCAGTTTGCTCATGTTTGATTGATAAAATGTTTTGAAAAGTATTTTCACTGTGATAACAAATTTCATTAAAATCAGAAAAATGACTTCTCTAGTGAAAATAGAAAAAGTAAGTTCCATAAGTAGCATTCTAATTAATTATCTCTGCACCTTTCACACCCATCCTCTCCCCCGCGCACCCCAACCCCAATCCCACTCCTAGCTAGCACCCCTACTCCCACCCCAAACCATCAGTAACCCATTCCGGCCCCAACTCACCCCCCCCCCCCCCCCCCAAACAACACACACACACCCCTCACCTCACTTCCACTCTCATAATATTATTCTAAATTATGTATAAATGCTCTTGGGACAATGTATACTGTATGCTCATCAAACATCAAAAAATAAGTAAGAAATTAAACTAGAATATAGAAAAACGCTTTGTATGAAAAACATTTTCCTTCATACCAATTACCAAACACACCCTAAACCTAATTTCCTTTTCTTGACTCACCATTTGAAGCAATGAGAAGCAAGCTGAGAAGTGTCACGAGAATAATCCTAGAGCACCAAACATAAGATTTAGCCATAGTTTCAACCTTTAATTTCTTCTTTATGTGAAAATAACAAGAAGTTTGTTATAGGATTTGGGTATCAACTTACTAACAACATTACTAACACCATGTATTTATAGGGACAATAAATTTGGGTATATATCAACATTCAACAATATATCATAGAATTAGCTGATTCAAGAAGCATAATGCTTGGTATCATCAATATAATATCACCATGTAACAACAAACTATACTTTGATAAATACTCCCTTCGTCCTAAAAAGATTGTCGTAGTTTGATTTGGTACGGAGTTTAAGAAATAAAAGAAGACTTTTGAAATATGTGGTTCAAAATAATTCTTAGTTATTTGTGTGGTTGTAAATCATCTCATAATTAAAGTTAAATTGTTTCTGATAACCGTTGTAATTAGCCATTATTATGTACAGCTAGAATATCTCCTAGAATCTAGAATATCTCCTAGAATAAGGTAATTATATCATTGATAGCCTAGCATTACGCCAAAGGCAACGGCCTAGCTTTAGTATATATTGATTACTGTACATTATCATTAATCAAGGAATTGATTTCCTACATGGTATCAGACTAGGGTTTAATTCTCCAACCAACCTAGCAGCCACCACTCTTCTCCTCCCTTCGTTCACCTTCTCCCTCCCTTACTCTTCCTCTCTTCTTCTTCGAAGCCACCATGTCTGACACAGGCGCAAAGTTTCACTTTGCCCTCTCAATAACCAATGTAACGGCCTAGCATTACGCCAAAGGCAACGACCTAGCTTTTGTATATATTGATTACTGTACATTATCATTAATCAAGGAATTGATTTCCTACAGTTTCTAAATATATAAATATGTCAATTTTTTTGTCACAATTTAATAAGGAAAGTAAGACAATCTTTTTGGGACAGAGGGAGTAAGAGATTAATTAACTCATGACGCTATTGTTTTTTTCCTTTAACCTTTTTTTAATTAGTGGACTTTTCTTTGTGTTGGTATTAGTTGTATATTCAGTATATACCATTAATATTTTGTCAGCTTCGACAATCTTACCCCGATCAGATTTTGTAAGTATCAATTCCAAGCATACATAAAAGTCAAAAACCCAAACATAAACGAAAAAAACATGCAGCTTAATTACCTGTAAAATATAGCGTAGGTCAAATACAAGAGTTTAAGTTACATGCGCTGACAGTACAGAAAATATCAACACAATAAGAATCCCTTCATAAATATTGACAATAATCTGATAAAATAGTAGTAGTAGTTATAGCTAACATGCTATCATATGTCAAAATTCATTGATAGTCGTAAAAAAATCTTTACACTGCTAGCCTATATAATTTAAATCCAAAATTTGAATGTCGAATACAGCTTTATTGGCTCCTTTTAGCTTAAAGGAATCAAGATTAATTCATTATTTTGAGACAGAAAACTACAAATAGAACAAGGATGAAACAGCTCAAACGACTTTTTTTCGATGTTTTTAATGCTTAGATACCAAGAACATTGCTTCTAACTTTGAATTTACTAAGAATCCAATTCCTATAAATATCTACTATTTCTTACAATTTTCATATAACTCTTTGCAATTTGATATAATTAAAGAGACGTTTGAATATGTATGGCAGAATCTCATGTTTGCTTCTCTAAGTTTCTAGTAATACTTTTTTGCCTACTTCTCATTGTGTCAAATGGTGAGTTTCAAAAAAAGGTTGAAAGCAAATGCTTTGTATGATTCCTTCACTTTAAAGAAAGTGGTAGAATTACGTGACCGGCTCAACTGCATAAATTGTTAGTGATGGTGCACATATGAAATTTGTGCCTAGGTCTACAATATGTCTTTTCACTTAAGAGTTTAAATTGTTGGAGAAAGCATATTTGTATTTACTTAATTATGTCTTCAATACGTCCCCTCACGTGAGGAATTGATTCTTCGCGTGAATCAAGCACGTGAAAATTAATTTTTTTAATAATAGGTGGCGATGAGACTCAAACCTATCATGATGTATTGTGTTCTCGTCTCATCTAAAAACTTAAACTGTTAGATAATACACACATTAATGAATTTAATTATATCTTCAATATTGCCCCTCGCGTGCGAGCATGATTATTTTTCTTGTGTTGAGTACATGAAAATTCTTTTTTGAAAATGGGTTCGAATCCTAAACTTTTCTGTCTGCTCCGATATCATGTTAAAGTGTGTGGTCATTGTTGACACCTAATTTTCACCTCATAAGATGCGTATTTTAATTTTTAAAATTCTTGAGTCAAAGATGGAGCAAAGATGCACAAAATTTCAAAATCTCGAGAAAATTTCAAAAAATTGACATTTAATTATTATTTTGTAAAAATTGACAATCACAAGAAAATTACAAGTTATTTACTTTCATAAATATAATTCAAAAGAAAATACGTATCCTGCTCCGTCTAACTCGGAAAAATTGTTAATTAAGACGACGTATGAATTACGGCTCATTTTTTACCGCATTTTTCACATTTTTAAATATTCCCCGGAACTATATCAATATTAGGCTTGTTATTGTCACGCCCCGAACCTGGGCCTGGACGTAACACGGCACCCGGTGCCTGACTGCATGTGACCGAGCGAACCAACTGGCTGGCTGAATCAACATGTGATACCAAAACATAACTAATTTATAAAATAAAACTAACACATGCTGATTAACTAAACGTCCGACTGAAATATCATAATGCGGAAATACTTAGACAATCAGGAAACGAAAGAAGACAATCGCAAAAAGCAAACAGCAGAAAACGATGAAAGAATAAAGCAGACATGACTAAAACATATTTTAGATGGGAATGAACTAAAATCTTTAACCAAAGTGGCTGACTAGGACTAACGAACTTAATCCAAACAGTCCTATAATTCCCATAAGAGGAAAGGGAATAAATAACTATATCACATATTGTCTTCCATAATAAAACTACCAAACCAGACAAAGCTAGAAAAAGAACAGTCCCGAGAATTTAACTTTTTCGTGCATGAGTTTAAATGAACAGAAAACAAAACCATAGAATAAAATGAAATGTTGAGCAGCATCAATATTGAAAACCAAAGAGACAAATAATGAAGATTACTACTCTAATGGTCCTGTTGGTAAACATCTCCGCAAACATGAGGATCTAAAGTCAGTTTCTGAAATGCAAAAAGAGAACAAGAGGAAAGATTCAAGTCTTCTATGCAACTTAACAAATGCATTAGAGATGAAGAAGAAAATAAGCAGAACAGAAGCTTTTATGGATAATGTGATGAATCACAAGGAGAAGATGATCCAATGCTACAACGACGAGATGGAGATGATGCGGGATAAAGCATTCAATCAGCTTCAAGATTGCATACGTGAGCATGAAGAAAGTAAAAAGCAGCTTGAAGGTCAAAAAACAGAAATTGATGCTACAAGAACAGGAGAAAAACAACCCCAAACCCGCATGATTTCTACTGTGACGGAAAAGTGAAAACTCAAACCAACAAACCAACTAGACTCTTTAAGCACAATAACAAAATACAGAAAAGGATATTTAAATAGTCATTTTTGTTTTACAAAAAAAAGTTGCAGGCTGGAAAACAAGTTGATTATTTAGAATGACTAACTATGATGACATAAATGGAGTCTAAATAAGAAAGGAAATGAAAATAAACATCTAAACTTGCACCCTTATACTTTCATCACAACTTAAGCAGACAATGAAGCTAGCAGGGAAACAAGCACAACGTCATCTAAATTTAATCCTTATGAAACTAAATCAGGATCATAAATTTCCATACAAGCCCTATTTTCTAACATATGAAGAAGGAGTAAACTAATCCCTTAATTCAAACAACAATCAAACTAGACACATACACTAACGACGGAACTGGAAAATGGTAAAATAAAACAAGATCAAGCAGAACCTAATTAAACTAAAGATTTAGCCCATTTATATTCCAAGACTAGCATAAACTCATAATAGGCAGCAATAAGATTAGGAGAAGCTAAATGCTAAAATAACGAGAGAACTACTGATACCATGTTCTTTGCATAGTAGGGGTTGATTCATCGAGCAAAACAATAAATAAATGCAGCTAACCAAGACTTTTAAACTAATCAACATATGGAACGTGAGCTAAAACAGGCCTAACACTGATTAAACTAATCATTTAGCATGCTTAAATCAAAGACCTAAACTGATATTTAAATTGCTCTTTAAACATGACTAAAATTAACAATTAGGACAACACAACCAAACAAGGCTAGCACTTAACACATATCTGCCTAATTTATACTAACGATTGTCATAGCTAATCAACTTAACACATATAAACAAAACACAAATAAAAGGCTAAAATATGCTAAAAGAGGGAAGTTTACTGACCTTCTTCGGGTGCAGCGAAGTGAGGCGCGGGGTTTCCAATCTACCTCGAAGACTACCAAATCCGAGCTTGCGATGCTCGGATTCGAAGCGACACCAAGACAAACGAAAACCAAAAAATGACTTAGTATTTTGACTCGATATTCAGAAATAAGGCTGATGAACTAATATTGCTTAGGGGATTTTGGTTGGCTGAAAACTGGTATTTTTTCTAAGGGATTCTAGGCGACTAAAAGACTTTTTTCTTTTTTAGGGAATTTTGGCAACTCCAAAAAACCTCCTCTAATGACTTCTAGAAACGATTATTTATAGGGGATTTCTAGGGTTTGCTAGGGTTTGAAAACTGAAAATTGGGCGGGATTTGGTTCAACGTTCCACCCCCAAATCAAACGTTTGTATTTCAAATGCTTGGTCAGAAAAAGAAAGAAGTGGACAAAAATCATTAAAATTTCCGTACCCGAAAAATAAAAAAGAGAACTGATGAAGACGAATTTCAGCTCACAAATGGCCAAAATCCATTAAGGATGTTTCAGATCAACGACAGTCAACAAGGGAAGACGACAACTTGCCACTAGTCGAACACTGGAGGGGGGGGGGGGTCCCAAATCGACCATGCACGGTCTGGGGAAGGCGAAAAAGGTCTGTGATTTCGCTATTTTCATCGACGAAGAGAGGGGGGGTGAGGAGAGAGAGGAGCGGGAAGAGAGAGAAAAGGGGGGGGGGGGTGCGGCGCTTGAAGGAAAAGATGAAAACCTAATGTTTTCTTTTGTTAACAGACGGGTCGGGTCAGTGCATTAAAACGGGTCGCGGACTGGATAAGACGTGGGCTGGTCGGGTGGGTTTAAAACGGGTATTGGGCCGATTGAATTAAAATGTGGGCTGGGTAATGAATTGGCCTCATACGGATTGGGCTGATGAATTAAAAATAATGGGCCGAATGAAAGAAATAATTTGGGCTTCTAAATTTAAATAAAAGACCTATTTTAATTAATCATATTACCTATTATAAAAGTATGCATTTATCAGTGTTCGGGTAAAAAATAAAATTATATGACGTCGTAATGGTCGTGCGATAATATCAGTAAATATGCTATTATTTAACTGCGCAAAATAAATGCGATGCGTGTGCATAGAATGGTAAAAATGTTGAAATGATAAAAATGCGAATTATAATAATATTAGTAGTAATAATAATAATAATAATAACAATAATAATAATAATAATAATAATAATAATAATAATAATAATAATAATGATAATGGTGGTAGTAGTAACGGTAATAAAATAAAAGATAATAACAGTAGTGACTACAACAGGATAATGAAACACCAGTATTAATAAAAGTTAATAATTATAGTAAAATATAAATAATTATTGCTTAAATTGCCAAAAATATTAGAAGTGTAAATAGATATTTCGGAGGAAAGGTGGGACAAAATTGGGTGTCAACAACGCTAATGCAAAGAGCAATTTTAAAGTCAAATTGTAATTTCACGAGCATGATCAATTTAGACTAGAGTGGGACAATATTAATCCAGTTTTGACTAGGGCTGGGCGTTCTGTCGGTTCGGTTCGGTTTCACAAATTCGGCTCATTTTTTCGGTTTGCAAAAAATAGGAATCGAAACCGAACTGAAATAACTTCGGTTCTATTCAGTTTTGCGATTTCGGTTCGGTTTTTTCGGTCAGTTTTTCCGTTTTAGATATGGATGACATAGTTAAGCATCAATTTAACAGAAATCAAATGAAAACCATTCTATTATCTTCTCTCTATCTAATCTTTAGCGCTGATACACAAAAGCCAGCTACAATCAATTGGATCTAGACTTTATGGTTTCAACATTCATAATAGATGAAACAAAATGGAGGATTAATAAGACATCCTGATAGTGAGAAGCAATCAACACTTCAGCTAGACAATCAACTGTTTTGGTCTCTTTGTTTCTCCTCTCGGTATAAGCTTTATACATTTTCAAGAAATTTGTCATATTTTCTCTACTATAATAACACACAGACCACAGTCACATATTATAGAAGTACTTTTTTGTTTTGTTTTGTTTTGTTTGGGTAGATGATATTAGATGGATAGTTGGATACGGTACAATAATTGGGCTGGACTTGGATATTTTTATATTGGGATTGGAATTTGAGCCTTTTAGTTTATTATTTTTGGGTAGAAGCCCAATATATAGGTATAATATATGTTTCAAGAAAAAAAGGCTTGTTAAAATTCTGTTTTTCGGTTTAAACGAATTAAATTTTGCATAAATCGAAAACCGAACCGAATTGTTGAAATCTTATAAATTTAAATCGAACTGGATCGAATAGACCGAAACCGAAGTTAACTTCGGTTCGGTTCGGTCGGTTTTTTCGGGTTGAACCATATTATGCCCAGCCCTAGTTTTGACAAACTTTCTCCTCCCTAGTTTTTAAAAACTTGTAATCACAGGTTTTTAGTAATCTTGCTTAGACAATTACCAGGTCACAAGCAACGTTTATAGCATAAGTTCAATTACCAGTCCGTCTTTCATGTATTCAGAGATACTAGTGGGTCAAAAATAATGTACACAGGGTCTCTAGGCACAGGTTAAGTCAAGCTAAAATAAACCAAAAGTGACCAGTTTTGTAAGGTATTCACATATTCTAAAAAATGCAATTTCAAGTCTCAATCTGTTTCAACAACTTATGGAGTTAATGAACGCAATTATCAACTACACACATAGTTTTAGAGGTTGATCGAGTGAAAACACTTACAAAGATTTCAATTATTTTCAAGTATAAACCTAATGAAAGAAAATAGCAGTTCCAAACAGAAAGATACATCTAGATGATCATGGGAAAGTATTCTTATAGCACAACAGCTTCCATAAAAATGAAAGGGACAGAATTAAGCTATTTCCTATTAGCTTTCTTAATTATTCAAATACAATAGTCCAAACAAGATTCAAAGAGGGTTCTAAACAATATCATAGAGGTTTAAAGGTGAGATCACACACTAGATAGAACTGAGAGAAGCAGCCAAGCTAAACAATCAAAGGTAGTTTCATCTTTCTAAAATGCTTACAGTTTTCTTTTCAAACTCTTGCAATCAATTTTCCAGAACAACAACAAGTTTACAGTAAAAAAAAAAAAAAAAATCTCAGATTCTAAGTGTCACAACAAAAAAAACAAAACAAAACAAAAAAAAGTCAACAAGGGAGAAGTGAGGCAAGTAAATACACAAATGGTCTAAATAGTTCACACAGAGTTTCTTCTTCTTTTTCAAGTCAGTTTTAAGTTTTCTAAAGCAAATGTAATGCATTTTTTAAAGCAAACAGAGATACCTCATGGATTTATGTAAGGAAAAATCTAAGTAAATGAAAAATGAAAAGTTGAACCTTCACAGAGTTCCCTAAACACTACATGTTATGCCAAGTACTTTTTTTTTTTTTGTCAAGAACCAGTTTTACTAAACAAGGCTTAATCACTATTAAAGGAACTTCATCTAAATATAGGGTCCAAAACAAGCAATCAAGAGAACCAAAGAACACGCAATTTCACAAAAAGGTTTAAAAGTTCTACTTGTACAGTTTTAGTAGTCTATTAATTAAGTAAGCTTAGTGATCAATGGTAGGCAAAACAAGATTCATAATTTCAACTTCAGTAGATAATTAAAGTTGCATTACAACACTTAACAAGAATCATAAGGAACAGTCTTGACACAGGAATGAATTTTACTCAACTTCAAATTTTCAGACTTGAGAAAATAAGCAAAATTGCAAGTTATAGCACAATCTCCAATCACAATTTACTACTCTTAAGTCAAATAGGTTTGTTTCTTACAATTTTAGTCTTAAGAGCCTTGTTTAGCAAATAGCAAACTCAGTTTTTCTCTAGAACAACCAAATGGATTCAAGACAGTGCCAAGTTACAAGATACCACATATCCACAATTTATCACTTCAAGGTCAAAAAAAGGTTGATTTTAATCCCCATATGACTTAAGTGATTCAAAACAGGAGTAAGTGTCAAAACAAAAGGGAATTTCTAATCTTTTTGTTATCTCTAACTCTTAAGACTTCAACTAAGCACACATAAGCGTTTAAGAATTGATTAGGCTCCATTTTAACAAAACAGGTCCCCATTTTTATTAACTAACTCCCATATTAACAATTTATGATATCAAGGACCTACAAGTTATATACTAAGTCATTTTCAACCCTATTAGAATACTCAGTCAAGCTTGATAGGTCATAAGACTCATTTAGTTCCTACTTTTTCAAAATTTCAAATTACAAATCAGCTTTCAAATATGACTTAAGGCCATCTTCACGAAGAACTGTAAATACATTATTCATAAACCAAGTTGTAAAGGACTTAGCACTAGTTGTGTATCATATTTTAGCAATCTAGATAGTAGAGGGATGACAAAACATGATCAACAAACCCAAAGTAACTCAGAGTATCTAGTTTTCAAATAAAGACATTCAAGACCATCAAATAATTCCACAACTTCATTTAAAAAGAGAAATTTACTCACCTAAAATAGTTTTCATATATCAAGCAATTATAATACCCTTAAATGAATTTGAACAACTACTAGTAATAACATTTAGCTAGTTTAACAACTAGAAGTTATCCAATGACTAAATAAGCCAAGGTAGATCACTTTATATCTTTAAAAATCATTTCAAAGTCAAAAACAGTCTCAAAGCCATATTTTTTCACACAAAACACAGAACTTAAGAAGGGTAAAAGATTAGAGCCTAAATGTAGATCATTTTCAACAAAAAAATTCTTATCACACCTATTTAAAGCAACTACCTCAAACAGAAAACTTAAGAACCTTAAACCCTTCCCCTTTTTAGTTATTTATTCTCATTTTTTTTTAACCTAACAAGTTATAATATTTACTTAGTATGACATAAACTAACATTTAATCAATTTTGCAACTTTAAATGATCAAAACAAAGGCAAAATCATCATCATAAAGTAAAAACTGACTATTTATCACATTCTAAACAATAAGCAAGCTAAAATAGTAAATGCTTAAAACTGAAAGTAGAGATAAGATTGAAGGAAAGGGTTTACCTCTTATAGGGGCAACCTAAAGATCAAATGGAAGGAATGGGATCAACACCTCAAATACCAACACTTAAACCTTCGGAAATTACCCTTGTTTTTATTTAATTTCTTCTATAATATCAGTATATCTAAATTAGTATATATGGAGTTTGAATTTGTAATGTTCTTCTTTTTATAGTAGTGATATATTAGCAGGGTTTTTAGTATATAGGTGGTATATCTAGCAGTATATAAGGAATGAGAGATATATATGATTCTTCAATGCTTAGGACTTTTCTGTCTAGCCAAAAAAAGAAGCCCCTTTCGAATGGCCATCTCTTTCTATTTATAGGAGTAGCAAAATAGGTTTTAGGGACAAACCATGGAAAAAACCAAATCCACAACAGATTTTCCCACTCATTTGAAACCTAATTCGAAAAAATTCCAATTTCAGTAACAACTCATCAAATTCCTCAACGAATTTGTACTAATTGTACTATTACCAATCAAAAAATAGCACATATCACACAATATAACAAATCTATATCCTAAAATCCAAATAAAAATCAAGAGAATCAGCAAAATACTAGGATAGAACACTTAGTCATCAATAGGACAAAAAACTAGCACATCCAACGTATAGATTGTACAAATAGGATAGAAAACCTTAAAATGGTACTCAAATTGTACATTTTTTTTTTTTTGAGAAATTGCCCATGGATTGGCCCAAACGAATGAAACCCTAGTATCGGATGAGAAGAGGAGAGGGTGGTCAGGTAAGGGAAAAATAAAGAGTGGGGGTGGTGTGTATTTTAATAAACTTCCACCCCTTTATTTTTTATAAATCTCCCCCTCTTAGTTTTTAAAATCGTTTAAATTAACCCCCTCCTTCCCTAATTTAAATTAAATAAAGGCTAGGTATTATAAACACACATATAACTAAATAAAAAATAATTATTCAGGCTAATTAAAATTTAAAACTTGTAAATTTAAAATATTAGCTTTAAAACAAGCCTAATATTGATATAGTTCCGGGGAATATTTAAAAATGTGAAAAATGCGGTAAAAAATGAGCCGTAATTCATGCGTCGTCTTAATTAACAATTTTTTCAAGTTAGACGGAGCAGGATACGTATTTTCTTTTGAATTATATTTATGAAAGTAAATAACTCGTAATTTTCTCGTGATTGTCAATTTTTACAAAATAATAATTAAATGACAATTTTTTGCAATTTTCTCGAGATTTTGAAATTTTGTGCATCTTTGCTCCATCTTTGACTCAAGAATTTTAAAAATTAAAATACGCATCTTATGAGGTGAAAATTAGGTGTCAACAATGGCCACACACTTTAACATGATATCAGAGCAGACAGAAAAGTTTAGGATTCGAACCCATTTTCAAAAAAGAATTTTCATGTACTCAGCACAAGAAAAATAATCATGCTCGCACGCGAGGGGCAATATTGAAGATATAATTAAATTCATTAATGTGTGTATTATCTAACAGTTTAAGTTTTTAGATGAGACGAGAACACAATACAGCATGATAGGTTTGAGTCGCACCGCCACCTATTATTAAAAAAATTAATTTTCAAGTGCTTGATTCACGGGAAGAATCAATTCCTCACGTGAGGGGACGTATTGAAGACATAATTAAGTAAATACAAGTATGCTTTCTCCAACAATTTAAACTCTTAAGTGAGATGACCACACTCTTTAACAAATAGCAAAACCACAAAGTAGATGAAACTAAAGATGTATTTTATACTTTCAAAAATTTCTTTTCAATATCGTTGCTCTCTTCATGAGTAGAAATACAAAAGTAACATTGGGAACACTTACACTCTCTTATCTTATTTTGCACTCAATAACATTTGTTCATCTCCATTACAACTCTCTTATCTTATTATATATAACAAGGACAAGCTTCTAATTATATTATATTTTCTTAGATGTGAGTATTTGATGATTTCACTTAGCAAAAATATTCACACATGCAAACATAACCCCAGTGAATTCCTTTCCATTCACACTCTCCTGAGGAAGATCCCTCTTTAACGTAATTTTCCTCACAATGAGCGGACACATAGCATTGCCCACTAAATGTTGAACTAAACTGCTTGCAAATACCATCCTCCACAGCTTCAATATCTGCATACACATACAAAAAAAAAAAAAAAAAAAAAAAAAAGGAAGGTTGGGGGGGGGGGGGGGGGGGGAGGGGTGGAATTACAGCCCAGTATCTGTTAGTGATCTAGTCTACAAAATATATAAAGCATGTATAGATTGTGTATAATTATACTAAAATATACACAAACTATACATACCTATACACAACATATATATAAATAGTGTATATGTTTTGTTTATTTCGACCATGTTGTTAAATTAGTTGGCGGAATACATATTCGTAACTTTTCCAAAAAAAAGGGAAGAATTAAAAAGCAGAATGAAATTTATTATTCCCTCCGTCTCAATTTAATAGTTGAATACATAATTTTATTGAACACGGTGATTAAACGAAAAAAAAACTTACTTTTGGAACTTGTGGTTCACACCCAAAGTACTCCAATATTTGTTGTGATAAAGAAATAAATATTCACACTTTCTAATAGTTTAAATTTCACTACTAGAAAAATCACTAATTTCTAACGGACACGTCGTCGAAATTTAGCTCGTCAGTAGTGGATCTGTTGGAAACGTTGCCGACGAATAAAATTCCAGCGGATTTCATCATAGATAAGAGATTTTGATAGTATCACTTTAGATGAAATAGCCACACAATTAAACATACATTAAAAAAAGCAAATTGAGACGGGGTTTTCAAGTCGCACTGATACACATTATCAAAAAGAATTTATGCATTTAGTCACTATTTATAAAAAAAGAATCAGGCACACACATGAAAAGACATATTGTAGACATAGGCACAAATTTTATATGTGCACCATCTCTAACAATTTATGCATTTGAGCCGGTCACGTAATTCTACCACTTTCTTTAAAGTGAAGGAATCATACAAAGCATTTGCTTTCAACCTTTTTTTGAAACTCACCATTTGACACAATGAGAAGTAGGCAAAAAAGTATTACTAGAAACTTAGAGAAGCAAACATGAGATTCTGCCATACATATTCAAACGTCTCTTTAATTATATCAAATTGCAAAGAGTTATATGAAAATTGTAATAAATAGTAGATATTTATAGGAATTGGATTCTTAGTAAATTCAAAGTTAGAAGCAATGTTCTTGGTATCTAAGCATTAAAAACATCGAAAAAAAGTCGTTTGAGCTGTTTCATCCTTGTTCTATTTGTAGTTTTCTGTCTCAAAATAATGAATTAATCTTGATTCCTTTAAGCTAAAAGGAGCCAATAAAGCTATATTCGACATTCATATTTTGGATTTAAATTATATAGGCTGGCAGTGTAAAGATTTTTTTACGACTATCAATGAATTTTGACATATGATAGCATGTTAGCTATAACTACTACTACTATTTTATTAGATTATTGTCAATATTTATGAAGGGATTCTTATTGTGTTGATATTTTCTGTACTGTCAGCGCAGGTAACTTAAACTCATTTAACTTAAATTCTTGTACTTGACCTACGCTATATTTTACAGGTAATTAAGCTGCATGTTTTTTCGTTTATGTTCGGGTTTTTGACTTTTATGTATGCTTGGAATTGATACTTGCAAAATCTGATCGGGGTAAGATTGTCGAAGCTGACAAAATATTAATGGTATATACTGAATATACAACTAATACCAACACAAAGAAAAGTCCACTAATTAAAAAAAGGTTAAAGGAAAAAAACAATAGCGTCATGAGTTAATTAATCTCTTACTCCCTCTGTCCCAAAAAGATTGTCTTATTTTCCTTATTAAATTGTGATAAAAAAATTGACACATTTCTATATTTAGAAATAATTTAACTTTAATTATGAGATGATTTACAACCACACAAATAACTAAGAATTATTTTGAACCACATATTTCAAAAATCTTCTTTTATTTCTTAAACTCCGTACCAAATCAAACTACGACAATCTTTTTGGGACGAAGGGAGTATTTATCAGAGTATAGTTTGTTGTTACATGGTGATATTATACAGATGATACCAAGCATTATGCTTCTTGAATCAGCTAATTCTATGATATATTGTTGAATGTTGATATATACCCAAATTTATTGTCCCTATAAATACATGTTGTTAGTAATGTTGTTAGTAAGTTGATACCCAAATCCTATAACACACTTCTTGTTATTTTCACATAAAGAAGAAATTAAAGGTTGAAAATATGGAGTTAAATTGGATAATGATTATATAAGCTATTCTGATTTTAAAAGATTTAATTCGTGAAAGCGGATCTCAGTGGCCCCAGAAAAAAAAAATTGTCTCAGCTCACGGCCTCAATTGGCAAAATCAGGATTATTGCCCCGTTGTGAAGACAACACCAACTGTAATTCCGCCCTTGCCAAGTCCTATTATGTCTATGTCGCGAAATTACTATGTTAAGAGTAGAAAAGAAGAATGTGCACAGAAGCATATTTCCAACGTATACACAATAATACCATATATTTCATATATAAAAACATCAAGTTACAAACATTAAGACCATAAAAAATATGATCTTGCTGCAATCAACCATGAAATTGATAGCAGCATTTATTCAACCACATATTGTTTAAGACACACTGTGCCATAAGATAGGCCTGTATATGGCCATATATTGTGATCCATTTATTTTTCAACATTTGTAGTAACAGTAGCAATATCCCTTGTAACAACTCCCATAATAGGCTCCATGTTCCTTAGTCTTGCACCAATGGTCACATTTTTTGGGAAAACATTTCCCATGCCAGCCTTTGCTAGGTTTCCCACAGTATTTTGCTTCTGTTGTCTGCATTTCTGCATTAAACAATAGACAAAAAGAAATCTTAGGAAATAATAAAAAATGAAGCATGCCATTATTTGGTTTGACGAAAATGTTTCTCGAGGAAAATATATCTTGATATTTGGTTGGTGAGTGAAAAAATAATGCTATATATTTTTTGAAAGTATATAATCAAGATTAATGATTATATTAGCAGTTTGGTTAGTGTTTTGATGAAATTTTGTTGGTTGTTATTAAGAACTGAGATAGTTCTAACAAAAAATGAGTTACGCTCGTAAGTAATAGGAAAGTCATTTTTTCTTTTTTGGTGAAAATATTTTCCTCGGGAAATATAATTTCTTGACAACCAAGCACCAAAATATGACTTTTTCATGGAGAATATTTTCCATTTCGATTGTACAAGCCGGGCCAAATTGAAAGGCAATCTATGATAATAATAGAGTGAATTTCACTTTACCCCTAACATTTAAGGGTTAGGAAAAGATACCCCCTTCACATATTGAATGGAAACGATAACCCCCCTATTCAATATTTTCCGGTGAGAATCTTTTGTTTTTAATAAAGATCTTTTTTTTTTCTAGAATTAAATACAATATATCAGACTTGTTATTGTCTCATTCACCTATTCTTCTGAAAATAATGTATAACAATTACTTGAAAAATTCTATTAATAAATTTCAAGCTATATTTCCTTCATTATTATTATTATTTATTTATTTATTTATTTTATTTGGTTTGTGGGACTAGAGGGCCAAGATCTTAATTATTCAACAATCTAAATACAACCTAGTATTAGTACCCACGCGAGCGGATGATATTAAAAGACACTAATCTATGTTACATTGTGATGTCGCTTGTTTGAGTGCATTGTATTATAACAAAATGTCAAGTATCATCTAATTTTCAATATAATATACTCAAATTAACGTTATTTCTGTGAAATTAAAGGAAACAAATTAAATGTTTTTAAATATTATTTGATTTAATCTCTAGATCATAATGAATATGTGTGTGTATACACACACACACACATTTCTCTAACCCTTTTCTCATTCTGTTTTTCTTACTATGATATTTTAATTATTTTCTTTTTCATTTAGTATCTTACGTTTAATCAAAATAATATCATATATGATTTTAGTCGTGATTTTGAATTCGTCCAAAATATAAATAGAAACTTTCTCTTGTTACTTGTCGTAAGATATATTGATAAATTTAATAATTACTACTTAACACTATTTTACATAAGCAATTGAATTATCTTCTCTTTGGTTTCCAGTCCACCAAATTTTGTGTTTTAATTTTAATTGTTAATATATATATATATAGACAAAAGATTCAAAACTTGGACATATAGAGAAAAATATAGGTAAGATTTAACAAAGATTAAATCTCGTTTCAATGGCTAGTTTAGTGACTTTTTATTATTTTTTTGAAATTAATTATTTATTCTCACCGGAAAATATTGGATAAGAGGGTTATCGTTCTCATTCAATATGTGAGGGGGTATTGTTTTCAACCCTTAAATGTTAGGGGGTAAAGTGGATTCATTCATAATAATAACAATATGTATAACCGTTAGTTAGAGTAAGTTGATGGAGAGGGTAGATATATTTGTTAAGGAAAATAATTTCCGCCCATAGGAACGCCACGTTTTTCTTCTGATGAAAAAAACATATTTTTCTATAACTAAGCACCAGAAAGTAACTTTCATGATAAATGTTTTCCGTCATACTAAAGTACCACAAAATGAAACTCAGAATGAACTTATAACGTTTGTACTTTCCATTGTACGTACCAAAAACATTGAACTTATAATGTTTATTCTATGGAATAGGTCTTAGTAACAAAAAAAACACAAAAGTAAATAATTAAGAAATAATAAACAGATATTAAAGAATCACTCACCAGAAGCAAACATGAGAAGAAAGCAAAAGAGCACAGCACAGAAAGTTATTTTGCTAGCCATTTCTAAGATCTCTTTGAAATACTTTAATTAATTGTGAAACTGGAGGATATCAAAGGGTGTATTTATAGTGATCCAAGAACATTTTTTTTTAATTTTTTTCCTCTAAATAATGTATAAATTGACCTAACACAAGAAAAGGAAAATGTCAAAGAAATCATCTAGATTATTTTTTGTTTTTCAATCGGTGTCCGGTTCTCTTATTAAGGCCCCAACTAATCTAATTCGCATAAAGCCCATTTAAGGGGAAAGTGTTAACCTTAAACACAAAATAAGGAAAATGTCAAATAAATCAATTAACTAAATACTTTTTGTGGTGTTCTACCTAGTGTCCGATATCCGCATTGAGGTCCTGACTAATTTAGATTTCGCCACGTAAGTAAGGATTTTTTTCATTCAAAACTCGAATATTAGACTTTTGATTAAAGGTGGAGAGATCTTATCTGCCCCACTATAATCCAGGTTGATGGTTAAAGAAATCAACTAGATAAACATTGTAAGAAAAAAAGAAAGGGAGGAGTACTTAGTCATGATAAAGTATTGAACTGATCAAAGTTTTCATTTTCGTCATACATCACCATGAAAGTAACAAGATTGCTACTACTGTAAATAAAGTCAAAAAATAATTACTAGGAAGTTGCACGATTCAAAGTGTACTTCATGGTACGTAGATATCACTAATTCTTTGATTAATAAATCATGGTTAATTTGAAAATATAACAGGACGACTGATAATGGTTATTAGAAAACACAGTCAAGCTAATTAAAATAGTTGTATAATTGTATTACTTAGACTGCTAGTCGACACACGTGTCGAGAAACTAGCAAGAATAAATAACTGTGTCTCGATTCCAAATTCAAGTTACAGTCGGGAATATATGAATGCTCACTGACCATGTTACTCAACTTAAATTCATCTCAGGCCAATATTATACAAAAATAAATAATAAAAGAAATCAAGAATACTTTTGTATTTGCTATTTGTAAAAATGAAAAGGCTCCTACAAAAGTATGGATATTTCTACTGGTTTACAAATTAAATTAATTAGCAAGCTTTTAGTATGAAACAAGTGGCATGGATATTTATTTGTCCCCAATGAAAAATATATACCAAATTGCTTCAGGTTTGAAATTTTCAAAGTTATAATTAGGATTTGTTAGATGCAACATTGGCAGAGCTGTGGAGAGCTAGAGTACTGGTGAGTTGAAGGAAGAATTGCCACAAAATAAAGAATCAATACTTTTGTTTTCATCCAATGTTCGGTACCCACTTTAGGATTTCGACTTCTTCAAATTCGCATTGCGTAACGCTCATTGAAGGTGAAGCATTCTTAACCATAAATTTTTCCATTTACCCGAACTCCTTATTAATTAAGGATGCAAGGCTCCTATCCGTCTCACGATAATATTTAGTGGTATAAGAAATGCATACTTGAGAAAGGGAAAACACAAAGAAAGGAGAAAAACACATTATCATGCTAGATTATTTCTTGATATATACTCTTTTAATTATGAAGCTCATCATAAGAATGTTATAAAAGAAAGAAAAAAAATAAGAGCCTTTTCTTTTAATTGATTTCTGTTTTATATTTATCTTAGGACATTTCTTGTTAAGAGTAAATAGCTCAACTAGCCACTAAGCTTCTATACTTTCGTCAAGCCACCCACTAATTATTTTTGAAACGGCCTATTGATCTTCTAGAATAGCTAATTGTTCCTTCCCCTTGACTTCAAATTATATCACTTAAATTAGTATACTCGAAGGACTCGAGAAATAGACAACACCAAGAGGTTAAACAAAAATTTTAACAAACGATCTTAACTTGGAATCAAGGTGAAGTTTGAACCACTAAGTCAACCTCTAGTTTTGTGTTCAGGGGATCCTAAATCTATATATGTAAAAAAAGAAAAAAAAAAAAAAATGAACCTCTAGTTCATGTCCCTGTAATTTACATTCCTTGCAATACTTAGGAAGGTAATCATAATGAATCTGAACATTAACAGTCCTTATTGCTCCTGTTTTTTCATTTTCAATATCCATCCTCACTGTTTTGGGTAAATCCGCTAACAAATCTACTAAAACCTTGACCCTAGCACAACTAGGTCTAGTCTTGTTGATCGTAGCCGTATCCAATTGTATAGGAATACCCTCTGCCGATGCAATTGAAAAAAGAGTTTCCTTCACAAAGTATGTAGGCAATAACTTTGGGAAGGAAATCCATGCCATTGTCTTTGATGCTTCTTCATCAACCTTGAAGTTCGAATCATAGATCAGTGGTCTCATTTGGTACGAGTATCCCTCTCTATCTTGAATGTAGTATACAGGCTTTGATGTGAAATTCACAAAGTCTTCAAAAAGACTTAATCTGATAAGCACATGGCGATTTCTTAGAAAACCTGTTCTACACTCACCTTTTATTTCACATTGTGCAGGGATTATCAAACGAAGTTGTTCAATATCTGGCTGGCCATATGAGAACTTCCCTACCACAGCATACTGAAGATTTTCAATGATATTCATCTGATCAACTTCTGCTTCAGTGTATTTAATGTATGACACCCCATGTAGGAAAGTTACTGGTTTCATTTGAATTTGGGACAGTGATTGGACCTGACTATGTAATGAATCATTCAAGGTTTTTGGTTTGAACAGATCTGAATATTGTAATGGATTAGGATTGATTTTTGGAACAGTCGTAGTTAGTGAGGGTTGGCCAGCCTCCATTGTGGACTCTCCTTTTATTCTAATAGAAGATCTACGGTGATAAAAGGTTGAATTCTTCTTAATACTTACAAAGATGCAAATATCAAATTAAGCAAGGAAATGACGAACAAATAATAAAATATTCCTATAAGAAAGAAGCTAAAGAGCAAAAGCTGGAAACAGAGAATTATGAGGACATTGTGTCTTGATAAGGCTTTGAATTTATCAAAGTCTTTCGTGTATTATCATGAATTAAATTAACATGGTTAGGTGGGTAAATTTTAGATTATCCATTGTGGAAGTTGTTGATAGTTTGTCAAGATGTCAATTTGATGTAATTAAAGTATTTCATCACTTCCCTCCCTACAAGGGGCGAGCTAATTTCTGAAGATCATATAATGTTTAATATAAAAATAGTTCAATACTCGCACTTCCACTTTTACTTGTCTACTATACTAAAAATATATATCCATTTTTATTTATCCAGTTTATATAAAAAAAAAAGAGATAATTTACCGGTTTATACCTCTTTTATCCTTATTATAAAGTACTCCAAGTCATTTCCCAAAATTGACGACTTATAATAATTAGGAGTGATATAGTAAAATTATCATTTTATTTATTGCTTCTTAAGAGACAGTGACATATGCAGCCTTATAATTGGGGGTTCAATTGAACCCCTAACTTTTGACGCAGAGTATAAATATATGGGAAAAAAATTATTAAAGTTATAATATATAGCAGACATGAACCTATAACTTTAAAATATAATGGCTTCAATACTAAAATTCTTAAGATTAAACTCATAAAATTTAAATCCTGAATCCACCTATGTTAAGAAGCATGTCAAGGCAAGCATAGACAAGTAAACGTCAACGGAGGGAGTATAAATTTTCATTATATATCGTGAGATCTTAGCTTCAAATCGTAGTGAAAGCAAACAAATTTTAATTGTTTTTTTTTTCATGTGCCTAAATTTTAGCTCAGTCCAATTTGGCGTCGGTCAAAATTTAACTCAACTCGATTCTATTCTGTTAAAGTTCAGTCAAATCTTGACTCGATAAGACTCGGATCCAATTTGATCCGGCTCGCTCAGCTAGACGTGCAGGCTCATTGGTAAGATTTACAGCTGGACTAGATTGTACTTCTTGAAACATGCAAGGACCCTCCTGCAATTTGCTCTTCCTTCACAAACATGGCACGTGGATAGCACAACCCTTTGCCCAAGCAATCTCACCAATTCTATTCCATTGCACTATCCTATTATTTCAGCATAAACCCTAGTGGAAATTGAAAAGAAAATTTAAGAGAAACCCCAAAAAAGAAAAAAAAAATGAAGAAAACAAATTTAAAAAGAATATGGTGGGTACAAATTTGAAAGCAGAAACTATGAAATTAATGGATGAAAGAGCTAATTAAAGAAGTTGAAAAAAGTGTCCACTTAATTTTTTTTTTGTGTCAAAAAGAATATTCACTTAGCAAATCAAGAAATAATTAATCTTATTTTTCTATATTTTTCCCTATTAAGTGTTAGATGATCAAATTCAATACTTATTTAATTAGGGGCAGTTTAGTCAAATTACCTATTTTTATGTAGGAATTAGTATTTTCTTAAGGACTGTACAAATAGTTAAGTAGACACTCATTTTGATCCGAAGGGAGTATAATTCAGCGACTTTGCCAACCTAGTGGCACTGGACTAATACATGTTCTATTAGTTATACGCATTATTTAGTACTATTCTATGCATGAAAAATTTGATATTGGCAATATAAGAGTTATTAATACATGAATAAGCATGATTAAAAACAGAATTGCCCCTAATACACCAAATTCAAACAGTCGATAAGAATTATAACCCAACATAACAAATTTTAGCATTACTAATCTCATCATTACTAATACACCTTATTCAGTACTATTTTTATATACTCTACCAAAACAACTCCTTAGTCCCTTACTGACAAAAAATAACAACTTCTCGACCTTCACAAGTTAGGAGTAAAGCCTTTGTAAGCTCTATCCATTACAGTGGGTTGTTGTTGTATACTAAACAGTACTGGTAAGATTTATAGCTGGACCTAATTGTACTTCTTAAAACAATGCAAGGACCCTAACTGCAATTCTTTTTCCTTCCAAGCAAATTCAGCCTATTCAATTCCATAAACCCTAGTGAAATTTGTGAAGAAAATTTGAGAGAAACCAAAAAAAAGCAAGTAACAAAAATGGTGGGTACAAATTTGAAAGCAGAAACAATGAAATTAATGGATGAAAGAGCAAATAAAGAAACTGAAATGGATGTTATTATTCAGAGACTTAGCCAACCTGGTGGACCTGGACTTTCAGGCAACCTTGTTGATTCTGAGGTAGTAATTCTTTTTTACTTTTACTTTTTTTTGAGTCTTTTTTACTTATCCTGTTAGATTTTATGTTAAAGGGTGTGTTTGGTATGATGGAAAATGTTTTCTTGAAAAAAAAAAAAAGAATGATTTCTTTTACTTATTTTCTTGTGTTTGATAAATAAGTAGAAAACATTGTCCGAAAAGCATTTGTATATAATTTAGACAAACAAACTTTCAGGTAACCTTGTTGATTCCGAGGTAATTCTTTTACTTTTCCATTTATTGGGTCTTTTTTTACTTACCCTTTTAGATTTTAGGTTAAAGGGTGTGTTTGGTATGATGGAAAATGTTATCTTGAAAAAAAAGAAGTGATTTTTTTTTAAAATTATTTTCTTGTTGATTCTGAGGTCTTTTTTATTTTTCCATTTAATGGGTCTTTTTTTTTATATCCTTTTAGATTTTATGTTAAATTTTTGGATTTTCTTGTGATCTTATGTTGGTGTTGTTAATCTTGAAAGAACTGTTTGAATAAATAATCAGGGGCGGAGGTATAGTGTTGGTTAATGGTTATTGAGTTTGGCTAAACCGTTTGTTTTGAAAAAGAGATAATAGGAAAAGTGAACTAACTAATAGTTGAGGTATGTTTTGATAAATAGTTGGTGATAGTTTAGGTAGGAAACTCACATACCTCATAGTTCAGGTAGGAAACTCATGAAAAAACGATAGTTCAGGTAGGAAACTCACGAAAAAACCATAGTTCAGTTGTGTTTTTGACCATTATTAACTCTTTTAAAAATTCAATTGGATATGTATGAATTATTAGTAGGCGTTTGGCCGTAGATTTCACTTTGTTTGGAATTTATGAAGATGGGGTTGTGTTTGTTTATAGTTTTTGCAAAGGAGAGAAAAGAGCATTTTATTTGGAATTATGAAGATGGAGTTGGAAAATAGGTTGCAAGCCGTTTTTCAAATTTTCATGGCCAAAAGGTCCTATTAGAACCCAATAACTTAGAAAGGTTAGAATTCAAAACCCAAATGCTTCAAATCCTAACTCCGAAGTCTGTATTGATTTGGTTTTTTTCATGTGAGCTGTTGATCTTTTTTTCTTTTGGCTTTGTGATTTGATGTGGGTAATTACAGGGGTTCCCAAGAACTGATATTGATATTCCAACTGTGTGTGCTGATCGGCATAGGCTTGCTGGTAATGCTCATAAACGCCTGTTTTATTATTAGTTGTTTCTGCATGTTGGACTTGCTGGGGTTTGTAGTTTTATAATAATCTGTCTGTTTTTTCACTGAAGCTTTAGTCGGTGAAGTTGTTTTGGACATGAGTTTGAGTGTCATAACTTAGTGGAAGTTCTGAATGATATCCTTGTAGTGTGTTTTTAGGAACTTCAATTTTATTTATAGCTGTGGTCACGGGGGCCAGCTTGAATGAACCTCGTCTATTCCATTCTGTACCTTCTATATCCCACCAGCAAAAGTATCCGGTAACTCTGTACTCAAAATATTTGGATGATGAACTTTGTCCACCAGCAAAAGTTATCCGGTAACTTTGTCCTCAAAATTTTTGAATGATGAACTTTGTCCACCAGCCAACCCGGGTTATCTTGCTTAGAATCTTCAAAAATGGCAAATGGTGCATGTCAGGTCCTCTAAGAATAGTGCATTTTTGGAGGATTTGACACGCGTACGACAATATTTTTGGAGAGCCCAAGCAAATAGCTTGTAGTTGCCAGCCCCTTGGGTGCAGGAAGTACAATTGAAACTAAAGTTGTAAACTCATAATTTTATTGTCTAAATTCTTGGTTTTGTGCCTTCAATAAACTCATAATTTTATTTTCTAAATTCTTGGTTCTGTGCCTTCAAACATGTTTGCTCAGTGCGAGGTATTTACTTGTCATCTATATACCATCCTTACACATAGATTGAGGAAGAAGCACTGCTGTTTACTTTTAATAATCATTATTCGATAGCATGCCATGTTTTGCACATCGTATTCTGTAATGTTGTATACTTTGTTGTAATTGTTCCAGAACTACTCATGTTTCAGCACCAAAATACTAATTTTTTCTTCTCATCTCTAAACTGCACTGTGTTTCCACACTGCAGAGCTACGTAACGATCACAAGATTATGACAGAAAAGATAGACCAAAATATTCAAGTTCTGCATTCAGCACGGCTTGCTTCTACACCTTCTTCTGTCAAAGATTCAGGTATGTGACACTGGTGGATCGTAACAAACAACGTTTTGATAATTCATTTTCATACTGCTGCTTAAAGGATTCTATAGTTTTGTTAGAGAAGGTCGGTAAATCTTTTTCAGCGCAATAGTAATACATTAGCGTGCTGGAAGTGGGAGGGCCGGTGCATGTGCAATAGTAAACCTTTCCTTATGCATCAGTTGGTTTTATGTGTTGATCCACCAGCTGTTTTGCATGTTTCATGCTTAACCATCAAACGTTTTGTGTATGCTGCTGCAATCAAATCCTGTGGTTGCTTGTAAATTCTCATTCATTCTGCTATTTGGTTTATTTTAAAGTTACTTGCTCAAGGTATACTACTTCCAAATTCTTACCAAAAATCCATGTGCATGCCAAGCGCATCACTTCACATAAGGTTACTTCGAACCATTTTCTACAAGTTGTAGTTGATGTAGGATATTGATCTTCTTGTCCAGTATTGGTATAAGCTATTCTAAAGTTCACTGAAAATGCTACTCCATCAGTTCCATGTTTTGTTTCACTTTTTCCTTTTTATAGCCTGTTTGGCCAAGCTTCCAAAATCCGCTTATTTCGAAAAGTATTTTTTGTTAGAAGTGCTTTTCGAAAAAGTAATTTTGGGGAGTATCATTTTGTTTTTGGCTAATCAATTTGAAAAGCACTCTTGACAATATTAGAGCAGTACTTTGTGCTTGGCCAATGTTCCAGAAGTGCTTCCGGGGAAAAGCTACTTTTTTTAGTTTCTGCAAAACAACTTCTGCTACTAGTCAAAAGCACTTGGTTTTTTCCGTAAAAGCTACGCCAAACACCTCAACTTTCTAAAAATAAGTACTTTTGGCTTCCAAAAGCTTGGCCAAACAGGCTATTAGTCTTTAAAAAGAACGGCATCTTTTTATATTCCAGAACTCTTTAACTTTAAAATTCACTGTTAATGATATGCTGTATAGAAATGTCATGGCATATGATTAAGACCACAAGTTCTAAGGGTACTTTAGGTATGCGCCCAAAGTCTTTCTTTCGTTCCTATCCTCCAGAGAATCAAGCACCTTTGTATAAAATGAAACGAAGGGAGTATATAGTTGATGGAGCATTTTCTTGTGGAAGTTCTCCTGACTATATATTTTTTTCCTTTCTTCCAAAGATGACGCTGCTGGTTTGGGTGTTCAAGGATCTGCTGTCAATATTGCGACAGCTGCTACAAGTGCCATGGATGTGGATGTAGTTTTCAGCAGACCCTTTGCGGTGATTGATGAAATATCTGAGGCATCTCCGGCAGCAGAGGACGGTTTACAGCTTGGAGATCAGGTTGTGAGATTCGGGAATGTCCAGTCAGGTGAGAATATTCTACAGCGCCTTGCTGCTGAATCACAGTCGAACCAGGGGTGTGCGGTATCCATGACGGTCATGAGGCAAGGTGCTATGACTAACGTGAAAGTGACTCCAAGAGCTTGGCAGGGCTGCGGCCTGCTAGGGTATGTTTATTTTTCCTTGTTTAGTCAATGAGCAGAAGAATCCTTGTTTCTTGCTTTATTTTCTTTCCTTCATTTGCATCATCTTAACGTTCTTATAATATCATTAACTTGTAATCTGTTGTCATCTGCAGATGCAATTTCCGGATCTTATGATGAGTTTGTCAACTGGATATGAAGAAGTATTCATCTGCGGCTTCTTAAACCTCGTGTATTTTCTGTTGGTCTTTCATGAACGGATGCAAAAGATTTTGTGGATAAAACGATTGCTATCTAACAGCTATTCAGACTCGATTGCATCATTTAAAATGCTTGTGCACTTTGGGTTCCTTTAATCTTGTGGTTTTAACATGCGCTGTGAAATGTTGGAATTAAGGAGTTACTAAATATGGAAAATAAGACACTTAAACTGGAACTGAGGGAGTATCACTGTTCGCGAAAATTCCCTCATCACCTGTTGCGTCACCTGTTGTGTACCATGTTTCATATGGCATTGCACCATGTTTCAACTGCGTAACCGATCCAACTTTTTTAGTTGCTGCATGTAAGTACCAAAAACTGAACAACTTCAGTGTATTTGGTTGCAGGAGTAAATGGCATAAGGTCTAAAGAAAACTCAATGCTGACTTTATTTAATTATTTATTTATTTTATAATCGAGAGTTCGCCCAAGGTAGTGGTGTGTGTTTAGGAACTCTTTAGATAATTGGTAAGGTCTGTGACTAAGCAGTTCAAAACTCCATTGATAATTAGCTCATTCTTCTATTTTTCTCCACTTAAATTCTAGGCGCTTATCAGATGATACTACAGCAGTTCAAAACTCTGAATAATTAGTTCGCCTTTCTACCCTTCCCCACTTAAATTCTTGGCTCTTGGCTGTGACAGGATTCGAACCTGTGACGTGTGTCCAATACCAAGTCTATCTGATAATACAAATTCAACCTATATCAACTTTTCTGAGTTTGAACACATCACAGCTAGGCAGTGAAATTCTTCAACCAACTATAGGTATCTGATATGTCACAATCTTACAGAGATTCATGCTTGATCTTCTAATTCGATTTGATTGTGTACATGTATGTCAACAGTTTATATGCTAAACTAATTCATGTCCAAAGTATTGCACAGAAGATGCTTGCCAACCTAAGTTCTCCTAAAACTTGCTAGTAAATGCTAGAAACAGAAGCAAATTGACAAACATCACAATATGTTCCTCTAAGTTCTATGTTAATTATTTTGATCCGCAATAATGTACATAACTGAGTCTATATCTATCTTTATTGGACGACTACAATCATTTTACACAAACTTGTAATAACTGTAGGAGTACGACAAGGGTACACTTCTAAATTTCTACAAGAAAGCTCTATGAAGGAAAACTAAATAAATGAAAGAAAATTAAGGCGAAAAAAATCATAGCAGCTGAACAATTTCAGCAAGGCTTTATTTCAAATCCAATACTCAGTAGAGTTCGAGCCGATTCCATTGTCTTTTCTCCTCCAAGGTCCAATTTCTCACCTGTCAACTCACCTTCTTTATCCACGGACCATTGTGTGGTCAATTTTTGTTGCTGTAGCAGTTCAGGTTTCTTAGCGGGCGGACTGGTTAAGGAAGCAGGGGCTGCAGCAGCAACAAGAGGTGCACTAGGTGGACCATGATGCTTTTTTGGTACGGGCATGTCATGATCGTGTACTCCCTTATATGTTATTGTCAGTGCACTTGTGCCATCTGTAGCCCTCTCAATGTGCTTTCGAACAGGACATCCAGCTGATGTACATCGATAGTAGTTCCTAAAGGTTATCCAGGAAACAACTTAGAATAAAACAGGAGAATCAAAGCAGCAAAATGAAGTATACTTCTGACCAAGATAAAGAGTTCAATGTGAAGTCAGATAACAACAAGTAATACGTGAGAAACAATTGTCAATTTTCAAATATTGGAACAAACCTAGATATAGGAATAAGCCCAGTTGTTCTTTTTAGGTTTACAAATGAATGAAAGTGAAATCTCCTTAATTGACTGCCCGGAGAGAGGCTATTCAAGCTAGAATATGTCATTTCACAAGTTATTTTGACACCAGGCTTGGCATTTCCAGTTTTCCACTTCCTTTTACATCCACTTCCTTTTACATTCATGCATGTTGATGTTGAATCCAAAAAAAATAAAAAAAAAATTTAACTTGAAACGGAAAACTTGCAGGAATTTTTTACCTGAAGAATACCTAAAACTCTAACAAAACAGAATAGGGTGTAAGATGAATGGCACTCTCATCCATAGCCTTTCATAGAACAGAAGGTGCATGGAAACTAGCACACTCTCATCCATAACAGTTCAACACAATCCATACAAAAGGAAACGATGGGAAGAAATTAGCAAATACCCCAGTATGAGTAAAGAAATGCATTTAATGTGGCTCTTAGCATTTCAGCCAAAAGCAGGCAGAACAATCAACCGATTCTCAAGTGTACGGCTTACAGTAATACAGTACCTTGGATGGGGATTTCCTTTCACCATTTTTTGTCCATACTTGCGCCACCTGTAGCCATCACTTGATATTCCTACATCACAAGCAGCATGAACCACCAGTTTGGGTTTCTTTCCAGGTTTAGAAGCAGATTCAGAACAACTTGCGTCACTTTTCCTCGACCTGGAAATCATAGGTGAGGATTTTGATCAATCCAATGGTTTTGAACAATGAAAAGCAAAAAATTTAAATAACTAAACTAAATACAAGAGAGAACTTGCCTCTTTTTTATTTCAGGTTCATCACCATGCTCCTCTTTAATAGTGATTTCAGTATCGGTGTCAGACCCACAGGAATCCTGATTTGCTGTCTCAGCGATTGGTAAACTTTCTTTTACAGAGGATGCCACAGTCTCATTAGAATTTCTATTTGGATGAGCTATTATACTTTTGTCATTGGCAGGTGCAGGCAATACTGCAGACTTGCTTTCCCTTAAGCAATTTACTCGCGGGGGTGGATCATGATTGTGTTGACTTCTATAAATAATCTCCATTACACTATTAGTGTGATCAGAGCACTCAATCTTCTTGGCACAACACTCGGAATAAGTACATCGGTAATAGCTTCGAGAACCTTGAGGACTTTTAACTTGCTTTTGACCGTACTTCCGCCAATTGTACCCATCCCTGGTTGGTGTCTTTAGGACTGGCAGAACAGGTAGAACCTTGGCATCGGAACTCTGCTTAGCCACTTCTCCTGTGCTACACTTTACTACTGCTGATGATCGTCTTTCTGCTAGAGTTGGGCTCAGTACTGATGAAATGGACCGGGCAACAGATGTAGATGACAGCTCCAATGAGGATGCTTCATCAGGCACGCGTTGCTGATGTTCTGTCCCTGCTTGAGCATTCAAAGTTTCAGGCCTGGTAACACTGATTCTATCCTGCATACAGCATGAAATGACTCATTTGTTGTAACCTGTCCCACAAAAATACATATCCAGTTCCAACAATTGCCAGAATTAACTTTTCAATAAAAAGTATAACATTATAAAAAGAAAAATAGAAACCAGATATTCTGGAAAAGCTAAATATATTAACCTACAAAAAAGTAATCCGACTATTACTCATTTATAGCATCATGTCACAAATACTGTTGCAATTTGAGATATTATGAATAGAATTGAGTTGGTCAGATTTGGAATTTCTCAAGTACATCTGCTCCCGGTCATTCAAATAATTTAGATTGCCAGCCCAAGTTCCAAAAAACTAGAAAGCAGCCTTTATTATTTGACGTTCCTAGCCACCACACAAGGCAAGCTTGAATCATGATAAACTTACAACTTAGCTATAACAAAGTCTACAAATTATAAGCCCACTTTATAATTTTTCTTATCCTGGATAATTTTACTGCAATTATACTGGATGTCTCAATCACAAGACCTGTTTTAACCATTAACTCCCTACTCTAATCAGTTGAAAAATCCAACAGTCAACAACCAAATAAGAACAAACTATTATGATCTCTGATCACAAATGCAACCGAAAGCACCTGCAAAGGCCATGTGATAGTCACCATATCACGCATGTTAAGGTTTCTTACCTTATGTTATCGGGTGTGTTCATGGTGGGATTTGGGGTGTTACAACGGATGGGACATGGTGGTGACTTGGGAAAAATCTCAAATACGTCACTGAACTTAATGAAATGGCTCACATATACCACTCGTAAAAGGAGATGAGTGGGGAAGGGGAGTGGTAAGTAATAGAGGGTTTAGATAATGCCACGTGGCAATTATGGTACTAATTAGACAAGTGGGGTTTCATTAGTGGGTAATGGCACGTATAGTCCAAGATGGTAACTGCTGGGGCATATTCAAGACCAACTATTAACGAGAGGCATATGTGAGCCATTTCCTTAAGTTCAGTGGCATATTGAGCCTTTTCCCTTGATATTCTAACTATTTTAATGTTTTTTTTTAAATTTTCTTTTTGTCTTTTCCCCTTTTTCACTTAGGCATCCTCAAATTGCAATAAGGGAAAAATGTAAGTTGAAGTCATATGTTTAAGAAACATAACAAGCTTATGATGCATTTGATTAGCATTTCATCTGACCCCCCCCCCCCCCCCCCCCCCCCAAAAAAAAGTCAAATTGAAACCAAAAAATTGAGTAATATGCTTGGTTTGATTTGATTTGATTATATATTTAGAAAATATACACAGTTGACTTGATTCGGCTATTTAGGTAAAAACCGACCTTCATCAAAGAAGGAACAACTCTACTCATAAATCCGCTCTAAAGTCCCTAGAATCGGATTACATTTGCAGGAGGATATTGAAATATATAGTATCCCACATCGGATATATAAAGTATTAAAGGACATCCAAAGCTTCTTTTTTAAGTGGACATCCAAAGGTATATTCACAGAAGTGTTTTATCATTTCTCTCATTACCAGATTACCTTCAGCTTTTAAGTTGGATATTCATAGTTTTCACACTGTACCCCCGAACAGGCAGATGTTTTGAGTTCTATGAAAAAGAAGCTCAACATGCTTGGTCCATGGAAAAAGATCAGGCTGCACAAGAGGGGAGTGTTGTACACCTAAAATAAATAAATGTGCCAGCTCTCTAATAGCTTAACCTTTGGAATAAGGTAGTCACACATTTCAACACAGATGTTGCATACAGAGAGGAAAAGAGAGATTTAGAAGCAAATGTCACATCTCAAAATTCTCAATATTCACTTCCCAAGAGAGCACAAGCAGTCACAGTTCACAATTGCCTAATTTCTTGAATCAAGCACATGTTAACTACCGTAAAGATAAAATACTTAATAAATATGCATAACGCAAAAGCATCGAAGACTAAAAACCATCAAGCTCTCTCAGACGAATGCCTCAGAAAAAACTGGCAATTATCATAGATATGTATGCTACAACCCAACCTTGGCCATGCATCAAACATTTCCATTCCGACGCTTATATAGCTCTTTCAGAGAAATTGCCTAAATTTGCACTTAGAATATCCATCGATGTGTCTGTGACATCTCAAGCTCCTGCTGCACATCAGCTTAAAGTATTCCTATTGGTTTAAAGGTAAACAATTGGTCTTCATCTGCTACTTCGGTTAAGCCTTCACAAAAGTCAAGGGAAGATGTATGCACTACAGAAGGCCCATGGTCAAAGCATTTCGGGTCCATAAGTTAAGGTGTTACCGTAGCTTGGAACACATCCTCTTCCTGTGGCAATGATAAAAATATGGAGCTCTGAATTTTGTCTTGAGACCAACAGTTTCTTGTATAATCTTCCCACCATTCACAATCAAAGAATCAACTATTTTTCAATTCCAACTAGTTCGGATTTACAGCCTTCACACGATTCAGAAAAGGACGTGCGCTGTATATTTAAAGTTTCTCCCTTTGCAACGAAAGCAACATTAAAGCATCAAATTTTAAATTTTTTTCTTCACAAAACATATATTCCAAAGGCAGATGATTGATTGCAGTGATTTTGCCAGGGAGGATCTGTGGCCATGGACAGGGAAATTCAAAGCGGGAGGAGGTAATTAGCCTGCTTAAAGTGTATTAACATTTGCTTACTTTTCTCAGTCTTCATTAACTCCCGAAAAAACCACAATAACAACCCGAAACGGAAAAGTACAGAGTGGATGATCGATAGAGCAGCCTACTTATATTTTTCCACTTTTCCACCGATTCACTTTCTTGGACTACTGGCTTCCCATCACCTACTAACACTTCCCAATATCAACCATCAAGAAAAGTAGCCACTCTACTCCGTTTTCAATTCCTACCTAACTTGATCTTTAAGGCAAAACTACTCTGCTTCTCTGTATATGCAATCATGGAATGTGCAAAGGATCTTGTAGAACCGATGATCATGCATTATTTACCACATTAACCTCAAGAGATCTCAGTGATTGACAATTCAGATACACTGCACACCTATGATTATAACAAGATAACTGAAAAACTAAAAAAAAACATGCTACGCCAGCGAATCCACTCAAACAAAAAAACATGCTATGCCAGCGAATCCACTCAAACATCTTGGACATCTTGAAATTCTGGATAACTGTAATTTCAAACTTAAATATCAAGTAAAGGCGAGAAATTGCATACCTTGATTTTTTCCGGCAATTCAAACGGAGGCAGTTCATATTCCACTGGTACTTCTGTCAGATTATTCAACACAATAATTAAAGAATTCTCATAGACAAAAAAGCATATATATACAACTCATGCTCATAATCACACACACACATAAAGAAAAGGACATACATTCTATGGTTATATACGTATAAAAAAGGAAATAAAATTCAAACGTATAACAATATATCATAAAAACGAAACATGAGCTAATGAACACACTCAGTTTCACCCAAAAAAAGAAAAAAAAAAGAGTAAAGAGAGCGAAAATTCTATGTTTATATATGCATAAAAAGGAAATGAAATTCAAACATACAAAAATTGATCATAAAAACAAAACATGAGCTAATGAAGAACACACTCAGTTTTACCAACAAAAAGCTAAAGAGAGTTAAAATTCTACGTTCATATATGCATAAAAAAAGGAATAAAAATTCAAATGTACAGTCAAACCTCTATATAACAAAGTCATTTGTTCCAATATTTTTTGGCTGCTATAGCGAAATGCTGTTATAGAGAACATATAAATATAACATAACATGAAAGATCGGTTCCATCAAAAACATGTCTATAAGGATGTTGTTATAGAGAGGTCTGACTGTATAACAATTAATCATAAAGACGAAACATGAGCTAATGAACACACTCAATTTTCACAAAAAAAAAAAATCAAAAAAAAAAAACAAATAGAACAAAACAATTGATCATAAAAATGAAACATCAACTAACGAACACACACAATTTTAACAACCAAAAGAACAAATAGAATCAATTACACCCTAATCAGCTTCGACGTGTGTTTTAATACATAGACGGCAATAGTTTAGGCAGGAAAAAAGGAACAACTGATCGCGAAAAAGTAATAGTTCAGGTATATTTTTTTACCACTAACTCAAATTCAAATGTATAACAATTGATCATAAAAAAATGAAACATGAGCTAACAAACACACTCAATTTTCACCAACAAAAAAAAAAAAAAAAACAACGAAACTGGAAAAACAAATAGAACAAATTACACAGACGATTCAGTATCTAATTTTGATCGCTCATCACTCTCAATTTGTACGAACGAGTCGACACTAGAGCTACGTTTATATACGCATAAAAAAAGGAAATAAGTACTCAAAATGTATAACACTTGATCATAAAAAAAACATGAGCCAAAAAACACACTCATTTTTCATTTAAAAAAAAAAATATATATATATATATATATACGACATTTTTTTTATCATAAAAAGGAAACGTGAGCTAATGAACACTCAATTTTCACCCAAAAAAAAAAAAAAAAATACAAAGAGACTGGAAAAACATGGCTGTTATATATAGTGAAGTGCTGCTATATATATATAAGGATGATGTTATAGAGAAGTCTAACTGTATAACAATTGATCTCAATTTGTACACACGAGAGTGAAAATTCTACGTTTATAAATTCATAAACAAGCAAATAATAATTCAAATGTATAACAATTGATCATTCAATAAACATGAGATAACAAACACACTCAATTTTCACACACACAAAAAAAAAAAAAAAAAAAAAAAAACGAATTACATGACATTGAACAACAGTACCAGAAAGTTGGTGCGCATCAGTAGTAGTAGTAGTAGTAGTAGAAGCTAGGGTTTGTGAAATTGAATTTTCCAATTTCGGTTCTGTTAAACTCTCAGCTCCACTCATAATTTTCTACGATCACAAATCACACATACTACTTACTGTGTGTGAAAAATGAATAATAAGAGGTTGTATAAACAAGGTAAAGGTATTATTATAGAGAGAGAACTTTTTGTCCTGTTTTTTATTTTGAGAAAAGGATAAAAAAAAAAATTATTCTCGGTTAAATATTTACCAAACTCTGTCCGTTAGATTTGACGAAAATTACAGGGTACTAGGGAAATTTGATAAAAATGAATAAAGGTAAATGATCCTTATATGACCCCTATGCATACAGAGGCGGTATGTTATATTTTGTGGAGGGTCATTTAATCGATTCACCTCACATTTAGAGGTATAATTTTGAAGTCTTTGTTGTTTTTTATTTATTTCTAGAGTCTGGTATAACTTTTTGAGGTATAATTTCTGCTATTTCTTTTAAAGTTTTTGAGGATTAGTGGAGTTTTTGTGTTGATTTTAGTATTTGATTAGACTTTTATGGTATTTATGGTTACATCTTTTTTTTCCTAATGTTTTTGACAAATCTAACGAATATAGATTGTTAAATGTTAATGGAGATTAAAAATATTAACTTTTGACAAACTTAAAGGATCAAAATTGTTCAGTGCATACTTAAGGGACTATTTTTAACTTACGCTCAAACATATGAGATCATTTTTACTTTTTATTTTTTATCTTACTTTCCCCTTTTTATATTAAAGTATTTGACGGTGACAATTGAGAAATACAAAACATAAAAGGGCCAAAATGTACCCCTGCACTATGAGAAACGATTTAAATGCACCTCTTGTTATATATTCAGTCTAGATATACCCTTGCCATTATTTTTTAGAATGGATATACCAATTATTTTAATGAAGGACATGTGTCATGATCTTATTGATCTATTTTAACTATCCCCTAATTAATTAAGATCCAAATCGTTACACGATATCTAATGAAAAGACTCATACTCATACCCGAAAAATTTGAGGCAAGCTTCAAAAAGTTTCTTCAATGATTGTTGTTGATCCTTAAAAGTGAATAATAATTAATATTTCTTTTATTTCAATTTATTTGTCTTACTTTCCTTTTCAACCCTTTAAAGAGCCGTTTGAATATGATTTGAAATCATGGTTTGAAATCCCAAATCATATCTTTTTGGATGATTTGGGATTTCATCTCATGACATGAAACCATGAGATGAAATCGCATGTCCAAATGTTGATATCATCTCATGATTTCAAACCATGATTTTAAATCACATGTTCAAACGCCTACTAAAAAGAATGTCTATTTTTTTTATTTTTTTTGCTAACTCTTTAATTTTAATATTTTACGTGATATGTTTAAAAACGGGAGTAATTTGTACTTTTTTCCTTTATAGAGTGGCAATTGGAAACATGAAGAGACATAGATAGCGTCTGGATCCGAATTATGAGCTGTGAGAATCGGACATTTGGTACGCTGTTAATTTGCATGCTTTTTAAGCAAAATTTTATCCATCTTTAATAGGCTAACGAACTTTATGCTTTTAAGTCTATTTTAAAAAAGACATTCATGAAATTCAAATTCATTTATTAAAAAAAAAATAACTATGAAATTTACTTGGATTTATTTTTTGTATTTCTTATAAACTTTATTCACTTAATTAACACTTAAGAATCCTAAGACAATTTCTTCGTAGTCCACAAAAACTGTAGCTATCACAATAAAAAGGTAATTAATAACGAATTATAATCTAGAAAAGGATTGAAAATTAAATATTGTTAGTTTTCTTAAAAATCGAACCAAACCGATGGATATGAATTATATTTGCGGAAAAGGGTCAAATATACCCCTGTACTATTAGAAAAGGGTTAAATATACCCCTCGTTATACTTTGGGTTCAAGTATACCCTTCCCGTTATACTTTGGGTTCAAATATACCCTTATTTTATACTTCGAGTCCAAATATACCCTTTCTCCGTTAAAATTGTCCAAAGTGGACATGAGATATGACGTGACACTGATAACTTCAGCTCACCACCTCAACCCATTTACCCTTCTCTTACCTTTCTTCCACCACTACTATCTCCTCCCCTCCACAACCTTTGCAACCATTAGCAATGAAATGATTTTATTATACTTCCGGAGGGAGTTTAAATGAACTTCCTCTGGGATTTTGATAACCACCAATGAATTGCTACACGTGGGGAGGAGGATAAAACTCTTGATTAGCTTGATATTAACAATTATTTTCTCAATAAGATAAAGTAATCAACGTGCAGTGTCTCAATCTCTGAATTTAACTTTTTTGGTTTAATCTACTAACATATTCAATGATTTAAAAATTAACAGAACTTCTACCTTTTACTTGTCCTTTTTTCAAAATAAATTTTTTGTCTTAAGAATTTTATTGATGGTAGGAGATAATTCGCTGCATCATTACAAGTGAATTTTCTCTTTGCACCAAGCTGTCAAATGGATTTTCTCAGTAAAACTTTTGACTAGTATGGAAATAAATAAAATAGCCCCATGAATTGGCTATATAAACTTTTGCAGATTTAAGTCAAAAATAAAAAGGGAAAAAAGAAGCAAATAGAAAGAAGCAGAGAACAAGGCAATCTTTTGTTCACAAGATTAGGCTTTAATGTTTGGTTAACATATCACAGGGCAAAGCTCATCACGTTTTAACGGTTCTCCTAATTAGGACCTTAAAAAGTGGTGGTGTGATGGTGCTAATGGTTGTAAAGGGTGTGGAGGGAAGCAGAGACGGAGCCAGGATTCGAAGCTTGTGGGTTCGGGGTTCTAATTCTTTAAAGTTACTGGGTTCTTAATTAATAATTTGTACATATTTGACAAAAGTTTTAATACAAATATATGTTTCGGACAAAAGCTACTGGGTTCGGCCGAACCCACACCCAAAGGGCTAGCTCCGCCCCGGGAGGGAAGGAGATGGTAGTAGTGGAAGAAGAAGGGAAAAAGAGGGTAAATGGGTTGAGGTGGTGAGGTGGCATGCCACGTGATGTCCACCTCACCGAGTTGTCAGTGTCATGTCATATCTCATGTCCACTTTAGACAATTTTAACGAAGGAAGGGTATATTTGAACTCGAAGTATAAAAGAAGGGTATATTTGAACCCAAAATATAACGGGAAGGGTATATTTGGACCCAAAGTATAACGAGGGGTATATTTAACCCTTTTCTGATAGTACAGGGGCATATTTGACCCTTTTCCGTTATTTTTGGTTTGATTTTTATAATTTTAAAACCGACTAGATTGATTTGATTTTTGTTTTACCCCAAAACTGACTCCAACTGACTCATGAACACTGATATACACATGCCTTACCCTTACCTTTATGGAGTAGGGAGGTTGTTTCCGAAATCACTCCTTTCCTATCTTTTATGAAATTTTAAGAAAATGCTTTTATAGTTATAATTTTAAATATATTATGATTTTCTGTGATTATGAAAGTATGTTATTTTAAAAAGTAAAAAGCTTAAAGTTAAAGAATTTTAAAAATAGAAAAACCTTATATCATTGAAGAAAGGGCTAAGAAAAAATTCCTACACAAAATGAAATAGATGGAGTATTTCTTTATAATATTGTGTATTGAGACAAATTTTTATAATTAATTTTTTGATATTGTTCGCTTTGATCCAACCTTTGGCGGAATATCAAACTAGGCTAGTGGGTATCCTATTGACTCAAAGTGAATTCTTCTTTGGTGGATAAAATATAAAGATTAAACAGGTTGTTTAAACAAGAAAAATATAATATTAGTTTTCTGAAAAGATTTTGATAAAAAGGTTCAAAAGTAAGAGTGTTGCTTCAATTGTATATCTATGTTCTGTTTAATTGAGCAAGAGCGGAATCTTTGCTTTAAAATATCATTTAGTACGATGCTTGTAAATCAATCAGAATCAACCAAGAAAATTCATTTGGTTTTTAAGATATTGTCAATTAAGTTTAAGTATTTATATACGGTTAGTGTAAGTTAGTTTTACACTATCCTGCTATCTTTACTTATTGTAATAGGTAACATGTTTTATAATATTTTCAAATTCACGTTTTAAGAAGGTTTACTGTAAATATCAGTTGTATAACCTGAAAATGGATAATTTATAAGTTTGAAAATAAAACACGTTTACTTTGCAACAGTAGATAAAAGTGAACCAATAATAAAATAATTCTTATATTAACAATGTATAAAACTTAAACTCTTATTAGATAAATAAATATTTGGGGAGTTTCTTCCCCTTTTTTTTTGGCGTATTGTCATTCATCCTCAAATATAAGTAAAGAAAAACGCAAATCTTTGGCAAAATATATATTTGGGAGCAGAGGCAGATTCAAAATACATTAAAATTTGATTGATTCAATCTTCGAAAATATTGAATTCAGCTGAATCCAATATTTATATGGGAAATTTCAATAATGTACAATCCAGCATACAAAATTACATTTGTGTAGCCATATTTTTAAATTACAACCCGCATAGCCACTTTTTGACGATATACAACATTATATAACAATATACAACTTTATACACTTACTGTAGACAATGTATAAACCTTGTATAAAGTATATAAGAGGTATTTATTTTTACTTTTACACTAGTATATAATATTATACGAACTTATACAAGAGGTGTTTATACATAAGAGGGACTTATACATAATGTATAAGAGGTTTTTATATACACTTCTATACTATACCGTATAAAGATATCCGAGATAAGGTGGGAATGGCATCAGTGGAGGACAAGACGCGGGAAGCGAGACTGAGATGGTTTGGGCATGTGAGGAGGAGAGACACATATGCCCCAGTGCGGAGGTGTGAGAAGTTAGCTATGGATGGTTTTAGAAGAGGTAGAGGTAGGCCGAAGAAGTATTGGAGAGAGATGCTTAGACAGGACATGGCGCAGTTCCAACTTACCGAGGACATGACCTTAGATAGGAGGTTATGGAGGACTCAGATTAAGGTAGAAAGCTAGTAGGTAGTCGCAGTTTGGATATATAGTCTATTGTCGTTTGATACTTGCTATTATGTGTTGTTTCTTGTACTTCAATTATCTTATTTATCTGTGGTAGCTACTGCTTCCTTTTCTCAGACTGCTCTATCATGACTTGTTTGCTTTCTTTAGTTTCATTTTCATTTTGCTTTGAACTGCTTGTGCTTATTTGACCTTTTCTTATATTTTCTCTTGAGTCGAGGGTCTTCCGAAAACAATCTCCCTATCTTTCGAGATAGGGGTAAGGTCTGCATACACTTTACCCTCCCCAGACCCCACATTATGGGATTTCACTAGGTATGTTGTTATTGTGTTGTACCATACCATATAAAAGTGTAAACAAAAAAAGAGGAAACTGAAAAAATAAAGAAGCAACGTCAAAAAAAATACATTACCTGTGTTAGTTACAATTAACCACATACAAGGAACAAATAGGTAGAAAATTCATATCATATAAACATGCAAAATTGGAAGGAGAACGGGAAAATAGGAGCATCTAGCAGTTTGATAGGGGGCTAGCTCGGGTAATAAAAAAATTATGGACTAAAATGGGTAATTATTTTATCCTAATTGACATACAGTGTTAGTTTCCCAATATGTACTCCATCCACCTCTGTTTGTGGGGTGGGTGGAGGAAAATCAAGTCATGAGAATTCTTGTCTCTGAAATGCGATTTTTGTGACCTTTAGTTAGGCCCCGTTTGAAACCTGGTTTCAAACCATGTCTGGACATACAATTTGAATATTTTAAGTTGTATTTTCTCTTATAGACATAAAAACCCCACAAATTGTGAAAACTATCGAAACATTCTCAATTCTTATATAATCTTACCAAATGAGCAAATCATAGTTTATAACAAAATTAGTACACTACTAGAAGGCTTTTCTAAAAAATGCAACATCAATTAATCAAACTTTACTTTAATAAAATCGAAAATTTAACATGAATAGTAATTTAACTACTATTTAATATAATCTTCTTACATAAATTAAAGATTGATAGACATAAATAAAAGTTGGTGGAAGTTAATGAGATTGGTAAATGATTGATGGGGGTAATTGTTAAAAGTATTTACTAACTTATGGTTTTTTTTTTACAAAATATTAACTTATGGATTAAATTTTGTATTTAAAAAAGTTGAAACCATGGTTTCAAACTCAAACCATTTTTTTTGGATGATTTGGGTTCAAACCATCATTTCAAACCAGGTTTCAAACCACGACTAAAAATTGATAGCCAAACGCTGGTTTGAAACCATGATTTCAAAATTGATGGCCAAACGCCTACTTAGTTCAATTAACAAAAAAAGATCACATGTTAAACACAGTAAAGTTTCATGGCCATCTCATTTCTGTCAATCATCATGTGAAAATAGACAATGAGTACAACATATAATGCTGTAAATTTTAAAAATATATTTCATCATTTGAAATTATTTTTGCTTAATGTACATGGAAATAGTTGTAATTTTAATGAAATTAATGCAGTATTGCAAGCTTACTTATTTGCTGTTTGCAGTAAAATGAAATGAAAATCGGAAACTGGAGCTAAAAATTAAACTGAGCTGATGCTGCAATCCTGGAAGCCTGAAGGAAATTCAACTGCCTTTGTTCCATACCACCTGTTCTGGTGAGAGCTTGGAGGTGTGAAAGATGGAAGCAATTCAAGACATTGGGATTTTTGGGCAATCTGCACGATTGTCCTATTCGGGGGTGGTCTTTATTTTTTTGCCCCTCAAATTGTTAGTCTTTAATTTTTGCCCTTCACCTAAAACATCCCGAGGATCTGGGTTCGAATCACAGTTCAATCAAAGAAAAAAAATCACAAGGCAGAATTTCGTAGTAAAATTAGGTTTATTTGGGCAAAAGTCAGGCCTTATTCCAGCAGAGTGAAAAAAAAAAGTTGTCTTACAAAATTTCGCAAGATAAACTTTTGCCTTAATAAAAATTCTGTCTTAAAAGCCTTATCAGGCAGAATTTTCGCGAAGCCTTGCCTTACAATTTTTTTTTAATTGACCGGGGGTTCGAACCCAGAACCTCGGGGTATTTTAGGCTACTTTTTAAAGCGAAGAGAAAAAAATTAAAGACCAGCAATTTGAGGGGCAAAAATTAAAGACCAACGCCTTTGAAGGCCAATCCGTGCAAAAAAAATGAGGTTTTTTTTTTAGCTTAAACTGCATGTTTTAGTTTTCTGCTTTTAGTTCTGCTTGGTGTTGCTGTATTTTCCTAACTGTAAGACTCTTTTTGCTTTTAATAATCCCACCAATCACTAAGGTGGTTTTAGTTTTTTTTTTTTTTTAAAAAAAATGAAAATTGGGAACTCTTTGATGTGAAATTAAACAGTTTGTATTAATATATATGACATGGGATTGTCTGAAAATCTAATATATTAAGAAATTCAATTTATTATTATTATTATTAATATTATTATTATTATTTTACCTGATGTGCACAAAAATTTCATGTTTAAAGTATTTAAGACAAGAAAAAAGTTGCAAATTACGATATTAATATGAAGAGATGATATGAATTACAATTTTTGGGATGCTGTACGCCCCGAACCATGGCCTGGGCGAAACACAGCACTCGGTGCCTTACTGCATGTGACCGAGCGAACCACATAGCTTGCTGAATCATCATGAGACATAACATGAGCGGAATATAACGTGCATGCATGATGAGCCTTTATAAAACGTAGTAAGTCATAATACTTAATAAAAATACTTGTTTAAACATGAGTGCGGAAATAACATGAATGAGCCAAAATGGCTATACTACTCCGAATGTCTGACATAACATAACTGACTTGTCTAGTCTATGAAACCTCTATCATGAGTCTGACTGGAAAACATACTTACTGGGACAAGGCCTCCAGCATACCTTAGATGCATAACTAATCATAAAACAAAAGTTGACTAAACCCCGAATGAGATGGGGCTCACCAATAAGCTGATACGAATGCTGTCCTACTGAGCAGATGTGTCGTCCTGTATATCAGTACCTGCATCGTGAAATCCAGGCCCCCGAGCAAGAGAAAGGGGACGTCAGCACATTGAATGTACTGGTATGTAAAGCAACTGAAAGAAATAACATGGGACATGGAATAACATGATAAGAACTGAAACTTGGTCATGAACATGAATACATACATATATATATATATATAAAACATGATAAAAATATCATAAGTAGGGAGAGCAATAACTTATAATCGATCCATGGTCTGGTGCTTGCGTCCCGCCAGCAGAACACTCAGTCCTTGCCAGGGAATATGAGATTTAATAAAATATGAAAGGATCCAGTCATTATGAGAGATCGTCCGGAACATGGGTAGATCGATCCTCATCCTACCGTGGCTACGTAGTTTCAGGCTATCTGAAGCCTTCCTCGGTAATTAAAGCAACTCCAAAAAACTTGAACATGTAAAATAAGTGGCACTTGCTGCCCATGTTTTTCATGAATATAACTTGCTTGTACATAGATATCATGAATTATAGCTTGCTTGCATGAACTTGTAAAACATGTATAGTATTTTCTTGAAAATAGCATAATATATCATAAACTAGTATGCATGAACCCATGGAATGAGATATATGGGTTTTTCATAGATTACAGATAGATTCTTAATAATCATAAAGAAATATTAAGAACTCAATGATGGAACTATAACAATTCATACATAATATAATCATGGACATAGACCTAGGGTTATCATGAGCATAGTATAGAATAGAAACCCTAGTTTTGTAAAGTTTCATACTTTATGGATTAGGAGGCGTGGGGAAGAACAATGATGTTCCCACACGTACTTAGTAACTCTACATACCTTAGTCGCTCCAAAACTTGAATTAAAGACTGGAGCTTTGAAGAAGATTTCCAAAATCTTGAATTCTTGAACCTTGAGATGGGTTTTCTTGAAATCCCTAGTTTATGAACAATGATTTCTTGCTTAGATTACAAGATATATATATATATATATATATATTAGAATTGACTTGGAATGATTAGAAGGGTTTACTTAAGTTAGAAAGAGATTAGGGACTTGAATTCAACCTAGAATCATGATAAAACTTACCTTGTAGGGTTCTTGAGGCTTGGGACTTGTTCTTCCTGACTTTAGGGTAATTTTTCGTGACTAGGAGTGTTAGGGAAATAAACCCCAAGCTTAAATATAACTTACCCCAAGCTTAAATATAACTTAAAACGCGAAATCCCGACTTTTTGACCCGAACCCGACCTGTTACGAGATGGGTCCGCGATGCGGGGCCATCACGCGACATTTTGTAGGTCGATACTCAGATTTGCGCGATCGGCCCCCGATGCGGGGCCATCGCAAGCGCCCCCACGCGCCCAGAAAAGCGGCGTGTGTTGGTTCTACGCAGTGTTCGGTAAAATGGTCATAACTTCTTGTACAGAGCTCTGTTTGGGCTCCACAATATACCGTTGGAAAGCTATTTCAAAGGGATACAACTTTCATGTTTTAGGTTTCCTCAAATTCCCAATGTATTTTCACGAAATTTGACTGGAAGACAGACGTATCGAAAACTTAGCCGATTCTATAGAATTTTAAGTGCCTTACTATTAGCCATATTGAGACGATCATATTTCCTTGCTCCGATCTCTAATTGGCTTGGTCCTTATATCGTTAGAAAGGTATTTCTACATACTACAACTTTCATTAAGGGTACTTTCCCAAATTCCCAACTAATCAAGGATTTATGGCTGCCCAAAGTAGGCCTATCAACCATTTTCGCAAAACGTTCAAACCTTCAGTTTTTCTAGTAAAACTCTAATGATATGAGTCTAAACTTAGTTCCAAGATACGGGGTGTTACAGATGCATTACTAGATCTACAAATAATGTCCTATACTTCTTCTATTTATGAATGTCGGTTCAAGGGCTTGCAACTTGACCTGAAACTTGATAGAATTTAAATTTGATTCAAGAGCTTGATTTTGAATTTGTCGTACGTCACAAACTCTTCAATAACGTGTGCCATGGACAAGATTTGAAATTCAGCTCGCACAAACAAATGACTTGAACTCGCACCCGTCGAATCTTGACTCAAACATGACTTTTGAGTGCTTTTCGCATAGCTTCTAACTTTCCTTTAGCTTGATTTGATGTGTTTTCTCGTCCTTTGGCCTAGTAGGAGCTCCCTATTTATAGTGATGCAATAATAGAGTTATGATAAAGTCATACTAATTTATTTAAATTTGATTGGTCCATTTGAGTTACAAACCAAACTCATTTATCTTGTGATAAGCTTCTGGATTATCCATATACACTCGGTGCGCTTGTATTGACAAATTAATTTGACTTGGCATGAAGCCTTTGGCTACTTTATTTGACTTGACACCGTGCGTTTTGACATGCGGCATTAACTTGGATATCAAGATGAATTAAGATATTGTACCTTTGGCTAGAGATCAGGGCTCATCTAAGATGATTATTCTATTAGGTGCCGTTTGGCCATAAATATCAAAAATAAATTTACTTTTTTGGGAATTTTTGAAGTTGGAGTTGGAATTGGAGTTGTGTTTGGCCATAGTTTTTAAAATTGTAATTTTTGGTGAAATGTAGTGTAAAAAAGTGATTTTTTTTTTAAAAACAAGTTTTTCTTGTTTTTGGTATTCCGGAATACAACTCCGGAGTTGTATTCCGAATATTTATGACCAAAAGCCTAAAAGTAAAAAAAGTGAAAAAAAATTCCAGAAAAAAATGAATAATTTTTATGGCCAAACGGCTACTAAATAGCCTTCCTTCAATTCTATGAATTCAGGTTTTCCTCGAAGAAATATTTATAATTTTACACAATGCTGCTTAATGTATTGTATCTCGAAGAGTCTTATTATTATTTTCTCGGGGGCCGAAGCTACGTTGTCCGAAGAGGATTCTCCTTTGTCAAATAATTATATTGAAATAGCAGAAAAATAATCTTTTGCAGAAGGAAGCCTAGTGTTATGACAAAAATGATTCAAAAATTACTTTATTTAGCACCACAACAGTTTTTTGAATCCAGAGTGTAGTATTCTTGAACTTTGAAACTCATTATTAGAATTTCTGATTCCGCTAATAATGTTCTCTGAAAATAATATACATATAATATCTCTCTAGGTAAACTCGTTATTCGCACCTGAAATCTATTCTGTTATTTTCTAACATTTAATTGCACATACAAAAAGTCCACAGTACATTATTAGATGAAAGATATCAAACTTACAAAATCCCTTATCCTTAATTCCTTGGATATATATTTATATCCAAAGTATTTTATAAATGAGATCTCTGTTACTTTTTATAACAATCATGCCAACAAATACATAACTTATACTTATACTCAGGTCCCCAATCCTCACAATATGGACGTGGGTGAAGTCCATTATAGTAGCTACGACACTGCTTAATACAACAATCCATATTGCAATACTCATAATTGCATGGCCCTAAATTAGCTTGACATTGATAATCATAATCTGTGTTGATCAAATTATTTGCTAAATCTAGTCCACCTGCATCCATGTTGACCATCTGTGTGGGACCCAAGTTGGTATCTGCTAGGCCACCTAAGCAAGGGAGAAAATTTTACAAAAACAATTAAAAAGACGGAATGAAATTTTTTAGACGAGACAGTTTACACAATTTAATACTCCCTCCGTCCCAAAAATATTGATTTACTGCTACACAAATATCTAAGGCTTATTTTGGACCACACATTTCAAAAGTCTTCCTTGTTTTTTAAACTCCGTGTCAAGTCAAACTAAAACAATATTTTTAGGACGGAAAAATGATTCAAAAGTCTGATTATCAACAATTATTAACGAAAATAATATTTTTATGTGTTTGGCTAAAGAAAAAAAAAGATTAAGCTCGAATGTGAAAGAGGGCTTTCACTCCTAAACAAGTGAATCTTCCATGCCACCTAACCAAGGGAGAAAGGTAAAGAAAACAAAAAATAAAAGTGAGCATGAAATTTTTAGACAAGATTCACACAATTTAATATGGTATGATTAGAGATGGTAGTGTACGAAATTCTGATTAAAAGACTTATTCTCAACGATCATCAACAAAAATAATATTTCTATGGGTTTGGATTGGGGAAAAAAAAATCAAGCCCGCATGAGAAAGAGGGCGTGATGCACCCCTAAACAATTGTGGTATGAATATTTTTTACAAAAATAAAATAAATTATTTTCTGAAAAGTAAATAATTTTCATACTTATTTTTTGATATTTGGTAAGCAAGTAGAAAATATTTTCCTGATATTTATGTATAATCTAGGCAAACACCATATGAGTGTGCCGACAGGACGTAGGGCTGGGGGGCAGGGTAAGGAGGATTTGGGCTGGGGATGGTGATGGGGTTGGGAGGAGACAATTATGGTGGAATGTCATTTACGGAACTTGTTTTTCCTACTCCCTCTAGCGGAGTCATTTTCCTGATTTCAAGGAATTTAGTTTCCTAAAAAGATTTTTTTCCAGAATATTTTCACCAACCAAATATTAAAAAAAAATCGGATTCATACCAAACACATCCTAAAAAGGAAAAAATTAAAAGAGAAATAAGTATAACAAACCTGTTAGAAGAATGAGAGCAAGAAAAGCACAAAAACTGGGGGCTAGGATAGCCATATGAGTCTTGAGGAAAATAGGAACTGGAAATATTTTATTTATGATCCACATAATTCTTCATTTTAAATATATATGTTTTCATATAAAAATGACTTTGAGGGTTTTATATAGGGATAAACATTCAAACAAGGCTAAACTGATAGATCATGTGTCATTAAATATAGTGCATGTGATTTATTAGATTTTGTTAATCTTTTACTGTTGAGTTACTAATTGCCCTTAAATAGGGATCACTCCAAGTGTTCATACTTAGGACTTTACAAGTCTTTTTGGATTATCGAGAGAGGAAGACCAATAAGATTAGAATTGACTAACTCTTTATTAGGGAGACCAACTAGATTTTGCATATATATGAATGCGATACTGCTTTTCTTATTAGTTGTCATTATTTTTTCACTATTGTATTTTTTTTTTCATAATTTCTTTGATTTGCTGTACTTGAGCCGAGAGTCCTTCGGAAAGGTCTGCGTACACTCTATCTTTTCAGGTCCCATTTGTGGAATTACATTAGGTATGTTGTTATTGTATGTATAACCAGTAGCAGAGACACCCTTGGTGTCATCCAGCGGTACTATAAAAAGAAAAATCTTAAAATTGTGTGCAGTATTTTCTTAAAAATAATATACGTTATTAATAATAAGCCAATATTCTTACTATTTTATTCATAATGTGTAATTTCTGAAATACCCTTCTCAAAACAAAACGTCTAAGAGCCCGTTTGGATTGGCTTATAAGTTGATTTTAACTTTTTTGAGTGTTTGACTGACCAGCTTAAAGTCATTTTGTACTTAAAATAAGCTCAAAAAAATAATTGAGTCCATTTGACTTAGCTTATCTAAAGCAGCTTATAAGCTGAAAACAACTTATAAGCCAAAAAAAATAAGTTGGACTACCCCAACTTATTTTTTTTTGACTTATAAGCTGTTTTCAGCTTAAAGGCATAAGCCCATCCAAACAGGCTCTAAGTTACTCTTCATATCATTTCCCTTGTTCAAACTTTTTCATGTAAAAGTACTATAATTTTTGTACTTCAAAAGACAAATATATATATATATATCAGTCTTCATTTCATATTTTCTTGGTTTTCAATTTATGTGTCACAGTTTGACAGACATGAAATTTAAAAAAAAAAAGATTTTTGAAAGTCATGCTCTAAAATAAGTCATAGACATATGTGTGACCATAAATTATTTCATAAAGTTAAAATAAAAATTTTAAGTATATCAAAACAAGTATCGGAAGAAAATAAAGTATTAAACAAGTCATGCTGAAAATAATGAACAAGATAACGTAATCCCTTAAAACTTCTTTCCACCAGCACTCGATGATACTCATCACTCATTAATAACAATTAATCAATTAAGTCAAACAAGCTTTCATATCCAAATATAATTTAGCAAAACCAAGAATCATGCATACAAATGCCAGTCGGATGTTCAAGTCCAGGGAATTGTTTGCAATTTGGTTCAGGGTGAAGTGCACTGTAGTAGCTTTTGCATAATGTAAAGCAACAATTGATTGCACATCTTTCAACTATTTGTCCTCTTCTCCATCTCCATAGGAGCCAAGTTGTTATTTTCTTTGCTAACTACATTAGAAGAAATAGAGGTTAAAAAAAGGAAAATTGACATAAATAGCGTCACACCCAAAACATAGCAGACAAATGTATACATGTTGACTAATAGATATAAATATTATTTATTACGTATTATGTATATTGGTAAATGTTTGTAAATATTTTTGGCCGAGCAGCCAAATACGTTACTAGCCCCCAAAAAGAAAGATAAAATAAAATAATCCAAGTTTGATGGGATAAGATGGATATCCAACATTGATTTTAGGATTAAATTCATATTGTGTTTGGTTGACGGTATTTATTTATTTCAAGATAATATATTTATACTGTCAACCAAACACAATATAAATTGAATCGAAAACTTAATTCTGAATATCTCACCTTATCCCATTAAACTTGGGATTATTATATTCCACCTCCCAGATAGGATGAATTAGTCCAAAAATTATAATTCCGAAATAATTTAGTCCGCAAACCAAACCGCCCTAAATTGTCTTCAGCATATTTATTAGTTCTTCCTCTTGGTCTATTCTAAAATCTCCGCCTCAAATTTATGGTTTGTTTGGCGCTTCCGTTTTCTTTCTATCATTTTTATCATTCTCCGTTTAAGTTTTTTTCCTTTCTAATACTTCATTTTGTTGATTTTGGTTGATCATTTATTTATTTCCTCTTTTAACTTCATTAGGAGTTGCATTAATTTAATAACTTAATATATATACTTTTACAAGGCATGGTAATAATTAGGAATTAAAAGTTTTCTTAATACTCTTGAATTACTTTTACCAGCACTTTTTGATAAATCTTGCATTTACAACAATTAGAAATATTTAAACAAACTGATCAGTTTTTTTACAATATGATTTAGTCCAATCAAGCAATAAAAAAGGTTATTTTACTGCACTTGTATCATTGCTTTGATAGATACAAGTGCATTTTACCATATAGAGCCTTGAGTATGGAAAAAATTCTGGTAGGGAGCGTTTCCCCTTAAATGGCGCGAATTTGGATCAGTCGGAGCCTCAATACGGGTATCAGACACCAGGTGAGAAACCAAAAGGAAAAGTGCATTTTTCCAACAAGAGTTGTGGTTGAATTATAAGTACTCGTTCATTCTTAATTAGAGGTCTCGAATTTGAGCCTTGAATACGAAGTCGCGTTTTACCTACCAATATGAGACTTTGCTATTCGAATTTAATTGGGATCCAATTCGAATACCGGATACGAATCGGAATAAAAAAAAAAAAAACACATGTATATGCATGTGCATTAGCATGAACAATAAGATCATTGTAATATCCGTATCACTATATTAACAATAGTAATAATATTATTTCATTTCAATAACAATCATGCCAACACAGGCAAAACTTGTATGTATATCCAGGAAAATCAACGCATCTTGGTTCTGGATTAAGTTCACTATAGTAATTGTTGCACATTGTAACGCAACAGTGTTCATCACAATAGTCATCGTCGCATGGACCCAAATTCCCTGAACATCTATAATGGTAATCAACATCCAATTCTTTCAAGTCTCCTCTAGCCATCTCCATAGGAGCCAAATTGCTATTTCCCATGCCAACTACACAATAAGAAAAAGAAAAATGAAATTAAAGGTGAAAAATGAATAATGAATAACTTTAATATATAGGATAAGTAAGAATACTATTGATCCTCCTAATGGGATAGGATAAAAGATAAAAGAATAATTTTAATAAGTAACTATCTGGTATTGATCAGAAGGTGACCATTGGATGAATATTGATCCGAATTTGTGAGGCAAACTACAAATATAGTCGCTTTTCAGCCTTCGTGTCGTGAAGTTTCAAAATCAATAGGTGAAACTCCATGATATCATGAGTTTCACCTGTGGTATTTGAAATTTCATGGCAATGAACCAGTGACTATTTTTTAAAAATATGACCGAAAAGTGGCCAACAAACATTATTTCGAAGAATTTGAGCCACGTAAACTCATTAAAGGGAATAGGAATCTCTTCATTCCTAGGGTTTGAACCCAACAGGTAGAAGAATCCCATCAGTTTCAATATATCTCTTAGTAATATAAAAAATTAATATTGATAAATGAGAATATGAGATTATGGCAAAAGTAAAATCATACATGTCGTAGGTTTTCCTAAATCGACATTTCCAGGCTTATATAAATGACCACTTAGAAAGCCTACCAATTTTCTTTTTACCTGTCTGTCACTTGTTTTTATTGATATTAATCTAGAATTGGCAAGTCCTATATAAACGAATAAAATTGGATTCAAGTATATATACGAATATTTGCAATGAGATCTACCGTACAATCAACAAAGCAAAATTTTAAAAGTGTTAAAAATTATAAAAACCACGCCATTAATTAGTTTAATGGTATCAAATATTATGAGACTTCTCAATTATAACAAATAAACTATTAGATAAAATTGGAAAGATGAAGTAGAAATTAATCAAACATGGAAACCTACCTGACACAAAAATGTGAAGAAGAAAAAAACATGGAAATAAGTTGGCCATCCTCATGAATTGTGATGCAATTGGTGCTGCAATTTCAAATCTTGCTGCTTTAATTCTTCAAAATGAATAGAAATATTGATACAGTTTTATTTTTTCTTGGCAAAATTTGGCTATATATATCACTTAGAAATGTATATTGTGGTAGTGATGGGATAGGATTGAGTGTCAAACAAAGACTAAATTGGAAAATACATTATACATATTTCTATTTTGTCAATTTTGTAAATTCTTTAAAAAATTAACTAATTTGACCGAGTAATTATGAGTTAACTGTTTTCTCCATTTTTTCCTGACACTTTTGTTGAGATTTTTATTAGTCATTACATAATCTCCATTTTACTTCTCATTCACATTTGAAAGTTCTTTTTTTTTTTTTTTTTTTTTCAATTTTAGCAAATCTATAGGATTCGAGAATTGACTAGTTTTACGCTAGTTGGTTGCTAGCTTATACTTTAATCCTTCTCATTTATTCCGATTTGGAATCGGCAACAAGTTTAAGTTCATATACAAAGTTGAGGATAATTTTTCAGAAGGTGCAAATAGCACATATTACAGATAAAATGAGAGAAGATAATTTAAGATGATATGTTCATGTTTTGCCTCACTCTCCATATGCATCAGTCCATATGTGAAATTAAACCATGATGACTTGATGACTGAAGGTGTTAAAAAGAGCGGGATAGACCTAAAATCATATGGAAGAAAGTTATTAGAAAGAGCTGCAATTTTTTTGAAATATATGCAGACTTGACAAACAATAAGACGCAATAGAAAAGAAAAAATGATATAGGCAATCCAATTAGTTGAAAATATATTTTGATGTCGTGTTTACATTAAATCAGAGGCTATTTAGGAGTCTTTTATCCGTTTCTAAGTAGAAATATAGAGAACTTCTAAAACCTAATTATTTTTAGTTTTATTTGTATAATGGTTTGAGATAAAATTAAATGGAGATATATATATTTGGTGAAAATCCATATACTGATATGATCGCTAGTTATTTGAAATTAAGGCATAGTTATTGTTTAGCAAAATTATATAATAAGGTTATTATTATATACGATAGACACTTGGTAAGTGTAAGTGAAGAACTAACAAAAAGTTACAAGTTTACTGGCAATCATATATATGAGGTGGGACAAAGGAGTAGAATAATCAAACTATAACTCAGTTTATGTATCACCTACAATATAACAATTTATTCGGCCAAGCGGAAAAAAACATATATAAAAGAAAAAAGTGAAATGTGGAAAGGATGACAAAAATGATCAAGGATGACAGAAATGATCTTTCATAGTTGGGGTAATCTAAAGTAGACTCTTGCTTATATTTCTAAACAATTTCGGTCCTTTAAATTTATTAAAAGAGAGCATGTTTGATTTTCGTCAAATATTGTACTGTAACAAATTATTAGCTGGTTTGTCCAAGTTTTTGGGAGATCAAAAGTACTTATTTTTAAAAAGTAAGATATTTGGGGAGTAGCAGAAGTTGTTTTTTAGAAGTTAAAAACATAATTTTCCCCCAAAAACACTACTATTTTTTAAAGCACTTTCAAGAAAATACACTTAGAAGCACTTTTTAAAAGCTTGTTAAACACTAATTGTTGTTCAAAAGTGTTTTTTAAACTCATTGACCAAACAGAAACTGCTTCTCACCAAATATAATTTTTTAAAAAGCATTTTTTAAAATAACTTGATTTTAGAAGCTTGACCAAACAAGCTATATGTCTATTAAACTTGAGGAAAACTATAAAAAAAAAAAAAAAAAAAAAAAAAAAAAACAAGATTTAGCTAGAATGCCATACAACTTTCATCAAATCCGAAAAACTACCAAAAAAAAACTACCGTAGACTCCAAAAATTAATCAAAAATAGTAAAATTGCAATTTAAAAGCAAAACCAGACTCTAGAAATTTAAAAAAAAAAAATAGCAAAAATCAAAAGCTTTACCTCCAGATGTGAGTTCTTGCTAAACGTTTTTTTTTTTTTTTTTCGTAGTGTCCGTCAAAATCTAAATATTCATTTTTTACAACTGTACAGGACAAAAAATGCTGGCATTTGACTTTATAAAAAGGTTGAGCATTGACCTTAGAAATAAGTTCCTTTTTAAAATTTCAGTTAGCCTTCCCGCGTTGCAATTGACTTTGACCCAAAATATAGAAAAAATCATACTATAAAGCTCTGTGTATATATTCATTCAATTGAAAAATTGAACCCTTCATTTTTTTGCATCTCATCAGAAATTTAATCCATGGATACTCAAATTATTCAAGGACAATCACCTACTTCCCAGTTTTCTTATGACATATTTCTGAGTTTCATAGGTGAAGATACCCGAAAAACCTTCACAGGTACGATCCACGTGAATCTATTAACGATCCACGTGAATCTATTAACTTTTGTCTGATCTGTATATATATTAAGAAATATACTAAGTATCTATAAATAATTGACTATAGTTGATTTCTCGTATGATCACTCAACTAATAGTTATTATCTCATAGAGTCACTTTCTTTGTTGAAGGATATTGAAATCAAGAAAGGTGATTTTCTGAGATAACAACTATTAGTTGAGTGACCATACGAGAAATCTAGTCAGTTATGATTGTAGTATTACTTTGAAGTTGTTGTAAGAACTCATGAATTTCAAATCCTGAATCCGCTCTTGTTTATAGGTCATCTTTATTCTAGATTGTGTCAAGCTGGAATTAATACGTTCATAGATGATGAGGATTTGAGAAAAGGTGAGTCGATTTCGAAGGAATTAGAGAAATCAATTGAAGAATCCAAGGTGTCTATTGAGGTTTTCTTGAATGTAGAGAGAAGTTGAAGCAGATAGTTTTGCCTGTTTTCTATGATGTTGATCCTTCTCTTGTGAGAAAGCAAACTGGGTGTTTTGGTGAAGCTTTGGCTAGACACGTGGAACGATCATTTGGGGCTCGAAGAATGGAGAAATGGACGACTGCACTGAAGCTGCTGATTTATCTGGATGGGATTTGCGAAATGTTGCTGACCGGTATAGTTTCTTGATTCAACTATTTAGTTTTTAGTTTTATTCCCTCCGTATCATAATAAGTGATACTTTTACCTTTTCATTTTGTTTCAAATAAGTGGTGTTTCACATAATCAAGAAGACAATGATTTTGTTCTTCCAATTTTAGCCTTACTTAAATAAATTGAGTTTTACATAACCAAGAAACTACTAAAGAACTACTTTTTTAAGGCATTTATCTTATGGAATTTGGGAAATGTTGCTAACGGGTACAATTTCTTATTCGATTATCAAATTTTTACTCCCTCCGTCCTAATTTATGTGGAACTTTTCGTTTCCCGACAGTTAATTTGACTAATCTTAGAAGCTAAATTGGATTAGATATACTCAGTATTTTAAAACTAAAATTTAGATATTCAAAGCTATATGAAAAGTGTTATAAGTTGCAAATTTTTCGCATGTCAATGACGAAACATTTTAAAATGTTGGTCTTTCAATCTCGAAAAAACGAGAAGTGCCACATAAATTTGGGACAGAGGAAGTAGTTTTTATTCGCCCTCATTGGTTATATGACGACGACAACAACAACAACAACAACAACAACAACAGCCCAGTGAAATCCCACATCTTGGGGTCTGGGGAGGGTATAATGTACGCAGACCTTACTCCTACCAAGGTAGGATGACATGATACAAATTCTTAAAATGTCCTGTATGATGAAGTAAGTCATCTGTTTTACCGCTTCAGATTGGATTTTCCTGTCAAGTACCTATGGATTCTAATTGTGATAGAGCTTCATTTTGTCCATGTTGTGTGTTGTCTATGGATTTTGATTTTGATTTTGATATGTTGACGAGCGTAAAACCGTGGTATATAACTAAAGCTCGTGCTTGTTAAAGACAGTATAGATGACTATCTTGCTATCAACTATTCAGTATTGCTTGTTTGCTATTTGAGAAATTAGAAAGTTGAGGAATGATTCTTGACTAAAATGAAATAAAGTAAAGCAAGAGTACTTAGACACAACTAAAGGCAAAGGTTTCTAATCAATTGATTATAGTAGTCGAATCTGAACTTCACCTGTGATTAACATATCGTGTTCGGTTTCCTCATGTTCAATCTTTTATAAGTTTATGCCTCTTTCGCTCAACTATTACGACCTTCTTAGCTATAGATACGAGTAAATATCTCAAAAGGTCACTGAACTTTAAGTAGTTATGTGGCAAAATTACTAAACTTTGCTACATATCAAAAAAATCACTCAACTTTGGCCTTTACTCTCATAAAATCACTCAACTAAATGTGTCATCAGAGAAATTTGACATGACAATATTAATTAATTTTTTATGTCATGTAGACATGAACCCCACAAATAAAATAAAATAAAATAAATTCATATTTTAATTTTGGATATACACTTCAGTTTTCTCTAAAATTTAAGGTATAAAAATTAATCTACTACTTTAGACACTTTACGTGTAGAGCTAAGTTGTTAAATTTCAATTGACTCATTGAAAACACTAATGCCAATGGATTTATTTGTAACCTTAGTTCCATCGTATATTAACCAAAAAAATTGTTGTTATTTTTTTTGTTTTTTTTTTTTGTTTTTTGGGGTAAAAAAATAAAAAATTGTTGTTGCTTACAAAAGGAAAGGGTCCAACGGGTCCTATGTGGCCTCTTCCTTTCAGACCAATAATAACATTCACGTGTTTCTATATATTCTTTAATAGATTAATTAATATGTATTTTTATTTTATTTATTTCTTAATTATAATAAAATTCATACATATTTATTTGGTGTAAATATCTTATATGAATAAGTCTTATCTATTAAATAGATATACGTAAACAAAGTAGAAAGATAAGAAAATAGAGACGAAAAGAAAGATTGTAGAAGCTAAAAAGAAGGACAATGCAATAAATAAATAAGAAAATAATTTCAAGAAAAAGAATAAGAGCACACATAAAAATAAGGTAGAAATAACAAAAAAAAATGAGTTTTAAATGAAGGGTTGGTGGGTGGATGTTGAGGTATTAAAATATGATTTTTTTTTAATTTATGGGGTCCATGTCTACAAGACATAAAAAAATTAATTAATATTGTCATGTCATATTGTTTTGATGACATATTTAGTTGAGTGATTTTATGAAAGTAAAAGTCAAAGTTGAATGATTTTATTGATATGTAGTAAAGTTTAATGACTTTACTACATATTTACTCCTATAGATACTCCTCTTCATTATACTAATAACAGAGGAATTGTAATGCCTTAAGAAGTTTTGAGGATTCTTCATCTAATCACTTTCTTTGGACACCTCTCTCGATTACACAAAACTAATATAACATTCTTTACTAGAAGTATCTCTTTTGATTATACAAATAGCAAAGGTTAAATAGTTACTTAAGAGTGGAAGGTGGTTGATTGATTAGCCTTAGATTCCATAGGTAGATATAAACCCTTTTGGTTACCTATATATGATCAGAAGTACGTTTAGACTAGTCTCTCCTTTCGGTTAACACAAGAATGAACTAGTTATAATCATTCAAGCACAATTGGGATAATAACGGGTTCAAACAACCTCTTTGGATTAACAGTTTGATTTCACAAAAGGGTTATTGCATCAACAAATGATGCAAAGAGGAAATTAAAAGTAGGATTAAATCATAGGATTAATCTAAATCCAACTACAAGAAATTTATTCTGTAGTGGAGTTCAATCCAAATAAATATGTATCAAAGTCACAAGAAACAATGGGTACAAAGAGAAATTAAAATCTGAGGAGAAAGGACTCCCAAAATCTTGTGTTTCTTCAGATTTAGCAGCCAATAGGCGTCCAAAAGTCTCCCAACAAACTCATAATCATACCCTGCTGTGATGACCTAATCACAAATTTCTGTGCTTCAGTTTTTTGTATCAAGTGCTGCAGCACTCAGTAATCAAATATTGTAGCATTTCTGCTGTTTTTGGCCTTCAAAAAAATGCTGGTCAAGTGTTGGTTCTTCATTTAGGCTTCTTCAAGTTTCCTTTTCCTCAATTCTTGCATCTCTTTTCCTTGATCTTTGTGTTTCTTCATCCTCTTTCCTTTGTTGCATGGTCTATTAACAAAGTAACATACTAACATGCATTTGTGAGGAATCATACGATATAATGCTTAAAACTCAAAAATTGAAGCATAAAAAGGATATAAACAGGTGTATAAATATGACTCATCATTTTTGCTTTGAGTGTCAAGTTCAGGATTGGCTTCGAGTAGCCGAGAGGCTAAAGAAAAAGGTCATGTCCGTCAAATGATGAAGAGAAGAAGGAAATGTCTCTTGTTTGTTGTTCTTTTGCAGTTGGTGGTTTGATGTATTTCGTGGTTTGTGCTAGGTTAGATATTTGCACATGGTTCACAAGGTTTTACCATTGCAAGGCTTAGTTGCAATTCTGGTCTGCTTCAAAAGAAATAAAGGATTTCATCTATCATTTTCATATATCAAAGTTTTATCTACTTGTTTTTTTCTTTTTATTTTTGTTTTTGCTAAAAAATTGATGGCATGAATCAAACTTTATTGAAAATATTATAGAACAAGTCCTACGAGAGGTCAACCAGACACCTCTAGATGTTGCTTGGTACCCAATTGGAGTAGATTCTCGTGTAAAAAATATAGAGTCGTTATTGAAAAGTCAATGTGAAGATGAAGTTCGCATGGTTGGTATATATGGCATTGGTGGAACTGGAAAAACAACTCTGGCAAAAGCTATCTACAACTGAATACTTCGACAATTCGATCGTAGTTGCTTCCTTTCAAATGTTAGATCGGAAGCAGAATCATATGGTCTAGTCAAGCTACAAGAGAATCTTCTTCATCAAATTCTCAAAACTAAGGATTTCAAAGTTAGTGGTGTTGCTAAAGGCATCAATTTAATCAAAGCAAGACTTCGGTTAAGGAAGGTTGTAATTGTTCTTGATGAGATGGACAATATAAGACAATTAGAATGTTTAGCAAGAGAAAGAAGTTGGTTTGGTTTAGGTAGTTTAATAATTGTTACATCGCGAGATGAACATTTGCCTAAGTTACTCGGACTCTTCGAAAGTGTTGCCGCACCCGTGTCGGATCCTCCAAAAATACACTACTTTTGAAGGGTCCGACAAGCACCTGACGACATTTTTGGAGAGTCCGAGTAACTTAGACATTTGCTATACTCAGAGTGTTTTCCTTGATATTGCATGCGTCTTTCATGGGTTTGCTAAGGAAGAAGTGACGAAAACGTTAAATGCATGTGGTTTTTATTCTGAAAGTGCAATTGCGACTTTGGTCCGGAAATGCTTGCTCCAAAGTGCAAGGCCTCTTTTAGTGATGCATGATCAAGCGTGAGATATGGGAAGAGAAATCGTTCGCATGGAATCACCCCGAGACCCTGGAAAACGGAGTTGATTGTTCAATCCTCAAGAAGTCCGTGATGTTCTACAAGGAAATAGAGTCAGTACATTCATGATCTTTATCTTGGTTATGCTTTTTTTTTTTTTTGGAATTAATTTGATAGTTTATTTTGCTTATATTATCTGTTGTCACCACAAGAGTTCACTTCATTTGTGCTTCTTTTCTGGTTAGTAAATTATTTTTAGTTGGTTACCGACCATTCTAAACTATAAATGAGCATTTGCTTAAGTCTAATCTCATACTATCAAAGGCAAACTTACCAATTAAAATCACCTATTTAACAATTATCCAAATGGGTTTGCTGATAGCATATTTCTTAATAAATTCTAATGAGTGACATACTTATGGTCATAGACCATATCATTTCTAAGATTAGTTATTCAAAGTTGATTGACTCTGTATCTTTTAAATTTCTTTTTTTAATTCATCATTTTACCTTCTGTTTATTTTGTTTAACTCTGATATTATTAAATTTCTATGCTTGTATCTGGTACTGGAAATCAGGCATGAGAACTATAGAAAAGTGTTGCATAGGCGTTTATGAAACATTATTATTTCTAAAACTATAGTTATTAGTAAATATATATTTTGTCATTTACTGGTACTATCATCAAATTTCTGGAAGTGATATGTCCTCTTTGTTTGAGCTTTTTTATTCTTGATACTGATTCTCTTTGAATGCAGTTATGGCTTGTGTTTAAAAGTGTCTCATCTTAGAGCAATTTTAAAATTTCTTACATCCTCTAGTTGGATTTAATGTGTAAATTCATTTTTCTTGGTACATATTGTATTCTCTTTGTTTGACCTTCAATTTCTTTAGAGCATTTTCCTCTCTTAATATCTGGGATTTTAACATGGCCTTAAGGCACTTATTCTTTTTATTGAAATATAGGGTTCTGAACAGGTAGAAGTACTGGTGGTCGATTCAGAGGCGATAAATGGTTTGGACTTGAGCACCAAAGTATTCAAGAAAATGAAAAATCTTACGGTGCTTAAAATCGATGAGTTACATATTAGTAGAGATCTTGAGCTGTTGTCCAAGGAGCTCCGATGGTTGTCTTGGCAACGATGTCCTTTAAAATATATACCATCAAATATTCCTGCTGAGAAACTTGTAGTTTTAGATATACAAGAGAGCAATATCCAAGAATTTGGTTTGAATTTACAGGTTCGTTACTTCATTTTACAATTTGATGTGTACTGTTACTTTAAAAAAAATGGCTTCCGGGTCAGCTTGGACGGACCTCGACTAATTTCACGGGATACCATGTCACCTAGTATTTTTATCTCTGCCGGATTAGAACCTGAGACCTCATGGTTTTCAACCCGCTTCATTGACCACTAGGTCATACCCTTGTGTGCTTTCATGTGTGCTGTTATTTCAACTATAGTGAAAGGAAATCTTGCTTGAGTTTATATTTGGTTTACTTTTTAGTGTTGTAAAAGTCTGAAGGAGCTGGATCTCTCTGATTGTAAGCGCCTTAGAAGAACACCAAACTTCAATGATTCACGAAGTCTTGAGAATTTGCGAGTTGGTGGTTGCTCAAGGCTGACGAAGATCCATGAATCAATAGGAAATTTGGACAGACCGATTGATCCAGATTTGGATGGTTGCAAAAAACTTACGGATCTTCCAAGCAGCATATGCAAGCTAAAATCACTTGAATTCCTGGACATTAGTAGGTGCTCATCTGTACAAACACTGCTAGTTGACCTTGGTGATATTCTAAGTCTAAAGCATCTTTCTGCAGTTGGTACGGCTATAAAACAATTGCCTGGATCTATTGAAATGCTAAGAGACCTCGTACTTTTGAAAGTGGGAGGTCGAAATATAGAGGCCAAAAGGAGTTTTTCCGGAAGAAGATTCCGTACCATACAATCCTTGTCAACTTTTCTTTTGGATTTAAGCCTTACATATTGTGGTTTATCCGAGGCTGATATTCCTATGGGTATCAGGAATTTATCCTGCTTGAGAAATTTAGATTTGAGTGGCAATAGTTTCCATTGTCTTCCCTTTGGCTTTTCTAAGTTACGATCGTTGAGGTTCTTGGGTTTGAACGACTGTGAGAATCTTCATAATATCTCAACAGTTTTTCGCTTGCAAATTACAAAAAATTGGTCAAGATTACAGATTTGGACAACCTCCCTTCCATAGAGTTGGTCAACATGCTTACTTGTAGTTCTCTGCAGAATCCATTCAACAAATGCTACTCGCATCGTAAAATATCGCAATCTGTTTAGTCTCCCCTGCCCCCCCCCCCCCCCCCCCGGTCTCTCTATCTCATCCCTACTCGTATCGTAATAGTCTTATGTCTTCTTCTGATGAAGCAGGAGTTTGAAATTTATCTCCAATGAAATGAGATTCCAGATTGGTGCAACAATCAAGTAACAACGTCATCTGCCTGCTTCACTATGCCAACACATAATAAGAAGTACAAGTTTCTGGGAATGATTCTCTGGTTTGTTCGCAACTTTGTCAATGAACCCTCATCTAGGCATCCAGAAGCCTGGTCCTGTGGTATCGCCGATAAGTGCCTTTATTTATCCTCTGGCCTTACAATGATGTAATACCCGTTGGACACAGAAATATCGTGTGTATATTACGTATCTTACTTACATTTTTTGATGGCCAGATGCAAGGCCGAGAAAAGATGGAAGTCGTCGAGTTGGGTAAAGAAAATCTAGTAAAGAAGATAGGGATCCATCAGTTATATTTAGATCAACAAGGCAAAGTTACATCATTGCCAGCAGTCATGGATCTTTAACAGTATAGGAAAAAAACTATCTTGACTCTTTCTGGAATTTTAGATGTTCAAAACAATGACATATATAACAAAAACATGAATTAAGAGCAAAGTTCTGAATGCTATAGTATAGATTGTATAAACTTATAGTTTTTGTTTTTTCAATTCATGTTTTAGTTGTATCTGTCATTGTTTTAAGCAGTTATTTAGTTGAAGAGTTAGCTATTAATAACTTTTATGGTTTCAATGTGGTATTGATAAGATTTAAATTTTGCCAAACTTGAAAACATGCAACGTTCATTCTTACTCATTTAACTTCTATGTTATTGTTGGTGGTGGTGGTGGTGGTATTTTCAACTCTTGGATTATTTTTTCCACAATCAGGGGCAGCACATTATATATCTGCTCGCCAGCAGCTGAGGGGGTTCAATTCTCCTTATACGCGTGTGGCGAAAAAGATTGATTCACTGAGATATGTCTTGCCTGCATAAGATTTAAAACTTGTCCAGGAAACTAGAAGCCGAGGTACGGATTCGGCCGGACTCAATTAGTAGTTGTAGCTCATTCTCTGTATTTGTACTAAGAAATTGATTACATAAGTACAGAAATTTAATTTCAGAGTCCAATTAGTAACCCTTGATATTGGTATTCTAAAATTTAGAACCCATAAAGTTCAAATTCTTGCTCCGTTTATGTCCACAATAATTTTTAGGCTCATATCGTTGCAGTATTATTTTTGGTAATTCGAGAATCTTCCTTTAGCATCACTTTTGTTATGAGTCAAACAAAATCACATAGTGATGCGATTGTTCTCATTAAGAAATGATTGGTTAGCATCTAAAAGCATTTATTTGACACATCATTTCACACTCGCTTTTTGGAAAGAAGAAAATGCCTCGAGAGAAAGGGAATCATCATAAGGCAAGGAGAGAAACAAGACTTGCCAGGAATTGAATTAATAAGCTTAAGGGCATGCCCCGTATCAACAAATCACATAAATTGATAAGATCTTAATATAAAAATGTCAAAATTGTAGTATTTTTAAAGTTTTAAATTTTTTAAACTTCCAAATATACATTTATCAGCATAGGACATCATTTAAAATTAATCAAACTTAACAACTACAACAACAAATTCGCTTAAGTCTCAAACAAGTTCTGATAATCACAATGTATTTGTTAAAAAACAAAAAGCTATTTCTTGGAAAACATTTCGTAGCTACTAATGGTTGGCGTTGTACAAAAAGCACAATCCAAAAGTATTTAAAGGTCTAAACTAATACAATCTAAAAGATAACTATTATTGTATTATTTTATAAAAGTTATATAGAGCAATTTTAACTATTTTTGATAGGATCACTTCTGAATGTGTAGTAAATTTCAACAATTAGTGACAATTTCATTAAGGGGGTAAAGATGAAGGGTGGGGCGGGAGCAGTAATAATTAACGGTTGGTGATGGTTATTCACTCTGTATACGGTAAAAACCGGATGTATGCAAGATCGGTGAGACCGGGAACCGGGGATAGGAAGAAACAAGCATGAGTACGAAGTCTTTCCTTCGGACCGGTGGGATTGCACCAGGTGCAGTTGATCCGAGAAAAGTGGAGTAAATCTGTTTGGCCCGGTATTTCCGGACCAAACTCTGCATCGATGTTAGTCCGGTTTCTCCATGACTGAATCGATCGTGACCGTTAGTCCGGTTTCTTCATGTCCAAATTGGTCGTGGTCGTTGGTCCGATTAACCAGTTGCAGAGTTGCCATGCGTCAAGACCATTCTGTCACGTTGTACTGGCGACCGTACGGGTGTCAGACCGTACGGTCCAACCTTATCCTTTTAGGGTTTCTTTTATTCTAAAAAGGTTTTATGTTGTATGCAAGGCCCATAAGGCAAAACTATAAATAGAGGACATCTCCTTACTTTTAGGGGTTGGCTTTTTGAGATCAAGAACATTGTAATAGCAAACATATTAAAGCATTATCTCTCTTTAGTCCGGATTAGTGGATCTTTGTGGTCTTTGCATATTCCTCTAATACCATTAGCTTAATCATCTATAGCAACATATTCATTCAAGGCATTAATATATATTCATATATACGTACCATAACAAGCAAATTCACAAATATTTCTCATAAACATAAAATAGATTAAAGTTATCCACATATCCTATACCTCACTTACAAATTCAATTGATTACCAAAATTCGGGGTAAACAGTTTGGCGCCCACCGTGGGGCCAGGATAATAGTGGTTTTTTAATCTTGGCTTCTATCTCCAACCCATTGGTTTAAGAAATCCTTTGCTAATCTCTGTGAAAACGGACCAAATGGCAAGCAGTGGGCAATCCGGTCATGTCAACAACAACGAAATTGTGGCCGAAAATGAGAACAGTGGGCTACGAGACCTACCAGCAGATCCCATCAACCCAAATTCTGTTGATTCGAGGGAAGGCCTCAACCGGCAGAACACCGTGAACTAGGAAAATGCCACCCAGCTGGCCACTGATCCCATAAATACTCATAATTCAATTACTTTATCCCGGGCACAAGGCCGGAAAGTACCGGATACCTCGGATGAGGTTAACTTACATTTAATTTTTGAAATGTTGCAGGAACAGAGAACCGCCATCGCCGAACAAGGAATCGCAATAGCTCAGCTGCAAAGTAAAAATGATAAAGCGGCCCCGGAGAGGTCGAAAGGCGTCGCTGAACCAAGAAGGGACGAAACACGGATGGTCGAGAGTAATGGATCTGGAGCCGGTTCATCCACCGAAGTTCTGAGAATGCTCGAAGCAGGTAGACTCAACTGAGAAGAGGGTAGAAGCATATAACTCTCGGGTGGATCAGATCACGGAGGCTCCGCCTATTCTAAAAGGACCGGATTCAAAGAGGTACATTCAAAGGCCTTTTCCTCCAAGTACGGCTCCGAAGTTGATCCCGAAGAGGTTTAAAATGCCGGATATCCAGAAATATGACGGTACAACGGACCCACAGGAGCACGTGACTTCGTACACCTGTGCCATAAAAGGCAATGACGTCGAAGAGGATGAAATTGAGTCTGTTTTGTTGAAAAGTTTGGGGAAACCCTATCGACGGGAGCGTTGACTTGGTACGACCATCTGCCCAAGCATTCAATCACTTCTTTCGAAATGCTCGCGGAAGCGTTCATAAAAGCCCATGCCGGATCTAAAAAGGTGCAGGCCCGGAAGGCGGATATTTTCCTATAGCCCAAAGGGATTCCATTTCCTAGTACCATGACCAAAATGAACTCTTGCCTCCGTCATCTCTTCCAAACTTATGTTCCAATATCTTCCGATGAATTGTTACGTGAATTTGTCAACCGGTTCCAAAGGGAACGGATGGAGCTCCCTCCGGTTCCGGAGAAATGGGCTGCATAAGCTTTTACCAAAGGGCTTAATCCTCGGAGCTCAACGGCCTCGTTCAAACTAAAAGAAAACTTATTGGAATACGAGGCTGTGACCTGGGCAGATGTCCATAACAGATACGAATCAAATATTCGGGTAGAGGATGACCAACTCGAACTTCCCCCGAGGCCCGTAAATATAAGCAAAAGCTCTGAGAGATCGAGAAAAATTACTAGTCGGAGTCAAGACCATCGAGGGAAAGGTATCGGCCATACTCTCATTCGGAAAGCCAAGCTTCAGGTCGGAAAAATCAAGGGTTGATCCTAGTCAATTCTCCGATCGGGGTGATAAATGGACCGAGCGCCCGTCAAACAATCGAGGTCTTTCATTTAAAAGTGATGTTGGGAGTTCAGTTAGCAACAAAGACCTACCAAGGATATCGAAGTACAACTTCAGCATCAATACCTCGGATCTCATCTCGGCCATTAGTCGTATCGTATAAGCAAGATGGCCGAGGCCATTGAGATCAGATTCGGGACAACGGGACCCGAGCGTGATGTGTGAGTACCACGGAACTCATGGGCACAAAACTGAAGACTGTCGCCAATTGAGGGAGGAGGTGGCTCGGTTACTAAAAAATGGCCACCTTCGAGAATTCCTGAGTGAACGAGCTAAAAGCCACTACAAGGAAAAGGAGTCCCACAAAAGGGCCAAACCGGTGGAACCTTAGCATATAATCAACATGATAATCGGGGGTACAGATGCTCCTCGAGGGTCGGTGATGAAACGGACCAAGGTTACCATTGTGCGTGAGAAGCGCAGTCGGGATTTCATGCCCGAGGGTTCCATCTCATTCAGTAACGAGGATGTAGAAGGCACCATTCAACCACATAATGATGCGTTGGTAATTTCAATTCTTATTTTTAAATCACAAGTTAAACGTATTTTGATTAACCCAGGTAGCTCGACCAATATCATCTGGTGGAGAATGGTTGAACAGCTAAGGCTACTCGATCAGATTGTACTGGTAGCCCGAGTGCTTAGTGGGTTCAATATGGCGAGTGAAACCACGAAAGGGGAGATTTCTTTGCCGGTCAACATTGACGGCACCATTCAGCAGACGGTATTCTATGTTATCGAAGGGGATATGAAGTATAATGCTTTGTTGGGCAGACCGTGGATACATAGCATGAGGGCTGTGCCATCAACATTACATCAGCTGTTGAAATTCCCAACACCGGAGGGGATAAAAACCATCCGAGGTGAACAACCCGCTGCAAGAGAGATGTTCGCGGTCGAGGAAACGCCACTCTTTCCCAAAAAATCGGATCCGAAAGATGCTAAATCAGTCGGTGGCAAGGACTCTAAATAGCAACTAAAGTGTACGGGTCTGACAGAGGAGCAGAAGGGGCCGGACCCGGGGAACAAAGAGGATGATTTCGGTGTACCCAGGTCGTTCGTCTTACCGGATGACTTGGATGCAACAAAGTCTACAGTAGAGGAGCTGGAGCAAGTCATTTTGTTCGAATATCTACCAGATAGAAAGGTATACCTGGGCACGGGGTTAAATCGGAGTGTCACACCCCATTTTAACCGGGTTTGATTTAGGGAGTATGACGTATTGGTGATTCTTGTTTATTTGTTTCAAGGAGTCGCCACCTAATTAATTTAATGGTGAATTAGGACACCTAAATATTAACTAAGGTAAAGTTAAAACTAAACCTCAATTAATAGTCTGCTTAACCAGTGTGATTCTAGGTAAGGGCTCTATATTATCCTAAAGGGAAGGTGTTAGGCATCCTTTAGAATCCGTTAACTACGGTTATCCGACCAAACTTAGGTTAATTAATTAATGCTAAATAAGACGTTAAACCTTAAGAAAAACAAAAAAAGGTTAAGAAATGTTGCTAAGTTTTTTTTTAAGAAAAATATAAGAATGTTGTTGAAGATAAGATTTAAAGAAAATATAATAATTTGCATGAAAGAAGATTTTCAAATGCCATTTCAAACAAAATTGATAGAAATTGATAAAACTTTAAATAAAAAATGCTATTTAGAATGAGACCTGTAGAAAACGTGATGATTTGCATAAAAGGAAATTTCAAATGCCATTCAAAATAAACTTATAAAATGTTGCTAAGACCTTAAATAATAATGCTCTTTGAAATAAAATTTACATATAATATTATACATAGAAAGAAGAAATGCGAATTTGTAACATACCCCTTTTTGGATAACTATATGAAACAATTTTAACGATTATGTATTAATTAGCTTGACGCTTTAGAAATACCCGAGATTATGTTTCGTTAACTACATTTGACTAAAGTGTGCATAATTTTGGATGAAACCTTAAGATGTCTACAAAATATTCTTTAGTTCCTATTTGCGTGTTAGTGACGTTTTGAACATACATACTCATCAAATGTAACATACATACTCATTTTAAGCATCAATTTAAATAGCGAACGAGGCTGCAACTCGATCACAAGAATGTAAGAATCAGTTCCTAGCATCAATATGCTTCTTTTAAGAGCAAAGCAACAACTGATGACCAAGCTACAACAAACAATGACAATAAATAACCATAGATGGCAACTGCGAAGTAATAACATGATGATTCATCAACAAAGGCCAACTGCAGGCAATCATAAATAATGCTTTGAGTCTCAGCCACCAACAGTTATCTCAGGGATCCACAAACCAATTTAACAACAAACTTGACTACATAGATTCTATAATTTAGGCAGGGTCATTAAGGGGAGCATAAAGGGGGTCTTGACCATATAATAAGCCAATTCATATGTCATTTAGCCTCAATGGGCATAGCCTTAGGTCTAGGTAGACTCAAACAAACTTACACATAATTTAACATCATGGTTCAATAGCATCATCACACAACAGTGTCCATATGCTTCAATCATATATGCAAGCTAACTAAACTAGCAAACAATCCAAGCATAGGCATTCTGAGGGCAGTCTTGACTGAATAACATGCTAAGACTGATGTGGGATCTTCAAATCGACAGTTCATGTATTTAACAAAGAATCTCATATTGACAGTACCACATAAAGAAAACAAGACGAACATACTTTCATACATTCCTAAACTTACAAACATAAAGATCCAAACAGGGTTACACGCTTAACATTACATGCTGAATATAGCTACATTAATCGAACATATAGCTAACTTAGGAAATTTAAATAGAATGAATCATAAATCATATATATTTCTATGGACTGTACACTAATCATGCTCCAGTCATGCTACAGGAATTTAAGGCTAATATATACTAATTATAACACATAATACTAAGCTGATGCACAACCGAGTACATGTCTAAAGTAAAATTATACTAACAAATATGCCAATCATATAATTAACAGCAAATTAAGCATACAATCAGGCTTAGAACAGTATGTTATTCAATAAAATCATAGGCTAAATGTGACCTCATTGCGCATCCAAACTAAAGCTAACGGTATTAACATAATTACAATATCGCATGTCTAACTAAACCAAGATAATAAACACATTTTCCACATAATCAAGTCTGATCTAAGCACACAATTAGCATCTAACTACTACAGAGACTAAGAAATTAAAAGGGACAAGAAAATTACGGACCTTCTTCGGGTGCAGCGAAGTGGGTGCGGGTCTTCGATTCACACTCGAAACACTTCAAATTCGAGGTTGCGAAACTCGGATTCGCAACAAACACAGAACAGACGAAAAATCGTTTGAGTATTTTGATTCGATATTTTTGCGATATTGTGACAACTAAACAAAATATTTCGCAGAGGATTTCTTGAACTGAAAGAAAATCGGCTCTTTGGGAATTTCCTGAATCCAAAAAAAATCCCCCCTTTTATCGATGAATCAACCCCATTTTATAGGGTTTTGGGTTCAAGACAAAAATGGCGAAAGGAACAGAGGGAGAAGTAACGTGGTGATGTCAGAGCACGTGGGGGTATGGGTGTGGTGGAGATGATGGTCACGTGGTGTCAGAGGTATGGGTGCGGGATGGGGGTCACGTGGTGAGGATGGAGTGGAACAGAGGAGCGACACGATGAAGTGGAATGGCAGTGAGGAGTGGAGATGTCGGGCGTGAGTGGAGATGATGGATATGGGTGTGATGATGTCGGAAAAGTAGTGGGGGTAACGTGGGGGAGATGGGAGACGAAGGGAGCAGAGGGAAGTGGGGTGTCAGGGGTGTTTGGCTGGATGAGGAGGCGGCGATGGAAGAGCGGTGGAGAGGGGAAGCGGCGGTGATGAGGTGGTGATGGTGGTGATAATTGACGGGAAGGTGGAGAGGTGGAGAGGCGGAGGATGGTGGAGAAGAGGCGATGATGAGGCGGAAGAGAAAAATGAGGGGAAACCCTAAAAGGGTTCCCCTTATTTTGAGTAAACGAGTCAGACCCGGTCCATTTGTGGACTGGGTCAATTTTTAGACCGGGTATTAAGAGAATAGGCTAATAAATTAAAACACGAATTATTCTAAAAATTGAGATAAGAGATATGGACTAGTCCAAAAAATATTAGGAGTCAATCGGGATTTGATTTGGAGCCCGGTAAGTCAAAACACGGACTGAGTGCAAGAAACAGTTTGACTTCTAAATTTGAATAAGAGACCCATTTTAATTAATGAACATACCGAGGGTGACAAAATATTACTTAATACCAAAAAATATGTGATTACTAGACTCGGGTAATAAAATCATATGGTGTTATAATAGCCGTGTAATAATATATGTTACTTTTCTTTGAAAATCCGCACTAAATAAATACTATTATTTATTTATGCAAAGATAAATGCGTAAGCTGGTAAAATGCCGAAATGATAAGAATTGTGAATTATAATAATATTAATAAATAATAATAATAATAATAATAATAATAATAATAATAATAATAATGATAATAATAATAATAATAATAATAATTATAATAGAATAATAAAATGTCGGTATTGATAAGAGGCTAATAATTATAGTAACCAGAATGTATTTTTTTTATTTTTTTTTCAAAATATTAGAAGCTTAAAAATAGGTATTTTGGCAGAGAGACGGGACAAAATTGGGTGTCAACACGGAGCTCAGGAACAAGTTGATTAAATTTCTTCAAGATAATGCCGATTGTTTCGCATGGTCCCATATAGATATGACAGGTGTACCACCGGAAGTGACGACCCACAAGCTCAGCCTTGACGGGACCCCCAATGAAGCAGAAGAGGAGACCCATGGTAGAGCCGAAACACGCCTTCGTAAAGGATGAGGTAACAAAGCTTTTGAAAATAGGCTCTATCCGGGAGGTAAAATATCCGTACTGGCTAGCTAACGTAGTGGTGGTACCGAAAAAAGGTAATAAATTTAGAATTTGCGTTGATTATAAGGATTTAAACAGAGTATGCCCGAAGGATTCATTTCTGATGCCTCACATCGATAGAATAATCGATGCGACAGCCGGGCATGAGATGTTAAGTTTTCTCGATGCTTACTCTAGGTACAATCAAATTCGGATGCACCCGGAAGATCAAGAGAAAACATCTTTTATTACCCGGTACGGGACTTACTGTTATAATGTCATGCCTTTCGGGTTAAAAAATGCTGGTGCAACTTACTAACGCCTAGTTAATGGAATGTTCGAAGAACAGATAGGGAAAAAGATGGAAGTTTATATTGATGACATGGTAGTCAAGTCCCTGAAAACAGAGGACCATTTAAAACATTTGCAGGAACCCTTCGATGTACTCCGCAAATACAACATGAAGCTTAACCCCGAGAAATGTGCCTTCGGTGTCCGATTTTGGCAAGTTCTTGGGTTTCATGGTATCAAATCGGGGATTGAAATCAACCCGTACAAGATCAAAGCCATCGAGGATATTGAGGTGGTGAATAACGTCAATTGAGTGCAAAGGCTCACTAGAAGGATAGCAGCGCTGAGTCGGTTTATATCAAGATCGTCGGATAAAAGTCACCATTTCTTCTCCTTATTAAGGAAGAAGAATGACTTCGTTTGGACACCGGAATGTCAAAGAGCCTTGCAGGAATTGAAAGGGTACTTGTCCAGCCCGCCTCTGCTGCACACTCCGAAAGCGGACGAGCAGTTGTTTCTCTACCTTGCCGTATTCGAGGTAGCGGTAAGTGGTGTTTTGATCCGAGAAAAATCAGGTACGCAATTCCCTATATATTATGTGAGTAGAACTTTGGGGGGTGCGGAGACCCGTTATCCCCACCTTGAAAAGTTGGTATTGGTATTGGTAAGTGCTTCAAGAAAACTCAAACCTTACTTTCAATGCCATCCGATATGCGTAGTAACTACTTATCCTCTGAAAAACATCATGCATAAACCAGAATTGTCGGGTAGACTGACCAAAATTGCCCGTAGAAATTAGCGGATATGATATCGAATATAAGCCCTGGACGGCCATTAAGTCCCAAATCTTGGCTGATTTTACCCCGGCTATGATTCCCGAGGTTGAGAAAGAACTTCTGCTAACCTCGGGGAAGGCTTCGGGTATTTGGTCTTTGCACACGGACGGGGCCTCGAACCTCAAATGTTCCGGGCTAGGCATCGTCCTTAAAACCCCCGCCGGGGATGCCATTAGACAGTCGATTAGAACTATTAAATCGACTAACAATGAAGCCGAGTATGAGGCCATGATTGTAGGTTTGGAATTAGCTCGGAGTATGGGGGACGAAGTGATTGAAGCAAAATGTGACTCCTTCTTGGTCGTTAACCAAGTAAATGGTGTATTCGAGGTTAAGGATGAACGAATGCAAAGGCATTTGGAGAAAATCCAAGTGATACTACACCAGTTTAAAGAGTAGACCATACAATATGTACCCAGGGAGCAGAACAGCGAAGCCGACGCATTGGCCAATTTGGGCTCTTTAATCGAAAGGGAACAAATCAACCCCGGCACTATAGTACAATTGACGAATTCGGCGGTAGAAAATGGCCATGCTGAAATAAACACGATGGGTATAACTTGGGATTGACGCAACAAATACATCGACTACTTGCAAGATGAAAAGCTTCCGAGTGACCCAAAAGAATCACGGTCACTAAGGACAAAAGCTGCACGATTCTGCTTAATTGACGACCAATTGTATCGACGGTCTTTCTTGGGCCCCTGGCCAAGTGTTTGGGTCCCGGAGAAACCGACTATGTGATGAGAGAAGTCCACGAGGGGACCTGCGGTAATCACTCTGGTGCAGAAAGCTTAGTTCGGAAAATTATCAGAGCCGGTTATTACTGGAACCGGATAAAGGAGGATTCGAAGAATTTTGTCCGGAAATGTGATGGGTGTCAAAGGCATGCCCCGATAATTCATCATCCCGGGGAGTTGCTACACTCTGTGATATCACCTTGGCCCTTCATGAAGTGGGGAATGGACATTGTTGGTCCTCTGCCATGGACACCGAGTAAGGCCCGTTTTATTTTGTTTATGACTGACTATTTCTACAAATGGTTTGAAGCGCATGCCTTCGAAAAGATCAGAGAAAAAGAGGTTATCAACTTCATATGGGATCACATTATTTGTCGTTTCGGCATCCCGGCCGAGATAACTTGTGATAACGGTCCTCAGTTCATTGGCAGCAAAGCCAATGATTTTCTCGAAGGGTTGAAGATCAAGAAAATTGTATCAACTCCGTATCACCCAAGTCCAAACGGACAGGCAGAATCCACGAATAAAACAATAATTCAAAATCTAAGGAAAAGACTTTAAACATCGAAGCATCGCTGGAGGGAAGTGCTACCGAAGGTATTGTGGGCTTACAGAACCACATCAAAATCAAGCACGGGAGAAACACCTTTGTCGTTGGTCTACGGGGCCGAAGCTCTCATCCCCGTAGAAGTTGGTGAACCGAGTCTCCAATTCAGATACACCACCGGTGAGTCGAGCGAGGAGGCCATGGCCATAAAACTCGACCTCACGGAAGAACTTCGCGAAAATGCGTTGGTCCGTATTGCAGCCCAGAAACAGAGAATGGAAAGGTACTACAACCGGAGGGCCAATTTTTGACATTTTCAAGTTGGGGACTTGGTGCTTCGTAAAGTTACTTTGAACACCAAGAATCCCAATGATGAAAAATTGGGTCCGAACTGGGAAGGGTCGTACAAGATAACCGGAATAACGGGCAAATGGTCGTATCAGCTGGAATCCATGGACGGATAACGTTTGCGCAACAACTACAATGTGGCTTATTTGAAGAGATACTACTGCTAAGGTATGGACACGTGTGTTTATTTTTTGTTAATCTTTATTTTTTTGCAGGAAGTCGAGGACCGGATGAAGTTAGGTGCTAGGTCTGAAAACACGAGTTGCACTCTTTTTCTTAGTACGGTTTTGTCCCAAAATAGATTTTCCGACGAGGTTTTTAATAAGGCAACAAGTACAACGTGTTACTTGATAAAAACGAGGACAAGTGTCCGGAAACTCGGGGGTATACCCTACGAGTGGGGGCTTGATAGAGCTTACCCGATCATGCAGCTCGGATAAACACTAGGGGATTACTATACCCACATCGAGGCCTACACCGGTAAATAGAAAACGAAGCAGCTCAACAAAGCAGGAGAACGTCGTTAGGTGTTACCCCGAAAAAGTCCTCGAAATTTTGTATTTCTCACATTCGTCCAAAGTCGAACCTTCTGTATTAGGTTTCAATGTAAGGACCAAACGATCAGGACAAATCGTGTCCACTTAGTATTTGCTACGGCAAAAAACAGAAGGAAACAGACGAAATCTTCATATCATGTACGTGCAAATGCTTGCAATATAAAGATAATTGAAAATTCAGATTATTACATTTCGGATGTCTTTTTGTTAAACACCCTACACCGTTGATTACCGCCGAAATTCGGCATCACTTTATTCAAATACCCTACACCGGGGACTATAGTCGAAATTCGACAAAGGCAATAAGGTCGCATTGGACTAAGCCTAAATCTTTTAACACCCTCGAATGGGGACTGCTATATTGAAATTTGATAAAACAGGGATTCAGGTATCCGAACCTAATCTATGACAAGTAAGCGATCGAAAAACATCGGCCCTAAAATGCCTAACATGATTCGAAGACGTCTGAATTCACAAAGCATAAATAAGACCCACGGGCAAATTATTCAATCAAATCCTCGGATAAAATGTACCGAACGAAGGGAAAAAACCAACACATAGGCACAGGCCGGAAAAAATAACTCCGAGCCTTTTGATTTGCTCTTTAACGAATAAGCGATAAGGCAAAAGTCATAACAAGAATCTGGATAAAAGAATAAAGAGAGAAGGAAAAATGCACATTTCATGTACGAAGGGTTTTTACATCCGAAACTTCTACAAAGTTAAAAAACAAAAACAAGCCAAAAAGGCAAAAGCAAAATAAAGGCTAAGTGCAGGCCCCGGTCTACCCGGTGCAGCTAGAGCCGGAGTTCTCAGATCAGAATCCTCAGACTCGGTGTCAAGGGCTTTCTTAGATTCCTCCTCGATTGTTCTGGCTTCGAGTATCAGGGCCGGGAGGTCCCCAAATCCTTGTTGGGCTTGCTCAAGGGTGGCCCTCCGGGACTTCCACCGTTTGTACTCAACCGCAATCGTGGTATGAGCTTCGGCAGCCTCCACATTCTTAAGAGACTCAGCTAAGTCAGCCTCAGCTTAGGCCAATTTAGCCACTAATTCCGACCTCTCTTCATCAAGGATTCTTTGAACTTGAGTAGCCGACTCAAGCTCGGCCCCCCAGAATGTCATTAGCCTCGGTTGTCTCCACCAATTTGGTTTTGAGCTCGTCACATATCCGGGCCCTATCCTCGTCTTTCTGTTCGAATACCCTCAACTTCTCTTTGTACTCAGCATTCTTGGATTCAAGCAGCCTATGCCTCTCGGCCATCTTCACGACATCAGCCTTGACCGAGTCCAGCTCACTCCGAAGTTGAGAGATAGTGGCCTCGAGTTCACCGAGCCTCGAAGAAAAACGGGCATTGTCTTGGCTAAGGCCGACCTTATCCGCTTCCAAGAGCCGGTTCTTTTCGACCATTCCAGCCAACTCAACCTTCAACCGAAGATTTTCGGCCTTCGCTGCTTCTAGCTCGGGTTGAAGGTTGGAAAGGGCAGCTGCCCGGTTCAATTGATCCTCCTTTACTTGCAAAAGGTGATGGAACTTCTCCGTTTCCCGACCCTGGGCATCCAGCTGGCCCTTAAGGTCGTCAACCTCTTGCTGAGCACGGATGAAGGCCTCATTGACGAGCCCCACACTCTGTAAAAGAAATAAGAACTTGGATAAAACCGGAGCTAAAGTTCACATTGAATTATGGAAGGATTGCGTGATAAGCTTACCTGGTTGCCCGCATGCATGCCCTCGTTAATAAGACTCTGCCAGGGGACTCCGGCTATCTTCCACTTATCCGAGTCCGAGATGAGGGGCCTCAGATAGCTTGCAATTCCCACAGGACGGGACAAGAAACTGCAATCCTCCGGGACAGTAATTACGGCCGACCTTGTCCTCCTCGGTTCCACGCTCGGGGTCGGGAAGACACGCACTAGTCATTCCCTTGAACCAGTTTCAGTGGACCGACTAGCTGCCCTCGTGACCCGTGGGATAGGGAGATGTCCGAAACTGGCTGCTTCCCCTGTAGCAGGTGGTGTATCCGAGAACATGTCATCGAGGTTATCTAACCTCAGCGCAGGAGAAGTTGGAGCAGCCTTAGCGGTTTAAGGGGAGGCAGGTGCCTCGGATGTTGGAGCTCGATCACCACCGGGCAGTGGGCCGATATCCACTGGAGCCTCGGTGTCAGGGACCGGCTCAGCTCTTTGTTCGGCCTCAGCAGTCGAGGCAAGCCCGAATCTTCTAGTCCTTTGCAGGGGAGTCTCCTCAGATGAAGCATCACCTGAAATGTCTACATATTCAATTGACCTTAGAGGAGTCGGATAAAGAACTTCTTCCCCACCTGTATGCAACATATTCATTCAAGGCATTAATATATATTCATATATACGTACCATAAAAAGAAAATCCACAAATATTTCTCATAAACCTAAAATAGATTAAAGTTATCCACATATCATATACCTCACTTACAAATTCAATTGATTACCAAAATTCGGGGTAACCACACTCAGTGTCCAATATTTATTTTGGGTCTCGATTAATCTGAGTTGGCATCACCTAAAGGTTCACTTAAAAGGAAAACGCTCCTCATATTTCCTCTTATGTTTTTTATTTTTTATTTTTTTTATATCCAAAACTCGAATCTGAGACCTCTAATTAAGACCGAAAGAATTCTATCTATACACCACAATATTGTGGTATTACTACTATTAATAAAAGGTGGAAAGTGTCGTTTATTTATAGTAGTGATAATACAATATAGTTAGTCAAGTAATTTTTTAATTGATTATGATTTTTCAAATATTATAATATATTTTAGTTATTATGTCTACTCCATTGTGATTAATTTAGTTTGGTGCTGCGTATGATTTGTTGAGGAAGAGCAGAATTCGACAATACATAGATTGAATCCTTTTTTACTTCTTCTTTTTTTGTTTTTCGTTTGGTGTCCATTATACGTATTGTGATCCCGATTAATTTGGATTCGTGCCATGTAAGGTCTATTTAAGAGGAAAGTGTTCCCCAACAAGATTTTTTCCATACCCAGGGCTCGAATCCGAGACCTTTAGTAAAAGGTGGAGAGATCTTATTTATCCCACCACAATACTTGTTGGTGAATCCTTTTTTACTTCTTTAAATTAAACCCATTACTAACATAAGTATCTCAATTATTTCTCGATATCACTTGTTCCAATCACACAAATAAATATCATATTCAACTTTTAATACCAGTACCTCGCTGTTTCATTTTTCACCTACTTCTCATATCATATGGCATGTATATTTTTGCCTGATAAAATAGTTGAAAATTGACCTACTCGAAGTTTATTGAAGTAAAATATTTTCATTCTTTATCACATCAAAAATACATTTTTCGAAAATATGCTAATCAAAAGGCTGAAATAACTGATACCAACCCACTAAAGTACGTAGAGCTGTTTTTTCAAATCATCTTCTAGCACTTGGAGTAAGAAATAAAGGTAGAAACGCAAAACACGTTTAATTTTTGGTTAAAATTTACTCGCAGTTGGTTTTTATATCAACCAAATTAATGTGTGATGACGTCTTCTTATAAACGCATACTACTAGACTAAAATTGATGCAAAATCTCATCTTAATTTATGACTCAAATAAAATAGTATGATTTGATATAAATATCGGCGATGATAAAACTGGCATCTCCACCAAAGGTAGTTAAAATATAAAAAAGTAAAACAAGCGAAGATTCAATAATATACTCTTTCATTTCAATTTGTTTGTCTGGTTTTGACTTGACACGAAATTTAAGAAAGTAAAGAAAACTTTTAAATTTTATGGTCTTAAATTAAAGATACGGAAAAGGGTTAGATTTGCGCTAGTACTCTCACAAGTAAGCTATATTTGTCATTCGTTATATTTTTTCAACATATTTGCCCTTGCCATCCAGCTTTACGACCATATTTATCCTTGTACTATAAAATAGGAAGCAAGAGTATATTACGTACAAAGAAGGTGCATTGATCGTGGTCATGGAAGGGAGTAAGAGTATATCAATTTGTGGGTCGAGCTTAATCGGGTTGGGGGTTAAAATAATTAAAATGGTGACCAGATTTAATTTAGAAAAAAAAAATATGTTACGTAGGCGCGACGTAGGAAAACTAAGGTAGGACATAGGGATTTAACGAAATAGGGGTACATATGGCTATTTTTTAGAGTACAAGTGTAAAAATGACCGTAAAGTTGGATTGCAAGGACAAATATGTCGAAGATGTATAACGAATGTCAAATATAACTTATTTGTGAGAGTACAAAGGCAAATCTAACCCGTTTCCGTTAAAGATATGTAGAAATGTACCAAAATATTCTTTTGTGGTCTTAAATATGTCATGTGGAAAGTTGGAATTAAAGGGTTGCCAAAAAATGACTAACACATTCTTTTTTAAACAAACTAAAAAGAAAAGTAGGACAAACAAATTGAAACATAGGGAGTATACAGTTAGACCTCTTTACAACAGACATTTCACTATAATAGTCATGTTTTCTATTGAACCGATCTTTCATGTTGTGTTATATTATTTGTTCTCAATAATAACATTTTATTGTAATAATCAAAATGTTATAATAATATTTGACTCTATATATTTACCTATTTACACAGTATCCTTACCTTTTGAAAAGAGTGGCTCCAATAGTGCTTTTTGTACCCTTACCCCCTGTTTGGATGGTTGTTTTATGTGGTTCATTAATGTATAGTTTTCTATGCAATTATGTTTGTATCTATTGTTCTTAAAATATGTAATATGATATTATAAATTTTAAAATTGAACCCATAAAATTTAAATTATGCATTCTCCTCTGTCCACTACCCCACCAACACCCAACCCACCCCACAACCATGCACCAACACCCAACCCCCACCTCACAACCACCCACTACCACGCACCCTTATCCCACAATCACCCACCTCACACAACCCACCCCTCCACCACCCCCACCCACTACCTATCACCACCACCCAACCCCACCCCACAACTACTCACCCCACCCTCATCCCACGACCACCCACTCCTTCATCACCCCCACCACCCACCTAATGACCACCCCTACCCACCACCTACTTATTTTTTAAAGTTCCTATTTTATCTGAGTTTTATTAATATATATAAACTAATTTCTAATAAAGAATTAATATATATAAACTTACAAGCTATTATACAGTATCATACGATCAAACCAAACAATACAAATGTTATTAAACCACAACAAACGATACAGTATATCCAAACATTGTGTTCATTAATAAAATACAACACTGTACTGTAATGAACCACGTGAAACAACCATCAGAGATTAGCATGTTTTATTTAAAGATTTTTTAACTGATCATTGAAGTAGTTAATTTGTCCGCGCTTCGCGCGGTTAGATACATTCTTTTGTAAATTGTCTTGATATAAAGGGGTTAAAAAATGTAACTAATTTTTTTAAAAATAAACATACATATAAAAAATATTATAAGACCAAGGCAAAAGTATAAAAATATACTAAAGCAACCATGCATGTGAATAACATTATATAAATTCTTACAAACCTTTTTTCACTTTTGTTTTAAATCATCCAAATGCTTTTTCAATTTGTGTGTTAAATCATCCAAATGAAAATAAATTAGAAACTATATCAGAATAATAATCTATGCACTAAACGTCAAATCAAGAAAAACTTTTAAAAATTTGTGCAACTATTTTCTTTTTCTTTCTTTGACAATCCATACCAAAACCATACATCAGAGTAATAATTTTAACACTAAACAAAAAAAAAAAATTGTTGACAGAATTAACTGCTTATTTGCAAAGCTAATCGCTACAATAATCATGAAAGTCTCTAGATTTGATCATAAACCATGTAGTTTGATTTTTAAAGAGATCGAACCTCGCAGTATAATTTTTGTCTTTGCGCATTAAGAAGAGAAAGAAATTTACTGTAATCGCTGGAATAAAATTGACCATTTCTTACTGTCATCCAAGTAATTAGTTATTTCACTTGTGTGTAATTTTTTTCTTTTGCGCGTTTGAGATACATTTTCCAAAGAAGTAGAATAATCGCAGCCTCATAATATTCTATTTTAGATAAATTTCAAGTGACACTTCTTTCTATAATTGAACAAATAAGAAGGTAAGACTACTTTGTTACCCCAATAGAATTTCGACACTTTGTTTGTTGACAATTTAGAATGACAAAAAAAGGGTATATTAGAAACAAAAAGTAGAAATCTATCAAAGTAATGTTGACAATTTAGAATGACAAAAAAAGGGTATATTAGAAACAAAAAGTAGAAATCTATCAAAGTACAACACCTCTTGCAGCTATATACAGAATTGATGGTAAAAGGGGAAGGAAAGGACATCCCTTTTATTTAGGATACAACTTCTAGTTTAAAACTTTGATTACTAATTAATATTTAATAATTTTTTAATATCTACAAAACATGAATCCAGTTGTGAAATTTGTTGTTATAAAAAAAAAAGTTTGTTATTATTCATATATTGAGAAAATTAAAATGATGAGAGAGTTTAAGCTTGTGAATAACCTTTATTACAAAATAATATGTACATTAATTGAAAAATCGACATAGAGAATAAATTTCTTACCATCAAATAATGCAGTCAAAAGCAGGGTATCTTAAGGTAATAAGTCATATTCCCAAAAAATAATTACAGAAATTCAAGAACACAATTGATATTAGAGGCTATAATACCTTGATAAATTTACTTTCGGTTTAAGAAAATCCATTCCTATTAGAGATCAAAATAAAAAGTTTCACTTCCAACCCCAGGTCCTAAAACAGAATGAAACAAAACAGAAGAGAATAAGATCAATTGATAGTCATAATTACATGTTGATGAATCGACAAAAATCAAAACAAAGTAAATAAAATTAGTTCATCCCCCAAATAAGATCAGATATAGAAAAACAAACTGCGTCTAAAGATAATTATTATCAGAAAAAATATCATATATTTGAATTACCCAAAAAGGATATTAGAGCAAATAAGATTACATCAAAGTAATGATATTCCAAGCCAAAAAGTTACAAAAAGATAAAAGGATAATATTCCAAACTTGGCATAAGAAATACTATTTTGTCTCTGAATAACTTTTCACCTTACTATCATAGTACTATGAAAATGAGTTAGCAACAAAAAGATTTCTACCGGGAAAAAAATTAACCGGCGATTTCTAAAGCTTTACCTGTTACAAGGTCCTTCATATCATTACTGCCAGATTGATCATATGCTGTGCCTTCAAACTGTGAGGTATGAATTGGTAATATATTGCCTTTGTAGTGATTAAATATAATATGTATAATAATGATAGGTACTAAATAGGATAGTAAATATTGATCACTAACTGCTAAATCTGGGTTACGTGCATGTATTGAGGAATTGTAAGAGTCAATATTGGACATGGCACATTAAACATAATTAAGAGAGTTTAATGAGTGATTTATTAAGTTTCTTTACATGACATATAAATGAAAAAAATAGGTAAAAAGTCAAAAAAAAGAGAAAAATAAATAAATAAAGCCATAAAGATGTGTCACATCTTTATATTATATATAGATTTAAATCCACAGCAAAGACCACCAACCAACTTGAAATGAATGGTTTAGTCCCCTGTAGACCCCAACATCAGTACTATGATTTGTGGTATAAATATATCTCAAGAACCCCAGTTGAAAACGGGGCAAACCCATAATTTTCTTTGACCCGACCCGATTAGTTCAAGCTAATTCTCCACTCAACTTCCTTAATTCACTATCCCCTAAATTTTGGGTTCATGCATCAACCATTGGTTATTTCAGTTCCAGGTTAGTTTAATTTTTATCTCAATTTTTTCAGATTTTTTAATATAAATTCTTGTTTTTTTTTTTTCCTTCTATGGTTCTTGAAATTGTTAATTCAAAGTTTTGATTTTTAGCACTTGGGGAATTTTCTTGTGGGTTGAATAACTGTACTTGTGTTGTGTCTTGCTCTCCTTTGATTCCTACTACTATGTGTTGTTTTCTGTTGTTTCTTTGTACTTCCATTATCTTATTTATACGCGGTAGATGCTGCCTTTTTTTTTCGGACTGCTTTATCATATTTTTTCGCTTTCGTTAGCTTCATTTTCATACTACTTTGAAAAACACTACTTTGACCAACTTAGCTTGTCCTTCGTCATGTTTTTTCTTGAGCCAAGGTTTTTTTGGAAACAGCTTCCTATACTTTACCCACCCCAGACCAGTGGCGGAGCCAGTATTTGCGATAAGGGGGTTCAAAATATGAAGTAAACACACGAAGAAGTTCAAGGGGTTCAACATCTATTATCTAAACATAAAAAATAATTTCAACCATGTATAAACAGTGCCCCTGCCTCAGACCCCACCTTGTGGGATTTAAGTATGTTGTTGTTGTTGGAGCCCCCTTTGACTAATGAATGACATGTTATATGAGTATCATATTCTTTGACCTGATTAGATTAGAGATTAAGTGCAGTTAATGAAGTTAATAAAATATGGAGAGATTGACATCCTATAAGTCTTCTTTGTTTCTTTTTTATTTTTTATTTATAAGTCTGACTGTCCTATAATTCTGAAGCTGACTTGGAGTTCAATAAAGCTCTGTAAAAGAATTTATGGTTATCTGTTTAATGTAAAAATTGTGAACTTGGGAAATAATTGAATCTTTTATTAATGGTTTTTTTGTAACTGATTTAGTAGTGGTTAAAAAAAAAAAAAAAAAACAACTGATTTGGTAGAGGCAAAATAGAACAATGGAAGTGCTTGCTGAACTTTATCTTAACTTTTGGAAAAAATGGAAACTTATTCTACTATCTTAGGCCTCTGATTTTTCCTTCCTAACTAGTATCTCGAGCACTTGTATCCTGTGCTGCTGGGAACTCTTCAAAAATACCAACGGGTGTGTGTCAGATCCTCCAAAACCTATGTATCCATTTTTAGGGGATCGGACACGGGTCCTGCAACATTTTTGGAGGGTCCTGACAACATAGCTTCATCCAAGGGTATGGCTAGTGGTCAATGAAGTAGATCAAGAACAATGAGGTCTCAGATTCAAAAACATTAGGTGATTTTTTCGCATCTGTCCAAGCCTTGGTAGACACAGTTACCCGGTACCTATGCAAGTGGGTGGTAGCAGGAACCCCATGTAATTAGTCGAGGTTTGCACAAGCTAGATTGAAAACTACGGTTATTGAAAAAACTAGTATTTGGGCACTCAATATGGTGGAGCTGAAGACATTGATCACGCTGAATGTGTTTGCAGCTGAACTATCTTGGGGTGTACTATTTGTACAATATATGAGTAATGTGTTATTGGCCCTATGTAAATTGGAAAAAGGAAAATATGGAACTTATGCGTTAATATGCCAATTGGACAAAGATGATATGGACTATATGTCTTTATTGGTTAATATGCAAATTGAAAATTGGAGGATGTGGACTTTATGGTAATATGCAAATCGGAAAAGAAGATAGCGAGGAAAAGAAATTAAAAAAAAAGGAAAATAGTGATTCTATGGGTGTAGAAACGGAAAGCTGCTGAGTTCAAGTAGTTACTTGACATTCTGCAGAAACAAAAATCAAGTTAACAGCCTTAAAGACTGTTATATGTATTTTCCTCTTTGATCAAGTTAATGCCAAATTCTCTAAGAAAATGTCATGTCGTCGATACTAGAGCATTTTATGTGCAATCCAACTGTATGGTTTTGCTTATTTTTCCTTTTGCTTAAAGGTGAGAATGTAAAGTGCTCCTTACGTTTATAAGGTGGCAGTGCCTTGAATGATAAATGCATCACAACGGTTAATAGTTTGGTAAACTCTGCAACTTCAAATAATTACCAGTAGTCATAGTGTGAAGGCGCAAATGTAATGTCCCTTCGAGGACCTTCTCCTTATTCTGAGCATTGTGTTGTCTGGTAGAAAGTTTCTAATCTCTAGAACCTATGGCTTATGCATGCATAACTCTGAAATCTTAAATTCTGAGTTTACTAGATAACGATAGGTGTCCAATACACTAAGAGCACATATTGAGGATGTGTTTGATATGAAGAAATTATTTTCCTATAAAATGTAATCCTGGAAGATAAGTGGCTTTTTTACTTATTTTGTGGTGCTTGGTAAGTAAGCAAAACATATTATCCCAAAAATATTTGTATATAATTTAGGCAAATACTATGGGGATGGAGTGGTGTGGTGGTAGCGGTGGGGATGGGAGCTCTGGGGGATGGGGTTAGGGGTAGGATGTATTGGAGGGTGGGGAGGAGACAATGAACTTGGAATGCCAGGTATGGAACTTGTTTTCCCTACTCCCATTAGGAAAGTCATTTTCTTTATTTTAAAGTAACTTGTTTTCCTAGAGAAAATGTTTTTCAAAAATTTTAACCAACCAAACATAGGAAAATTGGAATAGAAGATATTTTCCTCCATACCAAACACATCCTGAGTTTCACATTCTGGCAGTGGTTAAGCACCTGAAATGTTAGTTTAGCTTGAGATTGCAATATGTTGTTGACTTTTAATGTCCATAATTTATCTTTTTTTTATATATTCCAAGTCCTTAATTATTAAATGGTTATTCATTCAAAAATCCTCACTTCAGGAAGACCACAATTATAAATTCTGCTTTCTACTTATGAGTCATTCTTTGGCTCATTCCTCTGATCAAATGCCGTTTCCTCATGTCGTTTTTTGAAAATTGACATTTCTCTGTGATTAATGGCTTCTTGTAGAGGAAATAATGGATGAAGCGCGGCCGCCACCAAAGTCATTATGGCAATATATCTCAGCCTATTGGACCAGGCTTTGTGAAATGTATTACAACAAGCCGATTTCACACTGGATTCTTCTGTTTCTAAGTGGTAGCATCGGGATGCTTGTTGCGTTCCCTGGTTCTAGCCTCTTGTCCCGTATATATTTCGCAAATGGCGGGAAGAGCAAGTGGATAATTTCATGGGTTTCAGTTGCAGGATGGCCTCTGATGGCGATCGTCCTAGTTCCTTCCTACTTCTTTCTTAAAGTGTTCCCGACGCCACTTGACTTAAAACTAACTTTATCTTATGTTGTATTGGGATTCTTGAGTGCTGCTGACAACCTCATGTATGCGTACGCCTATGCCTACCTGCCTGCATCGACCGCTGCTCTTTTGGCCTCGACTTCGCTGGTGTTTTCTGCACTATTCGGATATCTTCTCGCGAAGAACACTATGAATCTATCAATTATAAATTCTATCGTGATCATTACTGCTGCCATGACGATCATTGCTCTTGATTCTAGTTCAGACAGGTACGTAGGGGTATCAAATGGGCAGGTTGGGCTAGATTTGGGGTTTTAATGACCCCCCCCCCCCCCCCCCCCAAAAAAAAAAAAAAAAAAACTTAATTGGGCTGAAAAGCGGGTCATAACTCAACCCGTCCAATTCTTAATAAATTTTAATTTCTTTGTTTGTTCTTTTATTAAAAAAAATTTAAGTACCTAATAGAAATATTTTTTTCTTTATTATGTCTATATATAACATATCAAATAATAAAGATGTCTTTTTGAAGTTTTTTTGACAAGGTTTCTATGGGTCAATTTGGTCTACATATCAGTCCAATTTTAGATGGACCGAAATGGCTTGAGTAAATGGGCGGGTCACTTGAGTGAGTTGGGCGGGTCATGTTTTCATGGGCTAATTTTGTCGCCTCTCCAGGTACGGATATATCACGGACCGTCAGTATATTATTGGTTTTGTGTGGGATATACTGGGATCTGCGCTCCATGGTCTAATTTTTGCCTTGTCCGAATTAGTTTTCGTGAAATTACTTGGTAAAATGTCCTTCCTTGTTGTTCTTGAGCAGCAACTCATGGTTTCCCTCTTTGCCTTTATATTTACAACAATCGGACTCGTTATAAGTGACGGTTTCCACGGGATGAAGTCTGAGGCAACTACGTTTGAGGGTGGGGCAGACGCGTATTACTCGGTTATCGTTTGGGGAATAATCACGTTTCAGTTGGGAGTCTTGGGAGCCACCGCAGTTGTTTTCCTCTCCTCTACTGTCTTGGCCGGTGTCCTTAACGCTGTTAGAGTACCGGTTACAGCCATTGCAGCTGTGATATTGTTGCATGATCCTATGAGTGGTTTCAAGATCTTGTCTTTGATTATTACATTCTGGGGATTTGGCTCTTACATTTACGGCAGCTATAGCCCCGCGAAAAAGGAAGCTGTGGGAACTATTTCTTAGTTTTTGCTGTTTTCGCCATTATTTCCATCCTTCACACTATTGATATAAGATTGGAGAGCACAATGTATATGTATATGATATGTACTGGCTGGTTCAGTTGAAATGGAACAAACCATTACTACAACTGCTGGGAAAATGAAGTTGAAACAATATACAGTCAGAAGGAAGCAAAAAAGATAAACTTTCCTGCCATTTCACTATTCCATTGTAGCAAGATGTATTATACTCTTGTTGAGCTATAGTAAAATGTCAAAGTTGATCCCTATGCTTTTGATGTATTTGCCTCTCTTATCATGTAAGTGGCTTAATATGCTAGTTATGAGAATTTTAGAGCAGAGGGTTTGAAATCTTTATTTGAAAATTCAGGTTCGCTATAGATGGTATTCATTGCAAGTGATGAGCTTTTTCGTGTTTGGTTGAATACAGAATTTAAGAAAAAAAGATAGATACTTAAAATTTATGATCTATAACAAGTTATAAATATTTGTATGACTATAAATTATCTCATAAAAGGAAAGTTAAATTGTTTCTAAATAAGAAAGTATGATATTCTTTTTTGAACAATCTAAAATGAAAAGTATGATACATAAAATGGGACGGAGGAAATACTGTCTAATGTGAAGAAAAAGTATGATACATAATGCACAATCTAAAATGAAAAGTATGATACATAAAATGGGACGAAGAAAATACTATCTAATATAAAAAAATTCCGTTGCCGGGACTTGAACCCGGGTCTCTCGGGTGAGAGCCGAGTATCCTAACCAACTAGACTACAACGGATTGACGTTCATATGTGTCGTGTGATATTATTTATACCTTATTATATTAGTCCGCCAGTAACTCTGTAGGAATGTCATTTAATTAATGTAACTCTCATGGTCAGTTTACCAGCTTAATTGTCTTAAACAAAACAATTTAATCAATTAGAAATTTATTTATTTTTATAGAGAAGTACCTTAGATTTAGGATAAGTGGAAGTAAGAGCGAGTACATGCATTTAGGGCTGTTCACAGTTTTGGTTAAAACCAAAACCAAACCGAAAATTTAACCAAACCGAAAATTTAACCAAACCGAATAAAATAACCGACATTTGGTTTAGTTTGGTTTGGTTTGGTTTTAAATTTGAAAAACCGATAATATTTGGTTTGGTTATGGTTATAGTAAAAAATAACCGAATAAATAACCGAACCAAACCGATAATTATATACATAAAATTTATAATTATTTATATGTATAATATTAGCTTTTCATAAATAATTAAAGATATTTTATACCTTTTAATTATTAATTTAATTTTGGTCTACTTATTTTTAAGGCCCATGTCTTAAAAGAATATGTCCAACAATCCAAGCCTAACTCTAATAAGTATTTTGAAACCTCTGTTTGACTTGTTCTTTTGAATCTAAACTGCGTTGCAAGTTTGGTCCACCTGATTTGCCAACAGCATGTCTTTCCCTCAATATGCAGCAAAGTTCACCCTTGTGGGCCATGAGGAAAAAAAAGCTTCATAAGAAATTTGAAGAATGTAGAGAGAGAATATTTGAATTGTCACGGCTAGTCATAAACCGAAAAATCGAACCAAACCGAACCAAACCGACAATAACCAAACCGGTGGTTATTATTTTACTTGGTTTGGTTATGGTTTTAGACATTTAAAAACCGACTAAATTGATTTGGTTATGGTTTTAACCAATAACCGACCCAAACCGAACCATGAACACCCCTACATGCATTCCAGGTTTAGTCAACAAGAGAAGAGAGAGAATGAAGTGAGACTAGACGAGATTGCGGTACCTAAATATAAGACATTTAGATATTTAGGCTCGTTGTTTCAAGAGAATAGAATGATAGATGAAGATGTTACTCATATGATTAAAAATGAATGAAATAGATAGGTGCTAGTGGGGTGTTATGTGATAAAAGAATGTCTACCAAAGTGAAACGTAAGTCCTACTGAACAACAATAAGGCAATGTTATATGATAGTGAATGTTAGGCAGCCAAAGTCCGACATTTTCATAAGATGAGTGTTATCAAGATGGCGATGCTACGATAAATGTGTGGTCTTACAAGATTAGATAGAATTAAAAGCAAGTAGAGCACATTGAGAATAAAATGCGAGAAGATCACTTAGAGATGGTCTGGAGTTGATCTACAAATGCATCGATCAATAGGAGTAAAATTATCGTAAGTGAGATAAGGTAGAACTAAAATCACATGGAAGAAAATTATCTCGAAAAATCTACAAATTCTTAATATCAATAGAGACTTAGCTAAAGATATGATACAATGAAAAAAAAAAAAAGATTCATATAGGTGATATTGATACCTACTAGTTGAAAATAGGTTTTAAATTTTCTTTTTAATATATTTTAGACTTGTTAAAGCTTTTGCAATGTTCAAGTTCACAAAACACACGTTTTGCCTAAATGAATTTAAGAGGAGTAGATCTTTCATCAAAAATTTAGGTTCGAAATCAAGCATAGATGTTTGAAGTTCAGAGAGTTGTACAATTCTAGCCAGTTATGAGGGTGAAAGAATATCTTTAGGCACCAAAAAGCCATACATATCAATTGTAAATTAGTCCATATAAATATGCCGAGCACCGCCCATAAAATTTTGGGTGAGTTAATGTGAAGTTCATTTATTAACTCAAATCATCTTGACATGTTCAGTTCAGCTCATCTAAAAATTACGCTGATTTGAATTATGTGAGTTCCCCGAATCGATCTATGAGAAAACGTCAAAAAAAAATTAAATATTTTTTTATTTTAATATGTTTATACATCTATAATAAATAAATAAAAATTATTAATTTTATTTGGTAATTAAACAAACTATAATGAAAATAAATAAAAAATTACAAGTAAGAATTGTACATTGAACTATGACTCATTGATTGGTTCGGCCTAACTAACTTTTGAACAAGGTTAGACAATAACCAATCTTGAGACAAGGCAGTCTTTAAGAGAAAATTAAACAACTTGAAGAAATAAGATAAATGTCTATCAAAAAGCAATGGAATTCAATTCTTTTCATGACATGGAGAGCCACTGTAAAAATTGTGAACAGTGACAAATTACAGCTGTTCTACCTAAGAATCAGATCAAGTTAAGGAGACTGAATATAGGGGAAGGTGGGAGAAAAGGAGGTCCTCACACTCAAATCCTTTGGGAGGAGAATGTGAAGGATTTGGTTTACACTAACTGTTTGCTAATGGCTGCAGGTACACAATCTAACATAAATGGAGGATTTTTAATTCAACAGGTACCACGGAACAACCACACTGAAGGAATACCAACAAGCAGCGAAACACAGTGTAATCAGGATACAGGAAACAGAAAAAACAAAAAGGAATACAGATGCATAGCAAATATGATCAACATCCAACTCAGGAAAGCCTCAAAGGGGATTTTAATTAATATAAGGTTGATCGATGTTCAATTCGTGGTATTAGCACCAAGTTGTGCTCAATCATGGACAAAAGTCAATTTTATATGGGTTAAATCACAAAGAGGAAGATACATATTTGCTCAACGAAGCTTTTCAATCGACACATAGAGACGACAGAACAATGGAGATTACGAAACAAGCGAGAATCAAACGCAGAGAAACAGAGAAGGTAAATATAGCAAAGAGAGAGGAAGGGACATACCAGATCGAATAGGAGAAAGGCAACAACAAGCTCAGTTTTCATACAGCAATCTCAGCATCACAAACGAGCTGGAATCGAAACAACTTCAAGATTTCAAGCTTTTGCTTATTGGAGATTCGGGTGTTGGCAAATCGTGTCTCCTTCTGAGATTTGCTGATGATTCATATCTTGCGAGTTACATTAGTACCATTGGTGTGGACTTTAAAATCAGCACAGTTGAACAGAATGGGAAAATCATTAAACTTCAAATTTGGGATACTGCTGGTCAAGAACGTTTTAGGACAATTATCAGAAGTTACTATCGCGGTGCACACGGAATAATTGTGGTTTATGATGTAACCGACCAAGAGAGCTTCAACAAAGTCAAGCAATGGTTGAGTGAAATAGACCGATATGCAAAGGATAATGTGAACAAACTTCTTGTTGGAAATAAGTGTGATCTCACAGCACAGAAGGTATTTTCCACAGAGACAGCTCAGGCTTTTGCTGATGAGATTGGCATACCTTTCATGGAAACAAGTGCAAAAAGTGCCACTAATGTAGAACAGGCTTTCATGGCTATGGCTGCTTCAATCAAGAACAGAGTGGCAAGCCAACCGGCATCAAATGAAAGGACGAAGCTCTGTTGCCTTGATGATTATTTTGATGTGGAGCTGTGGTGAAGCTGGCAGGCAACAACACAAAGTATCAATTAACAAGCCTAGTCACAACAGACAAGAATGGACATGATGAAAAAGCAAAAAAAGGAACCAAAGATAGTGCATGATGCACTCACAGAACATAACTTCTTTTTAGGATATTTAGCATGTGTTTGCATTAAAAAAAAAAAAAAGGATAAAGGTCAGGTCCCATGCTGCGCAAAGACAAAATAAATGGTCATTTCATAGATATGTAGGGAAAAGCAACAAATTATTGTATAGCTTTAATGGGCCTTACAGATTTCCTTTCAGATATTTGTAAAGAATAATGTCGAAATTTTGAGTCGTAGATCAGACTACGAGTATGTATACATCTTACTTGTTGCTCAAAAAAAAAAAAAAAAAAAAGCTAGCATCAGTATGTGGACTAGAGGCATCTCATTCTTTCTCCAGTACTCATTTAAAAAAACACGTTAAATAAATGTTGTCATTTTCAAGATTCTTGCTCGAATTGACAAAGAAAAAAAAAAGAAAAAAAGTTAGTGAAAGATGCCCATCATTTGGATATATAAAAAGAAGGAATAGATTCCTCCACTAAATTATTTGCTGTAGTTGATTTGTAATGTGACTTTTATAATTAATTTGAATAATAGGAAATAAATTTACGTTGATAACTTTTCAAGGAAAATATTTGATAAGTTCCCTCTACTATCTTGATCGTCTTAGTGTCGTAAATCAATTTGTTTTTCTTAGTTAAACTAAGTAGAAATAGTACCATAATAAACATGTAATTTTAAGCGTAGATTGAACCTTGATATTTTATTTTTTAAAATATACTCTCTCCGTTCACTTTTACTTATTCACTTTTAACTTTGCAAACCCCTTAAAAAATAATAAATGAAGTGTATAATTTATCAATGTACCCATATTAATTGGTGTAAATTTTTATTAAATTTGAAAAATGATTTGAATTGAGTGTTTAATACTATAGGTAAAACATGAAAAAAAATTGTCTTCTCTTGATATGCTAAAAGTGATAAATAAAAGTGAAAATTTACTTTTAGAATATTGGACAAATAAAAGTGAACGGAGGGAGTACTTCCCGTCCATTTTTACTTGTCATGTATTGATTTGACATGCCTATTAAGGAGCCAAAAATAGAATTACAAGTTTACTATATTCCCTCTAATTATTGCTAAGTAATCTAAAGATTGAAATGAAAAAAAAAACATATTTTAAAAGTTGTGCAGCCACTTTCTCCAACCCACTAATTAATGATAAGAGTAAAATATGTATGCATTGATAAATTATTTCTTGATTTTTCAAATTAAATAAATAAAAATTAATAACTATTTTTAATATACAAAACAAGTAAAGATAGACACGGATATTTAGAGATAATTTTTACAAAGATAGAGGCATAAATATGACATAGAGCCTGTTTGGATGGACTTATGCCTATAAGGTGCAAACAGCTTATAAGCTAAAAAAAAATAAGTTGGGTAGTCTAACTTATTTTTTTGGCTTATAAGTTATTTTCAACTTATAAGTTGTTTTAGATAAGCTAAGTCAAATGAGCCCAATTATTTTTTTGAGCTTATTTTAAGCACAAAATGACTTTACGCTAGCCAGTCAAATACTCAAAAAAGCTAAAAATAACTTATAAGCAACTTATAAGTCAATCCAAACGGACTCATAGTCTATGAAGGAGTATTTAATTGAAATTAAAATAGAGGACCCGCAATTTTATGGTCTTCATTTTCCTCCCTTTCTTCTTTCCACGTCTTTTTCTTCCTCCTCAGTTTTCTCTCTCCTCTTTCCTCTTTTTTCTCATTCTCTCTTTTTCATTAATTTTAAAACCAATTCTATTATATACAGATCAAAATTCTTTAAGTTATTCATCAATTTCATTATTCATTTTTTCAATTTCTTTTTAAAAATTCAGTTAACAAGCTTAAATGAAAATAATTGGCACTTTCAAAAAAGTTTAATGTAAAAACTGATAACCAAAAATGAATTTAAGATACTTCTGAAAGTAAAAATTCCTTGGGAAATTTATTAGACTTTTTTTTCCCTTTTGGTATATATTCAATTCAAAGTTTCTACATTCTGCATCCAATAAATCTAACTTTCAAAGTTGCTACATTCTGCACCCAATAAATCCAAATTTCAAGTGCCATCAAAGTACCTTGACTCTAGGGGTGTGAAAAAACTCCTTTAACCGATAAACTGAACAAGCAAAGTATTCAAATACAATTGTTTTGACCTCCCGTGTCTTTCACATAAAAATACTGAAATATACTTAAAAATGTAAATTTAATAAGACCTTATGTCCTTATTGGGTTATCGGTTTAATCGTTAATAAAAATTTAAAAATCAAAAATTAAATTGGTAGTTTAATTAAAAAAAATACAAAGTCATTTAAAAGATATCGATAAACCAATAACATTTCTTTGATTCAGTTTATCGATTAAACCAATGTTTTTTCACATCCTTAGATTCAGGGTCTACTTTGATGACACCTAGAATTTTGAACTTCTCGGATGCAGAATGTAGCAATTTTGAATTGAATATATATCAAAGTATCCTAAATTCATTTTAGTTTTCAATTTTTACATTTTTTTTTTCAAGTGTCAATTATTTTCTTTTAAGCTTGTTGGGACAAAGTGGTGGATCCCTCATTTTAATTTCAATTAAATACTCCCACACACATCACATCATACTTACACCTCTGCCATTGTAAAAATTTTCCGCATAAAATATACACAACAACAACAACCCAGTGAAATCCCACAACATGGGGTCTGGGGAGGGTAGAGTGTACGCAGACCTTACTCCTACCAAGGTAGGACGGCTGTTTCCGAAAGACCCTCGGCTTAATAAAAAACATAAAAACATAAAAAGAGGTCAGATAAGGCTATAAGATTCAAAGCGATATGAAAATGAAGTAACGCAAGCGACACAGATAACATAGAATAATCAAAGCACAGGAAATAACAAATAATTGCATAAATCAGAGTACAAGAAATTATGCTACGATAATGTGACTACGAATAGGACAGGATAATGAGACTATCTACTAGCCTTCTACCCTAATGTGGGTCCTCCAAACCCTCCTATCTAAGGTCATGTCCTCGGTAAGCTGTAACTGCGTCATGTCGTGTCTAATTACCTCTCCCCAATATTTCTTTGGCCTACCCCTACCTCGTCTGAAACCATCCATGGCCAACCTCTCACACCTCCGCATTGGGGCATCTATGTCTCTCCTCTTCACATGCCCAAACCATCTCAATCTCGCTTCTCGCATCTTGTCTTCCACCGAGGCCACTCTCACCTTGTCCCGAATATCCTCATTCCTAATCATGTCACTCCTGGTGTGGCCACACATCCATCTCAGCAACTTTCATCTTTTGAACGTGAGAAATCTTAATTGGCCAACACTCCGCCTCATACAACATAGTCGGTCTAACCACCACTTTGTAGAATTTGTCCTTAAATTATGGTGGCACCTTTTTGTCACATAGCACTCCGGAAGCCCGCATAAGATATACAGATTTGCAAATATTTTAAAACTTTAATTGTTGTACATTAGATTCTAAAATGGCTTTACAGAGTCAAAGATAGAAAATTAAATGGGGTCGTACAAAACATTAAAATGTCCATTGCTAAGGCAATAATTACACGTAACTGTCAACACGAATTTGGTCATAAAGTCAGAATCCTCTTTTTGATAGGACTGTTTGCTGTTCAAAGCAATATCAAATTCTTTTAGGGAAATTAGCATTTTAGTCCCTTGAATATTAATAAATTATAATTTTGATCCTTGTAATTTTTCGATAAGCATATCTTTTTATATTTGATATTCTCGTATTTGTTCCCAAAACTCAAACTGAGATTTCTAATTAAGGGCAAAAACTAACTGCATTCGGTATTCACAACAAGGTCTAAACCATAACAACTTACCATGATTATATGATCTAATAATACGATAATACTCCCTCCGTTTCAATTTATGTGAACCAATTTGACTAGGCACGGAGTTTAAAAAATAAGAAAAGACTTTTAAACTTGTGATCCTAAATGAGTCACATATATTTTGTGTGACTGTAAATCATTGCATAAAGGTAAAGTGTTTCCAAATATAGAAAGAGGTCATTCTTTTTTGCACGAACTAATAAGAAAATAGGTTCACATAAATTGAAACAGATGGAATATATATTAACTGATTAACCATGATTAAGAAAGAGAAGTTTATAAAATGTATAGATACAAATCATGTACTTATCGGATGCAAATATGAGTAAGGCTAAATATTTTCATCTCTAAATAGGGCGAAACAAAATAATTCATCTCACTACAATTCTTATGTTGTGGTAAATTATGTCCATCTTACCATAATCCTTATGTTATGTTTCCCTCCTGAGTATGTTCAATCATGTGGGTTGAAATCCATAGGATTTTAGGTTTATAATTCTGGGAGGCAATAATATTAGGTGGTTTCTTCCCGCCTTGGTTGATTGAGTTATTTGATATATCTGCCGGTGAGAGGTAGTAGGTATCCTGTGAAATTAGTAAAGGTATACACAAGCTAACTCGAACACTATGAAAATAATAAAAGTATCCAGAGGTAGCAAGTATCCCATAACATTAATCGAAGTCCAGGCAAACTGCCTTGTGAAATAAAAATTGAGGTGCGCACAACTAAAAGGAACATCCCCAATGTATTTAAAAAAAAAGAAAAAAAAGAAATTCTTACTCTAAGGGGTCGTTTGGTAGCTCATTAGGAGCTAAGTTGTTCATGTATTAAATCATGCATAAGTAATACAATGTTCGGTTGCATTCTTTGCTATGTATAAAATTCAACACACCTAATACGATATTTGGTAATGGAATTTAGAAACTCGCATAACTAATACATGCATAAATTATAAAGATCATGCAAATAACTAATACATAAATACAAAACCCTTCATAGCCATAAAGCACTGTAACTAGAGGTTCAACCTCAAACTTTCGATGTGGGGTATAAATTTATATGTAAAAAATTATTAAAATTACGATAAATAATAGATATGGACCCATACTTTAAAATATAATGGTTCAATTCTAAAAAATTTAAAAAGTTGAACCCTAAAGTTTAAATCTTAGATCCGCTTCTGTGTACAACTAATTTCTGCATAAAATAATACATATAGATTCTCTCATAACTAATCTTTTTATTACTAATACATGCATAACTCAAACCAGCTGCTAAACTCCCCAAGGGGATTTCTTAAATCGCCTTGGTTGATGGATTTACTTGGTATTTGTGTTGATGGCAGGTAGTAGATATCACGTAAAATTAGCAGAGATGCACACAAGTCGACCCCAACACTACATGAAAAAATAACTAGATATATATCCCATAAAATTAATCTAAGGTTAGGATAAATTAATCTAAGGTCAGGATAAACTACGTCGTAAAATAAATCGAGGTGAGCAGAACTGAACCGAAGACCCCCAAATATATACTCTCTTTGTTTCAATTTATGTAAACATATTTCCTTATTAATTCTTGTTAAAAGAATGAATTCTTATATATTTGGAAACAATTAACCTTTATACAGTGATTTATAACCATACAAAATATATGTAAATTCATTTAATACTGCAAGTTTAAAATTCTTCTTTTCTTTCTTAAACTCCGTGTCCAGTCAAATAAGTTGAAACGGAGGGAGTCAATATTAAAAAAATATGGAAAAGGGCCAAATATACCCCTGAGAAAAAGTTTAAATAAATCTCTCATTATACTATGGGGCTAAATATACTCTTGTCGTTATACTATTGGTTCAAATATATCCCTCCTTCGTTAAATTTGTCCAAGGTGGACATCTAGTCCTACGAGACACTGTCATTTGATGAGGTGGATGTTATGTGTCATGCCACCTCAATGCCCCTAACTCATTTTACCCCTCCTCTCTATTTGTTCTTTCACCATTAAAACTTCGTTTCCCTCCACCACCATTACCACTGCACAAAAGACTTGATAAAAGCAGAAATCTATCATATGCCATAAAATGAACGAACAGTTGGGCACATGATTTTTGCAAAAAATAAAATGCAAATGACAACAATATTGTCCAATAAACACTACAGTCAAAAGGGTTACTTAATAAAATGTTCATTTTTTAGGATGATTTCAAATCGCAAGAGTCTTTTATCTCCAGAATTGAATCATTGACCCTATTTTCCCCCTTTAAATGGAATGTTGAAATCAAATTAAAACCGTGTATCTCAGAAACCCATTAATAGGAAACAAACAATACTCTTATTAAATGATGATACATATTCAATCTTAGGACACCTTTGGACACAACCAACAATGGTTATGAGTGAAATTGAATTTTGTTATGTTGAAACAAAACAAAATAAAATAAAAAACCAGTATTGTTAAGTTCGTTCTGCCACTTCATCACAAAATGCAAAGCACCAAAATTCCATCGAGCTAAAAGACGGCGACGAACCAAATCGTTGAAATGACATGAGAGTTGAACTTTTTCAGTAACCCGTAGAGAGGAGGGGTAAATGAGTTAGGGGCGCTGAGGTGGCATGTCAACTTATGAAATGACAGTGCCACGTAGGACTAGATGTTCACCTTGAATAAATTTAACAAATGAAAGTTATATTTGAATCAATAGTATAACTGCAAGAGTATAACGAAGGATATATTTAAACTTTTTCTCACAGTACAGAGGTATATTTGACCCTTTTCCGAAAAAAATATTCACAGGGTGACACGTGACAAAAGGTGTTAAGTACAAAAGAGGGTTAAAATCTTTTTTTCCCTAAATAAAAACAAGGGTCACCTCTCTTCTCAAATTTTGTGTCGGTCCTTTTTGCTCTTTCCCCCAAAATAGCAAAGAAAAAAAAATCCTAGAGAGAGAGAGTTTTAGAGAGAGGGAAAAAAACATGTCGGACGAGGAACACCATTTTGAGTCAAAGGCAGATGCAGGTGCCTCTAAAACTTTTCCTCAACAAGCTGGTACCATTCGTAAGAATGGTTACTTAGTCATCAAAGGCCGTCCTTGCAAGGTTCTTTTTTTTTTTTTTAATAAAAAAAAAATTGATCTTGTTAGTTCATGTTTATGAATCTTTATGTGTTTTTATGAATTGGGTTTGTGTAAAAATCAGATCTTGATGAACCCTTTTGCCTGTGTTGTTTTTTTGAATGTTATTGGTCATTATTAAATTGTTACTAAATATAGAAAGGTGTACTGGCTAAAAAGGAAAGAGTGTCACGTAAATTGGACATAGAGAGTAATAAATCTAATCATTTTTTTTTAAATTGACCTTGCTAGTTCATATTTATGAATCTTTATGTGTTTTTATGAATTGGGTGTGGATAAAAATCAGATCTTGATGAATCCTTTGCCCCTTTTATTTAATCTTGTTATGTCTGTGTTGTTTTTTGTGAATCTGATTGGCCGAATTAAATCATTACTAAATATAGAAAGGTGTCATTTTTCTTTGAGACTGGCTAAAAAGTAAAGAGTGTCACATAAATTGGGACACAAGGAGTAATAAATCTAATCAAAGGCTGTTCCTTGCAAGGTTTTTTTGGTTTAAATTTCACCTTTCTAGTTTAAATTTATGAACTTTGATAGTTTTTATGAATTGGATGTGTGTAAAAATTAGATCTTGATGAACCCTTTTGCCCCTTCTATTGAATCTGATTGGCCAGAGTTAAATTACTAAATATAGAAAGTGAAATTGTTAATAAATATAGAAAGGTGTCAATTTTATTGGGGTCAATTAAAAAGGAAAGAGTGTCACATAGTAATAAATTTAATCAAAGGCCGTCCCTTGCGATTTTTTTTTATTTTTTATCTTTTAATAAAAATTCAGCTTGCTAGTTCATATTTTATGAACCTTTATGTGTTTTTATGGAATGGGTATGCGTAAAAATCAGATCTTGATGAACCCTTTTGCCTGTGTTGTTTTTCTGAATCAAATCATCTTTTAGTTGATTGTTAGATGTATTTGCTGATAGAAGAAAAAAAGGGTGGGTTTAAGTTGTGAAACCTGAATTCTTGTGCGTGATTGATTAGATTTATTACTCTATTTGTTCCAGTTATGTGATTGGTGTTTGACCGTGCACGGAGTTTATTGAGTTTAAGAATAAAAGGAAGACTTTAAGAATTTGTAGTCTAAAATAAATCATAGTCATCTTATTAAAGGTAAAATGGAAAGTTTAAAGTTACATTGTTACTAAATATGGAGAAATGTCATTTTTTCGGGACGGACTAAAAAAGAAAGAGTGTTACATAAATTGGGACATGGAGAGTACTTTTTGTTATAATAAAGGTGATTGATTGGATTAATGTGTATGCATATATTGGTCAGCTAGTATGTTTTTCTTTTTTGGCAATTTGACATGTCAGTATTAGAGTATTCTGTACTTTCCTTGCTTTAGCTTTAATTGAAATGAGTCACAAATCGTTTGAAACGAAAAAAGTTCACCTTCTTCAGAAATCTGGTTACTGAGTAGTCCAACTATAGAAGACTATTCAGATATTAATGTTTATCAATTAGCAAGATAGCCATGGATTCTAATTTCCAAGAACTATTCAGCTGCTAAATGTAAATAAACCGTGCAAGTGCTGTAATGTGAATAGGTTCACTTTAAAAGATTAACAGAATCAGCAGATATTATTTTAATTGATTTCCACCTGTTCTATCCCTTTATATGATCAAAAGGAAGGGAGTTATAGATTTTAAGTTCAGTATGACTATTGTATGAGCCCAAAATACTGAGTTATTCATAAAAAAAAAATTATGTTTTTGTTGCAACCTTGTATATTCATTTACTTGTCTAATTTTGGCCCTTCAAAGAAGGTTCTTGAGTTTTATTATGATATCTTGAGCAGGTTGTTGAGGTTTCTACTTCAAAAACTGGCAAGCACGGACATGCGAAATGTCACTTTGTGGCAATTGACATTTTCAATGGAAAGAAACTTGAAGATATTGTTCCGTCCTCCCACAACTGTGACGTAATGAAGTGTTTCTTTCCCCTCTTTTTTGTTTCTACTGTTGTATGTTTGGTTTTTCCAGCAACAAAAGTTTGATATTTTCTTGGTTTTGCACATGCTCTTCTCAGGTGCCACATGTCAATCGTACTGACTATCAGCTTATTGACATCTCTGAAGATGGTTTTGTAAGTTTTCTTTTACCACTCATGTGATGTGGTCACTCACTCTACTCTACTTGGAGCTAAAAATTAAAAGAAAACACTACCACATAGTTTTTTTTTTTTTTTTTTTTTTTTTTTTTTTGGTAATGTTTGTGGTTATTTCTGATTTTCTTATGTAATTTCTGTTATTTCACTGAAATTGGGATGTAAAATAACTCACCTTCCGATATCTTTATTGAAAAACATTAACCAAAAAAGCCTTTATCAAAGAAAAATTAAAGGAAAAACCTGTGGGGTATTCTATAATATTTGAGGTTTTCCTAGTTTCACATGTTTTACCTAGTTGGCTACAAAATTTGTAGAATAATGTCATGTGAATTTTCATGAGGATAACTAAACCTTATGATAATAAGAGGTGCATTTACATATTCTTTCTCTTTCTTTTTCTCACTTTTTTTTTGGGGGGGGGGGGGGGGGGGGGGTTAGTTGGCAGGCTGGTTTAGATGAATATCAGTGAGTGATTTCTTAAGTTATGAATACACTTGTTGTAGCATAAGGTTCCTTTTAGAATTAGAGTGTGATTCAAATTATGTGGCTATGATGGATTCTAGTCTCCTTCATTGGATTTGCTTTGAAGCTATGTTGTTGGGTCCTTGGCGGATCTTCCAAAATAGTGCATTCTTGGAGGATCCGACACTGATGCTGCAACGTTTTTGGAGACTCAAACATAGGTTTGAAGGGCATTCGTCCTTGACAAGACAACTCTGTTGGATTACTTGACACGTTACTCACCTCCTAGTAGGTTGCACACACACACACTGTCTCACACACACCTACGCACTTGGGCATGTGCGTGCATAGGGAAACAAATGCTTGCAAACAGACTCAACTCATGAATTTAACTGCAATGCGAGGCATTACACAGGCCTAATCTCCAACTACCTGACTGGTTTGCTTGAAAGGTAGTATATACTATATATAAGGGATACTAGTATAAGCAAATTGTTCCCTTGGTTGTCATGCTCAAGATTAAGTGATTTCTAGCTTATACTCGAATAATGTCAGCAATCTTGCTTCAAAAAAAGTGAATAATGTTAGCAAAAGAAATGTTCTACCTTAATTAAGTTTTTATAGCTTCGCTGCTTCTATGTAAAGTACTAAATAGGCCTCATTTGTCTAGGCTTTCGGTTAAATCGGTTTTTTCACGAGAAGAACCTCTATCTTAATCATATTTTCTTTTGACTGAATATATGCTATGGTAGAAACAGGTTGGTGTCACATTATGTTAGTGGGTTCAGAGTAAAATTTGTGAAATTACATTGTTTAGGTGTTAGTAAGACCAAATGTCTTAATGGCAGGGAAGGCATAGTGGAATGCAACATACATCTCAAAGTGAAGCAAATTCTTTTGCCTAGTTCATGTGAAACAAATTTTCAATTTTAAGCTTTGAAGTTCTGTTTCCAAAGCTGGAGTTTCTCTTGCCGATTCGTTCTTTAAGTGTGTTCTCAATATTGCTGTGATTATCTCAGGTCTCCCTTCTTACTGATAGTGGAAACACCAAAGATGACCTCAGGCTTCCCACCGATGAAAATCTGCTGAAGCAGGTATAATCTTTTTTTCAACATGGCGAATAGCTTGTCTTCTAATTTATTTCCTATAGTGACAGAGTTTTTCCGTTTTATGTTTTGTAGGTTAAAGATGGGTTCCAGGAAGGAAAGGATCTTGTGTTGTCTGTAATGTCTGCAATGGGCGAAGAGCAGATCAATGCCGTTAAGGACATTGGTACCAAGAACTAGTTGTGCCTCTGCAACATAAATATTTGCTATAGTTAAGACATTATTATATCCTAACGTGGTACTTCGATATCACTAGATTTTAAACTCGGGTTAAATTCTCAGATTGAGATTGGTTTGAATCTTGTTATTTGCACTGTGCAAACAAAAGATACAAGACAATTGCTGCTGTGGCTTGGGAATGAATTAATTGGCTTTCAGTTCTTGGCTTTCTGTTATGATAATTAAATGTTGCCCTCATATTTTGCACGCAGATCATCTTCTTTGGATTGTTTGTTGTCCCTTGCTAAAGAAATTTGCCTCTTTTTTGTCCTTTTAAAAAATTGCCATATGCCACTTGTGAAACATATGTAGAAGTTTGAAAGACACATATGTATCACAGGTGTAGAATTGAAAGGAGTATCACGTTGAACAGGAGAGGCAAGGCTCAATCGTAAGGTGTCAAGTAGCAAGGCATGCCCGTGCATCATCATGAAAGTTTTTTATGTACTTCGACTTTAGTTATAATTACACAAATTTAAGAGTTTCAAAGACTAAAGATATTCTCTAAAACTAATGCAAGTCTACCATCTCAAGATATTTTCCATGTGAAATCTCAATTGCAACCTTTTGAAGATGAAATAATTGAATATTTTCTTCCACATCGAAGTAATCTGCAAAAATAAAAAGTAAATTATAAGGTTTTAAAGCCGATACTGAATGCTTTTTCCATACGGAGGAAGTAGTGGCAAAATGATTCCAATTAGAAACATAGCTAAAAATGGAAAAGAAATCAACACATTTAATAGAAAAAGTTTGGATAGAGATGAACCAATACATCAAATGCTTCCTCTTATAAGATTCTTTTAGGCACTTGATGATGTAACAGGCAGTGGTCCCTTTTTGATGCCAGAATGCAAAAATATATCGCATAAACTGGGAAGAGAGAGCTTCAAGGTTGACACAAGTATTGAAGTTGGAAAATGAACAATGCTCGGATATTGCTACCCAAGAAATATCACATTTATTGGAAGGTAATTTTACTCAAATGTTTGAGGTCGTAATACCCACCTCTGCTTGTTTCCAACAGTAAGTAGCTAAGTCTAAAAAGTGAAATGCATGTAGAACATCAATATTATCATATGGATCACCATCAAAATATACACCTAATGTTCTTGAAATGCGATAACTATCAACGTGAAAGTCGTATCATTATAGGTTGGACAACAAAAAGAAGAGCTGAATAAGAATCCTCTATTACTGCTTTTACCATCAATTTTGAGACTGATACATCCCAGTGACGCTTGCAGCATTCTCGTTGTATCGCACGACTGCTAAGTGAATAGCTTTTTTTTGTTTTGATTGCTAGAATTAAACTCAAATGTATTTCCAACACAGAAATAGTTTTTTTTTTTATGACAAGGGAACCGCAGCCATTACCCGTCGGGTGCGCACAGGGTTCTATGTGAAAAACACAGAAATAGTTCTTTAAAATCTTTAAAGTTCTTAATACAGACACAAGGAAAGGTGCTTAACATCTCTGCTGTGCAAAACTTAATTTTATTTTTAGAAATTACTCAAACTTGGTACAATTAACCCTGGGGATCAAATTTGATTCACTTTAAGCAGAACCTCTTAGGGATAAAAAACACGACAACGTCTGCAATACAGATAAGAGCTTTTCTCTGTCAAGCAGTAATTGTAGAACATTATGAGCCCGTTTGGATTGGCTTATAAGTTATGAGCCTGTTTGGATTGGCTTATAAGTTGCTTATAAGTTGTTTTCAGTTTTTTTGAGTGTTTGGCTGACCAGCTTAAAGTCATTTTGTGCTTAAAATAAGCCCAAAAAATTAATTGAGCTAGTTTGCCTTAGTTTATCTAAAGCAGCTTATAAGCTGTTTCCAGTTTATTAGTTGCTTTTTTTAAGCCCATCCAAACAGGCTCTATGTCCAAAAAAAGAAGACTTTATAGCTTCCGACCTTCTGTAATGGCATACTCATGCAAAGATTGACTTTTACCTGCTGATATTAAAAAGTAGAGGCTCATAGAATATTTTTACTTGTGATGGAATATTGAAGCAAGTCGAACTTAAAGAAACATTTGATAGCATTCTCTGTGGCGAGGTAAATAAATTGGTTGAATGTGAGGAAAAAGGCAAAATCAAACAAAACTGACATGCATCTCGAAAATTCAACAAAAACTATAGCATACCAACTAAAGTTCCATTATCAACAAAGGGATGGAAATGCAAAAGACAAAGAAAGAGCAGAGGAGTACTCACAAAAAAGGGAAATGCAGCACACCCAAGAGTCAACTTGGAGTCCAAATAGATGAATTTGAAAGAAAAATCAACCGAAAGTCACAGAGAGAACATCAGCTTTGATGAGTGAAAGAGGGGAAGGAAGCAGGGGCGGATCTAGTGTAATGGATGTGGGTTCCCGGGAACCCACGCCCGATAGCCCTAACCCTGTATTTATATTGGGAGTTTGTTAATTATATAACAAATTGCTAGTTGGGAACCCATTACTAAAAGAATTTGTTGGCTCAACGGCAACGAAGGAAACTTGATTCAGCGCTCATGCTCTTGACGTAGGATCAATTCCCCTTGGAGTCTTTTTGTCTGAATTTGCATATTAGTTCATTTTTCTAGGAACTCACAAGCTTAAAATCCTGGATCCGCCTCTGGAAGGAAGAGTAAAGAGATTTAATTTTGGATTCTTCAAACTAAATACAAAATACGACATGCTTGGAAGGGGCTTCTGACAATAAAAGAACACGTGGATTACTGAAATTCCAAATTTACCCTCGTTCATCTTTATACACTTGCAGCACATACTACAACTTTTACAGCTGTGTTAGTAGGCGTTTGGACATGCAGTTTGAAACCATGAGATGAAACCAGCGTTTTGACATGCATTTCATCTCATGGTTTCAAAACTTTTAAATAAAAAATTTGACTCATAACTTTATATTTTGTAAAAAGAGACCCATAAGTTGGTAGATATTTTTAACAATTACTCTCACCAACCATTTACCAATCTCATTAACTTCCACTAACCTTTATTTATGTCTACCAACCTCATTGCTATTCATGATAAATTTTTATTTTTATTGAACTAAAGTTTGATCAATTGATATTGTATTTTTTATAAAGGCCTTCTAGTAGCGTATTAATTTTGTTATGAACTGTGACTTGCTCATTTGGTAAGATTATATAAGAATTGGTAATGTTTTGATAGTTTTCACAACTTGTGAAGTTTTTATGTCTATCAGAGAAGATACAACTTGAGATATAGTGGTAATGCAGTTCATGTTGGAAGTGCTTTCCTTTGGACCTAAATATTTACTCCATTTGTCTCAATCTATATACACACTTTTCTTTTTAGTTAGATTCAAAAAAAGAAACATATTTTTATTTGGCAATAATTTAACTGTAAACTTCACTTTTTACGCTTAACGAGATGATTTATAACCACACAAATATCTTTGGCTTCTTTTAAATCATAAGATTCAAAAATCTTCCTTTATTTCTTAAATTTCATGCTCAGTCAAATTATATCATATAAATTGAGACGGAGGGAGTAGCAATCTTGCTAAGTATAGTTTAAGGGATCGTCTGGTAACTTTTTGTGATGCTTGAGCAAAACTTAGTGATTTTGGTGCAATAAAATAAAAGTTGAGTGATCATTTAATTCTCTGTCCTAATTTAAGTATCTTAATTAGTGTGACTAGCACAAAGTTTAAGGAATAAAATGAATTTTTTGAATTTTGTGATCCTAAATTAAAGATATGTGTAATGTACCAAAATGTCATTTGAATATTGTGGTTTGAAACTTGTCATGTCGGGTGTTTAAATTGTCAATTACAAATATAGAATTAAAGAGACACTCCATTTGGGATAGACCGAAAATAAAAGTAAGACACTTAGAGGTCGTTTGGTAGGGTGTGTATATATAAGACTAAGGCTGAATAGGGGTATTAGTAATGCTGAAATTAGTTATTCTTGCATTATTTATGTTAATATTATTTCTCATCCACTGTTTGATTTGGTGTATTAAAAATAACATGTATTTCATAATTTCTAATAATAATTTCTAATAATAATAATTTGTGTTTACAAAAATACTCTCCACTTTCTTTGACTTTGTACAGTTCCTTTGCAATGGCTAGTTGTTTTACTCTCTCTTCAATGACTATTTTATCCCTACAATTTTATTGCAATGTCCGTTCGCCCTCTATATAATTTGAGGTGGAGCTTCTAGCGAATGAAAGTGAAAGGACCTCTTACCAGTCCTAAAATAAAATTTTCTCAACAGGGCAAAAATTAGATTAAATAAAATCTAGATCCAACTATTCCTTTTATGTAATACGATTATATCAAGCATGGAAATTTAAATATAGTTTATATATATGTAAAAAAAATATTATTTGATAGAGAAACATCACGTTAAATTTTTTCCAACTTAATAATTGAAAAAGGTTTTAGAGACTTTAGGGGCGATTGTGCCTTTAGTCATGCATAAGCATGTATCAAAAACCCTTGGTCTTTGAAATGATATGTTTTTCATCCGGAATTACAAAAATAAAAAATCGTTTTATACTTCTGTGTTTTTTATTTCGGTGAACAATAATCATCTCCTAGGTCTTGAATAACAAGGTAACCCTCGCTAAAGGTACTCTTATTTTTTTTCACTACACATACTCTCACCGACGCTTGCATGCTTATGAATGTCTAAATTATTTAAATGCAGAAACTATTTTTTCTCTTTATTTTCTTTTGCAGTTAATCACCAAAAAAAACATTATATTTTGAATTACTAATATACTATTTACATTATGGTAATCTCCAAATTCTGGCAGAAAAAAGTAAAGGAAGGAGAATGAATAAAGATCACCTTTGAATTAAAGTAAGGGAAAATAAATTCCATCCATTACCTCATATATTTTATTATTATTGTTATGCTAAATATGGATATTTCATACACTAGAGGCTCCGTGACAACAACAACTAGGAATTTTGTTATGTAATTCACATTTTCCATATTCAAAATCTTGCCATAAACATTCAAGGTTGCATTGCCCCTCTGTAAACTTAGGTGTACACTGCTTGAAGCAAAATGGCTTTGCTGCATCATTTGTGGCACCTATTATACACACACAAAAATTATTTAAATTAATAACAGAAGAAATGATTAACACGCAAAAGTAAACAAACAAGTATGGTAAGGGATCTTATGAGATTTACCAAGAGGATTTGATGCAGTTGAAAATGGAACAAGTAAGAGAAACAAGACAATTAAAAATTTGGGGAACTCCATTTGAGGCTTATTCTTTGTAGGTATATATGCTTAGAGTGTGAAGCTTAGTACAAAAAATAGAGACAAACATACAGCTATTTATAAGGGGTAAAATAAGTAAAAATCTACAATTCTTTTGTACAAAAGGAAGGAGATTCTAGGAAAAAAGGTTAGCAATTTATTAGGGGGTACCCCTTTAGAATATTTTTTTTTCACAAGAGGAGGGTTATTAATTAACCATTTTGAGACTAATACCATTTTAAGAAAAAGTTAGCAATTTATTAGGAGGAAAACACTTATTATAATAATTTTTTAGAGGAAATTTCACAAGCACAATAATTTGTAGGCTATTTACAGTGCACAACTACAGTTTGTATAATTACATTTCGTAGCTACTATTCATTTGTATTTTTAGGTTGTATCACCTATATTCATTCGCACTAAATGGTTGTATCAACGAATACAACTTGTATCTGCTCGCTTGTATTTATTTGCTTGTAGTTGTATCTATTCTCTTGGAGTTGTATACGTTCGCTTGGAGCTATATCTATTCAACACATGCAATTTTGCGGGATTCACTGTATTAGCACATACAACACACTTCAATAAACCTTACAATCATCACCCAAAAAATATCAAACATACAACTGACATGCATACAAACACAAAAAATATCAAGCATACAACTGACATGCATACAAACATACATTTTATATACATACAATATACACTTGTATTTTTTAGGATATGCACCATGTATGTATCAAAAATGGGCTTTTGATACATGTATGTACCATTTATGCACGTTGTTGGAGGTATATATCCTTTTGTTTTGACTATCTTTCAGTGAATTTATCATTGTTGATTGTTGATACAAGAATATGGTTGAACTCATAAATACAAGTATGCTTTTTATATTGGATGTATATATTCCTTTGTTTTGGTTGTACTTCAGTGAATGTTTAATTGTTATTGTTTATATAGGGCCAATATGCAAGTGATAAAATTTGAGTTGTAGCAAGTTTGATTGCCAGCTTCAAGAAAACTTAGGAGGACTTAATTAGTCTCATGTGCCTATGATTCAAATTCTAGCAGAGACAAGAAAAATGTTTGATTGCCTTATCCTAATCCATCTTAGTTTTGGACTTTGCTAGGTGGAGTTATTTGGTACATGTTCTTGTAGGATAGAGTTTTTTGGTATATGTTCTGGTGGGACGTAGTTGGTATTCAGTGGACTAGTGGAAGTGCGCACAAATTGGCTTGGACACTATCATTTTTCTAAAAAGGTGTCTTTGATTGTACTTACAGTACGTCTCTAGTTCAATTGCAAGAGCATGACGTCTAACGTGTTGGTCAGGCTCACATCATGTATTCGTAAATTAACATGGATAAAAGTCTAGTATATAAGTAGAGAAGAATAAAGAAAACGCGTTTATAATTCATCGAGTTTCGAGTTGTGTGATAATTATATCTAGGAAAGTTTTCGATTTTGAAAAAAGATTGTATCTATAATATGAACTCCCAACTCCTCACAGCAAAACAACACACTCAGCGTGCATTGCTCCAGCTAAATGATGGGAGATTTAATGATATTTTGTATTCATTGGCTTAAAATTCTAGATCTATCTTGTAAAAACAGGCAACAAAGAAAAAAGTTTCCGTTGCCGGGACTTGAACCCGGGTCTCTCGGGTGAGAGCCGAGTATCCTAACCAACTAGACTACAACGGATTTGCTACTATGCATCCCAGATATATAATGTGTTATATTAGAAATATGTGCCGTTCATGCTGAGAATCTTTGTTAATCATTGGAGCAGCACTTTGTATTGTTGTACTAATAAATAATAATCGTCTTTCTTTGGCAACATAGTGTACCTTTAGAGCCCGTTTGGATGGACTTATGCCTATAAGCTAAAAAAAAAAAGTTGGGGTAGTCTAACTTATTTTTTTGGCTTATAAGCTGTTTTCAGCTTATAAACTGCTTTAGATAAGCTAAGTCAAATGGGCCCAATTATTTTTTTAGCTTATTTTAAGCACAAAATGAATTTAAGCTGGCCAATCAAACACTCAAAAAAGCTGAAAACAGCTTATAAGCAACTTATAAGCCAATCCAAATGGGCTCTTAGTCTCCTTCCAACGTTTTCCTCCCATTAATGATTTAGACGGAAAATGTCGGAGGAGACTAAAAGTGCACCATTTAAAAAAAAAAAAAAAAAAGAGGACAATTATTGCTTCATATTGAAAATAAGGGATCATTTTGAGCGTAAAGTCAAAGATAACACTACAAGAAAGAAGACATTTATCAATAATTTTTTTTATTGCCACAAATAGATTATTATTGTAAAAAGTACTTTTGGCAATAACATTTTTTTTGTTATTGCATAAATTTTTTCCGTCGGCTGTGATTACAACGACGTGCAACAACTTTTTTGTTATTGCCAAAAGTACTTTTTTGCACCAACAGTCAATACTATGACAACAAAATTAAATTATTTAGTAACAAAAAAAAAGTTTATTTTTAGAGGATTCATCATATATGTTAACAACAAAACTAAGTTGTTGCCAAATATTACATTTTGCCAATTATATTATTTTTATTGTCAAAAAAGCTTTTGCGATATCTATACTTTATAATTCAAAAAGAAAATAGGAGGCCACAGACTTCTCTTCAATTTGTAGGTCTTCTTAATTAATTTTCTCAAGAATACAAGGGCCAATTTAAAATTTAGCCAAACTTTTCTAAGCCAGAAGTTCAATCATCTACCTTCTTCTAAAGCTTCCACTGAAAGTGGCCTATCTACGTGCCTTTAGGCGGAGCGGCTAAATATTCGTCAAAAATTTAATAATTTATGTCCGTTAATCTTCCGAGATTAATCATGCGGAAAGTTTATGGAGACCTGAGTTGAAAAAAAAAAAGAATTTATGTCCATTAAATTTGACGAAAACATTAAAAAAAAAAATTAATCATAACACTAAGATAATCCCATCAAATCCTAAAACATGCAACACAATTAATTGCACTATTTACTAAAAATATATAATTTTTTAGTAGAAATTACATCTCAAAAAGTAACATCAGACTCTAAAAATAAATTTAAAATAACAGACTCTAAATTTGAGTTCCCACTAATTTTCATTTTGTTTATAGTTCTCGTCAAATCTAACAAACATAGTTCGGGCAGTACTTTCTTTATTTGTGGAATCTTAGCAGCTCAGTTGGTATCTGAACTTTCACCTTGTTGATGAGGGTTCAATTTCCCTCCTTGTAATCCCGTACGCCAATTTTTTTTAAAACAAAAATAATCTCCCTCCGTCCTAAAAAGATTATCCTAGTTTGACTTAACACCGAGTTTAAGAAATAAAGGAAGACATTTGAAATGTATGTATGATCCAAAATAAACTTTAGATATTTGTGTGGGTAAATCATCTCATAAAGTTAAATTATTTCTAAATATAGAAATGTGCTAATTTTTTTATGACAAATTAATAAATAAATTATGACAATCTTTTTGGGATAGAGGGAGTAGTAATTTTTGCCAAACTTAAAGACCAAAATAATTCAATCCATACTTAGAGGATTATTTTGAACCTACCATCAAACATGAGGGACTATTTCTGTCATTTTAACAGGGGACCAATTTAAATTTTAACCAAAACTTTTGTAGGCTAGAAATTCAATTCACCTACCTTCTCCTTAAGCTTCCATTTGCAAGAAAATAACTTCGACGTTTTTGTGGTTATGGCGATAAGCCTACCATGGCATCCCTTAAACCCTTGTAAAACCCTACGTATTCATACCCCAACACATATATCCCTCGCTCCTATTCGACACGTGTCGTACATACATGCCTTTAGGCGGAGCGATTTTGATGGGTTTGCGAATCGGGTTAGATCCGGTGAAGCATGGAAGGACGCGTGGCGGAGTGCCAATGATGGTTTCGAGCAGCTTTTATATGAAACAAAAAAGACCGCTGAGCGTATTGATAGGAGATATGATGTTTCCAAGAAATTGTCAGATGTTTCTCAATCTGCTGCTGACCGTGCCCGAGTGCTTGACCGTGATTTTGAGATTACCAAGAAATGGAGAACTTTCTCGCTTGATTTCAGTTCCAATTGGCCTAGGGTTTGTTTCCTATTGTGACTCTATATATTACTCCCCGCATCAATAATGCAATGTGAAAGTTTACCAAATCACCCTTATATATTACGTTTTGATTAGAGCAGACATAAGAAGTAAATTTTTTTCAATCATCATTTAGATGTTACTTTATTATTTAAGGGTAGAATTGAAAAAAAAACTAGTCAATTTATGTCTTGATTTCCTGTTGACTCTATATATTTCTCCTTCTGTTCCGTAATAAGTGTCATCTTAGCCAAAAATACGAATAATGCAATGTGAAGTTTACCAAATCACGCTTGGTATAATAAAAATAAGTTACTTTTATGCATAAGAAGTAAACCTTTTGACATTGGGAATTTAGCAATATCAAGTTATTATGTGGCTTTTTCAATCTTCGTATAGATGTTACTTTATTATCGAAGGGTAGAATTGGAAAAAATTAGTTAATTTATGTCTTGGTTTCCTAAAATGATACTCCCTCCGTTCATTTTTACTTGTTCACTTTGGATTTTTCACGCTGTTTAAGAAATAATAGATGAAGTGCATAATTAACGCCAAGGCGAGAGAGAGGAAGGCACGCGACTTGGATCAAGTGAAGTGCATAAAGGACGAGGATGGCCAAGTGTTGGTACAGGAAACCCGCATTAGACAGAGATGGCAGTCATACTTTCATGAACTCTTGGACGAAGGAGGGGACAGAGACATTGTGTTGGGAGACTTGGAGCACTCGGATAGGCGTCGCGACTTTGGATATTGTAGGAGTATAAAGGTTGAGGAGGTTAAGGGAGCTGTTCGTAGGATGCGCAGGGGAAGAGTTACCGCACCTGACGAGATTCCTGGGGAATTTTGGAAGAATGCAGGCAGGGTAGGCTTGGAGTGGCTGACTGGGTTGTTTAATGTCATATTCAAGACAACGAAGATGCCGGAAGAATTGAGGTGGAGTACAATGATTCCCGTGTACAAGAACAAGAGAGACATTCAAAGCTGCAACAACTATAGAGGTATCAAGCTGCTAAGTCACATTATGAAAGTGTGGGAAAGGGTGGTGGAAATGAGGGTGAGGAGAAGTGTGTCTATTTCAGAGAACCAGTTTGGATTCATGCCGGGGCGCTCGACTACAGAAGTCATTCATATTGTAAGGAGATTGGTGGAGCAGTATAGGGAGTGGAAGAGGGATTTGCACATGGTATTCATTGACCTAGAAAAGGCCTACGACAAAGTGCCAAGAGAGGTCTTATGGAGATGCTTGGAAGCTAAAGGTGTACCTGTGGTGTACATTAGAGCGATAAAGGACATGTATGATGGAGCTAAGACCAGGGTAAGGACGGTAGGAGGAGACTCGGAGCACTTCCCTGTTATGATGGGGTTACATCAAGGATCAGCTCTTAGCCCATTTCTATTCGCCTTGGTGATGGATGAATTGACGCGACAAATACAAGGTGAGGTGCCTTGGTGTATGTTGTTCGCGGATGACATAGTCCTGATTGACGAGACTCGCAACAGAGTTAATGATAAGCTGGAGGGCTGGAGACACACGTTGGAGTCTAAAGGATTTAAATTGAGTAGGACCAAGACAGAATACTTGGAGTGCAGGTTCAGTGGCCTACCGCGTGTGGCTGACGAGGAAGTGGGGCTTGGTACCCAGGCCATTCAAAAGAAAGGAAATTTCAAGTATCTTGGGTCTATTATACAGGGAGATGGGGATATCGACGATGGTGTTTCACATCGTATTGGTGCAGGGTGGATGAAATGGAGGCTCGCCTCCGGAGTGCTGTGTGAGAAGAAAGTGCCACCAAAACTTAAAGGCAAGTTCTACAAAGTGGTGGTTAGACCGACTTTATTGTACGGGGCGGAGTGTTGGCCAGTCAAGAAATTTCAAGTTCAGAAGATGAAAGTTGCGGAAATGCGAATTCTGCGGTGGATGTATGGGCACACTAGGAGGGATAGAATTAGGAATGAAGATATCTGAGATAAGGTGGGAGTGGCATCGGTGGAGGACAAGATGCGGGAAGCGAGGCTGAGATGGTTTGGGCATGTGAAGAGGAGAGACACAGATGCTCTAGTGCGAAGGTGTGAGAGGTTAGGTTGGCTATGGACGGTTTCAGGAGAGGCAAAGGGAGGCCGAGGAAGTATTGGGGAGAGGTGATTAGATAGGATATGACACAGTTTCAGCTCACCGAGGACATGACCTTAGATAGGAGGTTGTGGAGGACTCAGATTAGGATAGAAGGCTAGGTGGCTTATCTTTCACTATAGTAGTTGTAGTTTTGCTCATTTGTTTATTGCCATTTGATTTCTGCATTTGATTGCTGCTTATATTTATTGGGCCGTTGTACTTTGGTTATCTTATTTATCTATAGTAGTTAATGCTCCTTTCTTTTCAGACTTTTTTACCATGACTTTCTCTTTTTTGCTATTCCTTATTTTCATATTGTTTTCGATATGATTGGCCCTATCTGACCTGACCTTTTGTCTTGTTTTCCTCTCTTGAGCCGAGGGTCTTTCGGAAATAGCCGCCCTACCTTTCAAGGTGGGGGTTAGGTCTGCGTACACTCTACCCTCCCCAGACCCCACATGGTGGGATTATACTGGGCTTCTTGTTGTTGTTGTTGTTATTGTTGCCCATATCAATTAGTACATATTTTTATTGGATTTGAAAAATGATTTGAAGTGAGTAATTAATACTATGGGTAAAATAGGAAAAATAAAATTGTCTTTTCTTGATATGTTAAAAGTGACAAGTAAAAGTGAAAATTTATTTTTGGAATACTGGACAAGTAACTGTCAACAGAGGGAGTATGAAGTTTACCAAAATCACCCCAATATAATAAAAATAAATGAATTTTACCTTTTGATTAGAGCATGCACAAGAAGTAACCTTTTGATATTGGGAATTCAGTAATATCAAGTTATTATGTAGCTTTTTCAATTATCATTTAGATGTTATTTTATTGTCTAAGGGTAGAATTGAAAAAAATTAGTCTGTTTTGGTTTTCTAAGGTGACACTTATTATGGGATAAATAAATTTGACTAAGGTGGTACTTATTACGGGATTGAGGGAGTAATAAGTTCAGTTTGATTGTATGTATGCCAATAATAGTACTCCATGGGTATTAAATTAATTGTCATGTTTAGTGTTTCGAGAATCAACTTGACTAATCTTTGAAAGCTAAATTGGATTAGTTTAACTCGATTTTGTACAAAATTTAGATATTTAAAGACTATACGAAAAGTACTACTCCATTCGTTTCAATTTATGTGAATCTATTTTCTTATTAGTTTGTGCTAAAAAGGAATGACTCATTTTTATATTTGAAAATAATTTACCTTTATGCAATGATTTATAGTCACAAAATATATGTGATTCATTTAACACCATAAGTTTAAAAGTCTTTTTTTTTTTTTTTTTTTTTTTTTTTTTAAATTCTGTGTCAAGTCAAATGGGTTCACATAAATTGAACGGAAGGAGTACATGTTACAAATTGGGCCTAGGGTTTGTTTCCTATTGCCTTACCTCTGTACTCAAATATCAGTTTGATTATACGTATGCCAATAATAGTATTCCCTCTGTCCCAATTTATGTGGCACCAGTTGACTTGGCATGGAGTTTTAAGGAATAAAGGAAAGACTTTTAAAATTGTGGTAAAAAACATGGCTTAGATAATTGTGTGACTGTAAATCATCTCATAAAGTTAAATTGTTTCTAAATATAGAAAGGTGACATTCTTTTTGGGACAGACTAAAAAGAACAGTGTGCCACAGAAATTGGGACAACGGGAGTAATAAACGGAGATGGAGCCAGGATTTTTAGCCTATGGGTTCTTATTAACAATTCCTTTTGCGGTACTGGATTCTGGATCGATTATTTGTATATACTACATAACAAATTTAATACTAATATAAGGTTTGAGCCAAAGTTACTGGTATCTGCCGAACCTGTAGCTTTAAGGCTGGCTCTAGCCCTATTAACAAAAAGAAAATCGTGCAAGGATGAGATGCACAAATCCATAAATGGTCCAAATTTTGATGATAAGACAAATAGATTCTGAATTAGAAAGTTATTTTTGGGGAAGGACACGATCCACTATTAGGGCATGATGATTACATTGAGTTTCCCCAAATTAAATGTGGATTAAAAATGTAGCGCGTGATTTGGTAATATGCCAATTTGACCACTGTTAATAGATAGAACGATTCTTCCACTTCTGAAACAATTTGATTAGGGGTCTGTGGAGCCATTTCTTGACTATTGAGTTCCAACTTAGAGCTCCTTCTACTCTAAACTGCTGTGTGCCTAGTTGGAGCTTTTTACAGTAGAAAAGAAAGGGGGAAGAAGTCTAGTGCTAGTTCTTACTAACATTTCTTTATCTAGCTTTCATCGAGTACTGGAGCTACGGTACAGAGTGTAAGAACTTTAGCTGGAATTTTAACATGTTAGATATAATATACTAATATTCTTCAATCAGTTAATAATTTTTATTTTTGGTGCTGTAAAGTATGTTATGAATCTGCACTAATCACTTCCATGCTGGAGTCAGGTTTTTGGTTTCAGTGTCTAGTTAAGTGATTTATGTTGGTGCTCACAAGTTCATTATGGATTTCCCATCCCTCCCGTAAGTTCGTGTCATGCTAATTAAGTTCTCTGATTTTCTATTTTGGGCTAAAACGTATTCCACCATTAGTTAGAGCCTGTTTGGATAAGCTTATGCCTATAAGCTGTTTGCAGCTTATAAGCTAAAAAAAATAAGTTGGGATAGTCTAACTTATTTTTTTTTGGCTTATAAGCTGTTTTCAGCTTATAAGCTGCTTTAGATAAGCTAAGTCAAATGGGACCAATTATTTTTTTGAGCTTATTTTAAGCATAAAATGACTTTAAGCTGGCCAGCCAAACACTCAGAAAAACTGAAAACAGCTTATAAGCAACTTATAAGCCAATCCAAACGGGCTCTTAATTGATTTATGTTGGTGTTTTAAGAGTTTGTTCTGGGATTCCTTTTGCTCCTGACAGTGAGCTTCATGCTAATTGTTTTTTTTTTCTGTTGCTGCTGCAGTACAGGAAACAGTTGAATGATTTTATGAATACTCCGCTGGGAAGAAGTGCTACTGTAAGTGTTATATTCCTTTTGAATACCTTATAGACCACATGACATTATTTCTCATGAGAATTCAGACAAGTTTTCAAGCTGTGCTGGGGAAACTGATGAGTTGAATTCCATTTGTTCTATCTTCTATGAGGTGGAGAAGGATCATAAAGTTGTTCAGTATGGGATTTGCTTACTTTTTCCTCTATGGATGTGAAAATAGGAACAACACTTGCTGTCATATAAGTTTATTTACTTAAGTAGTAAAGTTGGTATAAAGCTCGATATTCTAATTTCATATAATATGAGTTGTTCTCGATATACTGTGGCTGCATGATCAATTGTACTCTCTACGTCTCAATTTATATAACACACTTTCCTTTTTAGTGAGTCCATAAAAGAACGACACCCTTCTATATTTAGTAACAATTTAACTTCAAGCTTTTCATTCTACCCTCAATGAGATGATTTCTAGCCACACAAACATCTATGACTTATTTTAGACCACAAGTTTCAAAAGTCTTCCTTTCATTCTTAAACTCCGTGCTCAATCAAACACCTTCACATAAATTGGGACGTACGGAGTTGTATTTTTCAGCTTTTCCATATACCATTCAAATCATCGCAAATGCAGTTGCTAGTTTCAGATTACAATTCTGAATGCCACAATTCTGTTGCAAAAATCATTAGTAAAATTGCTCTGAGTCGGTATTTAATTGCATTTCTGCTCATACTAAGTGGTCATATACTTATACATCATTCTCCAATTTTTCTATCTTGGGCTGTGGGTTATTGGCAGATATACCTCTAAAGATTTTATCATCGTGAGCTTGGATAAAATGTATTCTATTTTAATGTAGTCATATGTTTTGAAGCTACTAGGGGCTTTTTTTCAATGTATCATAGTATCTCTGAAGATATCTTGTTCTAAATCCGAGTCTTCTATGTCTGTTTGCAGACAATATTCTTCCTGTGGTTTGCTCTATCAGGTTGGCTGTTTCGAATTCTGATATTTTCGGTATGGGTTCTACCATTTGCTGGACCTCTTCTTATTGGGGCTGTTGCCAACAATCTAGTCATCAAGGTAACTTTATTTCTCAATATCGTTATACTTAGAAGTAATTAATGTTAATTAAACTGCTGTTATGTCTGAGTTTTAACTTTTAAGTAACATGACTGGTTGATCCAACTACTCAAATAATAATAATAATAATTCAGGTTAGGAGCAAGAGGCAGTGAAGTAATATTTTTTAAATGAATTTTTGGCTCAGACAGTATTTCTTTCGGCAGTTGGCGTAACTGGTAAAGTTGCTGCCATGTGACCAGGAGGTCACAGGTTCGAGCCGTGAAAACAGTCTCTTGCAGAAATGCAAGGTAAGGCTGCGTATAATAGACTCTTGTGGTCCGGCTCTTTCCCCGGACCCCGCACATAGCGGGAGCTTAGTGCACCGGGCTGCCCTTTACAGTATTTCTTTTGGCAGTTGCCTCTTAAGCTAATTGTCGAGCTGAAGGCATTACTCGATAAGCCTTACGTGATATCTCAAATTCAAAGTGTTATTATAAGCCTGATATGATGTTTGTGCCTATAGTGTTTTATTTTTTATTTTTTTTTTTGGTTGGTGGGGTGGGGTGGGGTGGTGTTGTTGCATTGCCTTAAGTGTTTTGGCGTATTGGTCCCGCAATTGATAAGGGGAAAAACATGGGATGCTCTCTGTAACTTTTCATTGAAACCTTTTCATACTTTCCAATATTGTCTTCAAAACATCATTAATTTGCTCAGTAATACAAGTAAACATAAAACGAATCAATAGGGCACAGATATCACGACTTCCCTATAATGTTGTGTTCTCCGTCAATTTTTAATATCACAGCTCTATTGATAATAGTCGCAAGGTCTTCGTTATAAAAAAATAGCAACCTTTTCATGCTACTTCAAACTTATATGCTGCCATGTGTAGTACTATGAGCTCTCTTCAATATCTGATAACGTGCTTGCTTTATTTGTATGTCCATTTTCTTATAATATGTGTTACCATCATTAGACTGTATTTATTCATTTTGAATGTTCTACAAGAGAAAAGACTTATATCAGCAGAACACAAGTGGGATTTTCTTATAGGTGGAAGTGCTAAGTTGTGGTTCCTGCATCTTCCCTCCACTAGATACGAGTGTTATCATAAGCGAAAAGTGCAAAAAAGCTCTAAGGATCATTGGGGCTTTAAGCGTGAATTAGACGTGGGTTTTAATGAAGCAAGGCTTAAATGGAGAAAAAATACAAATATGTATGTGTAGTCTTAAGACTAATAATTATAATAAAAAATAACAAATATATGGACAAAGAAATTGTTTTTTTTTTTTTTAACGATAAAGTGAAATATCAATTATTTAGTGTCACCTCTTCAGAATTACGCTCATTGCATGGAAAAATATGCCTTATAGCCTTGACGTCGACACTAAAGCGCCCATGATTGGCATATTCTTGAATCCTAATGTGGTGCTTATGAGCTATAGTCAGACCATTTTATAACAGCGTCGTTCCGATATTTTTTGGCTGCTATATTGAAATGTTGTAAGACTATTTTATAAACATAACACGAAAGACCGGTTCCACAGAAAACATGGTTGTTGTAGTGAAATGTCGTTATAGAAGATGACTGTTATAGAGAGGTCTGACTGTATTGTGAGAAAATGTTGTGTGGCTACAATGACCAGTTTGCAGCTTTCAGCCTGTTGTTATAGCGTCTAGCTTATCTGTGCAGGGTCAGTGCCCGGCTTGTAGGAGGCAATTTATCGGAAATAAGAATTCAACGGTTCGCTGTGCTAACTGTGGAAACGTTGTGTGGCAACCGAAAGGGGACTTCTTTAATAGAGGCAGTCGAGGTCGAGGTACCACTCCTTCAAAGTCTGAACCAGATATTATCGATGTTGAGTTTGAAGAAAGATAGATATGTAGACTCCCAAAAGTATGAATGCTATACAAAAGAGTAGAATGTTGTATAATGCTATTATGTATATTATTCCTTTGCTCTTCCTTGTTAGTGCTTACAAGTTTACTGGTCATAGTGTGTGAAACTTGAGTTCTACATTTGTAATGGAAACTAAAGTGGCTGAATTCTACTCATGATTTTGGAGACTCAACGCATTAGATTGATAAGAAGCAGAATGGGGTTGAATAAAAATATTGGTAAAAATGGATTTCAAGAAATTATAAAGTGCTCTATATGGCATAAGTTAATCTGAAACATAATCTTCTAATTGATGAAAGAAAATGATAAATAACAGAAGCAAATATCCACTTCGTCAACTGGTTTTCTGCATCTTTAAGAGACTGGAAATGGTTGATACCCCGATACCTTATTGCTTTTCGTCTTTGAATAGAAGTTCTGTAGTCTATCTAATCCCATAGTCTTGAAGCTCAGAAAATAGGTGTCTTGAGCCTCTAAGCTTTCTTATAGGATGGTGGTAAGCTCGTCTGGATAGAGAAGATTGTTAGAAGATTATTAATCTTTGGAGCCTTTTTATTTTATAAAGTAAAGTAAAGTAAAGTAGATTTCATTAATGAAAGGAGCTTTGGCGTAACCGGTAAAGTCGATGTCATGTGACCAGAAGGCCACGGGTTCAAGCCGTAGAAACACCTTTTTGCAGAGATGCAGAGACGGATGCATACAATAGACCCTTGCGGTCTGGATAGCGGGAGCTTAGTGCGTGCATGGGCCGGCCTTTTAGTAGATATCATTAATGAGTACCAAGAAGGTACTAACAGAAGTACAAAAATAGAGAAAGCTTACACTTCTAAAAGTTATCAGACGCTATTTGGCTATTCCTATTGTCTACTTAATTTTATGCAGTTACAATTACAAATACGCTAAATGCGATGATGAAAACTCAAAAGTAATAGGGAAAAATGTATTGGACTGATATTAGTACAGCCGGATTTTACTGTATTTGGAGCTCTTTTTTTTTTTTGGTAATATAGCTCATTAGTTTGGAGAGAGTTGTTCTTGATTTTCTAGTACTAAGGATTATTAATTCCTTTTTTTTTTTTTTTGCGATTATATGGGTTCAAATATCATAAAACACACGTGTTCAAACGTAAGAAAAAGTATCATTTCAGAATTTGAAAATCCTGATCTTTTGGGATTTAAAAAAATTACTTCATTGTTCAAACGTAAGAAAAAGTTTACCTTATGTAGTTTCATGAAAGTTAAATAAGACGGGTTGTGTACAACCGTAATTCACAAAGAGGAGGAGAAATGACAGAGAGAGATCAGATCAGCAGAACATATTTATTTCTGCACATCAAATTAATTGAATACAATCTCTACATGCTACATATGCTTTCTTTTGCTTAAACGATGTCTACTAATTCACCTATCTACAATCTTTATCTCGCGATTATAATCTCTTATCCTACCAACCAAACAACCCCTCAGAGTTTATACTCTTCAAAGATAAAAATCCTCGTTAAATTTTTCTCTCTTTCGTTCTTCAATAGGTGAGTGAGTATGCAAGATTGGGTCAATGCTTTTTGGGCTGAAAGATCTTCCTTCAACCCTGAAAGTAGAATATGTACAAAACCCTTTATACAAATAAGTGTTCAATTAATTAGTAGTACTTTTCATTGCATTTGTACGAACTTTCTCTTTACTTGAGAACCGTTGAAATAGCTCTTTAATTTATGGAAAATGATTCCTAATACGTTAATTACTTCACGGTAATAGATTCGAGAATAGATACACATTCTTGACATTTATATCAGGTCATAAACTCTTTCCAACCCTAATTGGTTTCACTTAATGGGAGTAGGAACTATATATAATCATTTTTTTAATTAGATACCGGATGAATCATTGAGTTAACGTAATTTTCTATTTTTGTGTCCCATCTTGGGATTTTCTTGACCTATATCTTGAGTAAAAATCTCCCAACTATATTTGAAAATTATTAATTATTCATAAAGAAAAAAGATTTGTTTTTAGACAGTGGTACTTCTTTTTAGGACTTCTTTTTTTGGATGTTTCTTTTGCCTCAGGGTCACATATAGATAATGGTATTGGATATAGTAAATAGTTATTTGGTGGTCAGTATTTTTGCTCAAGCTCTATCCTCAAGCCAATTTATGGCTATAACACTGTAACAATAAGATATACTTATCCTGTGGTTTTTGTAACTTTTGTCCTTTTTGTTTTAAATACTATTTGGCCACATTGCCAATTCGTTTTGTTCTATCTTTTTTTTTTTTCCTTTCACTTAAATATTGGACTTAATGTGTTTGATGCATGGCTCAAACTTATTCGTAAGCAAAGATATAATACAAGTTACAGTTTCTACAAAATTTAGCAGTATTTGTACAACTCTTATATTTATGTTAAAAAAATTCACTTAATACGTATACATTATTTTCCCGAACTCAATCTTGGATTCGCCTCGACTGAACAACCCACTTATCATTCTGCTGGCAATAATAAGATGAAGAAAACATAAAAGACAGCTAATTATGAGGAAGATATTTGTAGGCTAATGTTAATGAGAGAAAGATACGAGTAGTGCCATACGCATGATTTTTCATGAGTAGTACTATCAATTAATATCATAATTTATTTTGTATGTGAATTTGGATCTTAAGGGTCGTTTGGTTCGAAGACAGGTTATATATATTGCGATTCGTTATGTCGTGAATAGTTATATATGTTGGGATTAGATATCCTGGAATTATTTTTTATTGATTGTTTAATTTGTTGTAATAAAAATAACATGCATTGCTTATTTTTTAAGAATAAGTTGTTTGTTTAGAAAAATACTCTTCAATCTGATAGGTAGAAAAAGGGTTTGAGGGACTTCAGGAATATTTTTGTCATTTTCATTGTTTTGTCAAGGGATATGATTCCACCCCTGGCAGGTATAAGTTATATCGGAGATTGATGTTAAAGTTATACTAGGATTAATAACCAAATAAGGAATAAGATATGGTACTATTTTTAGTTATACTAGTACTAGGATTAATAACCAAATAAGGAATAAGATATGGTACTATTTTTTTTTTCTCAAGGCCATTTATGCTTGTACAGTATATCAAATGTTCCCGAAAGGTTTTAAGTTCAACTCATTCTTGTTCGAAATATTTTACAACATTTATATGGGCTAATTTACACGTACATCAATTCTTTTACTACGTACTTGTATTTCCTTAAGTTTACATATTTTCAGCTGGTGTCTGGTCTATTATATATCTAAATACTACTTTAAAAAAAAATTATTAGTAAACATTTTCGACAAGACAATATCAAATCATAGCCTTTTCTTTATATTGTCCGTATATATAACTTAATCTCTTCTCTTCTCTTTTTCTGGTAATATAGCATGAATAAAATTGTGCAGTTTATAGCATGCTTGAACAAAATGCATGATATCCTTGGTCATTATTCACCAAACTGTTCAACAATAATTCATTCACAATGTCGAAGCTTCACTTTCAAGTCTATAGTTATCATTATGTTTTATTTGAGATGTTGGTAGTCCGTGGCGGAAGTCAGAATTTTCGTTTGCCAACTCCAAAAATTTCTCATGAGATTTGCTTTTCTGTTCAAGGGTACAAGAAAGACATGGATAATGACCACATTGGGGCCTAAGAATTTCCGTGAGAGATCCGATCTCTCCCTTCCTCTTTCAATCGAAACACTCGACGCAGATAGCTCCGGTGGCCCCCGCTTCTGCCTCTATCAGGCGGCGACAGCCCCCCCCCCCCCCCCCTCCACACCCACAGCATAGAGGAGCTGCACCAGAAACGGGGACTACCCGAGCTAATGATAGAGGCAAGAACACTTTCCGGCCAAGTCCCATTAATTGATCATGAGTCCAAGTTCGGGAGAAAGAGGGGGCCTTTGTTTTTTCATCTTTCCTAAATCGATCGATCAAATTCTAGATTTAAAAGATAAAAAAATAAACATAAGAAGAAGTCAAATGGTTTCAACATCTACTCATAGAAAAGGGTGAAAATCACTTTACTTTAAAAATCAAACTCCCTCTCAACTATGAACAATAGACATTCTCCCCCTTTTTATCCTATGCAATGTCTATTTTATCCTTGACATTTTCAATCCTCCATCTATATAATACCTTTTTATATTATATAAAATTTATTTTCTTTACCCGGGAATTCATAGGATTTTATTTAGATTCAACTTATTATAAGTAGAATAATCCTTTTTATGAATTTATTACAAAATCTAATTTTACTTTTTATGATTGGTATTTTAATATTACATGCATATGTTGCGCGATTGTCAATATATAAATGAGTTTTGGCTGTCATTAATGGAATATTTTAAATTATAATTTAAAATTCATTTATAATGTAAATAGATAATCTTTTAGGAATTAGTTATAGTATGTGTGTGTATATATATAAGTTTCACTTCTCTCGTATTCTCTATTGTCAATATATAAATGAGTTTTGGTTGTCATTAATGGAATGTTTTAAATTATAATTTAAAATTAATTTATAATATAAATAGATAATCTTTTAGGAATTAGTTATAGAATATACCTCTATTTTTATTAATTATTTTGTATTACCTGCATTGAAACATATTTATAAAGTTATTATTACATGTTAGTTTTACTTGTATAAATAAACATCAGAGTTTTGATTATTATTAATAAAAAATAATTATTCTTCTCATTTATTTCATTATAGATCGGCATTAAGTTATATACTCAGCTAGTATTTCTCACTTTTCTTTTTCCGTCTCGAAAATAATATTTATTTTCTTATAGGAAATTTGTTATATAGATTAAAGAGATAAAAAGAATCATGATTTTAAAGAAGTAAAAGAAAAAAGACAAGTTGATAATGTAAGGGTATAATAGGAATTTTAAAAATTCAATTAGGATAAAAGGGGGAGAATGACTATTGTTCAAAGTTGAGGGGGGAGTTTGATTTTTAATATAAAGTTGGGGTTGAAAATAAATTTTACTCCATAAATAATAATTTTGATCTTAAATATACAATGTAATTTTCCGACAAAGGATTTAGGATCCTAGCTCAATTTGTGATGGTGGCAGTGACACACACAAATATTGACAAAGAAATATTGAAAAAGTTACATTATCAAACAAGTTGTAGCTAAACTTTAAATACTTCGCAAGTGTTAGATATTTTTTAAATAACGATCCTAAAGTGCTTACCGGTGCACTTTGCCCATATATATATATATATATATATATATATAGTAGGGATGATTTCCCGTGCCTGCACGGGCCTAATATTATCATAAGTTCTTATCCGTTTTATGTTATTATTCTTTTTTATGTGAATAAATTTTACATAGAATAACTTAATCAAATACAAATTGGTTTGGTTTGCATATAAAAGAACAACATATTATTTATTAGTGAATTATATTCTTTTTTATGTGAATAAATTTTACATAGAATAACTTAATCAAATACTAATTGGTTTGGTAAGTTATTATTCTTTTTTATGTGAATAAATTTTGCATAGAATAACTTAATGAAATACTAATTGGTTTGGTTTGCATATAAAAGAACAACATATTATTACATATTGTTTATTAGTGAATTATATTTATTCTTACTGGGATATAATCTTATCCGTATTGATATTTACATTAAGTTAACAAATACTTGCTCCGTTCCTTTTTTACTTGTCCAATATTACATGACACTCTCTTAATAGAGTATTTATCAGGAATTTATTTAATTAAATTAATCTTAATAATTATGCTTTGAAATCTAAGTTTGATTAGTTGTAATTTATGTAGTTACTTTATGATAAAGGTAATATTGAAATAAAATAATAAATCTTTCTAAATTTGCTAAAATGGACAAGTAAAAAGAATAATCTATTTTTAGTATAATGTGATAAGGATATATGACATGTATTTATATATAAAAATTTAGTATATAATAGTAATAACTAAATATAAATTATCACCTCGTTAAACAACATAACTACAATAAATTTACACACTTTTATATGAATTTGGGTATAAATAAGTATTTAACCTTAATCTAGTCAAATGGGAAACTAAAGTATGAGCACGTGTTATGTGATTCATGTCGATTTGAGAAGTTTAATGACCCACCATATTCAATGACATCACAATGAATGGCATGACCTATAATTTAAAAGAAAACAATGGATTTTTTATTTAGTTGTTGATAAGGTTCAAGCAAAGAAACTAGAGGGACACGTTTCCTAAGCAAAGGTCATTTTGCAAAATGTTTCAAAGACCAATAATACCCTTATTTTTAATATTGTTGACAAGCAGCTAACATGTTGAAACCACCATTTATAATATTACTACTTAATATAAGAGCTGATCCATGCCTTTTGTCGTCCTCACATATGGTTTGATCCTATAAGGCTGCTACACGTGGCAGTTTTTTGGGGATCTCTTTTATCACTCATTAGATCACTTTTTGGTTCATTTGCACTTTTACCCCGACTTTGTGCTGGTTTTTAGCTTTTGCCCTTCAAATGGGCATTTGACCCTATGAAATTGCTCCACGTGGATGCTACTTTTTCTTTTGTATTCTCATTTTTCCATCATTGATTTTCTTAACACAATTTACGTTGGCCTTTGTAAAAAGTGTAATTTTTTGTGAATTTCTTCTTATCTCTTACTCCATCTGTTTCAATTTACGTGGTATTATTTTCTTTTTAGTCTATAAAAAAAAATTATCTTTTTATAATTAAAAATAATTTAATTTAAAAAATTTTCTTTTACCCTAAATGAAATAATTTATAGATACACAAATGTCTAAGGATTGTTTTAAATCATAAATTTCAAAAATCTTCCTTTATTTCTTAAACTTTGTGTCAAGTCAAACGATACCATATAAATTAAACGGGGGAAATATTAGAGAAACAAATATTTCAATAATCACTTTGAAGAAGTTCAAACTATCTTGAATTTTGGTCATTGTATGATGTCATATTTTATTCGTATTGAATCAGTGAGATTCTCATGTAATTGATTTTTTCCTAGCTAATTTTTAAACTGCAAAAGAAGATTTTGTGAACAGTTTTATCCACAAAACTTATCAACAACAAATGATTAATCTACCATTAGATTAAATTAATTATGCAGTAAAAAAATGTGACACAAGTAACTATATTTTTTTTAATTAAAATTATTATTTCTCTATCAAGAGTTTGGGCCCGGGCTGAGCACGGGCCTCATGGAACTAGTATAAATATATAAGGACAACCCGGTGCCATTGTGCACTAAGCTTTCGCTATGTGTTGATCCGGAAAAGGGCAAGGCCAAAAAGGTCTACTCTACGCAGCCTTATCCTGCATTTATGCTAGATGCTATTTTCACGGGTTGAACCCGTGACCTTCTGATCACATGACAACAACTTTACCCTCTACGTCAAGGCTCCCTCAGCTTCACCCATAATTATACCAAGAAAAAAGGATCAAATACTAAATACTGCTACCCATATCTCTTGTAATTGGCTTGAATATTCAATACCTTTCCTTGTTATTATTATTACTCCCTCCGTTTCATATTAAGTGACCTTTTAGATTTTTTATTTTGTTTCAAAATAAGTGATACTTTAGGATTTCAAAAAAAAATTAATCCTATTCTTCCAAACTTGCCCTTATTTATAATCAAGAATTATTAAATAACTCTTTTTTCTAAGCATTAATTTGGGGTAAATTAGTAAAAATACACATAATTTTTTAGAAATAAGCAATTTCTTAAAGGGTGTACATGAGCTAAAATAGTCACTTATTATAAATGGAGGGAGTATTGTTTAATTCTGTCTGAAAGTTAAACATATTACAGAGAGCTAATAAGTGCCAGTTCTTTCCATCCTTCAATATATTGAATCAGAAATCCTCAGACATGCTCCAAAACCAAACAAATGAATAGCTAGCAAATTAAATACTATATTAGTCAGAGTGAACAAGCTGTCATGCATGTCTTCAATATTGAATTACTATTATATACATTAATGTACCAACATTTATGACAGGTAACCTTTTCAATAGTCCAAGAACATGACATTACTGATTAGGTTCGTTGGAATTACTATGTTGTAAGCAGTAGCACACATCTTCCTATAGTATCTAGTACTAACATTTGTTGATTTTCTCTTTGCTGAAAGCATATTAGATTATTTGTAGATTTTCTCTTTGCTGAAATCATATTAGATTAGACATATAACTATGTTAATAGTATAGAAAATTGACCTCTTGTACTATTTAGTGACATGGCCCAATAACCCCCCCCCACTCAAAAAGACAAGAAGTCCAGTCTACTATTATGAATTAAACATATTATTTTATAATAGTGATGTACGGATCAACTTGTTTGTAAATAGCTTCATCGGTAACTATTACTTGTACTGACTAAGCTTATTTGTACCTCGACTATTTCACCACTAGATACCTGTTACTTATTCGGACCAGCTTGTTCCTACCTCTCGACTATTTCACCGCCTAATACATGTTACTTGTACGGACCAGCTTGTTCGCACCTCGATTATTTCACCGCACGATACCTGTTGCTTGTGCAGATCTACTTGTTCGCACCTCGACTATTTCACCGTTGTATACCTGTTACTTATACGGATTGATTTATTCGTACCTCGATTGTTACACCGAATACTTGTTATATCTCATAAGCATAAATTCCGAATAATACCTATCAAGAATTAGACAGAAGAAAACAAATTACTTATTGCTGGAATCTGAATACTAGTTTCCTATGATTTCAGCTCACTTCATAGACCGCAACACAGATAAAGGGCTAAATACGAAGAACCTAGATCATGAATAGCATCTAAATGATTGAACATAGCAACAGAGAAAATTAGTCAAAAGTGATTAATTAAATTAATGTTGGAAGAATTAGAATACTGTAAACTTCTTGTCCTATATACACAGTGACACATACTTAACGAAAAGGACCACTAGAGAAACTGGTCCTCCATGGTCTTTCTGCAATTACTATTTCCGAGAATTGTAATGGAGCCCCATAAATTTACAGCAAGTCCATCAGAATATATAATGAGAAAATTTGCCCCTTCTAATTTTGTTGTTCGAAATCTTCAAAAATACTATAGGGTATCTGTCAAATCCTTCAAAACTTATGCATTTTAGAGGATCCGACACGGGTGCGGCAACATTTTTGAAGCGTTTGACACATTTATTGCTCCGACTCTTAAAAATATTACGGCAATAACATTTTTGAAGCATCCGACACGTTTGTTGCTCGAACTCTTAAAAATATTGTTCGGTGTGTATCTAACTCCTTGAAAACCTAAGCATCTTTGGAAAATCCGATACCAGTGCAACAACATTTTTTAAAGGCCCAAGTGCGGCGGCACTTTTGCATAAGTATTCACTGAAAATAGAGACCATCTCATTTTTGGATACATAAGTGTCTTTGGATGCTGCTCTATGTCAGCAAGCAAGAATCTTACTAGGTCTGGGAGGCCCCATGAACTCTTACAGAATGATTTTATAGCATGAAGAACTAAGCCCAAAAATATGACACCACAAAAAAAGTGAAAGCACTTGTAAAGATTTCACAGAATTGGAAGACAAATGAAAATGAATGGAAAATTTGTGCTTCATCAAGGCTCAAGCAAGCCTATTTTGTACTATAACTTAAAACTTTCCCAGTGGAAAATGTTAAAAAGGAAAATGAGAAACATTGCATAAAGAAGCAAACAAAAATATTGGACTACTGTACAAAAGGACCAAAAACAAGAGAGGTGAAAATTGCATTTTGTCTCCTCTTTTCTTCATTGTTGTGCAGGCTCAATATCCTTAAGCAGTCCAACCACTTGATGCATAGTTGGTCGTTTTGCCGGAACATCAGCTGTGCATAGATAACCGATTTTCAAGGCTTCTAGTATTTGTGTCTGCGATGCAGTTCCACGAATTTTTGGATCGATAACTCTTGATCCCTCGTTGTTCCTTACTAATCCTCTAACCCAGCCGACCAAATTAGCATCCTTGTCCTCCCGATAATCGTCTTCAACTGGTTTTTTCCCGGTAATTAGCTCGAAAAGGATGACTCCAAATCCATACACATCTGACTTTGGTGTTGGATATTTAGGGGAGCTGGTTTCCGGATGCAGAAACTCCGGGGGAATATATCCAGGCGAACCGCGAGTGATCTCATCCTCAGGCCCCGTGCCAAAGATTTTGGCCAATCCGAAGTCAGATAATCTTGGCTCCAAATTCATATCAAGATAAACACTGCTAGCTTTAACATCTCTATGTATAATGGGAGGTGAACAACCATGGTGTAGAAATGCAAGGACCCGAGCAGTGCCAAGCGCGATTTTGTGCCTAAATCTCCAAGTGGTTAACAACCCTTCAGAACCAACATTCTGAATACTGTTATTATCATCATCCTCTACTTCCCATGTGTCCGTGCTCCAGTCCTCGGTAGTAGTTCGAAGTACCCCGAGTGGCAAATCGTGAAGCAAATTCTGCAAATTCCCGTTCTCCATGTAATCATAAATCGCGATTCTTTGCTCACCAGCCAAGCAGTATCCAGTCAATGGCACAAGATTGGGATGTTTTATCCGACCAAGATACTCAAGCTCTCGCGCAGCTTCGTGATCCGTCATAGTGGAACCATGAACCAGAACTTTCACTGCCACGTGAATCCCGCCTGGTAAGAAGCCTCGATAAACAGGACCAAACCTCCCTTCAGCTAACAATGTGCCACGGTCGAAATTAGACGTCGCGGACAAGAGATCCGCGAACGTGAAATTCAACAGTGGCTTCTCAAAAATCACTACGGGGACCGAATTTGCTTGCTTAACATCAGCAACCCAAGTAGTTGAATCAGTCTGGAACGAAAAGGGGCCAGAAATAGTCTGTTCTTCCTTGTAAGAATTCTGTTTAACCGCCCATATCGTGGTTTTCCTTCGACAACCAAAAGCCAAGAACAGTAAACCAAGAAGCAGAAACACCATAGAGAAAGCTAAAGCCAAAGCAAGTTTAAGTCCTCTGTGTTTCGGACCTTTCTTGTGGAATAGAACAGGGTTGGCAGCAATAGGACATCCATTCGATGACCCGATAAACGCCGACTGGAGCGTTTTGGGGGAGAATTCAGAAGCACAAAGGGTTAGATTGTTGTAAGAAAAATTGAACCTCTCCATCCTTGGGAGTTTCTCTATAAGTTCCAAAGGGATATCACCAGTCAAATTGTTGTATGAAACATCAAGAACTAACAGATTCCTATTGCTCAGTAACGGAATGCTGTTACTAAGACGGTTTTTGGATATATCAAGGACTTTCAACTGACTCAACGACGAGAGTTCTTGAGGAATTTGACCAATCAAACTTGTTCCAGACAAATTGAGATACTCTAAGCTAGATAACATATCAATTAGTGGAAAGTCTTGTTCTGAAAATCTATTATCTGCAAGATTAAGGTACACGAGATTTCGCGCATTGTCTATATCTCTAAAGATCTCTCCACTAAGTTGATTCTCAGATAAATCTAGATAAACCAAATGAGACCAGTTAAAGCTGGAACTGAAGTTTACCTCAGAAATGTGACCATCAAACTGATTTCTACTCAAATCAATCACTTCCAATGGTCCTTCAAACAGACCAACAACAGAACCCTTCAACATATTTCCAGAAATGTTGATATGAGTAATTGAATCCATTCTTGAAAAATCTGAATCTTTCCCAAGAATCATATTTTCTGCTAGATTCAAGAACTTGAGTTTGGGAAATGCAGCACCAAAACCATTAGGCAAACCACTTAGCCTATTTTCTGAAAGATCAAGAGATTCTAAAGAATGACAACTCAAAATTCCAGAAGGCAAATCTGAGTCAAACAAATTTTGACTAAGATTAAGTGAATGCAAACTGGAAAGGGAACTTACAGCTTCTGGAATTTTTCCAGAAAAATTGTTGACAGAAAGGTCTAAGATTTCAAGAACACCAAAATTCCCTATGTTGCTTGAAAGTTCACCAGTGATTTTGTTATGTGAGAGGTTAAGGTACTTAAGTGAACCTAAACTCCATATATCAGAAGGCAAACCAGTGAGTTTATTGTTACTCAGATCCAAAAATTGAAGCTTTGTGAGTTTACCAATAGTACTATCAGGAATCACACCAGATAAACCAAAACTTTTTGCTGTCAAATTGACAACATTTTCTTCTTTGGAATCACAACTAACACCTTGCCAAGAACAAAAATGAGCTGAAAAGTTGTGATCTTTACTAGATTTAAAGCCCATTTTTTGCAAGAAATCAGAGACAAAGAATCCATCAGTGTTTGGTTGTTGACAAAACAAAGGCCTAAAGAACAGTGCTAAAACCAAAAAAGAACCAAGAATGCCTAATCCCATTGTAGATAAGTAGCAAAACCCTCTAAAAAAAAAGACAAAAATCTCTCTTTTTTCAAAACTTTAACACCATTTTTGACTCATAAAAGTTGTTCTACTTTCCAAGAATCAACAAAACAAGAACTTTTAACACAACCCCACAAAGCCAAGACTTCAAGAAGAGCAAAATATTAGCTAAAAATCTGATCTTTCTTTCTTCTACTTTCCAAGAATCAGCAAAACAAACACTTTTAACACAACCCCACAAAGCTAATAAGTTCAAGAATGCATAAAAATCAAATCTTTCTTTGTTCTACTTTCCAAAAATCAACAAAACAAACACTTTAAGCACAACCCCACAAAGCCAATAAGTTCAAAAAGAGTAAACTATTGGCTAAAATTGCAATAAAAATCAAATCTTTCTTAGAGAAATAAGAGATAATGGGAATTTTGGGGTTACTGAAGTAAGTATGAATAATGTGAACTTACCCTTGTCTGACCTTTGCATGAAGCCAACAAAGAAAACAAACACAAAAAGAAAACAAACACAACAACATAAATGCCTTGTCTCAGTTAAAAACAAAAAAAATAGTTCAATTCTTTTTATAAAAAAATTTAAAAAAAAAAGATTGAATTTTTATGAGGGTGAGTAGTAAATTTTTATAAGGGTGGGTAGTAAAAATTGACAGTGTGTTTGGGGTTCATAAATGGAAATATTTATTTGTGGGTTGGTGAAGTTTTGCAGTAAAGTTGTTAGATGGGAATTCAATGATTCTGCATAATGTTCATTCATTTATCGTCATCATTTTACTTCATAGCAAGTGGAAATAACAGTACTTTACTTATGTTCCTCTTCATTAATTATTACTAGTGTACTACCCTTAAAGAAAATACAGCAATAAAGTATTATTTTAGGCTACTTTAATTAAAGATTTAAGTGGAGTATACAGTATTCTTGTAAATGTATTTTATGCCATTGATATAGTTTTATTAGGTTACCAATTAATACTTATGTTGGTATGATTGTGTATATAGTTTTTATACTTTTTACTATACATAGAACTTTAGACTCATTAACTAAAGAGTTAAAAAAAAAAAAATACACCATCAGATCATTTAAAAAACAACTGCAAATAATTCTCTAACAAACATTAATTAATTATCTTTAAAAAGGAAAGTAATTTATTATAAAAGGTTTTTTTAAAACAAATTTATTATAAAAGGTTAAAATACACTTATAGAGTAAACGAATAATTTATACTATCAGTATATAAAATTTTAATTTAAGTCGTTAATTAAATAATGAAGAATGGAAAGCGAAAATTAAGTAAATGGGGTTGTCACTTTATGAACACTTCAGTCATTTTCAATATCAAAAGGGAAAATAAGAACAAAAATTGGTAGTAGAAGACTTTCTAAAATTAAAAGATTTGCTCTTTATTCCTAAACTTTTTATGGCTATTCAAGGAGGAGAGAGATTACATATTTGTTTACCATTTTTGGTCTTACATTCTCGTTGACTTTTTCATTTTGTACTTCAATGTTCAAATTTTAGAAGATCTGTAAAGAGCAATAATTGCGGAAATTGAAATATTTTCCATATTTTGGTATTTGATGTAATTTTAACAATTGCATAAATAATTGCTTGAAATTTTGCTAAATATATATTTTATTTATATATTATATTATATTCTGTTTAAACTTATAGTCTGAGTCATGGGATACGTGTGATATGCAAACAAACACAATGCTGATCAGTTCAGCCAACTACAAGCACTAAATGCATCTTCATGTATTTTTTATTTTGCCATTTTATTCAAATATCTCTCTCAGGCCTATATGATTTGCATATTACAATTAGTTAGTATAATTTTAAAATTGTTATTAGTTACAAATTGACTAGTTTTATCTGCCTTTCAACTAACCACAACTCTTTGTTACTATTTTGTTTGGTTTTGGGAGCACCAATATTAACATAGGCGTATCTAGCATTATTGTTAGAAGTTCAATTGAATTCATAACTTTCGATGCGGAGTTTAAATTTATGGTAAACAATTATTAAAATTATAATAAATTGTAGATATGAAAACATAATTTTAAAACTATAATAAGTTGAAGTTATAAAATTTAAATCCTGAATCCGTCTCTAGCAATATACGCAAGCTCATGTAAGAAGACATGAACAGTTCAATTCAGATAACTGATTTAAATTGCTTGAATTGAGGGTAATTTTTGCTATTGTGCATCTATCATCTGTATGTAGGAATTAATTAAAAGTAATTTCTACATTTTTTTTTAAGGTCTAATAAAGTGGGTGAATCAAGTAAAATAACTCAGACCGAAATGGTAATTTTGCCAATTTCATTGACTAAAATGGGTACAGATTTATTGATTTAATAAAGTATCATTTATATAACTAATTTCTGTCCAAGACAAATGAGAGAATTAATTACGATGATTTCTTTAATCAAACTATCCATGTAATTGATATTATTACCATATATTTCCTAATGATTAATTACTTCTACCACAAGTTTAGTCTCCATGTAATAAGTAAAGGAATTCATTATCTTAATTTCCTTTTTCCTTTTACTCATTTTTATTAAGCCAATTAAGATATTCTCCGTCCTTATTTCCTGTTAAAATCCAATCAAAATTTATTTGGCTAATGAAAATTTTAAAACTGAGCAAATCTTTGAACCCTGAAGTACATTCTCTAAGAGCCCCTATGGACATCGAATTTTTTTTCTTTTTTACAAAAACTATTTTTAAATTTGTCTGTATATTCATTAAAATGAATTTTTGGTTAATTTTTTAGGATGATTTTTCAAGTTTGGCAAACCAGTTTTTTCCAGTGAAAACTTTTTCAACTCATAAAACTTCTAACGTTTTTTCAAAGGAAGTGCATGTCCAAATATAGGCGGATCCAAGAATTTAAAGTTTATAGGTTTTTATAGCGATTTCAAGTTAATGTTATAATGATAACCATTCAAGTATTTAGTAGTAGGTTTCTTAATATACATACATAGTCAAGGCAAAACTTACTAGTTCACCTGAATCCATAACCGAGCTTCTAAATCCTCTCTTGTGTTCAAACACATCTTCAACTTTCAAATATCATTTTTCAACTTCGAAATTCAAGAAACTAAAATCAAATTTCATTACTGTAGATATAGAGGCTTTTTCCGCCGTCAATCGGTGGGAAGTTTGTGTTTAATCAAACATGATTTTCCCATCTCATTCTCGCCGAACCAGCTCACTGAAAAAAAATGTGAGAAATAAATTTTCATTAAAACACTGGCAAACTTTCTAACTTTTCCATCTGAATACACTACTATTTTTTCCCACTAAATATTTGCGGGAATAGCTACATAATTTTTTTGAGTGGAAAAATAATAAATTTTTAGTAGTGTTTTAACCCGATCTATGTCCAAATGCCACTATGAAAGCACATTGACTAATTAAATTAAGAAAGTAACTACGACTTGAGCCCATAATTTGGCTCTTTCCCCCCAAACCCACTGACTATAACGCTGTTTTGGTCTACAAAATGTTCCCTGAATTTTGACTGACACATAACTAAAAACTACTTGTTTCCTGCCTGTTTGAGAATTTCAACTCAAATGTTGTATAGAATATTAGTTGAGTGTAAAATATATTAATATATCAATTTGATCAATATTGAATATACCTAAAACGCGTGCTATATAATATCTACAATGTAATAATTACTTTTTAAGCCAAATAATAATTTTTTTCTTTGGAATATTAGACAGATTATACACGGAATATAACTACTGGAGAGGGTTGCTGAATACGATGCTGTCTAAGCATATTTTTTTTCTCCTTTACAGGTTATATTATGTTAAAAAAAACAATATAATGTTGAACATGAAGCTGTCAAAATTTAGTGTACCAAAAGAAAAATGAAGCTGTCAAATTTAAATCTATATTTGATGTTACTTATGTTATTCTTTATAAATAAAGATTTACAATCCAACTTGTGGAATGTTCATAGCATGTAAATAATTATTTTTTTGTGACGGATTTATCCTCATGTGAAATCTTACAATTGATTTACAAACAGCAAAATAAGATTTATATTTAAAAAAAAAAAAAAAAAACAGATCACTCCTTATTGTATGAACACGAAGGATTCTTTCTATATATTTTTTTTATTTTTTTTAGTTATAAAATTAAAGGTGGAGAAATGCTTCTTTTTGTTTTCTTTCAAAAAGAGACAATGAGAAGATAAAAGGGCTAAGAATTAAGATAAAAGGGGTTAAGAATTGTACTTTAATTGATTCGGTAGCCAAAATAAAATGTCCTCCACTTACACCCTAGAGTGAGTCATGGGCATTGGTCCGAATTTTCACCGGGTAGATTCAAATTATAAAAAGAAAATATTTCAGAAGCTGAGAAGATTCAACATCTATCATATATGCATTAAAAATAATTTTAACATTATATATAAAATGTAATTTCGAAGCGAAGGGAATTTGGATTAAATTCTTTGCACCACCCTAACTCAGACCTGGGTGAAGCCTAGTAGTCATGAACGGTGGCGGAGCCGGTTGACACCTCTTGGATGCATGTGGGTTGTGGCTCCGCCACTGTTCATGACTACTTGGCTTCACCCAGGTCTGAGTTAGGGTGGTGCAAAGAATTTAATCCAAATTTCCTTCGCTTCGAAATTACATTTTATATATAATGTTAAAATTTCTTCGTATATTTACTTTATTATATTTTGACACTTCTTAGTAAAAATTCTAGTTCCGCCACTAGTCATGAAGTTAGCGCAAATCACAGAAGTCGAGATTTAAATCGTAGTCAAAGCTGCCAACGGGTTCGGTAGAACCCACTTGTTTTGTTAGATCAAACCATGTACTTATATTTAAACTTAATATCAGAACCTAGTATAAGCTGCATATTTTAGAATTCAAAAGACTTAAATTTAAAGTCATAATTCTGCCTTTGATCATAGTAAAGCCACAATTTGAATGATTTCTTTGTATTCGTATAAATTTTGGTAGACATAATTTTCCGATACTCGCATTGATCGAAAAAGTCCCCACTTTTCCATATCCTTTTCAAGTTCTATAAATGGGGAAGATGGTGCTCTCTTTTCACCTCAAATTCAACAGTAACTTTGTGATGATGACTAGCCACATTGTGAGCTACCGGCGACCACTTATTAAAGTCATTAACTTTGTAGGCCTATTTGGACTAAAGGGCAGATTTTGTGGTATATTTGTCACATCATTATGTTAAGGATTGTGATTTGTTTTGTTAAGTAATCTTTGATGTACAAACATCATAGGTTCAAGTTCATATCAACTCATTTTGGACTTATTTTATTCTCCAAAATTGAGTTGTTTGGGCCCACAAGCCTAATCATTCAACAAATCTCTCCTTTAAATTTTGACTAGAGTGGTTTCATGATTGGTACTTGGAAGTGTTAGTCCATCAAAAATGTTTTCTTAATCTTATGAATTCATTAAGATAACTAGTTGTCATTAGTCGTATTCTAAAAAATAAATGTTAATTAATGTAGTAACATGAGAGTACTAGTTATCTACGGCACTATTTAGTAGAATTACAAAATCCCAATAAGAATTTTTTTTACCATTTAAATATTCTTCCCCTCTATTATGTCTAATAAAGTATGAATACTCCCTTCTAGGGGTGTACAAAGTAAACCGACAAACCGTGTCACGATAAACCGAGTCAAATCGAGAAAAAAATCCGACTAGTGGTTTGGTTTGACTTGGTTTGGTGTTGAGAAAAAAAACTCGATCATAATTGGTTTGGTTTGGTTTTAACTAAAAAAAAGTCAAACCGAACCAAACCAACCCGATATTACATGTATTCAATTTTTAAAATATTTTATACATAAAAATATTTATTTGTAATGGAATTTATAAACATTTCTTTTATTTTTTCGTAGTTTTTTTTTATCTATTATCATATTATTCAAGCTTGAACTTAGAATTTTGAATGTCAAGAAGTTTTATATCCTATGGATATTTGTAACTCAAATAAAGTTCAAACCAAAACCAACTCAACACTAACGCTAACAAAAGAAATTCAATTTACCACTAGGAATGACAATAATGTTGGATATATATTCTTTAGTTTTGCATAATTAGTTTAGAGAGTGAAAATACATAACTTAAGTTTTTTTCTTTGTCATGTAATTAATACTTATTAGTCGTGCTTATTTTAGCATGACTTAGTATTTTTAGATTATGGTCATTTTCTTTATGGCTTGTTAATTAACAATATTTATTTTAACTAATTTTATTAGTTTTTGTTGAATATTTAAATATAATGTCATCACTCTTCTCACATTTTGTGTTATTTTCTTAAGAAACACCTTAATTATATAGTTGTATCTTACCAGGACAGAAATATTTAAAGTAAAAGTTATATGTATTGTATCAAGACTATTCCGGAAAAAAAAACCCGAAAAACCCGAGAAAACCCGAAGTTGAAAAACCCGAATTTTATTAATTTGGTTTGGTGTATAAATTTAAAAACCCGACGTGATTGATTTAATTTGATATTTAAAAAATTCGAACCAACCCGATTCATGTACACCCCTACTCCCTTCTAATACAAAATTTTGGTGACTCTCCCTTCTAATCAAAAGGTCGGCTGTGCCGACTTAACTCAATTGCCAAATATAACACACAATATTTGTACAAAATTCACGTTTGAAGTCTATGTCAAATCAGTGATGAATTCTCTATCATCATCGTTTTACGGGAAAAGAACACCACTACTTTCTAACATAAAAACTTATATCTATTCAATGTTTACGTCAAGTCAATAAATATAATAAAAAATGTCTTTCATATTTACATTTCTTCCTCAACCATCGTCAAATAATATGTATTGTCGCTTTAAATTTTACATGCTCAAGTTATATTATTTGATCTGATATAAATATCAGGTACAAACAAATATTTACTATTCTTTCAACATTCCCTTGACAGTGAGCTCTCGTTTGGCCATAGATTTTGGGAGCATATTTTGAATATATGTTTCAAATTTTTGTTTGGCCATAAAATTTTGACAGATTTTGAAAACAAATTTTCAAATCTCAAATTCTGGCTCAAACCTATTTTTGGGCCAAGATCTATGTTTTGGCCTTTTCAAAACTTTTAAAAACTACCCCAAACTTTTGTATTTTATAAAAAAAAGTCCCATCTATTCATGACACAACTAATTATATCTACCATATTCCTCCATTAAAGCCGTATCTATCATGTTTTCACAAGTAAAATCTCTTTTATAAAATGAACGAGCTAAGGTGTGCCCAAACAATAGAAGAAGAAACCCTAGGAAAAATTTTTCTGTCAACTGTAAAAATTTGTTGCGAAGATAAAAATGGATTTTTGTATTGTAATTTGAATTATAATAGCTAGTAAGTGTGTTATTAGCAATTGTTATTAAAATATCACGTTCTGCGTAATTTGAAATTTGCAAATATGTATGTTTTGTATGGTTTAAATATTCTTGATAGTTTTTAGAACTTATGAGTGTCTTCCAAAATAAAAAGTGAAATATATTTTGAAAAACTATGGGCTAACACATTTTCAAAACTTGAAAAACTTCACCCAAATAAACTTTTTCAAATTTTTTTGGGAATCTATGGCCAAATGCTAGCTAAATTAAGGGTGGGGGTGGGGGTGGGGGAGGGGATTGGAGAGTTTGATCAAACGGGGAGCACGCCAACACCGACAAGAAAAGCAAGTGGGGAGTTTAATGATTTGCATTGATTGAGGGGATGGATGAGTAAAAAGAAATCAATCAACACTTTTTTTGTAAATTATTATTTTCTTTCCCAGTCCCCACCCACATAAATAATTACGATTTCTATCTTTAATTATCCACTTTCTCTTTTAATTTCTTCATGCATTATGTCACATGATATTGCCAGCATTTACGTATTCTTCACACCGCCGCTTGTCTATTCTCTTTCCATGCAATTTTCATCAATACAACTTTATTAAGCAATTAATTTAACTTTTTTTGATTTTTTTATTCGGTACTCATATTAGGGTCCGACTAAATTAGAATTTGTATCGGAAAGTCTCACATTGAAGGTAAGACGCTTCCTAATAAAAACGGTTTCATACCCTGAATTTCAACCCGAGATCTGTAGTTAAGGATAAAGGGACGTCTCTACCACAACTTATTGGTGTTAAGCAATTAAATTTTTTGATTTCCTATCCGGTATTCAGTATTCGGATTGGGATCCGATTAAATTCGGATTTGAGCTAAGAAGTTCCACATTAAGGGTAAAGTGTTGCTCAACAAAGATAATTTCATATCTTGAGCTCAGACTCGAGACCTTTAATTAAGGGTGAAGGAATGCAATCCACGCAACTTGTTGGTACTAGCAATTAATTTAGTTAGTGAGGTAATACTAGTATACGACATATTATTTCCAATTACTTTTTGCACACTGACATTAAATAAGTTTTCGACTAGAGCTATACTGTATGTTATTATGGATATACAATTGTCAGTTGTTCTACAAGTTAAGTCTGAAATTATGTTAGCAGCTAAGAAAATTTATTTGGTCAACCAATGCCAGGGTGGTATGTCTCGTAGTCTTTTCCCTCAATTTAAATCATGGATCAACTTCAGTATGACGTAAATTTATAAACTGTTCTTAGGGATTATGTTTAAAAAAGAAGGATTTTGGCCTAAGAGTAGTCTAAAATCTTAATTTAGTCTACAAACATCTTATTAGTATTTTGACCTCATGAATCTTTAAATAACTCCCTTAGAAGTTAACATGAAAGGTATATCTGCTTAATGAAAATATCTGCAAAATTCTTCTATAATGATGTTGGTAGCAATGGTTGAGATGGTCACATACTTCAACATCAACAACTTTTAATATAACCTTAAAAAAACTAAAAAATAAAGAACAAATAAATTAGCAAAAATACTAAATGCATTCTCATGAATGGTCAGGGGCGGAGCCAAGTGTAGTTGAGGGGGTTCATCCGAACCCCCTCGGCAGAAAATTACAGTGTATATTGAAGGTTAAAATTATTTTTTTATGTATATATGGTAGGTGTTGAACCCCCTTAGCTTCTTGTATATTTACCTCTTTATATTTTTGAACCCCCTTACTGAAAATCCTGGCTCCGCCACTGAATGGTATTCAAATGGTAATGCAGTTACTTAGAAGTTAGAAGGTACACTCGGATCGGAGGACAGACTAGGACCGGTTTCTTCGTGAGTCTTTCTCGAGTGTCGAACAATCAAAATTCAAAACGAATCAAGAAAAGTAGTCACTCCCTTCTCAGAGAATCATACGTGAGACTTCCGTCTTGATCTAGCAATAGATAACTACTTATACATAATTTTTTTAGGTAGGACTCTATAATTTTATATTTTTTGGGTTTTATCGAACAATGGTGCTTGCATTGCGAGAATGTCCGCTTGTAGGGCTCGGCCTGCTTCCTGACTGATAGAACCTCTCACTTAAAGGGAATCCAACTGATTAACTATCATATAAATTTCTACACGGCATAATTTTGTGATATTCTCTATTAAGAAAAATAAATTCAAAATAATGTGATTGAAAGAGTTCGAGCCTTGTGCCCTCTTATTACACATGATTGAGGCCATACCTTTTACTATGTTAAACTTGAATTTTATTATACATTAATTAAAAAATTTAACTTAGAGAGAAAAATATGGAGTGGTTTGGGAGGTGGGTGTTTGAAGTTCCCTATGAACTTTTTGTGGAATTTTATATTGTTGATATTTGGATTTTCATCTTTAGATTTTGTAGAGGCATAAACAAATATTAAAAACATAGTCAGGATAAACAAACCAGATGTTCTTTTTCTATTTATCCATAACCCTTTGTTTGTTCTCATTGAAAAACCTTATGTTTTGTTTGGGAATCTTGATAAGTGAGAATAGGAATGAATTTGAATTGTTGGAGGAAACTGAGACCAATGGATTCTTACTTGAGAAGATATAGTGTTAAATATAAAATTTTGAATCTTTTTTTTTTATTTTGGTAATTAATATTTTTATTATCAAGGAAAAATGTGTACAAGTCAAAACAATACCTGCTTACCAAGGTCATGATAAAAATCCATTTAGGACAGTCTTGGTTATTACATATCAATCTCCCCATTGCACCTTTTGGAACTTCCCTCTAGTTTTTGGTTTAAATCCAAAATATAAGATCTTGGATTAATTATGAACCTCTCCAATAAGTGAAGTTTGTGGAGATATAATATAATCAAATAAGAAAAAGTGTGATTCTCTGTAACAGTTGAAATTTTTGAATGAGATGGTTACATGATCACACACTTTAATATGCTCTCAAATCATGCAGAGGCAAGGATTGGTCGAGTGTTTGCGAAAACACTTACGGTAGTATTGTGGACAAGTTCAGTACATGTTGTGAAAGAGTATTTCATGCAATTGAGATTGAGCAATGAAAACTTGCTTCCCCTAGTTATAATAGCTACATCAATATACAAGAATCAATGTACACAGTGTATAATCAGTATACACATCGATTACAGGTAATTTACAATAATGACTTTGGAGGTGGGTGATCCTGACTATCAATCTCGCTTGATCCATGGCCAAAATTTCAAGTTTAACAAGTTTTGTCTTTTGACCTTGACTTGAGCAAACTTCAAAAGTCAAAACGACCCATTTCTAAGGTTATTAGATGTAAGTTCAACCATCGATTACTCATTGCTTGTGCTTATTAACTAAAATCTGTAAGACGTGGTTATTAGGATTACTTTTTGTTGTGGATTTTGTTGTAGTGTAAAACATGCTTGGGGGTTCTCTTTCATTGGATCAAACTTTAGACAGAACCAGCCCACATCCAATCCATTAAGTATTGCTTTAAATGGGCCTCAATTATATCTAGAACATTTTTTTGTGCGGATTGTCCTTCAAAGGCATCGGTCTTTAATTTTTATCCTTCGCTTAACAACCTGAGGTCCTGTTTTCAAATCCAACTCAGTAAAAAAAAATTAAAAAAAAATCACTCTAGCTCAAGCAGACTTTTGAATGCAATGCTCTACCTCAAAATTCTGCTTTGCGAATTCAAATTTTACCTTGTGATATTTTTTTAATTTTTTTTGACTGAACGAAAATTTAAACCCAAAACCAAGGGATTTTCAACGAAAGGTAAAAATTTAAAGATTTGAGGGACAAAAATTAAAAACCAGTGCCTTTGAAGGACAATCACGCAAATGACCCTATCTAGAATACGACTAAAGAGATGAAGGGCATAGGAGAGCTTCATTTATGACCCATCGAGAAAGAAACTTGAGTCTTTAACAGAAAATTGGACTGGTTTATCCATAGAATTAAGTGATTTACAGCCAAAAAAACATAAAACAAAAAAAAAAGTGATTTCAAGATACTAAATTGCACTAAAAATAATGTATTGGCAGTGACTGAACAATTACCTCAATTGAAATATTCCTCAAAACAATTCTTTTTAATATTTCACCAGTGTTCACAAACACATAAGTATCATTTATGGACAAACAGAAAGTGAATAAACATTTTCAAACACAAATGTTATTCATTTAATGAGTCATGATCCAATGTCCAGAACGTTACATCTTTCTCAAGCCCTCACGCAGCCAAAACTGAGGCAAACCACTGGTAACAAAAAAGGTAAGAAAAGATACACAATACTCAAGCCTTCAAATAGTAGGCTTACAAATAAGCTTAGGTGCCAGAGCTTAAATATGGACCAAGCTGGGATGCAAACCGTTGCCATCTCAGTGACACTCGTGTTCAATTCGTGGGGTTGTGCTTCTCGATAGGTTAAGTCAAAATATGATCTGGGATTCATTATAATATCCTGAAAGGCCGGTTTGCAGAGCTAGAACGCTCTAGCCTCGCTTTCTTTACCTTTGCCTTTTTGCTTGCAATTTCTTGGAAAAGGTTTGGTCCACCAAATTCAATTTTGGAGCTCCTAATCTTCTTCCTCTTACCTCTGTCATATTCCTCATCCCTGAAAATAGATATGTAGAAGTCAAAAGTTGTACTTCTTACAAGTGAGAAATCGGTCTGGGGCAAACCTTAGGACCAACTGCAACTTTCGAAACTCTGGGAAAATAACACCCCCCCCCCCCCCCCCCCCAACCCTTACAGCAACATCCCCATTATAATTCCACAAGTGGGACTAGGGAGGGTGGGGTGTACAGAGACCTTTGTGGGTAGAGAGGTTGTTTCCGAAAGACCATCGGCTCAAGAGAATCGTTTTTCAAAACAGGTTTGAAAGAAATGCAAGAGTCAAAAGCCAGCCCCTCTACCCTTCTCCATATATCTACCAGGCTTAGCTCGCATGGCACATGTTTCAGACCTGTGACCTAAGTCACAAGTCCCTCAAACTTTGCCACTTGAACCTAGGCCGGTAAGGAGTAAAACTCAATATTACCCTCCAAAAGAAATATGTACGTCAGGCATACGTTTGGTGATCTTTAAACATAAGTAGGACCATAATAGACAGAAACTCACCACTCATCTCCAATGTACCCAATGCTGACACAATTCCCATTCTGTGCTTCAACACCATTCAAGGAAGGAACTTCCACGTCATCCCAACGTGGAACTGCGACAATCAAATAGGAAGCAGCTAAGTTTCAGCTGACAAAAGCAACAATAATAAAATCACAAAGGCACGTGTAGTTGGAAATAAGCACTTACCGCTCGACTCCAAACCTCTCGTAAGCATGTTCAACAGACCTTTCTGTGTTGCAATTACTTTAGTCTCTTTAGCATCCGTTGACCGTCTATTGTCACCACCTTGATTTCCTACGGGTGCCAAGCTAGAACTTTTTTGTGGTTGCTTGTCATTTGCTAATACAGTGCCATTGTTCACAACCCTCACATCATCAACTGTAGCAGTTTTTGTATCTAAAGTGGAAGCTTTCTCATTGGAACCAAATTTTGATTTCTTTTTTTGAGAAGGCATTGGAAAAGGGATCAAAGTATGGGATAACTTGGATGTAGATGGACCAAGATCAGAAGAGAGACTCTCATCCAAGGAACTGGGACTGCTACGCTTTCTCTTTCCAAGTTTATGTTTCATTCGTTTGGGTTTTTTCTTCCTTTTCAGTCCTAAGGCTGGATCTAAGATCATAAAGCTGAGATTCATCTTGGTAACACGACTCTTGAGAGACTTCCTTTTGGCTTTCAAGCAGGTCTTGTCAACAGCTTCCTTTTCCGTCAAGCCAGTTATAGTTGGTTGGCTCACTGCTCTGGCCGATTCAGCAACTGCTTTGCTCTGTCCAGCATCATTATTGACTTTAACAGCTGAATCACCTAAACTTCCATTGGAGATGTCTTTTACCTGAAAGAAAATAGAATTCATCAATAAACAGAAGGCAAAGTAAAGTATCTTCTTTTCCTAGTTTAATTGGTGGTGGCTTTCCTTCCTCTTTTTTTTTTTTTTTTGGGTGGGGGGTGTTTGGGGGGGGAAGGGGAGGACAATGCCATCATTGTATTTAGGCACAATTATATAAGTTCCATATTTTTATAAGATGAGTAGGACATTGCTTGATTACACACTTCTATTATATTATGATAATTGAAGTGACGAAATTATGGGTGGCAAAATTAGCCCATGAAAACATAACCTGCCCAAGTTTGGCGGGCTATTAAGCCCCCCATTTCAGCCCATCTAAAGTTGGGCTGATATGTAGCCCAAATTGACCCATAGAAACCTTGTCAAAATATATTTAAGACATTTTGTATTTGATATGTTATACATAGCCATAATAAAGAAGATAAAGTCTCATTAGGTACTTAAAAAAATTATAAAAGAAGAATTAAAACTTAATAAGAAGCGGGTTGGGTTATGACCTGTTTTTAGCCCATTAGACCCATCAAAATCCAGTTCACCTACCCCCCCCCCCCCCCCCAACAAACAAAACAATTTGACAACCCCCTAGACAAATGGTCGTGCACAACATGGAATCAGTAACCCAACCCCACAACCATAGAGCTAGAAAATTCTGGAATCCCACATGAAAGAAAGAAGATATGACAAAAGGAGGAGCCAAGCACAATAATCAGAAAGAAACACACACACACACACACACACATATATATATATTACCACTTGAGAGTTGGTGCTTGCCTTGCTGCTTTCCTCTTGTTTGTGGAGATCTATGCTCAACAGTTTTTCAGAAGTACTTGGATCTTTGTCATTAGTCAACTCTTTGACGTTGACATTGCCATTAGATAGTGGGGTAGAGTCTACGCATCTTGTTTCCCCCTTGATTTCAAGTTTATGAATTCCATTGGAAACAGGAACTGTTGGATTAGCTTTAATGCATGGTCCACCCTTCGGGTCTACAACAGACTCCTTTGCTTTGTCACCTGTTTCTGGCACTTTCGACAGATTTTCTGGCTGTCCATTAACTACTACACCATTGACCTTTGGGGGTACCAGACCATTTGTTGAAGTTCTCTCCTTTGAAACTTCGGCACTTAATGTCCCCCTTTGATCTTTTGCACCAGAAAAGGAATCCACATTATTCACATGAAATCCATTTTGAACAGTATCCTTAAATCTCTGGCTGTGATTAGAATATATTTTGCTTCCTATGGCATCAGTAATCACATTATCATTGCGGGCAACATTTACCGACTTCTTAGGCACAGGAGATTTCCTATCCCGAACATAGAACAACATATATGCCTTCTGCTCCAACACTTTTCTCTCACTCACTTGAACCACCTATAACATGGAAGGGTAGACATATTCAGAAGCTATTTTTACTACAGTCAAAATACATTACGATAAAGTATAAATCATTTGCTTCAAGTTTTTAAAAGACCACAAAAAGAAACATCCTGAAGTTCTGAAACATTTAAAAGCCAAAAGTATTGAACTCAGAGTTATGTGGGTTCTGAGTAGCATGTCAGAAGTAGCAGCGAGGGAGAGGAGTAAGGACTATATGCTACTCCCTCCGTCCCAATTTAAGTGTCTTAGTTTCCTTTCTGGTTTGTCCCAAAAAGAGTGCCTCTTTCTATATTTAGTAAGTTGACAATTCAAACATCCTACATGACAGGTTTATAACCACAAGATTCAAAGGATATTTTAGTACATTCTACACATATTTAATTTAGGACCACACAATTCAAAGTCTATTTATTCCTTAAATTCTGTGCCTAGTCAAATTAAGACACTTAAATTGAATCGGAGGGAGTCATGTAAATGGGAAGAAGAAAACAGGAATTTAACATAGTTTCACAAGAAATTTTCAAGATAACAAATGTATCCAAAAAGTAATGAACAGCGAATGGGCAATCACATGGCCAAACCTGATTGTCATCAAGGGAGTACCAATTTCCACTTGAAGTGCGAACAAAGCAATAATAATGACCAGAATGGGTGCTCCAACCAGCATGAACCAGCACACCATAGAGAGTGTACTTCATTTCACCACCCTGCAAAATTAGAGGGGGAACCCCATGAGTTCCAAAATATACAGGGAATTCAAGATATAAAGGAAATACCAAAAAAGTATCACAGAAGTGTTCAAAGCTGAACAATAGCAAGTAAAGCAGGCACCAGAAATAGCATGCATCAGCCAACTCGAATGGCTTCCACTGTTTGTTATGTCAGGTTGATGACTCATCGGTAAAGTCTTAAATAACTACCATACACACAAGAATATCAGCAATGTTGATAAAAAACATCTTTCAACTACTTGACATGCAATGCAATGATTTCCTGGCTTTGAAATAAAGTCAAAGGTTCAAAGTCCTCCTAAACCAATTAGCCAGAACATTCACATCAATTCGTCGTCCATTTTATATGCTGCTAGTTTTCTTATTTGGAGATTAGTCAAACCAGAAAATAAGAGCTGGTTCACATGACAAATTCTGAATCAAAGAAGGTAAAGTTCTCGACTGCAAGGAGGAAAAACTAATTCTTACATAGGTATCGGATACAAAATTTTTCAAGTCCAAAGTAGGCCCATAATGAATCTTTTTATCAATCTTTTGCCCAGGGACATGTGAACCAAATCGCTTCAAGTGGACGGTTAGGACATGAGGTGCCTTGTCAATCGTCAGCCGCTTGTTAGCCTTCACTTTCTGTTTGCACTGCTGACATTGGTACTGCCTCTGACCACCATCTAATAGCTCTCTGGCAGTGAAATGGTCAAGTGCTTTGAGTAGTGAATCTGCCTTGTGAATTTCTAGACTTAAATCCAGAAATGGGTCAAACTTGTCAGAGCAAAATTTACACTGCATGCACTGCACCTGCAGATCATTTGGAAAAGATTCAGATGGTAAAGGAGTCAAAGAACTTTATAAAAAATGAAGGGGAGGGGGCACAGGAAGTAAAATTTTCGGAATTCCCAAAAGTTACTAGGTCTACCATACTAACAGAAGAGCAAGTGAACTGTACCCGACTGCGAAGATGCCCACCAAATATCTTATGAACCAAACTTTTCTCATAAGCACTAGGGGATTCACTAGGCACTCCTGAAGGTAAGCAACATTTATGCATCGACTCAAGCAGATTCACCATGTATTCATGTGCATCCTCCTGTCTGGCATTTCGAAAATTCCGGGATATGCCTAACACATTAATTAAGGATTCAACTCTGATAGTCAAATGTCTAAAAAGCCTTCAAATGTGGAATAAGAAGAAAAATTAGAGGCATATCCTGATGCAGTATACTAGGTATAAATCTTCAGGATAGAGAAGCAAGAATCCTGTTGTCAGCCTTCTAAAAAGAATCTCTACCATCCCCTTATTTAACCCCAACTTGTTTGAGAGACCGAGGCGTAGTTGTTTATATCATACCTTTTTTAACTTCCTACTAAACAAATATTGTGTGTGGAAATAAAACAAAGTCAAACCACCAGACTTTGAAAAGTATTGGACAGCGTAGTAGCATGATAACTCAGCATATACTAACCAAAAGAAAAGCTTTTCAACCTGACTGAGATTGCACTATGAGAAATGACCCTAAGAGAACAAGCGAGATAGAGGTAAATCAAGCATTGGAAGAAAAAGAGATAACCAGGAGGAACAACTTAAAATTGTAGACCAAAAGTGAAAGTCACAGAGTCAACAAATTAATAAACTACAGGGAATCGAAAGGATACATCGCAAGTTTGACACAAGATCCTTTGGAGCCAGTATTTTCCCAGTTGCCTGCAAAGCACGACTCACATGTTTTTGGATAGCACATAAAGCACAAAAACCCGCCATACGACCTTCAATAAAACAATAAAACCCAAGTTAACAAACATATATGCTCAAAAAAATAATGATCCAAATCCAGAACCAATGTAAAATATATATGCAGAAACCAAAACCCAAGGTTAATTTATGTGAATCAGCTCATATATTCTACTCAAATATTCATTTCTACAAAAGACCAAAAAAGTTCATATAGTCCTCAGCATCAACATGTTTATGACCGTGCAATATAGTTAAAAGACAGACGTTTATTTATTTCAAGTACGCTGAGGCTCTCTGCATCTCCAAAAATACATCTGTATGAAATTGTTCACAGCTCCACTCCTACTATAGCTTAAACTTCTTGCATGCAGTACACACCATTAAATTTCATATATTGTCCAGTTTCTATCAAATTTATAGTTCTGGAATACAAATTAATATAAACACTTCCTCTAAGGAGGTCAAGATCTTCAAGTCTACCAGAAAACAGACATGCACATGCAGCAGAGACTCACAGGAATTTTGATGTTTCCCACTTTCCAAGTATGCTGCTAAAGGCTCAGTGTATGTTAGACACTGTAACACTGAATTAAGGAAGCATGTATTCCCAAGATTTTGCAAGCCGGCTCCCTGTAACAAAGACAACGGGTCCCATAATTAAGCAACATGGAGACTTCCATAAAAAAGTTTGGTCTTAGTACACCTCATTGATTCATCAGGTGATTCTTTTCCAGCAACATTCTTGAACTCAAAAGTTAAACGAGAAGAATGTAAAGCATAAAGTAGTTCATTATGCCCGCAATAGATCAAGATCAAATTCCAAAACCCACGTAAGTGCCGTCAGAGAACCAAGAACCAAGAGGAGGAAACTATAAGTTCCACGCATTCCATCAGCTACAATCTCCAAGCTACTTTTGAAATTAAAATAAAAAATCAAAAAATACATGACTAAACATTTAATTAGACCATAATAGTAAACATGTATATCCATTAATTTTCAGAATAAAAAGGAAACTACAAAAGTGCCTCAATTTAAGGAACAAAAGACAAAACCAAAGAAAGAATCACTCTGCAAAAAAGAAAGTCTAATGGTTGGAATGCCCAAAAACCTCCAAAAATCTCATCTTACAACTACATAACTCAACACTTAACGCACATGTAACTGATTCTTTGGGGTTCACAATGCAGTTTAATGCAGATTTATGATTATGAGATCGTACGACCAAAAATTGGCTCCGATAACATGTGACAGGATATTGGGCCTCCAATCTAAACCTTAAAAAGAACGGCAAAGCGGCATAAGACGTATATAAACTCTTTTTGTCTCTTATTCTACTCGTGCAGGACAACAATATAAGGGGAAAAACACCCTTTTATCTTATCAAATCAGAGCTTTTAACTTCTACAGCCTTTGTATCTTACCGCATCTCTCTTCTTTATCTTACTTTATAAAAAAGGATCCGAGCATGCCGGAATTTCTTGTGGGTTAACATATAGACTTCAATATAAACTTACAATTGCCAGATCAGCTTACCAAAAGTTGATTATGACAAATGTTAAAGAATCTGTGTATCCTGCCTAATTTTTTAGAGGCAGTGAGCGGCCCACAAGCTTTATAAACCCTTTTACATCCTTACAGAATCCAAGTGGAATAACTATACAACCTACACGCAAAACACAAAGGCTTTAACTCTTTCCGAAGGAGGACACAGATTGACAATGGAAGATGCTGCGAGTGTGGAATGCTTCAGATGGATTTAATATAGCTAGTTTAAAGTATTTTCCTGTGTAGCAGGTGCTATAAATATAAAGGAGAGAAGCATATTGTGTTCTAGATCATACTGTCCAATCGTCTGGGAGTTATCAGCTCCTCACATAGTCAAACAAGGAGGAGCTTCCTTGTATATAAGTTTAGAACATAGCACCCCCTTGGCACCGCATATAATAAGATCACCGTATGTTTTCATGAAAAAAAAAAAGGAGGGACAAAGATGACTTAAAATCATTCAAAAACATGATTCAGTCAACCCAACGGGGCGGGGGGGGGGGGGGGAGTTGCTGTTGTTTCCAGGTACAAAGAAGCTATTACACTATATATGCAACCACACAATAACATGCTAAATCAGACCAATCTAGTCATGTCAAAGTACTTGAAATATTAATATTGAAATGAAACAAAGAGAAATAGAGGAGAAAGAAGAAGAGAAGACCAAATCCCTTTCGGGAAACAATTTTCCTAGACTGGACTTTAAGTTACCAAAAAAGTAGGGAGGGTCAAATCAAGTTGCCCCGGTACTATCCGAAATTGAGAAACTTTGCACTCCGTTAAGACTTTTGTTATAGTATTATTCCCGCCATCATGAAAAAGTCTCATTTTTTGCCCTTGATCCCTAACGGAGCTCCAATATAAGGGCAATTCTAAACCATGCTCAAGAGTTGCGGGTTAAATTTGGACTTTTCCCTGAAGAATTTGGACACATAGAGTCCACTCATTTCATGCAAAAGTCTATTACTTGCTAATGCAAGGATACGAATGGATTAAAAGTGTAACGGAGAGCAAAACTGAGCCATGAATGGGCAAATTTAGACCTTTCACTAAAGAGAAGAAGAGAATAGTGTAAACTCATAGAACAACTAGTGAGAGTAAACATACTTAGAGCTAGTAAAATCAGCAAAAAAACTTAAAAAAACGAAGAAAAAAGAAAGAGGCTTTGAAAGCTAACCATCAAAATGAAATTCAGAATCCGCAAAAATTGTGCTCAATAAAAGAACCAAAAAGGCGTATCAAATATTAACGAAACCCAAACATCAAAAGCCAGGAATTCTAACATATCAATTTAACTATCAAGTAATATGCACAACCAAATACAAAGTAAAAACAAAAGCTAAAAATAATGAGAAATAACAACATACCCACTATAATCCCATAGGTGGGGTCTAGCGAGGATAGGGTGTACCATAGACCCTCGGTTCAAAAGAAAGATTCCGAGCAAGGGTTGCAAGAAAAACTATGACAGCAAAATAGCAACAGACAAAAGCACATGAAGCAACAAACAGTAATACACATTTAAGAATGAGAAACTAAGCTGTTACTAAATAATACTACTAAGGCTAGTCCCCTACCTCTCCCACATAAAAGTGGAACAACACTCGGCTAACTACTAACCTTCTAACCTAATTCTCCATACCTTCCAAAAAATATACTCCTACATATTACTACCTCTGTCCCAGTATATGTTACACTCTTTCCTGTTTTAGTTTGTTCCAAAAAAAATGACACATTTCCATATATTAGTAACAGTTTAACTTCAAAATGCCCCTTTTACCCTTAACGAAGTGATTTACAACCACACAAACATTCGAGGCATACAACAAGTTCCAAAAGCCTACTTTTCTTTCTTAAACTCCGTGCGCAGTCAAACAGTGCCACATAAATTGGTATGGAGGGAGTAAGCAAATACACACAACCAAATACAAAGTGAAAACACAAGCTTAAAAACATTAGAAACAGATACAAAATAAGTTATCACAATAAAACATATAATGATATGTATAATTAATAAGTTATCAACTCACAATTCTCATAATTTTTCTGAATGCAATACCAAAGCTCACTTCCATATCCATCCCATTACTTTCCATCACCACGTCACCGCCGCCTTTCTTCCCCGACCCGTTTTCTTTACGGGTCTCAGTATTCGGGTTCAGTGTTTCAAGCTTAAACCCCCCACTATTATTATTTTTCCCACTGTTAATAAAACCATTAAATGGTTTTCTTGCTAAATGAAACTCAATCCTTCTATGAAACAATGATGAACTATCCAAACCCGGATCCGACCCGGATAATTGTGAACCCAAATTCATTACTGCCTCACCCATTAAACCCCTCTTTCTACTTTCAACATAAAAGTATCAAAATCAAGAATCTTTTGCTATTTTCCACTTCAAATATATGAATCAAAATGGTTTCTTGAGCACAAATTCAGTAAACAAATATGAAAAACAGAAAAGGGGTTTGAGTTTTCAACATAAAAGTATCAAAAATAAGTTTTTTTCAAGAAAATTTCACTATTTTACCCTTCAAATATATGAATCAAAATGGTTTCTTGAGCACAAATTCAGTAAACAAATATGAAAAACAGAAAAGGGGTTTGAGTTTTCAACATAAAAGTATCAAAAATAAGTTTTTTTCAATAATATTTCACTGTTATACCCTTCAAATATACGAATCAAAATGGGTTTTTGAGCAAAAATTCAGTGAACAAATGTGAAATAGAGAAAAGGGGTTTTAAGTTTTAGGATCTTTCTCTATTTTCAACATAAAAAGTATCAAAAATCAAGTTTTTTTTTTTTTTCAAGAATCAGTGTTTTTTTTCTCTTGTTTTATAGTGTAAAATATATGAATCAAAATGAGGTTTTTGAGATAAATTTCAGTGAAACAAATATGAAAATAGAGAAGAGAGGTTTGAGTTTTTTTTTTTCGGCTGAAGAGAAAGAGATGAGCTGAAAAAAAGAAACCTTAAAACCCTCCAAACTGAAAGAGATATATGTGTCTCCTTACGGTGTTCCGCGTCGCACTGGATAGGGTTTTAACATTTGGTTAATAGGTTTTTGACACGTGTACCTATTGGGGGGTACTGTTGTCATTATGGTTTGTGTTCTTATTTATGGTTTTTTGTGATGTAGAAAAAGTCTAGTGTGATAAATTGTGGTAGAAATTGAACGGGGAAAAATGGTCTTGAGGGGATTTTTATTAAGGGAAAGGATCAAAAATGTTGTTCTACTTTGGGAAAAGGGTTAAAAGTATTTTTCGTTTTAAATTTGGGTCAAAAATACTCCTCCCGTCATTAAAGTTTTTAAATATACTCCTGTCTTAAAAAAAATTCTCAACATAATTCAATTTTATTTTTAAACCCGCTCCATTTAAACTCGACTCAACTACATGAAAAAACCATATGAGAGCAACTTGTTTCCGAGTCCTACATCTGAAACCACAAGGCACAGGAGCGGGTAATCCATATGGGTTTTTATTTAGTTGGGTTGCGTTTAAATGAAGCGGGTTTAAAAATGAAATCGGATTATGTTGGGGGTTTCCGTTAAGACACGGTTATATTTGAAAACTTTAATGAGGAGAAGGGTATTTTTGACCCAAATTTGGATGGAAGATATTTTTAGCCATTTTGCCAAAGTAGAAGGGTATTTTTGACCCTTTTCCCTTTTTATAATGTTAAAATCACTTACCAAACATGTTACCTAAATTAAATTTTGAAACTTGCTATGGTTATAAAGTACCCCTCCATTTTAATTTGTTTGTCTGGTTTTGATTTGGCACGAGTTTAAGAATGTAAAAAAGATTTTCAAATTTCTTGATCTTAAACTAAGGATATGTAGAATGTATCAAGATGTGTTTTAATCTTATGGTCTTAGGCATGTCATGTGAAAATTTGAAATTAAAGAGTTTTTTTTCCCACTCGGTGTGCGAAACCCGCATTGGAGCTCGACTATATCAGAATTCGCACCACGTAGGGCCCTATTCGGTGGGGGGAATGCTCCCTACCAAGAATTTTTCCATACCTAAAGCTCGAACCCGAGACCTTCTGGTTAAAGGATGAACAATCTCATCCGCTGCACCACATCCTTTAGTGGTGAATTAAAGAGCTGTTAAAAATGGAAAGAGGCGTTTTTTTTTCTTTTTCAAACTGATTAAAAAAGAAAGTAAGACAAACAAATTAAGACGGAGAAGTAGGAAAAAAAAAAGAGGAAGAAGTTAAGAGGGAGTTTGGATTTTAGTCTTGGGGAAACGTAAAAGTTATTATCATGTGAATGAGAGCATCACGCGTTCAAGTCGTGGATAGAAAAATATGAGATAAAATTATGTATAACAAAATCAATGTGTGATCCAAGCTTTTCTATATCCGATCATAACAAGGTTTACTACATTACTCTTTAATTTTGTGGTCTCAAATGTGTCATGTGAGATGTTGGAAATCAAACAGTTGCCAAGTTTTAAAAGATGCGCTCTTTTTTAAACGGAATAAAAAGGTTAGATAGACAAAAAAAATTGAAAAGGAGGAAGTATATGATCTAATTTTGAGATCCGATATTACATCATGACTGTATCCAATATAATACTTGAGATATTGATGAGCTTACTTATATGTCATAACAATTTATATTGATTTTAGTAATCTTGTTCAATTCTGCGAACGTTTAGTTGTTTCAGCAAAATTTTACATCATGATTTGTCAACTAAACGTAGGAAATATAGGTACATAAAAAAATTAAACCAATTGAGTTTTTTTTTTCTCTCTGTTAGTGTTTTTAACTTGATTTTTCTTTTTGTTGTAGATGAACATCAAGTGACAAAGAAATGTTAAATTGAAGGTTAAGGATATCCATAACTTGTAGGCACTTTGTAAAAGGAATCAACGAATTCAACAACAACAAACGATTCCTCGTACTAGTGGTGCTAGGAGTTTTTTTCTAGAATAAGGGTTGAGACGGTACTTTAATACAACATGCTTAGCGATAATTCTTTAGATAAAATATGTTTTAATTAATTAATAATATTTTATTTTATTGGAAATTTCAGAAGAACATGATAAAAGAAGTTGATCGAGGAAAATTGTGGACTGAGATTCATAAGAAGAAAGATGGGAGTTCTGTGAATGACGAGGCTAGAGATATTGGTGTAAATATTAGTTCCTGGAAACTCGTGATACCAACTTTGACAAATAGTTTTCTTTTCTTTTCCTTCCTTTTCAACAGTCATGAGTAACTGTTAATTGTCCTAAAATTTTGTCAATTAATTTGTACCAGTTTGAACAATATTTGAGTAAATATGTGTGTTGTCACTACTGGCTTGAACAAGAATCTCAAGAATCCATAAGCACTGCCTCCAGTATTTGTTTTTTTTCTTCAAATGGATGAAAAATCTTGGATCACTCTTAATTGCCCTAACATTGACCTAGTTGATTCTCATGGCCAATTTGGCTTGAGATTGATATCTTGATAATTAAAAAGGGAATTGATCGAGGAAAATTGTGGACTGAGACTCAAAAGAGAAAAGACGAGAGTTATGTGAATGATGTTGCTAGGGAGATTGATGTAAGTATTAGTTCCTGGAAACTTCTGATACCAATTTTGACACGTAATTTTCTTTTCTTTTCTGAGTATACTGTTAACTGTCCTAAAATTTTGACAGTTTGTCACTACGAGTTTGAACAATATTTGAGTAAATATATGTGTTGTCACTACTAGTTTGAACAAGTTATACTCTAGACTATAACTTGTGTTGGTTCCTCCATATAATTAGTATAAGCAATAAGCAATATTGTTCCATGATTCTAGCTAACTAATTTGGCTTGGTATTCAGGTCATTCAAAAGAAATAAAGTTTCAAGTATCTTGAGTCTATTATTCAAGGAAATGGAGAGATTGATGATACGTTCAAATTACACCTATTGATGGTATAACGCGGACGTTGTCAAATATAGTAACCCAACAAGGTTGGGGTCGAATCCCACAGGGAATATGGTGGGAATAGGTTACTAAAGTCGTAGGATGCTACGTTTAGGTCTAATGTCTTAATCCGATGATTTTGGTAAAAGTTGATTTTTCTATGACTAATTGCTATCTACTTGTTTTGGTGGAAATTTATGGTAAAAGAAACTAAGGTTGTGTCCCCATAGATAGAGTGTATGATCATGGATATTGATCTTGATATACTTTAAATGGATCATTAAATGAATGCACTTAATCTCTATATGAATCTCTACTATTTCCCAATAAATAAAGATTATCTCTTTCTATGATTTTCCCAAATATAAGAAAGTAACCATGAAGAATGATTAATTATGCCAAGTAAATTCTTCTTATTCGTAAGTGAATTTATTAAACAAAGTTTAAAGCTTTGAGTCCTTGTTATTTATTCTTACCAACCCTAATTATTTTTCCAAATAAATCAAGGTTTATGGCTTTAATCAATGTTTGCAACCATTAATTATGAATGAAGAATGAAGAATAAATAAACCCTAATAATCCATTATGTGTATATCAATCACAAACTCAATCACAAAACACCCATCAATTGGATTCACAACCCTAGTAAAAGAATTTAGCTACTCATGACAAAGAACAAGAAATAAGAAATTGAAGAATTTATAATTGCTTACTTTGGAAGAAAAGAGGAATTGATAATACTTGAATTGATGTTTGAACCTTAAAAAACTAGAGAGTATTTAATGTTCTAAGACAAAAGTCAAAATATAATAACTGATAACAATTAAAACCCTACAATGGACTATTTATAAGTTTCAAAACGTAAAATTACAGAATTTGCACTTAAGTCCCAGGCGGCACTTATAGGGTCCGTACAACTTTTCACGGACTGTATAAGACTTATACGACCTTCATCCATGTGTCTGCAGAGAATGATACGAACTGGCCTTCCACGGTTCGTACAACTTTATACAGCTCGTACAATCCTGCCCGTGAAACATCTTCCAACATCGTCACATCTACTTATACGGCCCGTACAATATTGTACGGTCCATATAGGTGTCCGTGGTTCAACATCTATCCACTGTGACATTCTGTTACTTTGCCACCTTTTGTACGACCAGAAATACGATCTGTGCAACTTTCTACGGACCGTGAAAATCAAGCTTCAGTACAACTTTTCTGTAACTTCTACTTCTTGAACCCGAACTCTACGATTCACCTGAAACATGACAAAAACACATCAAAACCACACCCACTTGCCTAAAAACAAGTAAAAATTCTCGTAAAAAGGTATCAATTGTGCCTCAATTTCTCGGCACATCAATTGACGAGGATGTCACTCATCGCATTGGTGCAGGGTGGATGAAATGGAGGCTTACATCCGGAGTCTTGTGTGATAAGAAGGTATCACCAAAACTTAAAGGCAAGTTTTACAGGGTGGTGGTTAGACCAACTATGTTGTATGGGGTAGAGTGTTGGCCAGTCAATAACTCTCACGTTCAGAAGACGCGGAGATGCGGATGTTGCGATGGATGTGTGGGCATATTAGGAGAGATAGGATAAGAAATGGAAGCATCCAGGACAAGGTGGGAGTGACCTCTGTGGAGGATAAGTTGCGGGAAGCGAGATTGAAATGGTTTGGGCATATGCAGAGGAGATGCGCGGATGCCCCAGTACGGAGGTGTGAGAGGTTGGCTAGGAATGGTTTTATGAGAGGTAGAGGTAGGCCTAAGAAGTATTGGGGAGAGGTGATTAGACAAGACATTGCTCAGGTCCGACTTACCAAGGACATGACCTTAGATAAGAGGTTATGGAGGGCACAGATTACGATAGAAGGTTAGTAAGTATTTGAGTGTTGTCTTACTTATCCGCGGAGATGCGGATGCTGCGATGGATGTGTGGGCATACTAGGAGAGATAGAATAAGAAATGGAAGCATCCAGGACAAGGTGAGAGTGGCCTCTGTGGAGGATAAGTTACGGGAAGCGAGATTGAGATGGTTCGGGCATATGCAGAGGAGATGCGGGGATGCCTCAATACGGAAGTGTGAGAGGTTGGCTAGGGATGGTTTTAGGAGAGGTAGAGGTAGGCCTAAGAAGTATTGGGGAGAGGTGACTAGACAAGACATGACTCAGGTCCGACTTACCGAGGACATGACCTTAGATAGGAGGTTATGAAGGGCACATATTAGGGTAGAGAGTTAGTAAGTATTTGCGTGTTGTCTTACTTATCCGCGCATACTAGTAGTCGTAGTATTACTCTCGTAGGTCCTTATATTTCGATAGTATTTTGACATGCCTTTCTACACTACTTTGGATTGCTTGTTATTACCTCTAGCACTATCTGATTGTTTTTTTTACTATGCCGTCCTACTATATTTCTGCTATTTCGGCTTATTATCACAGTTTACTGTTACTAATGCTTTTTATATCTCTCTTTGAGCCGGGGGTCTATCGGAAACAGCCTCCCTGCTCGTCAAAAGGTAGGGATAAGGTTTGCGTACACTCTACCCTCCCCAAACCCCACGTGGTGGGATTATACTGGGTATGTTGTTGTTGTTGTTGTTGTTGTTGTTGATTCTAGCTAACTAATTTGGAATTTGTTGCCTCGTAAGTGAATCATTTACCAGTTTTATTTTAAGTTCATAAATTAAAGGGGAAAGTAAGCATGTGAATCAACAATAAGTCATAACAGTGTTTCAATAATCGTAAAAGCGGAAAATAGCAAGAAACAACTCAAAATCTGGTGGTATGAATACAAGAGCCTCTAAGAGTGAACAGTACATAGCGAAAATGTAATTATAATAGGTTGTTTGAAGCAAAGTGAGACAAAATAAAAAATTATAGAAAGAGAATCAAATTTGCATAATAGGCAAGCAGCTCACCCCGAATGTCTCTAGGTCAACAACCTCTAAAAAAAATACGGGCTCCACTGGTGTACGGATCTAGATCTGCATGTAAAAGTTCAAACAAGTGTAGCATGAGTACAGAAAATAACATGTGCTCAGTAAGTATCATCGACCGATCCCGATAAAGTAACAGTGAGGGTTGATCTTTGAAATAACTTCTACTTTAAACATATAAATTAAAATAACTTGAACAGATAAAAAGTTAGCCAAATAAACAATTATCCCAACTAAAGACTACTTTGCATTGTTTGCATGGGCTACTAACCGCCCAGGGATTATGCCTCCGCTTGCAGAATGAGTATACAGAAACTCAATTTTGTACTTGAAGAATATTGAGTAATGGACCTTAAATCTTGTGATATTCTTTGACCTGTTGTCAATCTTTCCGTCGTTACCGACATACCTATGCTAGTTCTGGCTTTCCGCCACCTGTGCAACCTCTTCTAACTCGTCTTTCTCTGCAGGAGACTAAATAAAGATTCTGCAAAGCTCCACCAAAACTGCACAAGTTCTCCATTTTGTGCAGTTCAAAAACCAACCCTGTTGAAAAATAAAATCTAGACATTAGGTGAAACAAACATGTAAAAATCAAATGATTGAATGAGAAGACGGGGGTGGAATGAAGCGCCAATCATTAATATTGAAGAGGCAATTGGAGAATTGTAGAGAATGGAGTTGCAGGTGAAACCAAGGAAATGGAAATGAATTAGGGATATTTGGTAAAATGACAAAAAGGTCCCTGCTTTTAATTTGGTGCCAAAAAAAGTAAGGACATTTAAGTAAACTAAAAGGTGGGGAGAATGCTAACATCCTACCTTTACCGTATGTTAGCAAGACCTATATATATATATATATATATATATATATATATATATTAGAAGAAGAAGTGAGAGTTGAGGGTGTACGAACAAGGGCAAACTTGTAAATTTAATTTACAAAAAAGGGGCAAATTTGGAACTAAATTCACTCATGGTATATACTCCTTCTGTCTGATATTACTTGACCATTCTTTTGCACGCCTCTTAAAAAAATCATAAATAAGAAATATATTTTATTACCTTACCCTTATCTCTTCAATACATACATTCTAATCAATATTGATTATTTTCAAGAACATTTAATACTAAAGATAACATGAGAAAGATTTAATTAATTTTATCTTGGTTTTGTAAATGAACAAGTAATTTGAGACATATATTTTTAATGATGTTCTACTCTTCTGAGTGTCCAAATCTGGTGAATTTTCGAGTTTGATAGTTCATTTTGGATAATGGTTTGCCTTAGATAATGTGTTTTTCTTAGTTTATTAGCAAGTGGTTCTAGAAAGTAAATTCTTCTCATCTTTGGGTAATATAGTATTAATGTAACTGATTTGGCACAATAACATCACTATGCACATAATGCATTTACGGTATTTGATTATATGCCTGAAACAACTGAATTACTTTTTTTTTTTGTACTCTTCTTTACAGGTCATACAACAGATTCAACTCTCATCAGGAATCCAAAGGTACATCTTTTCACTTCAAATGGACAATCGTCTGACATTTATGGTTGACATATTCTACTTCTTGCATGTGTATTTTTATTGAACTATTGCTATTATTCCTCAAACTTTACGTTAACAAAAAATATTTGATATATAACTATAAAGTACTCGCGAAAGTTTGAGGCCTCCAAATGGATGAAACACAAGTATCAGAGATGAGAGATTTGCACCGTTTAGAAACTAGTTTTAACCTGAACATTGATCTTGCTGGAAGGAGCAGTACAAGATCATTACTTCATTCGATATGTTTGAGTACAAGATCATTACTTCTTTTAACTGCTTCATCACTTTTGTGAGACCTTTCGATATGATTGGATGAAGCCATAGTAAGTGGTGTTCCTTTCAAGTTTAGGAGAAACTGTAACATATGTATGAAATATAAACAACGCGGAGCACAGAAAATGAATGTATAATTCTTGACTACCAAGACGTTAAGTTTACACCTTTAGCATTTGACATAATATCTTTCTCTCAAATTTCACATTCTCCCATTGAATTTGAAACGTGATATTTCATTTACGTCTTTAGTGATGGAGATTGTTCAGTTCAGGGTGACTTTTTGATTTTAGCTATGTTCCCTCCTTCTCTGTGAGATTACTTATGGTAGTTATATCTATAATTTTATTAATGTATAGACATTAGTAGTCAATTTCTTCGTGATATTGGTTGTTTCCATTGTGTACAATACATTTTTCCTTATGTACTTTGGTGCAACATCGGCTTCGTATAAATGACTTTTAGTAGTGTTGCACTGTACATATCCAAGGTATTCGATCATATACGTGAAACCAAAAAAAAATATTTTGTTGCATTTCTTTTTCACTAGATTTACCAAAAGATTCTACTTCATTATTCAATAACACAAAAGATATGTTATTACTTATGCTGGACAACATCAGCCTCTATTATTTATGATTGTGTTAAAGAATATGTTTCAAATGTATGCCATTTGTTCCCACCTGTCTTTCTGTTAAAGTACTTTACTATTGCCTTATTAGGAGATTCAAAACACTACCCTAGAAGACATTCTTTGCTTTTTAAATGTTACTTCAGTAGATGTGATATTTTGCACAACTTTCGATGAGTCACACTACAAGAAAGTATAGAAATGACAACAAAAAATTTAATATTTGGCAACAACTTAGTTTTATTGTTGGCAAATGAACTTTTTTGTTGCCAAAGAATTTAATTTTGTTGCCATAGTATTGATTATTGTTGCAGAAAGTACTTTTGGCAATAACAAAAAAACTTGTTGCACGTTGTTGCAATAACAGCCGTTGGGAAAAGTCTATGCAACAAAAAAAAATTGTTGTCAAAAGTACTTTTTGCAACAATAATCAATCTACGGCAACAAAAAATAATTTTGTTGCCAAATATATTTTTTCTTGTAGTGTCACCAAGAATATAAATAACTGCAAGCATGAATTCTATCAGAAACCAGAGGACATCATGGTAACAATATTTGCCAAGGGCATACCTGCCAAGAATTTTTCAATTGACTTTGGTCAAAAAATAGTATATTGTGTCACTTATCCATTTGAGATATCTTTTATTCAACAATGGACTAGAAGATCATATTCTGCTTTTCCCTTGGTTTCTTTAAGGAGTGTTAGCATTGATATACCAGCTGAAGATGCCTACACTTTCCAGCCTAGGTTGTTCAGTAAGGTGAGATTGAACTTAAAAGATACATCTGATATTTCTGACCTATTTCCTGTTATAATTCCAGTACAAATGTTGTCTAAGTAAATAAGAAAATTGGTATTATTACCTCGCTTTTACACAAGTTACTCACGTTTTGTATATTGGGATGGTTTTATAGTATTTGAAACATCGACAGTTTATGACACATAACCTATGATCTATTAGTGGTCCTTTTCTGATATGCAGATAATACCTAAAAAATGCAGATATAAAGTCCAAAAAAGATCGTTCAGCCATCGGACTAATTTTTCTTTCTCATTGATAGCAAGTAACATTAGTTGTAGTCTTTATGCCCATTCATGTATTTACAAAATTTGACTACGGACCATTTTATATTTGATGTTCTCACCATCAATTTATGTAAAGAGATGTGAATTGCTTTTGTGAAATGTTTCTGTAGGTCAGTTTATTCTTCAAGAGTGACATCCCCGATTGGTCTTGAAAGATGAATTCTTTAGTATGAGAATGAAATAGCCATGAGTATAATGTAATGGTTACTGAAAATTACAACAATTGACTCCAGGTAGTTTGCAGCTGAGGTGAAACTTATAGATTTTTTGACGTGTTCTCTGGAGTTAATTGTTATGTCTTTTGAGGAATTTTTCCTTGATCACAGGCCTGTCTTTTTGCACGAGGGGAATAAATCAATGTTGGTCATCTTGATCTTACCAGGAAGAGTCAAATGAATTTCTTAGCTTAAAAAAGCCTTAAACATAGACATCCCCTTCAAAACCTACGCTAGACCTTGAAGGCTAAAGTCGATGATGATAGTCAAGTATGTCAAAACTTACACTTCTACTATGACTGTGCGACTCGAAAACAAAAACCCTCATCCTTGCTTCTACTGGTGACTGTTCTTGTCAGATCTTACACCTATTTATATGAAACCAAAATGCTTATTAAATATTTTTGCATGAACTGACATGTTACATTATCAGCTTTTTCAGTGAAGGTTGGATCTTGAAGATGAAAAAGAAATACATCTTGAAGTGCAAAAAACGAATATGTGATGCTTTAACCAAGGGAGTAAAATACGCGTTGTACTCTTTTTTTCTTAACCAAGGTTTTGTCCCATTTAGGTTTTCCTGGTAAGATTTTTAATGAGGCAGCTAGTCATGCGTATTACTAGATACGTGTACTCTTTTTCCTTCACTAGGATTTTTTCCACTGGGTTTTTCCTAGTAAGCTTTCAACGAGGCACAAATCTATAAAGTAACAGTCAAGGGGGAGTGTTATAAATACACCGTGTTGTGGATGTCCATTCAAATACACAGTCAACTGGATAAGCTTACAATTAAGCAGGCAGCCCGGGAGTAGCTCAAGCAGATAGCTTGCAAGTAGCCCAAGCAGGCAGCTTGCCAGCAGATTCTGAGAAGCCTCGGAGCAGCTTCATGAAAAGCCTCGCAGTAGCTTCCTTTCTTCTATAAATAGGAAGTCATTTCAGTTCATTTGTACATCAATAAAAAGATCAATAAAATCTCTCTCTATCTCCCCTAACTTCTTTGGCTATATTTCTCGTTGTAGTGTACTTTTAGGACCCGTTTGGCCATGGGAATTTTTCACGTTTTCCCAGAAAATTATTTAACTTTATTTGGAAATCAATGCTTGGCCATGAAATGAAGTTGTATTTGGAATTTGAAAAACACCTAAAACCTTGTTTTCACTTTTTTTTCGCTTTTTGCACTTTCAATACATTCAAACAACCAAATATTCTTTGAAAAAACTATAACCAAACACAACTCTATCTTCAACACCAACTTGAACTCCAACTTCAAAATTCCAAATAAAGTGAAGAATATTTGATTTTCATGGCCAAACGCCTACTTAATATTATTTCATAACAATTTTTCTAGTTTCCAGATAATAATTTCCTTATAATAATAAATAACTAGGTAGTGCGGTCAGAAATAACCTCGTTAAACTTACGAACATCCTTTTCCAATATTCGAATATTTAAAAAAATTTAAAAAGAAGGTAAATTCAGGTAAAAGCTAAAGATATTACGAACCAGTAAGCAGCCTTCATTGCTTAGTATTTCGTTTTCAATTGCCGTGTACCATAATAAAATAATTAAAGGCTCATGTTAAAAGAAGTGAAGACCTTCATATCCCGCAAGGCCGTAAAGCAAGAGAAGTGACAACAATTAAACATGCCTTGTTGATATATTATCCTAATCACCAATCAAAAATTATATAAGCAGTGACTTAGATGCAGTGACTAAGATAAAAATTAAATTCGACAGTTGATACTCTAAATTACCAATCAAGAGTGTACAAAGGTTAGTAGTCTTGACATATCAGTACTTCTCACATGAGATAAATTATGAAAAATGTTAAAATCAGAAAAACCAGAGGTAATAGGTAATCATATTAAACTGAGTAGTTATAAAGAAGAAAAATATGAGTACAACAGGCTATAACCGAAGAGGAAAACAGGGATAATGGAACTTATATGCTACTGCAGAGGAGGCAATAAGTCATTATGCCACAACTAAACGGTTATTTTAAGTTTTAATACAGGAATATGGTTTGCACTAAAAATTCTTTTGTACAACGTGACATTTTCTTTTCTCAACAAAGAAGAATTAAATTATCCTTAAACCATAATCGAGTCAAAATATATGCGTTGTAGAACCGAACCTAATGAATAAAACCATAATATAATCTCTTGAAAAGTATTTTTCGCACAATTGAATCAAGAGATAAAGACATAATATAACACAAGTGAAGAAGGGGAGTGAGAGGAGACCTTTTTGTTGACACCCAATTTTGTCCCGCCTCTCCCCCGAAATACCTATTAATACTTCTAGTGTTTTGAGAAATTAAAAAATATGCACCCACGTTTTATTATTCCGCTGCAGTTATTATTATTATTATAATAATTATTATTATTATTATTACTATTATTATTATCAGCGTTATTTTGTTATCAATTATTAATCATCATTATCATCGTTATTTTATTATTAATTATTATCATTGTTTTATCAATAATTGTTATTTATTATTATTATTATCATCATTATTATTTCTTATTATTATTATCATTATTATCTTATTATTACCACTATTATTGTTATTATTATTAATTTATTAACATTTTGCCACTATCAATAATTGTTATTTATTATTATTATTTTATTATTAATTATTATCATTTTTAATTATCAATATTTGTTATTACTATTATTATTATATCTATTATTATTTTTTATCACCATTATCATCAATATTATCATTATTACCATTATCATTATTGTTATTAGCAGTATTACTATCGCTATTTATTTGTTGCTATTATTTAGTATTATTCAAACTTGCATTTCTCAACGTTTCTACCAACTTCCGCATACGCATCGCATTTACTTCACACATTTTAATGATAGCGTTTGTTATTAAATATTATTGCACGGTCATTTTGCGACATCATATAATTTTTACCCGGGTCTTTTTATAATTACATATTTCTGTATTAGGTGATATTCTGGCACCCTTAGTACATCGTTAATCAAAATGTGTCTCTTATTCAAATTTAGAAGCCAAACTATTTCTTACACTCAGTCCGTATTTGGACTTACCGGACCCCAAATCAAAGTCCGATTAATTCCTAATATTTTTTTGACTAGACCATATTTTTTATCTCAATTTTTTAGATCAGTCCATGTTTAATTTACTAGTCCATTCTTTTAATACCCAGTCTAAAATTTGACCCGGTCCACAAATGGACCTGGTCCAATTCATTTTTCAGCCAAATATTAGGGTTTCCCCTTCATTTTCCTCCATACCTACCGCCGCACCCCTCTCTTCTCCTTTCCCTTTCTCCCTCCTCCTTTCCCGCCTCCCTCGCCGCCGCTCCCACTTCCCCCCTTTTCTTCCTTCTTCTCCGCTCCCCACTCACCCTTGTCCCCCACTCTTCTCTCTCTCCCGCTCCTCTCTCTCCTCACACCCTTTCTCTTTAGCAAACCCTAGTTATTTCCTATAAATACTCGCCTCAAATTTCGTTTAGCGGGGGGACTTTTTTTTTTCTTTCGTTTGATAGCCGGAAATTAGATACAAGAAGTTTCAAACATCGAACCCCCAAAACTAAGAAGTTTTCAGCCATAGAATTTCTATCGAGTCCATCTTTTTTTTGGATCTTAATTTCTCTGTTTCTGTTTTCGTTCTGTTTGAGTGAGTCGAAATCTTAGAAACGAAGGCTCGACTTCGTTATAGACGAAAATCGCACTCAAAAGGGATCCTGGTATCTTAAGTGTTCGGGTGTGAATCGAGGACTCGTACCCACTTCGCTGCACCCGAAGAAGGTAAATTCCCTCCTTTTAAAGTTATTTTAGTGACCGCTGGAATGTTTTAAACTGTCTTTGTCGATTGGTTCGCTTAATTGTATTTTTGTTTTCGTTTCAATTTTATTCGTAATTATTCTGGTCGAATTAAGCATGACCTGTTTTGTTTGGTTTAATTCTGTGAGTATGTTGGCTTTGTAAGCTAGTTTAGATCCATCCGGTGTTTCAAGGGCATGTTTTGTTAAAGGATTAGCTATTGTTCATTTCATCTCTGTGAAGTCCTATATTATTTGATAAGTTTTCGTACAAACTTGGTTCCCTGCGATTAGTTGAATTCAAATTAATCCCTCAAGATGATACGCTATCCGCCTATATCAGCTTCAAGGATCATGTTTGCATACTTAAATGGCTTAATCTTGCATGTTTAAGGCTCACAGTCTATCTAATTATGCTGATATCATTAGCTGTGTATGAGTCATTAAGTTATGCCACTTGTGAACTGATTAACATCATTAGCAAGAATCATGGGCTCTTTCTCACTATCATAAAAGGATGCCAAATATTACCAAGAATCCATGAGCTAGTGTATGTTTAAGCATAAGGTTAAATTGATTAAAGGGTTTATTGTATTCCTTTCCTTTCTTGACAAATATGCTATTGTGTTTGTTTAAGATGACTTAGGAAAATGAAGACTTATTAAACCAGTAATAATATGCTCAAATGCATTTGAGAGATCTGTTAAAGAAAAATAAGAATTAGTTTGTCAAGGCCAGTTTGAAGACTAGATTCAGAGTCAAAAGTTTGTTCCAAGTTAAAAGTGGAAACTGTTAACTTTTAAAATATGGTGTATATGTAAATTGTGTCAAATTCAGGGAACCATTTTAGAATTGAAGTTGACCAGCTAAACCAACCTATATGATGTTGCATACAGTTTAATAAGTTTACTTTGACTCTGAGAAAGTGTTTTGGTTATGCATGTAATTGTGCTTTGTATTTGCTTTGGTATGTTGAGTTTGGCTTGGGACAGTCATTGATATAGACTGCCAGGATGTCCTTATCTTGTCTTTTCACAGTAACTCAGTTCTTCACCAACCATAGCCTGTTATTTCATTTCATGCTGAAAATATCCCACCTGATGACTTCAACTAAGTTTAGTATGTTCTCCTGCATTGCTTATAGCTGCTTGTCCTCTTTGATTATGTTTGTTGCATGCTTATGCATTTTCCTGAGCCCAAGTTACCTTGTAATATTCATATGATAACTTTGTTTCCTCTTGATATGGGTCCTCTTGAATGCTTTCCTCCCCTCAGATTCTATTCCAACAGTATGCATGCTGTGTGTTTGTCTGTGTGAATCACATGGCCTCTAGGGCACCTCATCTTGATCAGTGATGTTGTCTGCTTCAGTCATGCACCTGATGTCTAGATTTTTCATTCCTTTGTTGTTTTCTTGAGTGATGATAAACATACGACCATACTGTTGGCATTCACTGACACTGAAACAGATTCGATATCGAAGGCCTGAATAGTCAATTGGTTGGTGTCTGAAAAGCTGATTTGATATATTTCTTAAGAGCATAACTTGTTTCACATGGCTGCTGCCTCGTTTGGATTTCTTTCAAGTTAACAATATCTGGCTGTTGATCTGTAGACTTTGCTTGTGTGTGTGTCAAAAGCACAAGTCATTGTGTCCTCATTTGAACTTGCAGTGGTCGCATAAAAGATTTTTATGTGCTTATCTGAAAGTTTGTTAAGTAAAAAATAAGTTTAATACATAGGACCTGGTGACTGGTTTAAATACCCACAAAGATTTTAAGAAGATCACTTTTTTTGTGAATTGGAAGTCAGCAGTCCTTTGAGACTGCTGCTATAGTGATTCTGTTGGGATGGTAATACCTCGAAATTATGTGTCATGTTTTGAGTAACTGAGATTAATTTGCCTAACAGCTACTAGGAATCGGAATTGTTGCTTCGCCTTTTTTTCTTTCTTTCTTTCTTCCCCTCCTCTATGTGGGTCTGGTTGTAGATTTACGAGCAAGTATACCACAGATATACTTGAATATACCAGATATAGGCAGTCCTGCACACTGTCAGCATAAGGGAACTTGTGTATTTGGCATGAATCAGGTAGATCATTGGTACAAGTACAAATTTGTAGTCTATGCATGCAGTTTGGGTCAAGTCTTGTTAGTTATTTATTATTGGGCCTCCTTTACGTACTAAACTTTCAGTTCATACTGGGCCAGTCTAAATTTGATTTTAAGTGACTTATTTGATTTGAGCCTTCTGTGGGTTGCCTGAATTATTCTGAAACCTTTCTTTTTTCTCCCTGCCTCTATTTCATTCTTGATACACGTGGTATATGTACAACCTATTGATCTATTCCCTAGTTTACAGTTAGTATGTTTCGACCCTATTCTTTGATTATGTACTAATTCTTTTCTTTCCGTTTTATGCATGACCATCGCATATGAGTCCGAGGGACTCGTCCTTCTTCCGCATTCATTGTTGGGCTAAAGCCCAACGAAACTCTTTATCGAGTCAGCCCTATCAGTTGCATAAAAAATAATGTTGGGCCGAGGCCCATACGGCAGCAACAGTCTACAGCAGAAAAAGAAATTTTGGGCCAAAGCCCAATAAGCATGAACAGTTCGCAGCAGCTTTAAAATGGGCTGAGCCCATTCCCAACAGCAGCAGTCCTAAAAAATGGGCTGAGCCCATTTAACTTTATTTATGCCCCTGCTTTATTTTATGCCTTTAACTTGTATATTATTTGACTAACACTTTTTCCTTATTCTGTTGTCCCTTGGCTTAGATGAATTATTGGAAATTAGTATGGATAGTTTAGCAATGGGTAGTTAGATTACAGAAGATTAACAATCAATTCCATAAGTCTATTTTTTTTTTATGTGTTAAAACTATTTATAATGTCTAATATTATTTTATTTGGAATGATTGATTTGCAAAACAGCACGACTTTATATTTCGAGTTAAGAGAATCATATTTTATTCTTATTATCCTAGAAAATTCCAAAACGTCACTAATATGTAAACATAAATTCAAGTATATTTTATAAATAGCTCTTCAAGTTTGAATCAATCATAAAATTTTAGCGAAGCACAGTTAATAAGAAGTAATGAAAAGGATAAAGAGAGTTTTTTATTAGCTATTTTCGTATTTTTATACTCCTAAAATTAATCAATATCCTGGCATTTCAGTTATTTCAAATATTTATCAAACATTGCACAAATTCACATTTTTTCTACTTATATATTTTAAGCAATCATATTTTTTAAATAGCATTATTATCTAAAGTTTCGCAACATTTATAAGTTTATTTTAAATGGCATTTGAAGTTTCCTTTTATGCAAATTATTATAATTTCTACAAATCCCACTCTAAATAGTATATGTTTTTTAAAGCCATAGCAATATTTATAAGATTATTTTCTATAGCATTATTATATTTTTCACTTGAAGCTTTAGCAACATTCTTAAGTTTATTTTAAATAGCTTTATTATCTAAAGCCTTAATAATATTTACAGATGTTATTTTAAATAGTTTATATTTTCCTTTTAAAACATCTTAGCAACATTTCTTAGCTCTTTTCTTAAAATTTCAGGTATCTTATTTAGCATTAATTAATTAACCTAAGTTTGGCTGGATAACCGTAGTTAACGGATTCTAAAGGATGCCTAACCCCTTCCCTTTAGGATAATATAGAACCCTTACCTAGAATCACACTGATTAAGCAGACTATTAACGGAGGTTTAGTTAGCTTTACCTTAGTTAATAATCAGGTGTCCTAATTCACCATAAAATCAATTAGGTGGCGACTCCTTAAAATAAAGCAATATAGGAATCTCCAATATGTTGTACTCCGCTTTAACTCCCGGATTAAAATGGGGTGTAACACTTTTGACATTTCTTGGAGCGAAAATTTGATAACAAATAGACTCGTGTTGACCCTTTTCAGCTTATGTCTTGGTTTGTAACTCAAATAAAAAATGAACTGGATAATAGGCAAAAATAATAATTGATTCAATCGCAAACAAAATAAAGATAACGAAAATAATGAAACTTGATACATGAAGAACAATGTACGAACGAAGTTGAAGAGATGAAGTAAATAGGTGGAAACCGTAGCAAGTAAGAAAAACAGATTTGATGAAAAATCTTCTAATAGAAATTCACATTATATTAATGAGAAACTGATACAACAACCTTATTTTGGTGTCCACATGATCATCCCCAATTGAATATGCACAAGTACATACCATTTTAAAAGGCGTGAGCCGAGATATTTTACTAAGCATTGGCTGAGGCGTAAGCCCTATTGAGCTTTAATTTCGTTTAATAAATTTCTAAAATACAAAAAATGAAAAAAAAATATGAAATTAAGTACATAAAAGAAGTTACATAAAATTGCAAACAATTAGTGTAGGGAGAAAGAATGGTGGTAAAGATAGTAACATAATTATAATCAAGTTAATAGTTTAAACATTAGTAATTACTGATAGTCCATCACGCTCAAATATTTTAGATTTTATTTGTTAAGTATTTTTTTGTTACTGAAAAAGGCAAAAAATTTGACCAAAAAGATAAATACTAATACTGTTTTTTTAGATTGCCACTTCACCGGGCCTATTACACCTCGAAAATTTTCGCGTCGTTTGCTTCGTGAGTAAACTAACGTAAGCTCGGAGAGGTCATGGAACCCTTATAAGGTTAAGGAATACTCTTAACAAGTGTTAAGAAAGTGTCTAAAGGTTCCGGGATTAAGCAAATCGAAGAAAATAAGTTTGTCGAAAATTTGGCAAAATTTTGGATAGAAATTTTGGGTCAACTTCAGAGAGGTATATCTCCTGGTATATCAGGAGTTTTGAGGTGTTTCAAGAGCATAAAATGAAGTTCGTCGAGTGTAGTTTCCAACGCAACAAACCGTTTGTCAATACGACATCGGAGTAGGGAGTTATGAGCATTTTAAAACGGACTGTCAGAAGCACACGAACTTACGCGAAAATTCTAGAAGCCACTTAAAAGGTCCATCAATTTCGGCTCACCAGCCCACCCGATTTTGGACCACTATATAGACCCCCTTAAGTCACCTAAAACACCTCATTTTCACCATTTCTCATCCCCACACTTCTCTAGAACCTCCCGCAACATTCATCCAATATCCTTACACCAAAACATAGCAAATTTAAGAGTTTTTACATCAAATTAGGCTCGGGTTTTTAAGATTAACAACGAATCTCGCCGAATCAAAGAAGGTCCACGACTTTGGGCCTCATATTTTCACCAAAATAGAACCTTCTAGACCCTAGGAGATCTCTCCAACACTCCAAACCATTCCAAATCAAATCAAGAGAAGATCAAGCCATAAAATCCTTAACTAGTTCATAGAAACAGCTTGTTCGTACTTCTAATTGAAGTTGTGGTGGATAAGCTTTAGGGTGAATTGTGTGAGGTGAAGTTCTTCAAGTTATAAGGTATGTTTTTCATCTTGAGTTTGATGTTAAGTCATTTCTTTTGAGGATTTTAATGGCTTAAAGTAAAGAAAAACATGGCATAAAGGTCGTAAATAGATATGTTGATGTTGTTGGCTTATGGACTGATTTTCGAAGGAAGTTTTGGACGAATTTGTATATGTTTGTCATGTAGTATCTTGATTACATTATGGTTGATATTGTTAATGATGTTTGGGAGTTGTTTTGGAATTTGGAGGAAGTAGATAATATAGGGGAAATGCTGTCCGATTTTCGTTGGCTCATTTATTAGTCTAGCTTGATCTAATGAGAGTTTCAATGGCTTGACCTTGGTATGAATTATCTTGAATGTAGATTTGCAAGTTGCTACACCTCGGAAAAATTTTCCGTTGGTACGTAAGTGAACGAACTAGTGATAAGTATGAGTGCATGAGGCCCATGAGCAAGAAACGACGTTTGATGACCTTAGGCGAGATTTCGAAAGTATCCGATGTGAGATGAGCAAGTTGGCTAAGTTAAGATGAGATATAAGGTGAGCAATGCATGTGCATGGACGTGGGTGATTAAAATGAGAAGTCTAAGAGATATGAAAAGTTGCAGGTTTGAAATCTGCCCAGTGGTCGTAAAGTGCAAAATACAGACCGTAAATTGGTATACGGTCCGTAAACTGGCAGTCGTAAATTACCATGCAAGACTTCAACTTTCTGCCCAGTTGAGAAATGGTAAAATACGACCAGGAGGACGGACCGTAAAATGATTTACGGCCCGTAAACCATGGTCGTAAATTACCATGCATGCAGCCAAAGTTTCTGGTTCTGGAAATGGTTAAAGACGACCACGAGGGACGGTCCGTAAAGTGGAATACGGACCGTAAACCTCCATGGACGACCACTGTTCACCCAGCACAGATTTTTGCAATTCATTAAATAAGGGAACCAACACTTATTTTATTTCATTACAACATTACACCACTTCTCTCTAAAACCTCTCTCTACATTTATTATACAAGTTTTCAAGGATATTTAAGGATCAACAACATAAAACAAGGTGAATCAAGTGTAAGAACATCATCAAAGATCATCTAGGTCAAGAAATCCAAATGGAGAAAAACTAGGGTTTTGCTCAAAGTGGAGTATTATTAATCAAAGCTTGTTCCTACAACTTCTAAGGTAAGATTCATGATTTTTACATGATGTTTAAGGTATTGAAGAGTTGAAATACATGGATTGTAGAAAATATGGTCAAGTAGGTCATGAATGATGAATAGTGACATTTTGAGGAATAATTTGAATTGAATCATGAATGTTGTCGTGTTGTGATATGAATGCATTATAAATGGTACTAAGATCATGAACTAGACACTTTAGACGAATAGACGAAGTTGGATGTTATGACCATGAATATGGGTGAATTAGAGGCAAATTAAGGAATCTAGATAATGTGGATAATGTGAATGACTAATGGCCATCGTTATGATATTAATGAAGGTATAGACGCTAGCATTGGAAGGAAGCGTGCAAGTGTAGAATAGTCCGACGAAAAGGTATGTAAGGCTAACCCTTCTTTCATAAGGCATGGTTCCTTGGCCAAACTCTTAAATCCTCTATATGAGTATGTTGTATTCAAACGATTGACACTCCGAGCTCATAAGCTCACGATCCTCGATATGTGCTACGATTGTACTACGCACCCCATATGGCGAGTAAGCATAAGATATAGACATAGCGAAAATGATGATGATAGTGATGACGATGATAATAATAATAATGCTAAAGGTGCCTACGGGCTATTATACTTACATGTGCCTATGAAGGGCTATAATGACACCCCGAGCTTATAACGCCGGGTAGGATATATGTATATGAATATGTATAAAGTATGTATACGATTACGAAACGCACGCACACCTCTGCAGATGGTACGGATAACCCTGAAGCCTTGGTAGGGCCAGGTATGAGTAACCTTGAGCCTTGGTTGGCCAAGTATGTATGAAACACCGATCCTATGAGGCCGGGTATTCTATGTAAATGCCATGTATATGAAATGACTATGTATATAATATGAATATGAATGTGATAAGACTATGTATAAGAATACGAATAAGGACATGCATACGAATATGAGCACAAGTATGGTACGAGTACTATTATGGAATATGGATAATGACGTAGGTGTACAAATACGTATGAAAAATGGAAAGTCCTACGAAAGGCAGGTAAGCGCTATGACGATGATATTATTGTCTCCCCCCTCCTATGCTATTTCATATGTTGTTCATGATGCTTATTTATTGATGTTGCTCATGCTGTACATTCTTCGTACTGACGTCCTTTTGTTTGTGGACGCTGCGTCATGCCCGCAGGTGCACAGGGAGACAGACTTAATCCATAGCTGCCTATTTGGAGATTACATAGAGAGCTCCATTTCATTCGGAGCCATATCTTTTGGGTACTCATTCTTTTGTGTATATAATTATGGACGTAGCGGGGTCCTGTCCCGCTAATGTGATATGTTATACTCTTAGAGGCTCGTAGACATGTGTGTGTGTGGGTAGATGTGTTTGGCCTTGTCGGCCTATGTTTTGTATATCATTTTGTCGGCCACGTTGGCCCATTTACATTGATGTGGCATAGATGCCTATGATGATATAAATGTGTTGTTGTCCAAATGGGACTAGTTGACGAATGAATGGAAATGCATGTATAATTATGTGGCTCACCTAGATGTAAGCATAAGAGTAAGCTAAGAGGGTGCCCGGGTGGGCTAGCACCGGGTTCTCGTCGCGGCCCCGAGTCGGGTCGTGACACAAGTTCGGAAGGATAAGCGTTAAGTAGTTAAGGAAACGACAAGTTATGTTAAGGTTGTTCCTTCTTTTCTTGGCATGATTCCATATATGGTTAAAACAAATGTAGTGAACCTTATGACTGGGATTTGTCAAAACAAAGCTTGTCATATTATTGCATAGTTTTCGAGTGTTATGTTAGTCTTTCTGAGGGGCCATATCTCCTCCCTATGTCCTTGAGTTTATAGAGAGACAAAATAGGCGTGTTATAGTATCAATATTTTCATCATATGCATGATATACATATATTTTCTTTGGCCTGGCCACTTGGTTAGTGAGACACTTTCTTTTGCCTGGCCTACGGGTCAGTGAGACAGATTGCCTGGCCGACGGGCCAGTGAGATTTTACAGTTGCATGGCCGCTTGGTCAGTGAGATATATAATAATATTATTTTGCATTTCATATGAGACAGGTTAGGTGAGATATTCTGGGCATCTTTTGGCCTCCAGATTGTATTGTTTTAGTTATCGCTTGCCTTACATACTCGGTACATTGTTTCGTACTGACGTCCCTTTTTCCGGGGGCGCTGCATTCATGCCTGCAGGTACAGATCAACAGACCGATAGACCACCCTAGTAGGCAGGATCTGATATCAGCTGATTAGTGAGCTCCCTTTTGTTCGGAGTTTCCAGGTCTTTGGAGTCTTTTTTTTTTATTACAGATTGTATGGGCGGGGGCCCTGTCCCGACCATGGTACAGTCATACTTTCCCTAGAGGCTTGCAAAAGAGTCTTGTATATAGTATTTCTGTGTGCTAGCCTTGTCGGCTTGTATATGTCTGTTGGATACTGTTGGTTTTGTACAATTAAAGAAGCCTCGTCTGCTTGCTCAGTTGTGTATATATATTTTGGGTGTGTGTGCCAGTTATATATATATATATATATATATATATATATATATATATTAGACATTATCAGTTTAAGTCGGGGGTTACTCCCCAGAGTTTCAGTTTTAGAGTGGTTCGCTCGGGCCTAGTTTGGCATCGAGTACCGGTCAGGCTGCTCCCGATTTGGGGCATGACAGGGCCTAAGTCCCTGCTTTATATATTTATATAGACTAGTATTCTTACCTGCGCGATGCGCGGTCGATATTAAAAAAAAATAGTTACGTAAAATTATTAACTTGTTTGATGAGCATATTAAATCTTATTGTTTTAATAAAGTTGTAATTGTAATTGTTACACTCCACACTTTCAGAGCATGAGCATGCCACGTACATCACCGTAGTAATGGAGTATCAGAGACGTCCCATGATGTTTTGGAAGGTACAAGCCATGGGAAGTATGTAACAATAAAGTAAAGGATGAATTACGATCTCGTAAGTCGTAATCGGGAAAGACTATTTTGAAACACAAGAACATGGCCATTATCAAGTATAATAAATGATAAATATCATGCAGAGGGAGTTGTGGAAGATTCCAGGACCAAGCAAATCAACGAAAATAAGTTTGTCGAAAATTTGGAACAAGTTGGCAGAATTAAGGACAAAATTTTGGGTCAACTTTGGAGGGGTATATCTCCAGGTATATGAGGATTTTTAAGGTGTTTTAAAAGCCTAAAATGAATTTCGTCGAGTCTAGTTTCTAACGCAACAAACCACTCATCGATAGGACATCAGAGTAAAGATTTATGGACGTTACAAGTTCGGCTGACAGAGCAGAAACAACGCTGCTACAGTAACTGCTACAGTACTGCTATAGTGCCACCGACTTTACCCACTTATAAAAGGGTTAAAAACCCCATTTTTCTCCATCATAATTTTCTAAAACATTCCAGAAAATTCAGCAAGCATGAGAGCTCATCTATCACACAAAAGTGAGGATTTTGAGTAAATTTCAAGTTACGGAGTATTGATCGAGGTCCGGACAACGTGTAGTCGCGATTATAATTTCGTTTTGTGTTGGAGTTGGCTTGGAAACAAAGTAAATATTGAAGATCTTGCTACTTTAGTAAATATAAGATATGAATCATTGAATCTCTCTCTTATTAACGTTGATTTAGGAATATTTACGAGAATAAAAGTTATAGTTTGTTGTGTTGATGTTGTTGGCTTATGGATTGAGGTTTGAAGAGAGCTTTGGATGAAAATATACATATTTATCTTTAGAATATTGAGGATATAGTTGGTATTGTTTGGGAGTTATTTTGGTATTTGGAGGAAGTAGACGATATAGGGGAGATGCTGCCCGAATTTCGACAACTCTAGAAAGATTTATTTGAAAGATTAAGACAAGCGTATAAAGGTGAGTCTAACAATAGTATAAATTTTATTGAATATAGATTTACGAGCCTGGGAGGACAAGCGTTGAGTAGTTAAAGTTAAGGCGACCAAAAAGGTATGTTAAGGCTAGTCCCTTTCTTCTAAAGGCATGATTCCTTTCTTATGAATCCAATAGGTGTTTTCCAAATGTCCCATGATCCCTTTATGTGAATCCATAAATGTTTTCCAAGAATATTCTTATTCCCAAAAGCTAGAAATTCATGATTCATAGAGTTTATGATTCAAAGGCATTACTTCTTTCTTGATAATCCATAAATATTTTCCAAAATGTCCCTATTTTCCGAGTCAAAGATTTATGATTCTATAAGCTTTTATGACAACAACAACGGACATGTTTTTACAATATGAATGATAATGTTAAATATGAGAATGTTTCTATGATGATTATGATGGTGATGATTTTAATTCTAGAAATTCCAAAGCTTATGATGTTAATACTATTATGAGATTATTGAGATTATTTCACGATTTTCTCGATTTTATTCATTGTTGTTGATCTCACCTTATAATAATTGTTCCTTCAAGGTGAGATATAGCGATGATGATAATTCCATAATGAATATCGGAGGTTACCGACCTTACGTCACTCCGAAGTAGTTATAGCTTTTATTTGGCTCTCAAGCATGCTTTATATATATATATATATATATATATATATATATATATATATATATATATATATGTATTTTACTACACCGAGCCTCTCTATAGTCGGCCGGGTACGACACCTATTGTGCAACCACTGATTAGTTGGTATTACACACCGAGTCCCGAAGAGGCCCGGTACGTTACACACCGAGTCCCGAAAGGGCCGAGTACATTACACACCGAGTCCCAAAAGGGCCGGGTACGTTACACATCGAGTCCTGAAAAGGCCGGGTACGTTATGATGATGATATTATATATATGTATGTAACAAAAAGTTTTTTTTTAAAAGCTAAGCATGCATGACATCCGCCTTATGAGGCATCCAGATGTACATGTTATCTCTTTTATTCCATGTTACCTTCCATATCTATATTATATTGTTATTCACGCCTTACATACTCAGTACATTTTTCGTACTGACGTCCCTTCTTGTGGACGCTGCGCTCATACCCGCAGGTAGGCAGGGAGATGGATGAGACCCGTAGGTGTTCTATCAGCGGATTCTCACGAGCACTCCACTTACTTCGGAGCTGTAGACTATTTGGTATTGTCCTTATGATCATCGTATTCTATGTAGAGGCTCGTAGATGTGTGTTTACAGTTAGATGTTTTATAACCCCACCGATTCATATTGTTGTATAATATTTTGGTGGCCTTGTCGGCCTTATTTTGAGCTCTTGATACTTTACTGTTAGCCTTGCCAGCTTTATGATATACGTTATGTTGTGGCGACCTTGTCTGTCCGCATATGAATATATATGCTGAATGATCGGATATTTCTATGTTGGGCCTTTTCTGCGTGCAAGTGTTCTTTGAGTTACGGTTTATAATGTTCAAAGTAACGGATAAGTCAGGTGGTTCCCGGCCTACGGGTCGGAGCCCGTCATACTCCTGATAGGGGTGTGACAAATTGGTATCAAAGCAGTTCGTCCTAGGGAATGTCTACGAGCCGTGTCCAGTAGAGTCTTGTTTATGGGTGTGAAGCGCGCCACACTTATAAACAAGAGGCTGCAGGGCATTTAGGAACCATTGACCTTTCTTTCTTATCTTAGATCGTTCCATAGAGCTAAATCATAAGATATGATGTCCCTGATTCTAACCCCAAATGTTTTGATCATGGATAAGCAGTTGATTATGCCGCTACGAAGAAATTGCTGAGAATTGAAGTTGTTCATTCGAAAGGTATGTTTCCTGTTTTATTAATATGGATAGACGTTGATATAAGAACTTGAGCAAGATATTATGGGCATTTGTGATTGCTCTATGGGGCATTAGATGTGTTTTCTGGGCTGTGTGCAGGAATGAGGTAGTAAGAATTATAGAGGAAACTCTACTGAAATTTTTGCAAATTTAATTGTTTGCATGTCTATACAGAAAGAGTAAAGGGAAAATGTGACCATCAGCCATTTGGTAAGTCATGATTGAAGGAACAACTATGCGATGCTTTCAAAGAGAAGTTTTAAAGTGATTTTAATTTAATTTAAAGGAGGAACCCTGGAGGGAAAAATTATTAGTAGTTAATAAATTGGGATGAGTTACATCCGAGATTTCGGAGGATTGGGACCTATTAGAAACATAAAGAAAGTTGACATTAGGAACTCAAATACAGTATTACGATTTATATATTAGATTGGTTAGTAAGTGATAACAAAGAGATATTGATATGGGAAAGGAAGTTAACGAGTATGGGAAAGTTCCACCCTATAAATATATATATATATATATATATATATATATATATATATATATATATATATATATATATATATATATATATATATATATATATACATTCTACAAACTTCCAGGTAGATATTATTAAGTGGCAAATGGGAAAGAGCACTTTAAGAGCAAAGAAAATCAAGGAGGACCTTGAGGACAGAAGTACGAGAAAGTGCGGTTATAAATTGATTAAAGGAAGTTATGTGATTGGCGATGATAAGAGGAAGCTTAATAAATTAGTAAGGTTGACCAAAGGTAGACAGTGATGGCACAAGACAGTGGACTTAGAATAGAGATGCGATTATAAAGGAAACAGGACGAATATACGAGGAATAGACATACATACGAGCAATCTATGATATCGTAAAGAGAATAAGAAATGAACGAAGGAAGAAAGAAAAGGGTGTCTTTTGCAAAAATTCCATGATGAGAACAAGAATCGGCGGGACATTAGAAGGGTTATGACGCATGATTATGATATAAACAATTAGTTAAGAGAAACTATGGGACACTATGAGCTAAATTAAGGAAAGGACGAATCGTGAGAATGAATGAGAGAGAGTATCGACTTTTACTGGTATGGTATAAACTCAACTCGGAATCAGGAACCAAGGGTAAGAGGAATCTCAAGGGTACTGGGGAAAGGATAGCTATGACAAAAAAAATTACGGCTGAAAGAGCATGGTATAGTCGGGCATTCTATAAGGAGCCTAATGAATTCCGATGTCACTATTGATTCATTAACCTGGGGACTATTAGGCATGAAGGAAGGAAGTGGTTTGAGTTGTGTCCAATATGTGTGAACATTTGACTTGATACAAGAATCTAGTTAGCAAAAGAGAAATAAGTCAAACCATGCGATGAAAGTAACTCTGGCATTATATGGACTAGAGGAGTTGAAGGATCGCTAGGGTCGGCCGAATGACTACCAAGACGGTCAATACTCGAATGTTACTGGTATATGAGAACATTCTTAGACGAATTAGAATATTCCCAAGTACAGAAGAAGGAAATGTACTGGCTTGAAGGAGTCAAAATTCGAGATGAACTAATATAGCAAGGATGTGCTAAAGAAAAGTCGAAATGGACTAAATGCAAGTATATTATGAGAAAGACATGGGAAAAAGGCATGACAAGATAATGAAGGTTTAGCAAATCAAGGAAATAAGTTTTGTCAATGCAGTACGTTGTGTTCCGGGCTATGATTCGAATCGGTTGTACCAGAGAAATTTTTTGTTACAAATAAATATGCAGCAAACGTACCCCAAAAAGGTAACAGAAGAAGTGAGAAGGCATACAAGTGATCAAGGATAAGTATCAGGGACAATTGAGATTAGTAAAGAGAAATTGTAGCACTGTAAGAGGTAAGAGTTTTAAAAGAGGAATATTTTAGGAATTTCAATGATCGTTAAAAGAAAGGAAGACAGTATGCCTATGGATAGCATGACAGCAGTACTACCTGAGACTACAAAACATCTCCTGCGTCGTGAAATTATAAGTCACCGTTTATATTAAATCGTGAAGAGTATATGTCATAGGACCATATATGGCGTCAGGAATTAATAATGCACGAAAGCAGATACAAGAAAATAGCAAAGAATGGAAGATGGACTCTCTTTTTCTCTCTTGGAAACATGTTCATATTTTCTTTTTTCCGACGATCTCCCTATTAGACACTCCAAATCCATTTTCACTCCTAACAAACATATCCTAATAATCTTCTTTGTGACCTATCTGTTTCTTCACATGCGCAGCATTTCTTTCAATCCTCTACTATTTGGATATCTAATTCATTTGGTGATTTTCCGTGACTTCCACCTAGGGGTGGTCAGTTTCAAGGGTTAACCGAAAAACCGTAGTTTTTAAAATGCCCAAAACTAAGTTCTGATATAAAAGTTGAGTTCAGTGCACACTTGCTTGGGAACAGAGAGCTTCAAGGGTTATCAGTGTTGGATTTGTTTTCTTGGAGCAACTGAACTAGGAGAAATAAGGATTTGTGTACAAGTAGAATGTGTCAACGAAGATGAAACTTTGTGCAGTTAAGCTATTCCTCTTGAGTTGGAAAATAGAGACAGCCACCACGTGTTATCAATCATAGGATTGTAAAATCCAAAGGAGCCAAGGACTTAAAATGCTGTACAATTCTTGTTTGGGCAGGTGTAAATGAACAATCTTAATGCAAAATGATGCTAAGATGTCTTGCATGAGTGTGGGATAATATACTTGCAGGGAAAAGATTCTTGCTTTCCCACAGAAAACAGAATCTAATTAATTGAAGCAATAGTAAGTGTGTTGCTCCCTTTTTTTTTTATATCTATATTTCTCCTTCATAAAATTCAATTTAATTTGGAGAACGCTGAGGGGGCAGCTACAACTTTTTCTCCATTTTTTTTTCCACACTTGATCAAAAAAATTAATTGCCATGAAATTTTGTTCTACGTTGAGTTTGCTTTAGATGGCTCTTTGCACTTTCATCTTGCTCGCTTAGCTTTGGCGTTAATCATTATGAAATTCAACATTTATTTACAATTTTTTATATGAAAGAATGTTCCTTGAACCTCAAATTTTAATTTACTTTCTACATGAGCTCTGGCCATCATCTAGTGGTAGAAATATCATATCCCCGTTGTAGTGCACATTATAATTGGTTATTGATGGGCAGTGTTTCTACCTGTTAAAAAAATGGACTCAGGCGGAGGAGAATAGTTGGTTAACTCAAGTAGGCAAAAAGGCAAAATAAATAAGCGAACTTTGAAAAAAATTCATTCTGGGAATCATTTTTTGATCTGAAAAGGAAGTCCACAGGCCCAAAACCGAAAAACCGAACCAAACATGAAAAAATCGACTATGGTTTGGTTTCGGTTACCAAAATCGACAAATCGAAAAAAACAGAATTGACTGACGCCACCTTTACTTCCACCTATGATGTAGTATTCACGTGGACTACATATAAAACATTTCAGATATTTCCGTCTTAGTTTTTGGAGGCGCAGGTGACATCTATTAGATTTGAAATTCATCTCTCGTCTCTCTTACAAGTTACAAATTGATGTTGTTTGTAGTTTAATCTTGTTTGTTGTCTGGGTTTCCTAGATCATACGAAGTTCTGATAACTATTTTTGATTTTATTGAAGACGTCTTGTGATGCCTTGTTCCTATACATTGTTCATTAGTGTGCATTAACTCTGCCATGACCCTCATATTTTTATGTTTTTGGCTGAAACATAAAAGAGCTAGTGAAAAGAAGTCCGAATTTAAAATTATGACTCTTGAGCTTTCCTCTTTTGGAGAATTTTCATCATATTTGCTGTTCTATATGGCTTTTTTTTTTCTTTTTTTCTTTTTACATAATTTATCTGCTTTTCTTTACTAAATGCAGCTCTGTGCTTATATTTTCTGGATGGACAGGTAAGAGGAACATGAAAGCTGATAGTTATATATTTGGTTTGCTACTGGTGGAGCTGATGGCCAAAAAGGAGTTTAGTTTACGTGATGGTCCTGCTGATCAGGAACGTTCAGTTGTTAAGAAGGCTAAACATGGTAAAAAATATTTGGTTCATGAATGCTTCAAAGAAGTTGATCATCCAACTGCATTTGATATCACACTTCTGGCATTCGTCTGCATGGATTGGAATCCAGACAGAAGGCCAGCAATGAAGGATGTTTTAGATGCCTTGAAAGCGATAGCAGTGAGGGGGGAGAAACGAAAAAGAGATGAAAACGAGGCAGAACAGAATAAGCGCTACCCTACCCTCTTGGATTAGCTGCTTTTACTTTTTGTATGAACTGAATTGTAAGGTGGTAGCAGCTTCTTTGTAGAGAGGAAGCTTCTCGTATACCGTCGTAACGCTGTTAATGCTAGTATTTTGAAGAAGACCAGTCTTGTGATGATGGAGCTTTGTAGAGAAGAATGTATTTGACTGAATACGCTATGAACTTGGATATGTTCTAAATCTTTAAGCTAACTATTGTAGTCATCCAACTTTTATCTCTTTTTTCTTTTGTGCTGTTTATTCTCTTTTGAGTTTATTATCTGATATGCAAAGTATCCTACCGGACTTTATTATACGTAGCTATTAATAATGATAATGATAATGATTAGTGTTATTCCTATCCGTATCGGCTTTTATTTTTTGGTTACCTAAAACAATTTTATTTACCAAGGAGCATATTTACAGTGTAAAGCTTAGAAAAAAGACTGGTAGTCTGGTACCTGAACATAAGTAATCCAGAAAACCCTACTAAGAAACTACGACTTTCTATCAGCTAAAGGGTCACCAAAAATACTGTATAAGCATATAATAACCAGTTGTTAGATTTTTCGCTTGTTTGCATGTCTCAGCATTCATTCCACTTCTTCCTTCCATTCCAATGGGACGCTATTGATGTTTTGCCAGTAGTCTACTCCATACAGTTGCATAGAATATGCACAAGAGAAAAACAAGTGATCAACATTTTCCTCTTGAGTTTCACAAGGAGAGCATAGGTTAGTATCAATCAAACCCCACTTCATTACCCTGAAGCCGGCCTTGGGTCAAGGTGCTGATAAAGAGTTAAAAAGTTTTTCAAATCATAATCAAATAATTATTAAAATTAATTTAATCAGAAATAGGGCTTAACTTCTTGATAAATAATTAGATTGGTATCATCCATGGTTGGATCATTCCAAGTAATTTTCGCTCGTAGGAATGTTTGATTAATTCAGCTTATCATGAAATAATTTTTTTTTATATGCGTTATTCTTTTTCCCCTTTTATGAGTTTTTTCTTTATGTTGATCGTTCTCTACTTCTATTTTTACATGCCTTTTTTGTGTAAAGGAAACTCTGTTAATCAAATTACATGGTCAATAATTTTCTTTCTGGCAATGTTATTCCAATTACTTAATAGATCACCTTAATTAATCTTTCCTTTTATTCATTTGTGCACTTAATTAACAAGAAGTAATTGCACGGTTTTTCCTTCAAATGCACGGGCCTTTAAATTTTGACCTTCAAATGGGTTGGTCTTTAATTTTTTAACTTCAAAATCGAACTTATGCCTCATTAAGGGCGCTGTTATAACTTGTGATAATTATGATGCGTAACTTATGCCCCTATAGGTATAAGTTCAATTTTAAAGGCAAAAATTGTAGACCAACCCATTTGAAGGCCAAATATTAAAAACCAACACAAAATGCAAGTCAAATAGCAGGCTCAATGGGCTCATATTGATTTGGGCCATATGGAATGGGCTCGAAGTAATTGCACGGTTTGTCTAAATGAACTAGCCTTTAATTTTGGGCAATTTGCAGGATTGACCTTCGCTGGGGGTGGTCTTTAATTTTTTGGCCCTCAAATTGGTGCTCAGTTCTTCTGGATTACTTGTCACAGGGTTGGTAGCTTCGGAGTCTGTGACCCAGGATGAGTTTTCGGTCTTACTATCGATCTTCCCATTCGGGTTTATTCTCTGGGAATTCAACATGTGAGTCACAGTCTTCCGGATCTCATCTGTTACACCTCATGGATTTTTGCGTTGTCGTAAGCAAACTAACATGAGTTCAGAGAGGCCATGATACCCCTATGAGGTCAAGAAAGACTTTTAATAAGTGTTAGACAAGTATCTAAAGGTTTAGGGTTAGGGATCAAGCGAATCGAAGAAATTAGGTTCGTTGAAAATTTGGAAAAACCTTGGCTAAATTTTGGACGGAAATATTGGTCCAACTTGTGAGAGGCATATCTCCAAGAATATGAGGAGTTACGGAATCCATAAACTATGTGAATTGAAGTTCAGCGAGTCTTCTTTCTAATGCAATTAACAGATCGTATTTCTGTGAAGTACTGAGGACAATACGGCCCGTACAATAAAGTACGTCCTGCACTTTTTGGGCGTATTTTGCAAAAATTTCCAGAAACTTAAAATTTTTGCCCCCCAAAGTACGTGACACTGTTCATCAAGTACTTTGTAGTACATGATGAACAGTACACGTACTATTCCCGAGATTTCCAGAAATTGAGACGGTGGAATTTTTTTTCCCAACTTTTAAATACCCATTTCCACGACTTGGGCCTCATTTTTCACCCAAAATCAAACCCTAATTTCTCTCTAAGCTCCTCTTAACACCCATAAACACACCAAATCATTCCAAATCAAATCAAGAGAAGATCAACCTTGAAAACCTAGTTTAATTTATGGAAGTTGGGTGTTCTTGCTTTCACTTGGAGTTGTGGGGATTAAGTATTGAAGCAAGTTGTGTGAGTTGAAATTCTTCAAATACAAGGTATGTTCTTCATCTCATCTCTTGTGTTAAGTGGATGTGAAGCTTTAGCAAGTCTATAAAGTGAAAAGAGTTATGGGAAAAAGTTCAAATATGAATATTGATGATATTTTGAGTGTAAATTAACTTGAGCTATAATTGTTAGCATATTATGAGTATAATCTTGTTATGAGGGGTAGTAACGATGTTGAGAAAGTGTTGTATACAAGAGTACAAGGGGTTGTATTGAATTTGTTGTTATGGATTGTTTATGGAAAGAAGTTTTGGGATGGAATTGAGTATAATTTGAATATAATCTTTTGATTATGGAATTGTTGATATTGTGATTTTAGGAGTTGTTTATCATATGGAGGAAGTCGTTGGAACAAAGAAAACGCTGCCCAATTTTCGTTAGCTCATTTATTAATTTAGTTTGACCATATGAGCGTTTCAATGACTTACTTTTAGCGCGAATCATCTCGAATGTAGAATCGTGAACTTGGTAGGGGAAGCGGTTAGTCGATAAAGTTAAAGAGACGCAAAGGTATGTAAGGCTAGTCCCCCTTTCTTTCAAAAGGCATGACTCGTTTATTACTATCTCTATTTACGATTTTCATGACTTTCCTTCATTCCAAAAGTTACAAGTCAATGATTATTAAGAGTCTTCTTATGAGCCAGAGATGGGATATGTTCTATAATAATGATGATGATTCCATAGTTGTTAAACTACATACGACACTCATAATGCTCCTAAGTCGAGAAACACTAGAGGTTCACAATTTCCATGATTCTTGCGATATAATCGATAATGATCCTTATGATGGTAATTCTTACGTTATGACTCCACACACGATTTTCATATTGCCCTTACTCCTAAAATGCTAGATTTCCATGACTCTTAAGGCCCTCATGATGAAGTTGATGAGTGTTCTTCATGACAATCATTACGATGATAATTCCCCTCCTAGAGATACCGAGAGCCTAAGGTTTTAAATGTCCTCGTGAGATGACTGAGCTTACTATATAAGTTTTGACTATATTCATGATAGTTGGCCCCGTCTTATACTATTATTTCTATAACAAGTGAGACTTGATAGTGATGATGATCATGATAGTGATAATGAAGTGTGATAGAATAACGATGATGAACATGATGATGATTTCAATTCTAGAAAGGCCCAAGGTTTAAAGTTCTTAACGTTCTCATGATATCATTGAGCTTGCCGCAAGATAGTATTAATTGTTATTGATTTCATCTTATGTGATTGTTCCTTCAAGATGATATAGAGGCGTAATCCCCGTATTGCGAATTCATTTAAGATGTCTTAAATATCCTACTCCTAAGAAAAGCTAGAATTTATGACTTCCAAGATTCTTAAGATAATGGTGATAAAATACTTTCGTAGTGATGGCAATGATGATGATGATGAGATATACCGAGCCTTGTTATGGCCGGGTACGAATGACTTGTACACGACACTGTCGAGCCAATATGGCCGAATACGGATACTGTCGAGCCACCATGTGGCCGAATACGGATACTGTCGAGCCACCATGTGGCCGAATACAGATAATGTCTAATGTGTAAGAGTGGATACGGTATCGTTACATATAGATGCATGTGCATTCCACGATTCCTGAGGAAGGTAAAGTAAGTATGAAGAACACCTCAAAAGGTATACTTGGGCTTTTATTTCATGTCGCCCTTTACGTTTTATTTATGTTACTATTCATGCCTTACATACTCAGTACATATTTCGTACTGACGTCCTTTTTCTTTGGACGCTGTGTTCATGCCCACAGGTAGACAGGGAGGTGATCCAGATTCGTAGGAAATATCAACAAACTTTGAGAGCACTCCATTGTTCCGGAGGTGTCATTGATTATTATTTTGTGTATATATATCTTGGGCACGACGGGGTCCTGTCTCGTCCATATGTCTAGTACTCTAGCAGAGGCTCGTAGATACGTATGTGTGGGTAGTATGGTCTCACGATTTCCCATTTGTATATATGTATGTATTATTTTGATAGCCAAAGGGCTTATGTATATAAAGGTAATTATGTTTCAAGTGAAAAATGGTTTCCTTATGAATAGAAACATGAGATTAATGAATGAACGCAGGATGAGTATGATGAATAGTAGAATGAGCGGTGCTCGGTGGTTAGCCCCGGGTACCCGTCATGGCCCCTAGTCGGGTCGTGACATCATCGCTCAAATTGTGAAATCCTGTGCCACTTGTATTCACCATTCTTGTCTCTTCCAGAGTTCCTTCTTTGACAACTACGACGTTAGCCTGGTAGTTACCTCTACCATGATCGGATCTTAGTCCACTCCTCTGTTGTTATTGTCCTCATCCTCTTCCTCCGGTTCTTTCGTCTCCTTTTTTATTTCCCGACCACCAATTCGGATAATCAATGAGTCGAAAACATCCATCCGGATCTCTTGCAATGTGTGCAGAATGCACCATCATTTTTCCCTTCACCTTGATCACGGCTCAGTGAGTGTTCCATATATAGTAATCCACTATGGTCCTTCCCTTTTGCTTGCACTCCGCTAGTTCCGCCTTTAATTGTTGCATACGAGGGCCGTAAATAACGGCGAACCACTTTCAGATGCTCGTCCATAATTCTTCGGGTTTAGTTTTATATACTCTTATGGTATTCTTAATTGAGTTTAATTTTATATGAAGAATTCAATGATAACTAGTCTTTCAAAACAAGATTCTGTTGAAAAATAATTAAGTTATAATTTAGTGATTGTAATTTTATAAATGATGAATAGAGTTTTTTTTTTTTTTTTTTTTTTTTTTGTGTGTGTGGGGTTAAATGAAGTATAAAGTTTCAATAACACCAAAGGTCCTTCTTCTTATATCCTCTCTTCTTCGTCTTAAGAAAAATCTATGCAACTTAGTTATATATATTGATAGTGTAAATATATTTTAATTAATCATTTTAATCAATGATAACAATTTTATTAAAAATATTACTTTTAATTATCTAATAAATCACTTGATTGTACAAGTATCTTTTATACTGTCAGTGTATACAATCAGTGCCGGCTCACGGGGGAAGCAACTAAAATTGCCCAAGCGCCCCCCCCCTCCCCCCCCCCCCTCCCCCCCCCCCCCCCCAAAAAAAAAAAAATTAAGCGCCCTAATTTTTTATATTATAGAATAATTATATATATATATATATATATATATATATATATATATATATTAATTTATGCTTGTTTTTTTTTTTTGAAAAATATTATATATACTATAATGTTTGTTGCAAAAGTAATCTCGAAACTTTGGTGAATAGAGTTACTAAATAGCTTCAATGATGGGAGCTAGCAAGTGGTTTAATATGATCAACATTAGAGGTGGATCCAGAATTAATTTTTTTGAGTTCAATCTTTAAGGGTTTTTTTGTATTAAACTCATATTATTTGTAAAACTATGAGTTAGAGTGATTGTTTCTTGCATTTTAGTGATTTTTATACATACATTTATGCTCCGCATTAAAAGTATCGATATAAATAAACCGATATTTACATGTTGCATCCACCACGGGTGAAGATATGTAAAATATAGTCCGTACACGATCATATCAAAACAAAATGAAAAGAAATCAAATAAACATATATAAATTCTATTAAAATCAGGGCCTTTTTTTGAAATCGGCTTTAGGTCACCATTTTCGTTGAGCCGACCCTGTATAAAACTAAACTCTAAAATTAAATTACAAAATATAAAGACATGATATGCTTTCTTTCTTAGACAAATCAAAATGAAAGAATCATAAATAAGGTATTTAGAACAATTTATTATGTGGTAAAAATATATTTGGTAATGATATAAAATTTCAGGTAATCTCACCTAATTAAGAAGAACTTTTTTCGTAACAAATATAGAATATTCATATTTGCTACGAAATTCAAGTCACCTTACCAAACATTTGATTTTTAAATTTAGTTACCAAAAAGAATAAATATTCACACTCAATATCTTACTCCTATTTAGTTCCCTAATCTTCCTTATAAATTTGGATTCACTTACCTAATCAATAAACTCATTTCTCAAACTATAAATTCCACACTCTACCATATCACATATCATTTCATTTTTAATTCAAAGCAAATTCTCCCAAGTCATGACTAAGAACACCTTTTTTTCGACTCTTATTTCCTTCTTCTTTTGCATTTTTCTATTATTCAACCTTTGTTTTGCGGATACTTTAGTTGAAAATGTAGGTATCAAAAAATTTCATGTGATAAAAAGTGCAAAGATTCAACCACAACGTGTCTCTCTTTCTCCTCCGCCACCACCAAAATCTGCTAATGAACCACATCAACGTGTCTCTCCGCCACCAAAATCAGTTGAAAGGAAATGATTAATTAGTTCTATAAGAATTTCTTAGTAGAATTTTTTGTATTTAATTTCTTGTGATAAACAGGAATGGAAATTTAATATTTAGCTTTATATTTCTTGGTTCAATAGATCTTCAAATTAAGACTATATATCCTGTTATTGTTTCTTATTGCATTTTCTTAACGCAATTATCTTTATTTTGTTTTTTTCTGGGGAGATAATATACCACCATTACCATACAATGTACCTTGGCGGCTTATTTTACTATGATAGTAAAAAAAAAAAAATCGAACTAAGATAGTATATATTGGATTATCCGCAATATTTTTTCGTACTTATTTGGACGTAACGTTAGGATAATTTGTCTTCCTTGAAATATTAAAAATGTGATGAGTTCTATAAGAAATTATTCGTTGAGTTTTCTGTACTTTTTTGATGATAAATAAGAAGGGAGGATTAGTATTTATATCCTTTTATGGGTTTTTATTGCCTGTTTTTAACGCACCTTCTCTTTATTGTTGGTTTTTTGGCAGCTAACACATCAGACTGTATCTTGGCGACTTATTTTATTAAGTAATAATAATTAAAAAAAACTTCAAACGACTAAGATAGTACATCGACCATCCTCAATTATTTTCCAGACTTATTTGGAATTTAACATTACAAGAATTCCTCTTTCTTGAAATAGTCAAATATTGAGTTGGAATATTCTCATTGCCAAAATATATTGATCATGTATATTAACAGGGGCGGACCTACAGTGTTGGGCATGAGTTCCCAGGAACCTAGTAACCTTTGTGATGACCTTGTATAGTGTACAGTTTATACAAAATATACATACCTATACATATCTATACACTACTTATACAACCAAAATGTATAGGCAGTGTATACTTCGGTCATGTTTGATAAACTAGATAGCCAAAGGGTACATTTCCGTAAGTTTCCCTATTTTATATTGAGAAATTTATCTGATATTATATAGTCTTTTATGTGGAAACGAAAACCAAAACACGCTTATGTTTCCTTAGTAGAGATAAATCCACTAGAAGTTTGCTCATAGAACTTAACTTTTGTTGCTTTACGAAACACCACACAGAGTCATACAAGTATCTCTTTGAATTTTTTTAAAAATAAAAAGTCAAACGAAAGAGATCACCAAAATAAAAGGCTTAATAAATAGCCGGTCCCTTAATCTTATCATGATATTTCATTTACACACTCGAATTAAGCCTTGTTCCAATTGAATACTCGAATTAAGCCTTGTCCAATTGAATACTTCAACTCCTAATGAAGTGTCTCAGTTAGACACTTTTGGTTCAAATTTTGAAAGTATTTTTTCGTGTGTTTTCATTTGTCTATTAGGTAGTTAAGTTAATCAAATAAAATATGACATCGCCTTTAATTATACGAATTCGTATCAACAAGCCGTAAAACTGCATACATTTTCAACTTGAGATTGATTTCGAAGCTTTCCACCAAAAATTATTCTGATTCTGATTCAAATTTTCAGCTTACGATTTCGTCTTCGAAAGTTCCAAACATTAGAGTCTCGAAATGATCAGTTATTTCCAAAACTCTTTTCAAAGCTTCTCGATTTAATTGCAAGTGAGTTACTTTCTAAGGTACACTAATTTAACCATGCATAAGTTGGGAGTGTTGATATCAGATGCACTTAAGAACCTAATAATGGTATAACACTAATTCAACGGAGGTGAGCATTAAATTTTTCTACACTAAATATTGCATGAATGATGATTTGATACAAATTTTTTTGTTCTAACTCTTCTTATGGTTGCATAGAGAAGATGAATGATGTTTAGAACTTAAATTGCATGGGTGTGTAGTGATTCTTGAGTCTTGACTTCACAGTGTTTTGCAACTTTAGAAGCAGCTTATTCTAACTCTATTGTTCTGTTTGTTAAACTTAACAGAAATTACGAAGGAAAAGAAATTTTGAAGATTCAAATAAAGGTGGCAAGGTGAAAGGTTTTAGTCCTACACAGTCTGGTAGGATTGTATTAGTTGCCAACAAAGTTTAGAAGATGCTTTCTAGCAAGTTTTTTAGTCTCCAACTAATGAGAAGTGTTTGGCATAGGCTACATCAAGTATATGCTTATAAGCTAATTATCAAAGTATAGATCACAATTCAAAACAAAAAGGTTGACACTTGCTTAATAATGGATTTTCTTCATGAAAGTTACAATGTTGTTCTCATTATGAGAATTTTGGTGCAATGTAATATATGTGTTATTAGGTTGATTGTATGTTCATAGTCAGTTTACGTGTCTAAGAACATGTAGGCATTTGATTAAAGCTTGCAGGATTCCCATTGCACTGAACTTTGAGAAATCTTAGTATCGGTATTCTACTACATTCACTACTTTAATTTCTTGACTGTTAAAGAAAGATGACAACGAAAATTATGAAATAGATTAAACAACCATTCAACATTTACTTTGAATAGACATAAAAGTTAGGCCTCAAAGCTCGGGTTCCTTATAGTTGTGTTGTCTGTTTGATGAAATCTTCATATTCCTCCAAATTGTTCGTGTGTTTCATATCTCTTTTGTGTTTTGTTCTGAACATTTGACATGGCTATGATTGTAATTGTTAAGGATCACATTGACTGGATAGTTACTTATTTTATATTGAATTCAACTATCATTACTGGGTAAATGGTGGATAGCAATTATAATCATACTAAATTTGGATTAAATGTGACATATGAAGCTCATTCATACTTGGCAGCGTGGTTGGTCAGTTGAATTAACCTGAATGTTGAGATCATAAATATCATTTTGAAAAGGTATATCAGTTACAACTTTAACAATTTTTTGAGCATTTTTCGAAGCATGATCTTGGTATCGGCCTTGTTGGGTAGTATGCCTTTTCTATGTGGTTATCAACCGATTTAGCAACTTAAGAGACTGGGTTTGAGCCTTAAAAGTTTCTTAGCTAAAATTAAGTGCAACTTTTAATCTTTATTTTCTCTCAGATAAGATATTACGAATGTATTCTCAGTAACTCGCTCATGTTTGTTGAACCTCAAAGCCACCTTAAGTTGTGATATGGTTCTTCCAGGATGCATAATTTATTCTGTTGAGTTAAACAACGTAAGCGATATCTATTATGTCTTAAAAGTTAATACTTTCAAAAGATTACCATAATAATTTCATGTTATTATGTGCTTGAGATTCTTCATATTGCATTATTTTTGGAACATTCTACTGGCATATATCTACTTTGGTGTCGGACCATTTTATCGATTTTCATTTTGTTTTCACTATTTGTTTTCCTTTTTGATTAATTCAAATGAAACATTAACGTTTGAACAGTTGTCTTACTTTTTAGACATTGCCTATTTTTTGAGGAAATTTAGAAGGGGTAGCATCTGCATTATTTAATAGTTCTCTAAATGGAGTGATGGATCTGAGTGAGTTTAGAAAAAGAAAAGAGAAGGAAGTGGTTGAGTTGTTTCTGTACTATTGAGGATTCAAAGTACGGAGTGCCTTTCTCCCATATAGATAGTTCATCACATTCATAACTACGTGAAGATTTTTCCGGAACAACTACAACCAAAGAAACAAAATCTGCATCGATGATGCAGAGTAGACTAGAAATAAAGTGGCATTCATGGCGCAGAGGAAAAGAGAGCTATGGTTGAAGCCAGTCGAAGAAAAAAAAATTCTTAAAGCAGAGGAGATGGCTGCCAAGTGTACTATGGGGCATATCCTTGAGAAGTTGTTAGACCTTACTACGAAACACTCTTTATTGTATATTTTGACTCGATACACTTACATTGACTTAAAAGTTTGCTAAAAGAAATTCAAATTGTAACACTTATCTAGTTATATTTATATACACTGTAACTCTTATCTTTAATCTTTCTTTGAAAATCACTTCATTGTTACAGTTCTAGAGTCTTTTATTAAGTTCATCACCTCTTCAACAGTACATAGATTAGTGATGCTCGCCTCTCGAATGCTAACCTACCCTCTGATTGCCATTCTTCCTGTTCAAGATGCTCGCGTCGATAGGGATAGTAATAGATATGTGGTCGTTCACCTCGCCATTTGCCTCTCTTGTCACATATCCTCCCGTCAGCTGAATGAGGTACGTCTTTAGCTGGACATAACAATTAAAGAGCTCCAAGTTGACTCTCTTTCTTTTGAGACTTGAGGCCTCTTTTGCTCGTCTAGTAGAGGCGCCTCTGGTAGTAAACAGTAATAGCGCTGCCTGGTCTTGGACGACCTGCATATTTTATATTCTTCAATTTTGTCATTATTTTCTCCATATTTAATTTTTCTTTCTTTTTGAATATACAGAGGATTTAACTATTTAGTTGTTTTGTTTGTATTTTATTTAAATTTATATATCTTCTGTTTTACTATAATTATTTTCTAATGTATTATCCCATATATATTTGTTTTTCATTTCATGCTTGTTATTGATAGTGTAGTATTCTTACAAGGCATACGCCTTTAAAATCACAACAAACATCATATAGTAATCTTCATTTATATTGGCAAGGGTTAATTCAAATAGTTAAGAAGGTGTTAGCCATGTATTTGCAATACATTAACTTTTATTTTCTAATATAAGATTTGAGTAGTATAATTTAAATATCTAAAATATTTTTACTGTTAAAAACTTGAAAAATTGAAATAAAATTTTGAAAAATTGAAAAGGAGACTTACTTGACTTCACAATACAAGGAATAATGTACTTTTTTAATTAATTTAAAAAATTTAAATAATGAATAAAAGGAAATAATGAGTTTTTAAATATTGATTGTAACTTTTTGATAGAGGTGATAGTTTTCTAGTGGTCAACATCCCATAGAAAACCAAAAATGAATTCTAATTATAAAATTGAATAAAAATCTTGAATTAAGAGTTAATGCATTCATATGCCATCTACAAAATAATGAAATTTGTATTAATTAAAATTAAAAGACACGTGAAATAATATTTACAACTTTCCTAATGTGGCTACAAAAGAAGATAATGACTTTTAATTAAATTTATTGCTATTCCCACAATTTTAAGAACTTGGAAAGGAGATCTATTGTGAGTCAATCACAGCCTGTTCGTGGTGGCGTTGTTTCTTCTTATTTCTCATTTCGGATTGTGGCATTTGTTCTTTTGTATTCGGGGTCTATCTAGATGTTTCTTCACTGTGTATTAGAGATTCTTGGATTCATTATGTACTCCTTTTTTTACTCGAGACCTCCGCTTTATCGAGAATTTGTCTTTGAACTTATTTTGATTCTCTTATGATTTGCGTATTCTAGTAAAGATGATCTTATTCTGTGTGGATCCGCTTTGAGTTACAACTGTCTAGCTAGGTGCCTCACATCTTCAGATTTGGATCGTGACATATTTGTTGATCATTTGGTTTACTTGAAGTTCGTAATAACCATTTGTGCTTTGTACCAAATTTGTTTGTTTTAATTAGATTCTTTTTGGGAAGACATTGTCATTTTTCTCCCGAAATATCATTGTTAAAAAATGATACTCCAATAAAGATGATTATCAATTGGGAAAACAAATATTTTGGTCCTTGAACTATTGCTTAATTTCATTTTTAGTCCTTATGTTATATGACTTAGCATATTTATGTTATCCCTATTTCTCTGCAATATTTTTCTGCTTCTCACAAAGCAAATCAAATCTAATTCATCATAAGAGAACCTAAATAACTGTGTATGTCTTTTCTCTTCCATATAGGTCACTTTACATTAGAGGATCTGATTCATTGAATAGGGCATTAAACACGGTCATCACCACTTGTCCTACTTCGATGGGTTAGTTAGTGTATCTTAACACTCTGAAGATGGAATTTCCAGGTTTTGAATTTCAAACACACTTCAATGACGACGAGGGTAATTTCAACATTTCGCAATTCTCTTTTAGTTGATCGATAACCAAGTTAAAAAAATATTCTGACCTATCTTTGTTTGTAGCACCACGATTTGAGACTGGAGATGAAGTTTACCATACTCTGGAGGAATTTAATAGAGATTCGCCTTTTTCGTTAGAGCCCAAAGGAACAACAAATGACCAACAACTGATAATGAACCAAGTGGAAGACATGAAGCGCGAGTTGATGACACCTCTTATGGGTTTGACTGATGCTCTCTTGTCACATATCCTTCCGTCAGCTGAATGAGGCACGTATTTATCCAGCCATAACAATCAAAGAGCTCCAAATTGACTCTCTTTTCTTTGAGACTTGAGGCCTCTTTTGCTCGTCTAGTAGAGACGCCTCTGGTAGTAAACAGTGACAGCGCTACATGGTCTTGGACGACCTACATATTTATATTCTTCTATTTTGTCATTATTTTCTCCATATTTAATTTTTCTTTCTTTTTGAATATACAGAGAATTTAACTATTTAGTTGTTTTGTTTGTATTTTATTTAAATTTATATATTTTTAGTTTTACTACAATTATTTTATGATGTATTATCCTATATATATTTGTTTTTCATTTCGTGCTTGTTATTGATACTGTGGTATTCTTACAAGGCACATGCCTTTAAAATCACAACAAACATCAGATAGTAATCTTCATTTATATTGGCAAGGGTTAATTCAAATAGTTAAGAAGATGTTAGCCATGTATTTGCAATACATTCTCTTGGATCTTGGTATAAAAAAATTTATTTACTAATATGAAGATTTGAGTAGTTTAATTTAAATATCTAAAATATTTCTATTGTTAAAAACTTGAAAATTTGAAATAAAATTTTGAAAAATTGAAAAGGAGACTTAATGTCACAATAAAAGGAATAATATACTTTTTTTTCTTAATTTAAAAAATTTAAATAATCAATAAAAGGAAATAATGAGTTTTTAAATATTGATTGTAACTTTTTGACAGAGGTGATAGTTTTCTAGTGGTTAAGAAAGTCATTCCATAGAAAACCAAAAATGACTTGTAATTATGAAATTGAATAAAAATCTTGAATTAAGAGTTAATGCATTCATATGCCTTCTACAAAATAATGAAATTTGTATTAAATAAAATTAAAAGACACGTGAAATAATATTTACAACTTTCCTAATGTGACTACAAAAGAAGATAATGACTTTTTATTAAATTTATTGCTATTCCCACAATTTTAAGAACTTGTAAAGGAGATCTGTTGTGAGCCAATCACAGTCTGTTTGTGGTGGCGTTGTTTCTTTTTATTTCTCATTTCGGATTGTGGCATTTGTTCTTTTGTATTCAGGGTCTATTTAGATGTTTCTTGACTATATCTGTCTTTGAACTTATTTTGAGTCTCTTATGATTTGCGTATTCTAGTAAAGATGATCTTATTCTGTGTGGATCCGTTTTGAGTTACAACTGTCTAGCTAGGTGCCTATCACATCTTCGGATTTGGATCGTGACATATTTGTTTATCATTTGGTTTATTTGAAGTTCTGAATAACCATTTGTGCTTTGTACCAAATTTGGTAGTTTTAATTAGGTTATTTTTGGGAAGACATTGTCATTTTTCTCCCGAAATATCATTGTTAAAAAATGATACTCCAATAAAGATGATTATCAATTTCATTGATTTACCTACCTTAATTGCCTCATTGAAGATACTTAATAAATTTGATTATCAATTTAATTATTCTAATATAATTCCCATTTTCGTTGGTTTAGTCGCATTCTAGATGTTGTAGAATGTTAATATATTTATCATTTTCTGTGTAAAATGCACACGTTTGGGTTTTACAGAAATAGTAGCAATTTAAAATCAGAGGATTAATAGCTTGTTTGGCCAAGCTTTTAAAAACAGTTTATTTTAAAAAGTACTTTTTTTTCAAAAGTACTTTTGGCTAAAAGCAGTTTATTTTAAAAAGTACTTTTTTTTCAAAAGTACTTTTGGCTAAAAGCAGTTTGTGTTTGGTCAATTAATTTAAAAAGTACTTTTGAGCAGCAATTAGTGTTTGACCAAGCTTTTAAAAAGTTTTTCTACGTGTATTTTTCTCAAAAGTACTTTTCAAAAAAGTGCTTTTGGGCAAAAGCTATTTTTTTAGCTTTTGAAAAACTGCTTCTGCTACTCTCCAAAAGTATTTATTTTCTCCCAAAAGCTTAACCAAACGCCTCACTTTTTTTAAAATAAGCACTTATTGAAAAAATAAGTATTTTTTGGGGGGGGGGGGGGGGGGGGGGGGAATAAGCTTAGCCAAACAGGCTATAAAACTACTTACAAAAAAGTTACAATTAAAAAGAAATAAAAGCTATATATGCCAGATCTTTTATTTTTTACTTTTTATGTATTGTTTGATTTTCCAGACCTTAATCTTTCGAAAACAGAGGCATCAAATGGTTAGGTTGAGTTGAATTTCGTAGGATTAAAATTAAATTGAATTAGTAAATAGACGGATATTGACCAGCCCAAAGATTACGTGCACTAAAATAAGTTTGGTCAAGGAGCTCATAAAGAGTTAAACAGTTTATCAAATATTTATTAAAATTAATTTAATCAGAATAGGGCTTAACTTCTTGATAAATAATTAGATCATTTTTTTGCACGGATTGTCCTTCTTTTGGGGTGGTTTTTAAATTTTGCCCCTCAAATTGGTGGTTTTTAAATTTTGCCCTTCGCTTGAAAAGGTCGCAGAAAATACTGAGATTCTGGGTTCGATCCCCCGCTCAAACATAAAAAATAAAAATAATTTCGCAAGGCAAAGCTTTGAGAAAAGTCTGCCTTATGCGACATAGGCTGTCTTAAGGCATAACTAAAGTTATGCCGAATCCGGCATAGGTTGCCTTAAGGCATAACTAAAATTTTGCCTCATAAGGCAACTTATGCTGGATCCAGCATAACTTTAGTTATGCCTTAAGGCGCTTATGCCAGATCCGGTATAACTTTCCCCAAGCCTTGCCTTGCGAAATTATTTTTTATTTTTATGCCGGAGCCGGGGTTCGAACCCAGAATCTCAGGGTTTCTAGGCGAAAGGCAAGTGACATAAGTTCTTTAAGGGAGCAAACATAACTTGTGAATATTATGATGCATATGCCGCTCTAGGCATAAGTTCGATTTTGAAGGCAACAATTAAATACTAGCCCATTTGAAGGACAAACATTAAAGACCAGTACAAAATAGTGTCAAAAATGCAAATGGGCTCCTATCGATTTGGCCCATATGGAATGGGCTATCATAAGCAATAGTTCACATGCTTTGCGTAGCTGCCGTGAAATCATCGACCCTATAATAAAAGTTCCATGGTATAATTTACAATTCAATATTCTCATAATGAACAACTCGAAATATGACCATCCTTGTGTGAGAATAATTTAAAAATATATTAACATCAATAAACATGAATTATCAAATCAATCAAAATAGCTATGAATTGTAAACATGTAATTTCTTCCTTAATTGTGTATAAGATTTCTCGAACTGGGAAAGTTCTGTATAAGTGAAAGAAATACTAATTGAAAGTCTTATTGTTCTTGGCATATTAGTATCAACATGTCCAAAAATGAAAATAAAAAAGGAAATGTACTAGCATCACAAAACATATAGAATGGACATCTCAGCAATAAATTATCGGAAATTTTCACGGGATAGCCTTCTAAAGTATTTAACTTTTGACCCTGTAAAAAATGTTTGCAAAAATAGCCTTCGCCAGAATTTCTCTTCTGCCGTCTCCCTTCTTTTTCTTGTTCTCTTTCATTGTGTTGTCGAAAATTAAAGACGCTTTACTTATTAATGGTTGAAATTGAGTAGATAATGTTCGATTGAACTTATGTTATTTAACCTTAATGATTCAGATTGATTTGGTTGGAGAAGATCGAAGAACATCATTGTTAGGTACTTTGAGTTTTGTTGAACTTGAACATGCTGAAGAGGAAAAAAAAAAAAAAAAGCGGTTCTATTAATTTTTGAAGGTTTAAGATGAATTTAACCATTGGAAATAGTTGGAATTGTGTATTAGAAGGTTGTATATCAAATTGAAATCATTTGGAGTTGCTTTGGATAAATTTTGAAGCAAAAATGTGTTGATGAAGCTTTACGCAACAAGTTTTGGCAATCCATCAAGGATTTTGTAATCCAGGAATTAGTTATTCCGGGATTAGTTATTCCATCCTCTCATAGGGATAAAATAACACTACAATCCCTGGATAACTAATCCCGGAATTAGTTATACCACAATTTTATCCAGAGACGGAGTCAGGATTTGAAGTTTGTAGGTTCGGGGTTCTAATTCTTCAAAGTTATTGGGTTCTAAATTAATAATTTGTATATATTTGATAAAAAATTTAATACAAATATATGGTTCGGACCAAAGCTACTGGGTTCGGCCGCACGCACTCCCGAAGGGCTAGCTCCGGCCCTGATTTTATCCCAACCAAACGTAGAATAAATTCATCTCAAATATAATCCTGAAATTATTTATCCTTATCCCTTGTATCAAACGAGCCCTAAGAATGATAATATGCGAGACATTCTTGTCGAAGGAGACACAAAATGTATACCTGGTTTCATTACCTATGTGGAACGCTTAATTTCGCCAACAGAATTCTGCTGGAGCGAGAAGTGGCACAAAAAATTTGCACGTCGGGCGGAACAGGTCCTCCCGATTCGTATTTTTTCCTATTATTGACGTAGTTTGGGAATAGCATATACACATAAATTATTTCGTAGCAATTCAATATAAATCTATTTTCAAAAAAGAGTATCAAGGATGTTAGTTGTCAACCCAAAAATTACTATGTAGCATATATTGATTGTTCTTCACTTCTATCTTTTAGTTGCTTTTTATTGTGTAAGGAAATTCTATTATTCGAATAACATGATCAATAATTTTGTCTACCAATGAAGTGATTCCTGTTTGCAATAAATTTTAAAGTGATGGAAATTGACTGTAATCACAAATAAAATATGATGAAACATAGATTTTATTAATGAATATTTGTGAGTACAATTATATTTATCCCTTGATTCTCCTCTACTTAATTTTATTTATCGCAAGGAAAGTCAGGCAGCGGCTTTAAGAGAGGCTATATTTGATGCCTTAGATCTCCTTGTGAATATCCCATAAATTTATGGGATATTCGAGATGCCTTTTCAACTTTTCAAGGGAATATGTGTCCCTTCATATAGGCATGACCTAGGGCTTAGGGTAGAGTAACTTTCAAGAAACCCTAACCGATCTTAGAGTTTGAAGATGGATTTGACTCATTTTGTAGAGTCCTATTTTAAATTCGGTAAAATTACGATGGCTACAATTCACTTCAACGATCATAATATATCTCATATTTGTGTGTTTCAAGAAAAACAAGTTTTTGTAAATCTTAAATACAAATTATTGCTAAGAATCTTTAGTAGGAAAAGATATGTTGAATCGCAAGTGATGGATATGGTTCCTCTAAAGACTAAAGTTCAATTTTTCAGTCCGGTGTTCGTTAATCATTTTTGGGTCCCGCCTAAATCGAATTTGCATCACGTAAGCCTATGAAAGGTGCCAGAATTTTTTCAATTTTCAAGAATCGAACACGAGACTAGCACTTTATTGCATGATAACCTAATAATGTAAAAATTCTTCTATATTATAATATTATTATAACATCCCTAAGTTAAACTCCCTTGTTATAATAGTTTCATATTTTGTAGAATGTCTTATAAGATAAAAAATACTCAGAGCATGGTTTTTTGGTCTTAATGGGCTCGTATTGATTTGACCCATACGGAACGGGCTCTCACCAGCAATACTTCACCAATTTTTTGAGCGGATTATCCTTCGAAGGCACTTGTCTTTAATTTTTGTCTGTCACCTAAAAACTTACGGGTTCCGATTCGAACTCCCGTTCAGTCAAAATTTTTTTTTAAAAAAATCGCAAGGTAGAGTTTTGAATTCACAAGGCAAAATTTTGGATTCAAACTCTACATTAAGGGAGAGTTTGACTTATGCATGAAGGTTAGAGTTTGTTACCTTAAGACAAACTGTGCTTTATAAGGTAGCAAACTTTGCATTAAGGAAAGTTTTATAGGCAAATTCTGTGTTGCGAATCCAACCTCTGCCTTGCATTTTTATTTTATTTTTAATTTTTGACTGAGCGGGGGTTCGAACCTAGAACCCATGGGTTTTTAGGCGAAGAACAAAAATTAAAGACCAACAATTTAAGGGCCAAAAATTAAAGACCACCCCCGAATAAGAGTAATCGTGCAAATTGTCCATACTTCACATGATTTGGGCTTTGTCCGGTGTATCTGTCCTGATATCATCGACCCAATGTTAAAATTGACAAGTCAATTATCTCATCGGAGTCTGTAATTAACAACTCGATACAAGACTATACACTTGTGTGTGAATAATTTAAAAGAATATTTACATCAATAAACAAGAATTTTCAAATCAATCAAAATATGTATGAATTGTAAACATGAAATTGTTCCTTAATTGGTTATATGTAAGATTTTAGAAAGTCTGAAATTTTTGTTAAATGGTCGAAACACTATTTGAAAGTGGTTATTGTTCTTAAGCATACTACTATCATCATGTCCTAAAAAAAGGAAATATACTAGCATCACCAAACATATAGTATGGACATCTCAGCAATAAATTATGGGAAATTTTCACAGGATAGCCCTCTAAGGCCAGTATTTAATTTTTGACCCTATTAAAAAATATTTGCAAAAAAAGCCTATCCCATAATTTCTCTTCTGCCTTCTCCCTTCTTTTTCTTCTTCCCCTTCGTGGTGTTGTAGAAAATTGAAGATAATTTACTTATTAATGATTGAAATTGAGTAGATAATGTTCAATTAAGATTATATTATTCACCCTTAATGATTTAGATTGGTTTGGTTAGAAAAGATTGAAGAACCTCATTGTTGGGTACTTGGATTCTGTTGAACTTGAAAAAAGAACGTGTTAAGATGAAAAAATGAGTCTATTAATTTTCAAAGGTTTAGGATGAATCTAATTATTAGAAGTTGTTGGGATTGTGTATTAGAAGGTTGACATCAAACTGAAATCATTTGGAGTTGATTTGGATAAATTGAATCAGAAACGTGTTGATGAAGTTTTTTACACAACAAGTTTTGGCAATCCATCAAGAATTTTGTGGATTCGTCAGAATTTGTAGTGAAAATTTCAGCGAAATGTCAGGATTTACTGAAAATTCTAGATTAGTCTAGAAATATGGCGATTTTTATGACAAGGCAAATTTTGTATATCAATTTGAAATCCCGACGAATTACCTAATACTAGCCGCAAATCTATTTTTGCAATTTTTTTAAACAAGGTCAGAGCTTAAACGGTGCCAATGAAATCCTATTGTGCAAATCTTCCAAAAATTATCACAAATAAATAATTTATGATACACACTCATTAACATTTTAACATTTATACTTCAAAACCTCACAATAAGTTCACAGCAAGAGTTTTAGAGTTTTCTGGATTTAGATATTAAGTTAAAATCAGTCAAATAGACCATGCTAATTTTCTTGCTGATAATTAACAATAATAGAAATTCTCAGAGGCGTATCTAGGATTATGTGTTCAATTTTTAAACTTATGGATTCATGTCTATTTATTATAATTTTATTAGATTTTTACACATAAAGCTATGTCCCGCACTGAAAGTTATGGGTTCAATTGAACTCATAAGTATAGTGCTACATACATCCGCCTCTGGGAATTCTTTTGAAAAATAACTGATTATTAGGTGGTAAACTATTAGTTGTGGTAGATGCAACAACATCGATTCCATAATAATTAGATTACAGATTATATTGTATTTCATCTTCAGCTAACTGAATTTAATTATATTTAATACATATAAATAATAGGCTGAATAATTCAAAATTCCAGACGGAAAATTCTTTTGATGAGTAGTTCTTTAATATTGTGCATTAAAGAAAAAAATTGCAGAGTCCTAGATTGTCAGACTTTAGTACTACTATATATTAAAACCTGACGTGCGGACTGGTTTCTGACTAACAATTATTATACGTTAAACATGCATGCATGACTTTACTCATAATAATGTTGTTGCCATTTTCATTGGGTGTTCACACCCTCGAAAATTCTTCTTTTTTTTTCCTTTCTTTCCAATTGAGAAATTGACAATGTGTTGGTTAGAAGATATTTGACTGCCCAACCAACTCTTTGAGGTTATGAATTATGACACTTTGAAGAGACTTTTTGTCTCTTCTAGTTTTCATGTATAAGCAAAGACTACTAGATACGTCAATAGCCCCTTATTCACGGGCGGATTTAGTGCAATATGAAGAAATTGCTCGGTTTGTCCTTCAAATGGGTTGTTCTTTAAATCTTTAATTTTTGTTTTCCAAAATTGAACTTATGCCTAGTGGGGCATAAGTTCTTTAATGACACAAGACATAATTTGTGAGATATTATGATGCGAAAATATTATTTGGCTTTTGGAGCAAATTTAAAGACCAACACAAAATAGGGGCAAAGTGCAAAATGACCCATGAAATATTGGTTACGGGCTCACGTAAATTCGATAGTTTTTGTCTACATTATGTATTTGTATTAAATTATTCGCTAAATATATAAATAAAATAAAAATTAGTTTGGAATTCAGTTCTTGGGTCCAGTTATTATTGTCTTGAAATCATTGTAGAAACGCATAAATTTGAAATCATAAATCCGCCTTACATGATTTATCAAAAAGACTAGATGACTTAGAGGTTGTGATCATTCCTGATTGACGTAGCTTCATCATCTTTTTGGTACGAATGAGACAAACTAGCAGCAACCATGCAAGACTTCTGATCTGGGCCTCAGAAAAAAAAAAAAAACTAAGATAATTGTTGGGTTTGTGTAGTGTGAATGGGAAATTCAATGACTTTCCCGAAGAGGCACTAGGAGTAAAGGATGTGACTTTTCTGCCAAGTTACCACACCTTTTCATAACACCCATTCGTTGGCTATATAAGTTGAAATTCTGCTTCAGATTTTTAATTCATTGAAGCATAAAAAACTACTAAAAAATAACAGATTTTTATATCTCTTCTCGCTCTTGCATTCTGCATTTTTTTCAAAAGCAAAACGTAAGTGTCCAATATGATTTGCTGCCGCCATTTGAGTTCGCTAAAGTTCTACAATTTACATTGCCGCTATTGCAGAATAGTTTTCCGTTCTATGGTGGGAGAAATTAATCCATTAACCTTGGCAACTGTGAGGGTATTAGCTTTCTTAAGGACACACAAGAAACTTGTGGGCTCGAAATTTTTTGTTTCATCTACCTACTGTTCTTAACATTGTTTCTGGTTCTTTTTGTTGTTTAAACAGAAACTAGTTTTGCTAAAATACGGATTTGAAAACTTAGAGATAACAAGCTTAGGAAGTCTATATATATATATATATATATATATATATGTTTTCTGTGTTCATTTCAACTCCTAAGTTACTGTTCGATTTAAAGAATATAAAAAACTTTGTCGAGTTAGTAAATTCGGTTTAAAGAATATCAAAACTTTGCTGAAGTTAGAAAATTGTGTTGGTTTGAACAAATAAAATATTCACTGATTCTCATTGTTGGGAAGATAGAAAAGTATTTTTTTTCCAGAAATGAAAGTACTCTTTCCTAAGATTTTTTTTTAAAAAAGCTACATTTTCAGGAATTAAAAAAAAATCTTTTTAGGAATAAAAAGTTACTTTTTTGGAGACTAAAATCTTCGGATTTTGTACTCCAGTTTTGTGTCACGACCCAAATGCCGCTAAGTCGTGCGGGCACTTACCATATCTCACCTCGGTAGGAGAACCCTTCCCTTAATCAGTTATACAACAATAATTACTAAATAAAGCGAAATTAATGAAGAGTCAAACATATATTATAAATACCAAGTGCGGAATTCTCAATTCTAAATACCACCCAAGGAAAATGGTCAGAAATAGTACAAGAGCCACTGATCAACGTGTCTGAATAATACATGAGTCTCAAAACTAGAAATACTGTCTAAGGATCAAAGTAAGACAAGTAGTAAAGAAGGAATCCCAGGGATGGCAGACTCGTCCAATAAGCTCACCCTAGCAAACTCCGCAGATAGCCTCGGGATCAATGTCGAGGTGCAGAAGTGGTACCGATCTCGTACTCTGCACTCAAAAATGAATGCAACAAGGTAGGGTCAGCACAAACAAAAGTACTGGTAGGTATCATAGGCCGACAACAACTAGCTAACATATACACAGGAAGAAACTGAAAGATACACATGCTCGCAATCAAGTACAACTAGAAATCACAATCCACTATATCAGTCTAAATATAGAAAGACATATACAGAATCCAAGGCATAAAAGAATGATATGAAGAATGAATACGCAACGCAAGGCAATACAATACAATGCAATGCCCGTACACACATGCTATGGCGGTGTAGATCGTCGCCCAACAGCCATGACCCATGGGGGACTCGCGATGTCCATGTACCACTCTCACGATCCCGGTAAGGACCTCGGGCCTCGTTTACTCTCACGATCCCGGTAAGAAACTCGGGCCTCGTGTACTCTCACGATCCCGGTAAGGACCTCGGGCCTCGTGTACTCTCTTCCTTATCATCACTTCCAATCATGTCACAACACAACCATATAAGGCTACAAGCCAACAAATCAGTCAACAATACCAACCTAGTCCATCCCAACCCGTACCCGAAAGCGTACATGCTTTCTCCGACAGTATCTAACTATACATATGTTTCGCTAATCGAAGTCTAACCAAAAGGGTAAGCCATAACCTACCTCGAAGCCGAACGAGAGCCACGAACAATCAAACTTGAGCTTTACCCTTCCGGAACGCTTCCGAACGATCGAAATCCAACGATTAAATATTCTATGTTAATAAATTACAATTCCATCCACAAATAGGCTCACAATTCATAAATTCTCATATGTATATATATATATATATATATATATATATATATATATACGGAACGCTTCCGAACGATCGAAATCTAACGATTGAATATTCTATGTTAATAAATTACAATTCCATCCACAAATAGGCTCACAATTCATAAATTCTCATATATATATATATATATATATATATATATATATATATATATATATATATATATATACACACATTTTTAGAACTAGGACTCGAAACCTTCAATTACCCCAAAATCTTAATATAGGATTAACATCTTATTTTCCATGACGCAAATACCACGAGTTTAAAGGTGTACATAGAATCCAATTCCCGAATATTCAATTAATTATATCCAAAATATATATATATATATATATATATATAAAAGGAAATGGAACTTGCTAACCTAATAACTATGACCGAAGACGAAACCATAAGCAATTTCTCCCAAAAATTATTACTCCCTCCATAAAATTTTGAAACCAGTAGAACTCCAAGGTAGATAATGAATTCAATCCCCTAAATAGTATTAAAATAATATTTTTCCACAATGGTACACTGCATATACGTACTACATGAATTCACTCCCCTAAATACTATTAAAATAATATTTCTCCACAATAGTACACAACATATACTTACTCATGAATTAAATCCCCTAAATAATATTAAAATAGTACCTTTCCACAATAGTACACTGCATACAAGTACTACCCATAATAATTGCAACATTCCACTTCTATTTTCTCAATTTTCAGCCAAACGTGTAGCCTACTCATCAACCTAATGATTACTTTGTTTTTATTTGTTATAATACTATTAGTACAATAATTTAATTCCATGGTCACGGAAATTGGGTTGAATAATTTACCTGCAATTGGTTATGTTTTCCCTTGTTGTGCAGAGTTTGTGCGCAATCTTTTATTTTTCAACTGCTCATTGGCTTCTTTCCTTTGTATGCACTTAATGAATTTAGACTCTATGTAGTAGGTCTTCCACGGATGGGCCACTAAGGAGAAGTTGTGTGGGCCTAATCTGATTATTTATCACAGTAGCTTCCTTAATTCATTTATTCCCTTAACCACTTGGTCTACTTTAAAAATTTACCCACTCCATCAAATAATATATTTACCGACTTATACCTTATATGGGTGCAAATAATATTCCTATGAATAAACTATTCACACACATTAAGTAAGTATATATACAAAAATTTACCCGTCAATTAAATGACCGTGTCACCCATCACCGCAAGCTATAAACACCAAAATAGGGCCACGGGAAGGATCTTTTAGGAATATTATGTCTAAAATTGCTAGACGACCAAATGGGTCGTTACATTTTGAGATTAAAGTTTTCGTAACTTTCTACTCATTTGATTACTCGATTTGAAGATATAAAAACTTCATCGAGTATAAGTTTGTGCATTTGGTTTGAAAATCTAATTTTTTTTACCAATTTAGTAGATTTTAATTGGCTTGAAGATATAAAGTCTTCGCTGGTTATTTATTCGATTTGAAGAAGATAAAAACTTCACCGTTTTATTAACGGAAAAGGGCCTAAAATACCCTCCAACTATTAGAATTGGTGCAAAAATACCCTTCATCCACCTTTGAGCCCCCAAATACCCCTGTCATTCACCTTTGAGCTCCCAGATACCCCTGACATCCACCTATGAGGTCTAATATACCCTTATTTCTAACAGTCCCATGTTGATGCCCAATTTTATCCATCCTTTTATCCAATTTACATCGTTAAGCTTCTATTTTAATATTAATTATATTTTTTTTTATCACAACCTATAGTTAAATTTCTTGATGATCTCTATTACTAATATTATTATTATTATTATTATTATTATTATTATTATTATTATTATTATTATTATTATTATTATTATTATTATTACTATTACTATTACTATTACTATTACCTCCCTCTACTTTTATTATCATTATGAAAATCGAGAAAATCTTTTTAAATTACTATATTCCCCAAATAAACCAAATAATTTTTTTTTCACCCATTTCCTAAAGTTTCTACCCAGCCCATAATCCCTTTTCAACTAAAAATCCCCAAAGGCATCAGGTTACCCCCAAAACCAAATATCCATAACTCATTGTTATTTACTCAAAATTCCTAAGACCCCGTCATCTCTAAATTTTCTTAAAATCAAACATTCCCCGATTCTCGTCGAAATTCCCCGGCTACAAAATCCCTTTCTTTGTGCCTTTTATATTCTTTCATTTATTCTAATTTGATTTTCTCTTCTCTTCTCTTTTCAATTCCACTTTCTTTCTTTAATTCATTCACCTTAATTTCTTACTAGTAATCATAAAAATCATAGCTTAATATCCTCCTTAATTGCGAAATCGAAACTTTCCTCTTTTCATCTAATATGTCAAAAACAAAATGACAGAAGTTTGGACCCGAATCTATTCGAAAAATCCGTCCAAGTTCAAGATTATTATTATTATTATTATTATTATTAATAATAATAATAATAATAATAGTAGTAGTAATAATAAAAGTAATAATAGTAATAGAGATCATCAAGAAATTTGATTACAAGTTGTGATAAAAAAAAATATAATTAATAATCTAATAAAATAGAAGCTTAACAATGTAAATTGGACGAAAGGATGGACAAAATTGGGTGTCAACATGGAGCTATTAGAAAATAAGGGTATATTAGACCCTATAGGTGGATGGCAGGAGTATTTGGGGGCTCAAAGGTGGATGACAGTGGTATTTGGGGGCTCAAAGGTGGATAGATGGTATTTTTGCACCAATTCTAATAGTTCAAGGATATTTTAGGCCCTTGTCCGTTTTATTAAATCTGTTTATGTTAGAGATTATTTGGTTTGAAGATATAAAAACTTCACCAGTTTATTCTCTGATTAAGAAAACAGGTAGATAAAAATTGGAAATTAATTTCGATAGATGACATCAAACAAAACTATTTGGCCATGGAACAAGTTTCTTCATTGCTGTATTAATTATTGTACATGATGTTGGTGTGGCCAGCCACATCGTCGAATTAATTTTATGACATCAACAAATTATGTTGATGGCATTGGTTTAATCACCAACTGATTGTGTCATTTGAGAAAAGGGCGTCAGGCATGTGTTTTTTTGTTTTGTTTGGGTATCACGTTTTTCAATGATCAATCTAACCATTAAAGTGGGTATTTGACATAGAGTACTCTTGCAAGCCATTCGTGGGTTTACTGCACATTTGGAGAGAGTATTGCTCTTTACATAAGCGGAAAGTAAAGAAAATGAAAGTCCTGTGGACTCTTCGGTCATGAATTCAACGATTGAAAATTAGAAATTAATTAATTGTGATAAAGGGTCTTCATGACTCGTTACGAAGGGGGGTTGTTATTTGATCTAACCAAATTTTTGTTCTCAAAAGGCATGTACAAATATTAATATAAAAGAGCAGATCAATTTGTGAGGAAAAAACAAGTTTGGAAAATTTAACGTCCCCTAGTTTAAAGTCTGTGCGAATGGAGCACATGTCGCAAAAACATGTGCTTTGTTTCAAGGATGAATCAATTCAAGAAGAAAGCAGTAGAAATCGGATTCTACTTTCTTTATTCTGCTCGTCTTTTAATTTCTACTCTTTACGATTTATGAAATTCAGTTTTTATAAATGTTAGGGTAGAAGTATATTATTTTATGATCTCAAAATATATTCTATTTGCGTGCCACAAAATTAATTAGTTGGTGTATAATTTGGTAGCATGCTTGAAATATTGGAATATTATTTTTAAGGCAGTAAGACATGAATTAGACTTGCATTAATACTTGAAATTTATTCTAGAGATAATGAAAGTAATATGTGTTTGGCTCAAAAAAAAAATTTGGATGAAATTCCCTGAAAAGCTTTTGTAAAGCAGATTATTTTATTTTTGGGTGTATGCCAAATTTTTAAAATCTGTGCAGAACTATTCTTTAAGAAGAAGATGAATGAAACATCTTCTTTGATTCCTAGACAGTCACTAACTTTGGGGTTAAATGTCTATAGACAAAGTACTTCATCTAATTTACGGCGACTGATCAACGATGGACGGAAGTTGAATCTGTATGATAAAATTGCTTCGGCAATTAAAAATGAAATGAACAATAGGCATCTTGTTCCATACTTATATTAAGGCTAATTCATATTCCATCTCTACTAAGTATACTGATAGTTGGTAATATTTTTTTTTATCCGTTAAAAATGTGTCTCGTGTGGAGGGTACTTTGACCATGTAAAATGAAAAATATATCATGAAATATTTAGCAAAATTTGGTGACTTTATAACAAGTTTATGCCTTACTTTTTTCAGGGTAATACAAGTATTTTTGAATCAATTTGATAAATAGAAAGGTTGAATCCTAATTGGCAGAATATAAAAAAAAATGACGGTTTGATGTCTTTAGTAATTGATTTCATTGTTTCAATTTGACAAGATGTTGTTTTGACATTTTATACTGGAGACCTCTGTCACATCATTCTTGCATATCATCTAGCAAATGAAATCAATCACGACATCTCAAGGAAATTGCTTAAACCACAAGCCACGTTTGCTACTAAGAAACTGTTTTGTGTCGTACTTTGTGTCATATCATTGCAGGATAACTGAAGTGGCTTAACGAAAATAAAAATTGGGTGTTTTGTGTTGCTTTGTGCAAAAATATTTGGCACCAGTAAAGAACGATTGCTTAGCATGAAGTTTGGTTAATAAGACTCTAACATCAAAATGTTTGAGGGTATTTTTTATGTGCATGTTGACTTGGATCATTAATGTGCATTTTGATTTGATGTAATGAAGAGAAATTCTTCATATTTCCTTTAGTTTTGAGTTGCCCAAGAATAGTGTACTTAAAATATTTGAAATGTGGGGGCTTCCTGGCTTATGATAAAGTCAATATTAAGTGTTTAATTTGGAATAATAAGAGATATGAAAAATGATGACATTCTTGTATATTACGCCAAACCAACAAAATCTTTAATGGATTTTTGATATGGTGGTCGTTGAGATTAACTACTACCAAATTGATAATTTGTTATATACATGCTCAGACGAGTTATATTCTTTCATGAAAGGGTTTCACAAGAAATGTCGTGACTTTTCATGAATACTTGTCTATCAAAATACAATTATCTGTATTGACATGGATGTTGGTGAAAGGCTACCCGTTGTTTATTATTTGATAAATATTACGTTCAATTAATCAATGATAATAATGAATGTCTTGTTAATAAGTTTTTGTTTCCGGTTGAACTTGTGGGGGGAAGCTATCCTTATGACTACCAGAATACTCAATCGAGTGCCTATAGAAAAACACAATTTTATTTCATATGAAAAATGAAAAGGAATAAAGCCCAACTTGAATTACTTTAAAGTGTGTGGGTGTTTGGCTAAAGTGCAAGTTCCTAAACCTAATAGGGTAAAAATAAGACCGAAAACTGTTAATTGTGTTTTAGGATATGCCACCAATAGTAAAGGATATTGGTTTCTGGTTCAAAAACAAATAAAAAAAAAAATTGATAGAACAAAAAAAATGTTGACTTATTGGCGTAATTCTATTAAGTCAACCCCACGATATATGTCCTTGGTGGTATTGATATGCTAGTTAGTGAAATATTCACATAACTCATTCTATCTTGGTAAGGACTAGTTGGTCGAACTACTAATTTGATGAGGTTGATCTATCTTTCCCTATAGGTCATGTTCATTAATTTCGTGAACGGATGTCACTTGAAAGGTTGTGACTTTTCATGATAAAATGTGTCCGTTGAAAGAAAAGACGGTTCAATAAATGTATAAATACATTGGTTTATAAACCGAAGAGCCAATTGATGATAATGATAAAAATCGACAATAGCTTGGATGTTCACATTTGTGAGAGTACTATTAGTTGGATATTTGAAGAAGTAGATTTACAAGAAGTGGAATGGTTGAGAAATATATATATATTCTTAAAAGGTTGTGGCCACAACTGATGTCAACCATCCACAGGTATCATGATGTCACTTTAAGTGTAGTCAGCAGTCTGCGATATATCCTTATTATATAGGTTTTTTTTTGCATTATAATAAATATCCCGCGGTTATTGAGGGGTATAATGATGCAAATTAAATCACCGGGTCAACCGAAATAAAATCCACAAATGGATATGTTGTTACCATTGGTGGAGGAGTAGTGTCTTGAAAGCCATCCAAACAAAATTGTATCGCCTGCTCCACAATGTAGTCTAAGTTCATAGCTTGAGACATGATCGGTGAAGAAGCTGAATGGCTTCGAAATTTCTTGAAAGATTTTTCACTCTGGCTCAAGCCGTTGGCACCAATATGCATACATTGTGATAGCCAAGCAACAATAGGAAGGGCAGAGAGCGTTATGTATAACAGGAAATCTCATCACATATGATGGAGACACAATACCGTTCGACAATTACTCTCTAGTGGAGTTATCACAAGACTATGTAAAGTCAAGAGATAGCGTGTCGGAGGCCTAACTAGAAAGGCGGTTGAGAAATCATCAAAAGGAATGGAACTATGGCCGAGGACAAGTCAACATAGCGGTAACTATACCTAGAAGATTGGAGATCCCAAGATCTAGGTTCAAGGAGATCAAACAAAGTAATGATTGACGGTTCAACACTCAAACAAATTTTTGGTCCATTCTCATGAAAAAGACAATGTTCAGTACCAAGGATAAAATATTAAGGCTTTTTAATAGTCTCTAAATTTGATACAGGGTATATCAAAATTGTGTTTCTAAAGGATTACACATTTAGAAATCACCTATGTAAGTGTGAAGTGTAAGCCGCTTCAAGGAGAATTTTGTAAGGCCAATGCTCTACACACTTACGAGACCAGGCACGGTTCATGGCTGAAACGAACACAACAATGAGAACCAAAGATAGTTAAAGGGTTGATTGTGTGACATGTGGTTGTCTAGGTATAACCCAAAGTTTAAAGGTTCAAAGATATTAAATCTATTGATTGATCGAGTATATCCGACATGTGTTCACTTTTTAAAGAGAAACCTACTTAATCCAGATGCGATTAATCCTGGCTTGCAAATCACACAGTTTTTCATGCGTATTTTCATCATATAGCCATTCCCCATTCATGTGGGGGGATTTTTGGGTTTGTGTAGTGTGAATGAGAAATTCAGTGACTTTCCCGAAGAGGCACTAGGAGCAAAGGATGTGACTTTTCTGTAAAGTCACCACACCTTTTCATAACACCCATTTGTTGGCTATGTAAGTTGAAATTCTGCTTCAGCTTTTTAATTCATTAAAGCATAAAAAAACTATTGAAAATGATTGATTTTTATATCTCCTCTCACTCTTGCATTCTGCATTTTTTTTTCAAAAGCAAAATGTAAGTGTCCAGTGTGATTTGCTACCACTATTTGAGTTCGCTGAAGTTCTGCAATTCGCATTGCCGCTATTGCAGGATAGTTTTTCGTTCTATCCTGAAAGGATTTAATCCATTAACCTTGGCAACTGTGAGGGGATTAGATTTTTTAAGGACACACAAGAAACTGGTGGGCTCAGAAATTTCTATTTCTACCTTCTATTCTTAACATTGTTTCTGGTTCTTTTTGTTGTCTAAACAAACTAGTTATGCTAAAATACTGGTTTGAACACTTTAGAGATAACAATAATTATATTATCACATAATTGAGAATTGGTAGCGGACATGACCACTTCTACCACTTCATAATAAGTACTCAAATAGTACTTGCCGTCAGAACTGTTACTCTTTATTGGCTACTTTCTAACTCTACTATACGTCATTAGCTCGAAGTGCATTGATCCTAAACTGGAATCTGACAACCTCATTCTCTTCACCAACAAAAGGCGTGCCATTCATCGCTTCGGTCGCTGGCTCTTCTGTCATCAAGTCATGACCAACTTCTTTAATCTTTGGGCACCGGGCGTGCGTCAGCCCCCCATGCAAGGCTACCTGACAAGTTGCTTAATACTTCCTGTGGATTAAAAGAGTGTCCACTTATCTCTTTTTTTTTTTTTTTTTTTTTTTTTTTTTTTTTTTTTAAAAAGAGTATCCACTTACCAACTCAAAAAACAATTAATCTAGTTCTTCAAAAATTGCCCTTATTAAGTGCTAAGTGATAGAATCTCAATACCTATTTAATTAGGGTTAGTTTAGTCAAGTTACCTATTTTTGCCTAGGAATTAATATTTTTTTAAGGGATGTGCAAATAGTTAAGTGGACACTCTTTTTGATCCGGAGAGAGTAATGAATTCACACCTTCTTTTTTCTTTTTTTTTGTAAGCTGATGTTTATATTCAACCTATCATATGTTTTAACATAACTATTGTTCACTTAAGCTGACACATTTTAGATAACGTTTGTTTAACTAACACATAGAAGTTCGTACGCACAAAATAAAAGTTAATTATGGGAAAAGGAAAAAAGAAGACCCACATATAAGAAAAAGATAGCTGAATAAATTTTAGATATAAAAGGAAAAAAGTTCACGTTAGCTCCTTAACTACCGGAACAAACAAAGGTGTTAACTATAACTAACATTAAGACCAAAAAAAATCTCGGTCTATATCAAATTAATAGTACACTATAGTAAACTTTTATGATGCATAATGTCCAAATTTTTTCATGTACTATTGGAATTTGCTCATTTTAACCCTTAGCTATGCTTTGGACTCATTCATACTCTTGTCATTAAAATCGCTTCGTATTTTCCCATGTCGTTAATGATCCTGCATGAAATGGATGGACGTTACATGTCAAAATATCTCGACAAAAATAAATAAATTATCCCCTTACTTTTGACTATGATTTAAAACTATTCTCACCTTAGGGCCTGTTTGGAAAGCCACCTGGTAATTGGAATGGGTGTAATTACTAGGGTAGTAATTACACAGCCTAATAATTACACAGTAGTGTAATTATAACAACCTGTTTGTTTATCATAACATAATTACAGTGTAATTACAAGCATGCTGTTTGGTTGCACAAGTGTAATTACACAGTTAGTTTAATTTAAAAATAAAATTTAATTATAAAAAATTTAAAATTATTATTTAAAAAATATTGCCTTTATAAATGATATTAAATTATTTATTTAATAACACATTGTTTCTTGAAAATATATTAATTAATAATTATATGTTTGTAACTAATATTGTAACAAAAATAATTGATATATATTTTTCAAATTAATATTTAATTTTAATTAATTATAAAACTTAAAAGAAGACTTTTTTGTGAGAACGTCATGGATCAGATGTTTGACAAAAAAACAATATTAATAAATATAATGTCATAACAGTATTCAAATGCTTGACACAAAATATCCATCAAATGTCAATTGTAAGTGAAAAATAAACAGCATGCAATGTGAAGGCAAATAACTTAAAATTGGAAATATAACCTAAATTCAAAATCCAAAAGAAAAAGTTCAACATAATACTCTTATGTCAAATTCCAATATTGCATAAGTAAGTTCCAACGTAACTTAAGTAAATAATTCAAAAGAAAGGAAAAATATAAGTCTATAACCTCATTCACAATGAAATTCTACTTTAATAACGTCACTCGTTATCTGTCAAGTTTGTTAATGACTCATTCTTTCCAATATTAAGATGTGTAGTTTCAAATATTAGAATAATAACACGGTTATGCTAAATGAATAGAATAAAAAATAAAAAAATATGAGCAATTACATGGAACCCCAAGAAGTAAAGGTTGGGAATGAAAAGAAAGAAAATGAAAAATAAATAATATAAAAATAAAAATACATTTTAAAAAATAAAAAATAATTAAAAAGTAAAAAAAAAAAAAAAAAAAAAAAAACTAAAAGGTAACCTTGTAATTACACCCAATTCTCAGCCCCCCTTGAGAATTGGAGAGTGTAATTACACCCTATCAATTACACTCAATTCTCACCTAACTGTGTAATTACTTAGTCAAACAAACAGGTCAAACTGTGTAATTACACCCAATTACACCCAACCTAAGTGGCTTTCCAAACAGGCCGTTAGAGTTCTTTTAGGAGTCAAGGGAAAAATAGGTCTTTTTGCTAGCAGCGAGAGTAAGAATAGACCCAAAATATAACGGAAAGCGAAATATGTAATTGCCGAGTTTTCTTTAGACATTCAAATCAAAAAGTCTAGGAGGACCAAATTGCACGTAAAATGACAGTTAAGTCTACGACGATCTTTCTATGTTTTTTCATCACTCGATTGCTAAGCTAGTCAACTTCAAAATTCAACTATATATAGATAAATGAATATGTAATTGCCGGAGTTTGTGGATAAATTTGTTAATAATTATAAAATGAAAATAATTTGTAGTAATTACTACTTAGCAAGAAGAAACATACAAGCAAGACTAATTTTTAACATAATGTAGCTTGTACACACTGTTAAAGCAGAAAAGGTTTACACTGCCGAAATAAGGCATTTAATCTTTTACAGGAGGTTAAATTCCACTGATTGTATAAAAAATTATTTCCACAAATATAAGATAAATCCTTGTATTTGTCTGTTATCAAAATGAAATAGAATGGATCGAAGGAAGGGTTCTGAGTTTAATAGTAATTTCATTTGTAAAGCCATCAAAATAGCGACCTTGTAATTCCTATTTGCCAAACTGCAAATTGACATTGACCAAGTCAAAATTGGAAGTCTTTCTTATCTTTCTGTCTTCCTTTAAAATAAAAAAAGTATTCATTATATTATTTTATTTTGAATTTTAGCACAAATTTTTCTTATCCAACTTGAATTCAAAATCACTTCAGTTCCAAATGGAAAGTTCAGAACCTGACCCTACTCCAACCTAAAAAGCAGCCACAAAACTTGAAAAAGAAAATAATAAAAAAAAGTGGTGTGCTAGAAAGTTGGCTAAAACAACTCATAGTTATTTATAGCTTAATTATCTGGTCTGCTCTAACAAGACTTTAACTTAGTGATTTAAGGGTGAAAATTCCCACTCTTAATTATAAGATTTATGAAGACGTGTGTGTATCAGTACCAAAAAAAAAAAAAAAATAGCGACAAACAACTCCTATATAACGCTAAACAATAAAAACATATCGCTAATTCTATTTGGCGATGGATTAGCAATGTATTACAAAAAAAAAAAAAAATTATGTAAATTACGAGCTATTTAACGATAGATTAGCGAAAGATTTCATAACTAATTCGTGTTTCTTTTAATGTGTCCCACTTGTATGTATGTGACTCGTTTTCAATTTATAGTGTAAACAATGTCTATTGTCACCAAAAAATTCATCATAAAATAGTTCAGTTCTTTTGTTTTTGTTTTCACGTTGACTAGAAGCACTAACGGACTTGGCGAACCCCGTGAAAATTGACAAGCACTAAACTAAAAAACCAACCTTTGAGAGTCATCAAAACCCCACAAGCATTCAATGTCACTTGCCATTTGAATTCCCAATTTTAGCAAAACAAAGAAAAATAAAAATTTATTTTATTTAACAATACATATAGTAGCAGATTTAATGTGAACTTGCATGCATTAAATGGTATTTTTTTTCCAGTACATTAAACGGTATGAACCGGTGGTCAATAAAGTAGACAGAAAATTATGGAAGATATTATGGGTTCAAATCAAGCATACACAACAAAATCATATAATGATTAGTGATTACTTCTTATTGTTTAAGTTTTGATAAACACGGTTATCAAGTACGTATCTTTGCTGGTGAGATAGGAGGTACATGATAGAATAATTGAGGTAAGTACTGGTAGAGCCACATAAATTAAAGAATGGTCAGTTGTGCACCGTTTGAAAAATTATACTTATTAAAATAAAAAATTGTACTGTGTATGTAGGTCAAAAATTACTTTTTATACATAAATAATGTATATCTTGAACACCCTTGACGAAAAGCTTGATTTTGTAACTGTGTATAATTTAGTCCGGACTTCATCATTATCCCAAGAAAAGAACACGTATGCACCTATATATCAACGTAATTTCTAAACAAGATGAATGTAGATGGCCATCATGATGAGAATTTTAGTAATTAAGGGCACATGATAATGAAATAATTAAGTTTCATAGATCTAACAAACCTATTGTCTCCTTGAGAATGTAATTAGGTTTACCAAACAGCACTAGTATTTCTGTAAGTGTCCATTGAATTGCAATCAAACATGAATCTATCAAATCAAGAAACATGAATTATTGGAACATTTTCTTTTAGATTCAAGCTTAAGCAAACCATAAATTGAAAATTCTACTTAATTAGCTTTTTGCTACCAATTCTTTAATCATAATCCATAACAACTCTCACTAGTAGCTATCACATATTATCACGAGACACAGTAGTTGCATCTACTAATTCCACTTTACTTACTTGAAAATTATAAGTTTCATACTAAAACAAATTAAAGACCACATCCCCAAATAATTTAATTTAATCAATAAAGGAAAAATAGGGATGTGGAGAAGTCATATTAATAATTAGTAACTCTGAAAGAACAGTTGTAAGTTGCAACAAATCCCAAATTGTAACTAACCTAACTTTCCAGCAGTTTAAAGTGATAAGGGTGCAAGAGGAAAAAGATGAAAGTTTTGACATCCTTATCTTGAAAGGAACCTCAATACACGAAATATCTCGCGTTTATACAGGATTTGAAGAAAAGCCGCAACTCAAAGGTGTAAGATCTAAACAATTTATTTTAATATAAACATTAGTGGCTGATCTTATAAAAGTTTTGACATTCAAATTTAAAAGGGCAGCTCGCACACAAAATATTCGACATTCACGTAGTTCTGGAAATGTAAGCAGTCATCTCTATTTCAATTATTAATGATTGATTTCACGATTCAAATACGGATAATAACAGGAAAATAATTTTTTCATTGCTCCAAAATTCTCTGTCCTATCCTTATCTTAAAGATTGATAAATAATCTGAAATAACTTTAAAGGTAATATGGGGCTTCAGGTTTTTTTTACTAAAGAAAAGAAAAAGTGAAGAGGTCTTTTAGAGGTTTGCGTCCTCTTGAAGTCTTCTATTAATTCCGTGTTACTTTTCTCTATAAAAGTTACTCCCAAAATAGTAATAAATGTAATTTCTTCCCACAAGGCTTCAAGCCCCTATAAGTGAAAGCTTTCGACAAATTCTAACATATCTCATGCTACCAATAATTAAAATTTTGGAGTTTCATAGTTGATAATAATATAATTATAAATTAATCGACTATAATATATTTTCTACGAAAAATTACAAACACATATTTTTAACTAATTGAAAATTGAATGTGCTTTGTTGAATATTACAAGGACTAAAATTTAGCAACAATTAAGAGACCAAAGTGTTGTTTTACCAACAAAAGAACAAACCTTAAGAAAGAATATGGTAGAGATTCTTATTTTTAGGAATTTGATACAATTGAGGTAACGGAACCTCTTATATATATAGGAGAGAAATGGACGTCCTTAAATTGATACAATTATTTTTTTCACCTCTATTTATTCAATATAGTTATTAGTTGCAAAACTAATCGAGTTTGAAGGATAATAAGTTCATCAAACAAACACTTTGTCATCACTTGGTTAGGAGTTTTTGCAACAGCTTTTATAAGCAAAATATTTTAGTGATATATAAGACAGATTTAGTTTTTTCATGATTTTATAGTACAGTTGTGTTTTCTTTGTCTCTTTCATGTGTTTGTTACACAATTTTGTTTATATCGATTTGTAGTTACTGAGCTTTTCAATAATCATTCTACCTCTTCGTTGGAAAAACATAATTTCTACTTTCCCCAGGTGAAATAAGATAAAACTACAGAGAAAAGAGTACTTGACCTACATATTTCTATGACATTTTGCACCCCCCCCCCCCCCCGGCACACACACACCCCACCACCACCACCACCACCCCTTTGATGTTTTTTAAACGCATTTGATTAGAGGCAGGTTCAAAATTTGAATTTTATGAATTTTGAATTCTAAAATAGCAAACTCAAGCTCTGACCTCAATAACTCAATTCGAAATTTAATTTATACATGTTAAGTGAATTTCCTAAAACATATACAAGGTTTGGGCCAAACTTAATGAGTTTTGTCGAATCTGTAGATTAAAAGCTACCTTCGCTCATGTACAACATAGAACGATAAAAAAGCTTACAAAAGCATCAAATTTGCCCTTGATTATTTGAAATTGAGCAGCAACAACACACCAGTGTAATCCCACGAAGTGGGGTCTGCAGAAGGTAGAGTGTACGCAGACCTTATCCACCTTTGAAAGGTAGAGAGCTTGTTTCAAAAAGACCCATGGCTCAACATAATTAAAAGTTGAGGGTAAACTTGGATATTTTTCATGAAGAATTTGTACACTTGTAATCCACTAATTTTTTTGAAGCTCCATTAATGACATAGGCAAATATGATACGCTAATAACAAGAGTATGAAATAGATGAAAAGTGAGCAATATAGAAACAGATTTGGACATTTTTCCATTCATTAAAATGAAAACTTATCTTTAACAGCCTCAAAAAGAAAATAGGAACAGAAAAGAGAAAGGTGCTTATCTTAACTTAAAAAAAAAAAAAAAAAACAAAAAAAAAAAAACAAAGCAACAAAAAAGAAGGATGAGAATGATGACTCAATTGATAACCTTATTTTAGTACACATATAATTATTGAACAGTCTCCAAGACTTAATAATTTGTCACCATCTCCAATTTTTCCATGACAACTTCCTAAAAGTTCTATTCCATTAAAGAAACAACCATTGGGAAAAATAAACAAACACCTAACGCACAAGACACGCTCCCTTCTTCTTACGCCCAAATGAGCTGACTTTTCCTTTGAAGAAGAATGTATGACTTAACTAACCAACAAACAAATAAATTAATTAACAAATAAATGGGACATTAGCACTTTTAAACCTCAAATATCGTCAAATTCTAATTTTTGAGCTTTTTAATTAAGCACCTTCTTTTATAACGGTGATATCCGAATTAGCTTGCGCGCACTTCAATTAATTTCACGAGATACCTGCTAGCTACCTCGTACTGGATAACTATAGTTACCAAGGCTTGAATAGATGAAAGAAATCACCGAGTGTTTTTGTCTTGCTAGGAATTGAACCCGAGACCTTATGGTTCTCAATCAACTTCATTGATCACTAGGCCACACTCTTAGGAGCTTTTTATTAAGCACAGTTTACATTTAATTAATAGATATGTGCATTTTTGATCCCTCTATTTTGAATCTTTATAAATATAACGAATTATTAAGTGCTAAACCATTCAATCATCGACCTATTATGTTAAATTTATATTGTTATTCCATATTTAAAGGTGAATTAGTCTAAAGATACTCTACATATCACATATTTCAGACATAAAAAGACCAAAAACACAGTTAATTGAAGGTTAAATCTATGTAAACAAATATTACAAAAATCAAAATCAAAATTCTTTAGTAACTAGGACCAACAAAAATATACTCAGTGTAATCCCATAACTTGAGATCTGAATAGGGTAGAATATATAGTAACCTTTACTCCCACCTTTGTGGAGTAGAGAAGTTATTTCTGGACCAAAAGTCCAATTCTCCCATAATAAATATATGAAACCCCATTTAACCGTTTTTTAAGAGTACAATACAACCACCTTATTTTTCTTGACCATTTGATCAAAAACCCAAATAATCAAAAGGCCAATAACAAAATGCAGCTAAGTGGGACCCACATCAGACAATCAATTTATAAAAGAGCTTAGCTTGTGTTCAGACTTATGCAAGACCTCAAAAAAAAAAAAAAGAGAGAGACTAGAAAAGAAAAGGAAAAAAAAAAGATCAAAGGAGAAAACACAACAAGATTCAATTTTTGAAACCAAATACCCTCCAAATCCAATTTCTAAACCAAAATTTTCACAAAAACATTCAAAACCCATCTCTAAAATCCTTCAATCTTCAATACTCAAATCATAGATTTTGTTAAATTTGAATTATTATTTTTTTTATCTATTTTTCTCTGTTTTTTTTTCATCATCATGATAGGTGTCTTGCTAGGACCATCAACTTTAAAAATCTGTTCTTTTTCATGTGATTTGGTATTTCAAGATGTATCCTCTTAATTATTTCATCCATATTGGTCCTTTATTGGAGTCTTGAATTCAAAAAAATTCAAAATTTTCAGTTGAATTTATTGCTTCTTCTTAAAAATTCCCTTTTTATTGAAATTATTGGTTTTTAATCCTTGGTTTCTCTGTTTGTAGTCAAATTAGGTGTTTTTCAGTTCAAATTATTGGTCCTTGTATAGAATCTTGAATTTAAATTTCAGTAAAATTTTATTGATTGAGTCTTTGTTTGTATATTTTTTTTTTCAACTTAGGTGTTTTTCAGTTGAATTCTTGATTTCAAGTCCCCTGTTTTTGTATCAAATTCTGAAATTTGAGTTATGGGGATTCAAAAAGATAAGGTGAAATTCAATGTTGGTGGTAGAATTTTCGAAACAACAGCGACAACCTTAGGGAATGCTGGTCGAAATTCAGTATTTGGAGCAATGTTTGATGATGAATGGAACCTGAATTCTGATGCAACAACTAATGAACATTTCATTGATAGGAACTCTGATTGTTTTTCAGTACTTCTTGATTTGCTCAGGACAGGAGAGCTTTATTTACCTCAAAATATCCCTGAAAAGTTGTTGTATAGAGAGGCTTTGTTTTATGGTCTCTTGGATCATGTCAGGTCAGCTAAGTGGGGGCCGTTCGACGGGAACAGGCTCCTCCCGGCCCGTTCTGTGACGGGCCGGGCTCCTGGGGACGGCACGGCCATCCGGGCCGGCCCGGATGGGGGGTGCTGTGTGGCTCATGGGAGTATGGTTCATGTGTATGATTGGATGATGGAGGAACACCCTCCTATTAATCTTGATTATCAAAGGGTTAATGATGCTGGTTGGGTTGATTCTGAGAGTATTGTGTTAAGTGCTTGTGAAAGATTAGGTAAAGGTGATGGTGGAATGGGATTGTTTAGTGTATCTACTGGGGATTTAAGGTACAAATTTCATGTCAAACATGAAAATCAAGTCAAGAGTTATACTGCTGGTGCACTTAGTTTTAGTTCAGATTACAAGTTGTTTTCTAGTTGTAAAGGTAGAAGTAATGAGTATGGTATTGGTGTATGGGACCAAGTTACTGGAAAACAGATTGATTTTTTCTATGAGCCACCTGGTTGGTCACTTGGTGAAGCTGATAAGTTGCAATGGTTACATGGTACTAACTGTTTGTTAGTTGCTTCTTTGTTTCCAAGGAAGGACAATTGTTACATAAGTTTGTTGGATTTTAGGGATAAAAGTAATATGGTTTGGTCGTGGTCCGATGTTGGAGCGCCTATAACGGATGAGAGGAGAGTTAGGGACGCGATAGCAATGGAGGAAACGAGTTCTATTTGTGTGGTCAACGAGTACGAAGATTTAGGTTTTATGGATTTGAGGAGGAGCTCGGGAACTCCGAGGTGGTGTTCAAGAAGCAGGTTGATGAAAGGCAAAATGCCTGATGAACCGTGTTATCCTAAGTTGGCATTGCACGAGGGGCAATTGTTCTCATCAATGAACGACTGCATCTCTGTGTTTTGTGGGCCTGATTGGGTTCTTACATCAAGGCTTCGACGGAGTTATGGTGGTTCAATTTGTGATTTCTCCATTGGTGGTGACCGTCTTTTCGCTCTTCATAGTGAAGAAAATGTATTCGATATATGGGAGACGTCGCCTCCACCAATTATATGATTTTTATGAGTGATTTTGTATTGTTAAAGAGTGATGCATCAAAAAAAAGTAAAGCAGATGTTTTTAGGATACAAAAACTAAATAGAGATGAGTGTTTGTAATACTATTTATGAGTGATTTTATATGGTTAAAGAGTGATGCATCAAAAAAAAAAAAAAAAAAAAACCGTAAAGCAGGTGTTTTTAGGATAGAAAAACTAAATAGAAATGAGCGTTTGTAATACTATCTAGATTTTGTTTGTGTATGCATATGAAACTGACATGTTAAAAGGAAACTGATTGCTTAGCAATCAATATCTCAAATTTCACCTTTGCTTTGCTTCTAATAGATGCATTCTTTCAATATCTGATACACCTGCCAGGAAATATATTAACTGTCATGCTAAACTGAAAACTTCTTTCATTTTTGTTATCTTGAATGGACCACGCCTTATGATAAAGTACTGGTAAGTCTCTTTTGAACAAACCCCATACAACAACTTTTCTTTTGACCTAAGCTTTAACAAAGACTATTCATTCCTCTTTATGTAGTTGTAAAATACAATGTAACTTAAAGTTCCCTAAAGATAAATAAGTACTCTTTCATCGTTAATCAAAGGTTTCAAATTCAAGCCCCTAGATATGGAGTCACCTTTTTTAGGAAGCGTTTTACCCTCAATGTTGGACTTCACAGCACAAATTCGGATTTAGTCGAGGCCCAATGCAATACCGGACACTAGGTGGATAACCAAATAAATACTTAAATTTCCCAGTAAGATTCCAGATTGCCCACACTGAAAAGAGTTGTTGAGGGGTGATGTGGGGAGGTGATACCATTTGCATGTGAGCAGAAGCCAGGCTGCAAATTATTTATTACGAGTGTTTATCTAAAGGAAAAGCAGGTAAAGTTTTGCTTTATTTTTTCATTTCAGTAGGGTATCTCAGTTTCTGTCCTGTGAAACACAGGGGCATCTTTTTCTCTCTTTATTTGTTTTTCAAAAGGCCGAGTCAATACGCGCACGTCAACTATTCTAGAGCTACCAAGCAATTTTGTCCACCAATACTTAAGCAGGTGGAAAGAAATCACCTAATATTTTTCATCAATTCTTTCAGGGGTTTATCCACTTCATTAACCAATAAGCCACACCCCTGAGCGTGGGGCGTCATTTTCTTCTTTTGCAGTTAAAACAACATAAATCTAACAAATGTTGTAGGATCAAAATGGGGTGGCTAACTATAAAAATAATATACTCATATCAACTAATTTTGACTCTTGCCTTTTAGTCTGCCATTGATGAAATCTGGAGCCGGCATTATTTGTTTAATGGCACCACTAATCACTTCTTTATGGTTAAAAATAATACTCATCGAATGGTACGACGCCTAATAACACGACAAAATTTCAAGATTATCATAATGCAGATCATTAAAATAAGTTCAAACTTTTATAATGGGAGCAAATCCCTATTTCAGAAGCCCCAAAAACACAACAAAAATTCATGCACTCTTTGACTTTCGCCAGCGTATTTCAAGTTTCAACAAAAATCTAGAAAAACATTATCTCAAAACAAGGGCCATTAAACAATGCAACTAGTATTACTTAAAGCATGATAATACTTTAATGTAAGTGTATCAGATTTACAATGCAAAATAACAATGGACAGAGACATTGTGTAAGAAAAATCACTGTCAACCATCTATGTTTACATATGTAAAACAAGATTGAGGATACTGACATAACATCAGTCTGGGCAGATTATATTGAATCGATCTCATAAAGAAGAATATAATGAAACTTTAGTATTAAATAAGCAACATGTTATTCATGGGTACTTAATCAAAAAAAGAAGACAAAATGCGATAACAATTGAGAAACTTAAATTATTGTATACTACTACACTTACACTACCAAGAAGTGTCAAAAAAGGTCATCTAATATTTGTGAGAACTTGGCATTTGGTCCTGGACCGCTTGACCGGACCTAAAAAATGGAACGATACCTTCCCAAAGAATGAAGCAAGTAAAAATCGACCTTTTGAGGTGCCCGCTAATCAAGCATAGTCGGGCATTACTTTTTTAAGGAATGTGATTGGCTGGGCTTCTTCAGGGGCGACTTCGTCAAAGGGAACGTAGTTCTGCTCCTTATCATAGACGTGACATATTGTCAATATTGTCTTCATTAGACGCCAGTTCCATGTAGCCTCATTCAGGTACTGTTAGGGTGTCAAGAACAAAATGTCAATGTTGTCAATAGCTATGGAAGACAATTTTAGAGACCATAATGAAATATTTAGGGATAATTGCACTTTTGGTCCCTTGATTATTGATGAATTCTCATTTTTGTCCTTGTAATATTTGACTTAGAACATTTAACCTTCAACTAACTGAATTGTGTGTTTTTAGTCCCTTTATATAAAATAAATATGTGATTTTTAGACTATTTTTCGAACTATATTACTCTCAAAATATGGAGTAAAAGTATAAACTTAATATAATACATCGATAACTGAATGATTTAAACTTAATGATTCATTAAAGTTGTGAAAATTCACAGTTAGAGGGATCATGCACCCCCCCCCCCCCCCCCCTCCTCCCCTCCCAAACCAAAAAAAAAACTGATACCCCATTCAAAGGTCATTAAAAGAAATGAAACAGTGTTATAGAAAATGACGAGTCACGATACCTTTCCCCAATTCTGTTGGAGAGATTGATGAGCTGCCCGAAGATTATAACTTGGTATTCTGGGGGATATGTGGTGGGGAATATGAACATTGATATCATGACAAAGAACCTCAATCCTGTTGAAAAGAAACAGCATATATCAGAAAATAAAAATATGAGACCGGTAAATGAATACTTGCCTAATCTTCAGTATCTTTTTGCTTTTATTACTCCTATAATGTGTCCTTCTATAGTGTCCTTTTATTTTTTGGCTTTCTTTAATCTTTGGCTAAAAGGAAAATGCCAAGGTTGCCACTAACAATGGAATAGCCAACCTAGAATCCCAATCCACATTTTAGGTGGTTCAACATTTCTTGGGCAATGCCAAGAAGTGTGAAAGAGTTGATGGTCAGTTGGAAGAGAAGACGAAGGGCTTGGAATGTGGTTCCGCTTGCTTTGATGTGGGTAGTTTGGAGTGAGAGAAACAAGAGAGTTTTTGAAGGAATAGAGTCAAATTTTTCTCAGTTGAGGAGTAGTCTCCGCTCCCTTATTTTCTTTTGGTGTAATCAGAAAGTTCCTAGTTGTATAGAGGATTGGGTGAAGTTTGTAGAGAACCATATTTTGTAGATTCTTTATCTTTTGGTGCATACGGCTGTTTTCCTTTTGGCCATGATTATGAATGAAAATACTTTTACTTGATCAAAAAAAGAATCCCATTCCACATTCTCCATAATCACACTACCAAACTTGGTTTCAAGATCTTATATTGTCACCAGAATAAGCTCAATTAATCTCATGGATAAAAAGGCAATTAAAAGAGCTTTTTTTTTTTCTTGAAATAATGGTGGGGAGCCGGACTAGTTTTGCACACCTCGATTATCCCACTTACATGCATCATCCACTAAAGCAGATATCGGCTTACTCTTTCCACCAAGACTCATGCAGATGGGAAATTCACCTAGTTTTTGCCTCTATTGGATTCGAATTCGAATTCTTATATCTGTGATATCTTTTCAACTTCAGTGACCTAAGCCGCCCCGGTTGGGTGCGGAGTGGATCTTACTTTTGGGAAAATCTTCACCCCCCCCCCCCCCACCCCACCACTAAAATATTTAAAGTTAATTCATATAAGATTAGCCAGTAATTTCGCGGCAGGATAAGAGATCAATTACCAACTAGGATAGTCACAGTGAACTGTGCCATTCAACTGGGCCTGAGCAGCATTCCACTCATCAGAATCTTTGAAGGGTATGTGAGGTGCTGTATGATGAACCATTGTAAAAGTACTCATCTGATCATTTGAATCAAATACGAAACTATTAGTACAGATATTTTTCTAGAGCAAATCTTCAAAAATGAAGTACCAAGATACTAGTCTGTTTGCCCAAGCTTCTAAAATCAGCTTCTTTTGAAAAATGTTTTTTCCGAAAGTATTTTTCCAAAAAGTACTTTTGGTGAGCAGCAATTTGTGTTTGGCTAATCAATTTGAATAACACTTTTGAGCAACAGTCAGTGTTTGGCCAAGCTTTAAAAAGTCCTAAGTTTTTCTCAAAAGTACTTTTCGCGGGAAGCTACTTCTTTCCGCTTCTCAAAAACAACTTTTACTTCTACTCAAAAGCACTTCTTCTTCTCCTAAAAGCTTGGCCAAACAACTTTGAAAAGGAAGCACTTTTTTTAAGGGAAAAAAAGCACTTTTGGCCTTGGAGAAGCTTGGCCAAACATGCTAGTACAGGGGAGAGCAAACTGCCATTACCCAAAAATGATAACCCAACCATGGCATTAACCAGAACTTGACCCATCCAATAATCCCTGTTTTCCAGATTATCAACGGCCAGCCGATTGCCATAAAAGCAAAGACGCAACCCAAACTTATTTTCACCCTGTTAATTTCATTTGGTCTGAACTTCTTCAAATTGAAATGACAGAGCCACCTAAACCAAGATTTGAAATAGTAGATATGAATCAAGAAGTTAACAGAAGACAAGAAATTAGAAAAGCCCAAAAAAATAATAGCCTGCATACATATATATATACACACACATACATAATCAGTTTAGATGTATGCCGGTAATTAATTTCGGCCGACGGGCCAAAAATGAAAAACACCCTAGTTATTATGCATACCAATGAGCTATAGACATCCAAGGTCGAAAGGGGCCGTAACCATATACAATTGCCTTCCTTAGAGCAGGGACTGAATCGAACTCCTCCTTCCAAACAGGCTGCCAAGCTGTGTCTTCGTGCAACCTGGAATAGAGAAAAAAGTGAAAGTTCTAGTTTTGGGATAATAGCACCTTTAGTCCCTAAGTTACTGGTAGATTTTGTTTTTGGTTCTTGTGATATACGACTCAACATATTTAACCTTTAATTAATTAAAATGTGTGTGGTTGGTCCCTTCGTATATAAAATATGTTATATTTCACTATTTATACAACTATATTACTGTCAAATATGAAGCAACAATACAAACTTGACATAACACATGAGTAATTAAATGGTGGAACGGTTAATAATTATGGTATGTTTGTGAATACACACAAGCAAAGGGATCAAAAGTGCATAGTTTAACTAGTTGGAGGCTTAATGTGCTTAGTCAAGTATAACAGATACTAAAATCATAATTTACCAATAACTGAGGGACTAAAAGTGCTATTAACCCTATATTTTTTATGTAGATGAATAATGAGTATGAAGTGCCACAGTCCAATATACTAAACAATTGCAAGGGAAGTGGTATTGATAGACAAAGATTTCTTCAAGTGGCTGTTTTAGACTCTTTTAGTTACCATTACTGGTAAGAGCGGGCATACAATATTAATCTGAAAGTCGGCAACGACTTTTTGCCACTTTTAGACATGAAGAGCAAATTTGAACACCGATGAAGCTGATCTCCATTTATTTGAAGCTGTCAACCACATTTATGACTATTCTCCGACATGTGTAATTGTGTAGGATCAGTTGGGAAAAGTTTTTTGGGTCAAAAAGGTTAGAAAATAAATTTAGTGTTCCAATATTGGCAAGCTATTAAATATCTTCAGAACAGCTAAATGCAATGGAATAAGTCGCTGACATTTCACAGCCCATGCCACAAACAAAGATGTTATTAACTTGAAGAAAATAAATGGACAAGGGTAATTTGAACGAACATGTTTGTTTTCGCGTGATGCCGATCATGCTTGAACCGCCATGGCTCATAGGGATATACCAATGGCAAAAAGGCCAGAGTTCCAACAATATCTTCCAATAATTTGTTCTTTGAGAAGGATTTGTGAGCGCAATCATGTCCTATTACAAAGAACTTCACAAATAATACCAAACAAAGAAAATTGACTTTGAGTTTTATGGTTAACAAAAAGGATATAAATGAAAAAGTAAATAAGCTAAATCCAGGTTTGGAGATCAGAAGAAGACGGGCAAGAAAATCAAGAAATAGAAAGAGCAGATAGACACGAAAAAGTTGAGAATGACAAAAACGGTCCCTTATGTTTGAGGAGAGGTTCAAAATAGTCCCTTACGTATGCATCGGACAATTATGGTCCTTTAAGTTCACCAAAAGTTAACATGTCTAGTCTCCGTCAAATATTTTACCGAACTCCATCTGTTAGACTTGATGGGAACTATGAAAAAAAAGGAAATTAGCGGGAACTCACATTTAGAGTTCCAAATTTTGTAGCTTCCGCTACTTTTGATTTATTTCTAGAGTCCGACGCAGTATTTTGAGGTGTAATTTCTGCTTCTTCCTTTTTTTTTCCTTTTATCTTTGGGTGTCTAGTGCAGTTTTTTGTGTCGCATATTTTTGTTGATGAGATATTCTTGGTGTTTATGGTTAAAAATCTTTTTTCCCATTGTTTCTGTCATATCTAACGAACATAATTGTTAGATATTTGATGGAGACTAAAAGTGTAAACTGTTGGCTAACTTAAGCGACCAAATTGTTCAGTGCATACTTAAGGGAATATTTTGAACCTACCCTCAAACATAAGGGACCATTTTCTGTCACTTTCTCTGCTGCTTCAGAGATCACACGGAAAAAGAAAAACAGAACTCACCCCTGTAACTGCCGTTCCGGTCCAAGCCCAGGCCAGCGGAAGTAGATACCATGGAGCTTTCGCAATCATGAAGAGCCCCAGAGTGTATGAAGTTACTGATATCAAAACTGACTTCAATGCCTTTCCGTCGTCAATCTCGAATACCTAACACGGCAAACATATTCTAAAATGAAAATTGCACCATGGATAACGACTTACTTAACAATGAAAACGAAATGTTATTTCTGCTTTGGCCACTATACGTGTCCATTTGGTCCCTTCATACATTTGATCGGTCAGTCAAAAATAAGTACATTCGCTAGCTAAATATACACTATTATGTATCAATAACATATATTTTATGTATATATACATTGATATAAAAAAATATACATTTGTTGGCTATTATTTTGGTGGGCCGCTATTTGCGTCACTTTTCTCTTTTAACAAAGGAGACTGACTTGAAGATATTTCATCAAAAGGGACTGGATACTCATTTTGTATTTTTTGACATAAGCAGTACGTCTCATTCGAAAGAAGTGTGAGCACCTAATTTACAAATGTCAATCACCAGATTCTAAAGGAAATAAGCGGAACATTTAGTACGCGTTTGACCATAGATTCCAAATATTTTCACTTTATTTGAAATTTATGAAGTTGGAATTAAGATAGAGTAGTGTTTGGTTATACTTTTGCAAAGGAGAGAAGAGAGCACTATATTTGGAATTTATGAAGATGGAGTTGGAAAACAGGTTTGAAACACTTCTCCAAATTTGAAATCCAACTCCGAGTTCGATTTGAAACTTTTATTAACAAACACTGATTTTGAAAAGGAAAAAAAGGGAAAAATTATTCCGGAAAAAAGTGTAATTCCCATGGCCAAACGGCTCCTTAGATTTTTCAAAATCCATGTCAGAGGAAATAATAGTACCTTCTTTGGGAGTGTCTCAGTAATATCTCTCATTGTAACGTTATCAGGTAGTGGTTCTCCAATTTGTCTAAAACCATATGTTTCACTTAACCGTTTCCTATCCTCTGCACTGTCTAATGGAGAAGTTGCTATCGGAACTGCAACAGCTTGTATGACATTTCTCTTTCTTGAGGAAATTAAGCCGCATTTCTGTTTCGAGCTTATCTGAGGTAGACTTTCCCACTTTAAACAATATGATCCTGTTCATATGCGCAAACATAAAATTGTCAGACACAATGCAAAATCCGTCCAAGGCTTCAATACTTTCAAGCACAGAGATCAAATAGATTCAGCAATTGACATGGTTTTCAGCTCAGTTACTAAAGTTGGCCTAAAACCGTGCAATGCATGGTAATATTAATATTCATATCTTAAAGGTTTAATACCTTGACAACCCCTTAAACGAGCTATGGCTTGTTCCAATTGAGCACCTAACACATGATAAAGTGATCCTATTAGACATTCTAGGTTCAAATTTTGAAAAAAACTTTTGCGTGTGTTCTCAAGCGTCTATTAGGTGTTAAATTAACCACATAAAATATGACATCTCCTTTAATTATAAACATCAGCCTCAATTGAAACAGGCCTGAGTTTTTATGGCTTATTGAGGTTAATGTGTATAATAAAAAGATATGATATATTTTAAGTGGTTAACTTATCTACATAATGGGCACCTGAGAACAAACGCAACAAAAAAATCCAAAAAATTTGAACCGAAAGTCTCTAATAGGAATTCTTTATTGTGTGTCCAGGTGCAATTACCATTCAAAGAAGCTACATTTAGGTGTTCCATTATCAAAAAAAAAAAAAAAAAAAACACATAAACAATTAACCCAACAACAATGCAGATGAAAATTAACTCAGTTCAAGCAACAATGCAACTCACAGGAAAATACTAACAATTTTTTACATACATACCTGAAGAAGCAAGTTGGTTAATTCTAGTACTATGAATTGGTCTTCTCCTAGAAACCTATACATTAAAAACAACAATAACAAAAAAAACATAAGCTTGCAACTAAAAACTCACCATTACAAGAATAATGCAATTGAAAAAAAAAAAAAAAAACTGAATAAAAAATGGGATTTTACCAAGAATAGGAAACCAGAGTCTGCAACACTACAAGCCATTAATAGAGCAAATTTGGAGAACAAGAACTCACAAAAATCAAATCTTTGGCCCTTTTTTCCTTACCCTTTACCTTTTTAACCAATAAAAACTGATTCTTTAAAATAAAAATTGGTTTTTTATTGAAGATAAAGGGTGAAGGGATGAGAAAGGACCAAGAATTTTATTTGTGTTGTTGTTGTATTAGGCTCAGGCCTTAGTGGGGTTCAAAATTTCACATGGGGTTATTTATAGCACTTTGAATTTGAGGTATACACCACATCAAATTGGACATGGCCGATAGCTACTTGGACTAAGTGTGGATAGAAATTGTTGTGGGATTTTGCGGCTACACTTAGTAGTCAATTTGTAATTTGTCAATTTCTTTGGTTCATTAGAGTTCACTAAAATTTCAAATATTGTAGGCTTTTTAATGTAGTAGTAGCACTAGTCCTAAAGCCTGGTTGGATTGGTTTATTTTAGGTGTTTTTAAGAACAAAATAGTTTTTAAGCACTTTTATAGTGTTTGGCTAAAAGTTAAAAAAAATGTTTTTAAACACTTGTTTTTAAGTTAAAATGACAAAAATAAGCTAAAAGTAAGTTAGAATTCCTAACTTATGGCTTTTGGATAAGCCCATCCAAACAGGCTCTTCTCCTAGGCCACTAGCAGAAATTTGGGTAATTTACAAGAATGGCCTTTGAGACGAGTGGTTTTGAGTTTTTAACCCTGTTTGTCCGATGACAAAACTTCAATTTTACTAGTAATATTTCATAATCAATTACAAGTTCGTCGTGTGATAAAGTATTCATAAGGAATGTGTAGGAGCTTTTTCAAGAGAAATATAGTTGTAACTCAGAAGTCGGAAAAAGATAAGAAAGTGAAGATTAATTTTTCAAACGCCACAAAAACACCTTGAATATTGTAGAAAAACGACATATAGATCTAAGAATATTATTAAAAGAATACACAAATCCAAGTATTAATTACTTGAACCCATATAAACACAACTAACACTCTTAAAATATGATAGAAAGAAAGGATTAGAGCAGGTATAAAATGAAACTAGTGAACTCATGTAGAAACAAATTATTTTAGCATTCCAATAATGGACATAATCCAGGGATGAGGGAAATTAAACTCATACAAAAATTAACTACCAATAATTGTTCAGAAAAGGTTTAAGTGTAGAAGTTTGGCACATTTTCCCAACTCTCTTTACCATTCATCCTAAAAATCAAACTTAGGTAAGAAAGATCCGCTATCCTATATTAGGTCCCAAGCTCTTAAAAAATTATTAAAATACCCTCTAGTTAGGGCTTTTTTAAAAATCAAGTGCTTGAAGCTTATTTTAGTTTTGGACCTTTTCCCATTTTAAATATCCATAGAAGCATATTATGGGTCTTAAATGAACACACAACGAGCTAAAGTAATGAGCCGATGGTTATATATTCCTCGAGTTTTATGTGCTTATTTGACGTGATTTTATGTGAAACTAGAGATATTATGTGTGAATGTTTCTAAATTGACTCGTTTTATACGTAGGCGAAGACGAATCCTATTTGAAAGCAAGAAGAATGGAATTACGGAAGAAACAAGTGGGCTCTTGGAAGAAAAAATAGTGCATGACCGTGCACCTTGAAGTCCCACCGTGCAACAGAGGTAGAGGAGCAATAGTCATTGGACGCTCTACACGGTCATTGCGCGTTTGAGGCTTCAGCTGCGCGACTGTGCAACAGCTTATCAAGGAATATTAAATTAAGGTCAATTCGGGAATTTGTTTGACTTACCTCCATGCTATATAAGGTCCTGACTCGTTCAATTAGGGTATCTTGGATGCTTGGATCAACTTTCGGGAAAAAGAACACACGGAGATGACGAGCAATAGAAGCATTCAATCAGTTTCAATTCAATATGAGAGTTTGATTAGACAAATTGGTAGTGATGTCTTTTAGCTTGTTAATTCTAATAATGATGTATTTTTCCTCCTTCGTGGATTAATTTTTATTGTGGGAACTTGATGATAATTTAATTTAGTCTTTAGTTTCTTGGTTTAATACCTATTGTGTATGCTTGATGGTATATTCCTTGGGATCAACTTCAATCAAAAGACTAGTAAGCGACAAAGAAAGGGAGGCGTACATAATTTTTCAAACGCCAAGAAGTTGAAACGCCAAGAGTCACAAGTAGAAGTAAGATAAAATACCACGCATACTTTCATAGTACTCTGGCAAAAATTCTTTAGACATTTTTTTTTGTTAAACTGAAAAAATTATTTAACCAAATAGGCCAATATGTACAACTAGCTCATGAAACTGAGACCTAGATCCTTACAAGTAGAGCCACGTAATAGCAATGCCAACATTAACAATTATAACAACTTGTGTAAAACAAACATCAGCCAACTAATAAAACAACTAAAACCATTTAGTTACAATTAGGAAACCTATTCAGAGTATCTATAACTGTTTTCCATTTTTTCTTCCTTTGGTAAGCTCTATGTAACTGCAAGACAATATCCTTGATTCTAAATCTGGGGGCTTTGCTTTGTTGTTGAAATCTGCGAGAATTTCTCTCACTCCAAATGTAATATATAGATGCTGCAAATAGAAAGCCTATAATGTTCTCGCTACATTTTTACTGTTTAACAGGTCATAAATCGAAAGAAATGAAAGACCATCATAATGGAGATCCATCCCACTATTCTATAGTATCTTAAAATAAATTAAAGGAAATTCTCTTCCCTTTCCGTTCACTTTTACACTGAATACTCATAAATTAGAGAAATTCATAACTATCTTCCACAGACAATTCTTTCTAATGTTCCACTCGTTTAAAAATACTCATACAGACAAAGAAAATGAAAAACACTCATATGAATGGTGCTAATTCTTATGTTCTTTTTAGTTTCGTTTGTTTCGAGAGCCTCCCTTTTTTTGTCGCTTACTAGTCTTTTGAAAGCTGTCATCCTAAATTTTCGCTGTCATCCTAAATTTTCTTTCTGTATGCCGGGGAAAGTACCTCACCTCACATTTCGAAATTTATTAGTATATAAAATTTCTTCAGGTCTCTATAAAACAAAATGAAAAGCCCGGGTGGAAGCACAAATAAAAGGAGACAGAAAATGTAGAAAAGTACCTTATTTATTATAAATGTTTCTTGCAGATTGAGCACTATTAAAAAGAAGTAGTTCTTTAATATAAATGTACAGTTAGAAACAATTACTACTAATTATTGTCTTGAATTCGTAAAGGCATAATCATTTTGGGACAAACTTTTTTTTTTTTAAACTATATTTATTTTGAAACGGATGGAGTACTAATTTAGCATGGATTTACGTAGGATAAATTCAAATTCGTCGGATCAATAAATCTCAAATTCAGGATGTCTCAAGAAAAACAAAAAGAATAAAGAATCAGGATTCATGGATGAAACATTTATCATGTGCAATGTAGCACATTTATAATGTTTTAAGATTTTGATCATTCTATTGGACCCCTAAAAAAGTTTTCCTCCACCTAACTAGGAAGTGCAATGGTAGGCATGGTCGGTGCCACTGTGCTATAAACGGCTCCCTTCTAGAAATGTTAATTATATTTAATTACACAAATCTGAAGATCTTTTCTTTAATTTGGTTTACAAATGAAGAGACGCAATTTGAAGAAATGACGTCAAATCTTTGTGTACTAACCCTCAATTTAATTATTTAAGATGTTGAAGTGTATCCCATGTCAATTAAACAATTATTTAGTCGATTTTGATAGTTCGAAATGAGGAATGTCTAAATAATTATTTAGTCAATTTTGATTGTCCCTTCCATCCTAAGCTACCCTTATATAAGCTAAAGTTAGACTTTTCCACCCTAAGATACGAGTGATATGACGTGTCTATCGCACCTATGTGGTATGTGCTACAACACTCTGATCAAGGTTGACAGATGTGACCCGAGTTGGTAGGAGTGGAAGCCAGTTGTATGAACCCTCCAATTACTCTGAGCATCCGGTCACATGAGCTAACTCCGGGTGCACTTTTCACCCAATACAATGTATATAAATGATTAATACATTTGCATACATAGTTTTTAAAAGACTCAATATTTTATGGTAACATCAAGAAAAATGGCTTCAAAGGACGGAAAAAATTGGTCCCTAGATATCTAATTTTGGTCCTAAAGGTCGGTAGCAACCAGAATTATGCTTAGTGGTATCACTAAGTTGCGTTTAATTAGTTAGCGATGCTACTAATGAATACATTATTATATGTGCATCAATGAAAGTATTTTCAATGATTTCTCTTTATTGGCACTTTTCGTAATTAGTAACTAAAAAAATTTCCTTGTTGAAGTCAACCTCTAGCTAGTAAACTGTTAACATTGGAACTTTGCGTGAAGCAAGAAAAAGTTTATTTTTCCTTGAATAGATAATATAGGAAGAATGGTAACTTTTTGTACATTTCCTCGTGTAACAAGTCTTTAAATTTTATATTCAAAGGAGAGATAAAGTAATTAATAAAGTCCAATGAAAATAACAATAGGATCAACGTTTGAATTTCAATCAAAATAAAAAATCGATCTTTTAGATGATTTTTTTCATACACTAAGTCTTGATGGATAAAATTATTCATTACCTTACTGCCGAGAGGTAACAAGTACACGGTCAAATAACTGAGTGTGTACGAGCTGGCCGACACACCACTTAATTATCTATAGAGTAAGAAAATATATCGTGACAATATATATATTTAACTATTACTATTAACTATTGATTGATCATGGTCAAGTGATGAAAGTAAATATGCAAACACATGTTATATATCTATAAATTTGATATAATTATCCGGTACTAGTAAGTTTTACCCCTCTAATCTATCTCAACAGTGCACAGTTAGTTAGGCTAATATATTGCAATTAAGGAGAACACAATTCAATGCCTCGAAGCACATGGATCTGATGGACACAATTATTCGTGTAAAATATTTCCCTTAATGTTGAAAAGTTAATCTGATTTACAATTTGTGGTGCACTTTTAGTATAAATATGATTAAGACCATTTTCACCTTATTAATCATGAACAGATGATAGGACTATCATGTAGTGACTAATTATGATTTCCTTAAACAAAGTCAACTAAAATTACTTAATTAATGCTCGAAAAAGATAAATAACATCTGATGCAGAATTGAACATACATTAAATCCTCATAAATCCTAATTAATACTAGTTAAAAAAAAAAAAAACTCGTAGTGCTCTATTATTGTACCAAAAAAGGTTTGTGCTTTATTATTTCATCATATTGTTATATCATTGTGTCAACTAGTCATGTACCTCGGTGCACTAGACTGGTGATGTTGCCACTTCAATACCAAATTTTAAAATAGTCTATGGTAGGTGTAGCTCAATGACCACCCACGTGTCCATCACTTGTTTTTCTTAATCTTATTACATGAGGAAAATGAATAGAAGCTTATGTGATGATAAAATATAAGGGGATTTAGAATTTGAAATATATATATTATTGTATTAATTAATTTATAAATTGCTTCTAAATCAAAAAATAATTATTGTGCGTAAAAAGTTTTTATCGAGATTACTAGAGTGCAAACATTGTCCACCACCGTCCAAAAGAAATTTTCACATAAACAAATTTGCTTTACTCCCCATTAATTGACTTGTCACATCAATTTACACCCAAAAAAAAACTACAATTAGTGACTGATCGCCAATAGCAAATTATATTTGCTTAATTGCTTTTACTCGTAAGACATCTTTGGTTAGAGTCTCGTTGTCATGACCAGTGTTTTAAAAGGCGGGGGCGTAAGGCGAGGCGTTTTATGTCTGCCTCAGCGAGGCGTAAGCCCCGAGGCACGAGGCGTAAGCCTCATGGGACTTTAATTTTTAGTATTTTATAAAATGATATAATTATAATAATTACTTTTAAATTGGTTAAATAACGTAAAAATTTGAAGAAAACAATAAATAAGTGATATATATATATATATATATATATATATATATATATATATATATATATACACACACATATACATACTCCACCCCCACAAAAAAACTAATTAGAACAATCTATTATACGTACTTACAAGTATAAGTGACTGCTCGTTACTTTTTTGAGATAGTAGAAGACAAGATAAATAATTGGAAAAGAACATATATTAGGCATTCTAGCAATAAAAAAAGGTCTTGACTTTTAAATTTAATGTTTCAGTTCCTTTTTAAAATATTTGAGTAATTACATGTTGACTTTTGAAAATTTGGGCATTATACTAAGGACTTATTTAACAAATTTCGTTTTAGTTTGAAGAAGTTTTCTGGACTTACGCCCCAACAAAAAAAAAACTCGCCCCAAACGCCTAGGCTTACGCCCCAACAAAAAAAAAACTCGCCCCAAACGCCTGGGCGTACGCCCCAAATTGCTGGGCGTACGCCTTTGGGGACTTGCGCCCCGACCCATCGCCCCGAGGCATTTTTGGTACGCCCCGCCCCGGGGCTCGCCCCGAGGCTCGCCTCAAAAACGCCTTTTAAAACACTGGTCATGACGTGAGACCATTAGATTGCGTTATTCGTTTATTTTACTATTCTTCCCTAAAAGTAGGCAGTAAAAATCATTGGCATGTTCCAGTTGACGTTGACGTGTTATAATTAAAGAAATTGACATATTTTATGTTATTAATTTATTTTCATAATGAATACTTAAAAATACATGCAAAATAATAACACTTTAATATGTATTTAGATATTTAATTAAAACATATCATAATTCAAATTTCTATCGATGGATTCCGTCTTTCTCCCCTTTTTTACATTACTTATGAAGGAACGCAAAATCTAGTACTCTAATAATTCTAAAACCAACTTGTAAAATGGCTTGTCGGCCATTAATATTTTCAATGGCCTTGGTATATTCCATCTGAGGACAACTTCCCATATGAATACATAACCGGACGATGTGATAAATTAGATATAATTTCTCCGTCCTTGATCAGAAGTCTTGTTCCAATCTCTTGAATAAGAAAATCCTAATAGAAATTGCTACTACATCTTTTTTTAATAAACATTAAATAACTATAATTTGAATTAAGCAAGACTCCAAAGCTAATATTCCCTCGGTCTCAAATTATTTGCCTTGCAAATAATTGTCTCAAACTATTTATCGTTTTAGAAGTTTAAGACAAAATTAATTATTATTTTTCCATTGTACCTTTAGTAGGATTTTCCGTGAAGACTACAAACTCTTTTACTATGGGGAGTTTAGCTAATATCATTAATGAATATGAAACATAAATATTAGAGTAAACATTTAACGGAAAGAGATTATAACTTAGACATAAATAAGCGTAAAATAATAATAAAAAAAGCTCTCCTAATTAATATTTTTTAAGAGACAGATAAATTAAAAAAAGTGATAGATAATTTAAGACATGAAATACCAATAATCAAGTGCAAAACTTAAAGAAAAGACTTCCAATATGGATATAATTATGCTAAAAATAGAGTAATTTCCTATTAAATGACAACTTCCAATATAGATATATCTTGAAGTGGAGATAACATTAACACGTTTCCTTTTCCAAAGTCCACGTTTGCTACTTTCTAAATTTGTCGTAAATGCCTTCATGACGTACACGTCGTCGTTTACAAAATTGTACCGACTCCAAGAGTTCTTCCTGCTGTAAAAATGACAAAATGGTCCCTTATGTTGAAAATAGTTTAAAAATAGTCCCTTAATTATGCACTTAGCAGTTCTGATCCTTTAAGTTTGCCAAAAGTTAATACTTTAGTTTACCCGTCAAATATTTATCAAATTCTGTATGTCAATTTGATGGAGACAGTAGCGTAAACTCACATTCAGAGGTACACTTTTTGTAGTTTCTGATATCTCTAATTTATTTTTAGACTCTGTTACAACTTATTGCTATGTAATTTACATTCTCTTTTTTAGCCCGTCTCAAAAAGAACAATATATTTAACTTATGAACTTTCCCTTTTACTCTTAATGAAATATTTTACAGCCACACAAATATCTATGACTTATTTTAAACTACAAGCTTCAAAAGTCTTCTTTCCTATCTTTCTTAAAACTCTGTGCTTAGACAAACTATATCACATAAATCAGGAGAGAAAAAAATATTTTTATATACTTCTTAGTATCTAGTGTAGTTTTTTTGTTGCATATATTAAAATTTGATGAGACTTTCTTGATATCTATACTCTATAGTAGAAAAAAAACTTTTTCATAGTTCTGGTCAAATATAAAAGACAGAGTTCGGTAAAGAGTGTTAAACTAAAGGACTAAAACTATTAAGTACAATACTTGCGACACTATTCTGAACCTATCCTCAAACATAAGGGATCATTTCTGTCATTTTTCTCTTTCTACTGTTAAAATTCGTTAAGGCGATCCCTCAACATCTCTTTCTTCTTCAAAACAAAACAACAATTCTCCATTTTCAAACACATATACATATATAAATTGTATATACATACACACACACACATATATATATATATACATATTGTATATTATGAATATATATTTATAGTTATACATATATATATTGTTAAGTTTTTGGAATTAAAAAGAAGAAAAAAAAAGGTGTTGAATTATAAGAAGAAATGGCATTATTAAGGAAATTGTTCTATAGGAAACCACCTGATGGACTATTAGAGATCTGTGAAAGAGTTTATGGTACGTTCATATTTTTATTATTATTATTATTATTATTATTATTTGGTTTTTGCTTTGGTATTCTGTTGGAGCTGTTTTTTTTAAAAAAGAAATTATTAATGAAGGTTATGAAATTCTGGAGATTTTTGTAGTATATTGAGATCGAGCTGGAATAAATAGAGAAGTTATTATTATTATTTTTTTTTAGTTGTTGTTATAATTCAATTTTTGAAACATGTATTGTAATGAGGAAATGGAATTGTGAACAAGTGATTATTATATAGTATGTGGTGCTCTTTCCTTTTTTGTAAGTTTCTTACCTGAACTGTCACCGGCCATTTATTAAAACACACCCTGACTAGTATGTGATGGTGGTGCGTGGAGTATGATCTCTTTTTTTGTTTAAAAATGGTGCCAAATGGCACTCCACGCAGATAATTTAAAGAATTAATTGGAAAAAAAAAATTAAGAGATAATGGTCATTTGCGAGTTTCTTACCTGAACTATCACCAACTATTTATTAAAACACACCTCGACTAATATGTGAGTACACGCTCTATTTTTGTTTAAAAATGGTACCAAATGGCACTCCACACAGATAATTAAAAGAATTAATTGCAAAAAAAAAAATTAAGAGATAATGGTCATTTGCGAGTTTCCTACCTGAATTATCAGGTGTTTGTGTTTCCTACCTGACCTATCACCAACTATTTAGCAAAACAGACCTCGAAACTGAGTAGACCATTGTTGCCACTTTGGGGCCAGATAAGGAAAGGAGCTTTGTTGTTATTGAAATTGAGGAGGAAGGTATCTATATCTTTAATACTATTAAGACTAGACTCTAGCTACTTTTGGATTGATTAAAAATATTTCTACTGTATGCTAAAATTTAATTTGAAGTACTGCAGTACCTGTTTCGAATCGTATGCTAGCTGGCGGATTTTTCAGTTATAAAAAAGTACCGAAATATGGTACGTTAAGTTGGAAGTGTGAGTGGGGGGATAGAGTTATAGCAAAATGCAAGTTAACTTGCAATGAAGAGACTGCCTAATACTTTAATTCAACTAAGCTGAAGGGCCAACTCAACACACTGTGTACTCTTGGGGCCAGGGGTGGAGCTAAGTGGTTGGGAGGGGGTTCGTCCGAACTCCTTCGGCAAAAAATCACACTATATATGCAAGGTTAAAATTATTTATTTATGCATATATAGTAGATGTTGAATCCCATTGGCTTCTTCATGTGTTTACCTTTTTATATTTTGAACCCCCTTAGTGAAAATCCTGACATTACCACTGCTTGGGCCTAGGAAAGTGATGTTGTTGTGCTCTCCTCGTGATGATATTATTGACTGCTGTGAAGTTGACAACATTTGGCATGCCAGCTGAGCTCGAAGCATAAGCTGCTTCATTGGCAGGGGATTCAGCTCATCTTTTTGTACAAAATACTCTAGTGTAATACTTAGGATGCTTAGGGATCTCATTGAAACAATGGGAATGGAAGAGGGAGAAAAATGTGTTTTGAAAATTCAAAGCCTGCTTGTGCTTTGTTTGGTAGAATTAATAATATTTCTAAGTTTATGCTACTAACTTAATCTAAATAGTGCTTTTCCAAAGTATGGCTCATTTAGTTCGAAGGGTGGTTGTGTTGGACAAGTAACGCATAATGCGGTTTCATTTAATCCCCCGGTGTCTGATAGCACAATTGCTTAATTCAACTATTATAGATGAATGAAGGCTAAAGAAGTGGTGTAACTATGAATGTGCTCTGATGACCAATGCAAATGATTTTAGTCTTAGAAAATTTTGAAGCAAAAGCAGCCAGTGGTTATGGCCTAGTGGTCAATGAAGTCGGAGGAGAACCATGAGGTCTTAGGTTCACATTTTAGTGCAGACCAAAAAAAAAAAAAAAAAAAACAATAGGTGTGGTGGAATAGTCGAGGTGCACAGAAGCTGGCGCTGACACCACCACTTAAGAGGCAGAGGATTGAACTGATTCTTCAGGTTAAGATGGGTTCTCTATTAGGGTTAGATGAAAGGAAAACTATATCACGCGGCAGCATAAGGGTGCTTTCCAGCAATGTAAACTTGTGAGTTATAGAGTTTTGATCAGTCATACTTTGATATGTAGAACAAAAAGGCTAAAATTGAAAAATCACTATTGATTGAAGATTATAAAAGGCATCACTTCCTCAAGTTTTGAGTACATGTAAATTAGGTATCTTACTCTTGCGTGACCCAGAAAAAAGGCGGAATGAATGGAGAAGATATTGAATCTAATTAAGTCAACAACTCAAAATGTGAGGTTATTCGATCAACTCCTTTTAAAAGTAAAAGGGAAGCTGGCAAGAAACACCTTGGCATGCTTCCTTGAAGGTTTCAAACAGTATTTTGACAACAGAACCCAAATTTCTATTCATAAAAAAAGGAAGGAAAACGGAACAGTACTGTGGCAAGAGAAAGTGTGTTTCTTTGTTAAAAAATTTCTGAAAATATTTATGTTTAGAGCTTGAGATAATGCAGGAGGCTGAGATTATTACAGCTGAGTCATGTCATCTCTGTTCTATCAGCACAAAAGTATATTTTTTGTGGCTTTAAAAAAAAAATGCCTGTTGTATACCAGTTTCGCTAATAATTGCTTCTATTTTATATGCAGTGTTTGATTGCTGTTTCACCACTGATGTTTGGGAAGAAGAAAATTACAAAGGCTATGTAGGAGGTGTGATTAGTCAACTTAAGGATCATTACCCTGACGCACAAATAATGGTTTTTAATTTTCGTGAGGGTGAGTCGCAGAACCTGATGGCAAATATTCTGTCTGAGTATGATCTGACAATAATGGACTACCCTCGGCACTATGAGGGTTGTCCCTTGCTTTCAATGGAGGTGATACACCATTTTCTGAGATCCGGTGAAAGTTGGCTCTCACTGGGGCAACAAAATGTGCTTTTAATGCACTGTGAACGGGGTGGTTGGCCAGTTTTGGCATTTATGTTGGCTGCATTATTGATATACAGGAAACATTACACTGGAGAACAGAAGACCTTAGACATGATTTATAAGCAGGCTCCTCGTGAGCTTTTGTACTTGCTGCAGCCACTGAATCCAATTCCTTCTCAGCTAAGATACCTACAGTATGTAGCCAGGAGGAATGTGAACATGCAGTGGCCTCCATTGGATAGAGCACTCACTTTGGATTGCATCATTATTAGGGCGATACCTAATTTTGATGGCGAGGGTGGTTGCCGGCCAATTTTTCGTATCTTTGGACAGGATCCATTTCTAGTTTCTGATCGATCGCCAAAAATTTTGTTCTCAACTCCAAAGAAGAATAAAGTTGTCCGTCATTACAAGCAGGTAATATGGGTTTTCCTCTACTAAAATCATATGTTGCTTACAAAGGGTTTATGCTATCTTTGTGGAAGGGTATCTTTATTCTATTCTGTTGATTAAACGTGCTTGTTTCTAGGACTGACATATATAGACCTTGTCAAATTCATCTAAAGCTGAGAAAAAAAAACATGTAAATAATCTGCAAATAGAGCAAGGAACATACGGGGTACTTTATCTATAATAATACAACTTACGTTCTTTCAGTGATCAATATGTTTGACCTCGAGTGGATCAACTATCTAATATTTGATTTCTACAGCTTATATCTGATTATCTTCTGACATCTTCCCAGGGAAGCAATTTTACGGCTTAGTAGTGGTCTACGTTGGGATTGAGATGTTTGATTTAGACTGAAATAGACTATTTAACAAGTTGTTCTACTGAAGCTTCTGACATTTTGTTCGAATGGCATTGTTCTTATGGTTTTCCTCAAGTGAGGTCCAGTTGAATTAGGTTGTACTTGGCCCTGGTTATATGCACATGCTTGAAAATGCATGTACATGTTATATGTAGTCTTTCTCCCTCACCCCCTCTTTCCCATTCTTGTTGTGCATGACCTCTTAGGGGACAGCTGACTATTGATCTGACATTCTTTATAATATCATTTCAGGCCGAATGCGAATTGGTTAAGATTGATATCAATTGCCATATTCAAGGCGATGTTGTGTTGGAATGTATTTGCTTGCATGATGATTTGGAGCGGGAACAGATGATGTTTAGGACCATGTTTAACACAGCTTTTATTAGGTCAAACATTTTGATAGTTAATCGTGATGAACTTGACACTTTATGGGATGCTAAAGATCAATTTCCAAAAGATTTCAGAGCAGAGGTATCATCATTCGTATAAGATGCATTTTTTTTTTGTTGGTATTCTCCAGCTAGAAACTTATTGTAATTTTATGAAAGTTGTGCTCTGGATGAAGGTTCTTTTCTCAGAGATGGACACTGCTGCTTCTGTTCGTCCTGTAGATTTGTCCTGTTTTGAGGAGAAGGATGGCCTACCAGTGGAGGCATTTGCCAAGGTTCAGGAGATCTTTAGTTGTGTGGATTGGATAAGTCCGAAGGCTGTTGCTGCTTGTAATGTACTCCAACAAATAACCACTTCAGGTTTAATCCAGGAAAATTTGGAATCCACTCCTCCCCAGTATACAGACATTAGCATGCTCCTCGATCAAACAAATTTGGAGACGCCTGGAGAGAAGAAGGGACTCGCACTACTGGACAATAATGCTAAAGGCTCGTCACCATTTATGTTGGAGCAGCAGTCTATATCATCCATTAAATCACCTTCCAAAGTGCACCAAAGCGACCAGCAGAAAGCTGAATCTCAATTTGTTGGGACCAAAAGTGAGATGAAGGTGTCAAAATTGCAGCCATCAATTCCTCTTTCAGAACCTTCTCCTGTTGACCTTAGTACAGAACCTAGTGCTTCTTCTGTGTCATCACAACCATCTCCATATGTTCTCCCAATGTCGGAGCGTCCTCCGCTTATAAAAGAGGTGGATCCTCATGTACAAGAATGTGGTGAGCCTAATGACTTCCTTTCTCTAGCTGAAACCAGGACGCCGCCATTCAAGACCAGTATTCCAACTCCACCTCCACCTCCACCTCCATGCTCACCCTTACCGGGAAAGGGTCAGGGTATTAGTACTGGACTATCTCCATCACCAGCACCGCTCACTCCTCCTGTGAAGGATAAATTAGTCACTGGAACTGTACCTTCTGCATCTCCGGCTACTCCACCTAGAACCCAAGGTCCTCCAATTGGATCCTTGGATGACAAACCTACTACATCTCAACCAACAGCACAGCAGTCAGCTCATGAAGGGGAACCTAGTTCACCTCCTCATCTTACTGGATTATCTCTATCTCCTTCACCGGTGGCATCATCTCTGCACACTCCTCCCGTGAAGGATACACTAGTCGCTGGAACTGTACCTTCTGCAGCTCAGGCTACTCCACCCAGAACCCAAGGTCCTCCAGTTGTATCCTTGAAGGATGATAAACCTACTACGTCTCAACCAACAGCGCAGCAGCCAGCTCATGAATGGGAACCTTGTTCACCTCCTCATCTGACGGGATTATCTCTATCTCCTTCACCGGTGGCACCGTCACCGCACACTCCTCCCGTGAAGGATAAATTAGTCACACGAACTGTACCTTCTGCAGCTCAGGCTACTCCACCAAGAACCCAAGGTCCTCCAATTGTATCCTTGAAGGATGATAGACCTACTACTTCTCAACCTGATACATCTCTGCTTCCTCGAACATCGCAGCAGCCAGCTGATGAAGCTGCTAAAAGGGAACCTACTCGACCTCTTCATCCTTCTAGAAGTTGCCCTCCATCTCTTGCGCCTTCTAGTTCCTCTTCTCCATCAGCTGCCACTCCCTTTGTCAAACCTTCAGAACAAAAAATCGTCCATAGTAGTAATTTTTCAACATCACCACCGCCCCCGCCCCCGCCCCCGCCTCCGCCTCCGCCACCTCCACAATATGCAACCCCTCCATTGAACGAGAATGTTGCTTCTGTTGGTGGATCACCTCAGCCACCTGCTCCTCCTACCCCACCTTTGAAGGAACATTCAGTTTTCAGAGGTGTGCCATCACCACCACCTCTTCCTCGAGACTCATGCACATTATTTACAACCCCAGTATTGAACAAGAACTCTGCCTGTACTAGTGGACCACTTGAACCAGTCCCAACTTTGAAGGAAAGTCCAGCTTTTAGAGATAAGCCACCACCACTGCCACCACCTCCTCCTCCACCTCCACGCCAGTTAACTACAACCCAAATATTGAATGCAAATTCTTCCTCTATTACTGAACCACCTCAACCTCCACCTCCGCCTACTCCACCTTTGAAGGAAAAAGTTTTTTCCCAAACTGGAGCGCCACCACCTCCGCCTCCACCTCTTCCTGGGCAACCTATGAAGGAGAACTCCTCGTTCAATGGTGGACCCTCTCCACCTCCACCCCCTCCTTTGCCTGCTGCACAAGCTTCTAAGCCTGCAAACATATCTGTTATGCCGCCTCCTCCTCCTCCTCCTCCTGTGTTGGGTTCTCCACAGAATGTTCCTTCCGCTCCCCCTCCTCCAGTCCCTTCTCTTAAGGGGGATCTAAAAGCAGGTTCCGGTCCGATACAGTCGGCATCAAAAGGTAGTAATCTCCCTGGTTCTCCGTCTCCACCCCCGCCTTCTGCTCCTCCACCTGGCTTAAAGGGGCGAGGACCATTGTCTCGTACCATGAGTTCAAGAAGCCAGTCATCAAAGAAACTGAAGCCATTACATTGGTTAAAGATATCTAGAGCAGTCTCAGGAAGCTTGTGGGCTGAGGCTCAAAAATGTGGTGATGCTCCCAAGTAGGTGCTAACTATGAGTGTGAAAGTAGCCATTAGTCAACCTTTTGTATTTCTTAAGATTCTTTCCAGAAATAACATCTCATGTCCTTCAATTTCTGTTTGATAGGGCACCAGAGATTGATATATCAGAGCTTGAATCCCTCTTTTCAGCTGCAATTCCAACTTCAGGACAAGGCAGTTCAGGAGGGAAAAGGAATTCGAGGACCTCACTGGGGCAGAAGCCGGAGAAAGTGCAACTGGTAAGTGTTTGTGTCTATATGATATCTGAGGTTCCTTATAGATATATGCGCTAAGTTTCCCTAAATCTTTTTATCTCGGGAAAGTCATTTGCACGGTTCCTGGTGTTCCACGGTTTGACATAAATCTCTGAATCGTAAATATTATGAACAGTCTAATTCTAACGTACACTTTCTGATCATGGTCTTGTACTTCAATATCTTCCTTTAGTGCAGCTTGTTCCCCAATCCCTCTTTCTTGACACGATTCTGTCTTTGGAAGTGGTTCCTTTTTAGATCAGCTAGTTTTCAGCTGAAGAAACTTCATTTTCAGAGGGGTTTCTGGAATGAAGTTCTTTGGCTGAAATTCGGTGGAGCTTTATTCCTAAAAACCTGAGTTTGTAAAAGGAGAAGCACAGTGCTGACATGTCGTAGTGATGCCTCTCAACTCTAGGCATGTTTGATCTCGGTGATCTTTATTTCCTGTTTAACGTAGTATCACTTAATATGTAGAAAGTTTAGATAGGAGGTCATACTGATTACTTAAAACATACTTAAATATCCATCTATCATAAATATTAATTCCAGAATGAACGATGCTTGGATTGTCAAGAATATTAAAGACACTAGGAGTAGTTGTTTTGATGATGCCAAACCTTATGGCAGTTGGTCCTTTTCTTTAAAAGAAAATTATTGGAAAAAAGGAACTGCCTAGGTCAGTGTACCGTACTGAGGCAGCCCTGTTGTTGAAATTTTTAAGCTTTATCATATTGTTTAAATTAATGATCAATAGAATTTTCACACTCATAATTGAGGCAGCTTGGTGATTAGATATCAGTTGTGTAATATTCAACACATTATTTAAATGAGGGGTTATGACGCCCCCTATTTAAATGAGGGGTTATGACGCCCCCTTGGGGTGCGGCCCTTCCCGGACCTTGCGTGAGCGCATGATGCTTTGTGCACCGGACGACCCTTTTGTTTAAATGAGGGTCAGTAAAATATAAGCTATTGCTGCCCCCAAAGGTGTGGCCTAGTGGTCAATGAAGTGGAAGGAGAATCATGAGGTCTCAGGTTTAAAATCAATCCAAGGCAAAAGCACTAGGTGATATTTCTTCCGATCTATCTAAGCCTTAGCGGACAATGTCACCGGTATCTGTGCTGGTGGGAGGTAGCATGTGCGTGGTGGAATAGCCAAGGTGCGCGTGTTGGCCAGACACCACTGTCATAGAAAAGACTATTGCTTTTATTCAAATAAATATTTACATTGTTCTGTATCTTAAAATATCTAATTAATACTCCCTCCGTCCTAAAAAGATTGTCTTGATTCTGATTACGAGTTAGTCAAACTAACTAATGTTTGGTGTGAATTCCGACATAGAATCTTTAATTATTATTTTTTTGAAATAAAAATTAAATATTTAGAAACTATATAAAAGTAGTACTATAAGTTATAATAGTTAACAATTCAAAATATTTAGAAAGTATTTGAAAAAATTATGGTCAAAGAAAATATCCTTGGACTGTCCAAATAGTAACTAAGACAATCTTTTTGGGACGGAGGGAGTAAATTCTTTTTCTTAGGCATGTAGATTGGTATATTTTACAGCTATGTAACAGCATGCTGGTTGGACAAACAATATCTTTTAATTCTGCTTCCCAAGTTTGTTTCCACAAATTATCCAAGGTTCTTTGTCAAGGATTCAGTGAAAACCTATTCACGAGTAACATCTCATATAATCCATCTTCACCTGATACTCGTATATCTCTGTTCTCTCCTCACATATAGCTGTGGAGAAACGATGGAAGTGTGGTACTATTTCATCTCTTCCAAGTTTTGAGAGAGAATTTATGTTAACTTTATTTTGGCAGGTTGATCATAGACGAGCTTATAATTGTGAAATCATGCTTTCTAAGGTGAAAATACCACTGCATGACATGCTGGTAAGCTGTATTCGTATACAATTGACTTTCTTTTTGGATAATCTAGTTATTTTAGAATATATATCTGACATACAGCTGGTTGTACCAATTGTTTGTGTTCATCTCTGCCATCTTATCTTGGGTAATCATTCATTTACTTCTGTATACCCTGCAGTAGGGTGGTGCTGTTATCACAGTGATTCATTTAACATTCAAATAAAATTTAAAGCACGTTACGTATCCCATGATTTTTTAGCGTCTGATTTATTTTTGTGTTTCTAATAAGCAATTAACCGTCTCCCCTTGCTCCTAGATCTGTTCATGTATATAATTTTCACTCCCTTTCTATTTTCTCCATTGTTGTATTAAACTTCCTCTCAAAAATAACAATCGGATTGTTGACCTTGTTGGAGATTCCTTGCGAGATATTCAATTTCCAAATAAACCTCTGTCGTAACAATATTCATGCTTAAATGGGGGCATACAGTTGATTTGGACTTTGTACTGCTTAACTGTATTGGTAAAAGACTTTTTTTACAATACTAAGACTGTACTTTATTGTATAACCAATGTAAATTTCATGCTGATGTAAGTATAATCTGATATCTAAAGAAAGCAAAGCTTTTCGAGTGTCACCTATCCCAAAATAAAAGGTATTTGTACATGTTGAATCTTGTAATCACAAATTTTGGTCCTGTTTGTGCACTTTTTGCATGCTAGATATTCTCCTTATTTATCATCTCTCTTTGTGATGTTCCGTGGACCATATACTCCTGCATATAGTCGAGTTATATTGAAATGTGATTATCTCCACGAATGATGTAAGCCACCCATTCGCCCCCCACCCTACCCACCCACCTACCCACACACACCACAAAAACCAAACACACACACACATGAGCTAGCTTTTGGGATTGAGGTAGGCCCAAGGTCCATTTTCTCTCATGAATATACATATACAGTTACTTGAGCCGAGGGTCTTTCGGAAACAGCCTCTCTACCTCCATGAGGTAGAGGTAAGGGCTGAGTACACTTTACCCTCCCCAGACCCCACTTGTGGGATTACACTGGGTATGCTGTTGTTGTTGTGTTGTTGAATATACATATACAGTATATATGTGTGTGTGAGTTTATGTTTATATGAATATAATTGTCAATGTGTATGGATAATGCTCTGTTAAAAGTTGGATTACACTTCTAATTGTTAGCTATCACTTTTCTAATAATTTCAACAGAGCTCGGTGCTTGCACTGGAAGATTCAGCATTAGATGTGGATCAAGTGGATAATCTGATTAAGTTTTGCCCGACTAAGGAGGAAATGGAAACTCTCAAGGTGAAAGATCTGATTGAAAAGAACAAGGAAAACTAATAATTCAACGTACATAGAAACAATGTGAAATAACATTGTTTAGTTGAATATTTCTGTTTCAGGGTTATAAAGGAGAGAAGGAGAAGTTGGGTCGATGTGAACAGGTCTGTCCATTGTGAACTAACCTTATTTCCTTTTTTTTGTTTAGTATCCCACTTTCTCCTGCATGGAGTGGATTGGACCATTATAGTAACATCTGATTCTAAGACCTCTTTGTTGTCACAGTTTATGTTAGAGTTGATGCAAGTACCACGAATAGAGTCCAAGCTGCGAGTTTTTTCATTTAAGATTCAGTTTGAATCTCAGGTAAGAATGTGGCATATCTTCTCCTCTTTGCTGCAATGGGAGGATTTCACTTGCTGATGGCACATTTGTTCTCTTTTAATATCAGGTTTCTGAGCTAAGGAAGAGTCTAAATATTGTGAATTCAGCAGCTGATCAGGCATATTTTTCTTTACTCTTTTCCCTTTATTTTTTATTTATTTATTTTTTAACCACTTTTAGATGAGACTAGGGGTCTCTTTCTTGATGCTGTCCTTGATTATATCTTTTCTTTAATGTTGTAATCAGATCAAAGGTTCATCAAAATTGAAAAGGATTATGCAAACAATTCTCTCTCTCGGAAATGCTTTGAACCAGGGAACCGCTAGAGGTTGGGTTAACATCTCTTTTGTTTTCAAGCATATCTTGCTTTCTTCATTGTGACGTCCTATTTTTCTCAGTGGGAGTGAGTTGAAGAGTTTCCCCACCCAAAAGAAAAGGAGTGACCTGTTTGATAAGTGACAAAAGAAATTTCACAATCTTTAGGGGTTTGGAATTGAGGAATTAAATGCACATTATCAACACTTTATCTATTAGCTAGAATGTTCACCTATCAAGTCTAGCTTTCTATAGAAGATAAGCTGATTGTGTTCCTGCTAACGGCCATCTAAACTTTCTTTTATCAAACCTCTGTAGGGTGGAAACCGACAGCCCGCATGTCTTTTATTTGACTAGGTCTAGTTCTTATGGGGATTTATCCAGTTACTCCCTCCGTCCCAAAATAAGTGTCACCTTAGGAGTTCAAGACAAAAAATTGACAAGTATTTTCAACTATGCTCTTCGCATTAAAGAAGCAGTCTTCTTTAATGTTGTCCAATTCTCAAAAACATCTAATAAATAGGGGTAGTTTAGTAAACTTCAAATTGTATTTATTGATTTCTAATGAACGTGATTTTTGCTAAGGTACTTATTTTGGGACGGAGGGAGTATGTTTTTTGAAAAATATGGAAATTGGTCTCACTAATAGATTTCCAAGTTGAGAACACTTCTTCAGCAGTAGAAATATTAACTCTAGATGAGGAAAAAATGTCAAATGAATCAATCGGGTATCTCTCAAAGCTTTTCTGGTGAAGTGATATATCTCTGCAATTGTCATCTCCATTGGCTTTTCTGGTCTTGAAATTATTGAACAATCCCTGCTTCATTTAGATGATAAATGCAGTTCTTCCAAATGATTTATTATCTTTGAGCAACTATCTTTGCTTAATCTAATAATCTCTTGCTGATTTGTGTAGGTTCTGCTGTTGGATTCAGGTTAGATAGCCTCCTTAAACTAACAGAGACACGTGCACGGAACAATAAGATGACTCTCATGCATTATCTTTGCAAGGTACAGCCTTTGATTGGTAATCTTCTTGATGAGAGCATAAGGATGTGGTTGACTTTTCGTGTACATTGCTATCAGCTTCCTCGCATTTGTCAAATCAATCCATATAATTATCTCTATCCTTAAAAAATTGCATGGCGCATGGTACTTCCAGATTTCTTATCCTATTGATATTAGATTGTCCTCTAGCACTTAGACGCTGACTGGTAATGAACCTTTTCCTTATAAATTGCTACTGTAACAACTACATGTCTTTATATTCACTTTTTTCTCGTCATTGTGCTGGTATCTAACTGTTTGTAACTCAAGATTTTCACTTGGCAAAATGCATTTGAATTTGACTTTACCTTATTCTAGCAACCATCATATTTTACAAGACGCTAAAGAAATTTTCTCTGCCAGGTACTTTTTGACAAATTGCCAGAACTGGTAGATTTTTCTAAAGATCTTTCTAGCTTGGAACCTTGCGCAAAGGTATCGTTATTTGGACCGACCAATGACAAATTCACTGTAGAAATATTACTGACAGTGGTCTGATTAGAAAAAATTCTGCAGATACAACTGAAATTTCTCGCAGAGGAAATGCAAGCTATTAGCAAAGGACTGGAGAAAGTTGTACAAGAACTGTCCATGTCTGAAAACGACGGCGTTGTGTCTGAGAACTTTCGTAAGGTAAGCTGTGACTACAGTGATCTACATAATGCTGATTTCTGCATACTGTCAGATCGTTTGATCTTATCCCCTTTCTGGGCCACTCTACCACTCAATCACAAAATGAAAATAAATAAGCACGATGTTGGCATCTGCAGAGATGTGCCTAAGTAGTTAAAGTTTTTATCACATTAGGTAATATCGGATATCGAGAAGATGAATCCTCCTTGATTCCACTATGCAATTGAGAACTGAAAATTCTCTTATGGTCTTGGTCACTACCCAGTGTAATCCCACAATAGTGGGGTCTGGGGAGGGTAAGATGTACGCAGCCTTACCCCTACCTGGGTAGGGAGGCTGTTTCCGATTGACCCTCGGCAACCCTCCTCCTTTATCCGGGCTTGGGACCGGCAATGTGAGCGAGCTCACACAGGCGGAGTTCTCTTATGGTGAAGGCTCTAATTCACCTTTTCTTTGTAAGGGAAAGTGAGAAAGAAAAAGAATTCTGGGTCAAGACACTACTTGGTAATATATGATGTTGAACAGGAATAGCAAAAGGTTCTCACTGTAATAAAGAACACAAAGAGCGGAATGGGGATCTGTCGAAGACTAAAGATCCTGGTAGACGTGCATTATACCAAATTGAAATCTAGAGAGGTGAAGAATATAGGAAAAGTAGTGTTGAGAGAGGAACCACAGACAAACATAGAGGGAAAAAAAATGTAAAACCTAATAAAACAGATTTAAGGAATTGTTTATTATCAGTGTAATGGTGTGCTTCATTTGTATGAACAAATTTTAGATGTAAAGGATAATAAGGCCTTTCTTCCTTTCACCTTTGCCAACAATGAGAACTACTAAAATTGGGGAGAAGGCTTATTCCACATGTTTAAGGTGGTAGGTCTAGTCTCTGATGATTTTTCAAGAATTCAATACAAATGCCACCGGCCTGATGTTTTGTCTTATTAAGTTCTGAGTGACTACTCACTGTTATTTTTTGTGCTCTCAGTTCGACTATGAGGTAACTTCGTGTACAAACTCATCTCCTCTAACTATGCTAGGAGTTGGAAGTCCCATATGCTAGCAACATCATTTACCGAATTTGTCCTACACCAAGACTGATTTTAGAATAGATATGGATGCTGCTCTCCTTCGGGAAATCTCTGATATCATATCTATTTAGCTATCCAAAATATGCATTGAGCGGTTCTCCAGGTGATGAAAAGTTGGATAAAAATGAATTTGGGCCCTAAAGAGAAAGGGGTTTGCAGGACTGCTGCTTTCTGCACCTCTTGCTTGATATCAGGAGAAAGTGAAGAAGGAAGTCCATTCGTTGTATAAAAAAAATAAACTCTATCGTATCCTTTATTGTGTATGAAGTCTTTGGTTTCTTTGATGTGAATCCAATCACCTGATTTAGATGATAAGAAATTCTCTATTGGTAACAAATGGTTATCCACTAAGCGGAATAAATCTTATTTGAAAAGCATAAGATAAAGATTAGGTAGGCTCCCACTGGCAAGAACGGATTAAGAAGTATGACTTTTTTAGTGTATCTACTTTCTGATTTCTCATTGATTGGTATAATTGCCATTTGCCAGGCTTTGAAGGAGTTTCTTTGTTATGCTGAAGGTGAAGTGAGGTCCTTGGCTCAACTTTATTCCGGTGTGGTAGGTGTTATTCCTAACAGAAATTTTTCTCGTCATTTGGTGACTACCACATTGAGATGTTCCCAATGGCGTGTTTTTTCTCTGTATGTACCCAACAGGGTAGAAATGTTGATACATTGATTCTTTACTTTGGAGAAGATCCAGCTCGTTGCCCATTTGAACAAGGTAATGTTTGATCATTTATCATCCTTATATTAAGAAATTTTGAATCTAAAAAAGATGTTGATTAAGCGGTCATCTGTTATCTCTTATTCTCCTTTGTTGACAGAAGATTCTCCACCAACTTTTTTCTTCTCAATTCTGATTGGTCTAACAGATTAACAATTCAGTTGATCAAATTACTTGTCCGCTTCCTAGCTTTAGGGTGTGTTTGGTATGAAGGAAAATGTTTTCTTATAAAATGTTTTCTACTGGGTTTCTTGCTTATTTTCTTGCTTATTTTCTGGTGTTTGATAAGAAAACAAAAAAATAAGAAAACAAAAAAAAATATTATCCCAAAAGCATTTATATTGTAATCTAGCAAAACACTATGGGGTGGGGAGTGGGGAGTGGGGGTGGCTGGGTGTGGGATGGTCAAAGGGTGGGGAGGAGACAATGAACTTGGAATGTCACTTATGGGACTCGTTTTCCCTACATCCATTAGGTAAGTCATTTTCCTTATTTTTAAGGAACTTGTCTTCCTAGAGAAAATGTCTTCTAAAACATTTTGAGCAACCAAACAAGGAATATTGGTTTTCCTCCATACCAAACACACCCTTAATCTGTATTGTCTGTGCTTCAGAGGTAATCCCCAGAACTGTATTTCTGGCTGCTCCTTTTCTGTTATTGACGTTTTCTAATTCCTGTTTTTTCCGGTATGGAGTAGCAAGAGAATGCAGTTCTGGGGATTAATTCATTGTGGTGTTATTCATTCGTATAACATAAATGTTTTGAATTATACTATACTACATTGATATAGACCATGCGAAGTGTGTCCTATTATCATGTGAGCATAGTTTAAACCTGTGGAAATAAACGAGTTTCCCAGCTTAACTTCATTCCTCTTTTTTCCTCTAGTTATCTCAACGTTAAACAACTTCCGAAGGATGTTCAATCAAGCCCTAGAGGAAAATCGAAAGCAGCTGGAGTTTGAGAGAAAGAAAGCAGAGAAAGAAGCATTGGAGAAGCAGAAGATGAGTAATTCAGAGAAAACTTGACCCCGTCTGCGTAGTCTGAAATAATGTACTCATATACGAAAACATCAGCATGTCCGCACACAAAACACAAAGGAAACTGTTCTTTATCATGGCAAAGCTTCGCCGAGATTGAAGGGTTACATGACGGTATAAAGACGATGTACATTTGCTGCGGAAAAATTGGAGATACGTTGGTGTAGGTTCGAATGCGACCCACAGTGTTCCTCTTTTATTCTTGTTTATATAAGAGGTAATTTCCAAAACTGCATGCTTTTTATTCTTTCTAACTCCTGTTTTTCTGGTTTAATTCATTTCAATTTTCTTGCAGAATCTGAGAGTTTATGGAGATGGAATTACTTTGGGGCGGTAGGCAAATTGTACATATTTACTAGGAAGAATGTAGAAATTCTTGGAGAAGATGGCTTTTTTTATTTTTTTATTTGTAATAACATAGAAATTTGTTTTTCATCATTTTGTTTGCTTTCAGCTATTAGTTTCATTTTTTATTATCCTAGGTACATCTAGTTGTGGTCATCATCCTGTTAAAAGTAAAATTAGTTCTTCAAGATAAGTTCCTTTTATAGCCAACTATAATTCATAAATCAGGTACTCTTTGGCATTTGCTTAGGTGATGTTGGATGTATACTCCTTTGTCTTCCCCTTGTATCATTTTTATAATAAAGTCATGTATTGAACGCAGCAAAGTTCAAAGTCTCTTGAGAAACTTTTTTTTTTTTTTACTTTAGAAGGGACACTCACAATTGTTTTGCCCTCTCGTTCAAGTCTCCATTTTTTAACCATCGCATAATATAATTAGCTTGTTTAGTCAGGCTTGGAAAGTGTTCTTGGTCGGAAGTGTGTGTCGAAAAGTTATTTTTGTAGAGTAGTCGTTCATTTTTGACTAATCACTGAACCAAGTAAATGAGTTTTGAAGCAAATGACAATGACTCATTTTAATATCAATATTAACGTTTTATATGGACAAGTAAATAAGTTTCCCTGGGTAAAAAATATACGACCTATCCAAGAAGTATGTATATTAATAACCAGTGTAATATCTAGTGTTGTTCTTGTCAAATATAATGACCAACTAATATTGTAGACAGTAAACACTAATTAACTTCAAAAGAAAAACACTAACCTCCAAGAGTTACTTTTGTCTGAATTACTAATCGTTAAGAAATCTAACCACTACAAATTTAATTTCTGTAACCATCAGCACGTGTGAATATACTTTAGAATTTAGGATTTATTTCATTTTAAAAATAATAAAAAACGTATATATTAAAATTCTTTATTTCAAAAGGGTTTCAATACCTTATATATAACCAAAGAAGTTTTTACTTTTACCCTATTTACACGTTGCTATAATTTTCTGCCTTGCTCCTCATGAACGAGGTTGACTGTCTAATTCATATTGAGAAGATTTAACAAGTGAATTTAATTAGGTATCATGCATGTTGTCTTAGTTCAATTGTTTTTTTTACTTTCTCCTTTTTTTCATGGGAATTCTTTACGTATTGGCCATATTTTTTTTTCCTGATTACTCTATTTATATTACTACTTCGACCATGTTGTTGTAATACATGCATGTAGGTTTTTGGGTTTTGCTTCTTTATGACTTTATGTATATAATAATCACTGGAAAAGATTTGTTGTTTAGGTTGTTTTGATGGACCTGAGAAAGAATTTTCGTTATTGTGTTAAGAGTGAGCCAAAGGAGTTGGGACTCTACTGCTACTGCTACTGCTACTCAACCAGTAACCAAGAAGATCAAGATAGAGATAAAGGAGGAACATGTTAAACAACAACATAAATTGTAAGTTCTAACTTTTTTTTTTTTTTTTTTTTATAATCATAGTGTCTCTTGGCCAGCTTGTGTGCACCTCGACTAATTCCATGAGATACCTGCTACCCCCTATGTTTGTGGCGTCCGGGTCAAGTTGCATGCATCTCGACTATTCACTATTCAATCGAATACATGCTAATTCCCACCCGCACAGCTACAAAGTAACTCCACGTACCAAGGCTTAGGTTACACCTTGTTTAGATGGTTGTTACATATCATTTTAGATTGTATTGTGTTGTTAGTTTAAATACAATATTTTTTTTATTGTGACTTAATTGTATCTTACACAATAAGTAACAACCATCCAAACAAGCTAGCATTGAACTCGTGTTTTAAAATTATGGGTTCAGAATATAGTATCTCTTGAAATTTTTCGCAGATATATCTATTTCATGTATAAAATATTGGGTTCGTTAAACCCCTAATCAATACTCTACATTCACCATACCATTGGCTTGGACAGATGAGAAAAATCAGAACGTGAGACCGCAAGATTGCATACTTTGTGTTCATTTTTTAATATACTATCCCTTTGTTCGACAGACAAGAATCGAGTGATTTGAAAAAGGAAGAAGATTCCAAATTCAAGGTCAAGAAGGAGTGTATAAACCTAGATTCTTTTAGAAGGCATGTAAAAGAGGAACTTGTTAAACAAGAACATAAACTGTAAATTTAACTTAAAATTACATTGTTGAAGACCTTGTATTGTTGCTTTTTCTTCTTTTTTAATATTCGCTTCCCCCCACCTCCCCCAATGAGGGTGGTATCCAGATCAGCTTGCGCGCATCTTAACTATTTCACCGGGAAGGTAACTCTGCCTATCAAGTTTACGCAATAATGAAGATATCACCTAGTGTTTTTTGGCCTCCGTTGAGATTTAAACCTGAGACCTCATGGTTCTCCCACTTCATTGACCACTTTTTATTATTATTTGAACCACCCACAGTGTAGGTGTTTTCCGTTGATAATAAAAAAGATACAAAAGCTGAGGAACTGATGGTCAAAAAAGCACTCCTCCAGGTCTAGCTGCAGACTCTATATTGCCTAGACCAAACTAAATACAATCAACTAACAAAAAAATTAGCCTTATCATATCTACTTCTAAAGCTTGGCATTTGCCATTTATCAAGTTGGAAAGGACCCTTGGCATTTCTAGGAAGCTGTGGAAATACTCAGCATCCTCCAGATTAGTAGCATGTTTAGCTAAGGAATCGACCACTTGGTTTGTTTCCCTATAGCAATGTGAAACGTTAACTCTAGCCTGGTGTAAAATCTTGATGCCTCCTCCACAATATCCTTTAGTCTTGCATTGGCAATGCTTGGTCTATCGGAAACAGCCTCTCTACTTGCTAAGGTAGGGTAAGGTCTGCGTACACTCTACCCTTCCCAGACTCCACTTGTGGGATTCCACTAGGTATGTTGTTGTTTCTTGTTGTTGCTTGCATGTGTAATGCTCTTTCTTTCCAGTATAATAGCAATTAACGTTGAATCAACTTGAAGTTCAAAAGCTGTTATTCCTTGTGAGCATAGTTGCACCCCTGCTCTGGCCGCTAAGGCCTCTGCCTTGTTGTTCCTATTGCAACTGATTGGTATTGAGAAGGCGATAATAATATCCCCATGCTTATTTCTAAGAATACCTCGAATCCCAGCTATTCCTTTCTCCTTCATGTAGCTTCCATCTGTTTTTCGCCTATATGTATCCATATCTATTGCTGCACTCATATTATACATTACCATTTTGTTGTCTCCTTTTCCTTATTTTCTTGCATCGGTTACATCTATATTGAGCTGAGGGTCTATCAGAAACATCCTCTCTACCTCACAAAGATAGAGGTAAGGTCTGCGTACATCCTACCCTCCCCAGACCCCACTTCTTGTTGTTGTTGTAGCTTCCATCTGTATTCATCCTTAACTTACCTGTTGCAGGCAAAATCCGTGTGACTGAAATCACATTTTGAGTGGCTTTGAGTCTCTAAATAACTTCACAGAGTTTACTCCAAGGCCAAGTGAAAACACAGTTGGGAAAGCTAAGGCTTAAAGAGCCTTAATGTTCCAACACAGATCATACTCCATGCTACTTTACAAAAACTTTTTTTGGGTGCCATATTTACATGAACACCTACTTTTCCAAATTTCCCAAATGATCATGAGAGGGGTAATAAGCACTAGATATTTATGTACCTCATTTCTTGGGCTTATTTCCCATCACTGGTTCATTAGAGTTCTAATATTGAATCTCTGATTTTTGAACTCCAAGTGGATTACCAACTAAATTGCGCGGATTCTTCACTTTCGATGCCGCACCCGTGTCAGATTCTCAAAATATACACTACTTTTGGAGAATCTGACATGCACCCGTTGACATTTTTAAAGAATCTGAGCTACATAGATTACCAAATCTCCTCCAAATGTAATTAGAGGGATGACTTTCAACAAAAACATGCTGAGCATTTTCACAATTGGGCACAAGACACCATACACAACTTGATACCAACTGGTTTCCAAATCTGTTACACCTCGAAAAAATTTCCGTTAATGCACAGTGAATAGACTAACGAAGGGCGCGAAGTATACGATGTTTCAATAAGTAAGAAATAACATTTGATGATCCTAATTGAGATTTCAAAGACATTTAAGGTAAGAGAAGAAAGTTTGCCAAGAAAGGCAAGGTATATGTTATGTATCAGATAAGATTTACAAGTAACAAGTTAATGATGACTTAATGATGTTTTGGAGAAGAGTTATAACGTCCCTTAGATTGTTAATGAGGTGTTAAACAAGTGTTAAGAAGGTTCCATAAGGATTGGAGATCGAACGAGTCGTCGAGAACGAGTTTCGGAATAGCTGGGCATTATACGGTCCAACATACTGCCGTATAAAATATACTGGCCGTATGTTAGGCCGTATATTCTGCCCAGAAATGCAGCCCTCTCTGGACCAAATCTACGGCCACACATACGGTCCATATAAATTATACGGACCATATGTTGGTCCGTAGAACTGAGTCGGGACAGGTTCTAAATTAATATAAGGGACCCAAGTTTATTTCATTTAATTTCATCCTCACTCCCCTTCTCTCAAGAACTCTCTAGAATATTTCTCCACACTTCTTCCATAAGAACTCAAGAGAAATTGATGATCAACTTCATCAAACCAAGAGAATCAAGTGCAAGAAACTCATTAAGGTTCATCCAAGACAAGAAATCCCATTGGAGGTGAACTAGGGTTTTGCTCAAGTGAAGTGTTTCCACCCAAATTCCATTCCTACACCATCTAATGTAAGTTTTATGGTCATTCCATGTTGTTTAAGGTATTGAGAGGTTGAAAGACTTGGATTGTAGAAGGAGATAGAAAATGGGTCATGAATGTGAGAATAGTGGCATTTTTTAGTAGTAGCTTGGAATGAGTCATGATTCTTGATATGTTGTGATTATAATTATGTTATGAATGACATTAAGAACATGGGATAGTCATTGTATATGAGTGAATGTAATAGTGTGCTATGACCATGCTTATGGATGATTTGAAGTGAATGAGGAAATATGGATAATGTAGGTGAATAATGGTTATGGCTTATGATGTTGTGAGTGTTATTATAGACATTTAGGAGTTGATATATGATATGGAGAAGTTGTATAAACAAAGAAGATGTTGCCCAATTTTCTCTAGCCTTAGTCAAGTATACTAAGCTATCGATTATCTAATGTTAGTATAAACTCTAATGAAGGTAGAAACGTGAGCATTGAAGGAGAACGTTCAAGCGATAGAATAGCTAAACGAAAAGGTATGTAAGGCTAACCCTTCTTTCAATAAGGCATGGTTCCTTGGCTATATATCTATCCTTTCATGAGTCTATAATGTCCTCCAAATGATTCTATTTTTAAAGCTACTAAAGCTCATGATTCTCGTTATGTTTACGATTATACTAAATTCCTGATATGATAGGTGATCCTCTAAGGATAAATGTAATGAAACAATGATAGTAATGATGCCGAAGATGTTTATGAGCTCTTATGTATATGTGTCTATGTATGACTATTATGTAAAACCGAGTTTATACGGCCGGGTATGATATGTATTGCGCGCACACCACTGCAGATGGGTACGGATAACCCTGAGCCTTGGTAGGGCCAGGTATGTATAATCACCGAGCCTTGCCATGGCCGGGTATGTGAAACACCAAACCTTCATGGTCGGGTATGCTATGAATACTAATATGAATACGAATACGAATATGAATATAAATACGGATACATATACGGATATGGATGTATGTATATGTACATGTGTATGTACACAATCACGCATTAGAAATGGAAGGTCCCTATGAAAAGCAAGTAAGTGTTTATGACGCTGGTTCTACTACCTCCCATCTTATGCTATTTCTTATGTTGTCTATTATGCTTCTATAATGATGTTGATTATGCTTTACATCCTCAGTACATTCTTCGTACTGACGTCCTTTTGTTTGTGGACGCTGCATCATGCCCGCAGGTGGCCAGGGAGACAGGCTTGATCCATAGCTTTATTACTTAGGGACTACGTAGAAGAGCTTCATTTCATTCATTCGGAGCTACAGCCTTTGGTATCTATTCTTTTGTGTACATACTTATGGGCATGGCGGGGTCCTGTCCCGCCTATATGATATGACATACTGGCATGGCGGAGTCCTGTCCCGCCCCGCCTATATGATATGACATACTCTTCTTAAAGGCTCGTAGACATGTGTATATGGTTAGATGTATTTAGCCTTGTCGGCATATATTTTGTATATCATTTTGTTAGGCTCATCGGCTTATGTACATTGATATGGGCATAGTTGTTGATGGTGATATAAATGTATTGTTGCCCAATGGGATTAGTATGAATGATGGATAGAAAGTATGATTAAGCAACGTGGCTCACCTAGATGTAAATGTGAATGTACGATAAGAGGTGCCTGGGTGGGTTAGTATCGGGTACCTGTCATGGCCCTCCGGTTGGGTCATGACAAAATCACATCAAAAGGCAATTTATTTTTGAGAAATCTCCAAACTAGAAAGGATATTTTGGTGGATGTTCTTGTTCCATAATATTTTAAGCACCATATTGGAGGTATATGACTTATGAGGAAGCAAAACCAAATGTTTGCTCCTTTTTTTTTTTTAATATCCAACCCCTCCTATTTGTCAGGCAAAAACCAAATGATTTGAAGAAGGACGCAGATTCCAAGTGCAAGGTCAAGAAGGAGAGTACAAACCTAGATTCTCTTAGAAGCCATGTAAAGGAGGAAAATGTTAAACAAGAACAAAAACAGTAAATTTTAACTTAATAGTAGTATATTTTTGAAGACTTTGTATAGTTGCTTATTCTTCTTTTTAATATTCAATCCCTTATATTGGGCAGGCAAGAACCAAATCATTTGAAAAAGGAACAAGATGCCAAGTGCATGCAGTACACTAAGGTCGAGTAAACTTTGTAGTTGAATTATTTTCTCTATTATTTTCATGAATGTGTTCAATAAAAGTTTCCTTTTCTTACTATGCTAACATTGCATAATGCATGACCTTGGATTTAACATTGTCACTGCAATTTGAATTTGAAAGGTTTATACTTGGGGTCGACGGGCTTTTGTTGTTAGACTATGTGCATAGCCGCATAGGCAAATCAATGATTTGACTTTATGAGTTCAGGATGTTAGAACAACGACGCTAAGTACTAATAACTGGATTCGAAATTTAATATTTATATATATTTAATGCAGTTTGTAACACATATATAGCTTTTCGGCCAAAGCTATGGGTCCCTTATTACGTGTTTGTCCACAAGTAGATTATTGTTTCAGCCTCTCTTCTTCCATAATGAAAATCTTGCTTTTTTCATCTGTCTCTCTTTAGCTGAGCTATCTATGTGGGTGCTTCTTCATCTTTCATGTGTTTCCATTTAATCTTTCTTTGTTTGTTTTTTCCTACTAGGTGTCTGATATCCGCAATGGGCCCCGACTAATTCACATTTGCGCCAGGTAAGACCTATTTAAGGGGAAAGTGCTCCCGAACAAGATTTTTTCTATGTTTCCATTTAATCTTATGTTGCTAGTTCACCTACTTTATGTTAAATCTTTGTTTGTCTATATTTGAATGACCTGCATCTTTTTCTTTAACTGGAGTAAGTTGTATGAGTATCATACATCCAATTGTTCTATTCAACACACATATTGCTATTTTCCTTAACATCATAATCATGAGGATACCAATAATATTCTTTAATCAGATATTTTGTTGTCAGCTTTAAGTTCTTTTTGGTTTAGATTTTCTTTTTGGTTTAGATTTGCTTCTCTACAGTATTTGGTAGGCATATATGCAGCTCATTTATTTATCTAAATAATGTTTGATCTTTTAAATGGTGCACATATGTTTATTAAATATAATATGCTTTTGCACTTATGGTAGTAAAAGATGACAAGAAATGCTCATCCTCTTTAACATGTTCATTTTCATATAGCTAGGAACTTGTTGAAAGATGAAGTTGGTGATGGTAAAACAAGGAACTACTATGTAGAATCAAGGATCCTTATGCCTCCTTATCAACTTGATATGCCATATCTAATTCTATTATTCTTTCTTGTGCGTTGACTAGCTTTACTATTTTTTTTGTCAATACTCTCTTTTATTCGATATTTTCATCATAACTTTTTACTCCTATATTTCTCAAACCTCTTTTGAAATATGCTTTTCTTGAGCCGAGGGGTCTATGGGGAACAACATCTTTATCCTCTATGTATACCTCACCCTCTCCCAAGGCTCCACTTGTGGGATCACACTGTGTATGTTGTTGTCATATGTTTATTAAATATAATAGTAGTATCCTCTTTAACATGCTCATCATTTTCATATTGTTCCTTATCAAGTTATGCTTTTGTAGTTAGAGAGAAATCAAAATCCTATAGCTAGGAGGAGCTTGGCGAAAACAAGGAGCTACTATTATCCACTTGATTTTGCATTTCAAATTCATAGCCGATGGGAGGGCTTGACAGAGAAAGAGTTTTTAGGACGTGAAATTTGGAATTTCAAGCCAAACCTTGAGCTGTTACTGCAAGATATGACTGATGATCACAACACTGGCATGCCTGAGCAATTAGAGGCAAGAAAAGCTTTTTACAATAAGATTAGAAAGAGAGTGGAAAGGCGGTTAAAAGGAGAGCACAAGGAAGATGTGCTTTTTGCATTCGCAGTATATTTGTAAGTAATCATTTTTCCTCGACTCTTTTATTTGGAAACAACCGGGGTAGGGATAAAGGTATGCGTACACTCTATCCTTCCCCCAGACTCCACTTGTAGGATTATACGGGCTATGTTGTTGTTCAATTTTATTCTCCAAGCATTGTTTTCTAGAGAAAACGACAAAAATGGTCCCTTACGTGTGAAGGTAGGCTCAAAATAGTCATTTAAGATGCGCTGAACAGTTTTCTTCCTTTAAGTTTGTCAAAAGTTGAGCTGTTAAATTTTTACCGAACTCTGTAGGTTAGATTTGATTAGAATTATGGGGAAAAAAGAGGAAAGTAGCGGAACTCCCATTTAGAGGTATAATTTTTGTAGTTTCTACTATTTTTTTAAGATGACTAAACCTCATCACTTTTCTCAATCTCGAGACTCAAAAGGATGTCAGAGATTTTTTTCCAGATATGACAAGACAGTCGATGGAGGAGTATTTTTTCTCTCTTTTGAAGTACCCTATGTCCCACTTATGTGGCACCGTTCGAATTTCGAGAGTCAAATTTGTTAATTTTGATCATGTATTCAGACATAAAAAAATTTAATTTTTTGAAATAAAATTTACATATTTAAAATCTACACGATTAGTAATATAAGTCACAATAACCAATAATTTAAAATATTTTGAAGGCATATGAAAAAATTGATTTAAAAAAAAAACTCATTTGACTCTCGAAATCTGAAAGTTGCCTTGTAAATTGGGACGGGAGTACTTTTTATTGTGACCCTTTATTTTATTTTTCTCTTTTGAATTATTCCCTTTATCCCAATTTATGTGATTCATGAATTACTGTTCTTGGCATTTTCATTGTCCATATAAGAATATAATTAATCTTGTTGTAAGGTTTCTAGTAGTTATCATCGGTTCTTGGTCAAAATATATGGAAGTTGTACTAAATAGTGTATACAATGTTTGGTCTTTACCTCACAAGCCAACGTACTGTTTTCGCTTATGTGGCTATATATATATATATATATATTAATGCCATATTAACACTCAAGGGTATAGCCTAATGGTCATAACATAATCCCTTCCCTTCTTACAGTGGAACAATATTATAATTCCAGTGTTGATAACTTCTTTTGAGACGATTCGATTGCATTTGTTTTATATTCTGGGATAAAAAGTGTATTTTTGGTCATTAAAGGACTCATATTTCATGTGATGTAAGTTTGATCGAGATTTTTTTTGTTTTTAATAAATATTTTGCAGTTACGGAGGACTGTAAATCCTAAAGTGAACCACTTTACAAAGGAGGGAATTGAAGCTTACATAAAGCAGATGCCAAGAACAATAGAACTTGAGCTAGGAGAAAGGGAAGGACGACAATTTATAAACGTCCTGGATATTAAATGGAAACAATCTCTTGCAGAAACGCAGGAGTGGTCCCCCCCCCCCCCCCCCCCCCCCTCCTTCCCCTATTCATATCAACTGCAGGCGGAAGGATTTGACAGCAGAAAAGAATTTTCAGTATGAAGTAACTCGGGCTCTTGGAGGGGCGATATTGATGGAAGATATTAACGAGGCTTGGAGAAATTTGGGAAACGACATGAAGGTGAAAAACCTAGAGCAAACAAGGTCAAAAGTAGAGTTTTTCACTAGGACTAAATTTGTGATGGAGAGAGAGCAGAAAGAAGTGCTTTACTCCTTCTCTTCATATCTGTGAGTAGTTATAATTTTTGTTCATCTCTTGTTATTCTTTTGCAATATTTGAAAGTAAATTTCTGACATTGGGTAATATTTTTATCTTTCTGCATTTGCGAGTTTGAGAACGTTATCAAAACTGAATTTCCTGATATGACAGAAGCAGAGGTGAGCGAGTGATGAATCCATGTTTGATTTCCTTTTCAGTTCTTTTCTAACTTATATTTTTTAAAAAAAAAAAAATTGAGGTATATGATACTTGTTTTCTACGTTACATTGCGGGACCATATTGGGAGATCAGATGGATGTATGAAATACTTAGCACAAGAGAAGAGTGCAAAAAATTGTATCGTTTTGGGAGAAATCCATGGGTGTAATAAATTGAATCTTATGTTTTGTGCATTAGATTGTTCTATACTTCTATGCATATATACTTTCCTCCACATAGCTTGTAAGTTTTTGGTGACTAAATGGTTGAATTTGCTTTTGCTTTAGTTGCTATCGTAGAGCGGTCTTCTGTGCTTACTGCTAGAACGACCAATGCTTGGGTCATTCACACAAATATCCTTATTCACGCGTGGTCTTTAGTTTTTTTTTTGGTAAATAAACATTTTTATAAACCAAAGTGAACCTTTGAAGTACAGGTGAAAATTCTGAGTGCTGGACAGAGAGCCCCAGTACATCAGTCATCTACTGCTCTACCTTTTGCTCACCTACTCACTACTCACAGAGCAAATACAGAGTCGCAATGACCTACCACAATACATCATCAGCTATTTTAAGAAGCATAACACCACATCTCTCTAGGTAGGATAGTAGTTATGCCTCTCTAACCATCTTACTAATCTTTCCTGACAGTTTCCTCTAGAATAAACCTCCTGGATAATCAATTTGACAATTCTGTCCACTGGTTGTTGTTGTTGTTGTTGAAACACTCTCATGTTTCTTTCCCTCCATAGATGGTAAACAGTTGCAGCAAGTAATATTTTGTAAATTTCAGCCTTAGCACTTCTTCCTTTGGCATATGCAGTGGCCCATGTTAGTTCATATTCCCAGCTCCTAGGCATCCTAGCAAGCACACACCATATAAGGAGTTTTTGCCACACTTGGGCAGAGATTGTACAATCGAAGAACAGGTGGGAATGACATTCAGCAGTTACCTTACATAGCGGACACATAGGGTCAACACTCATCCCCCATTTTAGTAGTCTATCCCTGGTGTAAAGCTTCTTGAGAGCAGCCAGCCTAAGTATGAAGATCCATCTAGGTGCACCAAGGTTGTTACACACTAGCCTTCTCCATTCTACTTTCTGAAAGTCGCCTCTGAGCTTAAGGTAGGAAAGTTTAATTGAGAACTGGTCCAAGTTGTAGAGCTCAGCCATGGTGCTTCCAGCAGCTTCAACATACTTTGACGCATTCAAGATTTTTTGAACAATCCAAGATGCCTGTTTAGGCACATCCTCTATCAGGTCCCTATTCCTACCATAGTAGCAGTGGATCCACTTTACCCATAACTTGTCCTTCTTTTGACAGATGTTCCAAAGAAATTTGATAATTGCAGCCTTATTCCATGTTCGTATGTCCAGTATGTTGAGTCCTCCAGCATATTCAGGTTGACATATCCTATCCCAGGCTACGAGAGCCTTTTTGGACAGTTCTGCCCCTCCTGTCCATAGGAAACTTCTACATGTAGCTTCAATAACTTTAATCACCTTCTTTGGGAGCACAAAAATTTGAGCCCAGAACACCTGAATGGAGAATAGGACTGACTTGATTAGTTGGGCCCTACCAGCATAGGATAGGAATTTTGAGGTCCATGACTTAATCCTGCCTAATATTTTTTCAATCAAAGGTTGACATTGGACTATTGAGACTCTCTTTGTACTCAGAGGTACTCCCAAATACCTTATCGGCAACTCACCTTTAGCAAACCCCAGTACCTTTAGAATTTCTTGTTGATCTTCAGGAGAAACACCCCCACAATAGAGAGAGCTCTTGGCCTGGTTAGCAATCAAACCAGAAGCTTTGGAAAAGCACTGAAACTGTTCATACAAGTGTTGGATAGATGTTACATCCCCTCTACAAAACAAAAGCAAATCATCTGCAAACCCAAGCTGAATAAGATTCAATCTAGCACATTTTGGATGGAAGTTAAAGTTTGGGTTTTCTCCCAATCTCCTCATTAGTCTACTCAAATACTCCATAGCCAAAACAAAGAGAAAGGGGGAGAGAGGGTCCCCTTGTCTCAATCCTTTCTTTGCTGCAAATGGAGAGGATGGCTTGCCATTTATCACTATAGAATAGGACACTGATCTGATGCAATTCATAACCCATCCCACAAACCCAGTAGGGAAATTTAAATTAATTAAGACATGTTCTAGAAATGGCCATTCAACAGAATCGTAAGCTTTTTGCATGTCAATATTGAGCATACATCTAGGAGATATCCCTTTTCTACTGTACCCCTTTACAAGTTCATGGCTTAAAAGAATATTATCAGTGATGGTTCTGCCAGGAACAAAGGCAGCTTGGCCGTGGTCAACTAGGCAGTCAATTACATTCTGCATCCTCTTAGTCAATATCTTGGAAATTATCTTATAAATGATAGTACAACAAGATATTGGTCTGAATTGCTTTATAGAAGTGGGATGTTGTACCTTTGGCACTAGTGTGACAGTGGTGCAATTAATAGCCTTGAACATCCAAGTAGTTTTAAAAAACTGTAGAACAGCATCTGATATATCAGTACCAACTACTGGCCATGTCTTCTTAAAAAAATGGGCATTAAATCCATCACAGTCGGGTGCTTTGAGGTCAGCAATATCCTTCAATGCCAAGAGAACTTCTGCACTTGTAACTGGGGCTATCAGAAACTTTTGTTGATCTCTATTTAGTATAGGACCGTGTTGCATAATGGCTGGATTAATAGCTGGTAATATGATTCTGAGCCACTCTATTCTTTATACTAGCATGAACGAAAGCCGAATTAGTACCTCCCCCTGATCAGACACCAGCTTTGTAATATGATTCTGAGCCACTCTATTTTTTATACTAGCATGAACGAAAGCCGAATTAGTATCCCCTAGCTTCAACCACTGTATTCTAGACTTCTGTCTAAGAATACTCTCTTCAACCATAATCTATTTCTCAAGATCTTGCTTTAGACCCCTTTCTTGGATATATAGATCTTGATCATCATAGGAATCCCTCAGTTGTTCCTGAACCTCCTGTAGTTGTTGTCTGGTGGTCAGGATCCTTTGTTCCACTTTTGAATATTCTCTATGGTTCAATTGCTTCATTGCTTCCTTCATCTTCTTTAACTTATTCCAAACCTTAATCATATAGGTTCCTGTCACTTGTTGTGCCCAAGTGGCTGTTACTATGGTAAAGAACTCTTCATGTGTGCTCAAGTGGTTGAGAAACCTAAAGGGACTAGAATGTTTTGCAGCTGGTGGTTCTATAGTGACACTCATCAGACAATGATCAGAGAAGTGTGGATCTTTTGCTTCAACTTCCAAATGTGGCCATAGGTTCATCCATGTAGAATTGACCAGCACTCTGTCAATTCTACTATGTACATGAGAGTTTGTCCACGTGTAAAACCTTCCCACAGTCCTGAGGACTGTCAACCCCGTATTATCCAACATTTCTGCAAAATCTCTAACTTCTGCATCCTGGACTTGACTACCCAACCTATCCTCCTGGCTAAGGATAGCATTAAAATCTCCCATGATCAGCCATGGACTCTGAATATTGGGTTGTAGGCTTTCAATGCTTCTCCACAAATCTTTCCTATCTGCAATAGTATACAGGCCATATACTGCAGTAAATAGCATACTAGAGAGTCATTTTTCTTCTCAATGGAGCAGTGGACTGCTTGGGTGCTAGAACTGAGGATAGATAGGTCCATTTTTGTGTGATCCCATACCATCCATATTCTTCCCCTATCAGTGGAACCATAATTGCCAAACCAACTCCATTAAGGGAATGCCTTCCTGATAATGCCAGGCGTTTTTTGCCTTGTGACCCTGTGTTCTGTGATTGCTAGTACCACTATATTTTCCTTCTTTATTATTTTTGGCAGCTCCTTATGCTTGAACTGCTTATTAAAGCCCCTCACATTCCATGAGGCAACTATCATCACATAATTTTTGGGGGGTCAGGGGGCCTACCACCCCCATGGCTACTACTTTGGCCTTTTTCCACCAGTTCCAAGGCAGCTTGGAAAAATTGTTGAAAGTTAGCCTCTTGTAGAGGGCTAAAGCAGTTAGCATCAGTTTCCTCCTGTTCCTGTGGTCGAGTAATAGGTTGCTTACCAGCATACTTTCCCTGCCTCTGTTCCCAGCCTTCACTCTTCTCATTTTGATTTTCCGTACCCTCATTTGCGTTAGATGCAGGTGCTGGTGGCTCTTCTGGTACCTTACCTTGTCCCTCCTTGTTTAGCCATTGCTGCTGGATCTTTTTTGGGTCCTTTCTGGGCTGTTTAGAGTGGTTCGGTTTTGGTTGTTTAGGCGGGTTGATATTACAAACATGCCAAATTTGGCAACAAGTGGGGCAATATTGAGGCCACCATTCATAATCAATACATTGTTCAAAAATGGCTCCATCAGGATCCATCACCTTTATCTCCATGGGGAGAGGTACAGTGATATCCATTTCGACAAGCACCCTGGCAAAAGAGATTCTCGCCATTGTAGATGTGCAATCATCAGCACAGAGAGGTGTACCTAATCCACTAGATATCCTACTCAAGGACTCGATATTCCAGCAGTTCAAAGGGAGACTTGGAAACATCACCCATAATGGAATAGTTTTCAAGATCTCTTTGCTGAAATTGAAATTAGCACACCAAGGCTTAACAATCACGGGCTTGCTATTCATCATATGGGGGTCGGATATCATTATTTGCTCCCTGTCAGTAGCACATAGGAATTTGATGACAAAATACCCATCGTTATGGTAGTAGATCACAGGTTTAGCCTTGAAACTCCATTGCCCTAGAAATCTAGACACAGCCCCAATAGTCGGTGAGTCTCCCACAACGTATAATATCATTGCATCTTTCCATAGTTTTGTTCCTTTATCAACCTCAGCTCTATCCAATTTCACCAGTTTTACACCATCTTTGACTATAGGTGGTATAAACTGAAGGCCTACACCCTTAGAAGTCATCTTATTACCGGTGAACAAATTCGCCCAGTTTTTGCCCTCCTTTGGTACGGGGTTTTGTGTCTTCCCTTGTGCACCCAATTGGGGGAATTGCTCCAGTGGTTGACCCATATTTGCATCTGGGTTCACATTAGAAGTGCTCGCCGTGTCTCTTGTTCTCTGTTGCCCACTGATAGGAGTTGATGTGACATTTGGGTTCCCCTTTTGAGGATCAGTATTTTGCTTCACCATGTGCGGATCTGTTCCTAGGGCAATCCTAGCACTCGATGAACCACTATTTGTCTTCCCCTTAGAGAGCATCGTACTCGGTGGCGTAACTGTAGCTCCCAATTTCACCAGCTCCGCCTGCAACCTACTAACAGAGCTTTCCCCTGCTATTGTCGTATTTGTTTTTGTCTGTTCTTCAGTGACAGCTGCTTCCCCATATCTTCTAGCACGAGGATTCACCTTGGCCAGCGGAGGATCTGACAGTTGGATCTTGTTCGCCGCCCTCTTTTGCCGGCCCTTTGCCATGCCGGCGGTGGCACACGTTAGTTGAACCACTTAACGTACGCCCAAAAGAGATAGAAGTCTATAGAGAGAGAATTTTATATGTAGTACCCAAAATGCTGGTCTTTAGTTTTTGTCCCTCAAATTGTTGGTCTTTAATTTTTGCTCTTCAGCATTTTAAGGGGCGGAAAATATCCCTGAGATTCTGGGCTAGAACCCCGACAGAATAAAAAAAAATCGCAAGGCAGAATTTCTTAGCAAATTAGGCCTATTTGGCAAAAGTTAGGCCTTAAGGCCTAATTTCTGTAGAATCCAAGCAGAGAGAAAAAAAAAATATATATATATATATATATATGCCTTGTGAAATTTCGCAAGGCAAATTTTTTCCTTAAAGCATGACTAACTTCTGCCTTATAAGACAGAATTTTCGAAGCCTTCCTTTGCAAATTTTTTTTTTGTTTTTTTACTGTGCGAGGGTTCGAACCCAGAATCCTTTGAAGGACAATCCGCACAAAACTTTGACTATTTATAAGCCCATCTGGATTGAATCTAGGGGAAATTTCATAAATATACAATTTGCTCACTTACATTGCAAAATAATAGCCCAAAACTTACATTGCAAAGCTTTAACCCAAAAACACTTTTATACGGTACTATACACTTTTATACAAAAGACAAGTAGATTATGTATATAGGTGTTTGAAGGTGTATACATATTTATACGCCTGTATACATAAAAACCCATATACACCCATATACAATATTATAACTCGTATATCCATATACACCCATATATAATATTATAACCCATATACACTATTATACAAAAAATAACTTCAACCCCATCAACTCTACAAAATTATAAGTGGTGTTTATATACCATATAAACTATTATACAATATTCTACGACATTATACAAAATTATAAGAGGCGTTTAAACACCCATATACGTTGTTATACAATATTATACAAAAACTGACTTCGTCTTCTCCCTTGAATCCAAGCACCAAATCCATCCTAAAACCTCAAAAACTACATCCCGTCACCCTAAATTTCAGATTTAGGCTCCTCAATGTGCACCCAATCTTTTGCAACAATACCCACTCGAAACAAAGCTTATTTGCGAAAATCTGATTTTCAAACTGTGAAGCTTTGAGCTTCAACAATGGTCGCCTATGGAGTTTCTGCTTCTTGTTCACGTTCTTAGCCTTAAATCAGTGGATTACCACATTTTTCAACTTCAAACAACAGATTATATTCAACAAATTCGAACTCCTCAAATCAAAGCAGCTACGTATTTTTCTTTTCCAGATTTGTTCTTTATGTTTAGATGTATGCACCGCCGGTGGAAAGCAAAAGAATGCAGCGGAGGAAAAAGAGAAGTATTAGTATAAGAAGAAGATCCATTTCTTCAATTCATTGACTATGCTAAATCCGTACTATTTCCCGATTTACAGTGTAAGAGAGAGAGAGTATCTTGTCTGATCTGTTGGGTCATTTTTTGTAAAATTTATAAATATGGGTAAATTTTTGTAGCATTGTTACCATAATTGATACGCAGTGTAATTATCTCTTGAATCTATGAGCCCGTTTGGATTGGCTTATAAGTTGTTTTCAGCTTTTTTGAGTGTTTGGCTGGCCAGCTTAAAGTCATTTGTGCTTAAAATAAGCTCAAAAAAATAATAGGGCCCATTTGACTTAGCTTATCTAAAGCAGCTTATAAGCTGAAAACAGCTTATAAGCATAAGCCCATCCAAACAGGCTCTAGGTAAAAGTAGCAGCTAATCCACAAATGTTTTGGATATTACTATTTTATGTAATGTAATTTATTTTTTTAGTATGTTCTTGTATATCTAAAAATAATCTAACTTTATAAATTTACTAGCCATATATGCCGGTGCGATGCACGAGCCGAACATGTTTATTCATTTTAATTAGCTTGTCTTTGTAAATAATTTTTTAAAAATTTATCATAGTCATGACAATGAAAGTTGTTCATCAATGTGAAAAAGAAAATTAGTAAGAAGGTGAGGGAAATTAATATTTTGATTTTAGATTTTTTCTCTTAAATTGTTTAATTACCGACAAGTTGATATCCATCTCAATCAATTAACTGTTCAGATCCAAACATAAGAACCATTGTTGTATATATTGGATTTTTTAAAAGCAAAACTAATAAAATATTTTTATTAAATTAATTAAAAAATATGAGGAAATAAATGTATCGGATAATTAAAATTGAAGTGCATACGTCTATGAAATAAATATTAAGTATTATGACATATTAGAAATGCGATATGTTATATTGTAAATCACCAAATTTTTATTCCGAAATGAAAATATACAGTAATACATTTTATAAATGTAAAGAAACAATAATTAGAGAATGCAAAGGAGAGTAAGATAAGTAAAGTATTGACAAAGAAGGAAAACGGGTTTTCCTTATTTCTTAATACTTTAAACGTGAAAAGAGGACGAACAATAGCAAGCAAATTTGTACCAAAAGTTATATAAATTGCACACTCTAACCAACTACTTTTTTATCCCACTTAGACATTTGTCATAGTCTCCCTCCAATAGACTTTTTTCAAGAATATTTATAAGAAAGGGTTAATTTTATTTTGGTTTTATAAATGAACAAGTAATTTAGACACGCACAAATTATATTTTTCAAGAACGCGAAAAGTCAAGAGTGAACAAGTAAAAGTGCACGAAGAAAATAAATGTGTCGGAGAATTAAAATTGAAGTGTATACGTCTATGGAATAAATATTAAGTACTATGACATAGTAGAAATGTCCACGTGAGATTAAAAAATAGTTGGGTAAAGTGTACAAATTATATAGCTTATGGTGCAAGTATTTATTACGTGTACAATTTGTTAAGCTTTTGTGGTACAAGTTTGGGCAGCTGTGTTCGTACCCCCAAGCCACTTATATGTATTAGAAGAAATAGAAATATGGAAAGAAAATAAATATTCAGTAAAAACGTGAAAAGTCAAAAGTAAACAAATAAAAGTGCACGAAGGAAATAATTATGTGTCGGAGAATTAAAATAGAAGTGCACATGTGTATACATGAGAAGAGAATAAATATCCAGTACTATGGCATATATCCACGTGGGATTTATTAATTCTTAAAGAATGTGAAAAGTCAAAAGCGAACATATTAAAGTGCACGGACGAAATAAATTTGTGTAGAAAAATTAAAATTTGAAGTGCATACGTCTATACATGAGAAGGGAATAAATATTAAGTACTATGACATATGTTTACGTGGGATATAAAAATAGTTGGATAAAGTGTGCAAGTTATATAGCTCATGGTACATGCATTCATTGCATGTACAATTTGTGAAGCTCATGGGAAGAAAATAAATATTCAGTAAAAACGTGAAAAGTCAAAAGTGAACAAGTAAAAGTGCACGGAGGAAATAAATGTGTCGGAGAATTAAAATAGAAGTGCACACGTGTATACATGAGAAGAGAATAAATATTCAGTATTATGGCATATATCCACGTGGGATTTATAAAAGTCAAAAGTGAACATATTAAAGTGCACGGACGAAATAAATTTGTGTAGGAGAATTAAAATTGAACTGCATATGTTTATACATGATAAGAGAATAAATATTCAGCTAGAATACGAAAAGTTAAAAGTGAACAAGTAAAAGTGCACGGAGTAAATAAATGTGTTGGAGAATTAAATTTGAAGTGCATATGTCTATACATGAGAAAAGAATAAATATTAAGTATTATGACATATGTGTGATATAAAAATAATTGGATAAAGTGTACAAGTTATATAGCTCATGATACAAGCATTCAATGCGTGTACAATCTGTGAAGCTCATTGTGCAAGTGGGGGCACCTGTGTTCGTACCCCCCACGGCACTTATATATACTGAGATTTGTAGTTGTGGTCCAATATTCTGTGTCAACGTTGATGTGAGCTTGTAAACAACTAATTTTATGAGGCAAACAGCTTTATATTTTATTTTTATTTTTCCACAGAAGCTTTATATTTTTTTATTAATTTGTCGATTGTGGAGTAAACTACTTTATTTAAGTAACATAGATTTGGGCATTTGGGTATATCACGTGCCGTCAACGCTCAGCATGTGAAGCAAAGTTCAAAAAGTCACCAAGAAACTAATTGTTTTTTAGTGGAAGCAATAAACTAATAAACTTTTTATATAGCTTAGATACGATAATCCCAACAGTTGTGCACACTCTTTCAAGTCTTAATTCCATATATAATGGAAGTCTCGAGCCCACAAGATGAAAAAAAATATCGTATATAGTTATATACTTGCTTTTTAAGTACATAATTTTGAGAGATTTTGAGAGTGAGAATAAAAAGTAAGCAAGCACGTTGTCACAATTCAAGTTTATGTCATGTATTATTTTGTTTTGGGTCTATAATCGCACGAATTTGTTTTTTAAAATATGTCATATCGAACCTAGAAACCATGCTTACCATGTAAATTTGGATTATGCTTTATAAACCTTTTACTTTTTTCTTGTCGATTTGAAATTCGTCTAAGGTGTCATGAACAACTCATGATTTCAGAAGCTTATCAGTCTAGAAGCCTATAAATCATATGTGAAAGGCATTTGTGAAAATCAGTCGTGAAACCTCAAACATGTTCTAGTTGAGGATGATGTGTATAATTAAAGGATATGTCATATTTGAAGTGATTAACTTTTCTACGTAATGTCAATGAGATGACGCGCAAAAGCAAAATTTAAACTGAAAGTGCCTAATAGTAACACCTTATCATGTTCAGATGCTCAGTAGGAATATACCGTAGTCCGAATGGCTAAATGAAATTTACTTACTAGCTTGAGAGCTATCGATAAATCAAACCTTTAAGTTATCAATATATATAAAAAATAAAAATAAATATATATATATATATATATATATATATATATATATATTATCATGTCATTCAAAGAATATTTACTAATAAGTTTTTTCTTAAATGAGAAATTTACAATATTGAAAATAAATCAAATTACCTACTACAACAGACAATATAACCTGTAAAAATTTCTCACACTAATCGTGTATATAATTTAAATTCAAACAAATTATGAAAAACTTAAAAGGAAAGGGTGTGGGGATAAAAGCAAAAAATGACCAATTGAATGTGAAGCAAACAAACGACCATAAAGCAAAACAATATCATAGGAAGGTTGCTCTAATTTTACGTGTCGGTGGAACATACATATCACAAAACAACTTTATTGTCGTGATCCAAATGCCTTTAACTACACATATGATTTAACTTTTAACTTCACATGACTTAAAAAGGGGAAAAGAAAAATTGAAAATAACTCTTTTTCTACATGCATCACAACATTCTTCACTTTTTTTATTTATTTATTTTTATTTAAAATGAGTTATGAATTGGAATGTGATAAGTATAATGTTGAGCCACCAACTGATCAAGATACGGTACAGTAGTACATTACCATCGTGTTTAATGGTTGATAATTTCAACTTATATACGTTGATATGTACAACTACAGCAATAACTTACCCCATCACATAGTGGGGTCCAGGGATTATAGACAGTGGCGGGGTCAGAATTTTCGTCTAGGAGGTTCAAAAATTCTAAAAGGTAAATACATTAAGAAGTCAGGGAGGTCAACATTTACTAAATATACATAATAAAATAATTTTAACTTTGAAAATATACTATAATTTTTCGCCGAGGGCCCCCTGGAGTTAACGTGGCTCCGCCACTGATGGTAGACTGTAGAGTGCATGCAGACTTTACTCTTATCTTGGGAGGTAGAGAGGTTGTTTCCGATAGACTCTCGGCATGCACAAGGACAAGCAATATATACGTCGATACGTCTTGGAAAAAATTATTAATATAAATATTTTAACTGTTATAGTAGATTATTTAATATTTACTGTAATGGTAAAGTTGTGTATGTTTGACTTATATGTCATGTGTTTGAGTGGTGAAATTAACTATTAATGCTTGTGATAGAGTAGGCTGTCTGCGTTACATCTTCTTACCGCAAGACTATATGTATAAGAGATTACAACTCATTCTCTATGTCAATATGAATTTTGATACTTCTTCACACGCTTAGAATTGGAAAATTAGAGTATATTAGTAATATAATACATAAATCCAACATTAAAAATACAATAATAGAAATCGATGAATCTGACTTTAATATCATATTTGAGCTTAACTAAAACTCAAAAATCCATTTGTAAATAAAAAAGTGCTCAAGATTATATAAGAAAACCACAACTTAATCCGTTAAACAACATGGCATTGACATGAATTTACACATACATCTATGTGGGAGAAAAGGCGAGAATCTATTGAAAATAGTCTTTCTAGTGCACAAAATAGGGATAAGATTTGCGCATATCTCATTCTCCTCAAACTCCACTTATAAAATTATAAGGGTATGTTGTTATTGTTGCAGTCCTATCTATGTGGGAGTGGGTAGACTACTAATTATTTGCGGTAGAAAGTCAAAGAAAATTGTTGAAGACTGAAAAAATAAAGAGGAAAAAAATAATAAACAATGTTTTTGTAGTAATAAAAGTACAAAGACAAATTGGAGCATGGCATGTGAGGAGCAAGACTTTTGTTAGCCTCGATTTAAGAGAGTCACAGAGAACCTTTGACATGAAAGTGAGTGTACAAATTTACCAAAGAATCTCTAATTCCCCTCATATTACCTCAATCATTACTCCCCACATTACACCCTCACATTTATTACCCTTTTCACTTTTGTCCACTCTTCTTTAATTAGTAACTACACAGAATAAATAAAAGAGGAATCTACTTTAAATACACTGATAAGGTAAATATTTTTTAAGTTATTTGCATATTTTAATTGATTGTATCATGTTATTTGTTAGACTTTTTGTGTTATTAAATTGACAATTTCATTAAACAAGGAGAGATTTGATTTACTGATTCATTTATAAATGTTATTTTAGTTATATAAATTTTGTAGAAAATTAAGAATGAAAATAATATCAAGGATGAGTAAATAAACACAGAAAAAAAATTTGTAGAGTCAATTTCTACATTTAAACGGTAACAGGTCATAGGAGATCATTTCCTCATAATAAATAGTTACATATCGTTGTAAGTTAGTTTAACAGTATAAAAGGTCATATATTTACGGATACCAAAGTTAAACTCTTTTTTTTCTTGCTTTTTACGGGCCCGACTATGGATTCGCACTGAGAAGTAATACATAATTAGAGGTAAAGTGCTCTCTTTCATACACAAGGCTTGAATCCGAGAACTCTGATTAAGGGTCGAACCCGATAACTATAATAAAAGATGAAGGAATACTTGTCACGCCACCACTACTGTTGTTGGCAAAATTGAACTCATTAAAGAAACACAAACATAAGGATTAAAAAAAAATGTAAATGAAATCATCATAAAGAAGAAAAAGCAAAAATGAATAGACTCTTCTCTTCTCTTCTCTTTCTTACTGGTGTACTATGGGATTCCAATGTTTGTTATTCATAACTTCCATCACACCCCTCACCATTTTCCCTGAGCTGAAATCTGTTACTCCATAAAACTACAGACAAGGGAAATACTTCTTTAGATTATTAAATTAAGGATTACAGTGAATAGAGGAATATTTGGTTTTTTTGTAATTTATTACAAATATTAATTTAATTATATGACCCCTCTATAGAAAATCAATGAAAAATAATATCACAGATGAGTAAATAAATACACATAAGATATTTATAGGGTCAATTTCTACTATGCGAATTGTAACTGGCCATAGAAGATGTTTCCTCATAATAAAGAGTTGCTACATAAATTAGTTTAACAATATAAAAAGATAGTATATTTATGGGTATAAAGTTAAACTCTCTTTTTTTCACGGTATTTCAATTAAATTTGAATTCGCGCAGAGAAGATAATTTCCTACTTAGAACTTGAACGCAATATCTCCGTTAAAGATAAAGGGATACTTATCACTCCATGACAATCGATATTGGTATAGTTACACTCAATAAAGAAACCCAAATATAAAGAAATGAGAAAAATAAAAAAGATAAATGAAATCACCACATTAAAAAAAAAAAAATGAATAGAGACTCTCTCTCTTTCTGGTGTTAATAGGATCCCAAAGTTATTCATTACTTTCATCACACTCTCCAATTGTTGAGCTGAAATCTGTTACTTCCATTAATAGATTACCAGTTAGTGAGCCCACCTCCACCAAAAGTAATCATTATTATATAGTATTTATAATCAAGAATCTATAATCACACAGAAAGGGAAAAAAATGGAAGTGGCTAGTAGGAGAAAGGGCAAAATTTCAAGAAATGGTGTGGTTGATGAAGTTAAAGGTGGGATTAATGTATATAGTGAAAAAGAAGAAACCTCACAAGTTGAAAATGATGAAAAAATTAGTACTACTAGTGGAGATAACAACAATCAAGTTCATAAAAAGTTGGAAATGGGGCCAAAGCCAAATGTTGGTGTTGCTGTTGGTGGTGGTGTGATGAGTGACAAGAGAAAAACTTGGAAATCTAAGAGTAATTTAGAAGGCAAACCAATTCAGATTGTTAAAAAAAGATCTGAATTAAACAAGAATTTGGATGAACAAAGTAAAGAGTTGACTACTGTTATATCTGCTGACAATGCAATGAAGAAAAGTCCAATTCAAAGCAAGAAATGTGGAACTGAGAAAAGCCCAGTTAAAACAATGAAGGCAAAATTTGGTGAATCAAGTGATGGAAATGAGAGAAATGGAATTCAGCTAAGGAAAGTGAAATCAGAGGCAAATAAGGAAGGAAATGAGAAGAATTCTGAATTAAGAAAAGTGAAATCTGTTTCTCTTCAAATGGTGAAAACAAAATCAGCATCAAGTGAAGAACTTGAAGAAGAAAAATGTAAGAATTTTGAGGAAAATAAGGTTGTTGTTGATGATGTTCTTGATGAGTCAAAGAAGAATCTTGAAGGGTCATTTGAGGGAAATGAGAAGAATTGTGAATTAAGGAAGGTGAAATCTGTGTGTCTTGATGGGAATTTGAGGAATTCAGTGGAAGCAAAATCAGAGAAATGTAAAAAGATTTTTGAGGAAAATAAGGTTGTTGTTGTTGATGATGATGTTCTTGATGAGTCAAAGAAGAATCTTGAAGAAAATGAGGATGGAAATGAGAAGAATTGTGAATTAAGGAAGGTGAAATCTGTATGTCTTGATGGGAATTTGAGGGATTCACTTCAAATGGTGAAAACAAGATCAGAGAAATGGAAGAATGGTTTTGAGGAAAATAAGGTTGTTGTTGATGATATTATTGATGAGTCAAAAAGGGATCTTGAAGGGTCATTTGAAGGAATTGAGAGGAAAATATCTACTGAAGAAAACTGTAAGGAATTTGATGTGTGTGAAGAGAAAGTTATAACAACAAGCAATGTGGAATCTCAAGTGAAATCTCCACTTAAAGAAGAGTCAAATCTTGAAAGTGAAGAAGAAGAAGAAGAAGAAGAAGAAGAAGAAGAAGAAGAAGAAGAAGAAGAAGAAGAAGATCAAGAAGACATTGATGAGAAAATTGAAAAGGGAAGTGTTGATGTTAAAGAAATCAGTGTAGCAGAACAGATTATTGAGCCTAAAAAGATTGTGATTGAAGAGAATAACAAAGTTCATATTAGTAACAATGAGAAAAAACAAGTGCCCATTTCTCCAATTATCAAGAAACAACCTCCTCCAATTTCAGGTCAATCAAGAATTCATCATCATCATCATCATCCAAGTCCAACAAGAACCAAACCAGGCAAATTGATTTCTTTAATTTTTTATTTTTATTTTTAAATTTTCCACTCGATGTTCGGTTCCCATATTGAAGTACGACTAAATTCGAGTTCGCGCCGGAAAATCTCACGTTGGGAGTAAAACACTCCCTAACAAAGGCGACTTCATACCCAATGATTCTGTTTTTTAAGGTTGTATTCTGAATCCCTTATCAATTTTATGCTGCATTTTCAGTTCCAACATCAGATGAAGAATTTCAGAGCAATATCCCAAGACAACATAGCAACCTACAAAGCTTCGGTAATTTTTTTTTTTTTTTTTTGTATAGTTTCTTTGCAAGCAAAAAATGTGTCATTTCTGCAAATGTTGATTCTAATCTTCTCTTCTTTGGTTTTGGAAATTTATTTCAGTTGATTTGATTATGTGGAGAGATGCATCAAAATCAGCATTAATCTTTGGATTTGGAACATTTGTCATCATTTCATCTTCTTATACTCAAGATCTCAATATCAGGTAATTAACAACTTTTTTTTTTTTTTTTCGGTTTACCATCTTGTGTCTGGTACATGTATCGGGCCCGATTAAATTCATATTCGTGGCTTGAAGTCCCATATCAAGGGTAAAGAGTTCTCTGATAAAGGCGACTTTATGCTCGGGGCTCGAGTTGGTCAAGGAGAACTTGCACCAAGGAAAATGAATCAGATTTTTTTTTTCGATATTCTTGAAATAACCAACAAAAAAAAAATACTAAAGTAAAATTAATGATTTTTTTCTTTTTTTACAGCTTCATTTCTGTGATTTCCTACTTGGGTCTGGTCTACCTTGCTACAATCTTTCTATTTAGATCACTCAGGTAAAAAACTTGTTACAGTAGGTAAAATTCAGTTACTTTAATGTGACGAAAAATAACATTGTATTAACTTTATCGTTATAGTAGATAACATTATTTCTTTTATCTAATTTTTATTATTTGTTTTCTTTGTTGGGTAAATAGGGGTGCAAATGATATAGGTGAATCAAGTGAATATGTATTAGGGGAAGAAGAAGCAGTATGGGTACTGAAATTGATACTGCCTTATGTAAATGAATGTCTCTTGAAAATTAGAGCCCTTTTTTCTGGGGATCCTGCTACTACAATGAAGGTAAAGGAAAAAACAAATTTTCCCATTTCCCCTTTTTTGTCCTCTTTTAGAAAAAATTCCTTCTGACTTTAATTATATTTTTTCAATATTTTGAAAATCACTAGAAAGTTGACAAAAATTTGCCTCTACAGATGGCAGTTCTGCTGTTTATTTTTGCAAGATGTGGCAGCTCCATAACTATTTGGAAGATGTCCAAATTGGGTGAGTTTTTCTGCATCTACATGGTTAAAAAATATTTTTTTACTGTTTTGTTTTTCCCTTTTTTGTTAGAAAAAAAAATACCAAAGAGAATGGAACTTTGAAAACTTTTTTTTTGTTGTGAATCCTTTTTTTTTTTTTTTTTTTGGTAATAGCAGGAAGAGTTTTTAAGTGAGGAATTTTATATGTGACTTTTAGATGGAGCCTCATAGACCTAAGGCTGGTGGTTGAATATTCTTTGGCTGAAAAATTTATGACACTATATATAAGTTAAATATCATTTTTATACAAATATATTAGTGTAATCTTAAGAACTCTTGAATTTTTTATCGAAAGTCTTATTTTTGCCACTATTTATATAGATCCTACTTTTGTAATTCTTCCTTAGATTGTTCCTGATTTTTCCTACTTTGATCTCTTTGTAAATAAAGCTTAGAGATCCAAAAAGGGAAAATATAGCATATTTCATGAAGTACATCTTTCTAAAGGGATGATTTTATTTAATTATCCCCTAACCAAAAAGGAAAAGAAAATGAAAGTTTATCAAGGAAATTGGATAAAAGAAAATAATTAAATCCATAGGGTATTTAGTACATATTTTCCATTAAAAAAAAGTACATATTTTCCAGTAGATCAAGCAGAGATATAAATAACTGAACATTCTTCTGTTTACCTTTTTAACTCAACATAGCTGATGCTGACACTTTGTTTTTTTGGCTGTTTGTAGGCTTTTTTGGAGTTTTCATCTTACCAAAAGTCTGTTCTTCTTATTCCACGCAGTTAACTGCCTATGGTAAAAAATCTCTCGCCATTTGTTTTTCCTTTTTTTTTTCTTTCTTTTAATTTCCGGTCTGATTATTTGGATTCGTGTCTAAAAGTCTTACTTTGGGAGCAAAACACCTTCTGTCAAAGATTACCATTCCCAAGATTCGACCCAAGACACTAGTCAAGAATGAACGGGTATATACTTACCATCTCACCATAACCTTTGACGATTTTTAGATCAATTTAACTTATATAATATATACACTACTACTTAATTAATAGTTTAAAATAATATTTACACTACAGGCTATTTAAAAAATAAATATAGATAAACTTCTATACTAAGTGGAGTTAGTAACTTAGAAGTTAGAATATGCAACAAGTTGCTTGTTACAACGAATTAAAAATATATTCATAATGATTTTTTTTTTTTTACTTTTTCAGTGTGTGCGTGCACGCGTGTGCTCTGTGTGTATATAAAATAAATTAAATTCTTTTTGTACTCTCTGTGTACAATACTTTGAAAGTATTTTCTGGTTTCCGCCTAGTGTATTGGTACCCATTTTAGGGTTCGACTGATCTAGAGTCGCGCCAGAAATTTCACTTTAAAAAGTAAACTGCCTTTTATCAAAAGAATTCATTTTCAAGACTTGAACCTGAAATCTATAAGAATAGAGAGGTATTCACTATATATTTTGCAAGTATAACCGAAAGATGTATTTTAAAACGAAGGTGAAGGTAAGTAGAAAGTAAGATCTATAAAGCATTTTTATGATAATTATAAAATCTTACCAGCTCCATTTTTATTTATTTTTTTGGAATTCTTAGTTGAAGTTATAACAATACCGTTAAATAGATTACCTACCCCCACCAAATTTTGGAATATTTAATAAATTGTAGTACACACCCTTGGATGAACTACATAACGTCTCTTTTGGGCAATTCTTGTGGTCTTTAAATTTTGCCCCTCATATTTGCGGTCTTTAAATTTTATCCCTCATATTTGTGGTCTTTAAGTTTTGCCCTTAGCTTGGATACCTGAGGTTCTGGGTTCGAACCCCCGCTCAGGCATAAAATAAAAAAATAATTTCGCAAGGCAGGGCTGGAGGAAGTGTATACCGGATCCGGCATAAAGTCCTTAAGGAAAAACTAAAGTTATGCCGGAGGGGGCATAACTTTTCCTTAAGGAACTATGCCTCATGGGGCAGACTTTTAATTAAGGCATAACCAAAAGTATGCCTCATAAGGCAGAACTTTTCCTTAAGGCAAACTTTTAGTTATGCCTTAAGGAAAAGTTCCGCCTTATGGGGCATACTTTTAGTTATATTTTATGGGGTACACTTTTAGTTAAGGCATAACTAAAAGTATGCCCCATAAGGCGGAACTTTTCTTTAAGGTATAATTAAAAGTTTGTCTTGAAAAGTAAAATATATATATATATTTTAATCTAAGTGGTCCATTTCAATCTTTATCAATCTAAAATATAGCATTCTGTATTTTAATCTCTACATTATGTAAGGATAATGTAAGCAAAATTAAAGCTTAATTTATTACTCCCCTCCGGTTAAAAAAGAGTGTTCACTTAATATTTATTGTTTTGTTCAAAAAGAGTGTCTACTTATAAAATAAAAAAAAAATTAACCTTATTTGTTCATATTTGCCCTTATTAAGTGTTAAGTGGTTAAACTCCAATACCTATTTAATTGAAAGTAGTTTAGTCAAATTATCTATTTTTGGCTAGAAGTTACTCCCATTGTTCACTTTTACTTGTCCAGTATTCTAAAAATTGATTTTCACTATTACTTGTCACTTTTACCATATATATCAAGAGAATACTATTTCTCTTTTCCTGTTTTACCCATAGTATTAATTACTCACTTTCAAATCATTTTTCAAATCCAATAAAAAGTATGCACCAATTAATATGGCCACATTGGTAAATTATGCACTTCATTTATTATTTCTTAAGAGGTGTGCAAAGTCAAAAATAAATAAATAAAAGTGAACGGAGGGAGTAATATTTTTTTTAAGGGGTGTGCAAATGGCCAAATGGACACTCTTTTTGAAAGGAAGCAAGAAACTTGTATACTATTAATGTTTGGCTACCTAGTCTTACTCTTGCATCACATTTAGAATTTGATGAAATAACGTTTACTGACCCAAAAGAGTTTTAAAATTCACAAGTGAAATTCCATGGTTATATTTTGAAGTTTCAATTATAGAATTTGAACTTTATTAGTTGTGGTTGTTTTTTAACTGCAAGGTTGAAAAGTGATTATTTATAAATTGTAGCCTTCAGAGTTCATAATCTTATGGTCTAAATCGTTGATTGTCGGAGAAGATGTACCAATACAAGTCTTCTTCAAATTTCATGAAAATTTTACGTTGTAATTTTAACATGTAGCTAGTAGCATGTTATTTGCCTTAAGTCTTAGGTGACTAGTTCCTTATTATGGTCAGTTACCCATAGTTATTTTTTAAGTGACCTGATGATGTAAAAATTATTTTACATTATTAGCATGTAAAAAGTTAAATGCTAAAAATATATAAATAGTTAAGGTGAACATTTGGTATATTGCTTTTATTTAACTTTGTTGTTTATCACCCGATGTGTGTGGTAACCATTTTGAGGACTGATTAATCTGAATTCAAGGCTAAAGTGTTTCTTGTCGAAGGCGACTTCATTTCTGGCTCAAATTCATGATCTCTGATTAAAGGTGGAGGGATACTTACCGTCCCACCAAAATCTTTGATGATTTTAGTTTTTATTTCTTTTGAGAAATTAAAATTTTTGTAACGTACAAAATGTTTGCAATATGAAGGTACGTTTTGGATTAGACGCTTTCGAGATGCTTGGGTATCTTGTACTCACAAGAAAGCAGTTGCATTTGCAATATTCACACTCATTTGGAATTTATCTTCAATATCTGCAAGGATTTGGACAGGTAATATTACTATCTTTTATTATTATTATTTTTTTGAGAAAAAAATATTCACTTTTCCTTCATTTCTATTTATGCAGATGCAACTTTTAATTATTACTTGAATAAATTTTCAAACATTATTTTGTTAAATAAATTTTTTGGATATAATCAACAATTTTTTTTTCTTTCTTTTTTGCAGTTTTTATGCTGTATGTGGGATTTAGGTACTACCAACAGAAATTGATGAAAGAAGGATGGGTAGGTGAAGATGAAATTACAGAAACCGAGGATTATTGGCAAGAAAAAATTGAAAGACAGAAGAAAATTGGGAGAAGATCCAGTTTAATGGAATCCAAAAAACAAAAGAAAACACATTAAAGGGAAAAAAATTAGCAAATATTTGAGATGTATAAAGACAGTCTTCATTTCATATTACTGTACATAGTTGTTTGTCATAGTAAATAATTGAAGTTTTAGCTTATATTGCCTAATAAAAAGTCATTTTCTTCCTCATTATTCTTTCACCATGTAGAAATATCATTATATTAACGCCACCATGTAGAAGCAGGGTCATCTTTGCCTATGGAGAAAAGGTTGTAGAGGGGGAGGAGATGGTAGTGGTGGAAGAAGACGGAGAAGAGAGGGGTGAATCGGTTGGGGTGGTGAGGTGGCATGCCATGTGGTGTCCACCTCACCGAGTTGGCAGTGTGACGTCATATGTCATATCCACCATAGACAATTTTAACGGAAGAGGGTATATTTAGACTCAAAGTATAACAGAGGGCTATATTTGAACTCAAAGTATAACGGAAAGGATATATTTGGACCCAAAGTATAACGAGGGGTATATTTAACCATTTTCTAATAGTACAGGGGTATATTTGACCCTTTTCCGTTCTCTAAAAAGTATGTAAATGAAGCAACAACCTGAAGAAGAATTGATGTAGAGTTAATTTTTCGTATTTTAACCACTTTCTCCTTGTTTAAAATCTTAAAGAATCTGGGAAATTAAACAAAAAAATTGAAAGGGGAATAAAGCACAAAACCGGATATTCCATACACTCTAAATTTTCAAATTATACTGCATTTGCTAAAACAGTTATATCTAACTATACAAATAAAGTAGGAGTAGTATTTTTCACTTTCAGAGTCATATCTCTAACATGAGACACATCCACATGTTGTTACAGTGCTGTAAGAATAATGCACAATTACATAACCAATCAAGGAGTAAAAGAACAAATGTTTGTTCAAGGAACGATATTGTATACATGGACTCTGCATTTCAAGTCTAAGTTTGAGGGAAAGCCCCGAAGCTTGATTACAAATATCAAACTGCAATCTCCAGATATTATCAGGACTCAAGAAGTGAATTGATGCTCTCCACATTCATGATACCACAAGTCCACGTCTTTGCCAAAATATGGTATCAGTGCCATATTTCCGAGGGGTGGGGGGATAGAGTCAGCAGTTGAAGCTAACTTTCAACCTAACTATACTAAATTTGAGTCCAAATTATGATATGAAAAAGAAAAGGAAAAGGGAAACAGAAAGTCCATCATCATGTATTGAACTTGTGTGGGAGAAATAACAAAGGGTACTCTGCCTTCTTGCTTGTTGGTGAGGTGACATGAAAGTTGGGTCATTTTTAGAGTAAAGACCACAATAAAGAGGCGTTGAGAAGGAAAAATGATTGAAAGGTTACAAGAATCTGATTCACGTTTGGCATTGCTGCATTTGTTGTTATATTTATATTCACTGTTGGAGACCTTTCGAATTCTTTTTCCTTGCATGAATAAGGAATTTGAAAGTTTTTTGAATAGTAACAACTATACGTGGGTCTTGGAGTAATTCATTTCATTAATGTGTGACATAGAGAATTTATTAACTGCCATAAGTAGTTTCTTACGTGGGTATGCGTTATTGTGGGTAAACCACACTACTAAATCTATTTTAACTCTATGAATATATTAACTTTGTAAGCAGAAAAATGAGGTAAGAAACCCAAAAAATCTCAAAAAAGATAACCGTTACTTGGGCACTGTTTGAAAAATGAAAAGATTTATCATATAAATCATCATTTACTACTGCTAAATGGGCTTTATTGCTATATTTACTTAGGAGGCATTTTCTAAATCCATTAGTTAATAGAAAATGGATGAAAATGCAAAACAACCGCAAAAAGGATAAATAGCAATGCTGGTCATAGAGAGGTGTCACATCACCTTGTCTATGCCTAGCTTTATATTATACTAGTGTACTTACTCGCGCTACGCGCGGTCATAAAAAGGTATAAAATATGAATGTTATAATTTTTAGAAAAGAAATAATATTTATTAATTAAACATCTTTTCATGTTTCTACTAATTTTTCATGATTTGTTGATAATTTATATATAATATTTTGACTGAAAGAATATTCGGATACATTAAGATCGCTATGAAGCTGCCCATTAAAATTGATATATGTAACTTGAACAGAAACAAAAATAGTAATGAAGAAGAGAGGGTAAAAAAGAAATGGATATTGCAAACCTAAGCCTGATTTTATACAATGTTTAATCATTTATAAATAACGTAATACAGTTTTAAGATATACAATAAAAAAGGATTTTCACTCATTTATGTATGAATATACACAAACTATTGAACTTGTTGAGGTGTTAATATTAATATATAAAATAACGAAAATGTAGATTTGCCCGGATTACTTGTTAACATGACAACTGAAGTATTTTTTATTATGCTTTAAACTTGAACTCTTTCACATAAAAATTTTTGAAATTTCAAATAAAATGCAAAATGGAAACTACCATTTGGTGGACTTTACTAATGAAAGCAAACAGTTCATATATTAGTGAAAATTGAAACAATTGTTAGTTCCCAATAATGAAATTAGATACTGTAATTCTTTTATGGAAAAAAATTGCCAACAGCTATTTTGCGATAGACTATTAGCTAATTTATACAGTTGTGTTATTTGAAGTATTTACTTCTGCATAATATACATTTTTTATATATTATCAATGAAACTTATGTAATTTTTGTATAAGTTTTTAAAAGTACTAAAAAAGGTAAAATTAAAACTAAAATTTTGTAGATTTCATTTTATAACTATATTAACTGTACAAATAAAAAAACACTCTATTCAATTTTAGTTGTATATTTAGAAATACAACTTAAATTTTCTGACATAATTTGTTAATACTAAAATCTGTTAGCATGCAAAAATAATGGCAATAAAAAAAAATTATCAACTAATTTATGTAGACAATCCTTTGACAGTTTATCACATCTCCAATAATCACCTACTAAACAAAACAAAGAATTAGTTATGCAGTGAAAAAAAATGAACAAAGAGGATATCAAGCCATTTTTTTTTTTTTAAAGAACAACACAAACAATTAGTATGAATAAAATCAAGTCATCTAACTATCCAGATTGTGAGAAAATTAGATACATTGCATGTGGTGCAAAAGAGATCATCAAATAACTTATTTTGCAAAGTCAAGTTTAAGAAAGACTAATTGTCCTTAGCCTCAAATCTTCCTGTATGATTTTCTAGTTTTCTTTTCATCTATTCATCATTGGTCTTTTTCTTTCTCCGAAAGAATGTATTTCAAAAATCGATGAACTACGAATAAAAATAGTAAGAAGATATCAAAAGCTAATTTACCGAATGAGAATTTTAACACATAAGAACATACATGACAAATTTTTAATGCAATAAAAAAAGAACGACACAAGAAGAATAACATACCCAGAAAGAAAAGTAGAATAAGTGGATATATTGGGGGGGGGGGGGGGGGGGGGAGGAATAATTGAGTATCAAATGACAGAGGAATGAATTGTCACTATAATTATCAGTCATTAATTATGAAGAAAAAAAACGGCTTTAGGCTTGATTATGAATAAATATTACTATTACGTGGAAATGGATCAAACAGAGGGTTACTTGATTTATTACAATGTTGAACGTGATTTGGACTCTTTCAAAGGCTCATTTAATGTATACGACTTTTGTTATTCTATTTATTTAATAAATAAGTAAATTTTGTGAGAAATGAAAAAAAATTGTTAAAAAAAAGGAGAATATCATGTTGGTGTGATTTTAATTAGGTGTCATAACTTGTATATTAAATTAGGAATTATGAAATTAATTACTAATACTAATTAAGAGTAGAAGTTATGAAGATGAAGGGGTGTGAGTTATTGAGATGACTTTTTAAATTAAAATAAAATAACTAAAAATGACATAAAAAGTCAAAAAAAAAAAAAGAGAAAAAAGATAAATAGAATCCTTGGCCATAGAGAGGTGCCACATAAAATTGTCTATTCCTAGCTTTATATTGTATATAGATACTTTATATTATATATAGATTTGAGCTCATTTTGGATTGATTTGAAGAATTGCTAGCAGAAATTTTGAACTAGTGCATTGAATAGGACGAGCTGAAGCAGGGTGTATATTTGTGTACAACCCCGTATTTGTTTATGTATCCCAACCTGTATTTATGTATATATCCCGTTGTATATTCTTATATCTATTATCTATTATGTATATTTGTGACATCCATATAATTTATGTGTGATGTACACATATGATATACATTGTTGCAATAAAACATTCCCAAATAATAACCTTTGTATATAAAACAGACATCTCAAGTTCTTATCAATTCAATTTATTTTTCCATATTTAAAGCTCTATCTTTTAAAGCCTTTAAAAAATTAATTTGCACATTTTTCTCTTAGATAAATTTTATAACTAATACAATCCTTTGCCATAAGTTTCAACTCGTGACTTTTGAGATTATAATGCCTTCAGGAAGTATCCAAAACCATAATAAATGACAAAATCTCCTCCTCAATGATAATCTTCTACATTTATTTTGAAATCGGTTGTGTCAATATTTTTATGCAATATGTGTTACTGTAATAACAATTTGAATTACACCATAACATATAACCTTATTGGTAATAAAATACATAAGCTCAGTCAACGGTGTTTGACTGAGCTTAAGCGAGTCAATTTAGTTTAAAGTACTTTTTGATTTAATTATGCGTTCATCTAAGCTGCTTATAAGTTAAAATGTGTCAAAAGTCATAAGTTAGTCACTATCTATTTATGATTTTATAGTTTATAAGCACTTTTGAATGTCTTAAATCAAACATATTCTTACATTTTTATCTTTCAATCAATTTTTCATTTCCAAGTTCAAAAGCCCGTGTACGGGTTATGTATGGGCTGGGCCTAGTATCACATGGACCAATAATTCAGGGTCATTTGCACTTTTATCCTTATTTTGTGCTGCTCTCCAATTTTTCCCTTCAAATGGGCTGGTCTTTAAATTTCAATTTTTTGCGCGGATTGCCCTTCTTTTGGGGTGATCTTTAAATTTTGCCCCTCATATTTGTGGTCTTTAAATTTTGCTTCCCATATTGCTGGTCTTTAATTTTTGTCCTTTGCGTTGCAACCTTGAGCTTTGCGCAGAAATCATGAGGTTCTGGGTTCGAACCCCCGCTCAAGCATAAATTAAAAAAAATAAAAATCGCAAGGCAAGGTTTGGGTCGCGTGTATGCCGGAATCGGCATACACTTGTTAAGGAATAACCAAAGTTATGCTGGACCCCGCATAATCATGCCTTATGGGCAGACTTGGCATATGTATGCCGGGTCCGGCATAACTTTGTGTTACACCTCGAAATTTTTTCCGTTGATGCACAGTGAATAGACTAACGAAGGGCACGAAGTACATGATGTTTCAATAAGTAAGAAATAGCATTTGATGATCCTAATTGAGATTTCAAAGATATTCGAGGTAAGAGAAGAAAGTTTACCAAGAAAGACAAGGTATACGTTATGTATCGGAAAGAATTTATGAGTAACAAGTTAATGATGACTCAGTGATGTCTTGGAAAAGAGTTATAATGTCCCTTAGATTGTTAATGAGGTGTTAAACAAGTGTTAAGAAGGTTCCATAAGGACTGAAGATCAAACGAGTCGACGAGAACGAGTTTCGAAAAAATTGAGCATTATACGATCAAACATACTGACCGTATAAAATATACTGGCCGTATATTAGGCCGTAGAACCGAGTCGGGGCAGGTTCTAAATTAATATAAAGCGCCCAAGTTCATTTCATTTTCACTCCCTCTAGAATATTTCTCCACACCGCTTCCACGAGAATTCAAAGGAAACTGATGCTCAACTTCATTAGGGGCATTTTTGACCCATTTTTGTTCTAACTATAGATAATTTGGGAGGTAAAATAGATTACTCCTATAAATGTCTTAAATCAAACATATTCTTACATTTTATCTTTCAATCAATTTTTCATTCAAAAGCCCCTTCGTACATACAAGTTCTATATAACCGCCAAAACCCTTTTTTGTGTCTGTAAAATCCCGAGATTTCTATTTCAGGTACCCTTAATTTGACGTTATAAACTTGATTAAGTGAATGTGAGTATCTATTTTTTTCTTTTTTAATACAAATGATATGAGTAATTGATTTGATTTGGTTATTTTGGTGCGCGTTTACTTAAGTTAATATTTGCTTAATTCTTGCTAGAGGGTTGTTTGGGGTTTTAAGGAAGGAAAATTAGGGCTACAACTAGGTGAATGAGTTGTAGATTTAGATTCATCTGACAAAACTGAAAATCGAAACATTAAATTTTTATAAACTATTTAAAGATGTGTTCGATATGTGGCCTAGTGGTCAATGTAGTAGGTTGAGCCGCATGAGGTCTCAGGTTCAATTCTCAAAAGAGACAAAAACACTAGGTGCTTTCTTGCCATTTGTCTTAGCCTTGGTGGACAGTGTAAACCGACACCTGTTGCTGGTGGGAGGTGACAGGTATCCAGTGGAATTAGTCGAGCTGCGTGCAAGCTGGCCTGGACATCACGATTATAAAAAAAATAAACGTGTTCCATGAAAATAAGTGGGTATCTTACTTATTTTCTTGTCTGTGTATGTAAGCGAAAAATATTATCCTAAAAGCATTTGTATATAATCTAGACAAATATTATGGGAGGTGGGGTGGGGGTAGTGGTGTGGGGATGGGACTACAGGGTTGGGGTGAAGATGTTGGAGGGTGGGGAGGATACAATCAATGCGGAATGCCACTTGTGGAACTTGTTTTCCCTACTTTCACTGGGGAAGTCATTTTCCATATTCTTAAGTGACTTGTATTCCTAGAGAAAATGTTTTTCAAAAGTTTTGACCAACCTAACATGGAAAATTAGAAAGAAAATGTTTTCCTCCATAACGAACACACCCTAAGTTTGTTTTATATGGGTTGTTCTTTTCAATACTGCAGTGGGATTGAGCTTTATGCTTTCCGTATATCCTCATATATATGTTGATTTTTTTTTAAGTTATTGATTTGTTGGTTATTGTTTTGGTGTATCAACTGTGAATCTTATGATGCAGCATAATTCTTATATAATTCATGACTGGCATGCCAGATGAGTCTGACAGCAGATTCTCCCGTGCACTCATCAAGCAGCGATGATTTTGCAGCATTTCTCGATGCAGAGTTGGACTCTGCTTCTGATGTATCACCTGACCTAGACGAGGTAGAAAATGAAGAAGCAGAGGGAGAGGAGGAGGTGGAAGACAAGGAAGAGCAAGATGAAGACAGTGGCGATGGTGATGACGACGACGATGATGATGATGATGGTGACACTGATTCCCACAGGTGTTATAAGATTCTTTCTGAAGTCTGTATTTGTTAGTTCATTGAGATAATATTTTGAGTTAGATGTGGTCAATGAAAGTGGGTTGAGAACCATGAAGTCTCAGGTTGACAAAATCACTAGGTGATTTCTTCTCTCTGTCCTAGTCTTGGTGGACAGAGTTACTTGGTACCTGTTGTTGGTGGGAGGTAGAAGGTATCCCCTGGAATTAGTCGAGGTGCGCGCAAGCTGGCTTGGACACCACGGTTATAAAAAATAAAGAACAAATGCAAAGTAGTGCAGTAAGGAGCGAATTATATCTGATTGTCACCAACTATTGTTAGTTCTACTGAATTTGGAAATCATTTTATAGCTAAACATACAACTTACTTTTTAAATGTTTGAATGTTTCTGCTCAATAGAAACAGAAGCAAATTATAGAAGGGGTTTGCAGTTTGAATGTTTATGCTTAAACTACATGTTCCATTTCCTCATTGATGTCTGATATCATAGGGCAAAGAAGCGCAAAGTAGAGTTGATTGATGATGAAGTTGATCCACAGAGTTCAGCGTCTCGTGGAGAACCAGCAGAAACTTCAGGTCAGGCTTTCGTACAGTTATTCAGTATTTTGACAAGTCGTTTAGAATTTTATCTACTTATAAAAAGAAAAATTTGTTAAGCATTTTATCAAGATCGAGTTGAGTGATTTGATGTTTTGGTGTTGTTGTAGAGATATTATAACACCTGACAATAATTATTGCTTAAATTCATGTCAGTACCTACTTAGGTATAGATGCATAATTGGGCCAAGCTGAGTCTTGTTTTGGTGCTTGTGCTAGACTCTAAATGCAATATGAGCTTCAAACCAAGCTCGAGCTTGATTATCGATATGGATTAAGTAAAGCTCGGGCTCAAGTGCAAGCCTAACTTGAAAACTAAACGAGCTCATAAAGGATTTCAAGTTCGAGCTTACAAGAAATGAATTTTAGTAATTTAAATTTTAATATATCTCCATTGTAGAATTAGAAACTAAGGTAGTTTTTAATATGTTAAATTCTAAGGTAGTTTTTAATATGTTCACATACATTCAGTCAATTGTGCCTCAATCATGAAATAGTTAGGATGTGGTATATGAATCCTCTATATCTATTCCATTGAATTTAGTCTCCTTACATTCCAATACTATTTTGAGACTTACGTTCACAGACATTACTGGGAAAAGGTGGTTTGAGCTTAGAAAACATAACTCAAGAAACTATTCAATTCAATTTTTTTTTCTTCAAATACTTTAAGCTAATTCAGAAAAGAAAATATTATTCACGAACATAAATGAATCAGGCTTGTTCTTATATGAGCTTGGCTTATTTGATATTTGAGGCCAAAGTTAAGCTCGAACTTGGGCCCTAATATTATTAAATGAGTGAAGTTTGACCTTTACCGAGCTAAGACTAGGTTTTTTCTGAATATCATGTTCTATTTATAGCTCTATGTTGGTTACTGATTTGATGATGCATCTTTGTGACTGTTAACAATATATGGCATTTCCTATTGCGGTTTTATCGTTTGGTTTATGTTTATGTGGATTGGCTCTTTATATTTATTAAGAATGTCCCTAGATTGGTTGTACATATATAGTTTTATTAAGAATATTGTTACTGGTTGTGCCGTAATTAGGAGTATTGGTTGTTAGAATTTTCTTATTTAATGTAGCATTAAACCCCTATGTAAATAGTCAACTTTCCATTAAAAATAAGTAGTGAGCTTGTATGTTTTCATCACTAATTGGGATTTAAGAAAACCTTTCATTGCTTCTTTTCTCTTGAGGTATCAGTGCCTTTAATCATTGAAAATACCCAGAGTCTTTTGCTTCACCCATGAGTTACTTGTCCCCAATTTTGCACTCTTCCGTGGCCTTTGGTCTCATTGAGATTTCTTCCACAACATTAACTAAATTGTCAAATGCTTACTAACAATGTGCCTTGTCTACTTATTCCAAAAAAAAATAAAAAAATTAACAATGTGCCTTGTCTAGTCGTTGAACTTGTTAGTTGACCATCCACACGTCTTGTGTGCCATCAATTGTTTAGGGTCGTGTCGTTATTCCACATTAGTCGACCTGTGAAATTAGTAGCCCATTGTTAGCTGATCAAATTAGTAGACTACATTTGTCAGTCATTATTCCGTGTTAACTAACATGTTAAGCTAGCCAACTAATCCGGTCATTGATCACGTCTCTTGATTGCTCAATTAGGATGCCACAATACTCTTGTGGCAGGTCAGTGCACTGTTCAATTAGGATTTCACATCACGTTGTCAATTATGTGTGAGGATAACCAATACAAGCCATGTTAGCACTTTTATGGCATTTGAAAATTTCAGTTCTTTTGATATTTTGGTGTTTTAATTACTTCCCAATGTGTACTCCATTTGATTCACTTGAGGTTTAAGAATCAAGTGTATATAACTTTGGAGTATTTGATCAATACGCTCTGGTTTAAGGGTAGCGTTAGACTGTATGTAGATACACTGTATATGTCTAGGTAGATTATACATCATACTGATTGATCAAAGTCTTACAGAGCAATGTATATATTGTTCTTAATGACTGCTATAACTAGAAATCCCGACGATTAGTGATCTTCATATGGAATGATGGTTAAACTTTCTTGTATAAGGAGCTTTCTTGTATGTTGTTCACCAGAAATTCAAGAAGACCTTTCTCTCTTATTTTCTCTCATCTCACGAATAAAGTATGATTATAAACTTCAACTAAGCATGGAGAAAACAATTTAAACAGGGTACTAATCATGTACTCGATCACCCAAATATTGTGGTGCTTATCTTTTCATTTGATTGAAAGGTAGTAATCATCTTCATCATCAACCTATTGATGATTTAGCTTCATTGACCTGAATACATGGTGACACATGGACTTAACCAAAAAAAATGCATGGTTAAAGATGGATATAGAGCACAGTGCTAGTCTGGCAGCAATACTATTTCATGGCCTGGAAAAATGATCTGGAAATTCATAATAGAGGAGGTCACCGGAGATGTTTGTTCGTAATTCTGTATCCTACATAGACATCAAAATCTGGAATTAGAGATTTGCTACACGTTTCTATATCTTGTTAAGGTTCTTTGGGAGATGCCTATCACTTGGAAAGATTTTCTTTTGTAATTGGAAGGGGAGGAAAACCTAAGAAACATGAGAAAACTTTGGAATGCTATTCTCTTTTTTTTTTCTTTTGGTTAAAAGGATACTTATATTAATATTAAAAAGTTTTACATGACTATGATATTGAGAGAGGAATAACATACAAGAAAGCTCCCATACAGTCATTCGAAAAAGAAGATAATACAAATGATGATATATAGTTTTACATGACTATGGTATAAAAAGTTCCCATAGAGTCATTCAAAAAAGAAGATAATACAAAAGATGGTTGAGGAATGGTGAATGCTTTGAAGGAAATAAAAAGCCTCTACACAGCTTGAAATATGATGGTCTTCACCTTTTGATTGTTTGGTTTGAATGTTTTACATGACATTGAAAACTTGAAAGATTGGAAGGTGAGTAAAACTCTATGGAACAAAAGAATTTCAAATGCTATTCCTCTATATGTCCCATGGTTGGAGAGAGAGGAACAGTCAATGCTTTGAAGGAAATAAAAAGCCTCTTTGCAACTTGAAATATGACTGTCTTCAGCTTTTGAATATTTTTTTTTAGAATGTTTTATTTGGTATGGAAAACTTGACCGTTTTTGTCACCTTCTCAAAAAAAGAAAAAAATTCTTGATTTGTCAGCTCTCACACAGCTAACAGGGAAGAATTCTTTTGGCTTTTGTATATTCTGCTCAAAGCTCTTATTTCTTGTTGTGAATATTGTTGACCTTATTGGAAATTGTTCATTCGCCTGAAGTAACTACAATCTGATTATACTACAACTAGGTCATTATAAGCTTCTGAAGTCGCCTTGCATAATTACATCTTCTAACATCACGTTATTAGCCTTGGTTGCTGAAGTCTGAACAAGGATAAGTATTAGAAGATAGGTTGGTCTTTAGTTCTTCTATAAAAGTTAGATGATGCCGTGCTCCATTCCTTGAAACAAAAAGGTTGATGCTTCTTTGAGCTTATTCTTTGGGGAGAGGGGCCTGCACTAGGAAATGGTAGATCAGTTAGAAAAAAGAAACCGGGAAAGAAATAATTATATGATGAAATTAATAGGCTGCAGCTACTTGAATTTATAGGTTCTTTGACTCTTCCTTTTCCTGTCTCATCAACGCGCTTTCCGCTCCCCCTCTTTTATGTACTTGTATCTGTGGTTATGTACGAAAATCTGACATGTCCCCGTGTGCAGGAGCATCTTTGGCGCTGGATGTATGCACGCATCCTGGTGTTATGGGAGGGATGTGTATACGGTGTGGGCAGAAGGTGGAAGATGAATCCGGTGTGGCTTTTGGATACATACACAAGGTTATTCTTCATGATTCATTATTCACTACAATACACTTGTATACATCTGTTCTTTTCTTTTGGGCTGGGTTGGGTTGGGTTGGGTGGGGGAGTGTTGAGAGCTATGTTTTCTCAGACTCTTCAAAAATGTCGCCGGTGCATGTTGGATCCTCCAAAAGTAGCGCATCTTGGGAGAATAAGACAGGTGTGCGGCAACATTTTTGGAGAGGCCGTGAGACATAGGTTGAGAGAAAATGGAAGGCACTGTATGATGTGCTGGGAACAAAAATTTCTAGTGAACTTTGTACATCTATTCACTGGATTCTGTCATTAATTTTGCAGAATTTGAGGCTTGGAGATGATGAAATTGCTCGATTGCGTGACAAGGACCTGAAGAACTTACTACGCCACAAAAAGCTGATCTTGGTTCTTGATTTAGACCACACACTTCTGAACTCAACTAGACTTGCAGATATTTCAGCAGAAGAATTATACTTGAAGGACCAACGAGAAGCACTGCCTGGTATGCTACTCTTACTGGTTATGTGCTATATTGGCTTTATATCTTGGTCCTTATATCTTGCTACTGAAAAAGTGGTGAAAATCTCTTTTACTGGCTCATGGAAGCTAGGGAAGCCAGAGTAAGAAAGTACTGTCCAACAAGTTATATGTACTGCCTAGGTCTCCTTGCCGTGGCTTGAAATCTGTCGGATATATTGGTAGGTGTAGAGCAATCGTCAGCGGTGAGGTGAAGTACTGCTAGGGTCTCTTTGATCTAAGCTTGAATGGGATTTTGTGGTACATGTTATGTGACTACTAATTTAATGAATTAGATAGGGAAGGAAGCCATAGAAAATATACGAGGTAACAGTAACTAGATAGTTAGGAGTTAGGACTAGTAAACGAAGAATAAGACTACCATTGGAGTTAGTTTAGTTGTGCCTCTAATCAATACTGCACTGATTTCTGCCCCCTACTCGATCTTCTACTAGCCTCTTATTCCCTTAATTTGAACTCCAAGGTTAAAAGGGGATCTGAATCTGATAGCAAGTATGTGTCACTGTGACTACGATGAACCAAACGATCCCTTACTCTTTTTGTTCTCTTTCCCAGATATTTATATAGACACACGCGCTATATAGAAGGCACTGTTGACAAGTCTTTTGATTCTCTTCATATACATGTAGAGATATATAGACATAGAACACCCTTTCTAAGCAGTGCTGCATTGCACCTCTGTGTACAATTTGGAAATATTTGTATGATGTAGTTGTTTATACTTCTCTCCCACCTTCTAGATTGGCTTGTGGCTCCCAGGGCTTTGGTTCAGCAGTAAGGACGCAACACATGAGTGTGGGTTAGGAGGACGTCATGTGTTTGAACCCTGTCACGAACAAACCTCGCATTTAAGTCGGGAGGGAGAGCAGAGGCGAGGCGCCCGGGGGGGGGGGGGGGGGGGGAACTGGCTTTTAAGCTAGACAAGTGAAAACAACTTCCCTAGTTGAAAGTTAGCTGCAAGGCATTGTAATATTTTATATGATGTATAGTGGTATATCTTTTTGTTGAGTAAATGTTTGGTCTTGTCTTGTAATGATGCGGATGCCTGGACTAGGTAAGAATGTTTAGTAGGCGCTCTTCATTAGAACGTATAATGGACATATCTTGCTGTGTTTACAAGTGATGTTCCCCTCCGTTGGACTTCTGACATATGGGCATTCTAAATTATGCTGTTGGATGATCTGGCCTGCAATTCTAGAGCTTCGTAAGCTCTTCACTTTTATTATTCTTTGTGGTCATCTTTGGTGTCGAGTGCATTCAAGTTAATTTTGTCTTTTGTTATGCTAGTTTATTTTGAACCTCATATATGGTAAGGATTTCTTTTGCTTTAAGTTCTTGTTGTTTGGCTGTGATAGTTATTTTGCAGGTACCTGTTGTGCAATGTTTTACGATGTTTTCCCAACTTGTTTACAGATGCTTTAGGAAGCAACCTTTTCAAATTGGACTGGATACACATGATGACAAAGTTGAGGCCATTTGTCCACACCTTCCTGAAAGAAGCCAGTAGTTTATTCGAGATGTACATTTACACGATGGGTGAACGTCCTTATGCATTGGAAATGGCAAGCTTACTTGACCCGGGAGGTATCTACTTCCATTCTAGAGTGATTGCTCAATCGGACTCCACTCGGAGGCATCAAAAGGGTCTCGATGTTGTTTTGGGTCAAGAAAGTGCTGTCCTGATCCTTGATGATACTGAAGTGGTAAGCATGTGGGCAATTCTCTAGGACTATATGATCCCTGCATGAAGAATGAAAGAATTTCTTTAGTGGTCAGGAAATGATAATACCACTGGAGGCTTATTATTATAAAGGAAGGGAGAGTTAATCGGATTCAATTTAAGTTCTTACCACCCCAATTCCATGACAGCTTTCCATTTTCCACATATTGCTATTCTGACAGTTCAGATTTGTTTTGGAGTTTTTAACTATCTTTTGCTTGGAAATTTGTTGAGCGTTATTGTCATCTAAGCCTCTTTCTTAGTGTTTGTGCCATGTCATGTGTTCACGTTTGTAGTTAGCTGTTTTTAATAATTCATATGTATGTTCAGGTTACTTTTTTTTTGAGAAACAGTTTTTGCTGCACTTTGCTCGGGCATAGAGAAAACGTAGAGTTGCGGTTGATGTACTGAAATCAAGTTTTGAATAATGGATGAAACAATTTGCTGCTCTTGCCTGCAAGTAGTATATTGAACCACTTCTTGCTTTGTGCATGTCGTCCTTGTGCAGAGGCTATGTTTTTCTTCTATCGTTGCAATATGATTGTACGTCCTTGAAGGCCACAATTAATAATAATGTGCAAGGTGGTACTCCACTTGCTTTTCAATGTATCTCTTGTCAGATCCTCCCTGGAACTTTTTAATGTCTATAAACCAGTTTCTTGTTCTAAAAGAGAATTAAACTTGTATCTGGTCCCAAGTGCATGAATCACTGTAGACCTGCTCTGTGGGTAATCTAATCTGCGTGAAGACTATTAATAAGTTATATATTCTTGCTAAATTCTATTCTTTTAATTAGATAAAATGAGTTGTTTTGGTGGAACTGAACCTTCCTATGGGCTGTTTTAGGTATGGGGGAAGCACAGGGAGAATCTAATACTGATGGATAGATATCATTTCTTTACCTCAAGTTGTCGACAATTTGGTTTAAAATGTAAATCACTTTCTGAACGGAAAAGTGATGAAAATGAAGCTGACGGAGCACTTGCCTCTGTTCTAAAAGTACTGCAGCGGATCCACAGTCTATTCTTCGATCCGGTATGTATTTGCTATTCTTCCCAAATTAACATCATAGTCTCTGTTTGAGTTGTCTCAATATTGTGTCCAGCTTATTTCAAAGGACACATATATAATTCAATAGTTTTTTAATATTTTAAGGAAGGATACTGCATTGGACTGACTTTTATGCTAGAAAGCGTTCATATGTCTCAAAAGTTAATTGCATCTACACTTTTGGACCCACTTCTAAATACAAATTACTTCACTTCTTACTTAAGTAATCTGTGTTAGTGGAGGTGGTTATGCTTGCTAATTTTGTTATAGTACATTGTTTGGCTTCTCTAATTCTCCTCAATGCTGCTTCTTTCAGGAACGTGAGGACAATATTATGGAGCGGGATGTTAGGCAGGTAAAATTCTCGACAAACAGTTTAATTTATTGATAACTTTTAGTTTAGTACTCCTTCCTAATAAAAGTGACCACGCTTTTTCTGCTCATTCCAGAAAACCTAACCCCTCTTTAAAGATTCTTTTCTTAATTCGCCAATTCGAATTAAGATAAATTAATGCCCACTTTTCACATTTCAAAATACTCTTCTGTATCATTTTTTACCAAATTCAGTCTAATATCTGTCATTTAAATAAAGTGCCAGTTTGCAAAGTTGACCAAAATTATATGAAATTTTAGAAGAGTTGTGATAAAACAGAGTATTTCTGTCTGTGAAAGTGACTCTGATCAATAACATATTTGCTGTCTTACGAAGCGCACCTACTCCCCATGAAAGGGTGATCAATATTTGGCCATGAGTAAAATATTTTTATTTTGTATTTTTCTGATTACCGATAATTTGATGTATAGCATAATGATGCCTGGAAACCATAACAAGGAATACTGAGCATATGGGGGACCTTAAAATCCTAAAGTGCCAACACCTCTCCATTGTTTAGAAGAATGTCGACGATTTTGAGTTGATAGAATTTATATCTTCAAGTGCAATAATCACTTATTATTGATATACTATTAATTTTGGATGGATTTTGGACCTTTGGCAAAGAGTGTGCAGATTTGCATTGTATCAGAGAATTCAATTGATTAAGAATATATATCGGTCATTGTTGCAGGTGCTCAAAACAGTTCGGAAGGAGATACTGAAGGGCTGTAAAATCGTCTTCACTGGGGTAATTCCCATACAGTGCCAACCAGAAAATCACCACTACTGGAAATTGGCTGAGCAATTAGGAGCTGAAATCTCCACAGAAGTCGATCACTCGGTGACACATGTCATCTCCGTGAATGACAAGACCGAAAAATCGCGTCAGGCATTGCAACAGGAGAAATTTTTGGTTCATCCAAGGTGGATTGAAGCTGCTAACTATTTGTGGCGAAAGCCGCCTGAAGAAAACTTCCCAGTCAGTTCATAACAATTTGCTAATTGACCTTAATTTTGAATAGGGGATAACTGATTTTGTAAATCCAGTAGAATTCTTTCAGGTTTCCTTCACTAACAGAAATCATCCAACTATGAGGAAAAATAGTTCACGCCTGAGGCAATCAGACCTCAGAGCTTTCTTGAATTTTGTCTAGACATCGACCAAATTTCATGTAATGTTTGTGTGGCATTTTGAATGCTGATTTTGCTAGTTATCATAGTGCTAAAAGTCACTTAACATTTCAATAAACTAAAGGATTTGCATGAGTTGGACTTCTGATAGATTCCAGCTATCTTCAATTTTAATGGACTATGATGGGGTTTGGCAAGCGGTTCGGATTTTTGGTCGGTTTCTTTTTGCCTTCTCTCCTCAGTCCAATTAAGTGGGCTTTTCTACCTGACTAATTATCGTCTAGACATTGTGTTTTAACGTTTTTCATGCACATTTCAATTATTTGTTTATATGGTATGAAGTCTAACTAATAGAAATGCCTATGAATTCGCTCCAAGAAGTGAATAGAGGCCGTTAAGGATTTGCGTAGTCGGGGCAAGCTTTGGTCCACCCAAGAACCTATAGTGCTAGATCTCATTTAGATGCGAAGTGTAAGTTTTTTCACTAAGCGCTTCTCTCCACAAGAAGAGAACCAGGGCAGTAAGAAGGTTTAGCTCGGGCTACCTTGCTCAAGGTAAATGTAGGTAGTGGATATAGCTTTTCTTTTGAAGTGTCTTAGTTCGTAGTTGTCGAAGTGTAGCATTGAGGTGAGGAGCGCACTAGCTAGTCGGGATGTCCTTTCGGAACTATTTTTCTTTTCTCTCCTATCCCATAGTATTGAGACCAGTTTGGAATGTTGGCTGAGCATACAAGTTTTTAGACCCTTTGACTTATGATTAGTCATTTCTATTTATCTGAGGGAGGGAAAGATATGAGTAGGGTGTTACGTTGACGTGATGAAAGTCATCAATGAGCCTGATTGACTTTATGAGCGAGGTCACTGGTTCAAGTCCAAGTTGACCCAATTGCTCTAGGGAAAAGAATAGAAGAAAACATCTTACTATTTTATGCATACTTCACTTGACTCAGGGATATAGCTCAATTGGTAGAGCAAAGATTATGACATTAAATACGACTATACGATAAAACTTTCATAGTTATATTTCCCTAGAAGACGGCATAGACGTAAGGTCATTTCAATGATGAGGTGTTACGAAAATGAAAAAGAAATTCTAGTGTTCTAATCTCACAAAAAAATATAATTAATAGTTACAAGTTGATATGACCAGAAAGGTGAATGAATGGTGTTTTAATACTTTTATTTTAATTCTTCCATTGATTATTGAAAATTGTATGCTTCTTGATCAAGTGTCTAGAAAGTCAACTTTCTTATTGATACCATACCAGCTTTATTCTTGGAATTTATTTTATCATTGTCATAATAATCGTTTTGTCTTTCTTTCTCATCTGGCGTTCGATAACTGTTATGTGCCTGACTGATTCAAATTCACGTTGCGTAAGGCTCGAACCAGAGATCTTCAATTAAGAATGAAGAGATCTTTTCATCCCCCACAATCTAGGAATTTATCTTACTATCGTCCATTTTGTCAATGCATAAACCAAACCAAAATGAAAGTAGTAACAAAAGGGAGTCCGGAGCCTAAAGGGTATAAAAATACACGGTATAAATTAAAAGGGGATGGCTAAAAATTTATATACCAAAACGGGTATAACGTGGACTGATCCACGTTATACCCCAATTTTTTTTTTCATCTGTCAGAGATTCACCGAAAAATTAAAAAAATAAAATAAAATGTATAACGTGGACTGATCCAGGTTATACAATATATTTTGTATAACGTGGATCAGTCCATGTTTTAAAAATATATAATGTATAACGTGGACTGATCCACGTTATACAATATATTTTGTATAACGTGGATCAGTCCACGTTATACATTATATATCAACCGTTTTATCTTGCTTGCCTCTCTGATTGATTTGGATGGAGGACAAATCACCATCCTGATTTAGAGTAGGCATAAATTAAGAGAGCTCACCTGCGAGTCTCATGAATCGTTTCGAGGGTAAGGAGTGGCATCACCTCTATTCCTTGGTCATGAATTTTTAGGGTAAAAATTAAAGATTTCAAATTTGAGGACAAAATATATTGTATAACGTGGATCAGTCCACGTTATAATTTTTTTTTTTTTAATTTTTACCCTAAAAATTCATGAGTTCCGGGTTCGAACCCCTGTTCAGTCAAATATTTTAAAAAAAAAATCGCTAGGCAGAAGTTTGTAGCAAAAATTAGGCCTATTTGGGCAAAATTAAGCCTACTGAGACAGAAGTTTGTCTTAAGACAAAAGTTTGCATTAAGGCAAACCCCTACCTAAATAAGCCTAATTTTGCTACAAATCTCTGCCATGCGAATTTTTTTTTTTTTTTTTTTTTTTTTTTTGCCGAGCGAAATTTCAAACCTAAAACCTCATAGTAATAGGCGAAGGACAAATTAAAAACCAACAATTTGAAGGGCAATCATACAAATGACCCATTGACAATTAAGTCTCTATTTCGCAATTTCCCAAAAAGTTCCTTAAAATATTTTACTACTCCCTTTGTCCTATTTTAACGCTTTACTCTTTTATATAATTTACCAAGTTACCTCTATCTATTAAATATTTTTTAAAATTGAGCCATATTAATAAAATCTCACTTTTACTTGTCACATTTAGCTCTTCAAATAGCTATAAGATTAATTCAATATTTTAAAATTAAAATTTAGATGTTCGAAAGCTACACAAAAAATGAAGTTGTAATTCTTTTCAAATTACTATGATTGAAAAAAAACATCTTAAAATGTTAGTCAAAAAACATGTAGATCGTCTCGGAAAACAAAACGTGACGAGTAAAAATGAACAAAGGGAACACTTCTCTAATGTTAAGGGTCCAGTAGAAAATAATTCTAATTTTAATCTTAAATTTCTAAAGACGAAGAGAATTCAATACAATGATATTAAAGTTGTAATTTATATATATATAAAAGCAGGCCAAAGGCTCGCTTAGGTGGCAAACCTTAGAAATCAGGAATTTAATTTATCTTTTTCCTCCGTATTCCTAGGTTTACTTCCCTCTTTTTGTTTACCTTTAACACCGTTGCTTTGACTTTATGCGTCCCTTCAGCTACAGCGACATAAAAACAACACAAACCATAACTGCTGCTTTATCTTCTCCTTAATTTTGGTGGAAGTTTCTGAATTCCCTTGAAGTTCTACTTTGGATCTTCAAAAAAAATGATGAAACGAAACGGCAATTCCCTTACACTGTAGAATTTTTAACCCAAGTAAAATTTCAACCAAACTCAAGATAGGTATTCCTTTAAAGCATCTCCTATTCTGTTCCTTTCAAATATGACACAAATATGTAGAGGAGTTGTTAATATGTTGCATAACACTTCTTACTGCTGTAGTTTTGCACCCGTTGAAAAGCTTGTATTGTCAGATATACACGTAGTTGTTATGATATACCCTTAAGGTTACTTTTAAAAAGAAAAGTTAAAACATGAATTTATATATGAAAATTAGTTTTTGTTATGTTTCTTCTTTTTCTATGTGAACTAATTTATAAAAAAATGCCTCGCTGATATCTCTTGCAACTACATTTATGCTGCAAATAAATATAAGCAGTAACTTGTAGGTATTCTTCGAAGATACTGAACTCCTATTTTGTTTGATTAAATTCTTCGCCATCTTCTAATTAATAATTTCGCCTATCAAGGTTAAGAAAAAAAAAATACTCTTATCAAGTTCACATCTACTTTTATTGACAAACCTGTTTCCTTTGATATATGTCCTTGCCCTGTTTTCATGGATATATTTTTCCCTTATCTAATTACTTAAGGTTCTTTCAACAATTAGGAACTTATTTTGCATTAAACTAGCTATTTCATAGGTACGTTGCTATGCTTATGTTTTCATAATACACCACAAGAATATATAGATAGCGCACAACAATTTTGATCTTTTAACGTACAGTATTTCTCCGTTAGATAAAACAAATATAGATCATGCACACCAACTTCTCTAGATAATTGTCCAGATAAACTTTAATGCTTACTTTAGCAATTTTACTACTTTGCTGTTAATTCCAATTAATACTGCATTTATCTTTTCATACAGTAATTAAACTACCTGAGATGTCCAGGATTTTGACGTACATGAACAACTCACAAATGCGGATTCAATATCAGAAAATATAAAAATAAAGCAAGAACAACTAAAAACCGAAATTTATACAGGAGTTTTGCAACATCCTTCATGCAAAGAAGGATAGCGCATAGATTGGTTTTTGTATAAATATTATGTTCTCACATGTATGACTTTTGAATAACATTGTTACGTATAAACTGTTATTAATGCCATCTTCTTTCTACTTTTTAGCTTGTATGGATTCCGTGTCTCCTTTGTTGTAGTTCATAGTCCAGAATAACTTATTTGTTGAATAGGAGTACTCCATGTTATATTGTTGTGCTCATCCTGAGTTTCCTTCAACTTTGCTTTAGGGTGTGTATTGAATAATGTTTTTCCTTGGAATATCATTTTCTGCATCTGCAGTGTTTGTTTGATATACAGTTGACATATGAAACATTACAAAGTGGAGGATTTGTGAATCGTAAATTAATTCACAAATCTATTTAATTGTACTATGGAGCTGAAGGAGGTGGGAGGAAAGTAAACAGGAATCAAAAAAGTCCTTAGGAATTAATTGTCCAAGCAAGAGAGCGAAGATGATTGCTTTCCTTATAAAAAAAAATCCGAACACCAGAAAGTAATAGGAATAAAAAAAGTCCTTATGCAACGTCCCATTGGTAGTTTTATCTATACACAAAAAGTAAACATCGAAGAGGCAATAAATAAAAAGATAGTGAAAAGTACTGTTATGACCCTCCTCGCCCAAGATAAATAAGCTTCATTAGTGTAAAATATCTAAATGGATTCTCTGATTGACATTATAAGTGCGTAATAAAAAATTGAAATGTCAGCATTAGAATTATGCTATATAAAGGATGTAACTAAACTCGTACCAGACAACACCTACGCGACACTTAAAACAAAACTAAATTCAAAGAAACTGTAATTCAGAACTTCCGATGAGATAATTTGGTATGTTCTAATTATCAACCAAAACTGATACATTTTGTGTACACAAAAATAGAGAATATGACATTGCAAGCATTCATTAGAGCTTCTTTATATATGTGTCTAAACTTTTAACAATAAATGACTTTTAATTATCTACATTAAATGTAGATTAGGAAATGATCATGCATAACCTTAATGAGGTCGTTTATCACCGCGCGAAGCGCGGGTAATTTACATAGTTATAGATAAACGCCAAACTTCCATGACGAAAGAGATCAAAATGCTGAGATAATGTTTGTTAGAAAGCACGTTTGATGGCAAAACCTTGACCAAATAAGATTATGGTCTCACAAAGTAAGGCCATATTGAAGATGGCAAACATTGACCGAAAAAATAAAAGAATTTGATGGAACTGTATGAAGCTATCATGAGCAAGGAATAGAGGTGATGACACTCCTTACCCTCGAAACGATTCATGAGACTCGTAGGTGAGCTCTCTTAATTTATGCCTACTCTAAATCAGGATGGTGATTTGTCCTTCATCCAATCAATCAGAGAGGCAAGCAAGATAAAACGGCTGATATATAATGTATAACGTGGACTGATCCACGTTATACAAAATATATTGTATAACGTGGATCAGTCCACGTTATACAATTTAATTTTTTTCTTTTTAATTTTTCGGTGAATCTCTGACAGATGATTTTTTTTTTTTTTTGGGGTATAACATGGATCAGTCCACGTTATACCCGTTTTGGTATATAAATTTTTGGCCATTCCCTTTTGGTTTATACCGTGTATTTTTATACCCTTTAGGCTCCGGAAGGTAACAAAAGGCACGACCATAATATAATGCAACTTATATCGTTTATGGAGTAGAAAGTTCAATGATATTAGTTTTCAAGATCTATTACATAATGTGGTCAACATATCATTGCGTGAAAAAATTACACATCGATATAAAGAAGTTAAAATAATATTCTCAATTATTGGTAACAGATGTAGAACAATGTGACACGTAATCCACCCAGTTATGTCAAGATTCTGAAAAGCAAAGGAAAAAAAAACATTTGTCTCATGTTTGGATACACAATATACACGATCTGTTTCATTTACCAAAAACTGAATTAAAACAACATACAATAATTAGAAGTCACACTCGCAGTGGACAAGTAAAATTCTACTAGAACACGTTTTCATTTTTGGATTTTCTCTAAATTATTGAGACTAGGATCACGTTAAGTGTAATATTAATCGAACCTTTGGTTACAAAAAGATAAAGATGTGGTTAGAACTTAATTATTGAAGCTGGATATTATATATTATAATTGCGAAAACAATGATCACATTACTGACGATGGATATATTAATTGTGCAAACGTATGATTACATTTACCTTTGTATTATTGTCAACTAAACGTTGTCAAATAGACACCTGTATAATCATTCATTTGCGTAAAACATGACGTGTGTAATGTGTTTGATTTAACAAAAGTTATTTTTGAGGAAATTGATTATCGTAATGACTTCAAGGATGGAAATAATTTTTCTTGCAACTATCTTAACTTTTAATATCGTGTTACTTTCCCCGAGCAATACTGAGAGATTATTATTGGTACTCTTTAACACTAAAAAATTTGATGAAAACATTATCCCATTTTCCATTCTCTTATCAATATTTAGTATATTTTTTTCAGCAAAATTATCTAACTTATCAGTTAAACACCGAAAACTATTTTCTATGAAAAATGACTTTTATCTTGCCAAACACACTTGTTAGTGTAACATAATCTTATCAACATTGACGGAAGCAAGATTTTAATCTAAAGGGTTCAACATCTACTATATATATACACGCATTAGGAAAAATATTTAACTGAAATATATACTACTATGATTTTCTGACAGATGACCCCAGCCAGGTTAAAAGCATGAGTTTTCTTTTGTTTAGAAATGACACGATTGCTAATTCAACTTGAACAATTATCATTATGTGGAGTTACTCTAGCTAAATATTGATCAAGCGTATGTCTGACAACAATTGATTCACCAATTGATTAATTGTTAGTATTTACATCATTATTATTATGATTATTATTGGGAATGTGATTAATCGATAGCTTATCAATTGAGACAAAAAAAAGGGGGAAAAAAAGATATGAAAATTAAGCCTCTCTTCTTGTCTCCCTTGGCATATAGGTGTCGAATTTTATACGAATAATATAAGATGACTTTGTCCTCGGCCAAGTACTCTTTGATTTTTTATATTAATTGGACCACCTCTCTTATTCATGCTTTATAGCGTATAACAATTAAATTTCTTTGTGGCTTGTGTTGAAGTTAATATTATTCTTGGATTTATTTATACGTGCTAGTCCAATAATCCCTAGTTAGCAACATCCTCAATATAAGGGGCCATATATGGGAAGAGTCTGGAAAACCAAATACGCAAATACACATTCAGAGAAGCAGAGGCGAATCCAAGATTTGAATCATTGATTGAGTCAGAATTTTCACTAAAAGAATTCAAATTATAAAAAACGTAAATACACAAAAAGTCAAGGAGATTCAACTTATAGTATATAGACATAAAAAACTTTTTAACCTATTTACACAGTATAATTTTCTAGTGAAGGGGTGTCAATTGACTCCCCTTATTTAGAGCTCCGCCCCCGATTCAATTTCTTCATGGCATGTGTTGACGTTAATATTATTCTTGGCTTTATTTGTATGCTAGTCCAAAAACCCTAGTTCCCTAGCAACATCCTCAATACAAGGGGGCCATAGCAGATTTAATAAAATGATTGTTCCTTCGACTTGAACTATTATCATTATGTGCAGTTTCTCTAGCTAAATATTGATCAAAAGTGTGACAAAATTAACTGACTAATTACATGCACGTATTCATATACACACTTAATTGCTCCTGCGTTGTTATTAATTGTTATTTACATTGTTGTTATTATTGGACAGGCGATTAATCGATATCTCAATTGAGACAAATAAATATATTAGTGTACATAAAAGATATGAAAAGCCTTTCTTCTTGTCTCCCTTCATAGGTGTCGAATTTTATGTGAATTTTTTATATTAATTGGACCAACTTTCTTGTTCGTGCTTTGTAGTGTCAACTTTGTCTAACGATTTAATTTCTCTTCATGGCATGTGTTGGTGTTAATATTATTTTTGGCTATATTTGCATGCAAGTCCAACAAACCTAGTTCACTAGCGACATCCTCAATATAAAGGGGCAATATAAGGGAAGACTCTAGAAGTCAATACGCAAACACACGTGTCAACATTTTGTTAATAAGCATTTCTTTGACGGAGCCATTCATGGAATTTTTTTATGAGACAGAATAAACTATTTACCTGCCTGTACTCATTTATAAAATTTGTATCTTAAAAGATTATATCGCAACAGTTATATACATTGTATACCTTCGAATATACTGTTCACATTTGTCTATCTTAACGGTATACAACGATGTGATTCAACTATTCTTAATGTTTGTAAACCTTATTCTATAGCCCGAAAGTATGCAACAAGCATATCTGCTGGGATTTGTGAATATTTTTTCCTGAATATGTATGGAGTGTAACATTTTTCTTAAATGGGTATTTCTAGTAATTTTTTGGGCAGCCTTGGCATACGGCATAAATGTTTCATTTATAAAAGGGGATTCAAAAAAATTACACTAAAGTACCAATTTAGGATTTGAATCTGTAATCGGATTTAATGTTGTAACCTCATTTACCGCGCGCTGCACTAAAATATTATCTTATGATAAGGGGATTCAATCGTTTATATTTAATAATTATTTTTAATTTATGCAGTGCACTTTTCGATAAAGAAAATTCAATTGAACCCCTAGAAATTTCCTTTAGCTTCGAACGCGATGTGTCACTTACAAACAAAGATTGTATATATACGTAATTCTAGAGCATATGGACCTATTATGTTAAGGTGGTCATTAATTTATTCCTTTCGAAGGTTTGAGAGAATTTGTCATTTAAGTTTCTTGTACTTTGTTTCTGTTCATTGAGTATCATGAAATTAGTAATGTCACGACATTTATTTTTTGTACGAGTGTCTTTGTATTGATTTAATCCAACAAATACATATTAGGGTGATATTAACTAGAATTTTATTCTAATTCTGAAATTGTTGGAATTGGTTTTTTCAAGCGATTGCTTGCAGAAGGCGTAGATAGAACCCTTCAATTGCTTCTTTTGTTATGATGAAGCTTTTTCATGCAACGATAGAATTTAGGATTTAACAAATAATTTACTTATAATTACTTATAAGTGACATAATTGCGTATATTATTTTTACTATCAATGCATATATAGAACTTAAAGAGGGACATACTGTCTATTTGACGAGCATGGGCGGACACCAAGCGATGTTACGAGACACTACTTCGTAGATTTTTTTTACTAAATATATTGTATATATAAAAATGATAAGATGACACTGCTTGTCATTATAGTGATTTATTCTATTCTCTTCAAATATTGATATTGCTTACGAAAAATCGAACGTTGATGAGGCCTCTCCTAATATCAACATTTTGGTTGAAAAGATAAGAATATGTTATCATGTTTCCATCTCCATAACAGACATTCGTGGACCAATATCTGAAATAATAAATGGAGGATCATGTATGAAGTCACACTCAATAAGAAAATTTCTACTGAAAAACCGCCTCTTTATTTTCATCTATTTATTTGATTTGTAGAGAGTGGACTTTATTCATTTTTTAATATCTCTAAAAGATCAGTTCAATCAGATCAATTACATGTTTGTTGTTTAAACAAAGAGTTCAAATAATATACATTATCAATGTAAATAATTTTTATTTGATCTGATCGACCATTTTCACTTATTGAAACAAATAACATATCTTGTTTACAAAATTTCAAATTCCTTTTCCATGTGCATTGTATGGTTTAATTGTCTGTCGACTCCAGAAAGTATACTGATGTTAAACCTCTCATTTCAAGTGGCTAAAAATCAAACTTAGAAAGTGTTGATGGCAAAACATCATCTTAGTGGTGAACAATCAACTTCAAACTGATGTATGGTGGATATATCATCATACAGACAATAGACATTTATTCCTTTGCAAGTTTGATGGGAAAACATCTCATTGAACTATCTAATCGTTTTATTATTTTAGTTCAATGAAAGGTGTAGTTTCCAAACTTATGTCGTTTTTAATAGGAATTTCAAGATGGTCATAGAGTGAGGTCATGATGCCTTTTTTTTAGTTGGGAAACTAAAATGGAAAATTACAGACCATTTTGCCATCTAAATTACAAAATATGTACACATTATATAGGTAGTGTATATTCTGTACTATATATATATATATATATATATATATACACACACTATACATATATTATACATATAATATACATACACTATACATACAATACATATACCTATACACAACATATACAGCCAAAGTGTATAGATGGTGTATACTTCTGCCATGTTGGTAAACTAGTTGGCCGAAGGATACATTTACATAAGTTTTCCAAACTAAAACCATCAAAACAGGTTTGAGCCCTAAGAATGGAGAAAATACTGTTAAAACAGTATTCATCGGCCACTTTTCAGCACTTAATTGAAAAATAACTATTGTCACAGAGTTTTAAGCTAACCACACATGGATCCTCCTCTAACTGTATGTTAAATTCAGAAGTGAGGCTTCATTTACTAGTACTAGTTGTAGAAGTAGGCGTCACTAACACATGTGGGCTGTGTCGCATGTTTTTCAGAATCATATTTTTGGTTGAAATTAATGACAAACATTCAATACCATTCATTTTCATATTAACATGATATATAGATGAGGTTTTAATTGCTAAATTTATAATTATAACTTAGCAATAAGTTGACCTAACATACATATTTTAGTTATATGAACGAACTACAGCTAATTCGACAAACAAGAATTGTGGTGGAGCGATATGTATTTTTTCATCTTTAATCAGAGATCTCAGGTTCGAACCTTGAGTATGTAACCGCCTTTATTAGAGAGCATTTACTCCTATTTAATGTTGGATTTCCCTGCTTGAATTTGAATCTAGTCTGGCCAATGAATATAGTTACCGAATACTGGGTGAGAACAAAAACCTATTAACTACTAGACATAATAAAGATGAACTTTTATTCAAGGTTGTTTCCAGTCCATCATAATTTGTGATGGTCACCCATACCAAGCGAAGAAGCAAATACGTGCAAGGAATTCTTTTTCTGATGATTTATGTGTGATCATGTTACATCACATTCATTACATATGGTGCAAAATAATGTGCCATGATAAATCATTACTAAGGTCATGTTAGATCAAATTTCTATCATTCCATGCAAAAAGAAACTGCTGATAAAAACCAAAACTATAATGTTTAGGTTTCTAGATCTTCTGATATTTTTCAACAGTATAAAGATAGAAGCAAAATTGACAGAAATTTAACGTATGTACTCTGAAAGTGTAATGTTTTTTTATATCACTATTATAGTTTAGCTTGTAACAGATTGTCCGATTTATTTTTGAGGTAATTAGTTGCACTTATTATACGCAAGTACCCATAGTTATATTTTAGAGAACTTAATAAGTTAATAGTGTAAAAATACTTTTACAACGTTAGTATATAAAAGTTTCAGAGCACTAATTTTCCTTTTAACTAGCTTTTCTTTCCCCTTTTCACTTTTGTATTCTTTTTCTTTCCCTTCACTTTGTTAGTTCCTTAGTTCTAAAGCATACGGCAACTTCTTTTGAAAAGGATCCATAATTTTCAACATGTTACGCAATTTTTTCAATTGTGATTAAAATTAAAATACAGACGCGCAATATAACAAGATTAATGCGCAAGGACTCTTTGTCCAATTTTATTTAACTTTGGTAAAATTACACCAAATTTAACAAGATAACTTATGAGGCTGGTTTTTTTTTTTTTTTTGGTGACGTACAGTTGATTTTTTCCTTCACTTTTGTGTTCTAAAAAGTCGAATTTCAAACCAACTTTAAACTGTAGAAATTCTCTCATTTATCCAAGAATCTTAATTACCACTGACTGTTGATTTATAGGAAAACAATGTTTAATTAGCCTTTTAATCGAAAATTGATAGAAGCTATAGATTTTTTCTCTTTGAAGTCACATGAACTAAAAATAATTCAAAGCACCATTCTTATATTAATTTCAGTTTGCCAAATACTGTTGAATTTGAGATTAATTTACAAAACATGATCTAGTCTTTTTAGGACATTGGATATATAGTAAATAGGTCGAGCAAAGTGGTACGAAAAGATCGTCCAAAATAATAATGTGCAATTGTCTTTTTTGTTTTAATATATCTTTTTTTGGTTCCCACCCTGTATTCATTATTAGCATTAGGAATCCGACTAATTTATATTCGCAAAACGTATAACACATTAAAGAGGAAAGCGCTCTCAGAATTGTTTTGTGACCAAAGCTCAAATCCAAAACTACCTGTTAAAGATGGACAATATTATATCCATCCCATCACTAACTTTTGAGGGTGTTTCAATCTCTCATTTACATTAACTTAAAGTCACATTTCCAAATTTTATTGAGGTTTACATCACTATGTCATCTCAACATACCTATGTTTCCTAGACAAGATATGTTACCTTCTTAATTGTTACTTAGTGTCATCATCGTATTTTGATGATTCCTTACACAAATGATGTTTTTTAGTGCTAAATGTAAGGAATATCTGTATTGCTTTTATTGCAGGGACAAATTAAGCACACAATCAAAGACTTCTAGTCACACTCACCAAGTTCATATCTCAAGTTAATCCTAAGTTCATATCTCAAGTTAATCCTAACTTGTTTGACTTCACTTGGTAGTTTAATTTGTGTTGAAAAGTATAGGAACTGCAAGTACTGTAGGCATTAGATGGCAGAAAATTTGCACTTCCACAATTTGGTCTAATGGTGTCGAAACTTATCTGAGCCCATTGAATTCCAATCCAAACCATGTTAAAAGGTCTCAAATGATAATATTGACTGATACCGAGTCTCAAAACATAATTTGCAGCGTAAATACTCAAAACGAGGGATGTGAATATTATCACACTCTCACGATTTTTTTGAAAAGCAACTCTGGATGTCCAAAAAAAGACCAAAAGAGAAAAATATTTCACTCTAACATATCGGTAGATGTAATTTGAACATTATCCAACATGGCCTATCAATATTGTAACTTAAATGTTGAAGAAGAAGACACATTGAAGCTTGTGAGGTATTGATTGGTTGACTTTAAGAGGAACAAAAAAAGATTGGTTGTCAACTTTTAATTTTTGAATACCTTTCAATCAATAGTGTGAGGCTACTATTTCTTTCCGATTTCTCTAGCTCTCCACTTGGTCTTACCATAGGCAAACCTTAAATAAAGGCTTAAGTCATAGATAGCTCCCAAACTTTGCCACACTTTCCTCTGGGGTACCTAAACCGAGAGTTGTACCTATTGGGTACCTAAACCAGTCAAATTCAATCCTAATGGATTTCACCCCATAGATCTGAATGTTCCATATGTTCTTAACAGTGACGACTGTAAGGTTGGTGGGATAGCTAGATTTAATGTAAGGTTTTCTAGGCCAGCAAAAAAGATTAATATTTTAATAACTACTTCCTTTATCCCAAATTAACAATTAATTTAGCTCAAAAAAGTTATTCAAAAATAATTTTCACTTTAGAAATTTAAGATTAAAGTTGACAATTATTTCCAACTATATCCTTATCGGCGTAATATTTAAGAAGAAGAGATCAAGATATTTATATTAAATAGGAGTAATTTAGTAAGTTATACCTTGTATTTTTTCTTAATGGGTGTAAAGAACTGAAACGACAATTAAAATGAGACAGAAGGAGTATTTAACGATTCAATTGTTTCTTGTTACGTCAAATTTCAAGATTTGTATTGGAAACATATGAAAATTAAATGGAAGGTTTAATTTCTTTTTCAGAGTTTAACTATGATTAAATTTCTTATCCGTAATTTTGATGAACTTGCTATATTCGGAGGGTTTAATACTTGGCTTAGTGAGAACCTAATTGAATGGAGGAAAAGAAGATGAACCTTTGGTTGTTATTTTGTCAATCAACCAAATCTTATCAAACCGTCTTTTTAAAATAAATTCAAGGTCTAAAGTTAATGGGTTCAATATAATTTAATAAATTCAAGGTCTAAAGTTAATGGGTTCAATATAATTTTATTATAAGTTAACAGTCTTTTATTTTTTACATATGTATACCTAATTTAAATTGAAAACAAATTGTTTAATTGAACTTATAGCATGTTGGACCAAACTGCTGAATAAATACTATACTTTTTAGTAAAAGTGTATTTAGAAAAAGAGTTTTATGAGAGTAGGGTTTGTATTTAGCTAAATCATTTGAAAATCAATTTTTTTTATAATAATTTGTGTCTAACCAATATTTTCTAAAAAGTATTTTAAGTGTCGGAAGTCACTACAAATTAATTTGGTGATATTGGTAATTTTGTTCTTTAAAAAAATAAAAATAAAATTATTTTTCAGAAATCTACTTTCTTCAGCTTCTATTTAAAAGTTAAAAACATAAGCATTTTTGACTTTTAAAAAGTTGGCCGAACAAGCTACAAAAATCATGTATCTTTTACTTGAAAGTCGAAAGGATATCCCAAATTCCAACTTGAAGCACATTATTGACATTTGATTCTAGCATATTTAAATAGAAGGATTTAAAATAATTTTTTTTGGAAGTTAATCTCGCTTATACAATTATTAGTCAATTTGAATAATCGTATATACGGATAAAATTTAGAATGCAAATTTGCAATAAAATTAATAGGTTACTCAACTTTGTATGTGTAGGTATGTCTAACTATTATTATCAATTGACTGATATATTAATCATAAATTACTACTACTACTGGCAAAAAGATTGAGTTATTTCACCAAGAAAACGAATTTAACAAGTCCAGTTTGAGGTTTTGATTAAACATCTCAGGAAAAAAAGAAGAAGAAGATTAATCTGCCTAACTTTTGTTATCTGATTTTTATTTAGTAATTATTTCAATATTTAATGTTCTGATTACAATTTTAATGCAATAATTGGTCAAATTCTTGATTAAAATATAAAGAAAGTCATACATTTGTTTCTCTTTAATTGGCTTTAAAAAAGCAGCATACTTTATCGTGGATTTTCTAATTTTCCCCTCTCGAATTATTTAAGGGAATCTTTTTTAGGAAACTGATATGCTTTTTAAATACAAATAAACTATGCCATGTGACCTTAAGGACATTGTGACAAAACTACATTTTGCTTGCCTTTCTTTTCCAAGTTAAATTCCTCCGCCCATGCTTTACAATATATTTATAATTTTATTATAACAAAAAATTAGCTGAAAAAAATAAATTTTGATGACATTATTGACTTCCCTGTCTCTTGGTGAATCAAAGAATCAGAAACATCCAACCAATTTTTCCTGCTTTGATATGATATTTAAATATATGAGAAAACATTCTGCTTTTTTTCATTGGATCTTGGAGATGACATCAAGATAATAAAGCCAAGAAAAAGTGCATCAAAATAATTAAAATAATATCATTTAATAATTCATAATAATTAATAATAATAAAGGTATGTCATATCTGGGGATCCCACACTTATTTTTTTTTCCTCCCAATTATTAGTTCATCACCACACGTATAAAATAAGATCAATAATAGTGGACTACTAGTCGTAATACATATATTACACTACGCTGTACATAAACGTGCAATCCTATCTTGAATCTTTTTTTTTTCCATACTCTTGACTATGTTGTAACATTAATGTTCAAAAAAAATTGTAGCATTATTTTTTTAATTACCTTTCTTTTTTGTAACACTTTCACTTCAGAAAAAATTTAAGATCTATGACACTTTTAAAACCGTTAAAGTCTAGGTCCAACATAGACAATTGGACTGTTATACATGATGTAATAGTCACTTCGTGTAACATTAGTAATTAATGATAAGTTGAATCTCAATGAAAACGTCGAGTTTCTAACGTGTTGTTTACGCTACACTCTATGTGAATCCCACATCGAGAAAACACAATTAAAATACATGTTTTAAATGTCGTGCAAGACTGGGTCCAACGTAGATGTTTAATATTGGACTAGGGTGTTAAATATGGTAGCAAAACTACTTTGTGTGCAACCATGAATGATGTGTGACAAAACTTAATAGAGGATGTTGTGAGTCCTTAAACAGAGTGCACATACATTTTATGCTTTCGAGAAAACACGGAGAGATACTAGCATATAACGAAATTAGTTTTTAGATTATAATCTTTTTAAGAATATAAGGTACCAGTTCGAGTTAGTACCTCCATGTGTCACCTTCTGACTGGTCCACCTATCAACCCTGGATTTCACCCCATAGAGTTATAACTAGGGATTTCTCCCTTCTTTTTTTTTTTTGGAATATTAGTAATACAAAATATCAAGATGTATAATATAATCCCCATATCAATCACAGCCTAATTTCACGTGAACACCGCAAAAGCATAGGATACACTTGTGGTTGCACAGGAATACAAACAAATGAACAGATTCATTAAATTCTCCATTTCCTATAAACCAACAAGGAATATTTGTAACTCGTATTTAATTAGGGTCCATTTACCAAACTATTGCCTCAATTTGAACGACACAGCAGCATAGACATATGATCACGACTCTAATAATTTAATTTTTAACATGAAATTATTGGTACAAATAAATATGACAGGATAAACGTAACAGACAAGATATGTTCGAATTTCATTGCCATAAATAAACAATAGCATTAAACCATATATTATGGTTAAATAAAAAGAATGCTAATTTTACCTAGAGGTCATAGCAAACAGGGATTGTTTGGGGGGAAATGACTTTTCTTTTTCTGAAACTTGGCGTTAGTGTGTCAGATGAAATTGGACCACACCTGACTAATAACCTTGTAGTGTTTTATATCTAAACATCGCCTTTTGTACATCTCAAACCAAACAAATCCTAATGAATTAATCATATTACTTTTATTCAGTACCTTTATTGCTCGAACGCATTTATGGGTATGTAACTGCAATTGCGGAGCAAATTTTTAGTAAAAGAATTCAAATTATAAAGAAAACATATGAATAGAAGATAAAGGGATTCAACGTATAGTATATGTACATTACAAAAATTGACCTATTTATACTAATTTCTAACTAAGGGGTGTCAAATGATCCCCCTTGAATAATGCAGCTCTCCCTGCGTATCTCACATAATATTTTAACTTGATGGGTTTGATTTTAAGGTTCTTTACATTTAATTCATTGTATCTTAAAAATTATGAATTCAAATAAAATATTATTAAAATTCTAGTGAATTTTCACATATATATAGTATGTTCTCCGTCTCGTTAGAAAACTAAATCCGAATGAACCCGTTACTTAAATTCTAGCTCCACCTCCGCCCGTTGAACACGAGTATGTAAAAACAAATGAAGGATCCGCACAACAGTACCGCATCATTTTAATTTGAGTTTAAATTATAACACCGTCATTTTAAAGAATATTTTACACTATCAAGTCACTCAAATGATATTTACAAGCAATTACTTCCTTAAAATATGCATGAGATTCGTAATCTTGAAAATAATAGAGATTACCTGCCACAATCGATAAAAGTGAACTGATAGTATAAAAATTTCTTATACTTTATGATATATGTATGGCTAAAACTCTTTTATCTATATCTTTCTTTCTTTTTCTTTTTTCCTTTTTCCTTTCATGCAGGCTACTGGTGTCGGATTGCATGGGGAAGGTTTAATTTGCGGTACAGATCATAAAAATCAAGTTGTAGAAGATCCATTGTGCATATTATCCTGGCATCTCAAGAATCTTGGAAACCCCATGTGGAGATGTACAAGCTTCTTTTCGTCCTTTTCTTTTCAAATAATTGAACCTTGGAGGTATATTTGGGTACACATGTATCTCAATTTTAGTGGCATGTATCTCAATTTTAGTGGCATGTAACTCAATGTGATTAATGATTCACGCATGCAAATTAACACTAAAGTTCTTAATTACTTGTGAGGGCCGATGAGGACGAGTCAAAAGAGAAGGACGACTGACAAACTTTCGAGGAAGGGGGTCTCATGCACTGGACATCTTAGGCGAATTACATATATATTAGAATGGAAGAGGAAGTAAAGAGCTCTATATAAAAGACATAATACAAGTTCACATGGTATGCATGTTTTTTTATACTCAATGATGTCGTAGTGTAAGGGACAAATTCGTAAGGTTTGTTGGGTCAAAGTGAACAATACATGTCATGGGCTTAGGGTCATGACCTGTGGCGGAGCTAGGGAGTGCAAAATGAGGTTCATCCGAATCTCCTTTACCAGAAAATTATATTGTATATATATAAGGGTCAAATTATTTTTTGTGTATATAGATGTTGAATTTTCTTTGCTTCTTGGTATGTTTATTTATTTATATTCTGAATTCTCTTAATGAAAATCCTGAATTCGCTATGGTGGTGACCTTTTTGCCCTCTACTTTTGGAGATTTCTTCTTGGTCAGACTCGAAAATTGATTAATTTTAAGTTTCATTTAAGCTGCGGAAATAAAGTTGAATCTTTTGCAAACAACATCTCCTATGTCTACTTATATAAATCAAATTTTGATACGGCTTCACTTTTATTATTTATTATTTTGGTTCTCTTGGTCTACATACATCGATGATATTCATCCAGGCATTAATACTATGAAATTGATATAATAACTCTATATAAGATAATTTTGTAATATTTAAAGGGTTGAAAGAGCTTATATAAACATGCAAAACATGATTTAGAAAACTTAGTCCATTCAAGTGTGCATCTAAGGAGTGACGTCTTAAAGTTGGATTTGAAAACATATTTAAGGAAATAAAAATACTCAAAGGAATAATATAAGCACAAGCGGAAGACTCAACAATGGCTTTATATAAAAGAAATTTATCAAAGAGAGAAGGTAGGAGACTTTACTTAATAACTCAAAACTCTTGAATCTCACTACAATAAAATATGTGACATAGCATCCCTATTTATAAGACTAGAAAACCAACATACACTAGGATTAAAAAACTCATTCCAATATGAACTAGACAAATAAATCCTAACTAAGTATGAATTAAATAAATACCAAATACCAATCCTAAACAACTTTGGAGTAGAAATCTTGGTTTAATTCCAACATAGCCTCCCTTAAACCAAGATTTTCAAACTTGAGCGTGCCCTTAACAGTATCATATCTTGTAAAAGTCGACCACCTCAGACTCTCGAACAATTTCCTGAAGTACGTAGCATCGACAAACTTGCGAGTGCCATCTTTAGTCAACTTCAGTTTCTCTTCAACAAGATTCAAAGTTAATTTCACTTTCTCCATCTTCAAAATATCATGAGAATATTTGTTCTTCTTTTTGTATCCTTCAATAACTCGTCTTGATTTAAAATCATCTGCTTCTTCATTTGATTTGTGCTTGGTCTTGCGTGCCCATCCGACTCTAGTTGACCTTTCAATAGGTGGTAGAGCAGTATCATCAACAAATAATTTTTCTTCAAGCTCCTCAAAATATACAATCTCAGATAATGGTTCAAAATTGATTGCGTCTTCAATATCCAAAATCATGCACGACAATTGTGGATCTGGACCCTTAATTATTTTTGCTTCAATTTTGGGCAGATCATTAAAAACTTGCTCTTGATGTACTCTTTTGCTTGTTTCATCACCAGATTCATCTTCAATACCTTCAAATAATTTTTCTTGTGTGATAATGGTGGGTGCTTCTATTCCTTTTTCAATCGCCCCACCTTGTATAGACCAATCATGTCTATTACATATCTCATTACTTAAAACACTAGTAGCCTCTACCGAAAGAGCATCAGTCCCAATCAAATTATCCTTTTTAGCTATCCTAGAAATCATTGATAAATCAATTTGACCATTTTTGAACTCTGCATTGCAATCAAAGACATCTATACCACAACAAAAATTACCTCTACCTTCTCCTCTTTTCTCTATAATTTCTGAATTCTGGCCTTCTTCATTTATTTCTGCCAAATTCGATGACTCTTCTTTATCTTTTGGTTCATCCTTTGTTTGCAATGCCTCATCCACTATCTCATATGTTTGCTGATTCAATGACATCTTATATGCCACCAATTCATCTTCTAGATCATCAACTCTCAACGTATTAAGATCCTGGTTTGCCTCAATATCTATTTTCTTAATGTGAAATTCTAATATTAAAGACTGCAATATCTTCTCAACAACTTTAACATCTTCCAATACTTCTCCATTGTCCTTCATATCATTAACTATTTTTATAATTCTTGTAAAAAATTCTTTGACAGATTCTGTTGGTTTCATCTAGGCCAACTTATACTGTCTCCAAAGCTCTTGAAGTTTCTCTCTCTTCACATCTGCAGCACGCCTATATGATTTCACCAATATTGTCCAAGCTTCTTTTGCTGATTTTGCATGCAAATATTTGTTATATACATGCAATCGGACTTTGCTATTGAGGTAGTAGAATGCCTTATAATTCAATTGCATATTTTTCTCCAATTGTGTAGCTGCTTCACCAGTCAATGCTGTGCCTTCTGGGGTTTCCACGAACCCTTCATCAATAATGGACCATAGTCCAACAACATTGAAGAAATTCTTCATCTGTTGATACCAACTCTCAAAATTATTTTTCCATCAAACACAAAAACAGGACAATTCGGTAAATATGAAATATTCATATTCTTTTATAATGTCAGATCTCACACGAGGCTTTGATTGGATCTCACACATGCTCTGATCGGATCTCTCACAAGCTCTGACACCAATTTGAAGGAAATAAAAATACTCAAAGGAATAATATAAGCATAAGCGGAAGACTCAACAATGGTTATATAAAAGAAATTTATCAAACTAAAGAGAGAAGGTAGGAGACTTTACTTAGTAACTCAAAACTCTTGAATCTCACTACAATAAAATATGTGACATAGCATCCCTATTTATAATACTAGAAAACCAACATACACTAGGATTAAAAAACCCATTCCAATATGAACTAGACAAATAAATCCTAGCTAAGTATGATTTAAATAAATACCAAATACCAATCCAAACAACTTTGGAGTAGAAATCTTGGTTTAATTCCAACAATATTCTACAATACGAAACAAAATAAAACGTTACCATTTAGGATTAACCATGATTAATTACGTCTCTTGCACCAGCACTATTAAAAAAATTAGAAATTAGTGACGGATAACTTTTGTCACCAAATAATAAAAATTCATCGTGAATCCAATTTACCCAACTAATTAGTGACGAATTATCCAAAAAAAAAATTAGTGACGAATTATCCAACATTACATAAGTAAGTTCCAACGTAACATAAGTAAATACTCCTATAATTCAAAAGAAAGGGAAAATATAAGTCTATAACCACATTCACAACGAAATTATACTTTAATAACGTCACTCATTATATGTCAAGTTCGTTAATGACTCATTCTTTCTAATATTAAGAGATGTAGTTTCAAAAATTAGAATAATAATACTGTTATGCGAAATGAATAAAATAAAATAAAATAAAAAAATACGAGCAATTACATGGAACTACAAGAAGTAAAGGTTGGAAATGAGAAGAAAGGAAATGAAATATAAATAATATAAAAAGAAAAATATATTTTAAAAAATAAAAATAATTAAAAAGTAAAAATAAAAAATAAATTAATTAATAGAAATAAAAAAATAAATTAGAAAAGCAAAGAAATTAAAATAAAATAAAAAAGAAAATAAATAAAATAAAATAAAAAAGAAATAAACTAAAAAATAACTCTGTAATTACAGGGTGTAATTACACCCAATTCTTAGCCCCCCTTGAGAATTGGAGAGTGTAATTACACCCTGTCAATTACACCCTGTCAATTACACCCAATTCCCACCTAACTGTGTAATTACCTGGTCAAACAAACAGGTCAAACTGTGTAATTACACCCAATTCCAATTACCTGGGTGGCTTTCCAAACAGGCCCTAAATCTACTTTTTTGAAATTGTTATAAATTTGGTAGTTTGGGCTTTGAACGAATTGTATTTGAAAAAGTCTTGAATGTATTATCATTGTTAATTCCCCACCCTCTTTTGTGATATAAGTTATGTACAAAATAATTTGGAAATAAAGATACTAAACTTTCCAATGTGTAATAAACTTTAACTATTGGAATTTAGTATTCGATCGCTCTATCTTTTATTTTATATTCACATTGAATATTGGAATCTAAAAGAAAATGTTTGGAAAAAAGAGTAAAACGTTAAATTTCATACCAAAAAGTTTTTCATTACCAGACAAATTCATATAAGAAACATACGGTTTGGAAAAAAACATCACAATCTAAGCCCATGACATGTATTGTCTGCTTTGACCAACATAGCTATAAGCCATTATCTTTGACCCGCCCTCAATCATTGGCATTAGATTTTTTTTTTTGAGGTATTTAATACTCTTTAGAAATGGTTGTTTTTTCTTTCTTTTTTCTCCTACATATTTACAAACGTTGAATACCAGTTTCAGTTGCTTGATGTCAATGGGATACCAACAAGACCAAATGTCACTAATACAACTAACTTTATTCCCAGAATAGTAAACTATCATCAAATAGAATAGGACCCATTAACAGATTACTCCATTTCTTTCGTTTTTTTTTTAATAATTAAAATAGACTAAAACCTGAATCAGAAGAAACCTGTCTAAATAGGAAGCTGATTAATCATGTAAATGAATTTAATCACTGCTTAATTGCTTATGTTTGATAATGGCATATGATTACCGACATGAATTTATGATACATTTGATACCACCTAAGAAAATTGATTTCTCCATCAGAAAAATAATAAACAAATTTTCTTTTGGCTAATCGATTGAGTACTCTGCTTCTGTGTTAAGTAGAGATTTGGAAAAAAAAAATAACAATGTTTTAGCTGTCTCAATTGTCTTTTTTTCATCATTGAAGATCTACTCTCATGATAGTTATAATCTTCAAATATCTCACATGCAAATACGTTACTTATATAAATTTTTTAAAAGAGAAAATGATAGTAGATAATACTCCTTTCGTCTCATTTTATGTGATATATTTGCGGAGATGAATTCAAGATCTAAATGTTGCGCTCTATCTTTTATTTTATATACACATTGAAAATGGGAATCTAAAAGAAAATGTTTCATTTTGATAATACATAAGTTTGATGCATTCAACGGTGGGTACATGAATTTATGCGGCAGTTATTAAACACCTTTAGATGCTTTAACTAATGATTATGTTAGATTATGTAATATTATTTAGTCAAATATATTTTGTAATCTTCTATCTTAGGATAGCATATGTTAGAATTATTTAGTCAAATTAGTGCATAATTTGTAACCTACAATTATGTTGTAAATCATGTATATCAACCCATTCAAGGGAACAGAATAATCAAGGAAAACATTCTCTTACATGGTATCAGACTAGGTTCTCCTAAACACCCTAGCATCCTAAAACCCTAACCCTTGGCCGCCGACCTCCCCTTGCCCCCCCCCCCCCCCCCCATATTCGTTTTCCTCTCCTTCGGCTATTCCCCCTCCTCTTCTCCATGGCTGACACCTCCAAGTTGCATCCTGCGACTACCGTCACCAATATCATCAAATCATGCATTCCTATTGTGCTTGACTACGAAGGAAGCCAATACAATAACTGGGCTACCCTCTTCAAGCTCCATTGTCGCGCAAACTTGGTCATTGACCACATCCTACCTCCTGCCTCCCCCACCGTGCCACCACCGGTAACTGCAGCCGAAAAACTTGCTGCTAAGGCCCTATGGGAACGGCTAGATGACATTGTTCGGCAATGGATATATGGTACAATATCGAATGATCTTCTCAACACGATCATTCATCAAGAGGACACCGCAGCCGAAGCTTGGGACCGTCTTGTTCATCTCTTTCAGGACAAAAAAATCGGCTAGGGCTCTTGCTCTTGATGCAAAATTCACCAACACAAAATTGGTGGATTTTCCGAATGTGAAAGCATACTGCACCAGGCTGAAAGTTCTTGTAGACAATCTCACCAACGTCGGTCACAAAGTTTTCGACGAACGACTTGTGCTTCGTCTTCTGCGAGGGTTGTCGGAGGAATATAAAACTTTTCGCCCGACGGTGCAGCACCATACTCCTCTCCCATCTTTTGACGTTGTCCGGTCGATGCTTGAGCTTGAGGAAGATAGCCATGCCGAGGACGCCATTCACGACTCCGACTCGAATGCTGCTCTTGTTTCCCACAATGTTACTCCTCAGAATTTCTCAGGAAATGGACAGCCCAATAACTCTGCAAATAACTTCAACAATCGTGGGAATTCACAGAATCGTGGAAAGAAAAATAACCGCGGTCGCAGCGGCGGCAACCGCAACAACCGCGGTGGCAGCGGCAATGGACAAAGCAGCGGTGGGGGCAGCCGCACCAATGCACAGGCATACCAGCCTGCCGCGTCACAGTAGCAGGGACCCACTGCCCCGTCATGGTATTTTCCACCGTGGGCAGCTTGGGGCAACAGCCGTGGGCCACTCCACCGTGCCCGTACCCCACGGCTGGGTGGCAGCAGCCCCACGGCTGGCAGCAGTCGCGTCCAGCTCCTTCGCAGCAGGGAGTTCTTGGTCCTCGCCCTCCACAGTCGTTTCACTCGTCAGCCTCGTCATCACATAGTGGGTATGCGCCCACAGATATTGATCAAGCTATGCACACAATGTCGTTGAATCTGCCCGATGACAAGAATTGGTACATGGACACCGGAGCCACATCTCATATGACCAACTCCCAAGGTACTCTCTCGCCTTATTATCAATTGAGCAAAAATAATGGCATTGTTGTTGGTAATGGTAACATGATTCCAATTCGTGGTTATGGTCATACATCCCTTCAAGAAAATCCCTCTTTAAAACTGAAAAATGTCTTACATGCACCTAAACTCATCAAAAACCTTATTTCCGTTCGTAAATTTACTATCGATAATATGGTTTCTGTTGAATTTGATCCTTTTGGTTTTTATGTGAAGGATTTACGGACGGGGAGCAAACTCATGAGATGTGAGAGTTCAGGTGATCTTTATCCATTCTTCAAAAATTTTCGAGCCATGTCGTCTTCCGCACCATCTGCTTTTAGTGTCATATCTCCTCATATATGGCACTCCCGTTTAGGTCATCCAGGGGATGTTATTCTTAGTTCTTTACGTAGTAGTAATTTGATTGAATGTAATAAGGCTCGAAACAATGTTTGTCATTCTTGCCCTCTGGGGAAATTAATTAAATTGCCTTTTTATGACTCTCTTTCAACTACTACTATGCCCTTTGACATTGTTCACAGTGATTTATGGACTTCACCTGTTCTTAGCTCTTCAAGTCACAAATATTATGTTTTATTTCTTGACAATTACACTAATTTTCTTTGGACTTTTCCCATCAAAACAAAGTCCCAAGTTTATAATTGCTTCTTGTCTTTCCGGACTTTCATTCGCACTCAGTTTGAAAAAGAAATCAAAACCTTTCAATGTGACAACGGGCGTGAATTTGACAATGGTCCTTTTCATAAGTTTTGTGAACAAAACGGGATGCTTTTCCGCTTTTCTTGTCCCCACACTTCCCCCCAAAATGGTAAGGCGAAACGGAAAATTAAATCCATCAATAATATTGTTCGTACACTCCTTGCCCATGCATCTATGCCCCCCTCCTATTGGCATCACGCCTTGGCCATGGCAACGTACCTCAACAATATTCTCCCTTCTAAACTCTTAGCATATAAGACACCCACTCACATTCTTTATCAAAAGAATCCATCCTACTCTCATCTCCGAGTCTTTGGCTGTCTATGCCTTCCTCTCTTTCCCTCCACACAAATTCATAAGTTGCGGTCTAGGTCCACTCCGTGTGTCTTCCTAGGATATCCTTCCAATCATCGGGGGTACAAATGCTATGACTTAGCGAGCCGAAAAATAATCATAGCCCAGCATGTGTGGTTTGATGAAAATTCCTTTCCATTTTCACAAATAAATACTCCATCTCCTACCTCATATGAATTTTTGGATGATGATAATTCCCCATTGAGAATTCAATTGTTGCATGACCAGGCCACTGCTCCGCCAATACAGCCCCCTCCCTCTCGTACAACCCACCACCCGAGCCTCCCCACCTCCTCTCCTTCATCGTCGACTGCCCAGCAGTCCACCTCCACTGCCCCAGCTGCCCGCCAGCCTCTTCAGCCCACTGCCACGGCCCCCACGGCAGTCCCCCCACTGCCAACCCTCCCTCTCCCACGCTGCCCCACCACGGCAGCAGCACCCTCCCTGCCAGCACCCACCCGTTCATCACATGACTACACGTAGTCAACATGGTATTTTTAAGCCGAACTTGAAATACCATAATCAAGCCTTAAGTGTCACCAACAATTCCATCTCCCCCATTCCTCGGAATCCCGTTGGTGCCCTTAATGACCCGAATTGGAAAAATGCTATGCAAGATGAATATAATGCTCATATTGATAGAAAGACTTGAGAGTTGGTCCCTCGTCCTCCAAATGCTAATATTATTCGGTCTTTATGGATTTTTCGGCATAAAAAGAAATCTGATGGTTCTTTTGAGAGGCATAAAGCCCGTCTTGTAGGTGATGGCAGGTCTCAACGGGAAGGTGTTGATTGTGACGAGACTTTCAGTCCGGTGGTCAATCCGGCAACTATCCGTGTGGTTCTTACTATTGCTTTATCTCACTCTTGGCCCATTCACCAACTTGATGTAAAGAATGCTTTCTTACACGGCAACTTGAATGAGACCGTCTATATGTATCAGCCTCTGGGATTCCGGGATCCGGCTCATCCTGATCATGTCTGTCTCTTACGTAAGTCTCTTTATGGTTTGAAGCAGGCACCACAGGCTTGGTATCAGCGTTTTGCTGAGTATGTGGCAACCATTGGTTTCTCGCATAGTACATCTGACAACTCTCTCTTCACTTATTGTCATGGAAATGATATTGCTTACATTTTGTTATATGTGGATGATATTATTCTAACTACATCTTCAGACTCTCTCAGACTCGGTATTATGTCCAAGTTAGCTATGAAATTTGCAATGAAAGACTTGGGTCCGTTGAGCTATTTTTTGGGGATTGCTGTCTCCTGGGACAAAAATAGTCTCTTTATGTCTCAGAGTTCTTATGCAGAGGATATTCTTGACAGAGCAGGCATGTCACAGTGTAAGCCTTGCCCCACTCCGGTTGACACAAAGGGCAAACTCAGCGCTTCTTCAAGCGCCCCGTATGAGGATCCTACGAAGTATCGTCGTCTGGCCGGTGCTTTGCAATACTTGACATTCACTCGGCCGGACATATCATACGCCGTTCAACAGGTTTGCTTGTTTATGCATAACCCTAAAGTCCAGCATATGGAAGCATTAAAACGCATCTTGCGTTACATTCGAGGTACGATTGACTTTGGCACACATTTATACAAATCCTCTCTACAGTCACTACTATCATATACAGATGCTGATTGGGGAGGATGTCCAGACACTCGACGCTCCACAACGGGTTATTGTGTCTATCTTGGGGATAACTTGATTTCTTGGTCTTCCAAGCGCCAACCTACTCTATCCAGGTCAAGTGCTGAAGCAGAATACAGAGGGGTTGCTAATGTTGTCTCTGAATCTTGTTGGATTCGTAATCTTTTGCTTGAACTCAATTGTCCTATTCGTAAAGCAACTTTGGTCTATTGTGATAATGTGAGTGCCATTTACTTGTTTGGAAATCCGGTACAACATCAACGTACCAAGCATATTGAAATGGATACTTTGTTCGTGAAAAGGTTAGACGTGGCGAAGTTCGTGTCCTACATGTTCCGTCCCGTTATCAGATTGCTGACATCTTCACCAAAGGTCTTCCGCGCGTACTATTTGATGATTTTCGGGACAGCTTAACCGTTCATAAACCTCCCGCTTCAACTGCGGAGGTGTGTTAGATTATGTAATATTATTTAGTGAAATATATTTTGTAATCTTCTATTTTAGGATAGCATATGTTAGAATTATTTAGTCAAATTAGTTCCTAATTTGTAGCCTACAATTATGTTGTAAATCATGTATATCAACCCATTCAAGGGAACAGAATAATCAAGGAAAACATTCTCTTACAGATTATTCACCTACCCTTTTCCCACTATTCCATACTAAGATCTTAATAACGAAAAATAAATAGATGTAAAATGAATTGTAAAGGACAATTCATATTTTGTTTAACTCTTCGTTATTCAAATTTTGCTACCTCGCCTAATTCTGATTCAATAAGTCATCGAAAAAGAGTAAAACGTTAAATTTCATACCAAAAAGTTTTTCATTACCAGACAAATTCATATAAGAAACATACGGTTTGGAAAAAACCGTCATAATCTAAGCCCATGACATGTATTATCTGCTTTGACCAACTTAACTATAAGCCATTATCTTTGACCCGCCGTCAATCATTGGCATTAGATTTTTTTTTTTGAGGTATTTAATACTCTTTAGAAATGTTTTTTTTTTCTTTTTCTCATACATATTTACAAACGTTGAATACCAGTTTCAGTTGCTTGATGTCAATGGGATACCAACAAGACCAAATGTCACTAATACAACTAACTTTATTCCCAGAATAGTAAACTATCATCAAATAGAATAGGACCCATTAACAAATTACTCCATTTCTTTCGTTTTTTTTTTAATAATTAAAATAGACTAAAACCTGAATCAGAAGAAACCTGTCTAAATAGGAATCTGATTAATCATGTAAATGAATTTAATCACTGCTTAATTGCTTATGTTTGATAATGGCATATGATTACCGACATGAATTTATGATACATTTGATACCACCTAAGAAAATTGATTTCTCCATCAGAAAAATAATAAACAATTTTTCTTTTGGCTAATCGATTGAGTACTCTGCTTCTGTGTTAAGTAGAGATTTGGAAAAAAAAAATAACAATGTTTTAGCTGTCTCAATTGTCTTTTTTTCATCATTGAAGATCTACTCTCATGATAGTTATAATCTTCAAATATCTCACATGCAAAACGTTACTTATATAAATTTTTTAAAAGAGAAAATGATTGTTTAAATTGTTGAAGCAAGCGTGATGCCTACCCCTTTTTGGTGAAGTTGAAGTAGACTCAAATTATATTAATAGTAGATAATACTCCTTTCGTCTCATTTTATGTGATATATTTGCGGAGATGAATTCAAGATCTAAATGTTGTGAGCCTGAGATCGCAATTCAACCCCGATTCAGTTGGTTTGTTGAGCTCGAAATAAATTGTTTATGCTTATTTAGTGAATTTTTTAAAAACACTTACAAGGTTAGTGATCTTAGAATTGTTATTTCACATTGGATAAGACATAAAAATAATATCACCATTATAATATAAACAACCTCAAAATTACTAATTTCATAGTAACAAAATCAACCAAACGTGGGAAATAATCTCGTATTTTATTCATGAATTATTATCTCATATTCTTTCAAACCAAAGTCCTCGTCTCTTTTCTATCATTTTATCAGTGAAAATATTTCACCCCATTTCGATAATTGATGGTTGTGGGATAAAATAACAGTACCTAGTATGATGGGATATTCAGAATTAATTTTGAGACTAAATTTATACTTTGTTTAGTTGAAAGTATAAATTTATCTCAGGATTATTTTATACCTTCGACCAAACTGTTGGGTGTGCGAACAAAGTATCACATTGGTAGCTGGAAAAAAAAAGGAGCTACTTATAAGAAGTTGAATACTCTTAATGATGTGAGGCCTTTTGGGGAAAAACCGTGCGGACTTGGCCCAAAGCGGACAATATCATATCATGTTAACAGTATCTTTGGACCGTTTAGCCCAACACAAACAAAGTATAAATCTCTTCTGAGACTTACACATGGATATCACATCACACCTTATCTCATGAACCAAAACGACCCCTATATTCCTTTTCATGAAAATTAAATTGTGCAAATATTGCAAGAGTAAATTGTTTTTGTTATAATATATAAATATATAAATTGCTGAATTCCTTTAATATAACAAAAAAGTCTAATGAAACACCAAAAGAGTTCAAAAATTAATTTAGATCATACATTTAAATTAAGAATATAATATTCTATTTTAAAATTCTCTTGTATAAATTCCTAACGAAGCAGGTATGAATTCTTGCTGATATGATTGATTCACACGATGAAAGAGAAATCATTTCACAACAAGTTAAGGAAATTATTGAAAAACTTAAACCTTGACCCCTTTAATTAGTATACTAGAGTTTTTCATGTATTCTTAATTAGTGAAAAAAAATATTATTCCGAGACTCAATTGGTGACAAACTTGTCTTGAATAGTGGACGCCCTAATTAATGCCATTTAGGGTCGCTTGGGAAAAAAAAGATAAAGAAGAGTCGAACTCTCTCCCTAACTATTGCCTTTATCTGTTGAATGACAAAATCTCTATGTACACTCTGCCCTTTGAAAATTTTCCCATTTCTAGCTTGCCATATATGGTATAACACAACTCCATCTCCAACAACTACTGTTTCTCGTTTAAACTTACTCCATCTCATCTGCTTGAATTGTTGTAGAGTTAGCTGGACACTCCCCAACTGGGCGGATCCACCCTTTCGGGTGGGGGTGGCATGGCACCCCCTAGATTAATAAATTTTTTATATACTTATGTTGTGATTTGTTTAAATTAGGTTAAATATTTAATCCTGCCACCCTCAGTCGTAAATTAGACAAAGGTGTCACGACTAGTAGACACAAGTTTGAATCTATCTTGAACATTTCCTGACTCCCGTTTTTCTTTGTGCTTTTTACTTCCTTTGTACCAGTTATTCCCTTTTCGGCTCTCCCAATTTTCTATTTATTTTTTTATTATTTATATTGTCTTTCCTCTTTTCTATTATTTTATCTATGATCTCTAGCGAGAACACACAAATAGAAACTTCAAAATCTCTTAAATTAAGCATTTCTCTTAATCTCAAATCTATGAGTATTTAAATCAAAAAACTTGGCTTTCAATGGGAATTTTGGATTGAGATCAAAATTCAGTTTTTTTTTTTATAATTTCTTTTGTTTATTACTCCCTCCGTCCATGTTTACTTGTCTATATTTGAGTTGGGACACCCTGAATAAGCAATAAATAAAATGAGAAATGAATTAGAGTACTTAATAATAAGGGTAAAATAGGTATAAAATGGTAAATTATGTCTTGGTTTTTAAAACTATATAACTTACAAGTAAAAGTGAACATATATTTTTAGTATAATGGACAAATAAAATGGACGGAGGGAGTGTATTATAAAAATTTATGCTATTCTATAATTGTAAATTCAATTTAAAATTCTATAATTGTTAAATTCAATTTAAATCACTTTACTGCTTAAGTTGTGATGAAAATTTCGTAAGCACTTCTTAGAAAAAACATGATATTTATGATTCATTTTTGAGAACTTGTAGTTTATCTAATTCTACATTTACTTATGGGGTGTATTTACCTATTGAAGAATTTTTCTATTATTTTTCTTATTTTGATTGGTGTAATTCCCTTATTGAAGATGTTATTTTATTGTGCAAATTCATTTTTTAATATACATAAGAGATGCAAGTCCCTTAGTGAAAATGTTAATTTTACTTCTATTGTTAATAGGTGTGATTTCTTGTTTAAGATGCTAATTATATTCGTTTCTCGATTTTTGAGATGTAATTTTCATATTTGCAAATAGAAAAAAGCCTATTAAATTGACCCGAATAAACAAAAAAGAGATGGACCCCACCCAAATACACGTTCCTAATAAGATGTACATTGAAGAAAATTATGGCACCCGCCACCTTCAAATCCTAGATCCGCCTACTGCACCTTGATCCCCAACCAATCTTGTATTCAATCCCACAACTCTTTAGCCCATTCACAGTCCACAAATAGGTGTACTGAGTCTTCTTATTTATGCGCATCACACATCACAGCCAATGCCCAATCGACTCAACCTTGCTCTAGTTAGAAATCTCTACTGCATTGCCAGCCATACCAGCACTCTATTGTCATAGAATATTTGCCATTGCTTGTGAGACAGTACCTATCTTGTAAGTACCAATTGATCATGCTCAGTTTTATCTTGTGAAGTTGCTTCCAATACCAGCTACAGTCTTGCTTTGGGACATGATTCCAAAAATCTACCTCATCCTTCATATAAATACTATGCATCCATCTTACCCACAGTTGCTCCTTGCTATGCATAGATTGCCAGATTAATTTCTCTACAGATGCAATGTTCCACAATCTGCAGTTTTTCACATTCAAACCACCCTGTTTCTTTGGCCAGCATAGATCATGCCGAGCTACTAATGCAATCTTCCTTCCTTCCTCTTTAGAGCCCTATAGGAACTCTCTACATCGCTTGTCCACTGGTTTCAGTACACTTTGAGGAAGTAAGAATACTGATCCCTAAAAATTATACAAGGAAAATAACACTGAATTAAGTACTTGGATTCTACCTGCATATCACAGGTGTCTAGTAGCTGAGGCCTTGGTCTTCTCAGTGATCTTAAGGCATAACTGATGGCATTCCATCTTACTCCATTTCTTGTGAGACAAAGGCAACCCAAGGTATTTTATTGGAAAAGTGCCTACTACAAAACCTGTAATCTCTAACAGCCTTCCTTTGACATTGTCCTTTACCCCTGCAATGAATATGCTTGACTTGTCACTATTTGCAGTTAAACCAATGGTATCTGTGAAACATTGTATGACCTCCATGACTCTAATTACTGAAGCCTCTGTCCCTTCGCAAAGTATCATTAGATCATCAGCAAAAGTGAGGTGAGTAAGCTGTTGTTCCTTGCACATCGAGTGATATCTGAAATCAGGCAACTTACTCATCCTTGCCATGAGTCTTGAGAAATACTCCATTACCAGGACAAAGAGGAGAGGTGAAACTGGGTCACATTGACTTAACCCTCTTCTACCTGGGAAGAACCCATATCCCTCTCCATTAACTTTGACAGAGAACCAAGTTGTAGTTACACACTCCATCACCAAATGAGTAAATTTTGGAAGGAATCCAAATCTCTCCAGCATCTCCGTCACAAACTCTCATTTAACCATATCATAAGCCTTCCTCAAATCAATTTTCATTAGGCACCTTGGAGTAGTTTTTCTATTGTAGTGTCTCAGTAAGGCATATAAGTACATTTTGAACTAGTGATCTCTTTTGTACCAAAGCAGCTTATGTAGGGTTCACTATTGTTGGTAATACAGTATTAAGCCAACTACATAACAGTTTGGAAATACACTTATACAGGACATTGCAACATGCAATTGGCCTGTACTGACTTGCATTAACTGGGTTATCTACTTTGGGAATAATTGAGATTATAGTGGCATTTAATTGTTTCAGAATTTTACTAGTTTTGAAGAATTCCAAGAAAGCTTCACAAACATCTTCACCAATTACATCCTAAGCTGCTCTATAAAATCTTTCTCCATACCCATCAGGGTCTGGGATTTTATTTATCCTTATACTAAATATTTCTTTCTCAATCTCATACTTAATGAATGGTTATAATAAGGCACATTGCTGTTCTATTGACACCTTAGGACCTTGGGCAAATATCCTAGCATCAACATGCTTCCTAGGATCCCTAGAATCTCCTAAGAGTTGTTGATAGTACCTCACAAAAACCTCTGCTACTTGTGCTTGGTCATGCTGTCTTTGCTGATGTTTATCCTGGATCTGAGTGATAGTTTGAATCAACTTCCTCTTCTCAATCACAGAGAAGAAATATTTAGTGTTGTTATCTCCTTGCCTAATCTAAGTTGCTTTGCTTCTCTGCAATAATATTGATTCAGCCAAGTATAGTGATCTTCTGAACTTGGCACTTAACTCCTTTTCCTCCTTCTGTATAGCAGCATTGATTGGTGTCAGTTGCAGTTGCATTTGAATTCTCCCAATTACCTCTCTGTCTTGATTTGCTTGTTGAACCAAATTACAGAAGCTCTGTTTATGTAACACTCTCAACTTATGTTTGAGTGACTTAAGTTTCTTGACTACCTGAAACATTCTACACCCCTCAATATGTTGATTCCAACAGGTTTGGATTATATCTCTAGAATCTGGATGGGTACTCCATACATTACAATAGTTGAAGGATTTCATCTTCCTAGAGGATGACTGCAACATCTAAATCACTAAAGGGCAGTGATCACTAATACTCTCTAGTAGAACATGTGCAATTATATCAAGCATATGGTCCACTCGTTCTCTATTAACTAACACTCTGTCAATCTTTCAAAAATCCTAGCATCCTGTTTATCATTCCAGGTATATTGACATCCTGAATTGGCCTTTTCCTCCAATCCACAACTATCAATACAGTTTTGGAAATCTGTCACCTCAACTAGAGTAACTGGATTTCCTCCCAATCTATCTTCTCTATGAAGCACAACATTAAAATCTCCCAATACTATCCAAGGCTCCTTATGATTCCTACTCAATTGGCTTAAGTGATCCCACAGCTCCTTCTTATCTTCTTTCACTACAAAAAAAACTGGTTTTAGGGACGGATTTTAGCGACACAATTTATGCCGTCGCTATGTAACGACGGATTACCTACGAAATTACAATTTTGTCGCCAAAAAAAGGAAAAACGAAATGATATCTAAACTAACGACGGACTAGCGACAGAATTTAATATCCGTCGCTATATTTAGGCGCTAAAATTAAGCGCCTTTATTTTAGCTACAAAATTTACGACAATTGTTGGCGGCAAAAATTATTACAGCTTAGCGACGGATGTAGCGACCGATTATGTCTGTCGTTAGATAATATGTATGTATCACCATATTTTAATACCAATTGCTACGGATATTTCCGTTGTTAACTTAAAAAATGGTAAAATTTAATGTTAATCTTAGCGACGGAACCAATCCGTTGGTAAAATTGTCAGCAAAAAAAATAAAATTTTATTTTTATCAAAGAAATAAAACATGGTCTCTAATAAACACACTAAAACTTCAAAACCCTAGAACTTTCTTCAAACACACAAAATCACTGAAACTTGTCTTGCTCTCTCCGCCTCTACTTAGGTTTGTCTTTCCTTCCCTTTTCTCTTCCCTTTTCTGTTAGATAGGGTTTCTCTTCGTTTTCAAGAACATAAAAACATGTTCTTTTCATCTGGCTAATTAATTTCTTCAATAATCTGTAAGTATTAGTAGCATTTTTGATTCATTGTTTAGTGTTGTATTCATCTGGGTTTCTTCCATTTTTATTCTTTGGTAATGCATGAAGCTTCTGTTTTTTTTAAATCTTCTTTTAACTATTTAGCTTGTTTTTCGGGAAAAAAAAATTAGCTTGTTGGATCTTTGTTTGCTTTGCTGATGAGTAAAAGGAATGTTCTTTCTTAGATTAAAAGCCTTGATTTTTGCTTATTAAGAATGTTTATGAAGGAAAGTTTGTGTCTTTATTCATCTGCCTAATTTCCTCAATAATCTATGAGTATTACCATTTTTTTTAGCTTTTTGATTCATTCTTTAGTGTTTTATTCATCTGGGGTTCTTCCATTTTTGTTCTTCTGTTAATGATTGAGCTTTTGTTCTTCCATATCTGTTTTTTCGTTTCTTTTTCTATTATGTTTAATGTTTATGCTTTGACTTACGTATTGTTAAAGAACCTAAATTTTGGGGAAAAATTGCGATTGTGTGAAGTATACCTTTTGTGTGTGTGTCGCCTATTGGTTTTGTTTTTAGGTAGTAAGCTATGTGATTAGTGAAGAGAAAGTAAACAACTCCAATACCATTCGTGGTGTCTGTTAAGTTTCTGACTCGTGTCAAAACCAGTTTCGTATTGATTCGCTTTTTGATAAATACTGAACCTGAATCGTCTCATCATTGTGAACCTTCAATAGAGGAGGAGTCTAATCCTTCAATGGAGGAGGAGCCTAATCTTGAGTCCCAGAAGTTCCCTTTCTTGAAGCTACTGCTGGAACTAACATCACGACACCACCTCATTCGGGAGTTCTTCAATCCACAACATCAAGCCAATATTTGATTGAAAACAATGAACCCTGGTGTATAGATCCATTGCCTAATTTCCTTGATCCATTCCCTGTCCAGAATATCCAGGTAGCTTGTAGCAATAAACTAAGTGATTGGCAGGAATGGGCCGACCTTGTAATCAATTATGAAGATGCTCTGGCTTCTAATTGGAACGACATTATGGCTGATACAAGCATTGCCGACTCAGAGCCGAAAGTCAGTTTTATTCTGCACTAACTGCTGAATTTTTGTTCCTCATTATTTACATTTGTTGTTCTTACTCTTCTTACTGGTGAAAAGAGGAGACCCATTCTTATTTTGTCTGTTGCGTGATCAAAGATGCAATATCAGGAGGAAAAACAACCTTTAAATTTCCCAATGCAGCAAGTCCAAGCATCACAGCAAATCCCAGCTATGTCTGTAGAAACTTCGGCTATTGCTCCTTCATCATCCGCTGAAAGTGGTGCTGTAACAAAGCAACGCATGCGTTGGACACCAGAACTTCATGAAGCCTTTGTGGAAGCAGTCAACAAGCTTGGTGGAAGTGAAAGTGATTCCTCTCCTTGTTGTGCATCATTTTTGATGAAGCTCTTCTTGTTGTGCATCAGAACACAACTTTTAGTCTTAGACTGTTGTCTGACTCAGTGATTTTACATGAACTGCAGGAGGTACTCCCAAAGAGGTGCTAAAATTGATGAAAGTTGAAGGTTTGACCATCTATCACGTAAAAAGCCATTTGCAGGTTTGTGCTATCTCATGTCCTCAAGTTGGTTCCCTTTAGAGATGGACCTGTTGTATTTCTTTATCGATGATTGTGAACCATTTTCCTAGAATGCAGAAATATCGAACAGCTAGATATAAACCAGAAGCATCAGATGGTATTTAGAAATTTCTCACTCTTTTGCTTACACGTGTCTTTTATTTTTTTCATTTTCCATTTTATCTTTTCTCCTTTTAAAAAGGTGTTTGGTTCTTATTCTGGAATTAACTTTGCTTGTTGTAAAGCTGTGTAAATATTTTGAGCCGGTAGATGTCTAATTTTTTTTTAAGTACTTGAGATCTAAAACATTCTTGTTCATAAGCGAGTGCATGCGTGTGTATGTGTTTGCATGTTTTAATTATTTATTCATATGTCAACTTATTGTTTTGTATTTAATCTCATGTGATTTCAAGTACCATCTTTGATTTGAGGCAACTATCATGTGTATATAGTGAAGTAATGTATCTAATCACACATACATTCCTCAATCTATATATGCATGGTAGCAGATGATGAAATTATTCTTAGGAAGCTATTCATATGGTAGTTTTCTAGTGCATGATAGATGAGCTTTCCTTTGCTGTAGCAACAGAATGCTCTGCAAGTTCTATTTTGTGTTATATCCAAAAGATTCGGACATGTGAGTTATCAACTAGGTTTTGGAGCAATGAGTCTCGGATCTGGTCTTTATTTGTTACTGTCTCAGTTGTAGTCTGTTTCTCAGTTGTAAGTTAATTATGTGAATTTGGCCTTTGCCTAACTAAATTGCCATCATCAAGGTGAATGCCACATCCGTTGTAGTCTGTTTCTGTTGGCAAGTTCTTTTGGGAATTTCTCACGCTTGTCATAGTCGTAGGCCTGCAGGATCATTCCATCTCCATATACTGTGTTGTGCCATTGTTGTGTCTGCATAACAGTACCAAGATCCATGATGCATCTTTAGCTCCACTGCTGCACATATTACCTCTGCTAAAAACCAGCAAAAAGGTGTTCCATAGTCAACTCTTTCCCATAGCTGATTCTCATAGTATGTTCCTCTCTGTGTTCCTTGTTCTGTTCCAGCTGTTGTAGAGAACCTGCAAACCAAATAACTAGTAAAACCTGTTGTTTGCATACTAAACAAAATCTCCTGTAGGCATGGCCTGTAGCTGCAGCTGCATCTCTCCTTGTTTAAATTCCCACTCCACCAATCCTGAAAACTTTAGAGCCATTTAAGAAACCAGCAATCTGCCAAGGCCGGATGTGCACCTCAATGTCAAATTTACCCCTTGTGCCTTCAGACCTGTTCCAATAAATTCCCTTTCCATATATTGACAAACTCTCTGCAGACTGAGCACTTAGTGCTAATACCAAACCGGTCAATACACAGATCATGACTGATCGCACTCCATCTGTAAATACAAGCAACACGAAACTAGTATCAAATCCTACGGTTTTGAACCTAGCTTGAAGCATTGCAATTTTTAGGACCAAAATCCTGAACAACCAAATGTGCACCATCTAATTTCCTTCATGGTCCATGATACACATCTTCATCTTTCCTCCACCAAAAACCAGAAAAAACCAGTTTAGCACCATATTTCCCATTTTACCCCTGGTTGCTGATGTATATTGGAAATATGGCAAGTTAGATGCTATTCCAACTGAAACCAGCAACAACATGGAGGGACTCCTTCAGACATGAACCAAATTTATACCAACTCATTTCCACTGCTAAATTGACCATTAGTACAGCCTCCAGTAATGAATTTGAGCATGATGATCTTATTTTTCCATGCATAGGCTTCATACATCACTAAAGTGAGCATACTACCTTTTGCTACCAATTACTTATTTTGTTGGTTTTGGAAGTTACTAAACTATGTGGATTTTTTTCTTGTATAGGCTGTTAAAAAGGGTCGAGATCCAACACCAAGTGAGGTACATTTGCACGTCCATACACACGGTCATAATGGAAAATATTTTGTTGGTGAGTGAGCCCGAATCGTGCATGTGAGTCCAACATTCTATAATCTTCTATAGGAAGTTTCTTTCAGTAGTATATTATGCTTATACTGTCTGATTTCACTTCAGTTTTTGTTTGTTAACAAATATGTTTTCTGAAAAGTTATATTCCTTTAGTAGAGTAAATCAATAATTCTGTTGTTGTTTTCTCAAAGTAGGCAGCATTATAGATAATTTTAGCTATATCATTATTTAGAAAGTTGATTTTCTTTTTACTAGACTGCGAGCTTGCTTTGCAATTTAGTTAGACAGTGTCTAAGTGAACCAGAAAGAAGTGAGCGAGGTAGAGGGAAAGGAGTCCTAGATTGAGTGAGAGTGTTGGTTGAAAGTGAAGCTCATTAAAACAAGCACAGAACATTGTAGTGTTTAATGATTCCTCATAATTTCAGAAACTGCTTTATATAATTATATAGATTGCAGAATGAAATAGTTGATGGTAGAATCTCAAGGTTAATCAACTGCCTAGACATCTCTCTGTTGGTTAATGCAATTCAAGTTTGTTTGTTGTTAATGAGTTTTAGTAATTTTGGTTAGCTATTACTAGCAAATGCAATAATTAAAGTTACTGAGGTCTGCACCAGTGAATCACATTCAGGCTGTAATAAGTGCTTGTTTTACCACGAGAATAACCATTGTATACAACATGCCATTTTACTTTAATCAATCTTTTCTATAATGGCTTTGCAATTTTTAGGATTATTTGAAATATGGAGTGATCACTTCAGAGTCAAAGATGCCTTCTCTAGTAAAGAATGAACAGTGATGAATAATGCCTTTTGTATCTTTCTTTGTAGTGGCATATATTCTTAGAGAATTAGGCTCTGTTGTTTCTGCAAGATGAAGTGCATGTGAATTTCGAATATGACATTGTATCATATTGAGTCAAACCCGTTGGATACAGGTACATCGAGGCAAATGGAGGATCCGCGTAACATAGGTTGTGGACGCATGTGAATTTTTTGTTTTTTGATGGGCAATTAAACTTTTGCTTGTTCTCTGAAGTTATCACAGGTTAAAAAAAATGGGAAAAAGCTTTGTTTGCTTCCTTCAGTGAGCATAGATATTTTGAATTCTATTGAAGCTTTTAGGGCATTATTCTTGCTATCTTTAATGGTTCTTGTACATGTGCTTACTGTTAGTGAAATGAGTTTCACTAATTATCTCTCTTTTACAGGAAAAATATCAAGAAATACTACAAACAAACTCAATCTGAAGTTGATCAATGTGAAGCCCATTACGAAGCCGCAGGAGGGGTAAAGAAAAGAAGAATATATGGTCTTGGATCTCAAGCACAAATATATTACGGGCCGAATCTTCGTCCCTTTTCTAATTCTGATGCTACATCCTAGTACCACCTCCGAATGCTTAACAAACAGTGACTGGAAATTTGGATGAGTTAGTGACGCAATTAATTCCTGCACTGACTGATAGCATAATTCCTGCACTGACTGATCGCTTGCTTCCTATAATTATTGAGCGAGTACGTGGATTGAGTCCTTCAGTCTCTTCTCAGACAGACACTCCTAATGACCATCCATCAACTATGACACCTATAGTTCCAGCTCCAGCTACTGCCAACATTGATCAAGTTCATGCATCGGTTTCTGGTGATGATTGTGGCTCTCCAGTCTCTCATTAGTTAGTTTTGTTGTTTGGATTATATGGTTGTTGCATATGATTTTGGATTTTTGGTTTAGGATATTATCGTTGTGGATGCTTTGAACTTGATTTGCATTCTGCTATGTATTTTGGACCTTATAGAATATTAGTTTTTTGAATTAAGTTATTATATGAGTCTCTAATATATGCTTGGACAGGTGTATTTAAAATATAATATAAAACCAATAAAAAAAATTGCGACGGATTTCGGTAGCTATAACTAATACAAAATCTAATGTTGCGACAAATTATTTTCGTCGCCAAACGGAATACAGAAATGTGTATTAAAAGAATTGGCTACGGAATTAGCGACGAAAACTATTGATCGCCAATTAGATGAAACGACGAAATAACTCATAGAATTAGCGACGGACGATTTCATGCGTCGCTCATATTGGCAACAGATAAAATCCGTCGCCAATCCGTCATTAAACTTGCGAGGGATTCATTTGTTTTGTCGGCAAATGGTTAGCTACGAGGATTTTACCGACGGATTCAATTCCGTCGCTATATCGGTTTAGCAACGGATATATGATGTTTACCGACGGATTACGTCCGTCGCTAAATCCAATTTTTTTGTAGTGTTTCATATTATAAGCATACAAAAATATTTCCACAAACTCAAGTTGCAGAGGGATGAATTTCACCCTACATGTAACAGCTTGTGCCATCTCCTGTAATATGATAACATAAAACCAGCCTCCACACAACCCAAATCCTCCTGTTATAGTGGGATTCATGGTTCCTGTGGTGATGCCATCCATTAAACATACTATCAGCTATTGTATTTACCTTATTGACTTTAATTTTTATTTCTAACAACCCAACTAGTGCAACTTCCTACTAATTGCAGAAGAGTCTTACCTTCTTCTGCTTATTGAGGCCATTAAGGCCTCTTACATTCCAACTTAACATTTTAACCATGACCTGAGGGGTAATTCTTAGTCCTTTCAGTCTGGCCAACTTTAGTGGCTTGCATATCATTATCCTTCCTAGCAATCTCAAGTGGTTGAAAAGAGTTGGCAACCTCAACTGCCTTTGTTCCACTTATGGTTGCTTGAACCTGGTTTACTTGTTGAGTTTTCCTCCTTCCTACCTGTTTCCTCCATCTTCCTTGCTGAGTTGGATTATTTTCAATTTTCCTTCCTTCACTTACTTCAAGCTGTTTTTGCTTCACCCCATCACTAATAGTCTCCTTTGTTATGCTTTCTTTGATTTGAGGTTCCTCCTTCTTCTCATTAGCCTTATTCCTTCTACACATTTCAGCAGTATGCCCATACTTCTGGCATATAAAACACACTGATGGTTTCCAATCATATGTCACCTTCTGCTCTATAACATTCCCCCATTCATTTCTAAAATATATCAGATCTGGCAGTGTACTACCAATTTTAACTTTCACCACTAACTTAGCAAAATTTAAGCCTACCTTTTTCTCAGTGTTCTTGTCAACCATGAGTGGCTTACTTACAAGACTACCTATCTTGCTGAGGCTCTTGGAACTCCAGTATTTGAAATCAAGTCTAGGCAGCTTGATCCAAATTGGAACATAATACAGTTTCTCTCTAAAAAATTCCATAGTTGCATCCCAAGCTTTTACTATCAGTGGCTTGTTATCGAAATGGTATATGCCACCATGGATTACTTCATTTTTCCCCTCAGCACTGTCAAACCGCACCAACACTATTCCATTCTTCAACATTGCTATTTTATTGATGCCCCATTTCCCCCATTGTCTCTGAATATAGCCATTAAGTACTGCGAAAGGTGGATGAGCTCCGAGCACATAGCAAACCACTGCATACTTCCAATATTCAATCTAGAGGTGATATCTTCCTCTTTAATTTCAACTATGAGTTGATCACCCTCACTAACAGGCCTTACATAATCAAGTTTGAATCCCGCATTAGAAATCTTAGTGACTTCAAAATTATCCCAGACAGATGCCACAGACTCACTCACCTCAGCTGGATGCGCATCCATATGGTCCACCTCATCTGCCCATGATTTCCTTCCTCCACTCGACTAGGAACAAGTGATGTCAATCAAATCGAGTACATTCTCCCTATCCAACGCTGCTTTGGACTTATGTGGACTATGGTTTGTCTTGTCCTGGGTTCTATCAGTCTCCGAATTAGCTTCTAACTGCTTCCTCTGCGCTTTTATGGTTACATCCACCATCTCAGTAGATGTAGTTCCCCGGTCCTTCACTGGTGTTAGTGTCATGTTTTGATTTGGACCTCCTCTCATATTTGGTGACTTATATCCCCCCCCCCCCCCCCCCCCTTCTTTAGTCAAGGATCTAATCGGAATTGGCCCTGATTTCTCAATTTCACTAATTGCCCTAGTTTTCAAGTTTGTTGTTGCCGGACCGGTACCTCGAATTGATTTCACTCCATCATTACGCTTCCCAGATTCTACTCCTTGTTGTATTGTCATCGTACTACCAACCTTTTCCGGTGGATTTGTAGGCTTGCTCGTCTTACCCATGGTGTGGCGTACCCTATGCTAACGTGCGCCGAGAGGAAACAAGTCTATCCATCCCTCCTCTTGCATAATAACTAATTAATTATTAGCTTTAAAAGTGGTCTTCTCATATTGATTTTGTCAAAAAATTGAAAGCAGGTAAATAGGTCAAACCAAACATGCCCATAAGTGCTTATGCAAAATATGCCTCAATCTCAAATAAATTTGGAAGAATGTATGAATTGGTAAATTTGCATCAGGTATCCGCTTTTACAAGTGCTATTAATAATCTAGCCAATTGTTTCGAAATATTTAAATTTTAGCTTTGACTAGGGGCAAACTTCAGGTCAAACGAGCGCTTCTTCCCCTTCTCCCTCTCCTTTATTATAATTGATCAAACTTCAAGTTTGAGGTATGATGATAGGTTTTGCTAATTCCTCAAACCCTAAGGATTAGAGTTGAGGTCTCAAGTCTGAAGCTTCATTTCAAAGCGGCTAAAATTTAAATATTTGTAATTTTTAGTTATGCTTGAAACTGTGGTCCCTTCCCTGTGAATTCTCAATATAACATTCACGCCGCTCTATTTAATCTCATCTTAATCTAATATAATAAGAAAAACATAAGTTAATTTTTCTAGCGCTAAAAGTTCTCTACATTTTCCATTGACTTATAAATATATCTCGGACACAATAATATGATTAAACTTTAATCCCGACAAATTGATCTCACCTATATAGGTCTTGTGATCTTATATAGTTTCCTCTTCCTTTTTTTAGTTGATATTACAATCATAAGATATTCGATACTTTTTTACCCGATTAATTTAACTTTGAGCCACGTGTATTATATCTCTTGCATTCAATTAGTAGCCAATTTGGAAAATAAAGAAAAGAAAGGCTTGCTTTTAATTGGTGGGATTAATTTAGTTGAAAATTATTCTAGACAACATTTTACGTGCAAAATGGTGTCAAAATTGTCCATTTTTGGCCGGCAAATATGAAGCACGATGTCTTTTAAATGACCTCATCTATTTTCTTCTACTTTCATCATTCATGGCTTCTTCCTCTAATTTAAATCATGTCCAAAATCATAGTACTTGATATGAACCTGCAGAACAACAACTTCTAGGAAATTTCTGCTATTTCTATCACATGGCGTATTTATATTTTTATAATTTTCTTCAAAAAAAAAAAAATACTGTCCACCAATATTAAGTAATAGAAAACTTATCTGTTTTATTTTTAAACTGATTAGAGGTTCAGTGGATATTCTCATGTGCTTTGGATATTCTCTGCGATTTGCTGTACTTTTTAAGGGACTATAAAAATCAATTTAAAGTTTTATTTATTAATATGAACCCATTTAAACAGATAAAAAGTCAAACAAAATTTAAATTTTCAGCGGAACCCTTCAATTAAAAGATTCAAATTTTCAGCTAAACGCATTCTCAATTAGTGGAAATTCCTAGATATTTTGATTTAGTTCACTAATTGTATTATATTGTTACGGAAATTATTATTTTGATTTAGTTCACTAATTGTGTTATATTGTTAATTTGTTACTGACAATATATTTTTACAATCTCAACTTTTAACTTAGGAGAAGAAATATTATTTTACGCTAATTTACATATGATATGAAGTCCATTAGTGGAGAGGGAATCTGCTTCACTAGGCTAAAATGAAAAGTAAGCAAACTTCATAATTGTTGTAATTTTAATAGTTCAGGGCATATCTGCTCCACTTGGCTAATAGTTGGTGCATATTTGTTCCAAAAATCTGTGTGTATCTTCTATTGATTAACTAACTGGAGTAAATGAATGAGATAATTGCTCTATTTCTAACAATTCAGGGCCCTTTTTTTATTTTTCATTTAATTAAGTGAGTTGACTTAAGAAATTAATGAAGTGCCTTTTTTTTTATTTTTCTTAAACGTAAGTAACATAGGACGAGAAAAACTCAACTGAATAGTAATAATCAGGAGTTCAGTTAACTTGAACCTGTATTAATACAACTTAAATTGTGAGATAAAAGTGGAGAGTTTGTTTTAAGTTAGAACATGAATTGGAACGAGTCATAATTATTTTACTGATATTTCTCTGAATGAAATAAATTACCATAACTGAAAGGTAAAAGTATGACTAGGATTAGGACCACACAATAGGGTAAACTATTAAATTGTTAGGTGAGAAGGTGATTTGTTAACATCTAAAGTGAATGTGTTACTATAAGAATAATTTGATAATTGGATTACCTGTCATCTTCTTTTTCTAAATATACTGAGAAATTAATGATAGATTCTTTCACTATAACTATAGGAACACATTAGTTAGTACTTCATAGATTATTTTAGAAACTAAATAGATAGCCTACCTGTCCAATTTTCTCTTATATAATGTGCCCCCATTTCAATCTATTTAACGGTATTTGATTGCAAATGAAATTTAAAAATGAATGTATTGCTATCTAAATGAATGTGGGATTATAAGAATACCTTCATAATTGGATCTCTGTTGATCTTTTTTCTCTTAATATATCAAGAAATTAAAATTGTAAATTTATTCTATTGCTATCTAAATGAATGTGAGATTATAAGAATACCTTCATAATTGGATCTCTTTTGATCATTTTTTCTCTTAATATATCAAGAAATTAAAATTGTAAATTTATTCTCTCTCTATAAATATAGTTACACATTAACTAGTACTTAGTAGTTTATTTCAGAAACTAAATTAAAGATAAATAGATAGCCTACATGTCTAATCATATCTAATATAAATACTAACCCTAGTTCAATTTGTATAACGGTATTTTATTAGACACTAAATCAAACAAATATATATCTAAAATTTATGGTATTAGATATACAACGACATTTATGTAGTCATAATAATACAAATAAAAGTAAAATGAAAGGTTAAAATACATGTAATTTTCTTAAAATAAACTAATAAGAAAATATATTGATACAACGAAAAGATCACATTTTATTTTGGAAGCTTGTGCATTGGTACCGATGAATTCCAATTCGGGTCTCCTAAGACGATTTACGAGATTTATCGAATTGTTTCAATGGATCAAAACGGTCAGTGATTAGCGAAATTTCTTGTCGGTTTTCTGTAAAATGCTTATTTAGCGGAGAGCTTCCAAATATATCTACCTAATTTATTGTAAAAAATATTGAACCATGAAAATTAGAAATGTTTTTTCTTGGTTAAAGAGACAAATTACTCGATCCATGTGCATAGATTATACAGTACTCTATCTGTCCATTTTTACTTATTCAGTATATAAAAAATAGATGTTCATTTTTATTGCTCCAGTTTAAAATATTGAGAAATAATTTACCATTTCATATCTATTTTACTATTATTATTAATTATTGGATTGAGACTTAAAGAAATTATTAGTGATTGTACAATTTTTAAAATATGTTTAATTAATTTTAATTATTTATATAATTTAAAATAATTAAATGTGAGATAATAAAATTATTATTTTATTAATTGCTACTTAAGAGTGTGACAAGTTAAATATGTACAACTAAAAACGGACGGATCCAGTACTATCTTATACCACCTCGTTTTTCACGTAAAGTTAGAAAATAAAAAAGAAGAGTATAATATAATATTATATTGTTCTTATATTATAATGATGGATATTTACTTGATTCAAATTTATAGGATTCAATTAGTAGGACCCACGGTGAAGAGATAAATTCTAGAGTCCTCGTCAGCTTACCCTCTGGTTGTCAGTCACAAAATGACAAAATTTTCAATTATTGCAATCTGCCACCAATAGTATTGAGGTACTTCAAGTTTTGGCCACAAGTTTTGGATTTTTTATTTTATAAAAGGTAAAATACCAAAAAGTGAAAATATTAACCTACTTGGGTACAGCTAATATACATACAAATTAATAGGTTTGTCTTTCAATATTTTTACAACTTGTTCAATTACACTATTGTAATTTAACACATTTAATTCTAAAATATAAGTTTGACTTTATTTGAGTCGAGGGTCAATCACAATCGCCTCTTTACCTTATAAAGATAAGATTAAGTTCTACGTACATCTTACCTTCTCCGGACCACACTTGTAGAAATACACTGGGCATAGTTTAAAAAAAAATCTAGAAAAGATCATGCCCATCAAAATTAGATGGTTTGACTTACTAAATCAAGTCATCGGATTTCTTTTTTTTTTTTAAAAGAAAAACATACCAAATAAGAAAACAAAAACAAACAGAAATTAGTAAAAATATGAAGTGTATAACTTTTTTAAGTATTTTTTTGACAAACCTTCCAAAGATGAACCCGCTAATTCCATATTTTGGGTGAAAATATAATTTTACAACTATACCCCTGTACCAAAGCCTCAATAATTTAGCCTCAATAGTCGTATCATCCTCAGTGATGAACAAACAAAACACAAAAAAAAAAAAAAAAAAAAAAAAAAGAAGTCAAATCATAGCCATTTTAGGTTACTCTATATTTAGCTATTTAACCAAAACTCCCTATAATTATTGAAGACTATAACCAAATGCGGCAAACTTAATCCGAGTGCAAGGGCAAAATAGTCATAAAAAATACCAAATTTTAAAGTGACCAAATTCTTCACGTCACTAATAAACCGAACCTACTTGAATCCTACCTGTTCTTACCCGTTTCACTCTATAATTGCCTAAAATATCCTCAAGATTCCTTCTAACTTCTTAAGATCTTGACACGTGTCAAATCAACAAAACTATGCGCCGTCGGATCTTAACAACTCTATGTATTTGCAAAAGGGTTCCTCAATTATTGGTTCTATTTTAATTTCGGTGTTTGTGATATCTGACTAAGCATGAACGGTGCAGTTTTGATCCCTGCTTAGTTACTGAGGTGTCATATTAAACTTGTATTATTATCTCATATTTGATGATAATATACTTCTAAAAGTAGTTCAAATATAACATATTTTTTTACATAAAAGGACTAAAGATACACATCTCAATTAGTTGAAGGTTAAATATGCTTCATCAAATACCACAAGGACGAAATTTAGAATTTACTCACAATTGAAGGATCAAAAACGCTATTAGCCCTTTATTGAAAAGACGGCTTTACCCTTGAGCCACCTATAAATTTATGCTTAGAGACTCCATTCAGAAAGATTAGAGAAACAACAAGAAACCTATTAATTCACTTCTTTTTTTCTATAAACCCTAGGAATAAAACTCCCTTAAATTTTTTCTTTCCAATTAATTGGAATATAGCTAGGGAATGCAGAAAGATGAAATTCTCTCCGTTTTCTAATCCCCTTTTGGTTGCAGGAAAATCCCAAATTCCAGTCACTAGTGGCCGGAATTGTCACCGGAAACACGTTGAAGACGGGTAAATATTTTATATTTTTATAACATAAACAAATACCTTTTGCGATCTTTAGTCTATTTTCCAACCAAAAAAAAAACGTAGTTTTTTTGTTCCAAAAAGAATGGCACCTGAGGAGAGATGTGCAGCTTTGCATGGGAAATACGAACTAGGACGTCTTTTAGGTCATGGTACATTCGCGAAAGTTTACTGTGCACGTAACGTGCAAAATGGCAAAAACGTTGCTATGAAAGTGGTAGGCAAAGAAAAGGTGATTAAAGTCGGTATGATGGAGCAAATCAAACGTGAAATCTGCGTTATGAAGATGGTGAAAAATCCGAATATAGTCGAGCTCCACGAAGTCATGGCAAGTAAAACAAAGATTTACTTCGCCATGGAGTTCGTTAAAGGAGGCGAGCTTTTCGCGAAAATCGCGAAAGGCAGGTTAAGAGAGGATGTGGCTAGAGGCTATTTTCAGCAATTAATCTCAGCCATTGATTTCTGTCATAGCCGTGGGGTTTATCATAGAGATTTAAAGCCTGAAAATTTGTTGTTAGATGAAGAAGGGAATCTTAAGGTAACTGATTTTGGGCTAAGTGCATTTACTGACCATTTAAGACAAGATGGCTTGTTGCATACAACATGTGGGACCCCTGCTTATGTTGCTCCTGAAGTTATAGGTAAAAAAGGCTATGATGGTGCAAAAGCTGATATTTGGTCATGTGGTGTAATTCTGTATGTGTTACTAGCCGGTTTTTTACCATTCCATGATGAAAATATCATGGCTATGTATAAAAAAATTTACCGGGGTGATTTCAAATGCCCACCTTGGTTTTCATCAGAAGCAAGGAGATTGATCACAAAGATGTTGGATCCTAACCCGAATTCAAGAATCACCACGTCGAAAATCATGGATTCGACGTGGTTCAAGAAATCCGTGCCAAAAACCCTAAGGACAAAAGAGGAAGAAGAATTTATCACGATAAGTGATCACAATTGCAAGGGTACTGAGGAAGTTGAGACGTTAAATGCATTTCACATAATTTCGTTATCTGAAGGGTTTGATTTGTCACCCTTATTCGAGGAGAAGAAGAAGGAGGAGAAGGAACAGATGATATTCGCGACTACTAGGCCAGCTAGTAGTGTGATTGAGAAATTAGAAGAAGTGGCGAAAATTTCGAATTTTAGTGTGAAAAAAAGTGATGGTTGTGTTAGGTTGCAAGGTCAAGAGAGTGGTAGGAAGGGTAAATTGGGAATTAATGCTGATATTTTTGCTGTGACAAATTCATTTTTGGTTGTAGAAGTGAAAAAATCTAGTGGTGATACCTTGGAGTACAACCAATTCTGCAGCAAAGAGCTTAGGCCTGCACTTAAGGACATTGTTTGGACTTCAGCAACAACAGAGAAGAATTCTACACTTGCTTGAAGATAAATAATAAGGTGTAGATTCAGATTTAAAATTCCCAATATTGGGAATTTTTTATTAGTTTGTTTATGTGTATTGTTACTGTTTTTCATGTTAGATTATTAATTTAGAGGCTGAATGTCAAGAAAGTTCTTGAACTGTGAATGTCTTTTGTGTTTTTTTGCAATTTGCATTTCCTTTGGTTGTTTCAATCTGTTCTAAATCTGTGTGCTTTATGATGGTTTTGTGTCTGTTGTGATGTTTGTTTTGCATGATTCTTTGAATCAAGAATTTGATTGTTGAATCATTTTTTCTACTAAGTGTGATGCAACTTGCAAAAGTGTTTTTTTCCTGTTGTTTATGTAATTGTTAGTCCACTAAAAACAATTGTCTGGTAGGCAAATGGTCCATATAATTGTATTCAGTATCATATTGTCTCCTTTGTGACGTTGAAAGGTGCAATGAGCTTATTTAAATAGTGAAGATAAAGAAACGTAATGGTTAAAGAAAAACAGAAATATTGAAAGATAAGGAATTTAAATAGTGAAGATAAAATTATTGTGAGGTGCGAGTGTGTAGGGCAGGAATTCCTTTCTACATGTCAAATGAGTTAATTATCACATTGTTTTTGTTGATTTCTTACCTAGTATTCATTTTTAAATTTCAATTAATTTGGATGTGCGTTGCATGAGGTGAAATGCCATGATTTTTTCCATTTCAAAAAAGATTATCTCATTCCATAAATGAAGAAGTGAGATCTAGTTTTAGCATTATATGTATGAAGATTAAAAGTCATGTACTTCGTTTGTCCCAATTTAGCCAGTTAAAAAAAAAAAGAAGACATAATTCTATATTGGTAATAAGTTAATTTTATAATACTTATTTTACCCTCAATTAATGAAATGATTTGTAATCACACAAGTATTTATGACTTATTTTAGATTACAAGTTCAAAAATCTTCCTTTCTTTTTTTAACTTTGTTTTCGATCAAATGTCATCACATAAATTGAGACGGCAGGAGTACTAATTATGTAAATATTTTATGTTCATATCTATATTTATTGTAATTTTGGAGAATGTTTACACGTAACTTTGTATTCCGTGCCGAAAGTATTGGTTTAATATGAAACCAGTCCGCCCGACTTTGTACATTGATTGACTACTTTGAATTTTTTTTTTTTTTTTTTGGGGGGGGGGGGGGGGGTTATTTAGCTAGTCTTATTCCTATTATTATTACGTAGGTATTAGCAATCAGAATCAATAATATTCTATTCTACACTCTATCAATTATTGTAAGTACAACTTATGTATAACTTTATAGTGAGATTATTTTTGTTAATATAGTAAACCAACCAACCGATAAAACCTTGATGTTCAAAGAAATTGAAATGTGAAGGATAAGTTAAAATTTTCTTAATCTCAATGAGTAGATTAATCGACCATCAAGTTGCGTCAATGAAGAAATATGCGAAATGTAGATTTAGATCTATATGGAGATTAAAATTGCATAAAAATTGCTAAGTCGTTTAATATAAATAAACAGCATGTGCATGAAAGTATATTCTTCAATTGATGCAACCATATTACAATCAAATGTTAAAATAATTAGTTCAAATCTCACAAACGTCTTTGAAATCTTTTTATCATGTGGTCGAAAAAGAGAGGAGATTTCATCTGCATTAACTATTAAGGAATCATGTGGCTCCTGGCATATTATAATGTGCTAAATATCGATATCTGGATTATTATGCGGATAATAATAATATAAGAATTCTAATGCGATGTATGCTAATTAAGGTATTGTTGATACACAATTTTTAATCGCTATTCTATCGTATAAAAAGATCTAAGTTGCGGAATATAAGTTATACAAACCATTAGTGATATAGAGATTAATTTTTTTCCAGTATTAAGCTCTATATTCACTACAAGAAAAATTATATTTGGCAAAAAAATTTTTTGTTGTTGCCATAAGTTAATTATTGTTGCAAAAAGTACTTTTGGCAACAAAAAAAAAATATTTTGTTGCATGAACTTTTCCCAACGGCTGTTATTGCAACAGCATGCAACAACTTTTTTTTTGTTGCCAAAAATAATTTTTGCAACAATAATCAATACTATGGCAACAAAATTAAATTCTTTGGCAACAAAAAAATCATTTGCCAACAATAAAATTAAGTTATTGCTAAATATAAAAAATTTTGTTGCGATTTCTATACTTTCTTGTAGTGACTATTTATGATTAATTTAATGGGTGAAAATCATTTACCCTCCCCAATTTTGCTTTAAAAATCAAACTCTCCCTCAACTTTGAACAATTGACATTCTCCCCCGTTATCCTATCTATGATCATAATTAGCAATAGATAATCCCATAATTTTGGTGGAAATTTTATCTTGATACTGAACAAATTATTTAATCTCAAATTTTATGCTGTGATAACCTACTTAATCCCTATAAACAAACAACCCCTAGACAAAATATATGACCCTTTTTTAAAAAAAAAAAATAATACCCTGAAGATTACCATATTCTTATCTACCTGTGATTGTTTCTTCAATTATTTACATTCAACATTAATTATATTGATGATTCAAAACTTTCACGAAATCTTTTTCTCCACCCCCCTCACCCCAAACTTCAAATGCTCATCCAAATGAGCTCCCATGAGTTATTCCCTTTCGTTTGTCCTTCTATGAAGGATCAATTTGTTTTTTACTTTTACTGTTTCAATGGAGTGACTTGTGAGTTCACAAGAAAAAGATGCTTTCTTTTTTAGTCCGTAAAAGAAAAAAAAAGATATATTTTTATATTTAGATATAATTTAACTTAAAATTTTATCTTTACAGTCACACAAATATTTATGACTTGTTTTAGATTATAAATTTCAAAAGTTTCCATCTCTTTCTTAAATTTCATGCCTAATTAAACTATATGACTGAAAAGCCACTTTCCAAATTATTGTCCTCCAAAAAGATCAAGTGGAAGTATCTCCACAAGTGATTAAAAAGGTTTCGTCAGTTAGAGTAGTACTTATCTTATTAACCTACTTTATCTTATCTTAGTACTTTTTTCATTTGATTGGTAATTTTCACATCGTTTACATAAAATACCGTTTACCTCGAATGTAAGTATATTCTATTCCCTAACCATGTTCCTTTGGGTGGTGGTTTGGTTACTATCTTACCTCCTGCATCACTCTTTATTGGCATAGCTTGACTGAATACAAATTTGATGCTCGTGAATATTTTATATTTTGTGTGGCTTGACTTTTCCGTAAAAGGTTGTAATGAAAGATAAATAAGAAGTTCAATTTCAATTAATTCCAAAAGAAAAGTTAAGTTATTTTCAAATTAAGAAAGTTATCGTTCTTTATAGCATGGGCTAATAGTGTTTCTCTTATTTTCTTTTTATCTAAACATGATAGTTACATGTAAATTAAACGAGTCCGGAGCCAAAATGACGTATTTTTGCAGCCATTTGCCCAAAATAGTATGTTTTTTTTTAGACCAAAATGGGTATTTCGTTGGTTATCCAACGAAATACCCACACACACTGTTCTGGTGCCAAGTAAATGCAACAATTTATTCGGCACCGGAACAGTGTGTGTGGGTATTTCGTTGGTTATCCAACGAAATACCCATTTTGATCTAAAAAAAAGTATACTATTTTGGGCTAATGACTGCAAAAATACGTCATTTTGGCTCCGGACTCTAAATGAAACAATTACTAATTAATTACGATGCATCTAAGGAAGTATTATGTTGTATATGTTTATAAAGCATTTTGAGTTTTTAATTTACACTTAACATCAACTAAAAATTTGACCCTATATATAATATGCATAATCAACTGAAGGCTTAAGCTTCAATAGTAATATGTGCACAAAATATCACCACCTAACTCTATAAAATATACAGCTACACCATTAAATTCCACTGTGAAAGTAAAGCCAAACTGTCTTTAAAGTAGGTAATTTTTAATTACGAGGATGTGACTCACCTATCTACAACTTGAGGTCTAAAAGTTAAGAAGAACAGACTTGAGAGAGACATGATTTGGGGTCCATGGCCATGGCTGGAAACTATTAAATCAACATTATATATATAGGACATCCCTATAAAGCTAGAGGTAGTTATAGGGCAAAAGTAGTGTCATTTTCACATATCAGACTATTCAAGTGCTACAATAACTAGTACCCTGTTGAAATTTGAAGAAGGAAATTGAACTTTAGGATGTCTGTGACGAGCGCAAAATACAGTATAATTTAAGCGCTTCAGTAATTAAAGATAGTATAGTATTTCAATCATACAATTACTCAAACAAATCTTGCTTAGTATTATTCAGGTGATCAAAACTTGAGTTTGTTGTGAGTATCAATCACGATTATTGACTACGAACGTGCTTAAAGACAATTGACAACGAAACCAAAGGTTACTATTAATATGCGAAGTAAGGGTAGTAGACAAGACAGATGCAGGATTTTAGCAACTAGCTCCGATTTGTTTTATCATTATCTTCTAGATTTTATTGAGTTTTTCGAATTCACTAAGTAATTCGTTTACTTAAAAATCTAATACACATCTTCCGATTATTTATTCAGATTTCACAAATTAAACTAATGCAAGCCCTGAGAATGTTCAAAAACTATGGATAGAAATAGATCTTCAGACGACTTCTCACGAATATCGTCAGCTTATAACCCAAGATAAATTATTCAAGAGTATCTTCCAATTACTCAATAAATCATTCAATCATGAGCTAAATCAGATTTATATTAGGATAATTCATAAAACACTTTCTCTACCGATTAAAGCATTCAAGAATATCTCAAAAAATCAAGTAAAACTACTATCCATGAATTCAAGACTAATGAAAACCCTGTGAACATATGCAAGAAAACATGAAGGGTTTATTCTTAAGGAAAACGTCTCTCGAATATTTTTCTCTCTTGGTTCAACTAATAATTCAAGAAGCTCTTTCAATTACTTAGAAGAATCGCCACTCAAAGCCAAACAAAATAATGCAAATATATTCACCAAACTATTCTTCTTTCGATTAAATAAAATAGTAAATAACTCTGCAATTAAATTCAAACCCCTGTTAGCGAATTCAAACAATAAAAGAATTGAATCTAAAAACGTCAATCAATACATCATGTCTGTCGAAACCCTATTAGAAAACTATTCCATAATAAAATAAAAGAACATAGAAAAAATAGAAGTAGAAAACATTACAATCGATGATTGATCTAAACTTCCGTATTGAATCAAATCGTGATGAAAAGTAACGGATTCAGGCCGTCAAATCCTCTTCTACGCACCTCCAATGCTCCATGGTTCAAAAGTCCCGTTTTCATTGATGTTTCAATTGTTTGATTGCTGCTCTTGATCAACCCGATGCCACATAGATAAAAATAATGTGTCCTCCATTTTGATTGGTTGCCATGTCTTCAACTTCAAATTCAATTGCCAATTCATGCGTACATTAATACTCCCTCCATTTCATATTAAGTGACCTTTTAGGCTTTTTATTTTGTTTCAAAATAAGTGACGCTTTAGGATTTCAAGAAGAAATTAATCCTATTCTTCCAAACTTATCCTTATTTATAATAAAAAATCATTAAATAACTTTCTTTTTCTAAGCATTAATTAGAGGTAAGTTAGTAAAAATACTCATAATTTTCTAGGAGTAAGCAATTTTTTAAAGGATGTGCATGAGCTAAAAGAGTCACTTATTATGGAATGGAGGGAGTATTAAATGTTACTTCATCCACTCATTTACATCATAATGATTAGAATCATGAGCCAATCATTGTAACTCTTTATTTCCTCGTATTGGTGGTTTCCTTACTCGTTTAACTCTGATTTAGCTCATTAGCTCGGAATGAAGTCCTATACAATAAAATTCACGTAATAAGTATAATATTATAATATTATATCTCAAACACAATTAAAGTGTAGTAAATAAAAGGCGAAATATAGCTAAAAATCTGTATTTCTAGACTACCATCAGTTGGTAACTCGGTGGTAAAACCACTACAAGTATCTAGTTTGAGACTTGAGGGAGTTGAACTTTACAAGGTCGATAATTCAGTTATGGAATCACGAGTATCTAGTTTGAAACATGAGCAGGACAAGAATTGAACTTTACGAGATCGGTAGCACTATAGTAGAATCACCGGACTTTGTTGAATTTTAGAACGGGAATTGAACTTTACGAGGTCGGTAGCTTAATAGCAAAATACTAATTAGTATTTAGTTGAAACTTAAGGACATGAATTGAACTTTACGAGGTTGGTAGCTCAATAGTAAAATAACTAGCATCTAGTTGAAATTTAAGGACGGGAATTGAACTTTGCGAGCTCGAGGTCGAGGTCAGTAACTCTGTAGTAGAATCACCAGTAACTCTTATTTGAAAATGGGGATTGAACATTGCTAGGCCTGTGGCTCGGTCGTAAGGTGCTCCTCATGTTAACCAATTGATTTTAAGTTCAAATTCTACCAATGTAGATATGATTGATGCTGAACTTTTTAGTTCAGAATATAGGGGTTGTCTTTGCTCCTTAAGAGTAAATAATCATGCATCTCATTTCATCTTATACATTCTATTTTGCGAGATTAGAAAATAACCATTAAATTTGAGTGCAGTTCCGAGATAATTTTTTTATTCTATAGCCCTTAAAATTATTTATAACTAACCAATGGAAAAGTTTAAATTGTATTAATGTTATTCTGATACAATCATCGGTTTTCCAAGAGGTAACAATTGTCGAGAACAAAGATAAAAGTCCTACAACTTAGATGGTCGATACCCAAAATTAGAAGAACAAGTATGAGAGACATCAATTGGGGTCCATGACCATTGGCCAGAAATAAATCAATTTACATAAGACATCCCTAGCTATTTAGCTATAGGGCAACCAACCAAATTCTACGTCATGATATCAAAAGCAAGTAGTGTCATTTTCACAAATCAGGTTATTCAAAGTGCTAGAATAACAAGTGGCATTTGTATTGATCATTAGTACCTTGTTGAAACTTGAGGACGGAAATTGAATCAGTAGCTTAGTAGTAGAATCATTAGTATCTGGCAAAAATTTGAGGATGGGAATTAAACTTTAAGGCCCTGTTTGTCCATAGAAATCAAAAAATATTTCACTTTTTTTAGAATTTTGGAGTTGTGTTTGGCCATAGTTTTTGAAATTGTAATTTTTGATGAAATGTAGTTGTAAAAAAGTAAAAAAAGTGAATTTTTTTGAAAAACAAGTTTTTTGAGTTTTTGGTATTCCGGAATACAACTTCAAGTTGCATTCGGAATTTTTATGGACAAACGCTGAAAGGTGAAAAAAGTGAAAAAAAAAATCCGGAATACCAAAAATAATTCTTATGGCCAAACGCCTAGTCGATAGCTCTATAGGAATCACTAGAATCTAGTTGAAACCTAAGGGTACAGGGATTGAACTTTACACGGTCAATAGCTTATAGTAGAATTACTAGTATCTAAAAGAAGCTTGAGAACGAGAATTGAACTTTACGAGAGTCCATAGCTAAATAGTAGAGCGTTTAAGTGTTAACCAATTGATTGTAAGTTCGAAATATACTAAGAAGATATGATTCTGTTTGGGTTGGACATTTTGCTCCTTAACACTTAAGATTATATAATATTGCGTCCTATCTCCTTGTATCACATTTTCTATTCAGCGAGATTCAAAGATCACCATTAGTACTTTAGTCTAGGTTTCATTAAGCTTTTATTGTACTCATAAAGAGTTACTATACTATATTCTATAACATAACAATCACGATATTTATTCAAGTATCACATAGAGTCAAAAACTATTTCTTATAACAAAAGAATCATTTAAACTTTGCTAAGAATCACAAAAAGTCACTAAACTAATTTCTTTTTAACCAAAAAGTCACTATATGTGATATGTAGGCAATGTTTAGTGACTTTTTGATAATTTTGTGATACTTAGTTTCATGACAATAGTTTTAATAATTTTAACGCTATAAAGTGAAAACTGAGGGACCGTATACGGTATCAACCCGCCGAGAACTATTTATTATTAGTTGATGAAGAAGCGTAAGATGTACGTATGTTGCATCTATGATACAGACATCGATGGTTTTCAACTTCCAGAACTGAACATTGGCTAAGAAAACAAGAATTGTTTTCATTAATTAGGTTGAACTGCTGAAACACAGAAGCCACAAATTAAAATAATGGCTTGTTTCGTTATTAATTTGTGCTTTGACTTTGAGATTGCAATTGCATTATATCATATCTCTTTCAATGGGGTTCATGGCAAACGAAGCTTGCTAAAATAAACCTCAACTTCAGGATCAAAAGAGCTCTAATAAACCTGGCAGCTTGAAAGGATCAAAGGAATAAAATTTTTGGTCTTGGAAATATTTTTACGAAACACAAATATCATGATATGTTTAAGATCACAAATTTTATTTCTTTCTTAAACTCCGTACCGATCCAAGGTTTCAAATAGTATGACATAAATTCGTTTACTATGTCATATAAATTAAAGTAGATGAAGTAAATAATTATGATGATTGTTTTCCAGTGAAAACAGATAATCAGTTAGAGATTTGTATTTTAAGAGTTTAAAGACATGTGGGTCGTATCCAATCCCGGAAACTCTCCTTTTGGGTTAGTATTCGAGATTACAAGAGTTAGATTGAAAGAACCGAGCCTAAGAAATGATAAAATCAAGCCTATTCCATTATATCCCATGTAGAAACACCATTACAATCACACACACCACATAAAAAACTTGCAAAACAGTACAGATTCATCTGAGACTGAATATCGAGCTACAAAGAACCTTTTTCCATTTGAATTACCTGGAAAGGCGGGTTATCACCATGGACAAATGTAGCTGGTTTGTGATGGACACCGGAAGACCCTTGTTTCGAAGACTCGCCGTTATGCATTTGGCCTCCGAGAGTGGACATTTGAGCAAGGGTGTCTTGGATCAATTTGATTTGCTCATTCATGGCACTCCGCATCTTGGAAAACTCTCGCGATAATCCTTTTTGACCATCTTCCAGAGCTTTAATCGAGTGTCTGCCATTATAACCTCAATGAAAGCACCAAAAGTGAAGCAAATCACAATATTCACAAATGAACACTAGAGACTAACAATAGATGGAAAGAGATGGAGAATAACACACGGGAACACTATTTCAAATGAGAATATATTATAGTATGTGATTAACACGGAAACGCTATTTCAAACAGTAGCAATTATTACTTCTGCTTCTGAAAGAGACTAGGAGCAATACTACTTTTGCTTGTGAAAGAGACTCGGAGCAGACTGACACGAAGAGAGAGATATGGCGGCCTATAAAATCTCACTCACACTTTTTATTTCCTTTTGCCTCTTTTTTGGTTTCTGCTTTGAAGGTAAAAAAATTGCTAAAATACTCCCTCTGCCTCAAATTATTTGTATCTTTTGTGCTTTACATGGTCCTTAAGAAAATATTAATTAGGAGGGGTATATGACTAACTTTACTCTTAATTATGTGTAAGTTATAATCTCTCTCCATTAAATGTTTACTCTATTTGTGTGTTATCTTCATTAATGACAAAATTCTATTTAGGATAAAATGTGAAAAAAGGTAATTAATTGTGTTTTGAACTTCTAAAATGACAAATCGTTTGACACAAGTATTTTTAGTAACCACGATAAATAATTTGAGATAGATGAAGTACTAATTACTCAACATATATGATAATAGTGTAACAATCTTCTATATTATATTAAAAGCATGAACTCGTTAACTTGAAAGTTAAATTATCTAAATACCCTTATTGACTTAAAAACCTAATTACTCAATTTATTGAAAGAAAAGAAAAACACCTAATAAACCAACGCAAAAAAAAAATGAAAAAACGCTTTGGCTACGGGATCCCACCGTTTAGAAAAAGTTGTCATTTTGCTTTTTTTTTTTTAGAGATCACAAATATTAGAGATCAATTTCCCAGTAAATGTTCTCATCTTCTCACCGTTTAAAAAAAGTTGTCATTTTGCGTTTTATTTAGAGATCACAGATATTAGAGATCAATTTCTCAGTAAATGTTCTCATCTTTTCTTTCTATTTTACTATTGTAAAGAGAATTTACCAAGGAAAAAAAATAGTGAATACAGTGTTCTGCAATGGGATGAGGATGCACAAGAATGAAAGTGTTCTGCTATTACAATCATCATTGTTCGTAATGGTGAATTAAGATGATGACATACGACCTCGACAAAAAGTGACAAATATCGGGTTATTTTTTTCCTTCTGTAAAACACTATATTTACTTATATACTATTACTACTCTATATATTTTTAAATAATATCCAATTCTATGTATGATGGGATAGACACTTTCTAAAAGTTGTGATCTCGAAATATATATTGTGCGTTCGAAATATATATTGTGCGTATTATTACGATCAGGAATAATACATTTTTTAAGGTCATGGTTGTTATTCATTCGCCAAAATGCAAAATAGTTAGTATATATATGTTACATGCATGAAATTATATGAAGTTTACTTTAAATTATGGTCTCAGAATAATTTTCTGCTTCTTCTACATTTCTATTTAAATGTTTTTCTATTTTTTCAATTATAAAACAGATTCAGGTTTATTGAAATCTGCTTTTGACCACAATTTGATACCACAATAAATTTTTTTTAGATTAGTCCCATCATGATCAATTTTCAAGAGCACATAATTAAAATAAGTTCGTAGCAACTCATTTAAAATATGTTTGTGGCATACATGTATGATTGAAAAAATCAACTATTTGAGTGTGGTGAGGGTGCTACTTATGATATTAAACTTTTATTTACACTTATTGAGTTTTTCTTTAGAGCACTCAAGAATCAAGATGTTTTTTTTAACCAATTAAACTATCGAGAGGTTATTTTCTATTAATAAAAAATTAAAGGATCCAACAGCAAATAGAAAATGCAAAAGAAGAATCAAGATGACAATTCACCATAACATGTTTTCTTATGGATCAGGATGAAGAAAGAAAATGTTTTTTATCAGAGCAAACAGAGCATGTAGCTTTTTGGATTTTTGGGTGTTAAATTTCACAGGTGGCCGTGACAGGAGACGTTGTTTAATACTCTATTAATTTAAAAAATATTAAACTTTTAAATTTAGTTGTCACACAATTCATTAAAAATCAAATTAGATCAACAAAGGAGTTGAATTCGAATCTTATCACCCCTACTGAGAAAAAAAAAAGAAAAATTCGACATGCTCGACACAAAAAACATTCATGATAGTTAGTGACATTAATTAATTTATGTGATACGTGAATGGGATTTTGTTTATGGAAAAAAGTATACCAAGAATGCAACCCTTATGTACTTATATAAGATGTTATGCATTAAAATTACAGTACTAAATTCTTTTGTTTCTTTTATAGTTAGGGAATTTCATAATATCAAGTACCGATCATGTTAGTAGTGTAGTGTATACTTTTTTGCATTCAAAATTTACTATAAGAATACTATTGCATTAAAGGTAATGGCTTGTGAAACTCATAGGATTTTTAAGAATTGTTGATCTCAAATCCAGAGTAAGTGTGCATTTTCTCAAAACCTTGAAGATTTTTCCTATATGTTTATTTTTTGTGATAACAACAAATAAAACACAGCGCCCAACGATTCTAATTGTTGGATTGAATCTACCGCAACATATTTTCTCGCATGATCAATTGTATGTATCATTTTCAAGAGAAATATCAGTGTCAACAAGAAGAGTCCTAATCATGACGGAGAAATTGAAACGGATGAAAAGAACATACACTAGGAATATCATTCATAAGGAAGTAGAGTTACACTTCACTACATGTCTGTACCACACAAAATCTAATTAAATAAAAATGATCATGTGTACCTAATTAATTTTGGATTATTCATTTTTGTATGTTCAAATGATATCCAAGCTCGATAAGTAGGTCACTATATGACATTTCACATTTATCATTCGGAGAAATTTATATGTTATTCATTATTTACCTTAAACTCAATAAATTAATATTACTTTTACTTTACAAAATCGTGTGCTATATAACTCGTCAGGGCATACACGTGCAGCGCACGTGTCGAGAAACTAGTTATATTAAAAGCATGAACTCCAAAATTTAAAAGTTAAATTAGCTAAATACCCTTTTTATTTATCTAAATATTCTGTTTAATTAAAAAAAAAAAAAAAAACTTCACCAAAAGTGAAGCAAACCACAATATTCAAATAAACACTAGAGAGAAACAATAGATGGAAAGAGATGGAAAACAACACATCGAAACGCTATTTCAAATGGGTGTATATATGTCAGTGTATATTCAGGTAAATGAGTATACCAGGATAGTGCTCCCTTTATGAGTGTCTGATTAAATTTCTTCAGCATGACTGATTCGATCTCGTGCTGCTTAAGGTCGTGCCCTGTGACGGCTGCTTCAAATAACATTATAAGCTCTTCAGGATCAGGGGTATAGTCGTATTTGGGCATGTCCGACATTTTGCATTTTCTGGGAATGGGCGCGAGGGCTGCGTTTCCTGGTACGGCGGTATATCATACTTTCTGGCTCCCACGCCTTTCATCGCGGATGGGGCTCCTGGGATTTGGTTCATTCTTTCATTCATTTCTCTTTCGACCCTGAGTAACTCCTCGGTATATGCATCCAACCATTCTTTCGTTGCCTCGGCCTTTTTAGTTTGTGAGATAGTAGGGATTTTATCCATGTTCTGATTAGATGTCGGAGTCCCAGCCCTAGAGTGTTTAGCTATGGTAGTCATGGCCCTTTCCATGTGTTGCATCCTCTCATCATGTGCCTTGAGCATGGCCATCAGTACTTCACTCATCAAGGAACCCGTCTTTTGAACAGGTATTTGCTCGTCAAGTTAAGATTGTGCTCGACCCATTCTTCTGAACGTGCACTTGTGTGGTTGCTCTGCTTCATCGGCGTTTAGGACGCCTTTGCTTCGCTCCATGCTAGGCTGTCTATGCGGTGTCCCATCTCTACTACTCCTATTCTCCCAAAAGGGTTCCTTACCATGCTCGGACACTTATACCTCCACCAGGTCCTTTATACCCCTTACCAACATCTGTGTGTCCTTGAACCCTTGTATATTGCTCGATCTGCCACTTGACTCATGTTACACCCCGTACCTCGGAGAAGCACTGGTTAAAATTTGAATGTAAGTATATCGAGTTATGGCTAGGTAAAACAACTTTGGAGTATGAGGAACAAGGCATTATTAAGTATATTGTTTAAGTAAAGGATGATTATGATTTCGTAAGTCGTAATCGGGAAAGACTATTTTGAAACACAAGAACATGGTCATTATCAAGTATAATAAATGATAAATATCATGTATGGAGAGTTTCGGAAGATTTCGAGATCAAGCAAATTGAAGAAAATAAGTTTGACGAAAATTTGAGAAATGTTGGGCAGATTTTTAGTCAACTTTGGAGGGGCATATCTCCTAGCATATTAGGAGTTTTAAGGTGAAACAAAAGCCTAAAATGAAGTTCGTCGAGTCTAGTTTATAATGCAACAAACCGCTCATTGATAAGACATCGGAGTAGAGAATTATAAGCGTTAGAAACTAAGCTGCCAACGCAGAAACAGGGCGCTACAGTACTGCTACAGTACCGCTGGCCCAACCCACTATAAAAGGGCTAAAAACCCCCATTTTCATCATCAAAACTCTCCAAATTGTTCCAGAATTTTCAGCAAACCAGAGGGGCCTTTGTGCCACATAAAAGTGAGGATTTTGAGCAAACTTCAAGTTACGGAATATCAATCGAGGTCCGGACAACGCGTAGACGCGACTATAAATTCGTTTTGGTGTTGGAGGGAGCTTGGGAACAAGTAAATATTGAAGATCCTGCCACTTCAGTAAATAAAAGGTATGAATCATTGAATCTTCTCATTATTAACATTGATTAAGGAATATTTGCAAGAATAAATGTTATAGTTTGTTGTGTTGATGTTGTTGATTTATGGATTGAAGTTTGAAGAGAATTTTGGATAGAAATATATATATATTTATCTTGTGGAATATTGCGGATGTCGTTGTTGTTGTGATGTTGGTATTAATTTCGGCCTCTTTACGGAAATAAAATTATTAAATAGTCGTATCACAAGTTGGTTGGTTGAGAAATTTAGAATACATCGTGTGGGATGTTTTAGGAAATATATTGGTATGGATAATGGTGTTGATGATGTTGGTATTGTTGTTGTTGATTGGTTGTTGATATAATGATTTCAGGCTAGGCATATAAACAGGGGAGATGCTGCCCGAATTTCGACAGAATCTAAGAAAAAAAGGATTTTAATTAAAGTCTTGAGACAAGCATGATGACGAGCCTAACAATGGTATGAATGGTTATATATGTAGATTATGAGGTGACGAATGATCTTAAGTGAATTGCAAGACAGGAAGTAAATTGGAAGTCCAGAAATTGTCTTCCATGTATGTTAAGGCTAGTCCCCTTCTTTCTAAAGGCATGATCCTTTCGCTATAAACCTTTGTGTCGTACTCATAATATCATTGATTCCGCAAATGCTAGAAGTCCATGAATTTCGTGATCCTTATAATATTATTGAGCTTATAAAGGCATGATTATGGTGCTATGGCTTCATAAATGTTTCCATATCTTCCTCGTTTTCAAAAGTTAAATGTTTACGACTCCAAGGCATAATTCCTTTCCTAATAATTCATAGTTGTTTTCTCAAAATGTCGTATTTTCCAAACCAGAGATTTATGATTCTGTGAGCTCTTATGATAACAGCGATGAACATGTTTTTACGATGATAATGATGATGTCAAAGATAAGGATATTTTCTATGATGATTATGATGATGATGATTTTATGGCTAAAATTCTCAAGTTATGAGATCAATGCTTTTATGAGATGATTTTCATTCATAGAGATTTCCATGTACATGAGTTTTATGTTATTATGAGGTGATCGAGCTTAATTTTCCTTCATTGTTGGTAATCTCACCTTATAATAATTGTTCCTTCAAGGTGGGATAAACGACAATGATTGATCCATAATATAATCGGAGGCTACCGATCTTACGTCACTCCGATATAGTGGTGACTTTTGATTGGGCTCTCATGCATGCTTTATATATATATATGTATGTATTTTGTCACACCGCACCGCGCTATAGCCGGCCGGGCAGGCACGTAGATGTGCACACCACTGCAGTGGGCATGTTATGATATTGCCCTGGACGCGGGAGGCCCGGACGCGAGCTAATGATGATAACACCGAGCCTTAATGGTCGGGCATGATACTATATATATGACACCGAGCCTTAATGGTCGGGCATGGTACTATGTATATGTATAAAATGTTTTTTTTTCAAAGGCTAAGCATGCATGACATCCGCCTTACGAGGCATTCAGATGTACAGGTTATCTTTCTTATTCCTTGTTACTTTTCATATCTATGTTATGTTGTTACTCATGCCTTACATACTCAGTACATTTTTCGTACTGACGTCCCTTCTTGTGGACGCTGCATTTCATGCCACGCAGGTATATACAGATGAGTAGAGGATATTGCTAGAAGAAGTTCCAGCTGGATTGGCGAGCTTCATTTCTTTCCGGAGTGTTGCCGAGTCAGAGTATCTATGTTATGGTATATTGATTTATGTTAGAGACTTTGCAGACAGAGTCACGTATATAGCCTGTCAGTCTTGCAAGCGGCTCTGCAAGCCGATGTATCATTATGCATTTCATTCATGACTTAAGAGTCCTCTGAGATTATGAGTATAATGAGAAACAGCGGGTTCGCTCGGCTCTAAGTAAGGGTCGGGTGCCCATCATGCCCTATCAGGATTGGGGTGTGACACCTCAGACATATCTATTTGCGTATAATGACTTTACTAGAGCATCTGGAAAGAGAATTTCTGCTGCGAATCAGGACAACGCCACAACTGTCAATCCCCACGAAAGGCGCTAAACTATTTTTCGGTGAAAACGGATAATCAGTTAAAGATTTGTATGTCAATGGTTTTAAGACAAGTGGTTCGTATCTAATCCCGAAAACTCTCCTTTTGGGTTAGTATTCATGATTATAAGAGTTAGATTGAAAGAACCGAGCCTAAGAAATGATAAAATCAAGCAAGATAGATATGTGTATCAAAATAATTAACCTACCCGGATGTATATTTCTTAAAAGAATAAAGTAAGAGATAAGTTACAGTAGATGAGATGGAAGTGCCTTAGCTTACATGATAAGCTACCTATATAGAAACCAAAATAAGACTTTTCAACCCTAACGTACGGGTGATATAACGTGAGCTTGCCCCTAACGCTAGCATAGTCAGTGGCTCTCTGATCTAGAATTGCGGATGTGACTGGAGTTGGTGGGAATGGGTAACAACTGTGAGGGTTCCCCAATTTTGCAGGAGTGCTCGATCTCGTATGCGACCCCCAGCCGATTTTTTGCCTAATACAATAATCACCCCCGACCAACCCGGCCCTAAAAAACAAATTTATGGGTCAATTATATGACATCATAATTATATGTAATATAGATTGGATTCATATATTAGACTCTTGAAAATCACAATCTAATTAAGGCGACAAAGAATCTCCATTATTATACTTACTCAAAACAACAATGATACCTTGAACTTTCGATACAAAACATGACGTTTACCTTAAGACTTTAAAAAAGACAAAATATTCACACATTTATTAAATTAAATGAATAGAGAAAGTATATAAGTGTAAGGCCAAACAGTTTTGTGATCAAGAATCTTCAATTTGGGACATATTTAGATCTGAAGTGACCATTTTGTTAATAACATAAACTTAAGTTTATTATTAACAGTCAATTGCTTAGATTAATGTTTTTTTGAATAATATTCTGGAGTTTTTGGAATGAATGGTCCAGGTTTTATTCAAAATTAAACAAAATTAGCTAATCAAGACAGCAATGATTGAATCATATAATTGAGATTGACAATCTCATTAAACTACTGTCAATGATGGAACTGTGAACAAGTTGGAGTGTTTTATTTAATTATAGACTATGTATGATGATGTAATGTTATACCTTAAAATCTTCACTATGTTGACTGTTGGTGTTCAATTATGAATATTATAGTTTTAATACAATCAAAATTTAGAAGAAATAATAACTGACATCACAAATGATGAACGATCCATCAAGTTCATGTTGGAAAAAGCAAATAGGCATTTCAAAAGGAGGTATCCCTCATGGATTGTAAAGATCTTCTTCTTTTTATTTTTTATTTTTTAACGTCATTGACAATTGACTTTTTAGCGATTTTAATAAAGAGAAAGAAAATGAATTAGGTTCGCACGCACAAGAGAATTGGGCCGCAAAGCAAAATGGGTCGACACCCCGCGCGCGATACAGAAATTTGGCCTGTGATTTCGTACGTCACCTTTTGGAAAATTGATGGTCAAAACCATTTTCAAAGGCGTTTTGGGGGCGAGTCCCGGGGCCGAGCATACCAAAAATGCTCTAGGGCTCAAATAAAGGCATAGATTCATAGGGCATAAATCCTGGACACAAAAGCGTAATTCCTGCCCAGGGCGTTAAATTGATTTTTTTTCAATTTAAAATTATTTTTCTATAGATTATGATATTTATTATTGGTGTAGTGATATTTATACTTCATGTTATCATGTTTCATGTTGTAGTGATTTTTCCTAAAATATATAAATAAATAAAGCAACTCTCATAGAAAATAACACTGTCATAAATAGTCTTTTAAATGATTATGTCTGAAATTGATAGAATAGAAATTTCATATCACTATGTTCCTGAAAGAACTTTATTCAATTTTTGTCATTGCTCTTACACTTTTTTTTATCCTTCTCCTTCTTTGATATATATATATAAATAAATATTGGTGCAAATATTAGTTGACGGACTAATAGATGTGGAGATTGATGATGAAGATTTCCTTTTAAAAATTATCTAGCCTATTATCATTTTTGTGTTGTTGCCTTTCTCAAATAATAATTGTCATAGTTTTTTTTAATATTATTGTTGATTTATTTGCATATTTTTAATGATTTGCTTGTTTTTCCTAGTAATAAAATTATAAAATTTAAGATACATGAGATATACGCCCCGTAGATCCACGAAACTTACTCCCCTATTTCGGGGCTTACGCCTCGCCCAGTGCTGAGTAAAACGCCTCGTCTCGCGCCCCTGCCTCTTAAGACACTGGTCAAAACTAGCCAGTGCTGATTTAATAGAGTATGATTCTATAAAATAGAGTATGATTCTATATAATACCTGTTAATTTTATACTTATATGTACGAGATCATTGTTTTGGAGAGCTAAATACAATTGTTTTAAATTTTTCTATCTCCTCTTCTAGGTTCTTTCTCTTCTAAAAATCTGTTGTTCCTGCTCATCTTAGAGGATACGCCTGATTATCTTCATTATATGACAAAGGTATTATTAAGGCTAATGTTTTTAACACGTCTCAAATTTCATTCAATTCTCCATATAATTTTCTAACAATTCAAGACCTAATAGTGAACGTTAAAAAGTTATATGCATTGTTTGTTTACACCAAATTAATATATTGAAAATATGTGCTTGCATAAAGATTTTTTTTTACTTAATCATGATTAATTAATATAACTTTTACTTTATTAAATTAGTTAATCATAATAAATTAATGTGATTGATGTAAACATGCAAAGCAAGTCAATTTTTACCATAATGAACTTGTAGAAAAGAGTTTCTTGTTGTTAAGAGTGAACAACAAGAGTCGTGTTTTTTCGTTGGCACGATACTGGACTATGGTTTACTTGTTGTAAAATTTTCACAAATAGCTACCTTTTAGCTGCTTCTAACAAGTTATAACTACAAGTTCATTATTTACAATTCGTAGCTGGTTTTTCCTATATTTAGGTCCTGGACGCGTCGCATAAATATAGCCAAAATATAGACTAAATACACGGAACTGTTGAGCAAATAATGCCTCCATTTAAGGGAAAAAATCTTTTTCAAACTAAATAGAAATCTGTTTTTAATATTCCATAAATCACGCAAATCTTATTCTCTTCCATATCTAATCACATAGCTCATTCAACATCTAATCATTCACATAAAATTTGAATTCAAAAACTCTCTTCACATTTTTTCCCAAAATATAACTAAAAAAAATCTCTTTTTAATGTTCCATAAATCATGCAAAGCTTGATTTGTTCATCAACTGAATTACACGTTTCACCGTGTATTTGCAACTTTTTTATTTTTTATATTTTTCTGAACTTTTTAGTTATTTTTCATATATATTTTGGCTATATTTTTAATTGTATTTTGATTATTATGTTCAATATTACTTATTCTGGTTTCTGTTGACTATATTTAAGATATATTTTGACTATATTTAGAAAAATTTCAGAAAAAAGAAAAAGTTGCAGTGAAAACGTTGCTACCTCAATTATGAACTCAATTATGACTATATTTTGGCTATAGTTTTTAATTATATTTTGATTAATATGTTCAATATTACTTATTCTGGTTTCTGTTGACTATATTTCAGATATATTTTTCATATATTTTTCAAAATTTCAGAAAAAAAAAAGTTGCAGTGAAAACGTTGTTACCTCAATTATGAACTCAACTTGAATTCGATATTTCAACAGATGAATTCAAATATATATTCGTCGTTTAAAACACAAAAATAACAGAAAATCTTACATATTTTAGGAAATAGAGTTGAATTTTGGGGGTAAAAGGTTGAAATTAATGAGAAATTAATACAGAGTAAAAAAAGGAAGTGAAAGAATTCAGAAACTGATTTGAAAAGCACGAAATTAGGGGAGATGGGGAGTTAGAAACGTGTATATTTAGGAAAAAGGGGGAGAGAGAAAGTGTGCAGCTAAAAAATAGGGGTGTGGGGAGTGGTAAGTTAATTGGTAGAAAAGTGGGTAGCTATAAGTTGTAAAAATATAATATTATAGCTACTAAACTTAATTATTAAAAATTATAGTTATGTTCCATAAATATGTAACATAGTAAGGTATGCCAAGTATAAATTACTTACTTGTTTCTTCTTAGAAAATTGAGTTCTGTTACATCTCAACAAGCCCATATGGCCTGGACTCAACCACAATGGGCCGGCCTTCTTAATTTTACTTGGTTGGGCGAACTTCTTCTTCAGTATTTTGCTCTCCTTCAAGATTAAAATAGATGCTTCTCATGGTTTTGGCTAAAACCAGTATTTGTTTGTTTTTTCTCCCTATTTTTAACGGAAAAAAACTTGCTATATTTTTTAGAGTATTAGATTAGTAGATTCCACCCAAATTCCACACTGAAAAGTGGCATATTGGTTATCTCACGGTAAAACATTTAAATAACAAAGATGCATTTCTAGAAAACTTTTATCTCAAAGTCTTTGATAAGGTTACAATTTGAAAATTAAAATTTTTCCATATCCACCCGAAAGTCCTTTCTCCCTCGTCGTGGTTGATTCAAGGATCTTACGCGATAGCGCGAATTCTTCTATCGTGTTATATTTTTCTGGCGGACCTCGCACTACTAGAAACATAGATTTTTTCCATCAACATTCAATGAAAAATTTGTGCTATAAAACATGATTTTCCCACCGAATCAGATTACTAGAAAAAACACACGGCGGGAAACAAGTTGCCATTGAAACTCTAAGAAACTTCATAATTTTTCTGTGTGAAAACCCTACTATTCAGATTTTTCCGCCGACATCCCGTGAGAAATAGTCACTGAATACTTTTTGGTGGGAAAACCCCCCGCCATCCGTTTCAGATTACATATTGTGCCTTCTATCCTCTAACAAACCACACAAAATCCCTTCTTCTCTAAGTTTCCATAGAGATAGTAAGGAGTGACTTACCAATGTGTACCTAATTTATCCACTCGCCAAATGCTTAAGGTGTCCAAAATTGTGTGGAGACTTCTTTGGAGCAAAAGCTCTTTAAATTGTATTAATCACCTACAACAAATTTGCTTTAGCTACAAGTACTTAACACTCACTTAACACTGATTTATGAGTATAAACATCAAAAGTTATCGAATCAAAGACTAAAGCCACAGGAAAACTGAAAGAACTATGTTCCTAGTGGTTCACTTGTTCAAAGTTATGAGGAAAAATATTTAGTTTGTTTAGAGTATAAGGATGCTTATTTTCCAGATCAAACTCCAATTTAAACTGCCACCTAAAAATCTAAGTGGTGATACATCACCACATCCACCAGAATAGATCAAGATTAAAAAATTTTTTTGACAAACTTGAGACAATTATTTAAGAATGTGAGACAACATAATGTCCAATTTCGAAGAGCATCATCACGTATGCATAACCAGGCCATAGTACTCTATTTAGGTTTGCAAGAGTAATTATCGAAAGATTGGATTCATTATTTTAATTTCCAACAAATAACAGAAATATCTTTCCACAGCTTTACACTTCTGTTTAAATGTTTAAATAACATGTCCAACGACACACATTTCCTCTATCTCAGAAAGTATTTTGACATGTATAAAATTGACATAAATTTTATAAAAAGGTAGAACCTTTGCCATTTGACCTAAATCTGCCAAGCCCAAAATAGCTCAAAAAAAAATTAAAAAAATTACAGTCTTCATAACGTTAAAGTCAATATTTCTAAAGCAAGAAGCTTTTAACATACATATAAACAAAACCAGAGAAAATGGACCACCAAGAAATTGGAGAAAAATCTTGGACCCGAAAAATTGGTGGATTGGTTGAGAAAAAAAAATTTGGACCATTTCTCAATTTGTGCGTGTCATCCTTGCTCAGGGGCCATGCTAATCTTCTCTGTATTGTTTCAATTTTATCGGATGTCCCCGAAGGGACAAGGATAACTGCTAATGTTCCGCAACATTCGATGTGGGATAAATAGCTTGCTTAGTTGGGAGTTTTCGCTGGCACGGGCCTGGACTCCTTAAAACCGTAATGGGCCGACCTTCTTATTTAACTTGATTGAACAGGGTCATTTGCAGTTTTGTCCCTGTTTGTGCTGTTCTTTAATTTTTGTCCTTCAAAATGATGGACATAAGTTACACATCATAATATCCACAAGTTATGCCCGCATCCTAAAATAACTTATGCCTTACTAAGCATAGGTTCGATTTTGAAAGGCAAAAATTAAAGACAAGCCCATTTGGAGGGAAAATTGTGCAATTACTTCGATTGAACAAGGGACAAAGACATAAATAGCCATCTGGGTGAAACTATTGACACCGGATGGCCCAAGAAGTTATAAAGACATTTTTTAGCCTTTTCAAAATAATTCAATTTCGTAGCCTTTTTTTCTACTATTCGTGCATATGAATAGAACTTATCATTGTTGTATAGAAAATGTGTCACTACTGTATGTTTATAAAAAATTTATCATTATTGTATAATTTGTGTATAATAAATATATAATCAACGTATACTCACTAATTATTCACACATTATATATGTTTTTGGGATACTTTTTGAAGGAACACAATATTTCATAATAATTTTGTATCTCAAAAAGCTAGAAAATAACCTCAAATAAAAGTTTACATGAATTTTGTCAAAGCAAATATAAGACCTCTTGTTAAAATATAGCTTAGATTACAAACTTTATTGAATCGCATCTGGTCTTGTCTTTATCTCCTATTCAATTTTTTTTTTTTTGGTAAATCTTGGATTTATGGGCCAAAGACTAATACTATTGCTTGTTTGGGAAAAAATGGAGGCAGAAAAGAAAAGAAAAGAAAAAATACTCTAAAATATAAACCTTATTGATTTCGAAAAGGAACCTTTTTGTTTTCAAGTAAGGAACTCACTCACTCTTATCCTCAGTGCTGATCTTCGTATTTGTGGTAAAGTGAGAGCGAGTGTAGAGTGAATTTTTTTAATTAATTGAGGCTTGTCTTTATTTTGGGCCTAAGGGCTATTTCGGGTAATTTACTTAAAATTGGATCTTTTGGGGTCTTTTTTTTTTTTTGCTGGTTGTCATACCGTGTCCTTTTCCCATTGAAGAAACTATCAAGTGGGATTATATTATTCTCCTTTCAGATTAATACTTCTCATGGTTTTGGCTAAAATCTAACATGTTTGTGTTTTGCATTAATTTTGTTCTTAAATTAGTGAGTTCCACCCTGAAAAGTGGCATAACTTTGAGAGTGGCAAGTTTCCTTCCAATAATCTCCATCCTTAGTTAGAAGTCTCGGTTTCGAGGCCTGAGAATGGAGTCGTATGTAGTAGGAACCGCTTTACCTCAAAGTGAAACTTTCTGATCTGAATTCGAATTAGTCAGGCCTCAAAATAGATACCAAACAATGGGGGAAACAAAAAAGAAAATATCAAACTAAATTAATGGAAATGAAGTTATACGTATACTATTTCTTTTTGAGGTGCATGAGATATAATTTTAAAATACGATCATACATCAAAACATATTAATTAATTAAGAACTGAGCTTGCTCATTCGTCTCATTGCAAATGTACACGTCAAAGTTCATAAATTTGGAGGAGAAAAAAGGACCCAATGTAACGTTTTATATATTCATCAGCGGAAATAATACAATACATCGCTTGAAAGAGCAATAACTATATAAAATATGAAAATGCATTAATTCCAATAACATATTAGTATTAGCTTTTACTTGTTCTTCAAATAATCAGCAGAAGCTTTCATGATGGTCACAAACATTTGAAGGTTGCCAATAGAAAGATGAATATTTTCAATATCCTTAGTCTCAAAATCCAGTGTAATTTTGATTATGGACGAATTTTCATCCTTCTCCAAAACTTCCCACCTGATCAAATAGAAATTGAATCCTAGAACAAGAAATCCACCTTCAAAAATCTCTACTATCTTCACTCGTTTTTCATCGTCGATTGATATGAATCTCTCTTTATGTGGAGTATTACCAGGTGTCCCTAATATAATTTTGTCCAAGCAAAGTTGCAAACCTGGTTACGTGAGTCAAAAAAAAAAAAAATTGTACAAAAATATACCAAAAGAGATACAAAACTTTCTTTAACATGGATTGGTGGAATATTTATATGTTCATTTCAAGAAAAAGTTTCAGATTATTTAAGAGAAAAAGTAAAACCAAATATTTATAAATTAAAAAAAAAATCAGGACAAATATCTAGACGCCTAATCCATTCCAAAGAAATTTATACGAAAAAAGCAGTAATAATCAAGGGAATGTAAAAAAAGATGATTTTCTGAAGGGGGAATAACACTTTTTATCCCTTAATTATTTATAAAATTTGATTTTGTTCATTATGATATCTGACTAAGCACGTTGAACTTTCAATTAATAAATTACTGCACTTTTATTCCTTCTGCCTTTGATTCTTTACGAATTTGCCACATTATAAACCTTCCACTACTTAGTTATTCATGTGTAATATTATTACTTGATATTTGAGGATATATAATTTGATAAGAGTCTTAATATAATATATTTTTTACATAAAGGACCAAAAACAGACATTGGGGGAGGGGGAATTCATAGATAGCTACTTTTTAGCTACTTTAGTTGAAAAATAACCTTTTCAACCCTTGAAAAATAGCCACTATTCAGCCTTTATCATTAAAATAGAATTTTAACTTCTACAAGTAAAACTCTGTTTTTTGTTTTTAAAAGGTCAAATTTCTCATATCAGATAGATCAAGATCAGAATTTACTAATAATCGACTAATCGTGAGACTAAAATTACGATTATCCGATTTTTTAATAGGATGTTGAAGTAAAATAACTTACAAACTTGCAGGACTGAACCAGGGCCAGCATTGCCTTCAATTAGCTCAACTTTTTCAGCAATTTGTGGGAGTTTTTAAACAACAAATTTAGCAAATTGAAGAGTTCCATAGAGATTCCACACTTCACTTGCGGTGCATTTATTTCTATCTGCTCTGAAAATTTTCCCAACATTTTTCTTTTTACCACTAATAAATCAAAACAGGTACTGAATATATAGTTGGTCATGAGACATGCATGTATATTGAATTCTTGTCTTGCACTTCACCTTAATTTCCTTAAAAAAAATTGTGTTGACAACTCTAGAAGCAAAGATGGAATTTGCCTTTCATTTTGCCTTAATTTCCTCAAAATAGGTTGTGCTGAAAAGTCCGATAGCAAATTGTGTCGAAAATTCCAATAGCAAAGATGGGATTCTTGCCTTAATTCCTTGCTGTTCCTGGACCACCCATCTCTTCATTTCCCTTTGCGAGCGAATAGCGATCTCAAAGTAATATACAATAATAGCTTAATTTCTATTTTACACTTTTAATTCCATCGAATTATTATATTTCAACAGTATTAAGCTTTGCCTTTTCAAAAGCATACGAAACTTCTTAATGACTTTGGAAATTCATAAAATGGTAGTTTTCATTTCTAAAAACATTCCTAAGAATCCTAACTTTTTCTCTTTTTTCACAAATGGTAGTCTAACTTATCAAAAGAACATTCTATTATCTGGAGACCTTTTCCTTTAGGTGGCTTTTTTAATAATTAGTTTTTATTTATAATGTAATTGAAAAATAGCTAGTTTTTAATGTGAAAATAAATTTGAATAAAAATATTCATGCCTAAAACATGAAAATACCCTAACATACTATGCTGGCATTTAAAAATTGTACAAGTGAAACTACATATTGTACTGGTTTTGGCCGTTTCAAGAATGCAACTAAAGTTCATATGTCCAGACTAAGAATGGTTAAATTAATTGAAATGAAGTCATATGATATTTCTTATTGAAATGATGACACATATTTTTAAATATACGACATACACCTAATATTATAAGATAAGATTCAATTATCATGAGAGATCAATGGCAAAATGTCTAGACTCTAGATGTATTGCATTGGATGCACAAAGTGTTGTCAATTTAAATAATTTTGAAAAACAAAATGATATTATAATCGCTATATATGAAATTTGTTGGTTTGAAAAAGAGACTATTAGAATTTACCACGTATTTTAAATGGGATTCTTTGCTAGGAGACATGTTTTCATTTAGTGTCAAGCATCAATTTGAAGCATTTCTCTTGAGAGTCAATTCCTCGAACGGCCAATCAACTTAACGAAATTACTTAGTAAAATTACTTATTTTTGTTTTGTTTCAATAAAGCCACTCAAGATAATTCATTTATCTTACAAAGTAATAATGGATGAAAGCCACTTAAAAAAATGGATTAATTTGCAATTTACACCCTTAATATATGTGCTCTTTTATAATTTACACCTTATCTTATTTTTTCATGCTAACACGATTCAGACTTGACTTTCTTCTTTAGATAGTTTCTCTACAAACTTGTTGATTATTTGATTGGTATAAAAAAATTGATAGCGAACTGTTGTATGAAGTTTATGGATACCACGAGTAAAAACTAAAAATCATGACAAATCAAAATAAGTTTAAATGAGGTATATGAGTGAAGACTAGAAATCATGCAATTTACTAGAGTAAATCAAAATAAGTTTAAGCGAGATACCATGAGTGAAAACTAAACATCATGACAATCTGATAAAGTTTGTAAGTTATCCAACAAAATAGCTAAGTTGAATGTAACACGAAATCCTATTGATTTGTCATAACGTTCATGTTACAGTTGCCCCGTCACTTTACCATCTATACCACTCAACTTAAGGAAGTGTTTATTATTCTTTCATCAAACTTAAAAAGGTCATTTTTGAACATTTATCAAAATCGAAAATAATTTTTAAATACCTATCCAAAAATAGCCTAGCTATTTGTGCAAATCACCCTCAATGTAACCTCCCAAAAACGGCATATTAGCTAATCTCCCGAGTCACGATAAGACATTCAAATGACAAATTAAGATGAACTAAAACTCTTCTCACAATGTCCATTTTAAAAGTTAAAGTTAAAATTAAAAACTAAAATTTATACATATTTATTTACTATTAAACCAAATATATATTCTATATTATACGTTGTTTATCTTATTCTCAATGATAAAAAGCTTATTAATAGAAATATGTCCCCTAACAATCAGATTATTACTATTCTAGTTAGGGGTGTACATGGATCGGGTTGGTTCGGATTTTTTAAACACCAAACCAAATCAATTGCATCGGGTTTTTAAATTTATACACCAAACCAAACCAATAAGATTCGGGTTTTTCAACCTCGGTTTGTCTCGGGTTATTCGGGTTTTTTTTTCCGGAATATTGTTGATACAAAATATATAACTTTTACTTCAAATATTTCTTTAGTCCTAGTAAGATACAACTATGTAATTAAGGTGTTTCATAAAAAAATAACACAAAATGTGAGTAGAGTGATGACGTTGTATTAAAATATTCAACAAAAGATAATAAAATCGGTTAAAATAAATATTGCTAATTAATAAATCATAAAGAAAATGACCATAATCTAAAAATACTAAGTCATACTAAAATAAGTACAGCTAATAAGTATTATTTACATGACAAGAAAAAAAAACTTAAGTTATGTATTTTCACTCTCTAAACCAATTACGCAAAACTAAAGAATAGATATCCAATATTATTTATCCAACATTATTGTCATTCCTAGTGGTAAATTGAATTTCTTTTGTTAGTATTAGTGTTGACTTGGTTTTGGTTTAGATTTTATATGAGTTACTAACATCCATAGGATATAAAACTTATTCGCATTCAAAATTCTATTCAAGCTTTAATAATATGATAATAGATTAAAAGCTACGAAAATTTTTAAGAAATATTTATAAATTACATTACAAATAAATATTTTAAAAATTGAATAAATGTAATGTCGGGTTGGTTTGGTTCGGTTTGACTTTTTTTAGCTAAAACCAAACCAAACCAATTATGATCGGGTTTTTTTTTTCAACATCAAACCAAGTCAAACCAAACCACTAGTCGGGTTTTTTTCTCGGTTTGACTCGGTTTATCGGTTTGGTGCGGTTTGTCGGTTTACTTTGTACACCCCTAATTCTAGTGTAACTTATTATCAAACCAAACAACTCCTTACTGAACTACGTATTGACAATTCGTGCTTAATTATCTCTAAATGAAATGTGGAATTTTCAACCACTCCTCTCTCTTGATAAAAAAATTTACATCCACATGCAGAAAAAACAAACCAAGTCCATTGATTTGCCAGTACCTCTAATTTCTTCATAGAACAGCTTCTAATTTCTAAATCGCTAGTCACTATGAAATTCTAGATGCTCTTTTAATTTCTTTGGTATACGGGGAAAGATAATAAATGTGTTAAAATATTTCATGATTACCTGAGTTGAATCAACCAGGGAAGAAAATTCATTTCCTTGGTTGCAACTTCTCAAATTATCAAGTATTTGTTATGTTTATGACCTTTATTTGTCAGAAATCCAGAAAGTTGAGCGCATTTATTCGTCTCTATCCAAATACTCCCTCCGTCCCATATAAGTGTCATCTTAGTCAAAAACACGCATATTAAGAAACCAATAATGCAATGTGAAGTTTACCAAATTACCCATATATAATAAAAATTAATTACTTTTACCTTTTGATTAGAGCATGCACAAGAAGCAAATCTTTTGACATTAGGAATCCAATAATACCAAGTTACTATGTGGCTTTTTCAATTATCATTTAGATGTTACTTTATTGTCTAAGGGTAGAATTGGAAGAAACTAGCCAATTTATGTTTTGGTTTCCTAAGGTGACACTTATTATGGGATAAAAAAGTTTGGCTAAGGTGACACTTATTATGGGACGGAGGAAGTATGTTCAATTGTAGCTTTGTTGGTTTCCGCTAAACACTTTGTATTCAATAATAACGATAAGAAAGTAACATTGTATATTCCTCCTTTTTAATAAATTGAACAATAAGTAGACAATATGTCTCCACTTCTAGTTCTTGATAACCCATTTCGTTGCTAAAGATAGCCCTTGAAGCTCCAATTTTCTTGTTCATCTGTAAAAATCCCTCTGAAAATAGTACCTCCAATTTAGTCCTTAACACTTCTATGAATATTCAATTTAATATGTTTAAAATGTACTGCTTAAAGAGGAGACCAAGCTTAGGAAGTGCTTCGAGAATTTCCTTAGCATAATCACTAACTGCATTTTATAGGTAAACATTTCTTTTCAATGAAATTTTTTTATTTCACTCTTTCTGTATATGACACATAATTAAAATTATAAGAATAGTACTACGAGATTTCAGATATAAATGATCTTACCTATATATAGTAATCTTTACAAGAGTTCCTAAAGTATATAATTATAGATGATTCATAAAACAGTACAGGTACAGAGAATTCATAACACAGTACATAGAGAATTCATATAGCTAATTCTTCAACTTGGTTAGACACGAAATTTCCCATCTACAAACACAAAAAAATGCTACCACATGAACACGGACGGGATAGATCTTTCCTTTCAGAAAATTTCTTGGTGTAACATATTATTTATGCGTGCTTGGTACGTTTGGTGTAGTCACAAGTGCAACCATAATCTAGAAATTGAACCCTCTGACTAGTCCTTCAACTTGGTTAGACACGAATCATCTTCGAGGTACTAAAATTGTGCTTCGATCTCCATCACTACTAATTATTGATATTGTACACCAACCAACTGTAAGTATGCCTCAATACCAAACAAGTTGAAATCGACTATATAATTCTCTGGTAGCACCCGATGAGGTACTTCAGTTTCCACGCTGATCTGAGGGAAGATTTAACAAAGAAAAAAGAATCAGCACCACCAAAGTTGTTTGAAACTCCTACAAGAGGTTGGAAAATATGAAAACATCAAACGAAATTGAAAACAAAAAAAAAAAAAAGTACATTTCCACACATAAGAACAATGTTCTTAATAGAATCAACTTGATAATGTCCCTTACCCTTTAAATCTACAAAAAATTTTAAAATTAAGATCAAAGTTCCTTCCGGTTAGACATTGTAAATATGCCCTTGTGTAATAGCGACAGCCATATATGTGCCAATAAATTCAGATTTGTGATATAAAACCTGTTTAAAATCACCTTTTAATTGGATTTGGTTGTAATTGAATATAATCAAGCGACATGTTTCAATTTGTCTAGCCAAGTAATTTGTTAGCATGAAACTGGGGTAATTGAGGGGAACAATTATACTCTTTAATTCTCAAAGAGGCAGGTAATTGAGAGGAGAGATTGCACTCTTTAACAGGGGTCAGAAATAGTACTCAAGGAAAGGTAAATTTACAACTATCAACAAGATCTAATGATTATAACTGCAAATTTTCTTATAGAAAATATTACTTTTGCGTTTACAATTTAAAGAAGTTGAAAAATCAAAGGGGGGAATTTTATTTACAACTCAAAAAGAAACTGAGAAAAAAAGAAAAAAGAAAAAGACTCATTTCAACTTCATATTCAGTAAAAGGCAGACAAATAATAAGGAGATAAGGTGTGCATCATTGACTAATTGAATACTTCATTTGAAAATGAAATAGAAAAACATCAACCAAACCAACAGGAGAGATAACAAACTCAAATATAAATTCAACTTATAAAAAATACACTACATTTGAAAAACTTGAATAGGGGATGTTGCTTGATCAAACATAGGTTTAAAGATCCGAGTTTGGAAGCTGGGTGGTTCCCGTAAAAATAAAATGAAAAAATGAAAAAAAAGGTATTCAGCAAGTCTGCTTATATTCGAATTTGGTGAACGAAGAGAACACGGGTCTAACAAGGCAAGATCACAATCACACCTAGGAGTGTCAAATGGGCAGGTTGGACAAATTTGGAAGGATCAGAATGAACTGAGTTAATAAATGACCCAACGGGTGGGGCTGGTCATGTTTTCATGAGCTAATTGCCACCTCTATGCCACCTATAAAAATGCAACCATGATAAGTTGCAAGCCACAACTAGATTGGGTAGTTCTTTATGTGATTCAACTCTTGAACCATTCAAATTTCGGATTATCTAACACTTTGCTATGTTATGTGATTGCCTATATATTATCGAATGACAACTTCCAAATACATGAATATCCAGTTCCAAGTTCAGGTTAATTAACGAAATTTTTTCTATTTCCTAATTGTAACAACTAACTCCGTAATAGATGCTAGAAGTTCCAACTATTTCAAGTCGAGTAATGGAAGTTCGGATCATTCCATAATAGGGATCCATATATAGTACTAGCATCCTCGCTTCTTGGTTGAACCCCAATAGAGATGATAAAAGGAATTTTCCATACTTCAGTTTTCTATTTTATTTGCAGCTACATATGTTTTACAGACAAATCAACTACATATTATTTGCTAGCCCACGCCAATTTATTGATTTCTTTTGCAAATTGTTCCACAAACCTGTTCTCATATTTTCATACCTTTGGTCCACCTTTATTTCACTAATGATGGTAACACCGACAAATCACAAGCACCAAGTTTTTTCCGGTTAAACTTTTTTGTCAAACCACAACCTTTCTGATAGGCAATAATCTTTAGGACATTGCTTTAAATGTGAAAAACACAATAGCATGCCCAAACACCCGAAGCTTTAAGCAAGGGATATGTAACCAAAATAATAGTGGAGGAGAATGGATCGCTTACCTTATTATATTTGAAGCAATGGTGCGCTGAATTTTATCCATGTATTTCAGTATTTCGACCCAAGCCTGCTATAAAACGGAATGCATTTCAGAAGTTGCATTCAAATTCATGTATGCAAATGCAGAAGGTGGATGCAATGAAAAGGAATCGACAATTTTGTGTAAGCAAAATACTTTAGCTGATAAGGTTCACCTAAGGCAGCAATAGATGATAAACACCACATAACTATTTGATTATAAAGAAACGTACCGACTACTCTAAGAGCACTCATCCATAAACCGGTTACTAGTACAAATAACATAAAGAAATGTAACCAACGTTTATAGGAAAAGCAACCCCAAAGATTTGGGACCAAAAGCGGATAACGGTGACCATTGAATAATTTTCTTTGGCTTGAGTTGGGTTAAAAGCACGGAATGTATAAGCGAATTTTCTGTGTATATTCCTTGTACACAAAATGTGTATTTATACAAGTAGATGAATGAAAAAATAAAAAATAAATATTAAATCCTATACATTTTTGTCTACTTCCATTGGCTGCTAGAATAACAACTTTATGAAAATATACACTACTCTATGCTAGGAAGTTTCCAAGAATATCACAATTGTATATTTTGTGAAAATATCACAGCAGTTAATCTGATCCGAGATGGCCTGTTTGTGCTTCAGTTTTGTTGGTCCCATTTCTTGTTTTGTTTTGTTGGGCTAAAGAATAAGTGTCCCAATGCTTTCTTCTTGTTCATCCAATGGCCCAAGAGCTTCTTCTTCTTCTTCTTCTTTCATACATAACAAAGACTTTGATGTAGTTGAAGTCTTTGTCACTTTGTTCAAAACCTTATCTTCCATGGATGAAATTTTTCCTTCTTCTTCATTCTCCTCACAAACAGAAACAAGAGATAGTTTATTTCGACTTTCATCCTCATCACCCCCCCCCCCCCTTTCAAGGTGGAGAGGAGAGAAGTGACTCCCAACTTGGATAAAATCGAATGATGAGATGGACTGGAGAGGGCTTTTGTAAACAAATCGACAAGTTGAGCTTTCGATGGTACGAAAGAGAGTGTTATCAAACCTGAAAGAAATTGTTGCCGTACGAAGTGGCAATCGAGTTCAACATGCTTAGTCCTCTCGTGGAAGACCGGATCCCGAGCAATGTGTATAGTATCCTTGCTATCAGAGTGAACAGGAACAAGCAAAGATGGAGTGATGGAAAGATATTCAAGAATATGAGTTAACCGGGTAAGTTCTGTTGTAACCCTTCTCATAGATCTATACTCCGATTCAGCTGAGGACAAGGAAATAGAAGTCTCACTACAAGAAAATATATATTTGGCAACAAAATTATTTTTGTTGCAAAAAGTACTTTTGGCAACAATTTTTTTTTGTTGCCAAAATTACTTTTCCCAACGGTTGTTATTGCAACATGCAACAACTTTTTTTTTATTGCTAAAAGTACTTTTTGCAACAATAACCAATACTATGACAACAAAATTAAATTCTTTGGCAACAAAAAAAAAAATCATTTGCCAACAATAAACTAAGTAGTTGCCAAATATTAAATTTTTTGTTGCCATTTCTATACTTTCTTGTAATGCGTTTCTTCGATTTACAAGAAATAGGTGCTCCTCCTAAGCTTATAAGCCACTGACAGATTTGCGTGTGTCTTTGCAGGATGCCCAGTCGGCAATGCAAAAGGCAATGAGGGAAAATGATGGATCCAGTTAAAGAACAAACCTTGACCAGGATTAACTCGTAGATAACGCGATACACGCAAAGCAGCCATGAAATGACCCATACAAAGTTGTAGCATATATTGACTCAAAGTCGATACTGCAATAGACAAGTCCGACCTTGTATGGGTAAGATAATTGAGTTTTCCAACAACTCGTCTGTAGATTGTTGGATCAGCAAGTAAAGGGCCTGATGATGCACAAATCTTTGATGAAGGATCAAGAGAAGATGAAACTACAGGTAAATTGTCACAATCAAACTCCTGTAATAGTTCCATTGTGAATTTTCTTTGACTTACTATAAATCCTTGTGGTTCTCGTAGAATTTCCAACCCTATAAATTAGAGTAATTCACCTAGAACCTTGATTTTGAATTCAGTATTGAGAAAAAGCTTGATTGCTTCAAACTCTAAGGGATCACTCCCATTGAAGAGAATATCATCAACATAGACAACAATAACTGAAATGACGTTTCCTCTTTTTTTTTAAAAAAAAGAGTAGTCATTCAAAGAAGCACAGTAACCTTTGAAACTTAGGGCACCTACAAGTTTGGAATACTATTGTCTTGAAGCTTGCTTGAGCCCATATAATGATTTTCTTAGCCTACAAAGATGATTAGGACTAGGTGCAAGCATTCCTGCTAGAAATTTCATGTAGACTTCTTCTTGAAAATCTCTATGCAAGAATGCATTGTTCACATCAACCTGAAAATAGGCCAACCCCTTTTGATTGCAACTATTAGAAGACATCTGATAGTTGTCATCTTAACAACAGGGGAAAAGTCTCATTATAGTCCAAACCATCCGCTTGTATGTCTCTTCTGATAACTAGTCTGGCTTTTAGTCTTTCAAGAGAACCATTTGAATGCTGCTTGAACTTATACACTCATTTACAAGGCAAAGCCTTTCTTCCAATAGGCAAAATAACCACCTTCCAAGTATTGTTGTCCTCTAATGTTTGCAGTTCCTTGTTCATGGCTTCTTTCCATCCAGGGTGGAGAGAAGCTTGATTATAACCAGTAGGATTTGTAATAGTAGTAATGGATCCCTATAGTTGTTGGTTTGGTAAAGACAAAGCTCCAAAAGAAAAGGTAGAGGGTTGAGAAAAGCAAGTTTTGGAGACATTTGTGAGGTAAACATGATTACAAATGAAATCATCTAGATATGCAGGTGTTTTATGCATTCTAGTTGATTGCCTTGTTGGTAGAGTAGGGATAATGTGTGGAATATGTGGAATAGGTGCAGGTGAGGCATTAGGTGTATTTTGATGAGAAGAATCATATGGTGGAGTTGATTGGGTAGTATGGTCAATAATAGGAGATGATTGGGGAATAGATTAAGAAATAAGAGGATTAGATGGTTGTGGACTAGGATTAGAGATGGAAAGGGTAGATGGTGAAATTGACATATCTTGTTCAAAACTAGGTGTCTATCTAGGAAAAATGGTTGGAGAAACAGTAGAAGATCAGAAAAAAGGGAAAATAGTTTCAAGGAAATGCACATCTCTGGACACAATCACTTTTCTAGTAGACAGTTCAAGCAACTTATATCCCTTTTGACCTTGTGGATAGCCCAGAAACACACAGGCTGTAGCTCTAGGATCAAGTTTATTTCTGTTCCCCTTCAAAGTAGAAGCATAACATAGACACCCAAAAGTTCTTAAGTTACTATAGTTTGGTGATTTGCCAAAAAAAAGATGATAAAGAGTCTTTCCCTTAAGAACATTAGAAGGAATTCTGTTGATTAAGTGTGTAGCAGTCAATATGCATTCACCCCAGTAGGCTTTAGGAAGATTTGATTGAAACAATAAGGCCCTTTGATAGCATTCATGAAAGCTTAACTCAATTGAAGACCAGGAAATATCAAGACGCTTTATTGAGCTTCAATTAGTAATGAAAACATGTCTACATTTGGAAGAAGATCTCCAGCCCAAAGTAGATCTTTTGGATTGTGGCCCAAAATCTGTCCAATGAAGGAGCAAGTCCAATAGCCCAATTTAGTGTTCTAGAAGCTATTTAATGATATATTAACTACCTTTAATGCTTTATTGGACAAAGTGTTTGTAGTATTCTGTGCACCTAGGAAATTGCACCATATTTACTCAAGTTTGACTACATTTAAAGCTTTATTGAACAGAGTATTTTTAGTATTCTAGGCGCCTAGGAAATTTCAGTATATTTAATGTAGTTTGACTAGTCCATAGATAGTTTTAAGGGGATGAAAACCCTTTTTAGACTCCAATATTAAGGGGTGTTTTCTTTCATTGTAACTAAGTTTGATTAATATATTAGGCTTGCGGCTTGTGGAGACCTTTGAGGTTCTCTTTAGGGTTTGCCCTTTTTGTTCTACTTTAAATCGTAACTTTGATCCTTCAATGGTAAGATTCCTCGTTTGAGTTCTCTCCCTCATTTTCTTTTTCTTGTCAATTGATTCAACTCTTTCTTTCACTATTAAATAACGTTTTAAGTATCAAATACTTGAACTTGTTCTCTTCTCTCTCATGAATCAATCCTTTCCCCTTTCTAACTTTTAATTCTAAAGTATTCTGCTATTCGTGCTGTTATCAAGTGGTATAAGAGCTTTGGATGGTTGGGTATTCTTATACTCACCCGATCTATTGATTTGAATTCTAGATTAAAAAAAAACTGAAAAAAGGAAAAAAAAAAAAGTACTGTAGCACGTGAATAGTAACCAAAAAAGTCTGTTCAAGTGAACAGTGTCGTGAACAGTACTCTCTAAGTTATCTTTACTTGTTCTTGATTTCTTCGATGTTTTATCTTGTGATTTGGTGACTCTAAATTATTGGTCCATTGTGGTTGTTATCTCTTGAAAATCCCATTAGTTTTAAAGATTCTTTGACTTTTGCTCATCAAGGAACTCAAAAGTCACTTTTGTTACACCCTGCACTTTCAGTGTTACACCCCGTATCTCAAAGAAGCACTGGTTAAATTTGAATGTAAGTATGTCGAGCTATAGCTAGGTAAAACAACTTTGGAGTGTAAGGAACAAAGCATTATTAAGTATATTGTTTAAGTAAAGGATGAATTATGATCTTGTAAGTTGTAACCGGGAAGGACAACCTTAGAAACCAAAGGACATGACCATTATCAAGTATGATTAGTGATAAATATCATGTATGGTGAGTTTCGGGATCAAACAAATCGAAGAAAATAAGTTTGACGAAAATTTGGAAAAAGTTGACAGGATTTTGGGCAGATTTTTAGTCACATTTGGAGGGGTATATCTCCTAGTATATTAGGAGTTTTAAGGTATTTCAAAATCCTAAAATGAAGTTCGTCGAGTCTAGTTTCCAACGCAACAAACTGATCATCGATACGACGTCGGAGTAGATAATTATGGACGTTACAAGTTAGGCGGACAGAGTAGGTCGCGGTGCTACAGTGGTGCTACAGTAGTTGCTACAGTGCTGCCGACTTTAGCATACTATATATGGGGCAAAACCCCATTTTTTCTTCACAAAAAATTTCCCAAATGCTCTTGAAAGTTCATCAAACATATGAGAGCCTATATATCATATAAAAGTGAGGATTTTGAGTAATTTCAAGTTACAAAGTATTAATCAAGGTCCGAATAACATGTAGTGTGATTATAGTATCGTTTTGCAGTGGAATTGGCTTGGATTCAAAGTGAATATTGAAGATAATGCTGCTATAGCAAGAATAATGTATGAATCTCGCCTTATTAATATTAATTTCAGTTTATTTACGGAGATAGAGTTATTAAATGATCGTATAATGAATTGTTGATGGAGAAATTGAATAAACATCGTGTGGGATGTTTATGGAGCATCTTGGTGTTGATATTATTGTTGTTGATGTTGGTATTGTCGTTATTGTTGTTGGTTGTTGGTATTGTGATTTCAGGCTAGGCATATAAACAGGGGAGATGCTGCCCGAATTTCGACAGATTCTAAATGGATTTAAACTGAAGGCTTAAGACGAGTATATGAGGATGAGCCTAACAACAGTGTAAATTGTTTTATATGTAGATTACGAGACTACAAGCAAACTTTAGTAAATTACAAGACAGGAAGTGAGTTGGAGAAGTAGAGAATTGATCTCCAAGGTATGTTAAGGCTATTCCTCTTTCTTTTAAAGGCATGATTCTTTTCCTACCAACCCATACATGAATTCTATAAAAATCCTCATTTCCAAGAATGTTAGAGATTCATGATTCTTAAAGTTTTTATGGTGCTAAAGATGAAAAAAAAAATTATGATAACCATGACGATGATTATGAGGGATTTATTTATCAAAGCTCCAAGGCATACGGATTTCATGTTATTATGCGATGGTTTTATTCATAGAGATTTCCAAGTACATGAGCTTTATATTATTATAAGGTGATTGAGCTTACTTTGCAATTTCTTAATTTCCTTCATTGTTGGTAATCTCACCTTATGACCCTTGTTCCTTCAAGGTGGGATAAACGATGATGATTGATCCATAATATAATCGGAGGCTACGGACCTTACGTCACTCCGATATAGTTGTGGCTTTTGATTGGGCTCTTATGCATGTTTTATATATATGTATGTATTTTCTCACACCGCGCCGCGCTATAGTCGGTCGGGCATGGCACGTAGATGTGCACACCACTGCAGTGGGCATGTTATGATATTGCCTCGGACGCGGGAGGCCCGGACGCGGGCTAATGATGATAACACCGAGCCTTAATGGTCGGGCATGATACTATATATATGACACCGAGCCTTAATGGCCGGGAATGGTACTATATATATGTATAAAAATGTTTTTTGTAAAAGGCTCAGCATGCATGACACCGCCTTATGAGGCATCCAGATGTACAGGTTATCTCCCTTATTCCATGTTCCCTTTCATATCTATATTATGTTGTTATTCATGTCTTACATACTCAGTACATTATTCGTACTGACGTCTCTTTCTTGTGAACGCTGCGCTCATGCCCGCAGGTAGGCAGGGAGACGGATCAGACCCATAGGTGCTCTATCAGCGAATTCTCAGGAGCACTCCACTTACTTCGGAGCTGCAGTCTATATGGTATTATCCTTATGATCATTTGTATTTTATGTAGAGGCTCGTAGACGTGTGTGTACAATTAGATGTTTTATAGCTTCACCAGTTCATATTGTTGTATAATATATTGGTGGCCTTGTCGGCGTTATTTTGAGCTCTTGATACTTTACTGTTAGCCTTGTCGGCTTTATGATATACACTATGTTGTGGCGACCTTGTCGGTCCGCATATGAACATATGTGCTGAATGATCGGATATTCCTATGTTGGGCCTTTTCTGCATGCAGGTGTTCTTTGAGTTATGGTTTATAATGTTCAAAGTAATAGATAAGTCATGTGGTTCCCAGCCTACGAGTCAGAGCCCGTCATACTCCTGGTAGGGGTATGACAACTTTGAGGATTGCAAAGATCATTACAACACATTTGGATAAAAACTCATTGATATGTTTTAGATCTTTTTTTGAAAGTGGTTATTCCTTACATTTAGTTTTCTATTTGTTCTCTTACTAGATACTTGAAGTATTTATTCATACTTAAGAGTTGTCTAGCAATTTTGTGCCTATTTCTTTATTTCGTGCCAATTTGTTCTGTACTTTTCTCTTTATTTTCATTGTGTATTTCTTTGTTTCCAGCCCATTATAGTTTTCTAGTCCTTTTCTTTGTTTGACATAAAATCCATTCTTGAACCAAGCTTTGAAGCTTACTTTGAAACGTTTGAGTTGTTGGTTTATTGAAGAACTTTGAGGAGCAGTCCTTGAGTGGTAAAAGCCAAGAGTGGTGAGATTCTTTTAGTGTAAAAGCCTATTGGTGTGATACACGAGTGTTGAGAGCCAATACTTGAGTGATAAAACGTAATGGTTTGATTCTTTTGGTGAGGTCCTTTTGCTTCTAACAATATTTTGTTTGTAATTAAGTAATTTGCAAGTCTTTTGGAGGTTATGGCTACATCCATGAATGCCAAAAGAAAGTAAGAAGACAAAAAAATTAAAAGAAAGAGATGAAGATACCTTTTACTGGTTACGAAAACTCTATGAAGCGATCAAGAAAGCAAATGATGAGTGGGATGAAAGAAAGAAGAAACAACATAATCCCACAAGAACATCTTCAAACTATCTTTCATCTAAAGAGGGTGAGTTGAAGCGCAAGGCATATGAAAAGAAGGACCAAAGGGACACATCAAGTGCTTGTAAAATACCAAAAATCAGAGTTGATATTAGAAGTCCTCCGAATGATAGTAGAGGAATTCTTGGCAAGTATGAGGGTGCTTATGATACTTCAAATAACATATTCTTCCAAGAAAATCAAGGGAGTGTTTCTTCATCGGTTGGATCCTTTTTCAATTCAAACAAAAGCGAGGAGGAGAGACAAAAGAAAGAGAGAAGTAAGGGTGAGCAACTTGACAACTCGAGAGAGGAAAAAGGAGAGGAAGTGAAGAGTGAGTTATCAAGAACTAGAAAAGAGTAGATAGAATTGAATGAAATGAGTTCACGAGGTAAAATAGAGAGTGAACAAGTGCATTTGAGAGATGAGGAAAAATAAAATATTGAAAAATTAGAGTGCATAAGTGTGAAAGATTCTTGTTCAAGCTCTAACCAATTAATGCATTCTTTTTCTAGTGTTTATGTTCCAAATGTGCAGGTTATTAAAGAAGAACCCATTGAAGTGTTGGAACAACAACTGAAGGGAGATTCTATCTTCAAAGAAGATTTGAAAGGTGAAAATGTCGGTGATCTATGGAAGCAACATCAAGTGGAATAAAAGGTTGAGCTTAATGATCTCATGTGGTATGACCTAATTGATGATCTATTTGTAGGCAAATGAAGTTGAACTTGTACTACAATTTGACAAGGTCCGATTTTTAAGTGGAGATGTGGCTCAGATTTGGAGGGAACATGACCTTGTTGACTATTCTTCTTATGTGAGGAATTTGCCACAATGCGATGAAAGTGAGGGACGAGATAAGTTGAGTGAACAAATACAAAAAAGAAAATTGAGAGAGGATGAATCTTGTTCATATGCCAATTAACTAACTCTTTCTTATTTTAGTCTTACGTCTCCTTTCATGCAGAATATTAAGGACGAACCTTGTGTAAAGGATGATGACACTTCACTTGAAGAAGACAATCTCATTGGTCAAGGTTTTAAAGTATGGGATAACCCATTGTGGGATGATACTAAACATGAGTTTACTGTACATTTTTGTCCACTTTGGGATTCCAATGAAAGAAGCAGAGGTTATGAAGTTATCCATGAAGACAATGAGACACATGAAGCTTTTGATGCATTAGATATTGAGAAATTTGAGCAAGGTGCAGAATGTAGTAGCTCAAATGTGGAAAAGGATAAGTGCTCACTGCTCACATGTTTCCAACTTCACAATATATTTATCTTGTTTTGTAGATCCTTTTTTCCATGTTCATTCCAAGCCAGTTCTCAAGGAAATTACTTTTGATCCATATCTTGATTATGGTATATCTAATGGTGAGGTTAAGTTATTTAGCAAGAGCAAATATGGTATGTTTTCCTTTTGGTCTAGCTAATGACCCTTTACAGTTTAAAGAGCTTATGAATTGTGTTTTTAGTGCTTGTGTTGGTGATTACATTTTCCTCTTAGCTGATGCTATACTTGGATATTTAAAAGGAGTGTTTGTGCATATAAAACTAAGTGGGTTAAACGGTAGTATAGTCACAACCTTGTGTTATTTTTACCAAGTGATTGTTGTGTTTTCCTACTTATTATAATTATTGGTTGAAGATCAATGTCAAGATTCAAGGGTGAATCTTCTTTAAAAGGCAGAGAATGATAGCAACCATAGAAGCTCAAATCCATTGAAGGAGAATCTACTGTCAGTGTCAAGATTCGAGGACGAATGTTCTTTAAGAGGGGGAGAATGATAGCATCCATGAAAGCTTAACTCAATTGAAGACTAGGAAATATCAAAACGCTTTATTGGGCTTCAATTAGTAATGAAAACATGTCTACATTTGAAAGAAGAGCTCCAGCCCAAAGTAGATCTTTTGGATTGTGGCCCAAAATCTGTCCAATGAAGGAGCAAGTCCAACAACCCAATTGAGTGTTCTAGAAGCTATTTAATGCTATGTTGACTAGCTTTAATGCTTTATTGGACAAAGTGTTTGTAGTGTTCTATGCACCTAGGAAATTGCACCATATTTACTCTAGTTTGACTACCTTTAAAGCTTTATTGAACAAAGTATTTTTAGTATTCTAGGCACCTAGGAAATTTCAGCCTATTTAATGTAGTTTAACTAGTCCATTGATAGTTTCAAGGGGATGAAAACCCTTTTTAGACTCCTATATAAAGGGGTGTTTTCTTTCATTGTAACTAAGGTTGATTAATATTAATATATTAGCCTTGTGGCTTGTGGAGACCTTTGAAGTTCTCTTTAAGGTTTGCCCTTTTTAGACTCCTATATAAAAGGGTGTTTTCTTTCATTGTAACTAAGTTTGATTAATATTAATATATTAGCCTTGTGGCTTGTGGAGACCTTTGAAGTTCTCTTTAGGGTTTGCCCTTTTTGTTCTACTTTGAACCATAACTTGGATCCTTCAATGGTAAGATTCCTCGTTTGAGTTCCCTCCCTCATTTTCTTCTTCTTTTTAATTGATTCAACTCTTTCCTTCACTATTAAATAACGTTTTAAGTATCAAATGCTTGAACTTGTTTTCTTCTCTCTCTAGAATCATATATATATATATATATATATAGTCTTCCGCTATCCGTGTTGTTATCACCCTTGCTGTTTATAATAAATGTATGTACTTCCTCTTAACAATCTCATTTTGTTGAGAGGTTGCAACACATGAAGTTTGATGAACTATGCCTTGTGATTTTAGAAAACTGGCTTCCTCTATCCCTTTTCCTAATTCTATGGCATTGTCTGATCTAATTTTCTTTACTTTTACATCAAACTGTCTTTCAACCATTAATAAGAAGTCCTTTAAAACTGAGAAAGCGTACGTTACTTTTAACAATCAACAAGTAAGCCCATGTTCCTCTACTAAAATCATCCACGATAGTGAGGAAATACTTATAACCATTATATGTGGAAATCTTAAAAGGTCCCTAAGTATCAATATGAATTAGTTCAAAAATTCTGGTAGAACTAATTTGACTAGTAGGAAAAGGTTTTCTAGTTTGCCTTGCAAGAGGACAAATATCACAAGTACAAATACAATTAAAAGGAAAAGATATGAAACTGAACTTTTTCATTGCTGGATATAGTAAATGACGAAGTCTTGCATGCCATAAGGCTACATTAGAAATTGCACTAGCAGAAAAAGGAACACAAACTGAACTAGGACTAGAAAATTTTCCTTCTGGTAAAGAAACTACATGATTGTAACAAAATTCTACTTCTAGACTTGGTAGGTTCCAACACAAAAAGACCTTCCCTAGATTTACCAAAAGCTTGTACCCTCCTCATTAAAGGGGCCTGCATTACACACCTAGAAATTCCAAAATTGAGGGCACAAGAGAGTTGAACACAAAACCTATGCACGGATAATAGATTATATCTGAAAGAAGGAACAAAAGAACATTATATAGAGTGTAATATGGGGCTAGATTCTAATAGTTCCTATATTTGTTACTGTTATCTTGTAAGAGTTTGGTAAATTGATACTTAGAGGAAAAGGCAGAGGTGTAAGTTTAAGAAAGGAACTTGAATCAAAGCACATGTGCTCAGAAGCACCAGTGTTTATAATCCAAGATTTAGTGTTGTAAACTAAGAAACAGGTTCCAAAATATTTAGTAATTATACCAGCAACTGCATTTGCATTTATCTCTGATGTGTTGCTGCTTGATGCACCACCTTGTGTTTGTTTGAAAATGTGCATAATGTGTCAACTGTTCCTTACTGAGCTGATTTAGCCCATTTGCTTCAACTACATCATTTGCAATGCTTAGGTTAGAAAATTCTTCCTCTGTAACTGTTGCTTTCCCTCTAATTTCCCCTTGAACATCTTTGTTGTTGTTGGTAAATTGGAAATCATTTGGATAACTAATTAGTCTGTAACAATCATCTACTACATGCCCAACTTTCAAACAGTGACCGCAAGCTACATTGGGGTTAAACTTTTTCCTTCTCACCTCAATTCTCCTTTGTGTTCGATTGTTCCTTTGAGCAGTTGTCCTTTGCCCTTTGCCCTTGATACTGATTACCAGTTCTGTGTTGATTTTGTGTTGGGTAACCAAATCTCTGAGTTTGGTTCCCAAATTTTTGTTGTCCCATGTTTTGATTTCTTGCCATGAAGGATGAACCATTAGAAGAAAATTGAGGGTTCACATAGACTTCCCTCTAGTTTTCATCTTGTAGCAAAAGTGAGTAAGCATTATTGATTCCTGGCAATGGATTTATCATTAGGATATTTTCTCTTGCTGAACCATAGACATCATTCAAACCCATTAAAAATTGAATGAGTCTCTGGTCCTCCATAGACTTGAGCATTTTGTGTTTACCATTACAAACACAGACACAAATACAAACAATGTCTGAGTTGAGAGAATCCAACTCATCTCATAGCCTTTTCAATTTTGTGAAATAACCAGCCACATTATTGGATCCTTGAACTAATCATGTGATTTCCTTTTGCAGCTGGTATAACTTAGCACCATTAGATTGTCCAAATCTTTGTTCCAGATCAGTCCACAAAACTTTTGCAGTCCTGGAGTAGATCACAGAATGGGCTATGTCCTTGGACAAAGAGTTAAAAAGCCAAGATGTAACTATGTCATTACATCTGATCTGTGATGAATGATCCTGGGTTGTTGAACCAGTTCAGCAATCATCTCACTGATGAAGCCTAGCTTGTTTTTGGCTGAGAGTGCAATAAGCACTAATCTTCTCCACCCCTGATACCCTCTTCCATCAAAGGAGTTGTTAACCAGGTTCATGCCGGGTGCATCTAAACAGTGAAGAAATAAAGAGTTGCTGGAATAAGTCCATTTCCAACATTTGTGTTTGAGTTATTTTGAGTTTTACCAGTTGATTCAGTGATTCCTCCCGTCATGATTCAGAATTTGTGATGAAAAGAGACTGAAGAATTGAATAGAAAGATCAAATGCAGAGATTAAGATCTACTGCTCTGATACCATAAAGAAATGTAGATGGGAACTTTCTATGTATATTCCTTGTACACAAACAGTGGATTTATACAAGTAGATGAATGAAAAAATAAAAAATAAATATTAAATTCTATACATTTTTGTCTACTTTCTGTTGGCTGCTAGAATAACAAACTTTCTGAGAATATACTTTACTCTATGCTAGGAAGTTTCCAAGAATATCTTAGCTGTATATTTTGTGAAAATATCACAGCTGTTTGAAAATATCACAACTGTTAATCTGATCCGAGATGGTCTTCTTCTTTCAGACATAACAAAGACTTCGATGTAGTTGAAGTCTGTCACTTTGTTCAAAACCTTATCCTCTATGGATGAACTTTTTCCTTCTTATTCATTCTCCTCACAAACAGAAACAAGATATAGTTTATTTCGGTTTTCATTCTCATCAGATTAAGATCCGCTTCACTTATGATCGAATAACAGGTCAATTAGTTTAATCCATTTCTCACCAAATCTATGTTTTGCTAAGTAAAGGATTGATTAGGATTTTACACCTTCCAGATTTGGTAAATCACCTAATATACAAGTAAAATAACTAGGTATTCTAAGGCTGAAGTTTAGTTGACAGACGGATTGACGGAACAATTTATACGACAATTGGCAAGTCCCATTAACGTTACACTGGTCTTCACAACAAGTGGTCAAATATTTATCATCTCATCAGATTCAACCAAGTGAAAGAAACTAAATGAATCATCTTGCTATCAGGCATTGTACTCTTGTTATTACATCAATGAACTCCAAGAGACTTAGTTCGAAGTATGACTAGCTAGAGTTTGAAAGATTTCAGGCATGCATAAAATGGCAAGTACATACTAAGATCAAGTAAAATTGTACAAGTCACAATTCAAATTCCAGAAACATGTCACGTAGATAAATGAGAAGATAAAATAGTGACTCGTGGTTAAAGTTAGAGAGAGAGAGAGAGAGAGAGAGAGAGAGAGAGAGAGAGAGAGAGAGAGAGAGAGAGAGAGAGAGAGAGAGAGAGAGAGAGAGAGAGAGAGAGAGAGAGAGAGAGAGAGAGAGAGAGAAGATAATAATTCAAATTCAAGTAAGAGCTAATTGAAGGTGATCCTCAAGCGATGATTATATTTCTCTACTGATACCTAAACCTTAGATAATCAAATCATAAATCTTCGCACAACAACCCCAAAATTTTTCTCATAGTCCAGTTATATTCAAATCACTAAGGGAGAAAAGCAAAAAGGGGTCACAATTGAGGCTTACCATATCAAGAAGTTAATCAATAAAGCCAATATAACCTCATGCACTTGGCTCTGGCTGTGCTTATTCTTATCGTTGACATGAAATGCTCGACATGCCTATAGTTCACCTTGAGGTTCTGCAGTGTACAAGCAATAGTTGTTTGGTTACCAACCAACATCAGGGCCGGCAGAACAACAATTACTATGCCTCCAGTGTTGTCAAAGGTGAAAAGCTTTTAAAAGCACTCAAGTCTATTAGGAGTTTAAGCGCAAAGCCGCAATTAAAGTGTAGGCTTTAGTAAACAAAGGCACAATGAAGAAACAAGTAAAGATATATACGTAATGGAAGAAAAAAGTAAAAGATTCATTTATAATATTTTCCTAAACGATTAATACCTCTTTTGCTTTCAAGATAGAACTCATGGGCACACACCTTAGTGTCTTGCCTACACTGAAGCGCAACTTAAGCGAGACGAAGCACTTTCCTTGAGCTTTTCTAAGCTTCAAGGCTTAAGAGTACCTTAAATGAGTCTTTGATAATATAGTATGCCTAAGTCTGAAACAAGTCGACGTCAACTATATATACCTTCACTGACAAATAACAATAGGGCAGATTTATATAATGATAGGCAAGCACGACAACATTTTTTCTGTCAATGTGTTGCTAAACTAGTGAGTATACATATTCAAGTGCAACTAGCAAAGATGGCAAAAGAAGTTGTGCACTCAAGGACATTAGAATTGGCTAATATTTGGCAAATATCCCACTTTCCAGTATTAAAAACGTTTTTAATTCCTTAATATTGTTGAGAGAAATCATTGCTAGCTCTCTATCTTCAGTAAGAAGTCATACTAGTTGCTAATTCTCCATTAAAGAAAATTGCATAAGGTGTAAAGGACTCCCCAGCTTGGAATTTATAGATGTGTCATGTAAAATTAGACTGTTCAAACATTATTCCTCTACCAAGTTTCTAGCAAATTAAAACATACTAAGTCCTCACAAAATGTCTAGCTAACATGTTCTCCAATAAATTGGTAGTCAATAAACAACTTACCATGCAAAGCGCCATAGTGACAACTAACATCATCATCCCTCTCAACATGCCTATGGTGTCAAATTACCATATAAAGCCACATCTAATGGTCAATTGCTAAAATAAACTAATAACTGATACTGCTAAAAAAATAAATAAATAAAAAAGGAGACCAGATTTTTTTTTTAAATGATACTTCTAAAGAGCTAAAAAGATAAAGGCGCCATCTATCAGGAGTGCATATTGTCCACAAAATATCAAATTAATCCAAAATGTATCGATATCAATCGGAATTCGGACAAACGAGGCTCATACGCTAGTCACTTCAGTAACACCATAATCCATATGTACAATATCTATACTTTTTTTAACATACAGAATTGATAAAGCCACACAATTTCAAAGAGAAATGTGAAATCATTTTCATCACAAAAATTTTGGACAATTGTTGGGGGAATATCCGAACATGTATTAAAAACATTCGCAAAAGTTATCAGTGTACTTTTAGACCTTCATAGTTGTAGAATGTTCAAGAAAAAAACAGCTCAACATTGCAATCCTAAAAGTCTGCAATTGTGTCAAACATATCCACCCACCTGATAATAGAGAAAACCATACCACTATAACAACAAAATAGCGTCTCAATCCAAAAAAATTGAGGCCAATTATATGAATAACGTTGCTTTATTTAAGTAAATCTCAGTCAAAAAATAACATACCCATGTAATCCCACATATGGGGAAGTAAATCTCAGTCCAATATGGAATACAAGAACATACCCAGTATAATCCCATCAGGTGGGGTGTGGGGAGGGTAGAGTATACGCAGACCTTACCTCAACCTTTTGACGGGTAGAGAGGCTATTTCCGATAGACCCCCGGCTCAAAGAGAGATGAAAAAGCATCCGGAATAATAAACAGTAATAATAAGTAGTACTAGCAGCAACATAATAGGATAAAAAACATAGTAAAAAAAGCAATCAAATAGTACTGGCGATAAGAACAAGCAATTCAAAGCAGTATAAAAGGCATGGTGAAAGGTGGAAAAAAAAAAAGGCATGGTGAAATACTATACAAAGTAAAATAATTTGATAATCATAGTACAAGCAACAACAAATAGTACCAGGAACCAAAAGACAAGGACCTACAAGGATAATACTAAGAGCCCGTTTGGATTGGCTTATAAGTTGGCTTATAAGCTGTTTTCAGCTTTTTTGAGTGTTTGGCTGGCCAGCTTAAAGTCATTTTATGCTTAAAATAAGCTCAAAAAAATAATTGGACCCATTTGACTTAGTTTATCTAAAGCGGCTTATAAGCTGAAAACAACTTATAAGCCAAAAAAAATAAGTTGGACTACCCAACTTATTTTTTTCAGCTTATAAGCTGCAAACAGCTTTAAGCTGTAAGCCAATCCAAACGGGCTCTAAAACTATTAGTATGAAATGATAGGTAAGACAATACTCAACTACTTATTAACAGTCCAATATGGAGTATTAAAATAAAATAAAAAAGTATGAGAAGTTTTATCATATTTCTAGATTGTACATAAATCTCTCACAAGACCAAAAGACTCCAAGAAAAAATCGAACCTCTATTAAAGTACTAAAACTTAATCCTATCTACTGGATTATCTACATGGATCTTTTTTTTCCATTATGCCCTACTTTTGCATTGTTTACATGAATCCGAAGATATTTTAGGGCTTGCAATATAGTGGAATCAAAAGAAAAGAAATGATTAATCAAAATACCTGCATAAAGCAAAGTTAATTTCCCCAAAAAGCTGCTTGATGTTCCCACCATCAGGCAATATTAATGGCTGTCAATAGGGGCTAGAATATTTTAGTGTAATTACAATGCGACATACTCTTAACAAAGAACTAATGGATTCTTAAAAAATAAATGAAATTCAAACTTGAATAAAGTTCATTATTGATGTACTCCAATATTCTAACCTCTACATGGAAAATTTTCTCCACACTTCATAGCAAAGACTGGATATTGTGTATATCTTCTAAAAGGAAACAAAATCTTATCAACAATAAGAATCATATTCAAACCTACATAAAATATTACAAGAACCCACATAAATTTAACTAAATCCCTCATACTCAACAAAAAGAAAAAAAGGAATCCACAGATTCATCAAGTTAAAAGACTATCTTTAAATGTAAATACAAATATTCTGAAAGAGTAATCCTTTTACCAGGAAGTTTGTGCTCACTTTAGTCCTTTTTCTTTAATCGGGGTAAGAAAGGGTCAATCGCAATGGATCGTGAGAGCAATGCCACTTATAATAGCCTAGCCTTCACATATAGATGAAAATTGTACTTCAAGGCGGTCATCATGACACTTCAGGCTCATTTCAAGTCTCAGATTACACCCCATAGCAGGAAAAATAAAGCAAGAAAAAGCAAGATTGTCAAGAGCAAAACCAAGAAAAGAGAAGAAACGGGAAAATTTTCTGTTAGATCTAGAACAGTGGTTGATTTCTTCTTTTTTTTTTTCTTTCTAGATTTTAGCAAAAGAAATTAATTTTCCGTTGAGATAGAACAGTATAACAGGCGTACCTCTCAAATCTACACTCGTCCTCTTTAATCAGCGATATAATTATAAGTACATGAAAGGACACGCTAAGTACAATATTTAATTAGCAGAATTATTACATACAAAAAGGAACCCCAAAAACCTCAGACACTTACCTGATCTGAACCTCAGAATTTTTGATAAACTTCATCTTCTTCTTCTTCTTTTTTCTGTCTAATCTCAAAAAAATATTACATTGAGTGGCAATTATATTGTGGTGCAATGTGTCTTTTTCTTTTGTGTGTGTGTGCAAGGTGTCATATATAGAGATAAAGAAGGGGAGATTCAATAAAGTTATTGAAATGTCGTGTCCATCAGCAGTAATCCATCTATAGCTTAGCTTTACTGTTTATTTTCTTCAGACGGATGTTAGCTTAACACAAGAAGAGATAGAAACATATAGAGTTTATTGAAAAATATACATCATCTTACATGTATGCTGCTTCAACAAATATTATGATATAGATGGTTAGTAGCCGGGGGCGATTTTAGGGGTAAAAAATGGAGCACGTAAACAGATGGTCTCTTTGTAAAACTAGACATTTTATGTATATATTTTCTAAAATTAGTATAATACTATATGTTGGAACACATGCTATAAAAAAGTTAAATGGTGCATTTGATTAGAGGTTGAGTTATATACTTAGAGTCGCCTCTGCTAGTAGTGGAAACAAAATTTTTATAGGAGTTCATCATTTGTTATAAAATGATAACATATTCAATACAACAACAACAACAACATACCCGGTGGGGTTTGGGAGGACCTTACCTCTACCTTAGGAGGTAGAGAGCCTGTTTCCGAACTCTTGGCTCAGGAAAAAGCATGACAAAAAAGGGTCAAATAACAACAACAACAACAACAACAACATACCCAATATACTCTCACATGGTAGGTCTGGGGAGGGTAGAGTGTACGTAGACCTTATTTCTAACTTGGGAGGTAGGAAAACTGTTTCCGACAGACCCTCGGCTCAAGAAAAGGTACCAAGACAACAATAATAATAGACATTAATAGCAACATATAATAAGAAGTGACAAAAAAGGTCAAATAAGGAGTGACAAAAGTAAAGAAGCCATGATAAAATACTATAAAAATAATAACATATTAAATGTAATCCCTGAAGTCTGAAGTGGTGGCGTACGAGCAGAGTCGCAAACCTTACCCCTTGATAAGATCTTAAGGCGAGATTTATCTGAACTCTTTCCACTCCTCTTAAGTGGTGGAACCAAGGAAATGAGGGAAAATAAAGCATAGAGAGAGAGGTGACAGAAAGAGAAGTGAGCACACGCAAATAACAATGATATAAATCTTTATACAATTTGTCTGCGTGTGCTCACTCTCTTCTGTCAGTCTTGATTCTCTCTGTCTCCCATTCTCTTTTTGCTTCACACCATCAAGAAAACCCTTTCACATGACCATATACATATGCCAAATCAGATCTGAAACCAAAGATAAACCCCTTTTATACAAAAAGAAAACAACACAAACCCTTAAAACTTTACCACAAAAACTAAGAATTCACAACGTCTAAATATTGAATCTGTTGTGAGATACGATTAGGGTTTGAAGGTTATCTTTGAATTGTGTTGAACATATATTTTCACACCCTAAACTTGACTGCTACTAGTAGTATCACTAGAAGAACAAAAAAAAAAAAAAAAAGAGATCTTAACTTGTTTCCTCTCGATACAATCTTTCTTTTAATTTAGTACATGCAATGGATAGAGATAGAACACATACGAAAGAACCCCATTACATAAACTTTGCCAGATAGAGAAAATGTAGGGAAAGAAAGGGAAGGAGATAATGGGGTCCTGTGGCATGGCGGCAATACAAAATGACTTTTTATTTACAACCACTAGTTGACTAATTGTAATATAACATAACACACAAATGGATTATAAATCAAGTTGATGATATATAGAGGAATATTGATTATATTAGGGTGTAGGTGTAGTGGTTTTGTGGGGTTGGCTGGTGTCGATGCCGGACTCGCCTGTCCTTTGTGATTGGAGCTACGTGGCCAAACAGTAACGACTTGTCCGGATGATTATTATATATATATTGTTTCATGTATCTTATTGTATTATACCGTATTATTTTGATGAATATAGCATTTGAATAAATTATATTTATTCGTCTAACAATGCCAGGGAACAATCTAAAACATAAACTCACGGTTACAAAGAAAATAGGATACAAGATAGAGTTATTACTCGCTCCGTCTCATAATAAATATCACCTTAGCAAAAAAAATTATCCCATAATAAATGTCATCTTAGGAAATCAAAACATAAATTGGCTAATTTTTCCAACTCTACCCTTAGACAAAAACTACAAGTTAAAATAACATCTAAATGATGATTGGAAAAGCTACGTTGTAACTTGGTATTGTGAGATTTTCAATGTCAAAAGGTTTATTACTTGTGCATGCTCTAATCAGAAGAAAAAACTAGTTTATTTTTATTATATAGGGGTAATTTAGTAAACTTCACATTGCATCATTAGTTTCTTAACATGCGTGTTTTTGGCTAAGGTGACACTTATTATGTGACGGAGGGAGTATAAAATAAACAAAAATTATGGTAACGGGTAGTTGAGGACTATTGAATACTTCCTCCACTCGTATTTTCAAGATTCAAATTATATGAGCTTGGACTGGTACATTAAAAGATATTTTCTATCACCATATTAAATGAGAAAAGTTGCAACTTATATTACTTTTCATATAGTTTTTTAATATCTAAATTTTAATATTAAAATATTAATTGATCTAATTCAATTTGCCCTCATCACCACCGGAGGTAAAAGTCTGGATTGATGGCTATAATAAATAAAATAATTAATCCACTTTAGATTCAAATATTAGTCAAAATTGACGCTTAAAAATCGAAAAGTACCACATAAATCGGGAAGGAAAGACTAATAAATAAGAGCAAGATGAGAAGAAGAAAAAATGCGATCATATCAAATCAATCATTACATAAATGGAAATTTTTGTTGTTACATGGCAATAAATTTGCCAATACGATACAATAAAATTTAAGTAACAATCAAAACAAACATTATATTAAGTAACAATACAATGAACACTACAACACAAGGGATCTATTGTTACAAAATACGTTGTAGCTAAAGATGAAATTTTTTATGGCTAAAACTTTTAGCCACAATTTTTTTTCCGTGGCATCTGTAGCAAAATGTAGCGTAGCTAAAAGTTAGCTACAAACTTTACATGGTCCGTGGCTAAGCAATTTACTTATTGCTACGAGTTTTTTTGTGTTGTAGCTACGAAGGTAGAAAATTCCTGCCACGAAAAATATACTTATAGCAAGTGATTTTAATCTTTTGCCACGACGGACAAAATTTGTAGTTGTCTTCATATTGTTGCCACAAGGTGTTGTATTGTAGCAAAAGATTTAATTTGTTTGCCACGCAAACTCAAATTTTATGGCTATTTCTATAGCTTAGTTTCATGGCAATAGCAGTCGTATTTAGTTACAAACTAAACAATTTATAGCTATGAGTTAAAGTATTTGCCACAAATATTTTCATATTGTAGCTAAGAGGCCATGCCTTTAGCTATGAAATAAATAGCATTATAACTAAAAAGAATCTTCATTTGCTACGAAAATCATAAATTTATAGCCATGTTTTGATGCGTGGTAATTATAGGAGTACATGTCTAGCTACAACTCAAAAGTTCATAGCTAAAAGTCTATACTTTTTGTCACAAGAGACAAAATTGTAGCAAAAGATTTTCTTCATTTGCTATGAAAATAAAATATGTATCCGTATTCTCATATGCGTGGAAATAATATGTATGTTTAGCTATAAATTCAAAAATTTCATAGCTACTAATTGAAATATTTGCCACCGACATTGTTAGCCATATAATGTAGCTGAGAATTCATTTTTGACATGAAATTTATAGACAATATCGTAGCAGAATATCTTCAATTGTGTAATAAATACAATATATTAGAAAAAAGATGTAACAAAAGTTCAACAATGTCATCTAAAATACTGAAACATCACTTTATTCAAACATATCAATATACTTTTACAAGAGAAAAAATAATTCTTCATGTCCCCATCGAATTTGATGCTTCTGTCACTGCTCCACAAGCTACAATAACAACTAAGAAAACAAATAAAAAATGATAAAATAAAGTATTCATTTAAATAATTTAAGTTTTTTTTGTTAATATGAATATTTTTTTTCTCAAAAAATCACATATTTACTGGATTGGTAATTTAAAAATCTATAAATAAGCTACTTACGTTTGCAACCAACAATTGAAATTCTTCCATCGTTTACTCAACTCTGCTATCTTATTATATGTTTCTTTCTTCTTTTTTCAATTTACTCCTTAGCTCCCCTTTTAACTTCTTCTCCGAAATCGTTCGCTTCTTTTCCGATCAATTTTAATTGCTTTCTGTTTTATACTTCCGTTATTCTACCACCAAAATATTCACTAGTATTTTTTTCAAAGCCATATGCACGAAGAAGTTTCTCCTTTTTTTTGCTGCTTTTTTAATTGGTCAAATTGATCCTACAATCAAAAAATAATGAAACATATATGCAAATATATATATTTAAAGACATCTAGATTAGTTTACATCTAACGTTCACAATCGAGTAGAACTAGGAGACTATAATTTCTTATTAAAAAAAAAAATGAGCAAAACAACTCAATAAGTAGAATGATGCATAATTCTTTTTTAAAGAAGAGATAAATCACAGCAATAAAAATCAGTACATTCAATTAAAAGAGATGGTCCATAACAATAGAGCTAATGATATCATATGCATCTCTTACCCATTACACTGAATTTCGAGCGAGTTCTTTTTATTTTGTAGGTACGAGACAAATCTTAAGAAAACGTAACAAAAAACAAAGCACAAAATCCAAGATAAAAAAGATATACCTTCTGTGTTGTACAATTGTTTTGTTAATTAATTAAAGAATTCTTTTAAAATATGATAAATGAAACAAGGTGCAAAAAATATACCAATAACATGCAACAGAAAGAAACTTTTTGAAAGCAAAATTGTACTATCTTTTGAGACCCACAAAAGAATTCGTTGAAGAAGTGCAGTTTTTAACCAAAGTTGAATAAAAACGATACTCCAGTCTAAAGTAGCTAAGAGGGATATACGTTGATAATCTAAGAACAAGAAAAGTGATTGGAAATTGGTGATTGAAATCTAAAATAAAATTAAAAAGTGAAGGTTGAAATTAGGGGTGGGCGTTCGGATCATCGGATTGAATATAAAATTATTGGATATAAAATTTTTGGTTTGGATATTTGGTTTTCGGATTGAAGAAATTACAATCCAAATCCAATTCAAATAAGTCCGGATTAGATTGGATATTTTAAGTTCGGTTTCGGATCATTCGGTTTGGATATTTCGGATTTTCGGATTTGACTCTTAAGACTTAAGGCAAACTTATTAGGAACGAAATTCATGTGTTAGTTCCACAAAAGTAAATCTAAATCTTAATTGCTCAGTGAAAAAAAGCGTTCCAGTTCAAATTAGGATTAACAAATCCAAGTCATGTCCAACATAGTAAATTCATACCAAATAAAAGCATTCTGGAAAAGTGAAAACGAACAAAATAAAATGTAAGTAGTCATCTGGAAAAATAACAAAGAACTCTACTGTGGGTGACACTAACATGAGACTTGAGAAGTAAGAAAGCCCGATATTATATTTGATTTAGTTGAGAATTATATATTGGACTTAATATTTTAATGGGTAGGGCCTTAGGTACTAATCTATTGGATTAGAAACCGGACTTATTAGTACTGGACACATATGATATAGGTAGGGTTAGATATAAGGTATAAAAATTTCGAATTTTCGGATATCCAAAAATCTGTAGTACGAAATCCATAAATTATAAAAGTAAAATCCGAAGTCCAATTCATAATTCAAATATCCAAACTAAATATTTTAAAAGTTCAGATTTCGGTTTGGATTTCGGATTGGCCCAGTGTCCACCCCCAGTTGAAATTGATGATTGAGACAGAGGAAGAAGACAAACCTTTCTACCAAGAACGGCTTTGGCTTTCTTTTGAGAGTTTAGGGTTTTTGGCTCTCTAATCTCTTTAGTCATCAGTTTAATTTTTTCCAACTACTCCCTCTAAAAGGAAAAGAAGGCTTTAATTTAGGCCCAAACAAAATAGAGGGAAATAATTGGGAGGGAACCTTTTTTTTTTTTTTTGTTAATTTGTGCTCTCTTTTCAATTTTGTGAATTCATGTTTCCCTCCTAATAAAAATAACAACAGAAAAGAAGTTTTGATAAGAATTTTCTTTAGGTAATTATAAATTGCTAATCGATGTACAGTATTAGATTTACTTATTTATTGTGTAACTTTAATCAATGAACATTATTTTATTTTTATTTTTTGAAAAAAAATATTTAAAGTTAATATGTATTAGATATAAATTATGGTATAGATACACTTCTATAATAACTATATTCAATTATGAATCCTTAGTTCAACTAATTACAGTTATATTAACAATAATTATTAATTAATTCAAATTAATAGTAGATCGGAAAGGTATTATTCAGATAGATTAGGTCCGAATAAAATGACAATTCTCGATATACTTGATCAGAGATAAAATTTGAGTGAGGCTTAGTGAAGTTTTATATATTTAAATTGAATATAATCAGTAATTTGATAGAATCACGTATTTATTTACATAATATTTGAAACGTATAAGTAAGATCCTGTAAATTGAAATTGAGACGAATGATGAACACATCTAATTACACTAAATTGGTAAATGTATTGTTCTAATAGATCATATGCGAGCCAAATAACCATTCTTGAAATACTTGATTAAGATGAAGCTTCAATTAGACCTATTGAAGTTTTATATTTGATTTAATTAGCTAATCGAAGTTAATATAATCACTTGTTTATTCAAATTATGTTTGAAACTTACAAGCTGTAAATCTAACAATTAATGTTGTTAATTGCACAAGATCTATAAAGGTATTATTATGATAGAACAAGTCTGGGTAAAATAACAATTCTCAGACCACTTGATTAAGATGAAGTTTCAGTGGGACTTCATAAAGTTTTGCTCAAATTCGATATAATTAGTTAATCAAAATTAATTAGATATAATCACCTATTTATTAAAATTATATTTGAAATTTACAAGTAAGGCCCTGTAAAACTGAATGGAATCGAATGATTAACACCTCTAATTTTATAAAGGTATTATTCTGATGGAACATGTTCGAGTCAAATAACAATTCTCGAAACACTCGATAAAGATGAAGCTTCAATGAGACTTATTTAAGTTTTGCTTAAGTTTGATATAATTAGTTAATCAAAATTAATATAATCACTTATTTATTTAAAACTTACAAGTTGTAAAATTGATAAATTGATAAAGGTATTGTTCTGATAGAGCATGTTTGAGTTAAATAACAATTCTCGAAGCACTTGATCAAGATGAAGTTCAGTGAGACTTCATGAAGTTTTGTTTAAATTCTATTAATTACTTAATAAAAATTAATTATATATGATTTCACCTATTTAATTATTGAAATTATATTTGAAGCTTACAAGGAAGACCCTATAAAATCGAATCGGATCGAACGATTAACACCCCTAATTACACTAGATCGATAAAGTATTATCTCTCATGGTGTTGGTTTTATCATAAACTTTGTCTCTTTAATTTACTCTTCGCACGTATTTTATGAGTTTGTCTTTTATTCAGAATATTGATGAATACTTGATTTTATGATACTCCCCCAAGTCCATTTTACATGTATGATATTTTTTGCAAGCCCCTTAAGAAAATATTGACTAGAAGGGTAATTTGGCAAAATTATTTTTATTTATTATTTGATCTCAATTTAACACTATTGTCTTTTTGACAACATTAATATCTCTCTACATTTATTGAGTGAGGATAAAGGTGGGAAAAAAAATTAATCATATCTTAATTTTTTTAAAATGACAACTATTTTGGACCATCTATTTTTAATAAGGACGACAAGTTAAATGGATCGGAGGGAGTATCATATAAGAACTTGTTTATGCAAGCAATTATACCTATACATGATGTAGAAATCCCTCAGAAAGCACGTGTACAGAAATAGTTCTATAACTATTCATCTAACTATAAAATTTTGTTACAACTAATTTATTGTCATTATATTAGTACTTCCCTTATGATAACTACAATTGTATGATGAAAAATATAAAATGTGGCAAAAAGATTACTATTGGTACATTAAATATCAACTCGTTGTAAACAACCATGATTAGCGCTGAAATTTTATAAATCTATGGCCATGATAAATACTTGTAACTATTAAGCCACTATTGCCATGGTTGTTGAGTACTCGAAGCCAAAAAAAAAAAAAAAAAAACCTAAGCTAACAACATTTTGTTTTAAATAACTTTTTGTGACAAGAAGGTTATGGTTGCTACAATAAGTTTCAACTCGTGACAAAAAATAATGATTAACTAAGAAACTAAAGTATAGCAAACAATTTGTGGTTATATCATTTAAATATTGCCACAATATTTTATAACTTGAAGCAAAAAGAGTTATTTAGCTACAATATTTTGTTTTACATAAATATTTGTGGCTAAAAGGGTATTATTGCAATATTAAGTTTCAATTTGTGGCAAAAATTAATGATTAGCTACAAAATTTTACTATAGCAAAGAATATGTGGCTATATCATTTACCTATTGCCACAAATTTTTATAACTTGAAGCAAAAATACTTATTTAGCTACAACACTTTGTTTCAACTAATATATTGCGACTAAAAGGTTACTATTGCTATGGTAACTTTTATCGCGTGGCAAAAGCCTATGATCAGCTATAAAAATTTATTGTAGCAATAAAGTTGTAGCTATTTGGGTAGTTATTGCCACGATTGTTAGCTATTATAACAAAAATGACGAATTAGCTTTGTCAATTTGATTTCGTGGCTAAGAAATTTTACAAATTTGTAGATAGCTATGAAATTCAAATTTTTGTGGCTATTACTAGGCAAGAGCTACGATTTTGAAATTCATAGCTTAGATTCCGTAGCTATAGATACACTGTCTTGTAGTGGAAATAGATAACGACCATCCAAACACATCTGGTTCACACGATTTATAGCAAAAAGACACATGGATGGACAGACAGATGAGATCTTTAAGCGTTTAACGCTTAGCTCCAGATTTTGGGAGCATATTTTGAAGATTTGTTTTCAAATCTTTGTTTGGCCATAAAATTTTGACAGATTTTGAAAACAAATCTTCGAATCTCAAATTCTGGTTCAAACCTATTTTTGAGCCAAGATCTATGTTTTGGCCTTTTCAAGACTTTTAAAAACTATCCCAAACTTTTATATTTTATTAAAATGCCTCATCTATTTATAACTCAATTAATTCTATCTATCATGTTCCTCTTTTGAAGTTGTATCTACCATGTTTCCACAATTAAATCATTCTTTTCTATAAAGTGAATGAGCTAAGTTGTGCCCAAACAGTAGAAGAAGAAACCCTAGGGAAAATTGCTCTGCCAACTGTAGAAATTCGTTGCGAAGATAAAAATGGATCTTTGTATTGTAACTTGAAATGGAGTAGCTAGTAAGTGTGTGATTAGCAGATGTTATTAAAATATCATGTTCTGCATAATTTGAGATTAGCAAGTATGTATGTTTTTTATGGTTGGGTATTCTTGATAGTTTTGAAAACTTATGGGTATAAATAATAGTTAAAGGTTTTTCAAAACAAAAAGTGAAATATGTTTTGAAAATCTATGGCCAAACACATTTTCAAAATTTGAAAAACTTCACCCAAATCAAGTTTTCCATATATATATTTTTTTTTAAATCTATGGCCAAACGCTATCTTAATTTGATATTTCATATTTGCTATGAGAATGACAAAAATCTAAAATAAGAAATATTTTCTTAATAGATCACACACGTTACAAAAATAGAGTCAAATAATTTCAAATATTATATAATTAAGAAAAAAAATTATAACAAAGAGATTCTTAATGTAGTTATGCCAGGGTAATTTTTTATACAAAGCAACTAATAATATATATAGTGTAGTTTGATTGGCCTTAATATTAACAAAAATTGTGCTTTATGATCTTAAATTAATAATAATATTTTATGATTAAAAAAGAGCAGTCCGGTGCACTAAGCTCTCGCTATGCGCGGGGTCCGGGGAAAGGCCGGACCACATTCGAAGTAGTCGAAAAAGTCTAAGACGGAGTCTATTGTACGCAGCCTTACCTTGCATTTCTGCAAAAGGATGTTTCCACGGCTCGAACCCGTGACCTCCTGGTCACATGGCAAAAACTTTACCAATTACGCCAAGGCTCCCCTTCATAATATTTTATGATTATAAACTTTTAAATATGTGATTTAAGTTAAATTTGTCTTGCCATAAAATCTATCATTAAGAGTAAAATAACGGTTCTAAGTTAAATTATATTTACATTAAGAAAGGTATTATTATTCTGAGGGTGAATTAATAAGAAATTAGTGTCATTTTTATAGCTAAAAGAATATTATTAGAAGCTCCAGGAGTTCCACAGAAGCATCAAGCTCATACAGGTCATGCGTTGGAAACAAGAATTGAATAATACGAGATCGCTCGAATCTCCTGTTGTTCTTCGGTAGCTTAATAGTAGAGCTGTCGACTATTAAGCAACTGATCATAGGTGCGATCCTACTTGGGAAAATTTAATTGATTCAAAATAAAAGGGTTCACTTTACTCGTTAAGAGTAAATAATTCATTCCTTCTCTTTATTTCTATTGCATTTTGTCTCATCGTATTACATTCTATTTTGCAAAATTAGAAAATCATCATCAATACTTTGGTCGTTTCGAGATAATCCTTTATCTATAGCCTTGGAGCTACTTACAACTAGACAATTAACAAATCTTTTACATTATTTAATAACATTAGATTTTTTTAATTTCTCGAACCAAACAAACCTATATCTATAAATATTTGCTATTGTGATTTGACTGTTGTGGATGATTGTTGACCGTTGTTAGACGTGGGACCACCGCATGAACATGTCATCGAAAGTTGGACCAGCTATGGCGCTGCGTCACTCCAGGAGACATGATAAATAAATCAGCACCCGAGGATTAATTTTGTTTAATACGAAAATCTCACTTTTTCCGTTTGGTCGAAAGATAAGTTATGATGGGATTAGTTATGGTGAGATTAATTATATTAGGATGAGTATTATTTTTTATTGATTATTTGATTTGTTGTATTAAAAGTAATATGCATTGCATAATTTTTAAGAAAAAATTATTTATTTACAAAAATATGCTCCACTTTATTTAATAGAAAAAGAATTTGAGGGACCTCAGGGTTATTTTGTGTCATTTTTATTATTTTATCCTGAGATTGTTATTTCACCTCTGTCAAGGATAACTTATCTCATTACTATTTTTAATTCTGGAATAACTTATCCGAGGATTAGTAACTAAAGAAGAAATATGATGGTACTAAATTTTTATCCCAAGATTATTTTTTCTTATCCATCATACCAAACGATCCCTTGTACTTTTTCTTATGTTTTCCATTTTAATCTTTTCTTTTTCTCTTTTTCATTTTAATGCCCTATGTCTTGACTCAACGTTCGAAGATCGGATTATTTAAATTTTTATCAAAGTATGTTTAAAAACAACCTATAACAAGTTGGTATTAGAAGTTACTATAACTAATAGTTTAAATTATTTAAAAAATAAGAAACGTAAGATATATAATTTCAATAATATAAAATCCAGATAAAATCTTAAATCCACGTAGCTATATTTTTAATTTACATCCGCAAGGCAACTCTTTTTTTGCAACACTATTTATACACACGATATACAACATTATACACTTACCGTAAGCAATGTACATATAAACCTTGTATAAAAGTGTATAATAATTTATAAAAGAGCCATTCCAGGTAATATTAAAAACATGGGACATTTCGGGTAAATATTTTCTCCAAATAGACATAGAGTGCTATTTTCCCATAAAGTATCTCAATTTATGTAGTTTAGGAATTAGGGGTAAAATTGGTCATTTTTTCATCCGACCTAGAGCAATTGCCAGGGAGATAACACTTTTGAGGTACTTGGCCGAAACAGAGTTAGGGTTTTGAGTATATGAATTTGGATTTTACAAAAGGCAACTGCTAGATAAATTATTTATACATATTAAGTAATTTTTCAACACAAATACAAGATTTAGTTAAAACTATTGGGTTCTGCCAAACCAAAAGCTCCATTGTGGCTTCGCTCATACTCCTGCGCTAACGACGGTATCATTTTTGAGTAATTTACGTAAACGACTATTGTTTGTAGGCTTCTAACATGATGTAACTATAGTTTAGGTATTTATATTTCGTAGCTACTAATTACCAGCTATAATGTGTATTCCGCTGTATTCAGATACGTAACTCGGCTGTATCAAAAAATGTTGCGAGCCAAAATAGAATGTATTCGATTCACTGTATTTAAACAAGACAAGCGAAAATACAAAAAAAAAAAAAAAAAAACTCTTTCAAAATACAGAAATACATTGTATTTACCCTAAGAAATTAGGAATACACTCAAAATCCGGCAAGATCTGAGAAATATAAGAAATAAAATACACTCAAATCTGAGAGGTACACTCAAATCATCCATGGCCGAACCTCGGATGTCGACGAACTTTGGAGAAGAAACAGGCCAGACCTGGGGAAGGAGACGCCGGATTTTGAATTTCGCTGGACTTTAGAGAGGAACCTGACTAGATCTGGAGAAGGAAACGACCAGTTCTGATGGAGGGCAGCGCAATGGAACAACCTCGATGCACCGCCGCAACAACCATGGTTTTCCGCTACCTCAGCCGCATCAACAGAACATTCCACCGCCATCGTTTTCGGCTTTTCCGTCATCGCCGCTGCCGTTTGGATGTGCACGTCGCCAAGGCCGCTATACAATTTCCTGTCTCTCGGTCTGTTGCTTTCACCGTCCAGTCAACTAGGGTTTCAGCATCTCCCTTTGTCGCTGACACTTCCAGTGCCAAGCCCGAAGTGGAAAAACAGAGGTGACAGCGACATGGAGGAGGAAGTGGCGGTGGAGGAAAAGTTTTTTCGGCGGATAGAATGTGACTTTTATTGCCATTTCAGTTCTAAAACAGAATGCCTAGTTATATTCTTCTTGTATTTTTCTTTAAATATATAGTATAACTACGATAGGTAATTAAATACATAGAAGAGTTGTGATATGTAATTAACTTAAATTATAATTACCGTAGGTAAACAGGGGGACCCCTGTATTGATTTTTTGTGCTCGAGCACCTATTAGCCGTGGCGGATACTCTATGTAGACATATAATAAATATTGAAAATTTAATATAATATAATAAATAGCACCCAAGAAGCAATTAAAGAACTTAGTGCTCTGGTTAAAAGGTTGTAGACTTTATGCTAAGCCATGAAGGAGCCGAGTTCAAATCCCAGTCAAAGAATTTTTTTTTTAATTTTAAGGTGAGCACCCACGACCATTGAATCCTGGGTCCGCCACTATAGGTAAATACCTCTTAGATGTTATTTACACCATGTAAAGTTTTCACCTATTTTAAGCTAAATGATTAATAATAAAGATAAGTTTTGTGCTAGAAATAGAACACAGGGCAAAATTATCCCATTTTAAATAATTTAAGAGTAAAATTGACCTTTTTCTAACAAAATCTATGGTAACATATGAGTTATTTGCCTCTTCAATTAGTGATAGCAGCTTGCAAGGGAGGCCGCGTTGGTTGAACATGTGATCTCCCAAATGGAGAGTTTCAGGTTTGAACCTTCCGCATTCTTTTTCGGTCGAGGTCACCACACGGGGCGTGCCTATTACGGTTTACTTACCTTATGCACACTCGAAAAGTTGGGCCTGCAGTTCCCTTGTAGAAAAGGTATTGATAGATCACATGAATTGATAAAGAGAGCATGGTAGGAGTTCTTTTTTTACCCTTCCGTAGACCAGGGCTTCATTTTTTTTGCTCCCTTGTGTCACACCCCGAACCATGGCCTGGGCGTAACACGACACTCGGTGCCTTGCTGCATGTGACCGAGCGAACCACATGACTTGCTGAGTCTACATAGGACATGAACTGATGCGGAATATAAAGTAAACATGCATGAATTGTGAAAACATGGAGTTCAATAATCATAAGTCTGAAAATATTATTATTATTATTATTATTATTATTATATCATGAATGCGGAATTATGGTAATGTAGCCATTAAGACCAACTCAACTGAACATGACAACTGACTAGTCTATGAAACCTCTGACACGAATCTGTCTGCTAAACTGTTCACCGGGACAAGGCCCTCGGCATACCTTAAATGCATAATTGACATAAATAGAAGTAAATACACAACCCCGAATGAGATGGGGCTCACCAAAAGCTGATACGAGCAATGTCCTAACGAGCAAATCTGTTGTCCTGTCAATCAATACCTGCATCGTGAAATGCAGGCCCCCGGGCAATAGAAAGGGGACGTCAGCACATTCAATGTACTAGTATATAAAGCAACTGAAAGAAATAACATGGGACATGGAATAACATGATAAGAACTGAAACTAAAAACCTGGACACGAACATGAGCATGAGCATTGGTATATATATATATATATATATATATATATATATATATATATATATATATATATATATATATATATATATATATATATAGAGAGAGAGAGAGAGAGAGAGAGAGAGCATTTCATAAACCGACATGTGATATCACCACGTGGGTACGTGGAGTCTGGTACCTCGCCGGACCAGTAGAACCCTCATACCTTGCCAGGGTATAAGGTGGTAACGTGCCTGATAGATCCATTCAGTGTAAAATTAAGGTATCGTCCTATCTGGGCAGAGCGATCCTTGTCCTACGGTGGCTACGTAGTTTCAGGCTATCTGAGCCTTCTCGGTAATTCGTGCAACTCCCAAAAACATGAACATAATATAGTTGGCTAAGAAACCTATGATTTTCGTGAATTAACTTGTACTTGTCTTGCAATCATGATTTCACGAAATAACTTGTAAACATGGTTTCATGAAATAACTTGTAAATATGGTTTCATGAAATAACTTGTATTTAGTATGTATGTATCTTGTATCATAGCATGAAAGTAATTATATAATATAGTTGCATGAAAACTTGTAGACATGTAGGATATTCATGAAATAATCATTTTTATTTAAAAACATGCATGTAAGAACCCATGGAATACGAGACACGGGTTTTCATGGATTACGGACGGATTCTCAATAATCATAAAGAAATATTAAGAATTCAATGATGGAATTATAATAATTTATACATAATATAATCATGGACATAGACCTAGGGTTATCATGAGCATAGTATAGAATAGAAACCCTAGTTTTGTAAAGTTTCATACTTTATGGATTAGGAGGCGTGGGGAAGAACAATGATGTTCCCACACGTAGATAGCAACTCTACATACCTGGTAATGCTCCAAACTTGAATTAAAGATTTCCAAAATCTTGAATTCTTGAACCTTGAGATGGGTTTTCCAAACCCTAGTTTATGAACAATGATTTCTTGCTTAGATTACAAGGATATATATTAGAATTGACTTGGAATGATTAGAAGGGTTTACTTAAGTTAGAAAGAGATTAGGGACTTGAATTCAACCTAAAATCATGATAAAACTTACCTTGTAGGGTTCTTGAGGCTTGGGACTTGTTCTTCCTGACTTTAGGGTAATTTTTCGTGACTAGGGGTGTTAGGAAAATAAACCCCAAGCTTAAATATAACTTAAAATGCGAAATCCCGACTTTTTGACCCGAACCCGACCTGTTACGCGATGGTTCCGCGATGCGGGATCATCGCGCGACATTCTGCAGGTCGATACTCAGATTTGAGCGATCGGCCTGCGATGCGGGGACATCGCACGCGCCCCCACGCGCCCAGAAATGTGGCGTGTGTTGGTTCTACGCAGTGTTCGGTAAAATGGTCATAACTTCTTGTACAGAACTCTGTTTGGGCTCCACAATATACCGTTGGAAAGCTATTTCAGAGGGATACAACTTTCGTGTTTTAAGTTTCTTCAAATTCCCAATGGATTTTCACTAAATTTGACTGGAAGTCAGACTTATCGAAAACTTAGCCGATTCTATAGAATTTTAAGTGCCTTACTATTAGCCATATTGAGACGATCATATCTCCTTGGTCCGATCTCTGATTGGCTTGGTCCTTATATCGTTAGAAATGTATTTCTACATACTACAACTTTCATTAAGGGTACTTTCCCAAATTCCCAACTAATCAAGGATTTATGGCTGCCCGAAGTAGGCCTATCAACCATTTTCGCAAAACGTTCAAACCTTCAGTTTTTCCACTAAAACTCTAATGATATGAGTCTAAACTTAGTTCCAAGGTACGGGGTGTTACACCTTGGTTAGGGACGGAGCTAGCATAGTATTCGGGTGTTCGGCTAAACCCAGTAACTTTAGTCTAAACTTTGTATTTGTATTTGTGTTGAAAAATTCATTGAATATGTATAAATTGTTAATTTAGAACCCAGTAACTTAAATGAATTAGAATCTCGAACCCACAAGCTTCGAATTCTGGCTTCGCCTCTACCCTTGGTGACTCGTACCCAAAACCTTAAAGTTGGAGGTGAAGGGTGTATATTTTTAGTTTTGTGAAAAATATACACCCTTCACCTCCAACTTTAAGGTTAATAAGAATTGTAATATAAGTTTTTGAATTTAGATAAATAAAATTGAATTTGATCTGAAATGAAAAATAAAATAAAATACTTGATTTAAATATGAATTGAAAGATAAAAATATTTGAACATTAGAATTTGATATATATATATATGATAATTTATATAAAGGTTTAGTTCTTTTTTATGTGGTAATTATCATCTTAAAGAAGCATCTTTTAAAATGAAAAAAAAAAAAACGAACATAAGAGCAGCAGCAAATTGAAAAAACTGTTTTGAAATTAAAAGATTAAAACTATCAACACTAAATTAAAATTGAAAAATTATAAAATGAATTTATAAAATAACTTAAGGAATAAAAACATTAACATGATGAAAAACAAAAATAAGATAGCAGCAGGGAATAGGGATAGGGCATTATCAGGCGTGGAAACAAATCAGTGGGGGGTGGCGTGGGAGTGGGGGTGAGGGGATAACGATTGTGTTGCCTATAACATATTTATTTGTCTTTTAAATTAAAAAGAATGTGATAGCTTTTGCCGATAATGTAAAATTTAAGCATAAGAATATAAATATATATAAAAGCCAAAATTGAATTTGAAATGATATGTTAATAGTGTAATAAACTCATCATTTTCTGAAAGTCATTTAAAGTACAATATCGAATCATTAGGGAATTGTTATAAACATATCTTTAATTTTAATAACTATTCTGTTATATTACATGCATTAATATATGTTTAAAAGGTGTTTTGTCCTCTTTCATTCTCATAAGTAAATGAAATTTTGAGTTTTGGTTACTATTATCAAAAATTACTTATACTAATAATTTCTAATAAAAATGTAATTGTGCTCAATTATCAAAATTTTATATGTTCAAATTTATTTTTTATATTTCTACTTCACTTATTCTATAATTAAAGTTAAGTCCATAATATATGTTCAGTACTTTCGGATACTGTATTTGATACAATTGTTCCTTATGATATGCAACCGAAACAAGCTCTTGCTAATGGTAAAGAAAGGAGGGGGGGGGGGGGGGGGGCGTGCGTGTTGAATGTGAGGGCTATTAAAAAGAGAAAACAAGAGAAAGATTAATAATTTAGAGGGGTAAATAGGTACTTAAAAAGTTCAAAAGAATGAATTTCACCCATAAAAATGATAATATAATTTTGATCAATTAATTATGAAGAAAATAAAAGAAATTCCATATCTATTTAAGGAACTAACAAAATGTTCGCACTTATCATCCGTCTTTTCTAATTGTATAAAGGTTTTGTTATTAAGTACATTGCAATAAAAAATGAGATGACAATTGAATTTTGTTAAAGTAATATATGATCCAATGTACTTAACAAGCCATATCACAATTTGTCAATAAATATATTCTTCAAAATTTTCCGCGCATCGCGCAGGTACGAGAACTAGGAGTCCGGAACCAAAATGCCCCAAAAAAAATCACTTTGAATCAAAATACCCCAATAAAAAAAATGTTATAAAATTATCTTTAGCGCAGTAATTTACTGTGCTAAAGCAGTTCACAGAGACGGAGCCGTTAACTGCTTTAGCGCAGTATTTTACTGAGTTATAAAAGCTGTTAAAAAAAAAAATCTATAACGCAGTAAAATACTGCGTTATAGAAACAGTACCAAAAAAAAAATTGGCCAACTTTATTTTTTGCAACACTTAGTGTTTTTTTCCATACTTTGACCAATGATTAGTCGCGTGTCAAGACTCCGAAACGTCAATATTTTATCTAGAACCTGATATTTTTTTCTGCGTACAATAATGTAGGCTCAATATATCAAGGATACGTAAACGTTCGGATCGTCATTTTAGGGGTTGAAAAGGTGCCCGAAGTAAGTTTTGTTTGTAAATTTTAGGTTTAAGTGTTCTATATACATAGACGTCCATTTTTGTTTGAAGACTTGTTGTCATTAGCTTAAAGTTTTTTATTTTTAGGGTTTAGATTTAAGTGTGTTATTTTTTAAAATGTAACTTTATTTCGAATATATGCGGTTTTTTGCGCTTGGACGTCCGATTTACGCGATTTTTTTTTTTGCAACATATTCGAAAGAAAGTTACGCATTAAAAAATAACACGCTTAAGGAACTTAGTGTTTTTTTCCATAAAAAGATCGCAACATCTTATTTTAATAAATCTTTTCTTTGCAGCGCTTAGTGTTTTTTCCATACTTTGACCAATGATTAGTCAATTTCACTTCTGCGGGGTAATGTAGCTGTGAATGTCAATTTCACTTCTGCGGTTTCAATTTTTGAAAATAAAGCTGACTAATTTTCTCGACAAATAAAGTTGATTAAAATAACCTTACAGTCAAACACTGAGTTTTTTCAAACAAAACTTACTTTGGGCACCTTTTCAACCCCTAAAATGACGATCTGAACGTTTACGTATCCTTGATGTATTGAGCCTACATTATTGTACGCAGAAAAAAAATCAGGTTTTATATAAAATATTGACGTTTCGGAGTCTTGACACACGACTAATCATTGGTCAAAGTATGGAAAAAAAACACTAAGTGTTGCAAAAAATAAAGTTGGCCAATTTTTTTTCTTTTTGGTACTGTTTCTATAACGCAGTATTTTACTGCGTTATTGATTTTTTTTTTTTAACTACTTCTATAACGCAGTAAAATACTACGCTAAAGCAGTTAAAGGCTCCGTCTCCGTAAGCTGCTTTAGTGTAGTAAATTACTGCGCTAAAGATATTTTTATCACTTTTTTTTTATTGAGATATTTTGATTCCACATGATTTATTTTTTGAGGCATTTTGTTTCCGGACTCCGAGAACTTTGTAATCAAAAAAGGAAAGGATTTCTAAAACAGGGGGGGCATGCGTTTTCCTTTTGTGAAATAAAAAATTGTTAAAGTGATTTAACGGCCAGCACTTTACTAAAGGTAGTGATAAGCCAGGTTCCTGGCAACCAGGCGGGGCGGTAATCAAGAAAATTAGTGATTAGCTCCACCTTCGAGGACATTTTAAAAATATTTTCTTACTGTTTTATGGGTAATTGAGACTTGAGAGCTTTAATCATTTCTGTTATTTAAAGGGTCTGTGTGACCCAAATTTAATTTATGGCCGAAAGATATTAATATTAATTAACTAAAGTTTAGTACATAGCTTAAATTATCTAGAGTACATCATCCCCATAGAATCATTGTCAATAGAGCAAAGTATAAAAGAAAAAAAGATAGCATTGAACTCCATTAAGCTTTCAAAAACATCTAAATTATTTTCATTTTTTCTTTTGCAATCACTTATTAGCTTTTATAATTCGACGTTTAAATTTTATACAGAGTCTTAAATTATTAATATGTTCACTTCAAAGATTCATGAGAATAGATATTTTACCTCTATTCTATTTATTATCACCACCGACCATCATCATCAATGTCAATCAATCACATCCAGAACGTAACATACTATTTCTATCAACCATCTTAATTTAACACACCTCCGCCACACAACCATGACCAAACAAAAATTCTTGAACAACAAACAACCAGTTCAAATATTCACGATCAAGAAGTACTGAATTCTCTTTCGGATAAGTCCTGAAAGGAGAAGGAAGACTGGAATGCCAACAGGCGTCTATTATATTGAATTTACCCGATAGTCCCCATTTTGGAAACGTCCAGTGCCAAAGTCACTGAATGGGTAAGTCGCCAAACCCTGGACACTGTATCAACCACTTCTACCGCGCTATTAATATCCCGATCACCGTTACCACCAGTCATACCACCAACGCGCCTCTACCACCACATCCATCGTACAAACACCACCACTAATCACTTGCCAACACTATCGCTGCGAGCTCCATCACCATTAGCTTTTAGATTGCAATTCATCAAAGAAACAATTTATATAATTAATACCATGTAAATTTAAAAAATTCTCTAATATTTTGTAGACAATATTACTAATTATATAAACGGAAATTATGTTTTATTACTTTAAAACTAAGATAATCAAAATAAATTTAGATTCTGTGAAAATATAGTTTAATTAACTGGTGTTTGAATCTAAAAATAATACTCCCTCCGTTCTATAATAAGTGTCATTTTAGCCAAAAACGCGCATATTAAAAACCAACAATGCAATGTGAAGTTTACTAAATAACCCCTATATAATAAAAATAAAATATTTTTCCTCTTGATTAGAGCTTACACAAGTAGTGAACCTTTTGACATTGGAAAATCCAATAATATCAAGTTACTATGTGGTTTTTCCAATCATCATTTAGATGTTACTTTAACTTGTTAGTTTTTGTCTAAGAGTAGAATTGGAAAAAACTAACAAATTTATGTCTTGATTTTCTAAAGTGACGCTTATTATGAGATAATTTTTTTTTGTCTAAAGTGACACTTATTATGTTTTTATCTAAAGTGACACTTATTATAAGACGGAGGGAGTATCTTGATAATCATTACATGTGTAGTTGAATTCAGATTATATACTTACTGTTGTCGTGACATCATTGTCAAATAATGGGCGAACAAACGAGAGATTTCTTCAAATTTGATATCATCAATACATTGTGGATGGAGCATTTTAGAATAATGTGTCAAATGCCAAATTATTTCATCATTGAAAAAGTCATTTGACACGACAAAAAAATTGGATATATGAAAGTCTTAAGAGTTAAAAGATTAGAAAACACAAAATCATAAAATAAAATTAAAAAATTTGGAGGGAGCCACTAGAAGACTTGTGATTTAACCGACAATTTTGGAGGGGAGACGTTAAGAAATTTGATTGAGACTTTTCGCCAACAAATGCGGATATCTGATAGCAACCACCACCACTACATTTTTTAAGTTTAAGATATAATATTGTTTCTGTAAAAAAAAGTATTTACATATCTATCGATTAACTTATTTTATTTTCAAAATTATAAATCTCATATTTTTATAGGTCTCAATGGAATTGACGAACTACTACAATCCGAAAGTTTTCAACTCCTTGAATCCCCTCGTGACTCTTAGAGCGTGTTTGAGTTAGTTGATTAGATATACTCTATTCGTCTTGAAATAAGTGACACTTTAGCGAAAAAGATTATTCTAAAATAAGTGTTGCTTTAGAAAATACAGGAAAAAATAATTTTCTCCAACTATACCATATATTAAAGAACTATTTTTTCTTAATAGTGTTCATTTCTCAAGAAACATCTAATAAATACTTAAATAGGGTTAACTTAGTAAATTATACTCCATCCAAGCCATAATAAGTGGTGTTTTAGGCATTTTAATTTTTTTCCAAAATAAGTGGTGCTTTAGGATTTCAAGAAGACTTTGGGCTGATTCTTCCAAGATTATCCTTATTTAAATAGTTAATATTCATTAACTACCTTTTCTTTTTCTAAAAGTAGTAAAACTTGATTAGGGGTAAGTTAGTAAAAACACCTACTTTTCTAGGAGTGAGCAATTTCTTAAGGGGTGTTCATGAGCTTAAAACCCACTTATTATGGAATGGATGGAGTACCTTATATTTGTTGTTTTTGTTAATGAATGTAAAATGAGCTAAAGTGACACTTATTTTGGGATGAAGAAAGTAATTGATTAGTATCGAGTGTAGAAAAATACTTTGGTGATTAAGCAAATTTTATAAATATGTAATTATATATTTTTATTTGAATAGAAGTGATGAAAGTGATAAATAGGGAAAAAAACTTAAGTAGACAATGATATAATAATATTTACATTCTCTTAGCAAGTAAATTAAATGAACATTACATGGCAGGTAAAACTTTTTATAATAAACCAAATTGCTATTTATATGAAAACCATTTCCACATGAATAAAGTCAATCCCTGATTTTTTGTTCATGCATATACTTGTAACTACTTTTTTACCGTTTCATACTTCCTCCATATTTTGAATAAAATTTTCCCAGCATTTTTCTTTTTACCTTTTCTACTTCTTCTTATTCTAGTCTCCTTTCATTGTTCATATATCCATGAAAAATAAAATCGTAGCTTTGATTGAACATGATGAGGATGGGATATTGAACACAAGTACAATAGTTTAAGTGTTCATGGCTTGTTTTGGATATGACTTGCGATTTTTATTATACGTAGTATAATAAAAATATTATACATAGAATAATATTAGTATATTTTATTACACCTATTATAATAATTTAGATATAACTCGTATAATTTGATTATACACAATATATGAAATTTTATATACTCATATAATTTTATTATACACTGTATAATAAATTATATTTTGTATATTGTACGTATTATTTTTTATTTGTGGATGCTCAATGTAAAGTAGTAGCAAAGAGTCGGAACAACAAAAAATTAGTAAAAATGGGTATTGAGATTTAGGAGTGTGAAATTTCATAAGTAATTACGGTGTATAAGTTAATTGAATAAGAGAGAGAATTAAAAATAATTGGGTGTATTTTAGTTAAAGAAGAAAGAGAAATGAGAAAATAAAGGATAAAGATAAGAATAAGAGAATAAATGTGAATATTATTAGTGGGATAAGAGAATAAATGTTCATAAGTCTAATACCTTGACTAAGGATGTAATGGGTCATTTGCAGTTTCGTCCCATTTTGTGCCGGTCTTTAATTTTTTCCCCTCAAAACAAACAACTTTTCGCAAGGCATAGATTATATTTTCGCATCATAATATCTCACAAGATATGACGGAACACTTAAAGAATTTATGCCTCGCTAAGCATAAGTTCAATTTTGAAGGGAGAAAATTAAAGACTAACCCATTTGAAGAACAAAGGTCAATTTGCACGATTGCCTTATTCGGGGGTGACCTTTAAAATTTTGTCCCTCAAATTGTTGGTTTTTAAATTTTGTCCTTCGCTTAAAATACCCCGAGGTTTTGGGTTCGAACCTGGCTCAGTCCAAAAAAAAATAAAAAAATTGCAAGGTAGAACTTGGAGCAAAATTAGGCCTATTCAGACAAAAGTAGTTCAAAAAAAAAATCGCCTTGTAAAATCTCGCAAGGCAAACTCTGTAAGGCATAACTAAATTCTGCCTTATAAGACAGAATTTTCGCGAAGCCTTGCCTTGTAATTTTTTTTTTTTTTTTTTTAAAATGAAGGACGAACCGTGCAATTTCTTCAAAGGCTCGTGATATTTGTTTGGTTCAAATAGTTCAACCCAAGTGGCCCAACTACATAGGCCCATTAAGCTTTTAATAATAATCCAGCCCAGTTATTTGGCCTGTATTAGCTTCTAATCCAACATTCTAGCTTGTTCTTCAAGGAAAAAAAAACTCTACTTAAACACCAAATAGAATACGTATTTTTTTTTTACAGTTATTCGAATTTGCAGTTTAAAAATGGCATTGGAAGCTTATACATCACAAATTACTGACAAAATCCACACTGATGTTCTCACTAAAGCTAGAATTTCTTGCTACAAGGTACACTTTAGGTCCTTAAGTTATTGTAAATTCTATTTTTGGTCCTTAAGTTATTGTAATCTCTGCTTTTCGTCCTTGTGATATATGATTCAGCATATTTAACTTTCAATTAATTTAAACATATGTTATTGGTCCTCTCACGTAGAAAATGTATTACATTTGACTATTTTTGTAGTATTATATTATAGTCCAATATGGAGTAACAAAGTTAACGTAACACGTGAGTAATTAACCTATAAAATGGTTAATAATTATGGTAAATTTGTGAATATTCACGAGTAAAGGGATCAAAAGTGCACAATTCAATTAATTAAAGGTTTAATGTGATATATGATCCAACATATTTAAACTTCAATTTGTTAAAACGTGTGTTATTGGTTCCCTCATGTAGAAAATGTATTACATTTGACTATTTATAGTATTATATTTACTATTAAATATGGGGTAACTGGACAAACTTAACCTGACACGTGAATAATTAAGCTATGAAATGGTTAATGATTATGGTAAATTTGTGAATATTCACAAGGAAACGGATCGAAAGGGCACGATCAATTAGTTGAAGGTTTAATGTGCTTAGTCCAATATCATAAGGACTAAAATGATAATTTATCCATAACTGAGGGACTAAAAAGACTACTTTGGTGTGTGTGTGTTGGAAGATTTTTTTTTTTTTGTCTGTGAATTATGATCAATTTTGATAAATACTCCCTCTGTCGCAATTTATGTGGCACAGTTGAAATTTCGAGAGTCAAACTGTTTTATTTTGACCATGACTTCGAGCATATAATCTTTAGGTTTTTATAAAATTTACATGTTTGGAAACTACGTAAGAAGTAGTATAAGTCACAATAATTAAATATTGAAAATTTTCAAAAGGCATATGAAAAAATTGCAGTAAAAAAAAAAAATTGTTTGACTCTCAAAATTCGAAAGGTGCCACATAAATTGGGACGGAGTGAGTATATGTGTGTGTGTGAGATTTATGATCACTGAGTTCTGTTGGACCGTCTGTAGTAATTTCTTTTGTTTTATTTTGATGTTCGTATGAACTATTATCAATTTTGATATAAAGCTAATAGAAAGGAGTGAATTTAAGGTTTGAAGGTGAGAGATGCATTCTATCTATGCCCGGATGCTTTCGCGTGTGATTACGAGCGTGATTAAGTTGGCCCTGCTGTAGTAATTTTTTTTTTTTAAATGTTTATATGAATTAGGATCAGTATCTGATTAGGCTAATAGAAGGGAGTGAATTTGTGGTTTTAAGGCGAGAGATGCATTCTATCTATGCCTGGATGTGTGTGTGTGTGATTACGAGCTGAAACCACTGATTTCGGTTGGACCTGCTGTAAGTTTTTTGTCTTATTTTGATGATCATATGAATTATGATCATCTTCCATTAAGCTAATAGAACGGAGTGAATTTGTGATTTGAAGGCGAGAGATGCATTCCCTGGATGTGTGTGTGATTACGAGCTGAAATCACTGGATTCGGTTGGACCTTTTTTTTTTTTTTTTTTTTTTTTTTAAATGTTCATATGAATTATGATCAATTTTTGATATATAAAGCTAATAGAAGGGAGTGAATTTGTGGTTTGAAGGCGAGACATGCATTCTATGATTCTATCAATGCCGTGTCTGTGTGTGTGATTACGAGTTGAAACTTGAAACCACTGGATTCTGTTGGACCTGCTGTAGTAATTTTTTTATTTTGATGTTTATATGAATTATGATTGATATTGATAAAGCTAATAGAAGGGAGTGAATTTTGTGGTTTGAAGGCGAGAGATGCATTTTACTCATGCCTGGAGAAAGAAGCAAACAAGAAGCCTACTGAAATCGCGACTGTCGGGCTGTTATACCCAGTTGACTGCAAGAAAACTAGGCAGGAATATGTGAAGCAATGCAGACCAACTTGGGTAAGTTCTTTTAATCTCAACGACGTTAAGAATGTTGAATTTTAATTTGTTTTGGAATGAAATGGATGGATATAAATAGTTCAGTTAGCTAGTCTAATCCAAATAGTTTGGGATTGATGCGTGATGGATTGGTTGATTGAAGTGGTGGGTTTTAGTAGGCGTTTGGCCGTAGATTCCAAATATTTTCACTTTGCTAAGAATATTCGGAATAATGTTCATGCTTGAATGTACTTAAATGTAACTTTGGAAGTGAAAGTTGAGTTGGAAAACAGGTTATAAGCTGTTTTCCGAATTTGAAATACAACTTCAAGTTCGATTTTCATGGCCAAACACTGATTTTCAAATAAAGTGACTAAATATTCCGGAAAAATTGAATAACTTTTATGGCCAAACGGTTCCTAGTTTTCTGGAGGACTTTATTGGGTGTTGAGAAAGTTGATAGAAAATGCATTTCTTCAGATTGCCTTAAAATAAAGTAAAGTTTAGAACAAAGAACTCAGTTTCCTTCATTTTTCAAATATCTTTGCAGTGTAACAAACTAATAAACATATTAACTTTCTGGGATTATACCCTGGTGTTTTAGGTTTATTAATTAGTATGTGTTTTGTCTGATAGGTGAAGCATTTTGATAGGCAGTACTGTTCTAAGAAGAAAGTTCAGAGACTTTTGGATGATAATGATCAATCAAGGAGAGGTCCGTTGTCACTTCCACAGCCTTATACTTTCAAACCCCCTTGTTCTTGTTGATAGCACATTTGTGGCTATTCTGGATATCGACAAGTGGTTTCTCGACATTGGTCTTTGGTAAAATTTTGCGTTTGTATAGTGATGGGAAACTTTCAATTACATCATGAGTAGTTGTAAAAAGTAAAATTGGTAGGTGAGGAGCAATGAATTGTGTATGTGTGGTTTACAAAAGCAATAACATGCTTATTGGATTTTCACCATCTTATTGCGCTGGCTTTTTATCTATTATGTTTTCATGTGAATGGTTAGTAATAAGTCTTGATTAGTGAAACTTAGTAGTTTATTGGATTTTCTCATTCTCTCTTCAGTTCTCTTTGAGAGGGGACTAAAGACTGTTCTTAAAAGGTTTGAAGTAATTCCGCCAATTGGTTTGGCTTGAACTTCTCGCAGGGGTTTAATGCTTGGCCCCTAAGGAAGTGATAAGCGAATGTGCTAATCATTGTCGTGGTAAATTTGTTTGATGATTCTTGGTTTGAACAATAAGAAACTTCGAAGCAAGAATCCCTAGCAAGAAGAGCTCCCTTTGAGCTTCTTTTGGTATGGGTTCCTAGTTCAAACTCAAGTTAAGGAGATTCTGGGAACGTATTTTAATCTGCAGAGTGTAAGTATATATAGTTTTGATGTCTTGTCTTGGCTGCAGAACGAGCATTCTACTAAGATATATTTCTTGATATTGCTTCTCATAGGTGGAGTTACATGACTATTTCCTTTCCATGTAGTCAACAATCTGATTAACTTACCTGCTCTTTTTCTTCCTAGAAGGAAGAGCTCCCTTTCAGCTTCTTTGAACTTCTGTCTTTTGCTTCTTGTTTGTTCTTTTTTGATTCCTTGTCAATATCTTAAAGCTTCCCTGTAATAATTATGTGAGCTGAAGGTAATTGTGTTTTTCCATTGAGTGTAGTGGGACAAAAGAGGAACAATTTAGCTTACAATTTCACACCTATGACGTTGGAGGCTCACACTGGAGTACTAAAAACTTCAAAAAGAAAGTTAATCTCTCTTATTTTCATAAAGTTCTATTTCAAATTTGTTTAGATTGAGATTCTATTAGGAGTGTCTAGTGTGAATTTAGCTCTGCTAAGCATTCTTGTCTGTGGAAAAATTCTTCTTTCATCTATGTTGCATCTAATATAATTAGTGAGCCACCGTATTTTAGTTCTACATTCCATTTACTGCAACTACTTCTCCCAAGTCTGAAAAGAACTCTTCCTTGAGTTTAAGCATTTCAGTCATCTCATACGGATTACATTCCTTTTGTCCATACCGAGTGATTTCCATATAGGGTCTTCGAGCGCGGTCTCTTCTCGGGGAACAGTCCATTCAGAGACCGGATCCACTGATGCACCCCCCATTGCTTTGGTCCCAGTTCCACTGTACCTTCGCATTTCCTTTTTTGTCCTTAGACCTTTACACAAGCTATATAAATATAAGTATTGAGTTTCGCTAACCTACTATCAAATCTAGAGATAACCAAAGTGTATATGATGGAACAGTCGAGGTGCGAGCAAGTTGGCTTGAACAAACACCACTGCTAAAAAAAAAAAAAAAAAAAAAAAAGAGTCGAAAGCAAGTATCCAGTAGAGAATACGTTGAATCTTGTATTTATTTGTGTTAAATTTGGAATGTCTTCCTGCAATGACTGTTTTTATTCATTAACAGTTGCCTATTTGTATCTAGTGTGTGAAATAGTGAATGGGACATTCGTTTACCCTAAGAAGCTGTAGTGTATTTTGATGGTTAAACCAAAGCTAAGCAGATCATTAGAAGTAAACTATATCATTCAATCAATAACCTATGAGTCAGTTCCAAACTATATGGTCTGCCTATGTGAGTACTCTATATATGCATTCCGCTTTATTTAGGTCCATTTCATTCTGATACTGGTAAACTAACTTTTGAGCTTTATCATTGCTAATTTGCTGGGGACTTGACTTTATTCCTGTGTTGATAGTTCTCCTCTCTGAGTAACTACAGTCCCGTTTCTTTCCTGGAACAATGTTTTAAAGCTGGATTGGATATTGAACTAAAGAGACCACCGGTCTCCATTTTAAGGTGTCCAACTGGTTGTACCACTGGTTCAACCGCCTCTCTATAGTGTATGAACAAGTTGTTATTATAGTTCCATTTATGAATTCTGAAGCGCATAAACAGAGTTAAATTTAGTAAGCACAGGTTCATCCCATGGGTTATTTTCATATAGTAGGAGAACAAATCATGTCTTCTCTCTCCCATTTGTTGTCCGGATTTAACCATAGTTCTGACAAATGAAGATGAATTTCTGTGTTTTCCCAAAGTTTATCCTACTCTTAACAGTAAACTCAGACCAATCCTCCTCTCGCCTTTTCCTCATTTATACTTTTATAAATGATGATATGCTTACTACTCAATCCTCCAAAAACAGTAGAACAATATACTTAGTGTAATCCCAGAAATAGGGTCTGGAGAGGGTAGTGTGTATGCAAGACCTTACCGTTACCTTGTGAAGGTAGGGAGGCTGTTTCCGATAGACCCTCGGCAATATCAGATATCTAAAGCTTGAAAAAATCACAGATTTGTTTGTTACTTTAGTTTTTTTTTTTTCCTATTTCTAGTGTTTTGATTAAGTCTAGTTTATTACTTTTAGCAGTTTTTACCAGTTTTTGGTCGAATCTTCCACTCAAACTATAAGTGGACGGAACCCAGACAACTCCTGGTTTAACCATTTGGAAACCTTGTCCAGGAGTATCTGCACATTTATCCAACTGATCTTTCAGCTATGGAAGTTTCTAACTCGATACATTTTCATAGAAGTATGTGTATTGAGGATACCATACGTTCTGTGTATTGAGGATACCATATGTTCCTTTTTACCTGCTTACGCGCTCGTTCTGATATGCCTGCGTAAGTTTGCATATGCCTTGTTTGTTAAGTTTCTGCAGTGTTAGAAAATATATTCATCTGATCTCTCTCTGCAATGCCATTCAATCTAACAGATTCCCTATAAGACTTAAGTCACTGATCTAACACATTGTCTCTTGCTAGGTTCTGCTTATTTGTTATGACTATATGATAGATCCTTTTTAAGTTGCTTGTTCTATAACATAAAGAAAGACAGAAAGTAGTTTTTAGTTTTTACAACTGCATAAAATGATGCAGTCTTGCTCCAGTTTATGCTTCTAATTATGCTGAGAAGCAATATTTTCTGATAACTGATAAATCCTAGTAGGCTAGTTGGTGCATGGTTTGAAAGTCTATCCGTGGATGATGAACTCACCGTCTCTGGCTGGGTTTGGACTCGTGGTGTGTGCGTAACCTACACATTGTGCACACTACTCTTACAACTAGACCAAAACCCGAGGATCGCTGACAAAACAATATGTGATATTGTGGATTGTGATGCTTGCTGACATTTGGGAAGATGTTTTTATTGGAACTTCTAAGTTCTACTCTGATTATTTATACTGAATATCAATATTCAAGTCAATACTTTGTATGTCCAAACACCTTAGTTTTCACAAGCTCCTGCAATTGGTAATTGCTAATGCAATTCGAACAGTGCCATATTTGCCTAGTTTGTTTAATTTACGGATAGCCGAGTTGTTCTAAGCTTTTCATTATTTGATGTCCTAAGCCTAATTGAAAGAATCAAAATTTGGTTTCACTTTATTAATAAAGAATTTGATTAATATACATGGAGCTACATTATTAAGTCACTCAAATATATCTACGCCTGAAGATTTGCACAAATAGGATAGTTTAAGGTTGATGTTTAAATTTTGTCCATGTTTAAGAATTTGTGCAAAAATAGCTTCAGGGCCAACACCCGTAAGAATTAAAAAATTACAATCATCAATCTACATGTTTTGTTAAATTATGTACAAGTCTTGCCGGATTGACAAATGTTAGCTTTCTTCATGAGTTACGCGGTGTAAGGAATAAATTTGATAGAATTTCCATTCTACCTATTTTGTTAATTGTTTACAAGTCCAGAGGATTAGCAAAATTTGCATATTATGTTGTTCAACTGTTCTCAAGTTTTGCATGACTGCCCAGACTTGATACTAGCTTCCTGCTAACTATCTTGTTCAATTGTTAACAAGTTTTTAAGATTGGTGAAACTTGTATTGTTGTTCAATTGTTCATTAGTTTTGTCGGACAGGCAAGACTTGATACTCTCCTCATGCTACATATCTTGTTAAATTGTTCACAAATTTTGCCAAATTGGGGAAACTTGTTGTGTAGTCTTCACATGTTTTGCCGGATTGACAAGACTTGGTATTATCGTCATTCTATTTATGTTGTTAAATTATTCATAAGTCTTGCTAGATTTGGCAAATCTTTGATTTTGTAATGAATTTCAAATACAGAGGTATTATTTCATTTATATTGGTGCTAGAAAATCTGTTCTCATTTTTACTCTGTAATATCGACAAGGTTTTCTTCACGTTACAACTACAACGGCAATGTTTCAAAGGAATACTTGGTGAAATTTTTTGGAGTAATTTTTCATCAAAATTAGAATTAGTCAACAATATTGGGGGCTTAAAACCAAACTTCAGAGAGAGGCTTATTCTTTTCAAAGGAAATACTATCATAAATATTTTTATTTAAAGACTACTTTTCTAGTTTTTTTAGACGCGAAGTCATTAATTATTGTTTTATAATCGATGTGTTTTGACAATTCTTTTTCAATTGATAATATAACTAATCCATTCAATCTATCTTGAGACATTTATTGATCTTAGATAAGATTTTATCAATTTTATTTTTGAAAAATATATCTTTAAGGAAAAAATGAGTCCCCAAAAAAATTGGTGCCCGAAGTGATTACTTTATTGTCCTTATAATCGAGTCACCCCTGTAACCATAAGTTGAATGATTCATACAAGTGAAAAGGATGCCAAAGTACTTAATTCAGGAAAGAGTTCTTTGTTAACACTTCTTTGGAATTAATTGGTTAACGAATTCTTCATATTTACATGTTTTCTACTATCTAACGACTGCCTGTCTTTTTTGACTTAACAAGAAAGGTTAAAACAAAAGTTGGCGTATGTATTAGTCAACCTTTTTAACTGTTTGGCTGTGTTATAATTTATTAAGTCAAGTGGAATAAAACTAGACATTGTTGTTTATTCAAGTGCAATATTATTAGATTTATGGTTCGTGGCTTTCCCTTTCCGTCCAGTAACATAACACCAATGTTTAACCTTAAATTATTTAGCCTAAACACCAACCCTAAGCAATGGATTAAGACACATTTACTTTAAAATTATTGTGCAATATGGACAAATTTCTTTTCTTTCTTTGATGTTGAGATTTTGAAATTAAATTATTTTTCTCTCAGAATAATTATAGCAAAAACAAAGGTCAAAACCGCGTGTTCACTGAATTGTCAACAGCTAATTAAACATGATGGCAATAGTCCAAAATAAGTCATATTTATTATGAAATAAAACTATGAAGTAAATACACAGGAGAAATATGTAGAGAGAATATGTAGAGAGATATCAGATTATATTACTTCTGCTCTTTCAACATTGCATCTGTGCATCCTATTTATAGGAGCAACAGGACATGGGATATTTCGAGATATTTTGGGATATTTATAACTTAATGGATATCCACTACTTGCGATATTTATAACACTCCCCCTTGGATGTCCATTAATAGATGATGTACCTCGTTAAACCTTATTAAAAAAAAAAACCCTGTGGGAAAAATTCCTAATGAAGGAAAAACAGTGCACATATCTAGAAATACGCTTTGAGAGCTGCCTCATTAAAAACCTTACCAAGAAAACCCAATGGGACAAAACTTGGTTAAGGAAAAAAGAGTACAACGCGTATTTCACTCCCCCTGACGAAGACCAAGATTCAGATGTCGGAGTCTTCGCATTCCAATCTTGAATATCATCTTCTCAAGAGTTGAAGTTGGCAAAGATTTAGTGAACAAATCTGCAGGATTGTCACTTGAACGGATTTGTTGCACATCAATATCACCATTCTTCTGGAGATCATGTGTGAAAAATAACTTTGGTGAAATGTGCTTTGTTCTATCTCCTTTTATGAAACCTCCTTTTAATTGAGCTATGCATGCAGCATTATCTTCATATAATACTGTGGGTATTTTTGTATCACACTTCAAGCCACATCTTTCTCTGATGAAATGTATCACTGATCTCAACCACACACATTCTCTACTTGCTTCATGAATAGCGATTATCTCAGCATGATTTGAAGAAGTAGCAACAATGGACTGCTTGGTCGATCGCCATGATATAGCAGTACCTCCGCATGTAAACAGATAGCCCGTTTGAGATCGAACTTTATGTGGATCAGATAAATAACCTACATCTGCATAACCAACAAGATCTGTACTACCTTTGTTAGTATAAAACAGACCCATATCGCTAGTTCCCTTCAGATATCGTAATATATGCTTAATCCCGTTCCAATGCCTCCGTGTAGGAGAAGAGCTATATCTTGCTAGCAAATTAACAGAAAATGCTATGTCAGTTCTTGTAACATTAGCAAGATACATAAGTGCACCTATTGCACTAAGATATGGTACTTCAGGACCAAGTAGCTCTTCGTTTTCTTCCTGAGGTCGGAACGGATCTTTGCTCACTTCAAGTGAGCGAACAACCATAGGAGTACTTAAAGGATGCGCATTGTCCATGTAAAACCGATTTAAAACTTTCTCAGTATAGGCAGATTGATGTATAAAGATCCCTTTTGCGAAATGTTCAATTTGCAGACCAAGACAGAGTTTTGTCTTTCCGAGATCTTTCATCTCAAATTCTTTCTTCAAATATTCAATCACCTTTTGGAGCTCTTCTGGAGTTCCAATGAGGTTTATGTCATCAACATAAACAGCAAGTATAATGAACCCTGATTTTGTTTTCTTAATAAAAACACATGGACAAATGGCATCATTTATATATCCTTCATTTATCAAGTACTCACTTAGGCGATTATACCACATACGCCCTGATTTTTTTAAACCATATAATGATCTTTGTAATCTGATTGAATACATTTCCCGAGACTTTAAACCAAATGCTTCAGGCATTTTATATCCTTCAGGAATTTTCATATAAATTTCATCAAGTAAGCCACATAGGCCGTGACAGCATCCATCAGTATAATTAATGTGACATCTTCTGTTGTTTGGACTGCTGGCCCAATAAACATTACGTTTACCAAGATGGATCATTTTACTTGGTAATTATTCTACGTCAACATGCTTTAAGAGACGTAGAAATCAAATCCTCACAACCTTATACAATATTGCGCGCTATATTGCATATTGTCGACAAGATATCATGTTGTATCGGTTCGCAATTCGACATAACTTACTGAGATCTCATCACTTCATTATTTTCAGGTACCTGAACCTCCTATAAGGTTTATGAAGTGTTATGTCGTAGCTCTTCAAGAGCACATTGCCTCCTTATTATGATCATTTGCTCCTCCCTTTTTCAAGGATTATTATATCTGGAACCGATTGGTCTACCATGCTCCATGCACGCTGTAGACTTTGTCCTTCAGGGACATTAAGAGCATTTTGCAGATGAAATATGAAATAGTTAGGTCAGCAAATGCTTCCAGCATTTGACTTGAATTATCTGAGGATCATACTGATGATAATTCACAACATATTTCTTAGCTGCTTATTCTCTCCCCCTTATTTTAGTGACATATGTCCCCATTTTCTTTGGGAAAATCCATCTGTGTGCATCATGGTATATCCATTAATCATGTACCGCACATCAAATGCTAAAAGATGAAAATATCTAGTTCCTGACCCTGAACCAAATATGAGGGGAGAATTTATCAAAATTTATTGATCTGAAGCATACAAGTGCTGTTGTATGCAATATATCATATCTCAGACCAACATCTGAAACTCTGTTCTCATAAGCAATGGTTTAGCTGTATTATGGAGGCATCCAATGCCAAACCAACTTAGATATAAATCAACTTATTATGAGAACAAACAACACAAACAAATTCTTGAAGAATCTTCTAGTTCTTCAATATGTTTTTTAATACTCAATTAGCACATCAGATTTAAATCAGGACGATCAAAATAGTCTTGTCAACTGATAAAATTATCTGTACCCGTAAACTTCAAGTTTACTATGACGAGTGCTATTTCTTTTAATAAACTTCTGGTTTACTATTGCATAAAATTTTATGTCAAAACTTCTGGTTTATTGTGACATGCGATCTCATCATGCTCGGGTAACGCTTTACACACGTGACCCGACCCGTAATAAGTTGGAGATATTCAATCTTCCAATCATCTGTAGTCTCAATATGATGACCATTTTTCTCGCTAGTAAACTTCAGGTTTACTATAATTTATTTTCCGATCGAAATAATTATGATCTGAGATGAATGGTACTATCATATATAAGCTCTTCGAGAGACATCAATTTGTTCACCATAATCATATATTATTTGGACACTGCTAGTGTCATGATACTTGTAAATAAATAATTAGCTCTTCTGGAGCCTTTGATCATTAATTTCTATTACCAAATATTTCTTAAATACTTCTGGTACCATTAAAGCAAATTTCGACACTACTGGTGTCATGAAATAAACATTGAATTCTAAACTTCAATATTTCAAACATCTCCTTCAGGGAGATTCATCATTAACTGAGAATTTTGTATCTAAGCTCAAACACATAATAATCAAATCCTTCATAAAGAAATACATTAATTGTTATTTCCTTCAAGGAAATCAATAACAACTGACCATAATGTATTAATGTGGTTATAGGAGAAAACATTCTACTCTTCTTCCTTTTGCCTTAGAAATATGTTTCGACGTACGACAGGTACATATAGCAATGTCTGACTTTCATACCACCAGAATATAACATCTACATTCCTTGTATTTTATCCCTCCAGGAGATAAGTTGTGGTATTTGTTCATTCACTTCGGGGAATGAAACCTGATTATTTAAATGTGCTTGAAATACGACGCTCATCAATAGCTCGTTATTTTGCTCAAACACAAGAAAATATTGCTTCAAAGTATTTCTCAGATATTTTGGTAATTTTTTCTGCTTCAGGAGTAAAGTTTCAGAGTTTTACTGCTTCGGGAGTAAAGTTTCAAGTTTTACCACTTCGGGAGTAAAGTTTAAAGGTTGACTAATTCAGGAGTAAATTTCTGAATTCTACTACTTCGGGAGTAGATTTCAGAGTTGTTTCAGGAGTAGAATTAAAAACCTTACTACTTCAGGAGTAAAATACATAGGCTTACTACTTCTAGAGTAGAATTGAAAGTTTGCTACTCGTGGAGCAAAATTATGAGTTTAGTACTTCGGGAGAAAAGCATATAATATTCAGAATATTTCTTTTCAATTATTCTACCTCTTCTGGAGATGGATCATGATATTTTCACAATCAAATGCATGTTTATATTTATAGGCTTTACTACATATTATCACATTCACTTCAGGGAATGAATCTATATTTATAACATTTATCAAAAGTTTTAATTCTTCAGGAATAAAACATAATTATCTGAACGCGCCTTAAGCATATCAAATCGTGATAGCTTATAGCCTCTTTTAAGATATTGCTACTTCAGGAGCAAATCGAGGCATACATATAATGTGGAGAATTTTTCTCTAACACATCTTCAATCATAAACACAATAAGCCTGTAAAAATATTACCACTTCTGGTGTTCACGGATATAAACTCATTTAATCAATTCATATTTGCGAACTAACCTTCCAGTAGAATATTGGCATAAGGCCTTCAGCAACTTTGGTTTCAAGATATTTTGGCAAAAAGAGGCCGAAGTGCTATATTCCATAGTAATATTTAAAAAAAGAAAGGCCATGTTTCTTACTACGTTGATGGTGAGCTTCTCCCAAAAATCAGTTTAAAATTTTCATAGTTGTTAAAGTCAACAACAATCAACCATCAAAACAAAGATAGAAAAATACTTGGAACATGTTACCTGAACTGTTTAGACTAAATAAGTACTGCAAGTCCTTTACTTTATCTCCAGGAGGCAACGACTTGTACTCAGTGTAATTCCAAGAATTGCACCTTCGAGGCTTTCAAAGTATTTGCTCAAGATGGCTGAGGCTCGTGCTGATAACATATTATGAAATAAAACTATGAAGTAAATACACAGGAGAAATATGTAGAGAGAATATGTAGAGAGATATCAGATTATATTACTTCTGCTCTTTCAACATTGCATCTGTGCATCCTATTTATAAGAGCAACAGGACATGGGATATTTTGAGATATTTTGGGATATTTTGGGATATTTATAACTTAATGGGTATCCACTACTTGGGATATTTATAACAATATTTGCTTAGTTAGCCAAAGACTTGTTGATGCAATTGTCATAAATAATAAATACACACGTTTCTTGGCGGGGCTTGGATTTGGACCAAAACTGTCGGGTTCGGTCGGACCTTGTAGCTAAATTCTAGTTCTCCTCTGACTATTCTGGAGTTTAAAATTCTATTAATGAAATTTCAAGACATTATCATGATTGAATTTCACTTGTAGATTTTGCAATTCCACGAGAATGGCTATGCTATTATAGCATGTTTGGCCGAGCTTCTAAAATCAGCTTATTTTGAGAAGTACTTTTTTTTAAAAAATGGCTTTTTAAAAAAGTACTTTTTGTGAGAAGCAGTTTGTGTCTGACTAATTAATTTAAAAAATATTTTTGAGCAGCAATTAGCGTTTGGGAAAGCTTTTAAAAAGTGTTTTTAGCTTCTGAAAAACTGTTTCTGCTACTCCCTAAAAGTACTTATTTTCTCCCAAGAGCTTGGCCAAACACCTTTTTAAAATAAGCACTTTTTGGAGAAAAATAAGTTTTGCCAAACAAGCTATAAAAAGTGACTATTTGTTAATTTTTTCAGTTGAAAATACATGGAATAATGTTTTGGAGTATTCTGTCCATTAAAGTTAGTTTGACCTGTTATACAATTTTAAGAGTCAATAACATGTTTTTTTTAGTTGGTTTTATATTATTTTGTCAACCAAATTTCTAGCTCAAAAATTGATGGCTAGTGGTGGCTTTAGTGTATACGTAGTTTTTAAAAGAACTCTTGTCTTAGACAGTTGATAAATTTGTGGTGGATTCTACTTGCTAAATCATAAGTAATAACAGTTAATTATGTAACCTCCTATTTAACATTTTTGGGGAAGTTTACATTTGACTGTTTGGCAAAAAATATTTTTAGTTGTTAGTCGATGTACATATATTATTATACTAGATGGCCTATACTCGTGCTGCGCACGGGCCCAACACTTCGGATTATAGTGTATCTATGTATATGTAGTTGCGTTTAGATAATGATAATATATATATATATATATATATATATATATATATATTATGTTCAAAATACGATTAATATAACATTATAGTTTGTGCTCCGTATCTAGAATTTTATTTTATTCGTGTTTGCTACGAAAATTTATTAATACTCTTTAAAAGAGAAGACTTGTTTAAAAAGAAACTATTTTCCTCTCTTTGAGATAAAACAATAGCAATATTTAAGCATCAGTTGATACTTTCAATTTTAATTCGATTAATTTAACGGTGTAAAATACTTATTATTTTTTGTCAAATTTTGATTTAGATAATTCTAATTCAAATTATTAAATTAATTTTACATGTTTAAAACGAAACAAAGTAGAAATTGATTTTTTCCTTATTCTAAAAAGTCCATCATTATTGATTTAATTGTTTGATTTTCTAAGCATTTGTTTTTTAACATTGTTTGTTTTATTAATATGGGATTCCTGTTAGTTTGGATGTGGTCAGTTACATTTTTTTTTTTTAAAAGGGACAACGGACGATGAAGCATGGGTCTAAACCCATGCTTTTATATAGTTTCTTCTTTTTTTATTTTTATTTTTTATATTGCTTGGTGTCGTTTAGTATGGGGCCCACCCTTTTGGACATTATTAGTTTGCATTATTTTTATGTATATATATATATATATATATATATATATATATATATATATATATATACTATGTTCAAAACACGATTGATATAACATTGTAATTTGTGCTCCGTATCTAAAACTTTATTATATTAGTGTTTGCTAAGAATACAAAGTCTGCACTTTTTTTTTTTTGACATTGTTTATTTTTTTAATATGGGATTCACTTTTTTTTTATATATATATATATTGCTTGATTTTGTCAATATGGGATACTATGTTCAAAACACGATTGATATAACATTGTAGTTTGTGCTCCATATTTAAAACTTTATTATATTAGTGTTTGCTACAAATATGCATGGTGTTTAATATGGGGCCTACAATTTTTTTCACATTTATTAGAGTAAGAAAAAAATGAAAAAGTAATTAAATTCTATCTTATTTTAATATATAAGTATTTTAAGTATGTTACTGTACATTAATTTCATTTGCTCCGGATTGATACGCACGCGGTAATGAATCCATCATTATTGACTTAATGAGATACTTTGGAAATTACATGAATATTGTTTGATTTTTTAATATGGGGTGCACTTTTTTTTTTTGGACATTATTAATTTGCATTATTTTATGCACATATATATATATATACTATGTTCAAAACACGATTAATATAACATTGTAGTTTGTACTCCGTATCTAAAACTTTATTATATTAGTGTTTACTACGAATACAAAGTCTTTTTTGACATTATTTTTTTTGAATATGGGGTTCAATTTTTTTTTGATATTGCTTGATTTTGTAAATATGGGGTCCACTTTTTTTTACCGTGAGTTTGGAGATGGTGGGTTCCACTTTTTTTTTTTATATATTGCTTGATGTTGTTTAGTATGCGGTCAATATATATGGGGTCCACAATTTTTTTTTTATAATTTTTTTTATGGGCCTGTTTAATATGAGGCCCAATTTTTTTTAATTTTTTTTTTATATATATATACTATATTCAAAACATGATTGATATAACATTATAATTTGTGCTCCGTATCTAAAACTTTATTATATTAGTGTTTGCTAAGAATACAAAGTCTGCACTATTTTTTTTATACTGGATGTTGTTTAATATGGGGCCCACAATTTTTTTTTACAATTTTTTTTAATACTGGATGTTGTTTAATATGGGGCCTACAATTTTATTTTATTTTACAATTTTTTTTAGGGCCTGTTTAATATGGGGCTCAAAAATATGGGATTCACTTTTTTTTTTTCAATATTGCTTGATTTTGTTAATATGGGGTCCACTTTTTTTTCCCGTGAGTTTGGATGTGATGGGTTCCACTTTTTTTTAATACTGGATGTTGTTTAATATGGGGCCCACAATTTTTTTTACAATTTTTTTTTAATACTGGATGTTGTTGAATATGGAGCCCACAATTTTTTAAATTTTTTAATACTGGATGTTGTTGAATATGGGGCCCATAATTTTTTTTTTAATTTTTTTAGGGCCTGTTTAATATGGAGCCCAAAAATATGGGATTCACTTTTTTTTCAATATTGCTTGATTTTGTTAATATGGGGTCCACTTTTTTTTTCCCGTGAGTTTGGATGTGGTGGGTTCCACTTTTTTTAATACTGGATGTTGTTTAATATGGGGCACACAATTTTTTTTACAATTTTTTTTAATACTGGATGTTGTTAATATGGGGCCCACAATTTTTTTTAATTTTTTTAATACTGGATGTTGTTGAATATGGGGCCCACAATTTTTTTTTAATTTTTTTTAGGGCCTGTTTAATATGGGGCCCAAAAATATGAGATTCACTTTTTTTTTTCAATATTGCTTGATTTTGTTAATATGGGGTCCACTTTTTTTTTCCCGTGAGTTTGGATGTGGGGGATTCCACTTTTTTTTTAGTTTGGATGTGGTGGGTTCCACTTTTTTTTAATACTGAATGTTGTTTAATATGGGGCCCACAATTTTTTTAATACTGGATGTTGTTGAATATAGGGCCCACAATTTTTTATTTTTTTTACAATTTTTTTAGGGCCTGTTTAAAATATGAGGCCCAATTTTATTTTATTTTTTATGTTGGGGGGGAGTCCACAGACGGACGACGAAAGAAGCACCGGTGCTTCTAATAAAGTAGAAATTATACATTAGTTAACCATATATTATACAACTGTCAGTGTTTTTTGGGTGGCTATTTAAAATAATTCCCTATTTCTTTTTGCATTTTAACATGTTGTAGCATAACCTACCTCATTTTTCAAGATACTAAATTCTTATTATCATGAATAAATACATGAATCTATCTTTTAAATGATTGATAATGTAAAATTCTTACAAACCTCTCAATCTTTAGATATTATTTTTTCTACCCACAAACAATCCCCCCCACCAAAAAAAAAAAAAAAAAAGACATTTTATACTGCAGCTTTGAGAAAATTGAAAATTGATCTTTATTAAATGATTATTTTTTGGTTTTATATTACTTGCCACCAAATTGACGTGCCATCGTGAACTAGTTGACTTAAGAGAAACACGAAATTGAAATTCCTTTAGCTATAGACAAATTCAAATCTTTATTCCGAAGAAATTATCTTTATGAAATTCTAATTAATTTCATAAATAGCATGTAATATCTTTTTTTATGATAAAATAGTTTGTGTGTAGCATGTCATTATCCTAATTTTAGAAACTATTACCAAACCCTTTTATGTGAACGTGCATCCAAATATGTAAATTGTTAGGTTAGGAACTTAAAAACATAAGGGTTCCTATAGAAAATGGGACTCAAACCATTTCCAACCGTAGAAATTGAGTTTGCTGATCATTTTTCGTCTTCATTTAAAAAAAAATAGTCATCGTGATGAAGTTTTAAATTTCACAGATAAAACTCCACGACAATACGACTATTTCTCAAATGTCTTGGAGTTTCGCTTGTGAAAATTAAAATTTCATGATAGTCGAATTTTTCAATTACAGAAGTCAAAAACTAGCTATTTGTGAATTTTACCCTTTCCAACATTGAACTAATTAATCTTCTCATTTTTTTGTTTAATATTTATTATCGCGTTTCTATTTGTTAAAATAGCAACAAGAAAGCAACCTTTTCTATTTCTTTCAAAAAGGTTTTCTTCATTTTGGAATCTTCATAGATATTTAATTCTCTTTGGGATCTTTTCTCCTACATTTTTTTTTCATCAAATTTTGCGGGGCAAATTAAGAAACTTTGCTTTTGATTACAAGCAAACTTTTTGGTTTAGTAAATTATAATTACACCAGAAAGTTTAAAAGGCTGATTAATACATATATAACACCAAGGGCACATCTCATGACTGGAAAACTTCTCATCTGAATTAAAACATTCTAGACTTGAATTTTTTGCCCTCTTTTTTTCTCATGATCAGTTGATCCTGTTAGACAAAAAGAGTTCAAAGATACTCTTAATATGTAGCGCTATTATCTGCTTAAGATTAAACTCACGCGATATTTTTTCAAAAGGTCTCATACTATTAAAATTTATATCTACACCTTATAAGTAGCTTATGTCCTTTTTAGCCATCCATATGGAACATGGAACTTTGTTCGTACACTCAAATTTTCTCATTCAAAATATGTTCCACATGACCCATCACGAACTAAGTTGTACATGTCCCATTATCTTATGAGCGTACCTGGAGATTTATGTCACCTACATCGAGTATTTACGGCCACCAAAGCCTACTACTTATTTCATGTGTATGCGTCTGTAAAGCTACCGATAAAGGTATAAACCAGTTCGTAAACGGGCAAAGACACAAGTCATGGTATATGACTAGTTACCTTTAACCTCAACTAATTAATATGTCTAGTTTTGACCCCTTTATATAGGAAATATATGGTAGTTAAACTATATTAGAATTATATGTTGACCTCAAAGATGGACTAAGAGTACAAATTAACTTAGCATATTAGAATTATATGTTGACATCATGCTTCGGGACCCCGAAACCTCAATATTTTATATAGAACCCTATTTATTTTTGTGCGATTAATAAGGTAGGATCAATACATCAAGGATACACAAAAGTTCGGATGGTCGTTTTAGTGGTTGAAAAGTGCTCGAACGCCATTTTCGTTTGAAGGCTCGGTGTCATTAGCTTGAAGTTCTTTACGAATACTTAAACTTGTTCATTAATAATTAATCAAAAGTTAGTCAAAATGGCAGCATTCATACAAAAAAAAAAACTTAATTAAATTGCATCATTCATAACCTTGAGTAGATGAAAACACTTAACATACCAATATTCTTCAAAATAACAGCATCATCATAAATTAAACTTAAAACTAAAATCGCAACATTCTAAATCATCATCAGAGTACAAGTCCTCAATATCGTCCTCAGAAAAATATTGGCGGTTTCTTAAGACACATCTTTTTTCAGTAACAGTTAGTTCTCTACCGGTTAATGATGCTTGTTCTTCGGCTAACTTTAGCATGTAAAATCTACATCGTCTTGCCAGCATTCTGTTGTTTTCTTTTCTAATCCTTTGCATGGCAAGCTCGTAAGTTTCTGGACCTACTTGAGGCATGGTTAAGGAGTACCTTGTTGGGATTGGAGCGTTGAGATTTTCCAAGTCACGAACAAGACGTTCTGATTCGGCAAGCCGATGTGACCATTCTCGGCGTAAACCGCAATAATATTCCCGCGGATCTGAATATTTCATGCTGCAGAAATCATCATTACGCTCTATAAGAAGGTGGTGATTTAACTCATCTAGTTTGAAATCACTTGTATCGCTCGAAAAACTGCTATGATTTGAACTCTCATCATCACTGCTATTTGGTTCTTTTGAAAGGAGTAAAGACCAAGTTGAGTTTCTACTACTCGACATTGAATATGGTGTAGTCTAATAACAAAAGAAAGGGCTACTTATATAGTTGCAAACCCCCAAGTACCCTCGGGGGGGGGGGGGGGGAGGGAGGGTCTTTATGATCCTACCTACTTACCTTATTATAAGAAAAATATTAATCTTCATCGGACATTTCACAGTCCGAATCCCACTTGGATCTAAATCTTGTGCTACCATGCATACCATATTCTACCCTATGGTAACGTATTTCCATCCGATTGTTCTCTTCGCAAAAACGATTAAGAGCAAAATTAAACTCTTGTGGAGTTCCGCGAGGCATTGACATAGCACGTTTTTTTGGGCGTTTAAGCCCTACTGATCCCCAGTGTTGTAGCCTCCCTAACACGCCAATCCCACTCCTCTCTCATTTTATTATTGTATTCTCGATTGAATCTGTCGTTAGGATTATTTGAGTAATAAAAATCATCATCATCTAGTTCCCAGGTCCTACCCATTGCTTCAAATATGTTTGCTGGAGTGAACGATATAACACGACTAATATCTCTAAATTGGTCAAAAAAATGACATAGTAACTCAATTTTGTGTGGTTGGTAACAACTATTCGTCAAATTACGTTATATAACACTTAAAGTTTGATTCGAATTATGACGTTTTTCTGTTTGACAGTTGAGGTGACAATACACTACAGCGGTATAACGCTGTAAAATACTGCGTTATGACCGTATAACGCAGTAAATTACTGCGTTATTCTGTCATAACGCAATATTTTACTGTGTTGTGGCAGAATAACGCAGTATTTTACTGCGTTGTGACAGAATAACGCATTATTTTACCGCGTTATTCTACCGAGACCTGACATAGCGCAGTTAATTCATGCGTTATGCGACATTCCGTACTTAATTTGATTTGACGTAACACTACAAGACACACTAATTGCATGCATGCGTTAGTTCTATATTCAAACTTCAAATCTTATTAATACCGAGTTCGTATAAGGGAAAAAATTCTAAGTTTCATCCAGTTTTTGCATTTTGTATTCCTCCTAAATTATTCAAAATATGGCAGATGTTCCAAAAATTAGAGTTTCTTTATTCTAGGACGGACAAATTATATTTGAGGAAAATAATTTGCGCTATGATTCTCCCCCAAAACACCATGTTAAGTTTCCACTTGACTTAAAATTCTCAAAACTACTCCAAGCCTTGTATAATAGACTAAAAGTTAGTAGAAGTGATTTTGATCTAAATATAATTGGAAAATATCCAATGTCATTTACGCCGCAAGGTGTAACTAGTTATGGACAGTGGTACATTCAAGACGATGGTTCATTGACTAATTATTTGAAGGCGCCTTATGATTATAGGCAATGCATAACTTTAAATGTCCTTGAAATGTATATAGAGAAGGTCCCCATTAATCGACTTGAATTCATGGGTAGGGCTCCTCGGGAAGCCCGAAATAGACCTCGTCGGGAAGCCCCGTCTATAATTCAGGCCGAAGTCACTCAAGCGGAACCTACTTATCAACAAAATTACCCTGACATGAGTACTTATGAAAGCATTTTGACTAGCCAAATGCCTGTAGATAGTTTAAGTCAGCAATTTGATGGGCAATGGTGGCACTTGAATGCTACTAATGATGTCAATTATATTATTTAGGGGCTATACACCTGATATGGATCATATCGGACCTCAATCGGGATGGATGAATCAGGTTGGAACATCCTCAGCCTATCCAACAACTCAAAACGATGGTCCTTTCTCAAGTTTCGGTGCAGTTGATTACTATCGGTACGTCTATTTTTTTTTAACATCAATAGTGTTATTTGATGTGTAGTAGTTAAAATACCCTAATTTCTTATGTAGGGAGAATGTGGTGGTTGCACCAAATTATAGGCAAAGGCCTACTATGGATGGTCCGGATTATCCGAATTATATAGTGACATCATCCAGCGATAGTGAGAAAATACCTAATGCGGAGGAAAGTGACGATGAGATTGAGGTTGGAACTAATCCTCAACATCAAGTAGAACTGTTACAAGACATGATGAACAGTCCGGCACACCAGGAGGAACTGAATTCACAGCAACCATTTGAACAACAAGAGTCGACTCTGGTTCAGCCGCAAAGCCAATTTCAACAGCAAGAGTCGACCCGATTCAGTGGCATTCCGATGAGATCCCCTATCTTGATTATCTTCAAGATCGCCCAGATGCCTTTGTCTTTACTAGGGATGATGATCATATTCGGCGAAGTTTGTGGAAAAAGCCAGTGGATCTTTTAAAACAAAAGGCTCATATTGAAAATGGCGTGATTTTCAGCTCGAAAAAATCATTGCAAAGGGCTGTTAAGATTTATTACATCCAGGGGATGAAGGAGTTTAAAGTTGACGATTCCACACGAAAACTTTGGCGATTGGTCTGCAAGCGAAAATATCAAGGCTACGAATGGATGCTCCGTGGTAAGGCAACTGCTGAAAAGATGTGGACTATTTCAAAGTTATAGACAAAGCACACTTGTGATACGAGTGACCTCCCAGATGATCATTGCAATCTAGATACTAATTTGATTGCGCGTGTATTAGTTGGCGACATTGGAAAAAACCCAAGGTATCCCCTTCGCCTAAGTTTATTTTATTTTTGGTGTTAATATAATGTTCCTCGTTGTTATATGCTGATATTTCAACTTTTTCAGGTTCCCTATTAAAGATTGTATTACAGCCGTCCTGAAAGTATATAGCAAAACTGTTACTAGGAGGAAGGCGTATCTTGGGCGTAGGCGTGCATATGAGATAGTCTATGGCAATTGGGAGGGCTCTTTCAAGAAGTTGCCGAGATACATGGCAGCTCTACAACACTTCAATCATGGTACTGTTGTTGAATGGAAGCTCAAATCGAAGCCTGGTGTGCCCGGTAATATTTTTGATTTTGTGTTTTGGGTATTCAAACCATGCATTGATGGTTTTGCTCATTGTCGGCCTGTAATATCAATATATGGAACACATGTGTACGAGAAGTATGACATAAAGCTGCTAATAGCGGTTGGAATGGATGCAAATGGAGCTATATTCCCTCTAGCTTTTGCAATTGCGGATAATGAGAGCATTAGTACGTGGGGTATGTTTTTGGACAACTTAAGGCACCACGTTATTAAGGATCGCATGGGAATATGTGTGATATCAAACATAAATGTTGGCATATTGCACAATATGTTCAATTTGCAGGGGTGGCAACCACCCTTTGCCTACCATCGTTATTGTTTAAGGCATTTGAAGGACAACTTCCAAAAGGCATATCGAACCCCAGAACTTTGCAATTGGATGTAGGCGGCTGCAACAGAGCATCAGAAGAAAAAGTTTAACCTGCAGATGGACATTGTTAGGCGGGCGAATGAGGAAGCCTTCCACTGGTTGAATGCAATTGATAAAGACAAATGGACATTACACCAGGATGAAGGTAGGCGATGGGGTATGCTGACAACAAACAACTCTGAGTCATTCAATGGCTTGTTAAAATCTGCACGGGGACTACCCATCACCGCAATGGTCAGAATGACATTTAAGCAGGTTGTGGAGCGGTTCGTCAATAGATCAAAAGAGGCCAAAGCACGTGCAGCAGCAGGTCTAAGATGGATGCCAAAACCGTCAAAACTGTTCGAGTACCACAAATATAAGGCTCAGAAACATGACCGGATAGAGTACAACTCTGCAGAGCGCATATTTGAACTCACAACAAGTGTGCACCAAGGTAAATGAGGTAACGTCCACACAATTTGTGAGATTCCAAGAACATGCACATGCGGCAAGTGACAATCATATCACATGTCATGTTCTCATGCCTTCAAGTGGTTTGTCGCAATGGGAAAGAACGTCTCCCTGTACATGGCTGAGGAATATACAGTTGAATGTTATGTAAGAACATATGCTGGAAGGTTCTACCCACTTGGTAGTGAGAGTTATTAGCCACCAGATCCATTTTCAATGGTTGCAAATAAAACATTTATCCGTAAATTCAGAAAGAATGCATACTCGCGTATTCATAATGAAATGGATGTTCCACCGAGGAGATACACTCGAAAATGCTCATTTTGCAATTATGTTGGTCATGATAAGCGCAAGTGTCCCTTACGGCATGGTGGTCAAACTACATCTCGCAGTGGAAGTACCTCTCGTGGTGGTAGATCTAGTGGTGGTGGCACATCTCGCGGTGGTGGCGGAAGATCAACTCAAGAACATTAATTGATGAATGTTTTTTAAGTTTTTTTCTTACTTTGATGATTGTATTTTTAAAAGTTTGGGTTTCTTATTAATGAACAAGTTTAAGTATTTTCATCTACTCAAGGTTATGAATGATGCAATTTAATTAAGTTTTTTTTTTTTTTTTTTGTATGAATGCTGCCATTTTGACTGACTTTTGATTAATTATTAATGAACAAGTTTAAGTATTCGTAAAGAACTTCAAGCTAATGACACCGAGCCTTCAAATGAAAATGGCGTTCGAGCACTTTTCAACCACTAAAACGGGCATCCGAACTTTTGTGTATCCTTGATGTATTGATCCTACCTTATTAATCGCACAAAAATAAGTAGGGTTCTATATAAAATATTGAGGTTTCGGGGTCCCGAAGCATGATTAATCTATGATTAAAGTACGTTAAAAAGTGTAATGGAAGAAGAGTTAACCAAAAGGGCCGAAAAAAAAAAGACTAACACTATAGCGCAGTAAATTACTGCGCTAAAGGTAGTTCGGTAACTTTTTTTTTATTGGAGTATTTTAGTTCAAAATGTTTTTTTTTGGGTCATTTTGGTTCCGGACCTTTATATTCCATGGTATGAGTAAAAGAAAAAGGACAATAGAAAAGTATGAGAAAAATAAATACGTGTTCATATTTTCTTTAATTTAAATTAGTAGGTGAGTAGTGGAATTTTGTGTTTGCTTATATGACCAACTACCCAATAGAAACAAAAAATTCAATCATGTCAATCATATTTGTCAATTATTAGTCATTTGAAAATAAGAGTGAGTAAATAAGCCAAAGACCTAAAGTGATCAAGTTATCATATTTGTTGACTGAAAAACTTGTTGAATTTGACTATATCGCTAGCAACTTATATCTTTCACCTACTTGGTCTAGAATTTAACATAATAAGTCTATTCAATATAATTCATAAAATTGGAATCATCTGTTTGTCGAATTCATATTCCATTTTGGGAAGTGGCCTGCTCAAATAGACAAATTTAATTTGTCCCATGCCACTTGTGGAATTCTACAGGTAGTTCAGTTCTACCTCCTTCTAAAAAAAAATATCCAATTTTATTTTTTATTTTTTATTGAATCTCATCTAGTAAGCATCGAGATCTTACATATGCTACTGAGAATCGTCATTGATCAAAATGTATCGAACACATCATCACTTGATAGAGATGCAGATTTGACCAGCACTCTTTTTTTCTTTTTCGTTAAATAGAGAAAGTAATGGTTAGATTTGCGTTCCCTTTCCAGAGTATTAAGGAATTCACTCGTCTAACTCTCATAATTCATATTATCATCGATATATATTCAACGTATAATAAGCATAATAATAAATGTATAATAATTTCTATATTCGTGATACAGAGTTAATTATGGTATTAACTATTAACGATAGGCAGCTTAATAAGTGGATAAACTACGAAGCAACTTCAACTAAATAATTTGTTCTTTGTCAATGGCGAGCCTAATAATCTCTCATACTCTCTCAACTAAAGTAAGTATTCTAGAACTTGAAAGTGAAACAATATCAATTTCATTATGAACTCAATGACTTTAGATTATGAATATTCTGTTGGGTTCGAAAGAAGATGGCGTCATGCGCAAGCTATCAACTGTAAACCTAAACAAAATATACTAAAAAGACATAATATTCTAATAGAGTTTGATCAATTGACCTACATATGAAAAAATTAATATAAAAAATCATAAAATTTATTGAGAGAATTATCTCCCCCTAAACAAGATTATTTAATGACTATATTGTAGATGCTATTGTGTTTTCTTGTATGAGACGGATCTTGAAATTTATATAAGTCCGAAACTTTTCCTCCAAGAAAAGATTATTCAAATATGGAAGAGATCTTTTCCAGCAAGAAAGCCTTTTCCATCAAGAAAACCTTTTTGAAATAAAACATAATTATGGCAGAATCCAAATAAGTAGGAAATTTCGGACAAACCCTAACATATTCACCTCATCGTTTAAACAATTTACAGAATTCTTTTTTATTTATCACTCAGTGTTCGATATATACTTTAGGCCCGACTAATATATAGTCGTGCCGGAAGGTCCACTTTGACGATAAAGCTCTCCCTACTAAAAGCGATTCCATTCACATAGTTGAAACCCAAGACCTTTGATTAGTTTAAACCTGATTTTTTTCACTAATAGGGAGCATTTGTTATGGTAAATTTTGAACTATTGATTTTATGGAAAAGAAAATAAACATAAAAGAAGTTACATTTAAACGTGCAAGTAAAAGAGGAAAATAGCTTAAAATACGAGTCTACAAACACGAAAAAGAGGTGTAAAAAAGCATAAATTAACACGTTTGCATGAACGTTAAGCAAGAGAAACATGTTTTCCTGCCGACAGAAGCAAAGACTTAAAATAGACCGTACATAAAATTTTCTATATCAAAAGTAGACCGTACATAAAATAAAATTATGATCTTAATTTTATTTTATTTTTTTCTTTAATATCTAGTCATGTAATTAATAGTTATTGACCGTACTTATTTTAGCATGACTTAGTACTTTAAGATTATGATCATTTTCTACATGTCTTATAAATTAGTTGTATTTATTGTAGCATGATTTAGTACTTTTAGATTATGACAATTTTATTTTATGCAATTTCATTAATTTTTTTCGTTGAATATTTTAGTACAATGTCATCTCTCATCACGTTTTGTGTTATTTTCTTAATAAATATCTTAATTAGATAGTCGTATCTTACTAAGACTAAAGAAATATTTGAAGTACAAGTTATATGTTTTGTATGAAAACTTTACCGGAAAAAATTCGAAAAACCTGAGCAACCTGAAAAAACCGAGAAAACCCGAGGTTGAAAAACCCGACTTTTGTTGGTTTGGTTTGGTGTATAGATTTAAAAACCTGATGCAATTGGTTTGGTTTAGTCTTTAAAAAATCCGAACTAACTCGGTCCATGTACACCCCTAATCAAAAGTCTCTAATTTACAAATTCAAAGAATTACTATATTCTATTTCCTATATACGTTTTGGAGTTTTAACTAATCTGAATTCATTTAGATTAACTCGTTAAAAAGGGAAAGTATACTAGGATTAGGGAAGAGGGTTAATGGACAGTCATGCACTTTTTTAGTTCCCTTTACCAATTTTATTACTATTATTTCCCTACTCTCTGATTCTTCGATATTAGCTTTTGTTTTCTTTACATCGCTTATTGTATTATTTGTTGTTGTTATTATATTTTTCTCCATTATTCTTTTACTATATTTTCTTTTCATACCTGTTTGATATGCTTTACTCGAGCCGAGGGTCTATTGGAAACAACCTCTCTACCTTCACAAGGTAGGGATAAGGTTGTGTACACACAGAGGCAGATCTAGGATTTGAAGATAGCGGGTGTCACAGTTTTCTTCAATGTATATCTTGTTAGAAATGTGTATTTGGATCGGGTCCATCTCTTTTTGATTTATTCGGGTCAACTTAATAGGCTTTTTTTTTATTTGCAAATATGAAAATTACATCTCAAAAATCAAGAAACAAATATAATTAACATCTTAAACAAGGAATCACACCCATTAACAACAGAAGTAAAATTAAGATTTTCATCAAGGGACTTGTCTCTCTTGTGTATATTAAAAAATGAATCTGCACAAGTAAAATAACATCTTCAATAAGGGAATTACACCAATCAAAATAAGAAAAATAATAGAAAAACTTTTCAATAGGTAAATACACCCCATGAGTAAATGTAGAATTAGATAAACTACAAGTTCTCAAAAATAAATCATAAATTTCATGTTTTTTCTAAGCAGTGGTTACGAAATTTCCATCACAATTTAAGTAGTAAAGTAATTTAAATTGAATTTAACAATTATAGAATAACATAAATTTTTATAATACACTTCCTCCATCCTTTTTATTTGTCCATTACTAAAAATATATGTCCACTTTTACAAGTTATATAATTTGAAAAACCAAGACATAATTTGCCATTTTATACCAATTTTACCTTATTATTAAGTACTCCAATTCATTTCTCATTTTATTTATTGCTTATTAGGAGTGTCCCAAGTCAAATATAGACAAGTAAACATGGACGGAGGAGTATAAACAAAAGAAATTATATTAAAAAAAAAATTGAATTTTGATCTCAATCCAAAATTCCCATTGAGAGCTAAGTTTTTCGATTTAAATACTCACAAATTTGAGATTAAGAGAAATGCTTAATTTAAGAAATTTTGAAGTTTTTATTTGTGTGTTCTCGCTAGAGACCATAGATAAAATAATAGAAAATAGGAAAGGCAACATAAATAATAAAAAGATAAATAAAAAATTGGGAGAGCCGAAAAGAGAATTACTAGTACAAAGGAGGTAAAAAGCACAAAGAAAAATGAGAGTCGGAAAATGTTCAATATAGATTCAAACTTGTGTCTTCCAGCCGTGGTACCTTTGTCTAATTTACGACTGGGGTGGCAGGATCAAATATTTAACTTAATTTAAGCAAATTACAAAAAAGTATATAAAAAATTATTAATCTAGGGGGTGTCATGCCACCCCCATCCTAAATGCTGGATCTGCCCTTGTGTACACACCATCTTTCCCAGACATCACTTGTTGGATTTCACTGGATATGTTGTTGTGGTTGTACTCTATCAAAAAAAAAAATCATTTCTAGAACTCAAATCCAAAACCTTTACGTAATGATGAAGAAATTTTATCAATCGCACTCTAACCTTTTTTTTGGGGGGCGGGGGGAGGGGGGAGGGGGGGTAAAAGATTAGTGCTAATCTTTTCTTTCTGTCAATTTTCTCTCGTCTATTTTTTTCCTTCTTTTGTCTGATAAGAAAGCAAAAGTTCCTTGACTTCTTTCTTCCAAAAGAAAAACATCAAGAAGTTCCAAAAAGTCCAATCTTTTTCAATGCCTTTGATACAATAAACTTACCTATTCTATCTTTCTTCTCTTCCTATAAAAGCAAAAGAAGACCTCTTTAAAGTGGAACTAATTCTTTTTCTAAAGTCAAAGGAGGGCCTATTATTTATTGGAATTATTATACAAAATACATATTAACCGAAATGATGGTAAATTATTCAATAGAATACCACAAAGCAAAGCAATCGAATTCCCCAAAAAGTACTAAAGACAGAGTGATACTAAAATAATGAGATCAATCAGAACATAAAAGAAGAAAAGGATAAAGCAAAACCTCAAAGCTGTCAAACCTTTTCCATGAAATGAGAAAGAATCAAAACCCAATTTTTCCAATGCTTGAATTCCGTAAATTTATTCATCTTTTTTCATGGTTTGGGTCATTTAATCATTCATAATCATCTACTATATCATAATACCATCATCACAACTCATCATTACATATATATAATTAATATAACCTACTATATCATAATACCATCATCACAACTCATCATTACATATATATAATTAATATAACCCTTCCAAGTAGAAATACTAAATTAAGTAAAACAGAAAAAACAAAAGAATATAAATAAAAAAGATCATCATTAAGAAGAAAATATTAAAAGAAACATGAGTCCTTAGTTGCCACTGAGCATTGGCATTCCTGTTGTTAGCTTAAGCTAAGCTTACTTAAGCCAAGTCTACCTAAATACGATGTCATTCTTGGTTCTCTCTTCTTCTTTCTTTTTTCTCTCTTTTTTTACATGATAAAAAAAAAAAAAAAAGATAAAGACTAAAGACCCTTATTTTGGTAGACTTGACGGCTGATAAAAAGAGAAACCATCAGCACTATTTTCACATTTTCTTCTCCGTAGATAACGGGTCAGTGAAACAGTCAACGCCGTTAAAAGAACTCCAAAGAAACTCTTAGCTCCTGTTTGGCCATAGATTTTGAAAGTTTTTTTTGTCCAAGTTTTAGAAAACATTTTAAAGAAAAAATTTCAAGTTCCAAAAATGATTTTTCAAAACTTTAACTTTTTTTCCAGATAAAATGTATCTCCAAACATAACTTTCAAAAAACTATTTTTCAACACAACATCAAAAACTTTTTTTTTTTTTTTCAGGTTTCATAAAATCTATGACCAAACGCTAGCTTAAGCTTCAGTAGCGTCTTTAACGGAGGGATCAATTCCGACGTTAGTGATCGTGTTTGACTGGACAGTCAAAGCCGACATGTTAGGAGAGGTTGGGCCACCAGCCTCGCCACCACCTCGGTTGTTGCCGTTAGGGATCATGGGGTTCCTGGAGTGACACGTGGCAGTTGAGATAGCTGTAGCTAAGGATATAGGCATGAGACATAAGCCTTTTCCTTGGAGATACTGCATGGCTGATCCCATATCTTCTTCCATCAGTTTAGCTACCTGGTGCTCCGTTACCGTCATAGTGTCGTTGTTAGATGAGGATGCCGTTCCGTTACCTCTTCCCTGTATAAGGCAATAACATGAGTTTAACTTCCATAGTTGCCAGTGCAAATATTACTATTAAGATAAGCAGGTCGGTTAAAAAACAATTCAAATAATAGTTGTGGATTAATTCTCTCAGCAGACAAAACTTGGTACTACTATAGGGTAAATTATACGAATGGTTACACAAAATGATAGTCTAATGTTGTGTTATATATTACCTCCATGTTTCTTTCTTTCCAACTTCATATGACTACAGAAAATCCTTTTAAAGTTTATAGTTTTAAACATGTCATAATATTCGTATGGTCAAACATTTTTTGAAATATGTGATCTTTTTTTTTATGACAAGTGAACCCGCATCTCCTATCTTTTGGGTGCGCACAAAGTAAACCCCCTCCAATGTAATAGCCCGCAAACACACAGGAGAGATAAACTAGACAAGCCCCGTATGACGAACTCGATCGAAAAAGCATGCAGGTGAATTCGAACCCCCAAGATCCCCCATTGTGTGAACATAAAAGCTTTTCATTTGAAATTGAAGTTTTCAAACGGATTTTACAAAAGTAAAAAAATAAAAAAAAGTATTATATAAAATGAAAAAGGGATGCAAATAATTATCCGTACTTGATATTTATATCAAATCTAACAATTAAAGTTAAAGAGAAAATATATATCACCACTTAATCATGATGTAATTGACAAATATATTATTAAGATGTATACTTTTCTATTACTTGTATTGTATAAATACTGCAAATAAAATTTACTTTTTATTACTAAATATTGCGAAAGAAAAGTGGAAAGGTGTTTGGCTAAGATGGGGAAAAGGGCTATGGAAGGGGGAACATATGTAGGCACGCGTGATACTTTATGTTTTTGTCGCATTATGCTGACAGAGAATTTTGAGAGACATCTCATAAAGGAGATCAAGGGAGGATGGGGTATGATTTTTTTGGTTCTTTGGAGGGCGGGGGGTGCGGGGTTGCGGGGTAGAGGTTTTTTTTTGGGGGGGGGGGGGGGGATTTTATCTTAGATCAAATATTGAGATGATGATTAAAGAAGTTTAAATTCATATTAACTCAAGTGATCATGGACTACTAGTCCGTTTGATCAAGCTTTCAAATTCTGGTTATTTGAAAAAGTGTTTCTCAAGAAAATATTTTTGGAAATAGTAGTTTGGGTTTGATTAATTGATTTGACAAATACTTTTCTTAATATTAGAACACCAATTTGTGTTTGCTGTTACTATTCAAAAGTACTACTAATCTTACTGATCTTGAAAACTTAGATCAAATAATTTAACCTCTAGAATAAGCACTTATAGTAACTTTAAGGATACCAATGTTCAGTTCTATTATTTCAATGATTACATGTGAAAACAATGAAAATACAAGAAGGGTTAAGATAGTGTACCTCAGAGGACATATCAGCCACTAGGGGAGCAACAGCTGCAGCACCACCCAATCTACTCATACTCAGAACCTGATCAGTTCACACACAAAAAGAAAGAAAAAGAAAATGAAACACAAACACCATGATATTGACCCAAAGTATAGTTCTTTATAATTAAAAAAACCCCATATTCACCAACTAATTTTAAAACATTATTTCCCATCCAAATTGTCAACAAGGAAGCATCCTTTTCCAATTTAAAAATCCCTAATAAAGAAATAAAAAAAGGAAAAGAGAGAGTAGTAACTTTGACTTGGAGCTGGAGGAATTTGACATAGTCGATGATCTCATCCAGCATTGAAGCCTTGTCTGTCTGTCATTCCATAAAACCCAACAAACACTATCACGTTAGTATCCCATTAATTTAAACACCATTCACTTCATATCTTTCATTTAGAATAATCAATTAAGTCAGAGAACTCACAATTTCACATTAACTTTCTTTGTATAAATTAATTTAAAACACAAGATATTTCTAATGACAAAACACTATAAGTAAAGAACAATACTTTTTCCTAGTTTCCGGTATTTCCTTTGGGGCCGACTACTTTAAATTCGTGTTAGAAGGTCTTATTTTGAAGGTAAAACGCTAGCTCCCTAACCAAAACGATTTAATTTACAAGGCACGTACTCAAAACTTCTAATTAAGGATGAACGAGTTTTACTTATCACTCCATCACAATCTTGATGATCATACTATCTTCCATGTCAAGTTTTGTGTTTTTTGTAGACCGAAATTGTAAAATGTTAATTAAATGAAACGTTTAAGATACAAATGAGTAGTTTGAACCAATATTATTATGACTAAGACTATTATTACAGGTCTTAACTTACATTCTTTTTGCTAAAGTATCGTTAATTAGATACATATTTTAACCTTAATTTCTTATTTAACCATAGTAAATCGTATAATTTGATATAAACACCGAATGTGAATAAATTTTATCGATATTAATACAACATTATTTAAGCTTAATGAATAATTTGTGCTATAGTACTATGAATACACGTTACACAAATGTTGAAATTAGATTAAATGCGGTAACTGTCAGCAGGATTACGATCCCCGTGAGAATCTCTTTTTCAGTTTCATTTTCAAGTACGCACAGAAAGAAATACACATTTAATTTAACTCCTAATATTCTTCTCACACTCTAAAGTCTAAAAAACCATCTACTCGCCCTATTCTCTCGACACGTGTCCAATTGAAGATTATGATATCCATTAATCACATGGGACGACAAATTAAGTAGAGTTGAGACCCAGAACAGTTACAATAGTATGTAATATGATTAATTTTCCAATTAATGGAACTAATGATAATTTAATCAAAGTAAAGATCAGATAATTAATGATTAAAAATTAATAATTATAATAATTAATTTAAAGCTTAATATTACTTTAGTCCCTCTATTGTTGTAAATTTTGATTTTAGTCTTTATGATATCTGACTAAGCATAATAAACCTCTAATTAATTGAATTATGCACTTTGATCCTTTTATTTATGAATATTTAAAAATTTACCATAATTATTAACCGTTTCACCACCTAATTACTCATATATTATGTTAAATTTAAATTGTTACTTCATATTAGTTTGACGGTAATATAATTCTATAAATAGTTAAAATATACTCCCTTCGGTTCATAATGAGTGTCCACTTAGTCTTTTTATTTTAGTTCAAAATAAGTGTACACTTACATAATCAAGAATAAATTGGTTATTTTGTTCCAAATTTGCTCCTACTTAGATAAGTGAATTTTTATATAATAAAAAAATTATATTAATTAGGTAGTATTTACTTCAGGATAGTTTAGTTGAACTACCTATTTTTTTCTAAGACTTAGTGTTTTCTTAAGCAGTTTACAAAAGTTCAAGCACACACTTATTTTGAAGTGGAGGGAGTAACATTTTTTCTACATAAAGAGACAAAAAACACATATAATAATTATTTAAAGGTCAAATATGCTAAGTCATTTATCACGACGACTAAAACCATAAATTACTAATAACTTAGGGCCCACAAAGGTTATTATCCCTAATTTTAATTTACTGGATATGATGTGAAATTACATGAGTAACATTTTTTCTACATAAAGAGACAAAAAACACATATAATAATTAATTATAGGTTAAATATGCTAAGTCATTTATTACAAAGATTAAAAGCATAATTTACTAATAACTTAGGGATCAATAAAAAGTTACTATCCCTAATTTTAATTTACTGTAAATGGTGTAAATATTTTTACCTTATTGGCATTGGGTACAAGTTCCTGCAAAGCCTTCATTCTCTCAGCAATTCTCTCTCTACGTAACTGCCCCCACCATCATTTTCATATCGCAACAGAAAAACAAAACAGAAACCCATAAAATACGGAACCATCAGCAAAAAACTGTAACTCAATTCCTAAAACAGAAAGGGGTAAAACTGTAATTTAACATACTCTTTCAGCAATACTGTGTGGATCAGTAGCTTGTCCTCTACGAGCTCTAACTCTTTGTTGCTTTGGTTGCGCCGCCGTTGTGCCGCCGCCAGCTGAACCACTCGCCGCCGCTGCCGGAGCTCCGAAACTCTGTGATTGCATCGATCCTCCCTATAATTTTTCAAAAAAAAAATTGGATATGAATTATCGTGAAATAGTTTACTCCTGATTTATGTGGCACAGTTAAAATTTCGATATTCAAACTTCTAAATTTTGATCGAGCTATAGAAACTTTCATTTTTTTAATATAAAATCAATATATTTAAAAATTACGATAAATTACAAGAATTAACAACTCGAATTATTTGAAAGACATGAAAAAATTACAATCAAAGAAAAACTCGTTTGATTCTGATAATCTGAAAAACGCTACATAGATTGAGACAAAGGAAGTATCACTCAAATACGAGTTTGTATATAGGTTGAACGCATACAGACACCTAAAATTGACACGATTTTTCATTTAGACACTTAAATTTAGAAGTGTTCATATTGAGCACTTGCGGTGCCTGAAATTTATTCAAATGATAAATCGTGTCAACTTTACAATACATTTTATGGCATGTAAAATGTGTAACGGACCTGAGGATGATGAAAATGTTGAGGTTGATTGGAGGTTTGACCAAGAGATCCGGTGAATCCATTGAAAAGAGCTTGAACGGAACTGTCATTACCCTGTATTTAATCACATAATTAATCGTTAATAATTGCACAAAAAGTGTACCTTCCTCAATCTGAAGCTAAATTAAAGTAGATCAATTCTACATGTTAAAATTAAAATTTAGATATTTAAAAATTATATATATATATATGAAAAATACTATAAGTTAGCAAACTTCTCGTGTTAATATGATTTAAAAAAAAATGATGAGAAAACTATATAAATTGATGTCAAAATTCATACAGTTTAAATCTCGATAAGCGAAAATTCTCAGATAAATTGAGACAGTAGAAGAGAGTAACAATTACTCTCTGTATCTCAATTTATGTGATATTTTTTACTTTCTTAGATTCAAGTTTCATGAACTTTAACAATATTTTAAAATGTATTTTTTTCATCAAATTAATATGCAAAAAAAAATTCTAGCTTATAGTACATAATTTTCAAATATCTAAATTTTAATCATAAAATATAGAGTTAATTTAATTCAAATAGTAATAATTACTAGGATAATTTTTACAGTAGAAGTTAAAACTGTTCATAAATATGATTGAATTTATGACGGGAGTAAAAAAAATAAAAAAAAATGAAACTCACCTGATTAGCAACGCCGTCGTTTTGTTCACCATTATTACCGAGACTTAAAGGCTGAGAAAGCAGTCCATTATCACCAGAGCCGGTTCCATTAGACCTAAGTCCATTTCCAGCGAGTGTTCTAGAAAGCAAAAGCTGTTGTTGCATCATAAGTGCTTTAGCAGCAGCTGCTGCTGCGCCTCTGCCGCCGGTGATCTGATGTTGACGTAGCTTAGAAGCAAGTAAAGAAGAAGCCTGTTCGTCGTAATGAAACGGCGGCTGAAGTGATGGCTGTTGATCATCGCCGGAGCTAAGGTTATGCTGCGGCTGCGGCGGCGGTGAAGAGAGGTTGTTGTGGTGGTCCCATGACCAAGGAGAAGAAGAAGGAACTGAAGAGAGGAATTGTTCCAGGAAATCGTCGTTAGACGACGTCGGATCGAAGATGACGTCTTGAAGTAACTGTTGTTGTTGTTGACTTAGAAGTGAATTCATGGCTTGCATTTTTTTTTTCCTCTGCAAATAAAAATGGTTTCATTAAAATCATATAAAACATAAAATTAAATAAACTTTGAAAGAGTTTTTTTTTTTTTCAGTTGTGTATACCGGGGATTTTTGCTAGGATTTTGAAGACGGGAAGAGGGGGAGATAATTGGATATATTTTTTTTCTTTATTTTGTTTTTGTTTTCTTTGAGTAGCTTTTGTGTGGAAGTTTGGTTCAGTTTTAGAAAGAGATGATTCTAATAAGGTGAAGAGAGAAAGATTGAAGAAAAATGAATGAATTCATAGGTTATGGTTTTGGAATGTTGTTTATATAGGTCTCGTTTATATGTGTTGATCTCCAACTCCACCCCCTTTCCCCCTTGCCTTTTTATTTCTCCAACAACCTTTTTTTTTTTTTCCTACTACTTTAATTAGGATGAAAGAAAATATTTAAAGAAAAAAACTCAACTTGTATAAAGTGGTTTGATTTGGTTATTAGTGTTCCGTGCTACCCATCTTCGCAAGTCAAAAACATTGATCTAAAGTTACGGGAAGGGTCAATTTGAGAAAAAGAGACAAAAAAACTTAAAACGATCTAGCGGTTTGTTACATTTTCTACACTTAAACAAACATTCGTCCTCGAACGATAATAATAATAATAATTAAAAAAAAAAGTAGCCGAACGGTCCAAAAGATGGGGGTATCTACTCTGCATGTTCGATTCGGTCTCCCAAATAGCCTCCTCAACCGGACGATGCCTCCATTGAAGTTTCACCGAATCTATTTCTTTTGATCTCAACTTATGAATCTACCTATTCAAAATTGCTACCGATTCCTCCTCAAATGCTTGATTTTGATCAAGTAACACTGAATCCCAATTAAGCACATGCGAACCATCGGAATGGTACTTCTTCAACAAATATATATTTAGTATTATAATGATTCAATTTCATTTGAACTAACTATCAATATTTTAGAAATTATGTCACTAGTATCAAGTTCCTCAAAATTTAATTTCAAAGCATTAACTATTTTTCATTGAGATTACTTTGCACGTCATTATTTGAAGAACACTTATTTGAAGCACAAACTTCTGCACTTCGTCTATGAAATCATATTCCCTTACCACGCATCATTTCATCACCTCAAGCGACAAATTGATAACTATGTTATTAAGAAATTACTACTATCAAATTGCAGTATCACAAGTTCAAATTATAATTGTTAATTGTCATTCGTTTCTATTTCACACTAAGGTAGTTTCAACAAATTGGAGCTATTTTAACATGTACTTGCAATGAATCAGATTATCGACAGATACTAGTTACAATAAGTTTTTACTAATTTATATCCAACAATTAGAGTTATTTTTTTTTAAAAAGTGAAGTTATCATTTTAAAAATATTTTCAGATGTAAATAAGGACTACGGTATAAAAGGATAAATTTGGAGAGGAATTGATTTTCAAGTCACTGTAAAATCAGGATAAATTTGGTCGGCCAGTTTCATCAAAGAAAAAATTAACCTTTTTTAACCCCACCTAAACGTCACACGTTTTTTTAACCATATTCTTTTTGGCCAATTTTTTTTTTCCTACACTTTCGCCAAATTAGTTATTTCTCCCGTTTTAACTATCTTCAGTTCTGTAAAAGACAATTACGTCTGAGAATTACTTCAAAATAAATGCAAGAAAACATAAATAAATTAACTATGTAAAAGTTATTGAAAAAATGAGTTATTCCCATTTTTTAATTTTATTTTATAGGCACAGCGGATTATACGGTAGTTCATGTACATAAGATCAATTATAAGTGAGATAATTGGATTATGCATTTTATGTGCTTGGAGTGGGTGTAGTGACAAGGGCAGCCTTAATCCAAATTGAAGGGTCTATTATGGTAGGTAAGGGTGTCAAATGGGTCGATTGGACTGAATTTGATTAAAGCAGTAAAAAATGACCCGCCCAACAAATTATGAGCTAAATAATGGGTCGTAGCGTAGTGTAGGCTTAAGTTGGTGAGAATCGTAATAGGAGGGTCCATGGGTGTCAAATGGGTCGATTGGACTGAATTTGAAAGGATTAAAGTAAGTCTAGTCAAAAAATGACCTGCCAAAAATTATGAGCTAAATAATGGGTCGTAACCAACCCGTCTTACTATAGGTTTTAATTTCCTTGTTTGTGTTCTTGTAATCTATTTAAGTACCTAATAAAACTTTTTATTATTTTTTATTATTGTGGTCTGAACTAGTACAAGAGCCACTATTACATAGACACAAGTGTGATTGGAGATACAAATCTCAAAATATCAATACTGTCTCAAGAATACAGAGTAGACAGTTAAATACAAAGGAAGAGTCTCCGGGTTGTGGATCTAGCCCAAATGGTCACCCTGGAATCTCTGTAAAGTAGATTCAAATCACTCTCGAGGACGGGAATTGGAACTAGTAACAAACTTTGCACTCAACAGAAGAGTACAACAAGAGTAGGTTCAGTACAAACAACAAGTACTGGGAGGTATCATAGGCCGACAACAATAGTTCACATATATGAAGAAAGAAATTAACAAGTAGGCAAATAAGCAATCAAGCACAATCATGAATCACATTATCCCAATATGTCAAGAGCTTCCACATACATATACATCTTACAGGAACTCGCCTTCCAAATCAGAAGCCTAGATGAAGCTTCTAAACCACAAGTCTGCCAGGTCTCAACAATCTCAAATCAATAATCACAAATCTAAGTCTTGAACCTAAGTGGAGTCACTAATCCACTATCAAGTTCAGTCTATAATCAAATCTATATCACAACAATAGTACAAATACCCATGCCAGATCAGAAATACGGAACCATATGATGATGTAGGATGAAATGTAATGATATGGAATGCACTGGCCAAATACTATGTACACACATGCTAAAGGCATTGTTCGTACAATAGTCATGACCCGCGGGGGACACGTGGTTTCTATGTACCACTCACTCCGGAACATACCTCAGATCACGAGTACCCAATTTGGCCACATCCTCACCCCCTGTGAAATGTACCTTATATATATATATATATGTATGTATGTATGTATGTATGTATGTATGTATATGTATGTTTGTAAACAAATGAATCTCAAGATACGGTTCAAGTCTAGAAACCCAATCTGAAGCCCCACTCAAATTAATATAAGCATGATCAATCAATGAAATCAAATGCCAATGAAGTACAGGTCACAATACCATAAGCCATAACCAGACTAAGAAAAATCAGCTCAACCATAGAATGAATTATACAACCATCTCAATCAACATAATGAGTATATATCAATCCCTTCCTTCCAATTATGACAAATACACCTCATGACTAGGTCTTGTGTCACCAATATATTCCATTTTCTCATTTATCATCTTCAGTATCAAGTCATAATTCAAAATCAATATACATGTGAAATGAGAATGTATGCCATGCATGATATCATCATCAATAGTAAATCATAATTAAGCTTTCAATCGTGTATTATCATAAGTATACATCAAGATTCAGGCCTAATCTCGTTATCCTTCCTTTCTCCAACGATAAATGACACAACAAGAGAGAAATGAATGCAAACACGTATCACAACACAGCAAATAATGCAACAAGCCTAAACACAATAACAGGGCGACGAGCCGCAATCAACGACAACCAACCTAATAGAATTTCATCCCAACTCCATACCCGAAGGCCTAGCATGCTTTCCCCGTCGATACCTAACTCCCACATATGTTTCACTAATTGGATTCTAACCGAATGGTAAGCCGTAACTTACCTAGTAGCCGAGCAGAAGCTACTAACAATCACACTTTTGCCTTTCCCTTTCATAGCGCCTCTAAATACTCACAGTCTATTCATAATTGAGTTCTAAATCAGAAATAAGGAAGAACAACACCCATATTGCTATACTCAACTTTCGAATCAAATTCAACTATGGAGAAAGGGAAAAACGCCCACAAGGTTAAAATAGGTATTTTGAAAGTGAAACATGTAACTCAACATTCTAGGAGTTCAATGCTATCAATCATTTGCTAAAGTAACTCAAGAATGGGTCATTTTGTTATTTAAGTGAAAAAACCCCAATTTGGGTATAAACCCTAACTTTCCAACATTCAATTTCATCAACATTAAGGGAAGATTCAAGCTTGATCTCATCAAATTCCATGCTTTAAAGAAGTTAAATCCACTAACCAATCCCATTTTGAAATACTAAAACTCCATTAGTGAAGAAACCATTAAACCCATCTTTATTGATTAAGTTCTATAGACTCCTAGCATGGGTTAAAGCTTATGAAAGATAAAGGATGAAGGCTAAGGTTAGGAGACTTACCCACAAAAAGAAAACAGCCTTAAAAACACATCAAATCGCCTACAAAGTTGCTTAGGATCAATAAATGAAGTGATAGAAAAGAAGGGTTTTAACTAAGGCATTAAATAAGATTCTGTCAGCGTCATCTGCTACAGCAGCCACGGGCCCGCTGAGTCCGCCACAGCGGGCCCACTGCATTGGTCATGCCTTTTCCATCGCAAGTCAGCCACAACGGATCCCCATCCGCTATGACGATTCAACACAAGTCCCACTAGCCCGCTATAGCAGCTGGTTCTCCGCCACTGCAGGACCGCTACCTTGAGCCTGGTGCCGCTACGGCAGACATCAAATACCAGAAACTTTTTGTCTTTTCACAATCCAAATCTTGAAATCCAACAATCACCCGAGACCTTCCAAATACAAATCAAACATGCATTCAAACACAAAAATACGCTATGGACTCACTCGCAGTCTTGAAATTTTCAATGGAGGTCTCTTTGACAGGGTCAACACCAATGGCCGAATACTAACTTTCCAATCAATGATCCAAAACGCTTTCAAGTGCCTCGGGAATCGAACCGAACATCCCACCAAGTCAATCTATCCGAACATCCCACCAAGTCAATTTATCATTCGGACCTCTAGGAATCGACGATTTTCGAAAAAGGTCTGTTCACTCAAAGGTCAACTATTTGCCAAACGTTTTTCACTTTAAGGCTTCATCTCACAAAAGTCATCATAAATCTCGCTCGATCATCTCGGAAACCATACCAGCCATCCCTACCGGTCAAAACGTACTAGCAAGGCTCGGGGAAGGGTCGACGAGGGTACATGAGTCGAAGGCGCAATAACGAGCAAACGAATCGTTACAAGTCTGGTATGGCTCAAATAGGTACGCCAATCTACTTATATTGATGTTGTATCATAACCTTCAATTGGGAGATTTTTTATGTTATAATTCTTATAACAGTATCACAAAAGAATCAAACGATGAAGCATTTGTTTTGTTTAAGACTGAATTTTCCATTGGACAAAATAACAGTACACATAAACAAGGGCGGATGTAGGCTACTAAGGCCTCATTTGTTTTTATTAAGATTAAAACGCCTGAATCTGAATGCACATCTGAATGATTAAAATGTTGTCTCTAGATCTGAACACTGAATGATTAAAATTGTTTGTTTATTAACATCTGAATTGCATAATGTTTGTTGTTCTATTTAGAGAATGTAAAAGAGTTAATTTTTTTTTTTTTGGTTTTAATCCAATAATTCCATGTTTTAGGAGACACAAAATATGTTGTCATGAATGGCCACAACATTTTTTTTATTATTAATTCCTCACATTATGGAATCAGCTCTTCAATGCATTATCTTTTAAAGACCATTGAAACTAAAAAGTGGTTAGAAATAAAATACTTACAGTGTATCCTTAAGCAACTTAATCCCCCCAAGTATCCAAGGTTATGGATTATTTCCTCCCAGGATAGAAAGGATTACCGTCACCGCTATAGCAGTACCTCAAACGTCGACACACTTAGAAATTTTCTGTTTTGTGCTGAAAGTATTATGCAGAAAGAAGAGGAAGTGCAGAAACTCTCGTAAGCAAAAAAAATCTATGGAATAGCGAATATTTATAGCCTGAAGGTTGAGCCCAGTCCGAAGAGATGCAACTCTTCCAGGTGACTTTTCGAGAAAATGGTTGTTTATGTAAAACGGCTATGTCCGAAAAATTAATGGGAAAATTAAAACAGAGAGAAATTAAATTACTGTTACAAAACGGAAAATCAATATCAACGAAATAAATTTGGTCTAAAAAATATATCAATCAAATCATTTGACCAAAGCCGAAGCCAAGCCAAGCGACGATGATGGCGTGAGGAGAGACTCTCTTCTCAACTCTTTATGAGCTAGAAGAAGTGCTTTTACATAAAAGCACACTAGTATTACTTTCCCCTACCAATGAGGGACAAAGTTCCTTTGTAAAAGGGAATTTTTGGCATTTCCCTCCATTTTAGAATTTGGCACTTCCCTCCATTTTGAATTCTTTCATTTCTCATTCACACCTCATCCAAAAATCTAAGATCTAGTAGCTCAGTTAGTTGACTACTTGAACTTTCATCTTGTTGGTGAGGGTTCGAATCCCCACGTTATAATCTCCTTCTCCTATGTAATAAATAAAAAAAAAGATATAACTACAACATATGTGTGTGCCCGCGTGATTGGTAGGGAGCTAGATTAAAGTTGTATTTACAGCGACAGATCAACTAGTAGGTTGACCACGCGTTCGGCAAAACTCAATACTTTGACTTTCAACCTAACATGAATGTGGAAATTAAAACAATCGTGAATATAAGAATTACATAAGCATTTCATTACTCATTCTCTTAACTCAAAATTTTTTGCGTCTAAATTTATATTGAATAGGGATGGCATCCTTCTTAGGCGAGATTTAGGGTTGGCAAAATTATCTCATGCATTAAACATGACCTGCCCAATACATTCAAATATGGGCGGGTTAGTAATGACGTGTCAATTTATTAGCTCAACTCATTTTGATCAACGCAATTTAATTCATCTAAAAATTGAGCTAATTTGAGCTAAATATATAATTTAAATTAACTCACGAGAACTCTTGTCAATTTTTTTTTTTTTGTGTTTGATATGATATGTGTATCCATAGTAAAGGGAAATTTTGTTTATTAGATAATTAAATAAATTCTAAGAAAACGTAAAAAGAAACTAAAACTATGAAAGGGGTCGTTTGGTACGCGGGATAAGATGGGATATCGAAGGATAAAGTCTGGGATTAAATTTGTATTGCATTTGTTTGACGGTATAAAATTATTATGGGATAAATTTATACTGTAGACCAAACACAATATAAATTTAATCTCAGACTTATAGCCTGTTTGACCAAGCTTCTAAAATCAGCTTATTTTAAAAAGTACTTTTGGCGAAAAGCAGTTTGTGTTTGGCCAATTAATTTAAAAAACACTTTTGAGCAGTAATTAGTGTTTGGCCAAACTTTTAAAAAGTGCTTCTATATGTATTTTTCTCAAAAGTACTTTTCAAAAAAGTGCTTTTGGGCAAAAACTTTTTTTTTTAGCTTCTGAAAAACTGCTTCTGCTACTCCCCAGAAGCACTTATTTTCTCCTAAAAGCTTGGCCAAACACCTCATTTTTTCTCAAATAAGCACTTATTGAAAAAATAAGTATTTTTTGGGGAAAAATAAGTTTGGCTAAACAGGCTATTAATCCTGTATATCCTTCTTTGTCCCATCAAACTTGGGATTATTTTATCCCACCTCCTAGGTGGGATAAATTAGTCCAAAGATTATAATCCTGAGAAAATTTAGTATGCAAACCAAATGACTCCTTTAAGAGTTAAGTAAGCTGGGCAGTGACCCATTGTTTAGTCCATCTTGATTCCGCCCATGCAAATTATTTACCTGTCCATTTTGACTCGTTAAAATTAGACTCAACCCGCCCATATAATTCCACGAGTCAAGACTACTACCAAAAAGATGTACAAGACATGCATGGATTGTCACATGAGCATCACATCATTGTATCTATACAGAAGATAAACAACTAATAAGATTGTTCTGAATCAGATTATTCTAGTCATATTCAATATAATTCATAAAATGAACTAGCTCAATATTAAGAGTATCTTCTTCTCATACGTCAAGCTTTTGATATATATGATTCGTTTTGTCTTTGAAGATCTCAGTGTTGATACGTACAATGAATATGGCTCTTATATATGTACACAGACATCAAGTAAGTAACATGTAATATTGAATTAAGGAATTGTGATTTTGTGTTGGTCGTTAAAGCAATATTGTGTTACTTATTTCGATTACAACGTACGACTATTTTATTCATAACTTATGGTTCTTTTGTCTGCCTTCCTGCAAACAGATTTTCATCTTATAAATGGCAGCTGGAATTCCAAACCCCAATTACAAAAAAAAAATTAAAATAAAAATAAAAATTGGGGCAGGTTGTGAGTTGGTTGATAAGTGTCATTCGAAAGCTTAAACGGTTGAGAAAGATCATACTTTTATTATTTTGTTTGATCTTTAACACCCTTCAATCACATATGTAGGCTTGATTCCTTTTTATGAGTCAAGTATGTATTGGGTAAAAGATGACACAGGGCGAGATGAAGCATCCTGAGACCACAACGATTTGGGGATATATTACAACTGTCTCCTATTTCTGTCAAATTCGGTCACATCCATCACACCAGTCAGAGCGCCATAACGCACATGGGCATGGTAATGTCCTCATAGTCTTGTCATCACGACTTGTAGGGTAGGATAGCCTAGTTCGGGCCTATATAAACAAAAGGTTGGGGACGAAAGAGGGCAAGATCTGAGAATTCCCCCACCACATTGTAATATTAACACGAGAGTATTAATAGGGAGATTCATGGGAGTTGGTCGGCGGACACTCTCGAGATCATCTTCTTTTACACACATATTCTTGTAAACATATACTCTTGTAGGCATCACTCGATTCTTAAGAGAACGGGATATATACAGAATCATCACTTTCAGATAATTTTTATCTGTTTTGATCATATTTTATTATTTCTATTGTCCAAAAAACTATATAACGATCTAAACTTCTCCGAACCGGGCTCATAAAAGGAACTCTCGCGGTAGATACGTTCCACTTGTCTTCAAACCCTTAGAAAACAAATCTCTAACCGATTTTTTTGGTTAAACCTGGTTTCACCGGAAAACAATGTACATAAAAACTCTTTGTGATAATACACTTGGGACCTTTGCTTAATTACGCTGGTATTAGATTAACATGTGTGATCTCTTCATCTAAATTTTAAGTTATGTCTGGTCCTAATTACCTGTCTGAACTTAGCAGTTTGATAGCCTTCACCTCATGTACGCTAACATGACAAAGAACGTGGATACACTTTCTTTTAGGTCCGTGAGATGAAAAAAATAAAAAAGATTCAGCTTCTAAATGGGGTATTATTGGAAGTTCTAAGCCGGGTAATTGGGTCGGGTCATGGATGGGTCTCTGGTCAGAACTTTATGCTGACTAATAAATAAAAGTCGTTGTTTAATTAAAAGTTAATTAAATGTCGACGTATAATTGTGTCATTAATGGCGGAACAAGTTAAGCCTATAAATAACGTTAGGGGCAAATTTGATCCAATAGGTGAAAGGAGAGAATATTTTAATCATTTCTAAACGTTAAGAACATTTTTATCATAGGTGGAAGGAGGGACAAATTTGATCCAATAGATGAAAGAATAACATTTTTGTGTCATTAATACGTTAAAAACAGTTTAAGCCATTTTACTTTTATTTGGGACTTTGTTCACAAACCTCCAACTAGCTGTATTAATATTTTCAATGATGTGGGGATTTAAATGTAGCTACGTGGTATAAACCAGAAACATGAAATAGTATTTTTAAAATGAGCCGAGGACAATATAAATTATCGGAATGATTAGAATTCTCTATAGAGGGTATTTTTAGAATGATTGAGATATAAAAATGTAGCATTAGTAAATGCTAAAAACAAGAGAGTAGATTAATGAGTAAGAATATGTTGCAAGAATGAAGTCATTATTGGGAAGCCAAATGTTTGAGTTGGGACTAGAAAGCAAAGATGTAGTACTGTTATTACTTATTAATTGGTACTATTAGTATAGTACTTTGAGGACTCCAAGATAATAAATGCACAACGGGGGAGGAGTATTAATAGCATGATCTTTTTCTGATTACTTTATGATACTAATAATTGAGGTCCAAAGAAATATATTTTTACAGTAGTACAAATACATGATAACTTTTTCCTCAAGGCAGGAGTAGATGAAAAGAAATAACTTTAGTGTTTTTTTTTTGGCCTATACTAGAATTTGCAAAGTAATACGTATAGTACAGCTTTTTAGATATTCAGTATTTTAAGTTCACTGATATCCAATTACTCAGAATTTGCATGAAATGGATCCACCAAGAAGCTAATTAAATGCTTCCTAAAAAGGGTAATTCACTAATCTGACTAATCAAATATACGTCTAATATGTACATCTTTTAAAAAAATAGAACGTTCCATATCAAAAATTAAAAATCGCTCTATTCTTTAGGTAAAAACTCGAAATTTCTGATTAAAATGAAAGAAATTCCGTTACATATCCCACCACCACAATCTTTGATCGAATATAGGTACTACAGTTTGAGAAAAAAGGACCACTTGATTCAAAACTTAAAAGATCCATATCTTATGCTGATCATATATGAGGGAAAATTAAATTAGATTGATTTTTTAAGAGCAAATTCTTTCTTATTTGTCAAAAGACGAATCACAAGGCATTAACTGTTATATGATCCTCTAGGGGGGGATATAAATGATAGAAAAGTTCAACAAATAAATGATTATAGGCCAGTAAAATAATAAACACTAGTATTATTTGTTGTTTAAATTTTCTTTTGCATTTTCAAAGAAAACTTGCATTGGTGTCTACAGAATGTTCAATTGTTACATTTTGTTGGAAACATAAAATCCAATAAAAATGTCCATGCACGTCTCACGTTTGTGGAGACATATTTTCCTTCTTTTTTCTGGCATTTTCATTTGAATTGTTTTTCATTTATTTCTATCAAGCACCAAGATTTAATTTGTGCATTGCTTCTCTAAAAACAGTAGTAAAGGAAATATTTTAAAGCCGAATTCACAAACACGGGACATGCATCTCGTGTAATTAACAAAATTTACTAAATAATAAGGATGTTAAAAGACAAATATATGTATTTAGTGTATACATGAAGTTTTTAAGAATCTAATTATATTTACTCATAATCACAAATTTACTATGTTCTTTTTATAGAGTGTATGAACAAAGTTCCACGTGAAAAGTAAAAAAGAAAAAGAAATTACTTATAAGGTATGAGATACTTTTATGGATGCGAGACCTTTTGATTGAAAACTGTGCGAGTTTGGCCCAAATTAGACAATATAGCACTATGTTAAGTGTATATTTGAGCTAGTTTAGTCAACAAGCGTAATCATGAGGGCAACTTGTTGCATTTGCCTATGTATTGGCAGGTTTACTACCTTCCCATAGCTTGACGCACGTAAAAAGTAGAAGCATGTGGATTTGGTAGCCACACTCGGGGTGATACACAGCTAATCTCCAAATTAGCTCGTGAATGATAATTGCTTATGTGTAACTTAGCTCAAGAGGAAGATTGTTGGATGTGTATGGACAAAGACCTACGTTAAAAGTACAAAAAATAATAATAAATTACTTCTAAGGTATTGAATACTCTTAATTGTGTGATGCCTTTTAGGAAAAACGGTGTGATCTTGATCCAAAGTAGACAATAGCACATTATGTTAAGAGTATCTTTGGGCTAGTTTAGTGTGAATTTCTGTGATCTGAAGCTAATTTGTGAGGTCAAACATTGAATGCAATATAAACAAGTAAGGAAGAAGAAGGGAACATTTTGTGGAAGCTTTTCTCTCAGATAATTTTCAGTCACTGATACAAATGAAAAGGAAACGTACTTATAGGAATCGTGGGCTAAAAGCACCTTATTCAAAATAACTAACTACCCAACTAAATATCTAATTCCCTAGTGACAACTGGCAACATCTGGATGCCAACTGTGCATTAAGGCACACGTGAGCACTTCACCAACTGTTCAACACCCCTCTTTAAGCTAGGTACTATGAAGAGATCCTTCAAGCCTAGCTTGGAGATCAAGTATGTATGATGAATTCTGGTAAGCCCTTTGGTAAGCACATCTGCTGATTGCTGAGCAGTGGGAATGTAAATGGTGGAAACTAAACCTTGTTGCACCTTCTCCCGAATGAAATGGCAGTCAATGTCGATGTGTTTAGTGCGTTCATGAAACACCGGATTGGCTGCAATCTGTATAGCTGACTTACTGTCGCAATAGACAGGAATGGGCAGTTGTAGTGACACATCCAGCTTTGCAAATAAACCTGAGATCCATACAACTTCAGCGACAACAGAAGCCAAACTTCTGTACTCAGCCTCGGTTGAGCTCCTTGATATAGTGGGTTGTTTCTTCGATTTCCACGATACAAGTGAAGAGCCAAAGAACACAAAATACCCTGAAGTAGATTTCCTAGTATTGGGACAGGATGCCTAGTCAGCGTCACAATACGCAGTTAAATGACATGAGTCCTCTGCTGGTAGAAAAAGGCCCAAACCAGGAGCTTGTTTGATGTATTTGACTACTTTGAGGGCTGCAGCCATGTGTGAAGCCTTGGGGGATTGCATAAACTGACTCAAGACCTGGACTGCAAAGGCTATGTCTGGCCTGGTATTTGTCAAGTAAAGTAGTCGACCAATGAGTCTTTGATAACTGGTGGGGTCATCCAACATAGGATCAGTTACATGACCAAAATGTTGGTCAAACACAATAGTAGTAAGCTTAGAATTTAACTCAATTGGTGATCCAGCAGGCTTAGCACCTGTAAGTCCCATGTATGCTATCAATTCAAGAGAATATTTTCTCTGGTGCATCACAATACCACTCTTACTCCTAGCAAATTCAAAACCAAGGAAATAACTCAACTCCCCTAGGTCCTTGATTTTGAAATGTTGTTGCAGTGTAGTCTTAGTCTCCAAAATGAGATTTGCATCATTGCCAGTGATGAGCAAGTCATCAACATAGATAAGAACAACCACCAGCTTCCCTTTGTCCCTCTTTGTCAAAAGAGAATAATCCAAACGACTTTGTGTAAAACCAGAGGAAATCAAAGCCGTAGTCAATTTTATGTTCCATTGTCTAGAGGCTTGCTTAAGTCCATAGAGTGACTTAAGCAACCTGCAAACCTTGCCTTGTGAATGTGCAAAACCTTGAGGCAGGCTCATGTACACCTCCTCATTGAGGTCTCCTTGCAAAAAGGCATTAAATACATCCATCTGGTGGATCACCCACCCTTTTTCAGCAGCAATGAAAATCACTAATCTCACAGTCACCATTTTCACCACAGGTGAAAAAGTGTCCTGATAATCAGCCCCTTCTCTCTGATTGAAACCTTTGGCCACTAACCTAGCTTTGAATCTTTCCACTTCCCCTGTAGATTTATATTTAACCTTATACACCCACTTGCACCCTATTGCCTTATTCCCTCATCCATCTGGTGGATCACCCACCCTTTTGCAGCAGCAATGGAAATCACTGATCTCACAGTCACTATTTTCACCACAGGTGAAAAAGTGTCCTGATAATCAACCCCTTCTCTCTGATTGAAACCTTTGGCCACTAACCTAGCTTTGAATCTTTCCACTTCCCCTGTAGATTTATATTTAACCTTATACACCCACTTGCACCCTATTGCCTTCTTCCCTTTTGGTAAATCAACCACTTCCCAAGTCTTGTTATCTTCCAAGGCTTGGATTTCTGCCTGCATTGCATCAGTCCACCTCTTGTCAGCTGCAGCCTCAGAGTAAGACTGTGGTTCACAAACTACTGAACTTTGAGCAATAAAGTTTTGATATGAAACAGACAGGCCTGCATAACTGACACCAGCAGACAGTGGATACAAGCATGATTGCATACTACTTGGAGGGACAGATGGCTGAATGAAATCCTTCATCCATGTAGGAGGCCTTCTGCCTCTAGCAGATTTTCTAGGTGCTACTGGTGCATGAATTGCAGCAACTTCCTGCTGAACAGGAGAAGGACGAGGAGGCAACACACCAGGCTGAGGAGTGGGAACATGAACTTCTGGTTCAACATCCTGAGAAATTTCTAAAGCAGGATCTATTATAGGGCCATCACCCTGTGCTTTGGTGGCTTCAACATCAGTGGTTAAGGTATCATTATTTGAGGCTGCATCAACGTGTGGGACAATTGTGGGAAAATAATCTGTGTCATCATCTGCAGATTGAGAGACATCAGATCCACCTTGTAACTTCTGATGAAATGGAAAAATGTGTTCATAAAAGGCTACATCCCTGCTAATGAAGATGGTCTTGCTACTTAGATCAAGCAGCTTATACCCCTTTTGTCTAACAGCATAGCCAAGAAACACTGATTTAATTGCTCTAACACTAAACTTATCTCTTTTTACCAAATTGGTGGCATAACATAGGCATCCTATGACCTTCATATGTGCAAAGGAGGGTGGTTTTCTAAATAATTTTTCATAAGGTGAAACATTGCCCAAGACTGTAGATGGAATTATATTGATCACATAAACAACAACACCCACACAATCACCCCAAAATCTAGCTGGCAAATGACTTTGAAATCTGATAGCTCTTGCAGTCTCCATGATATGTGTCTTCTTTCCACTACTCCATTTTGTTGTGGAGTATGTGAACAAGAACTCTGGTGGATGATCCCATACTGTCTAAACAAGTTATTGCAAGTGCTATTAAAAAACTCTGAACCATTATCTGATCTAACACTCTTAACTGCCACATTAAACTGAGTCCTGATCATAACAAGCAAATCTTTGAGGATAGAGGCAACATCAGATTTAAGATGCAAAAAGAAGATCCAAGTCCATCTGGAAAAATCATCAACAACAGTGAGAAAGTATCTCATACCATCATATGTAGAAATCCTGTAAGGTCCCCATACATCAAGGTGCAACAACTGAAAAGGAGAATCAACTCTACTACTACTAATAGGAAATGGCATCCTTGTTTGTCTAACTATAGGACATATGTCACAATTCCTTATTGCAAAACTAGATTTATCACCAAAACTATCAATTTTCCTAAGTACACTCATTGGTACATGCCCTAGTCTTTTGTGCCATAAACCTGCTTGCATCTCAGCAGTGGAGACTGTTGTTACCGCATGAGACTGTGCCCTCAACATCTCAGACTGCTTTGATGACTCCAGCATATACAATCCATCCTCTATCTTACCAATCTCCTTCACCCTCCCAGTGAAGATATCCTGAAAAACAAAGAAGTCAGGGAAAAAACTAGCACTGCAATTCAATTCTCTTGTCGACTTAGAGACTAACAAAAGGTTGAACTTAAAACTTGGCACACATAACACATTGCTGATAAGGTCACCTCCTGGTAATTGACAACTTCCTGTTTGTGTAATGGCAGCTGTTTCACCAGTTGGCAACTGCACCTGTCCTGTATTTTCTACCAAGTCACCAGGTTTAATCATTCTCTTATCATGAACCATATGATTTGTTGCTCCGGAATCAACTATCCAACTAGCTTTATTAATAATAGGATTACCTGCCATGTGAGCCCTAGGAGTTTGTCCAGTAGCAGCATCTGCTACTGCAGGTTGGGTAAGCATAGTCATGATCGTCTCATATTTCTCTAGAGTAAGTGATTTGTTCAATAGGGTATGCAACTTCTCATGTTGATCTGAAGTGAGCTGCTATCTCATGCCTCCCATGTGCCCTGGTAAATTTCCCATGTGTCCTGCTATATGGCCTGAGTGTTGCATGTTCCCCATGTGGCTTGGAGAATACATGTTCCCCACATGACCTGAGTGACATATTCCTCCCATGTATCCAGGATGATAATGTTGAGGATAGACACTACTTCCTCCACCATGTGGAGCACCTGATATGACAGCATTCACCTTCTTTTTCCCTTTGAAATCCGGAGGATAGCCGATAAGTCTATAGCTGTTGTCTCGAACATGACCTTTGTTTTTGCAATAGCCACAATACATCAACTTATATCATGTGTCTCTAGTATGTCCCTTCATTTGGAAATAATCACAAAAGGCATTAGGATTCATCTTTGGTTTGGACTGAGCAGGCCTATAGGCATTGGTAAACAAGGCTGTAGGATCAGAAACTTCTCCCAAAACTGTGTGTCCTCCTGAGATCATTTTTTGACTCTCATCTTGTGCTATCATAGCATAAGCTTGATTCACGCTAGGAGTCGGTGACATCAAGAGAATATGACTCCTTGCTTGATTGTATCCATCGTTCAATCCCATTAGAAACTCCAGCAGCCTTTGATTCAACATATGCTCAATATACTCCCTAGGTTTATCACATTCACAAGAGGGTGGTGGTATGATCGAGTCAATCTCATCCCATAAGTCCTTCATCCTTGAGTAATAGCTGGATACATGTGACACTCCCTGATGCAACATAGCCAGTTCCTTCTTCAACTGATATACACGTGACAAATTAATCTTATCAAATCGCTCTTTTAGATCTTTCCAAATAGAATGTGCACTATTTCTGTAAAGGATTCCACTAAGTAAGTTTTTATTCACATTTCTCATTATCCATGAAATCACCATCGCGTTACACCGATCCCAGTGTTTTACATATTCTGCACCGTATGTATCACGCTTAACCGATCCATCTATGAATCCAATTTTATTCTTCGTCAATAACGTCAATCTCATAGCACGAGACCACAATGTATAGTTTTCCATTCCTAATAACTGGATATCAATTTGTACTGCTCCAGATGTATCAGAAACAGCTAAGTAAAGCGGATGATTATGATCGACAATGTTCGAATTTGAGTTCGAGTTCGAGCTCGAAGTGACGGTAATTACTGGTGAATTGCTTTCCATTGTTAATCGCAATGCGCAAATTGAGGAGAAATATAGAGTGAATCGCAAATCTATATGCGAATTGCACAGAAACTGATCCTAATTTCAATCAGAAAAATAAAAAACAGATCGTACAGAATAAGCTTCAAACCTCGAATTGAATCCCTCGTTTTTCAGCTACATGTGCTGAGAAATCCCTCGATTCAGTCTATAAATGCTCTGATACCATGTGAATTTCTGTGATCTGAAGCTAATTTGTGAGGTCAAACATTGAATGCAATTTAAACAAGTAAGGAAGAAGAAGGGAACATTTTGTGGAAGCTTTTCTCTCAGATAATTTTCAGTCACTGATACAAATGAAAAGGAAACGTACTTATAGGAATCGTGGGCTAGAAATCGTGGGCTAAAAGCACCTTATTCAAAATAACTAACTACCCAACTAAATATCTAATTCCCTAGTGACAACTGGCAACAACTGGATGCCAACTGTGCATTAAGGCACACGTGAGCACTTCACCAACTGCTCAACATTTAGCCTAACAACTAATATCATAACCAATTGATTGGCGGGACAAGTATGGAGATGGGAAGTAATGGCGTTGGATGCATGCAACTTATTGCATTTGCCTGTCTATGGCAGGTTTACTACGGCCTTTAACCGTAGCTTGATGATGCACGTACAAATTAGTGAAAGCATGTGGGCTTGGTGGTCACAAAAACACACGGGGTGACACAATACTAATCTTCAAATTAGTCCATGAATGGTGATGGATTATGTGTAACTTAGTTCAAGGGGGGATTGTTAGACATGTATGAACAAAGTCACACGTGAAAAATAGGAAAGAAAAAAAAATACTTATAAGGTATCGGAATCCCTTAATAATGTGATTCTATTTAAAAAAAATTGTGTGAGCTTGGTCCAAAGCGGACAATATCACACCATATTAAAAATCTTTGGGCTTATTTAGCGGATCAACTTTATTAGAGCAATTCTCTTTAATAAAACTTTCAGAACTAATTAAATGTCATTAATTTGGCGAAGATGAACTTTAGATCCTTAAACAAGAGGTAAAATTATAATGTATATTGTTTTCTAATTCTAGCCAAACAAAGTAGAAATTATTGTTAAGGTGACATGCCATTTCGAAAACTGAAGAGGTGAAATGTCTTCTTCCAAAAACCCTAAGATGGACTACATGTTGTCTCTTATCCTTGTAAGATTCTAACATTACCATAATTGATTAGACGATTATGTATAAGTTAAAGTTATGCTTAGGAAAATCTACGATGAAAAGAACAATCGCAGAATCACCGATGTGACTCAACATTCACAAAAAAGTGTAATGAAAATAAAGCTTGTGTTTTTCAACAGTACTTGGGACATATATTTCAAGACCAAAATAGATGCTTATGGTTGAGAGAAGAGGAGTTACGAACAAAGTTTGTGATGGACCGCGATAAGTGCTTCTCCAATCTTATTTAATTAACCAGTGACCTCAGGTTTAAGTTTTGAGAACTAAGTCACATTTATTAAGGAGCATTCTACCTCTCAAAGTAGAAATTTAGCGTGATTAATCCCACAATTTGAGGGTAGCAAACAGGCGGGTCAGGTCAGATATAGGGTCGGAAATGGGTTAGGTTAATTAATGTTTAAATTCACACAACCTATAAAGACACATTTATCTTAGATTAGCGGTAACAAGATTGAGTGGAATTCATGATTTTCTCGAATGGAGGTTGATCAAAGGCGATGACGTGATGCAAGTGAATATTTATGTATAAAATTATGATAGTCCAGTACTCCAGTCTAACTATCAAGGAATTGTTTGTTTTGGCCCCTCAAAGTTTGTGGGCCTTAACATTTTTCACCTTTAGATTCAGAGGCGCTTCAACAGTAAATTTTAACTTCAACGTTAACTTTTTCCTGCCTAAGATAAGTTTTACGAAATCTCCTTCTTAACTCAACCCAAAATTTATCATTTTTTACCAAGAAGAAAGGAGTTTAACTAATGCTATATGTCTATATCACAAATGCCGATCCCGTCAACTATTATTTTATGATTTCAGTTCCTAGATAATTATGACTATGTGAGTATGTGTCACACGGCTCATGTTCCTTTTTACTTCTTTCTACTATTAAAGAACGCGAAGGTTTCCAAGAATTCAAATGAACTTCAATTATTTTATTTTGTTTTCCACGAGTATGCGATATTCGCATTGAAGCTCAATTATATTTGGATTCGCACCGGAAGATTTTATTTGGGGGGAAGCGCTCCATACCAAGAATTTTTCCATACGCAGAACTCAAACCCGAAATTTCTGATTAAGAAAGGAACAGTACCATTGACTGCATCACATTCTTTGGTGGTAAATGAACTTTAATTATTAACTCATAAAAGAAATTAATAACAACTTTCTCTTTACTTAAACTAAATAGCTACTTATTGTATTGCTTAAGTTGTAGGTATCTGTCTTTGTCTTGTACCTATCAAAAAAACCTTATTTTTATATTAAATTTTTTTCAATTGAGAGACTAACTTTACACCTCACCCTAATCCCATTGTACTCTTTAATTAATTAGACTATTTCACTAGTTGTGATTATTTTTCCCTTATTTAATTATTGCCCCATCCAAAATTAAAATAGGGTTTTGGTAGATCAGTTACAATATCAGTGCTACTTAAATACTTCTCACGTATCCTTTAAATTCTTCAAAGATTCTTGATTCTCAAAATTATATGACAAAAATGACACCAGTGATTAATTTTCTCAAGTGATCATTAAATAACTAAGAAAATTCTAGTTGAATAGTAGTGAATTATACTTAATTCTTTTCTCTTTTGATTTTAAATTATTGATGCTTCTCTCTTTAATAAATTTTGATAATTATGTGGAAACCAAATCCAAATGAAATCGAGACTCTTTCATGTATCAAATCGCATTATAAGTGACCAAAGGAATAATTAAGGAAAAGAAACAACTCTAAGGGTTCGTTTGGTATGCAAGAAAATATTTTCTAGATAATAATTTCCCATTTTCACATTTTGCTTGGTCACATATTTTTCTCTTAGGAAAATAATTTATTTAAAAAATCAAGAAAATGATCTCCCTGGTGAGAATAGAAAAAACAAGTTTCTTTTAGTGACATATTCCACATTAATGGTTTCTTCGCCACCATCAATAATTCCTCGCCCCGACCCCAACTCCAAACCCCATCCCTCCCTGACCCCACCCCAATAACCCCCACCACAGACCAACCCCACCACAGACCACCCCCACCCCAAATCCCTCACTCCCTACCCCTTACCTCAACCCCACCAACCCATTATTATGGTATTTACCTAGCTAGTTAGATGATATATAAATGCTCTTTGGATAATAATTTTTGCTTATTTATATTTTACCAAATATAAAAAAATAAGTAAGAAAATCACTTATTTTCTATGAATATATTTTCCTCCATACTAAATATACACTAAAGAAAAAAAAATGGAGGATTGGTAATAGAGAATATATAGTGTAGTTTCAAATAGAGAAAAAAAAATCCTACTTAGATCTACAGGGAAAGAAAAAAGAAAAAAGAAAGATCGATCTAAGTGTGAAAAAAGTTAAAAGGGCTATATATTAAAAAATCTATAGGGAAAGAAAGATAATTCTAGAGGAATGTTGAAGATCATAACAACAAACAGTACAAGAATATTGTAATAACAACTAGTGGAGTAGAATGGTAAAGTGTAAAGACAACTAAGGTTTTTTCACAAAAACTAATTAAATATTCTAGTCAACTCTTAGCAACTATATATATCTAATTAATTTTGTAGAAGAAATAAATTATTAAAATTAACAGAATGACACGAAGATAACTAGTAAAATTAAAAACCTATTTGTCAATCCATCAAGAATTATTGGCTGCCATAAAACATCAACTTTATTTAAATATATAATTTATAATATGCATGCAGTGTTAGATAAGTGTATTAATAATACACTTTCTTTTTGTGTATTAAATATATAGGATTGAATTAAATTAAGCTTGAGATTAGCTACCCATAGAAGTAGGTAGTAGGAGATGACCTTTTATTTGCTTTATACATTATTGTGTTATTATTGAATAAAAAGAACAGTTCTATAATGAAGTAAGACAAGCATAAAATTAACGAAAGAAATGGTTTCTGCTTAAACTAATAAATAATATATTAGTATTACCAGAGAACCAATGGAATTAGGACTAAGTGCAGTCATGTCAGATTTATTATTCTGATCCTTTTTTATTATTGTTTTCAACTTGTACATCTGACAACAGTATAAAAGATTTAAGTTTAACAAACAATTCTGTTTTTTCCTTTTCTTTCACCACTTTCAATGGTTATGAATTTAAAGCAGAAGTTATTGTGGTTGTGGAGGTGGATTGGTGGTAGACTGAGGCGGATTTAGAATTTGAATTCTATGAGTTTAAATTTGTGATTGTACCATCTTCATTGAATATTCCGTGTTCAGAGACTATTATATGTACATAGTTAATATATTTTTTAACACGTATACAGTCAGACCTCTGTATAACAGTATCCGCATATAACATCTCTGTTGACACTCAATTTTGGACCTCTACATTTCAAATTAACTAGCCAAGCTTCTTGAATTTTCAAACAGAGTGAAATGAGTATTTGTAAAAGTCAAAAATATTTTCTAAATCATTTTGATGTTATTTTGTCATTTTTATTTGGCAAAATATCCTAATACATGTTATACATACTTTACAAATAATTTTAAGTATTTATAATGTTCAAAATAAGTGTTTAATTTGGTACTTAGTTCAGGTTGTGAATATTAAGTCATTTATGGCTTACTTGCTACAACTAGTCTATTTTTCGCAGATAAATATGTTATTTTGTTAAAGTTGAGAAGCTTAATTAATTAATTGAATATTTAATTTATCTCAATTTACGTCAGATTGGCTATGTTTTAAAGGAAAGTGGTTGGATTTCTAAAGCTTCTAAAAACTTCTAAATCAGCCCCCCTTTAATGGCCAGCCCAAAACAAAATATCCAGCCCAATAAAATTACAAATCGGCCCATCAGCTTTTCAATTCCTAAGTCCCTTAATCTCTCAGTTTCCGCTTTTCTCTTCAATACACAGCAACCAAACCACTTTTTTTTAGCTCTATTCTTTTGCTTGTTTAAACTCAACATGATTTAATCAATTTCTTTACTGTGTTTGGTATGTGACTGGAAAAGTACGAATTAATTGTAATAATCCTTTTTCCTTTTAGTAATCTCTTTGTTTAAGTATGGCATGTTTGGATTTTCTTTAGTTCTAGAAAATATGAATCGTGGGAACTTCTGTTTAGATACATGCATATGTCAATATTTCTTTTGTGATTAAATATAACTTCCTTAATTACTGTTGCAATTGCAACAACTCTGTAACTTGCATTATCCGAAGTGAGAAACTAAAGTATTATACCATTTTTGTTGGGCACATCATATGTTAATGTAGACAACTGAATTGCATCCAGTAATGCAAATCCAATCAAGTATGAATTTCACAATTAGCTGAAGCAAATAGTACTCGGGGCTTAATTTTTGCATAGACTCTTCATAATTTCAGTACCAGCTTTTGAACTCTTCAAACATGGGCTATATGCACAGACTCTTCATATTTTATTTGTGTTCCAATAAAATAAAATTTACCCTTTTTAATTTTTTTCTTTGGGGAGAATCACAAAAAAGAGAGCTATTTTTTTCCTAGTTTAAAATCGTGGAAGAAGACTTGAATGGAAAACTAACTACACTCGAAAACAATTAGAGTAAAGAATACGTTCAGTTAATAAGTAGTTATAACATCACAATGAAAATTCAAAGAAAGGGATTTATGTGTCGTAACTTTCGTATGAAATTTCCACAGCAAGACTCGTACAAGGACTTTCAAAGCAATAACCAAGACTCAGCCACTTGGATAGGTCTTGTCTGAATTAAATGCTACCTTGTTGGTAGGGGTGGGCATAAACACCGAAAACCGAAAAACCGAACCGAACCGAATTAATTCGGTTTTTCGGTTTCGGTTTTTCGGTTTTTCGGTACGGTGTTCGGTTCCGGTTCACCGGTTTTTCGGTTTTTCGGTACGGTGTTCGGTTCCGGTTCACCGATTTTTCGGTTTTTCGGTTTAACCGAACAGTGCTGCTGCTACAGTGCTAATTGCTCATGTCTTTTCCAATTTCCAGTTTTCTCAGTTTGCTGCACCCCTTCTAGTTATACTTTATTTATGTTTGCTAATTGCTATGAATAGTTCTAGTTATACTTTTCCAAGGATACTACTGATTCTAAAATGTATAGTACCTTTATGTTAATTATTTATTAACGACAGAGGGATGGTGTAACAATTGAGCAAGGTTTGGACTGGTTCTGAAATAGAAGCTTAATTAATTAGATATTCGGTGTTGATCCTAAGCTTCTACTGACTTTTTCTCTTTTCCCCCATCGTGTACATTTTCGTTCTTTATGTATTGCATGATCTAGCTTACATCTTCGCATTATAGAATCGGTAAGCATATACTTAAAAACAATAAAATAGCTCATTTTTAATTAAAAAAAAAGTCCATTTTACAAGCAGAAAATATCTCATTTTAGGCCCATGCAAAAAAAAAAACCGAATTAAAAAACCGAAACCGAACCGAACCGAATTTCAAAAAACCGAACCGAACCGAACTAATTTGGTTCGGTGTTCGGTGTCCACTTTCAAAAAACCGAAACCGAAAAAACCGAACCGAAGTTTGAAAAACCGAACCGAAAAACCGAACGCCCACCCCTACTTGTTGGATAGCTTTCTATTGATTTTTGAAGGTTTGAGTTGAATCTAACAAGTGAAAATTGTTGAGTTTTGCATTACAAGACTGGATATCAAATATGGAGTCATTTTGGCACAAAAATGTGTTGCTGAAAACAAGTTATAATGATCGTGGATTTTTGGCTAAATCCTGACAATCACCATAACTTCTTGTTAAGGCAAGTCTTGTGACTGAAATCCTGATAATTTATCAGGATTTGTGGCCTAGATCCCTACGATCACCATAATTTGTTGTATAGGTAGTCTTGCCTAATACTAATAAATAAGAAATCCCGTCAACCCATAAGAATTTTGCATCTGTTTTTGCTGAAACGATTATTTTCACACTATATTTTATTAACGAGGTTAACTTTTAGACATTGGTACCGGAAGATCCTATTTGTGAATATCACCCTATGCTGATGCCAATGGACATTGCTTTATCTTCTTTGATGTGGTTGCCTCTTAAATGGTCTCGTTAATTTGAAGTCTTTTTAGTATTTCACCAGTTAGCAACAAATTGAGGGATTCATGTTTTGATTATTTTGTTTTTGCAAATGTATAGATGTGTTTGGACAAGAAAAATAGAATTAAAATTTTAAAAAAAAATATTTTCTTAGACAAAACAAAACCAACTGGCATTTCCCTGGGAAGACTAAAGACTTGAGCATTGACTTGAGAAACTTGGAATTGATTGATACGAAGAAAGTTCAAAATCTATGTTCCTAAAATTGAAGAAGCATTATAAGAAGATAATTCTTTCCGTAATAATCTCTCCACGTTGATCGCCCTCTTTTAAATTGCAGTACAGTGGTGTTGGGGCTAACTTGTGCGAAATTTGATTACTCCAATACATACTTATTATCTTTTACCAGCAAATGTATTTCGAATAACACAATGAAAAAAACACATAACATTTTTGTCGCTGATGAGATTTAGACAACTTATTAACCATTAAACCACACTCACTATCGGCACCCGCCGGTCTCGGAAGACTCATTAGTCTATGAATAATTTGTGTTCCAATAAAATAAATTGAGATTATCAACTATTAATAAAGAAAATTACTTTTTTTTTCCTTCTTTGGAGATAATCACAAAAAAGAGAGGTGTTTTTATAGTTTAAAACAGTGGAAGAAGACTTGAATGAAAAACTAACTACAATACAAAACAATCATAGTAAAGAATACGTTCCATTTTTTTTGTTTTGTTTTCCACCTGGTGCTCGGTATTCACATTGAAGCCTGACTAAATTCGGATTCGCACCGCGTAGGGCTCATTCGGAGAAAGCGCTCCATACCAAGCATTTTTCCATACCCAGGGTAAGGGAGGAGCAATCTTATCCACTGTACCGCATCCTTTGGTGGTGCAGTTAATACGTTCAGTTAATGAGTAGTAGCACCACAATGAAAGTTCGAAGAGAAAGAGATTTATGCGTTATAGCTTTCATCTGAAATGTTGGTGCAAGAGATTTTATCATTAGTGTTATACCCCATTTTAACCGGGTTAAAGCGGAGTACAACATATTGGAGATTCCTATTTGCTTTATTTTAAGGAGTCGCCACCTAATTGATTTTAAGGTGAATTAGGGCACCTAATTATTAACTAAGGTAGAGCTAACTAAACCTCCGTTAATAGTCTGCTTAATCAGTGTGATTCTAGGTAAGGGTTCTATATTATCCTAAAGGGAAGGGGTTAGGCATCCTTTAGAATCCGTTAACTACGGTTATCCGGCCAATCTTAGGTTAATTAATTAATGCTAAATAAGGTGCTTTGAATTTTGAGAAAAAGGGCTAAGAAAGGTTGTTAAGGTTTTAAGGAAAATATAAAAATGCTGCTTAAAATAAGATTTAGAGAAAATATAATAATTTTCATAAAGGAAGATTTTAAATGCCATTTAAAATAAAACTTATAAAAGTTGCAAAGACTTTAGATAATAATGCTATTTAAAATAAGATTTACATAAAATATATAAGTAGAAGAAAACACAGATTTGTGCAGTGTTTTAATAAACATTTGAAACAACTCAAATGGTGAGATATTAATTGATTTTGCGATTTAAGAGCAAAAAATATAAAAACAGCTTATGTGAGCTTTCTTTATCCTTTTATTAACTATGCTTAAAAAATATGCGTAATTGACTCAAAACTTAAAGAGTTATTTATAAAATATATTTGTGCTTATATTTGTGTATTAGTGAAATTCTGAAATTCCTAAGATAGTAAGAGCAAAAATGATTCCTTTAACCCACAATATGTAGGCATGCTATTTTGCAAACCAATTATTCCAATAAAAATAAATATTATATACGCTATAAATAGTTTAACAAAAAGAGAAACGTATGGGACTAATGGCGAGTTTCTTTCTTAAATTATACTAAAGCTAACCCACTAAATTTACTAGAATTCATCTAAGCTAGGAGACAAAATAAAATAAAGTGTTAGCTAAAACAACACAAGTTAAATGCAATAAAACAAAATAAGGGCACAAGAAATGTAAATAAATGGGCTCAGCCCATTTTGGGCTGCTGTGATCATGCATGCTATTGGGCTTAGCCCAGAAATTCTCTTTTGATAGCTGCTATGGGCTGTTTTTGCTATTGGGCCTCGGCCCAGAATTTTGCTTTCCATTTTTGCTGTGGACTGAAGGTTGAGCAGAGAGAATATTGTGTTGTTGGGCTTTGGCCCAACACCGAATGCGGAGGGAGACGAGTCCCTTGGACTCGTATGCGTGGTTCATGCGAAAAAAAATGAAAGAAAACGATTAGTATATAAGCAAAACTAAGGCTTAAATAAAGGAACTAAGTATGCGGCTCGAATTAGCATACAACGTAATAAAAGACACTGGGAGAAAATGTTCAAAGCTCCAAAACGAGAGTTGGCGGCCGAAGCTAACAGTATATGAAACAAGTAAAATGGGTAGTGAGACCCCAAATACCAAACAAAACAATAATTTCCCTGGAAATTGAAATGTGGAATCCCGTCTCCTCTTAATCAAGTGTTTAGACTGAACTAAATTATTAGCCTGCTCATTATGTATTTTAAGGTCAGAGAACTTATACTAATTCTCTTATATTAATTTAAAGGCAACTATCACGTTATCCCATGTATCACACCTAAAGCAAGGAGATTTTGACAACATGATTACTTGGAATCCTTCAAAACTATTAAACTTGATTCTCCTTCAGACACCAACTTCAAATGACTATGTGAGATTATTCAAAAGGAAACTCGGAACTGTTCTTTCTTAGAAATCTATACACTCCTGGCAAACATATTGCTTAATTGGAAGACACAGGCATACTTGAACCAGAATAAGAATTTAAACACTGACTACTACATAACTGGGGAAAAGAACTTCTCTCGGTGAAGCAGAAAAATCACATTTTTGGGACAGAAACACAATATTTCAGTGTGCAAACAAGGCCTTAAGCTATTCTTCTGCTAGAATCAAGAAACAAGCAGCATATGTTTTATAGTGGCATATATAGATTTACAAAATCAACTAAGCGAATTCACTACTGCACACTGCTTCTTATGTAAGAACTGACTGAAGAATCCAGATTAAAACAAACTCATACTCATGGATGGAAATTACAACTCTAACGGTGACACACATCAAATATCATTTACTAAAAACAACATTTTATCTAATTCCTCAAAGACCTGCTTAACTACGACATCTTTACGAGCTTTAAACACAGCAGTTGTAATAAGGAGGCCTCAAATTCACTATATTTGTACTAGAATAGTGCTAAAGCACTCATACTAACCAAAATAAAGCTAAATCATACCACGTAATCGAATCGACTAACTTATGCTGAACTTACACAACTGACATTCAACTAATCATGCTGGTATCAAACAAAGCCGAAAAGGAAGCTATAAATTCTATACTGCAACACCTGTAGTAGGTTTACTTTTTAGAAGAACAGTTTTTGACAGGGACATGGAGGATAAAAATGGAAGAATTCTTTTCATTTCAGTATCGTAGGTCTAGTAACTGCTAACTCGTACTTGAATTATTGATTAAAGATTTCAGATAGGATTAAATTATATCAAGTAAACATACCCTCCCTACAACAAACACATAATTATTAGACTAACAATAAATTGCAAAAATCAGATTCGGACAGTGGACTAATGATCATGAAAAGATGAAGTGGACATGTATCACATACATGGAGCTAAGCAGGGAAATAAGTATCATGCTTGTCAAGGTGTAACTTCAAAGAATATAAGAACTTTATAAGCTCATAGGACGCATTTGAAAACAGCATACAAGAGTCCCGGAAGAGACGTATGCATAGCGACAAGAAAAAAAGGGAACATTAATATGTGAATGGATGTTCAGTATTATACGACCAACACAGATTTCTAACACAGTCATACATGCTTGTCCAAACACACCTATTGCCTTTGGCAGACCACATCAATCTCATAGCCCCATTATTTATCAGAGGGAAAGACGCCGGCTGAAATCAGATATGCACTTATTCGACCAAATAATTAATGCTCAATTCAAGTTGACTTAACTGGCCTGACTTCATTACCATATTTTTTATTGAACAACACTGGAACCAAAGATGAAAGGGAAGGAAATCTGAACTGGGTATCAGGGAATAAGGGGGAAAAACACACTCATATTATCATTGCCACTTCCTTATACAGCTAAATTCAAACACCTAACCATACCACAAGTTACAGGCCAAGATTTACTGATTCGGATTAAACGAATGACCATTATGAATTAAGATAGTAGCAAACAAACCATATGAGGGCATTTAGATTTCACACAAATATACATAGCCAACCGACATATACTAATCTATCGCAAAATAATTGTCATTAGTTTCAATCTGATTTGCCAACTTAAACCCAACTAGTTTATATCCTGGACATATACGAACTTCATAAGCCTAATCCAAACAGAAACCAACATAACGTCCATCACCACTGACAACTATTAGACTAATATGTCAACTAAATAATAGGTGTGTAAACATATAAACACATAATATAACAGAGAACATTTAATTCAACGATAAATACAAAAAAAATAGATGTTTACTGACCTTCTTCAGGTGCAGCGAAGTGAGGCGCGAGGTTCCGATATCTACTCGAACACTATCGAATCCGAACTTGCGATGCTCGGATTCGCAACAACACCAAGGCAAACGAAGAATTGATTTAGTATTTTTACTTGATAACAACCAAAATTAAAACTGCCAATAGAACTCGTATTTTAGAGATTTTTGCGACTGAAAGCTTTGTTTCTTTAGGGGGGGGGGGGGGGTTCTGCGATTCCAAAGCCCTCCTATTTCAGATTAGGAAACCAATATTTATAGGGGTTAACTAGGGTTTTGCTTGCGAAGAAAGAGAGAAGAGCGTGGACAAAGGGAAGTGGAGGCGGCAGAGGCGTGGGGGACAGGGGCAGAGAAGAGACAGAGGCGTGCGTGGGAGAGAGAAGAGGAGCGGGGAAGAGAGGGAGAGAAGAGAGAGAAGAGAGAAGGGAGCGGGAGGGGGCGGCGTGGTTGATGAAAAGATGAAGGGAACCCTAATGGGTTTCCTTTGTTAAATGAAGGGGCGGGTCGGATTAATGGACCGGGTATTGGGTTAAAAATAGTGGGCTGGGAAATTTAGAGTAGGGCTGATTAATTAGGAAATGGGCTGGGTTGGATGAGTTTTAAAATGTGGGCTGATTTTATGAATTGGTTTCAGCCCAAAGAGTTTTAGGATTTTAATTATGGACTGGATTAATACGGACTAAAATATAAAATATGTAATTATTAGTGCTCAGATAATAAAATTATATGACATTGTAATAGTCGTGCAAAAAATCATTTTGAAAACAAATAAACGCTATCATTTAATTGTGCGAAATAAATGCGATGCGTATGCATAAGGTGGTAAAAAAATGCTAAAACGCAAATTATGATAATACTGGTAATAATAATGATAACAATAATAATAATAATAATAATAATAATAATAATAGTAATAATAATAATGGCAGTAGTGACGGTAGTAAAGATAATGACAGGATAATGAAATGCCGGTATTAATAAAAAAAAATGCAAATAATTATTCTTTAAAGTTGCCAAAATATTGGAAGCGAAAAATAGGTATTTCGGAGGATAGGTGGGACAAAATTGGGTGTCAACAATTAGTTCTCCAAAGGATATGTTGCAATAATTTTATCATTCTATGCAAGTCGATCGTTAGAGGTGGATGGAACCCAAAAGCAATGAGTTCGACTGAATTCCTAATTTTCAGACATGGAATATGAATATATATATATATATATATATATATATATGAAAAAATCATTAATGTGTCAACAAGTATTAAAATTTGGACCCGCAAATTCATATTACAATGTGTTTAGTGCTAAAAAATTAATGTTTGAACTCATCAATTTTAAATCTTGGACGCATCTCTAATTGTAACGAGTTGCCATTCAAAAATATATCTTCAATACCTATTAAGGTATCAGTTGATCTTCCATTATCGATAACTTTCCGATTTTTGTTTTTTAAAAACACTTTGAGAAACTTTTAAGTGCATGTTCATTTTATGTATTTCATCTAATTATGTTTGTGCACAAATATTTTTCTCCCAGGTTCTTTTAATTATGTGTGCGCGTAAATGTTTTCACTTTTATTTGTTCACTTTAGCATATCAAGGAAAGACAAGTTTTTTTTTTCTTGTTTTATCCTTAACACTAGTTAATTTGTCCGCACTTCGCGTGGTCAGACAAATCTTTTTGTAAATTTAACTTGATATAAAGAGATAAGAACTTATATTATATAAAAGTAATGTGTGTGTGCATGCAGTAAGAAAGTTACATGGATGGATCAATAGCGAGTTATAGACATCTTGGGCAACACAACTCCAAGATGAAATCTGATGTTGACACCTTTCCTCTTTGTACACTTGTGAGGAAGTTATAAACCTGACACATATAATATATTAGATCCACCAATAACCTATTTCACATTGCACTTTAGTTCACTATGTAAAGGCAAATCTAAGTAATCTGAAATTGCAAATGTTCTTCTGATTTTGTCGACTTTAGTACTCCAACCTCCTGTTAAATTCCTTAAAATCAGTTGCTTGCCTTATTTCTCCTACAATGAGCGAGGTAAAAGGAGGATTAATATATACTTCAAACTATTTAATAGGCATAAAAACAAATTTAAAGAAAATGAAGAAACAAAGGCCTTGACCATGACACTTTATATCTAATTATTCGATTTAATTACATAACAAAAACTAAGCGTCGTGCATGTCTATAGTAGAACCAGAGAATATAACACACTAATTACACCTAATAATATTCTCAATATAAAGATAATTAGATATTGAGCAATTATAGGGGAGCGAAAAAGATCAAGCAATAAGCGAAGAAGTAATAAATCAAAAATTGAAGAAAACAAACTGCTAAAAAAATTTAAATATATAGTAAAAGATACTCCGCTACATAGGAAAATGATGAAAAATAAAGCTGTACTTAAAAATCACTTCTTCTATGGCCAAGCCTACAAGTCGTAATAACAATTTGTGTACTGTTCTTACCCTTGCATGTACTATCGAGTGTGTATTTTCACCAAACCGCGATCTTTATCTCAAACTTTATATTCTCCAAAGGAAAATGCCCCTATCTTTCAATCAGCATTTATATTTTTCATAATTATACCAAACATAACAAAATGTGAAATCTAGATAATAGAAACTAAGCAAACACCTCAGAAAGGCCTTTCTACATTAATTTTTAATAAGAAATAAATGGGCAATCAGTCGACTTTTTTTATAATGGCATCGAATACTAACTCAATTCGAAAGAGGTCTAAAACAAAGGGTAGGAAAAGATAAAAAAAGAACACACATCTAGACTAACACTTCACGAACGCTTCTCTACATTAACTTTGAATTAAAAATTAACTTGCCAATCTTTCTTTGTTTTAGAGACAGAATATAAAAGGAAATTTCATGGTTAAATATTTGGGCTTCTGCAATTAAGTAAACGGTGCAATATTCTTTTCTCTCGTAATGATGCGTTTCCCGAAATAATGTCCTTTCTCGCAAAGACTTTTCTTTGTGTTTATGTAATAAGTTAAACAAACAAAAAATGGAAAATATTAGGAAAAAGGAGAAAAAAGATAAATGGGCTTCCTAGCTTTAGAGAGTGCTACGTCAGCGGGCCTATGTCTTGCAATTATATATATATATATATATATATATATATATATAGATTTTGTCTAAATTAAAATGAGAAGTTTAAAATTAAATTATTCTAAATATTCAAAGATATCATTTATCCTGACAAATTAATAAAAGAAAGTGCATGTATAGATTTGGTAAGATACGTAATGACTTTCTGGGTAATTAAAATTAGGGGTTTTACCTAAATTTAATGCTTTAAATTTACCAAGTAATACTTGAACAATATTAAAGAAAATTAATAATGTGTGGCCTGGCTTGTTCGAGCATAATATATATAGATCATATTGCATTATTAAAATTGTAATGTGGTCATCTTGTTTTTCAATGTAATGTTACTAAAAGAACGAATCATATAGTCATCGAATAACTTTTCTATTCCGTATTTTTCTTTTTAACATTATCGTCCTTGTTATACCCCATTTTAACCGAGTTAAAGTAGAAGCACAACATATTGGAGATTCCTGTTTTGTTCGTTTAAGGAGTCGCCACCTAATTAGTTTAATGGTGAATTAGGACACCTAGAGGTTAACTAAGGCAAAGTTAAAACTAAACCTCAATTAATGATCTGCTTAACCAGTGTGATTCTAGGCAAGGGCTCTATATTATCCTAAAGGGAAGGGGTTAGGCATCCTTTAGAATCCGTTAACTTACGGTTGTCCGACCAAACTTAGGTTAATTGATTGAGAGTAAATATAATGCTTAAAATTTAGAAAATGATTTTAAGATATTGCTAAAGTTTTAAAAGAAAATAATGTTAGTCAAAATAAGGTTTACAAAAAATATAATAATTTGTATAAAAGAGATTTTAAATGCCATGTTTTGAAAATATGATTTTATGAATGTTGTTAAGGTTTTTAGATGAAAATATAATAGCGTTGTTTAAAATAATGCTCGCAGAAACATAATAACGTACGTAAAAGAAGATTCTAAAAAAAATAAGTGAGACTTGAAAATATTGATGAAGCCTTAAGTGAAAGATGGTATTTAATAAGATTTATGGGAAATGTGATAATTTCATGAAATAAAACTTACAAGCATTGTTAAGATAAAATGCCATTTAAAGAAGACTTATAAATATTGCTAAAAGCTTTAAATAAGATGCTATTTAGAAATAAAACTTGTAAAAGATATTTTACATAATAAGGATTTTAGATGCTATTTAAAATAAGACTTGTAGAAAAATATAACATGAATATAGCAAAAACATCTAAGCTTATAATAGGATTCAAAAGGAAGTGAGTTTTCTTATTAATTATGCCTAGTTAAAAGTATGTATGATTGATTCCAAATTTGACGAGTTGTTTATAAAATATACTTGAATTTATATTTGCGTATTAATAACGTTTCAAAACGTTTATGATGAAAACGATTTCTTTTTTTACTTAGAATATATAGTCATACCATTTTGTAAATTAACCATTCCCAAAAAATGGAAAAATATTAGACATTTAATATGAAAAAGAAGGGAAATAAACTAATGGAATGATTTGTTAATCTTTCTTAAACTAAATTATCCCCTTACTAAACTGAGCCCATTAATACACTAAAGCCTATCTAAGTTAAGAGAATAAAATAGGATAAAGGGTTAGTTGCATAGATACAAGTTAAATGCACAAGAAAGAAAAAAAAAATAGAATAAAAGGCCAAACAATATTAAATGGGCCAGCCCATTCGAAATTGCTGCTGCTGTTTTATTTGGGCTTTGACCCAGAATTCACTTTTGTTTCTTTGGCTGCGGATAGAGCTGGAGGGGAAAGGCTGCTTCGTTGGTCCTTGGCCCAACATTGGTGAATACGGAAGATGAGTCCCTCGGACTCGCGTATGAGGTTCATGCATAAAAGGATATGGGAAAAGGATTAGTATACGATGAATGGGGCTTAAACATGTAAAATATAAATTCAAACAATTTGATAGATTATGTATGTACTCTGCATATTTGAGTATATCTCCCGTATTCCATGAACGCACTCGCCATATGCATGCATATATAATTCACATACACAAATGACTACTGCCTATAAATTCTGAAACAAAACATGACTATATTGAGGTGCAACAAGACTGAAGAAAGAAGCAGTTGTTAGATTCCAATAATACCAAGACTGAGCTAATCTTCTAATTCATCAAATAATTAGGATAGTTGATAGGTTCTACGCCTACTAGTAATGAGCTTCAATGATTGTACATTCACAGTTCCTAGTCTTATGCATGTCTTAGCAGTAACAGTAACAACCACCTGTAACTAGGGAAAGACATCCACCAATTCTACTGCTTTGTTTTATTCTACTGGAAATCGAACAAGACAGAGGACCATTTCTCACATAAAAAATAAAGAAAGGTGATTCACATAGCAACTAACAAATGTTAAGGTTATGAGTTTATACAAGACATCTCGAAAGAGAAAGATAGGCATTTGCATGCTCATACAATATTCTAAGAATAACAACTATATGCAATGAAGGAGAAAAGGTTCAGAACCATCCTAGATGAAACCAAGAGCCTACCACTAAACACATTAATACGTAGGCAGATTTGAAAAACTTTGCACATGACTCATAGTGATTAAATCAATAAACCTGCAGCTCAAGAGGACTCATGCCTAGACAACAAATAAATCCAGTGATACCCTAACAGGCCTGTAATGGATAGGAGTCCTTTATACATTTTTACCAACTTGTAATTTATCAATGAACCACAGATTGGACCCTTTTGAAGTTCCCTCATATACCAATAACTGGACTAGGTCTAAATTACAATAATGGCGACAGGACACAGACCAGTGCTTAATTTACTATCTTTCAGTTAGTCAAAATAGCAAACTGCCTAAACCAAACTAAGATGTTTGAACCTACAAGCAATCAATAATCTCTAATCAATTCTAGGAGATAGGATGAAGCATGAATAAGCTTAAACTCCAACAGGCATACTAGAAGTATAAGATAAATTAAACACTAATCAGAAGCATTTGATACGTATTAAACTGAGCTAAAATGGAATAGAGGCAAACAAACCGCAAACAAACAACCAGATGAAACAAACAAAACTACGTCATATAAGCATTTGAGTGTGTCCTAATGACAGCTGAACTGAACAGCTAATTAAGTACAGAAATAGACTCACACCAGAATTGGAAGATAAACGAAAAGTCACTGACCTTGGCCTAAAGCAAACATCATTCTAAGAAATAGCAAGCCAACCATATATATAATTCATATTACCATGAAATTATTTAACTATGACAAACAGATGAATGTGCTTTCGTTAATATTCAGTTAAACAGGCTCGTGATTAACTGATTCAAAAAGGGGGAATCATACGAATATAGAGGATAGCTGATAGTAACAGAGTTTCATATAGGTGCCAATGACTCAAGCCACTATTAATCAAACTATTTTTTGCAGATTAAAGTGACCGTTACACATGATTTTAATTTAGGGAGCGAGGATACACGACCAAGACTGAATTACCATGAACACCAGTCAAATAAAATAATAGGCAGCATCCAAACCAATAACATACTTAAGGATTAATCAGACAAAACTAACACCAAACTGAAAATTGGACTATGTTAAAATAATAATGCAATAGCAGCTGAGCTAACCTATAAACAAATGGTATTACATTAAACTAAACAGAAACAGACTTATGATACTAAGACTGCATAACAACTCTGAACTAATCCTTAGTTTTAATTATCGATCACAAATATTAACAAACACATAACAAACAGAAAATAAAATCAGTACACAAAACAAATCAAGACGAGTTCCTCTAAAACACCAAACAGAGCAGACATATATGTAGACCAGACTGCAGGCAAAATGGTTTAAAGAGAAGAAGTTACCTCCTTCGGGCGCAGCGAAGTGAGATTCGAGCTTCCGATATACCTCGAAACACGTCGAAATTCGAACTCGCGTGTATTCAAATTCAAACGAAAATTCGACAAGAACAGAACAAGATTTGATTTTTTCGTGACAATATCGAGAAAATTTGAAAACCTATGTTTTTAGAAAGAGAACTGGAGACAATCAAAGATCTGTATTTTTGGGGTAAATCTGGCGATTCAAAGACTTTGATTTTTGGGAGGGGTTTTCACTGATCCGAAAAATCAGTCATTCAAGGTAATTTTATGAACCAAAAAAAAATCTCCCCCTTACTCATTCTAGGAAACGATTATTTATAGCTAGATTTTCGGATTTGGGGCTAGGGTTTCGTTTTGAGGAAGAGAGAGAGGAGCGGGGGGGACAGGAGAACGTGGGGGGACAGGGGTAAGTGGAGAGGAACAGGGAGAAGTGGGGGGAAAGAGGAAGGGAGCGGAGAAGATGAGAGAGAGGAGGAGAGGAGAGAGAGGAGTAGGGGCGGCGGACGGGAAAAGGAGAAAAAATGATGGGAAACCCTAAAAGGGTTTCCCTTATTTTGAACGGGGTGGGCCGGATCCGAAAATTTGTGGGCTGGGTCAATTTATTTTTTGGACTGGGTATTAAATGAATGGGCTGAATTAAGAGCATGGACTGGTCCTAAAATTTGGGTCAAAATATGGGCTGGTCAAAAATATTTATGAGTTGATTGGACTTTGATTTGGGATCCGGTAAATCAAGATACGGACCGAGTGCAAGAAATAGTTTGGCTTCTAAATTTGCATAAAAGACCCATTTTGATTAACGATGTACTAATGGTGCCAGAATATCACCTAATACGGAAATATGCGATTATAAAAGATCCGGATAATAAAATTACATGATGTTGCAATGACCGTGCAATAATATTTAATAACAAACGCTATCATTAAAATGTGTGAAGTAAATGCGATGCGTATGCGGAAGTTGGTAGAAACGTTGAGAAATGCAAGTTTGAATAATACTAAATAATAGCAGCAAATAAATAGCGGTAGTAATACTGCTAATAACAATAATGATAATGGTAATAATGATAATGTTGATGATAATGGTGATAAAAATAATAATAGATATAATAATAATAGTAGATAACAAATATTGATAATTAATAACAAAATAACAAATAGAATAATGATAATAATTAATAATAATAATAATAATAAAGATGATAATAATTAATAACAAGATAACAATAATAAATAACAATTATTGATAGTGACAAAACGTTAATAAATTAATAATAATAACAATAATAGTGGTAATAATAAGATAATAATGATAATAATAATAATAATGATGATAATAATAAATAAATAACAATTATTGATAAAACAATGACAATAATTAATAATAAAATAACGATGATAATGATGATTAATAGTTGATAACAAAATAACGCTGATAATAGTGATTAGTAATTAACAATAATAATAATAATGACAATTAGTAATAATGATAATTTAAGAATAATAATAATAGTTAATAATAATAATAATAATGATAATAATAATAGTTGTAACAGAATAATAAAACGCCGTTATTGATAAGAGACCAATAACTATAGTAAACATAATATATATTATTATTTTATTTTATTTTTTTTTGAAAATATTAGAAGCGCAAATATGTATTTCGGAGGAGAGGCGGGACAAAATTGGGTGTCAACAACTTGTCCCTCTTTGCCTGATAATGATGAAAGAATTTTCGGGCAAAGACGTTGACTTAGTAGCCTATTTTGTCCCGGCTAGAGGATTGTGGAGGACTTAGGGTAAAGAAAATTACGGCCGAACTCTAGTTTCTGAATCGCCTACATATCTCGGGCTGCACGAGAATCGGGCCGTGTGTAGTTCTGGGAAGACTACGACACCTATGACTGGCAACTCACGATTTGATGCGAATCTTCGCAAAAATATTGTCCCAGTGTCGAATTATGATGACGTTGGGTATTGTGATAGAACTCTGAAAATGGAACGTGAACAAGAAGTTTGAATTCGGAGCCGAGTGTTCGAGGTAGATCTTTGACCCTTGTCGGGATGTCTGCTTGTCCTTCCCGACGTATTGCCCCAGTTCGCTGCCGAAGAAATAGTTCCACGTTGCGCCAAAGCTCCTACGAAACTTCAAACTAAATAAAATAGTCAGTAAAACCAATATTGAAGTAAGACGATGCAAGTGCGGTGCAATACGGCTGCGAGCACGCGCAGGGGTATTAAAGATAATAATAAAGCAAAACAAGTGCGGTGTGATGTCTTGTGCAGAAATTTTTCAGAGGGCGGTGCGCAGCCTATGCAACACGAAAGGTGGTGCACAGCCTTATGCAGAAAATTTAAAAGGCGGTGCATGGTCCAGGCAGTATATGAAAGCGATGCAAAGGGCGGTGCGTAGCCCATGCATCATATGAAAGGCGGAGCGCAGCCTTATGCGAAAAATTTAGAGGGCGGTGCATGGCCCAAGCAATACATGAGAGCGATGCAAAGGGCGGTGCGCAGCCCATGCATCATATGAAAGGCGGGGCACAGCCTTATGCAGAAATTTAAAAAGGGCGATGTATGGCTCAGGCAATATATGAAAGCGATGCAAAGGGCGGCGCGCAACCCATGCATCATATGAAAGGCGGTGCACAGCCTTATGCAGAAATTTTCAAAGGGCGGTGCGCAGCCCAAAATGTCCTATTAAAGGCGGATTAGCCTAAAATGCCCTATTAAAGGCGGACTAGCCTAAAATGTTCAATTAAAGGCGAACAACCCTAAGGTGTCCTATTAAAGGCGGACGAGCTTAAAGTCCTATTAAAAGCAGACGAGCCTAAATATCCTATTAAAGGATAGGATAGCCTAAACTGCCCTATTAAAGGCGGACTAGCCTAAAATGTTCAATTAAAGGCGAACAAGCCTAAGGTGTCCTATTAAAGGCGGACGAGCCTAAAGTCCTATTAAAGGCAGACGAGCCTAAATGTCCTATTAAAGGCGGACGGGCCTAAATGTCCTATTAAAGGCGGACGGGCCTAAATGTCCTATTAAAGGCGGACGGGCCTAAATGTCCTATTAAAGGCGGACGGGCCTAAATGTCCTATTAAAGGCGGACAGGCCTAAATGAGGTGCTTTTGCGAACAACGATGATGTGCCTTTGCAGGGCATTTGAAAGTAACAATGTAATGCGGGTGCGGTCGCTTTTGCAGTGCGGGGCATTTTGAAAACAGTAGTGCAGTGCGGGGCATTTAAAGCAATAGTGCATGCGCATTGTATTTGAAAGCATTTATGCAAGGCATTTGAAAGCAATAGGAAATGTTTGTGCATCGACATGTTTGCAAGACTTAAGCATTAATTTGTTGCGAATCTCGCAAATTATTGATACTCGAGAGGCATAAGAAAGATCAAACCATTTGACGTGCAATCCTTGCAAGGCTGCGAACATTATATATTTTGGCTTCCGCAACTTGGGAACCGTGAAACACAGCGAGCGTCCTTTCTCCCAAGTCTTCTTTTTGCCTGATGACTCTGTTGGCCATATTCTCTTTCATGTTCCTCGATGTCGCTTGTGATGATGCCCTTAAAAATTGTCCCAGTTACTCGTATAGGAGGATGTTGCTTTTGCGAATGACGAGACCGATCCTGACATAGGCTGCCTATGTATCCCACTAAGGGAATCAGGTCAAGCGTAGTTCAAATTACAAAGCAGAATAAAATTGAGATAGAAGACGGTGCTTGGTCTTATGCTAAAATTTCAAAGGGGCGGTGCACAGCCTAAAATGTCCTATTAAAGGCGGACGAGCCTAAAATGTCCTATTAAAGGCGGACGAGCCTAAAATGTCCTATTAAAGGCGGACGAGCCTAAAATGTCCTATTAAAGGCGGACGAGCCTAAATGCAGTGCTTGATTTATGATTACTAAAAAGTGTGGAGCGAGGAGCTTTTGCGATGCTTTATTTATATGCGGTGAGACGAGTTTGACGCAGTGCGTAATTTGCAGCAGCAAATATTCATGACGTAATGCCGAAGATTTGGGGACCTTCTACCCTGCCAAAATTTGCATCTAAAAAAGTTCCTGCACTCAAAGAAATTTGTAAGTTTCAAATTTAATTAGTATTAAGTTGACTTTGCCCTTTGCTCTATCTGAATCTTGCAATTGCCGACTTGATACTGTGCGATATCCTTCAAAAATAGCTAAAATATGCCCCTGCGTTACTCAAAGAAAATTTGTTAGTGTAAAATAAAATGGTTGTCTTGCATTGAACACCAAAGCTTTGGCGTTGAATCTGCATTTCTCGAGGTGATGTCATTGCAACAATCTGGTGACGCTAATACATTGCTCGAGATTTCGACTCATGCTTTTGTTGAATAATGATAGGCCATTTGCAAAGCTGCCCCAGTGTTGCTTTATGGGGAAGATGGAATTTTCACTATATTAAGACCGTGTCCGAGAATGGACTGCCTACTTATCCCGAAGGAATCAGGTCGAAAGTAGTTCATAACAAGCTTTAGCAAAAATTACAAGAAGGAAAGCTGATGGGTGGAGAATGCTAGTGACGGTAGATCCTTTCAATCGTCTTACTTAGTTCCACACTTCCTTTTCAAATGTCTCGGTGCCAATTTTGACAGATCACCGGTAACAATAATTGCATTTGCAACTGAAGGGCCATCATTGTCGCACAATTTATTTTGTTGCACACTTATCTTATCCTTTTCGATCATGTTCTGGATCTTATGCTTAAGAGCCGGACAATTTTCTGTGTCATGACCTGGAATATTAGAGTGGTAAGCACAACTCTTGGACCAATCAAAATCTGGCGGTAGGCTTTTAGGGATCCATTCTTTCTTTGGCTTCAGGAGTCCCTTGGCTTTCATTTTCTCAAATATGCTGGTTAATGACTCTTCAAGAGGAGTAAAAGTGCGGAATTTTGCGTGCTCTGACTGTCGTAAGCTAGACTGTGCTTGATCGGGTTGGTCTTGAAAGCCTCGTTGATGAGGGTATACATGATCACGCGAACATTGATGGTTCTGCCGTGATTGCGGCTGACGTGTGGACCTGACAGTTGAGTCGGTCTCTCTGTTTTTGCCTTGCAAGTTGTTGAATGTCTCGGCTTGAAAAGTTTCTTGTACTGATGAAGTGTCAACAATTTTTCCTGCTCGAATGCCCGTTTCTACTTGCTTTCCAACTTGAATTAAATCAGAAAAGTCGCGTAACCGCGCACATAACAACTTTTCATAATATATGCCCTTTTGCATTTGGATGAAAGTTGAAATCAGCTCATTCTCGGGCAACGGAGGGTGTATTTTTGAAGCTTCCAATCTCCACCGGATGGCATATTCCTGAAAAGACTCATGTGGCATTTTTTCTATCTCAAGCATATCATACAGATTTGGACTAACCCCGATGTTAAATTTGAAATGTTCTACAAAGTCGCGGGCCATGTCCTCCCATGTGTACCATTTGCGAAAGTCTTGTTCCGTGTACCAATCTAACGCCAACCCTGATAGGCTCTGAATGAACAATTTCATTCTTATGGCTTCATCTTGTCCAATTCCCATTAATCTGCTACAATAGTCCTTCAAGTGCGTAACAGGATTTCCTCTGCCATTAAAGGTGTTGAATTTTGGCACTTTGAATCCTGGCGGCAAATCAACATTCGGAAGCATGCACAAACTTTCATATCTTAAACTTTGGACATTTCTTGCCTGCATCTCTTCTTCGATAATTCTCCTTAAATTGTGAAGCTCTCTATTCGAGTTATTCTGATTGATTGTATTCATTTCATTTCTCAATCTCTTGTGTGAGTATACCGCTAGCTGATTTTGCTGGTTTTCTGTGAAGGGCGCTGCAAGTGCAGGCTTTTGGACATTAGGTATCAATGTGACTTGCAAAGCTTCTGGTTTAATAGAGTATCTTGGCGGTATGTTTGTAGGAGCTGGGTGAGGATAAATAGTGAAGGAAATGTTTTGGGTAGAGCTGGAAGCTGAACTTGTGTTAGGAAGAAGGCTGAGGGTATTTCCCAAATTGACCAATACGCTTCTTTGTACTACATTCTTCTCGCTATCCTCATTTTGCGCTTGCACCAACCCCACACCGGTGTTGAATGACTCAAATCTTTTTGCCATTGTATCTCGTCCTTAATGCAGATTCGCAGCCAAAACAATGTTCAATGCCAGATAACCCGTAAAAGAAGGACACAAGAAGCTCTAGAATTTGTAGTCTGACGGTATCGTGACAGGCTGAATTGATGGCACGTAATCCTGATTTGATTCGTCTTTAATCTCGTCAACCTTCAAAAACAGGTGTATAAAGTTATAGAATTATTTCGATAAAAAAAAAAAATTAAAAGATAAGGCTGAAAGCAAAGCCGCATGGCTTTTGAGGCGAGGCCACAATGGCCCTGATTGATAGACTTGATTGTTGATCTCGCGATTTTAAGTTCCTGCATTCAAAGAAAAATTCTCAATTTGGGAGGGGGAAAGTTGATTCGTGTTGACTCGAAGCTTGACTTTGTTGGCGCCCCATTCATCCTGTTTGTTTGGATCTTGCGGCCTCCGTTTAAAGCCTCGGTAGATGAACAATAGTGAAACAATTGAAAGAAAGCCTTCCATTTGAAAAATATATACGTAAGTGTATGTATGTAAGGAAAGATATATATGAAAATATATGTATACAAGTTGTAAGATATTCCTGCTAACTTTCGATTGCGACACTTCCGAGAACTTTGAAAGGTCATTTGTGTGTACTATTCTTGTCTAGTAGCCTTAATAGTGTCGATGTCCAACTTTTCTCTTGTCTAATCTTCCAAAATATGCCCCAATTTTGATTCTGAAGGGTACACTAAACCTATGCTATGTTGTGACCGAACCTTGTATAGGTTGCCTACGTATCCACCAAGGAATCAGGTCTGAACGTAGTTCGTGACGCATAAGATATTTTGGATTTTTGTTATAAAGCAACCGAACCCTATGTGGGTTGCCTACGTATCCCACCTCGGGAATCAGGTCAGAACGTAGTTCGTACGCATGTGAATGGCAAAAATTCTAACCTAGTATGACCGAGTCCCTATGTGGGCTGCCTACGTATCCACCGAGGAATCAGGTCAAGCGTAGTTCGCAACTAAAGGAAAGGTTGCAAACTAGGTTGTCTAACCTAATGGCGTACTTTGATTTCTTCTTGAATTGCCAGCTTTTAGGCTTAGGTTGTCACCTATCGGCTATTTCAATTTCTCGAGTGGAATCTTGTCTTGTCCCCTAGTTTCTTTGTTACTCTCTCAGGATTTGTCTATTCGTTCATGTCACAATCGTAGAGTTGGCAGATTTGATAAGTAAAGTAGAAAATAGATGATTTAGGAAAATCCAAAATGCATTCATAGTTTTGCAATTCAAGCTTCCACAAGGTGAAGCAAAACAAACAAAATTTTGGGTACGGTTCAAGCATCAATAAAAGAAAACAAGTTCACTACATGTTCATGCCACCAAGGCTCCTGGCGAATCAGGGACGGAGTACAAGTCCAGTTCTTCAGAGTCTCTCCTGGTTCTGTACCCTGGATGGTTGGTGTCTTAGTAGTTGTTGCAGCCATCTTCACTGGCACTTGTTTTCGGATCATCCCCACAGGCGCAACGAACGTTGATGACACGCCTCTCTCCATCTTTTCCAATTGGCGTAACAGCCTCCTTCCGATTCTTAACTTTTCGATCATGTTCACGTTGGCGTTTTCGTGAGTAGGAAAAGGGATGGCGATCCATATCGAGTTGAGCTCCAGTGAGCTGGATTGTTCCTTCCTTAATCAAGGCTTCGATTTTGCTTTTGAAGCCATTACAATCCTCAGTGGCATGCCCCGGAACTCCAGAATGATATGCGCAATGCTTGGAACTATCAAACCATTTTGGGATAGGATTGAGAATTTTCCCTTCAATAGGTTGTACCACGCCTGCCGCTTTCAGTCTTTCAAATAGCTGAGACAAAGGTTCAGCGAACTGAGTGTAATCACGGGTGTTTTTTATGACAGGGTTTGGACGGGCTCTATGTGTGGTATGTGGTCGATTTCGGTGGGTGGAAATTTGGGCAAATTGGTATGGACGTAAGTTTTGATATTGAGGTGCTCGGGGTTGGTAGTAATTTGGTCGATTACTATAGACAGGGTAAGGGAATAGTGGAGCTTGGTAGGGTTCAACGTAATGGTAAGGGTAGAAAGGTTGTTGTGGATGGCCAAAGTATGTAAGGGCTTGGTTTGGTGGGTTTAGAGGAGTAATTGTAGGTGGTGGGTTAGTGTTGGTGGGTAAAGCAATGTAAGAAGTGTTACCTAGTGATTGATTTGGTGGGTTGACGGGTGGTGGATCAGGAGCGGCATAGGTAGTGTAGGTGGGTGATTGATTCTGTGGAGGGGTGTAGATGGGCGATGGATTTGGTGGATTTGCGGAGGTGATTGGAGGTAAGTTGTTGTTGGTAGGTGCATTGTTTTGTGGAGGAAAATGTTCTGGAACTAAAGGTTCAAGTGATGGAAAATGAGGCGGGTTTGGTGCGACACTCCTAGGTTCAGGAGGTGGACTTTGGAGTGTAATGGATAAGTTGGTCATGTTTCTAACCCGATTTAGCTCTCCACGTAGATCCTCAATCTCTTGAGTCAGGCGGGTGATATGTTCATCCCGTTGAATAGTAGTTCCGTGTTCAAAAATCTCGGGAGGGTCATTAGAAACCATGATGCTTTCCGGGCTAGTTGAAATAGATGCGGCTGGACCAGACGTAATATTTGCTTTTCCTTGAACAACCCAGATGCGTTGAGGTAACGATGATGTCTTTGACTTTGTGATGTAAGGATGGTCGGCCATTGAGTGTCAACACGAATCAACTTCTTTTTGGGAATAAGATAAAAGAAACATAAAGTATAAATGATGTTAGTCTCGTGAACATATCTAGGTAAAGTCATGATCATGTAAAGTCAAGTAAGACGTGTAGCAAATAATTCATCAAATAAAGTCAAACAAATTGTCAAACAAGTATATCAAACAATAATGCGTCCTAATATGCATGTGACCTCTTTGTGCCAGAGGTAGGCCTATCGTCGTTTGAAGGGTAAAGTGTGCCATAATATGTCATCCCGTTGCTTTGATTAATTAAACAGATTCTATTTCTCAAATAAAGTACAAGATAATGCAATATTTATTACATGTTAAATGAATACAACATAAAGTGTTTCCTAATTTAAGTAAAGTAAATACAGTTTCCTATGTCTAACTTCTAGCTCCATTTGTGCTGTCTTTGATCTTCATCATTCGTTGTACTCCAATGCAAATCCATACCTGTCATAGAAATATTAATCATGCCCTCCCTCCTAAAGTTTAATTAATTAGAGCAAATAGTCAATATTTAGGCACAATTATCCTTCAAACATGCACATAAAGTATGATTGGTGTCACTCGGGGTCGCGAACCCGCTTGGACGTTTGGGTAAAGTCATCTAATGAATTTAATACACCAAGGGTATTAAACCTCCTAGGTCATGAAATGTATGCTCCTAATAAAGGGTGTTGGTTTAGCTCTATCTTAGGCTGACTAAGAGTTGGCTTCCTATGACACAAGGTTCCCCCAAGCGGACAACTTGGGAGTGGAAAGTCCGTGGCCGTCGACTGCACCGCCGATCGACTAAATCCACAAGATCGATCCAACTAAAGGGTAATTTAATAGTGAACGGGCACGAACCGCGAAGCCGTTTTGAGTGTGTGAATATGTGTGAGTTTTCCAGGAGTGGAAGAAATATGAAAGGAATGACAGTTTATCAAAGCAGTAACACATAAACAGTTTATATGAAACAAACAGTTTATATCAAGCAAACAATTAATAGCATGTAAAAACAGTTAACAAACAAATAAAGTAATTAAAATAAGCACACAAAACCTATTTAAACTAAGTCCGTTATAGTTAGAACCTAAGTAGCATCCCCAGCAGAGTCGCCAAGCTGTTATACCCCATTTTAACCGAGTTAAAGTAGAAGCACAACATATTGGAGATTCCTGTTTTGTTCGTTTAAGGAGTCGCCACCTAATTAGTTTAATGGTGAATTAGGACACCTAGAGGTTAACTAAGGCAAAGTTAAAACTAAACCTCAATTAATGATCTGCTTAACCAGTGTGATTCTAGGCAAGGGCTCTATATTATCCTAAAGGGAAGGGGTTAGGCATCCTTTAGAATCTGTTAACTTACGGTTGTCCGACCAAACTTAGGTTAATTGATTGAGAGTAAATATAATGCTTAAAATTTAGAAAATGATTTTAAGATATTGCTAAAGTTTTAAAAGAAAATAATGTTAGTCAAAATAAGGTTTACAAAAAATATAATAATTTGTATAAAAGAGATTTTAAATGCCATGTTTTGAAAATATGATTTTATGAATGTTGTTAAGGTTTTTAGATGAAAATATAATAGCGTTGTTTAAAATAATGCTCGCAGAAACATAATAACGTACGTAAAAGAAGATTCTAAAAAAAATAAGTGAGACTTGAAAATATTGATGAAGCCTTAAGTGAAAGATGGTATTTAATAAGATTTATGGGAAATGTGATAATTTCATGAAATAAAACTTACAAGCATTGTTAAGATAAAATGCCATTTAAAGAAGACTTATAAATATTGCTAAAAGCTTTAAATAAGATGCTATTTAGAAATAAAACTTGTAAAAGATATTTTACATAATAAGGATTTTAGATGCTATTTAAAATAAGACTTGTAGAAAAATATAACATGAATATAGCAAAAACATCTAAGCTTATAATAGGATTCAAAAGGAAGTGAGTTTTCTTATTAATTATGCCTAGTTAAAAGTATGTATGATTGATTCCAAATTTGACGAGTTGTTTATAAAATATACTTGAATTTATATTTGCGTATTAATAACGTTTCAAAACGTTTATGATGAAAACGATTTCTTTTTTTACTTAGAATATATAGTCATACCATTTTGTAAATTAACCATTCCCAAAAAATGGAAAAATATTAGACATTTAATATGAAAAAGAAGGGAAATAAACTAATGGAATGATTTGTTAATCTTTCTTAAACTAAATTATCCCCTTACTAAACTGAGCCCATTAATACACTAAAGCCTATCTAAGTTAAGAGAATAAAATAGGATAAAGGGTTAGTTGCATAGATACAAGTTAAATGCACAAGAAAGAAAAAAAAATAGAATAAAAGGCCAAACAATATTAAATGGGCCAGCCCATTCGAGATTGCTGCTGCTGTTTTATTTGGGCTTTGACCCAGAATTCACTTTTGTTTCTTTGGCTGCGGATAGAGCTGGAGGGGAAAGGCTGCTTCGTTGGTCCTTGGCCCAACATTGGTGAATACGGAAGATGAGTCCCTCGGACTCGCGTATGAGGTTCATGCATAAAAGGATATGGGAAAAGGATTAGTATACGATGAATGGGGCTTAAACATGTAAAATATAAATTCAAACAATTTGATAGATTATGTATGTACTCTGCATATTTGAGTATATCTCCCGTATTCCATGAACGCACTCGCCATATGCATGCATATATAATTCACATACACAAATGACTACTGCCTATAAATTCTGAAACAAAACATGACTATATTGAGGTGCAACAAGACTGAAGAAAGAAGCAGTTGTTAGATTCCAATAATACCAAGACTGAGCTAATCTTCTAATTCATCAAATAATTAGGATAGTTGATAGGTTCTACGCCTACTAGTAATGAGCTTCAATGATTGTACATTCACAGTTCCTAGTCTTATGCATGTCTTAGCAGTAACAGTAACAACCACCTGTAACTAGGGAAAGACATCCACCAATTCTACTGCTTTGTTTTATTCTACTGGAAATCGAACAAGACAGAGGACCATTTCTCACATAAAAAATAAAGAAAGGTGATTCACATAGCAACTAACAAATGTTAAGGTTATGAGTTTATACAAGACATCTCGAAAGAGAAAGATAGGCATTTGCATGCTCATACAATATTCTAAGAATAACAACTATATGCAATGAAGGAGAAAAGGTTCAGAACCATCCTAGATGAAACCAAGAGCCTACCACTAAACACATTAATACGTAGGCAGATTTGAAAAACTTTGCACATGACTCATAGTGATTAAATCAATAAACCTGCAGCTCAAGAGGACTCATGCCTAGACAACAAATAAATCCAGTGATACCCTAACAGGCCTGTAATGGATAGGAGTCCTTTATACATTTTTACCAACTTGTAATTTATCAATGAACCACAGATTGGACCCTTTTGAAGTTCCCTCATATACCAATAACTGGACTAGGTCTAAATTACAATAATGGCGACAGGACACAGACCAGTGCTTAATTTACTATCTTTCAGTTAGTCAAAATAGCAAACTGCCTAAACCAAACTAAGATGTTTGAACCTACAAGCAATCAATAATCTCTAATCAATTCTAGGAGATAGGATGAAGCATGAATAAGCTTAAACTCCAACAGGCATACTAGAAGTATAAGATAAATTAAACACTAATCAGAAGCATTTGATACGTATTAAACTGAGCTAAAATGGAATAGAGGCAAACAAACCGCAAACAAACAACCAGATGAAACAAACAAAACTACGTCATATAAGCATTTGAGTGTGTCCTAATGACAGCTGAACTGAACAGCTAATTAAGTACAGAAATAGACTCACACCAGAATTGGAAGATAAACGAAAAGTCACTGACCTTGGCCTAAAGCAAACATCATTCTAAGAAATAGCAAGCCAACCATATATATAATTCATATTACCATGAAATTATTTAACTATGACAAACAGATGAATGTGCTTTCGTTAATATTCAGTTAAACAGGCTCGTGATTAACTGATTCAAAAAGGGGGAATCATACGAATATAGAGGATAGCTGATAGTAACAGAGTTTCATATAGGTGCCAATGACTCAAGCCACTATTAATCAAACTATTTTTTGCAGATTAAAGTGACCGTTACACATGATTTTAATTTAGGGAGCGAGGATACACGACCAAGACTGAATTACCATGAACACCAGTCAAATAAAATAATAGGCAGCATCCAAACCAATAACATACTTAAGGATTAATCAGACAAAACTAACACCAAACTGAAAATTGGACTATGTTAAAATAATAATGCAATAGCAGCTGAGCTAACCTATAAACAAATGGTATTACATTAAACTAAACAGAAACAGACTTATGATACTAAGACTGCATAACAACTCTGAACTAATCCTTAGTTTTAATTATCGATCACAAATATTAACAAACACATAACAAACAGAAAATAAAATCAGTACACAAAACAAATCAAGACGAGTTCCTCTAAAACACCAAACAGAGCAGACATATATGTAGACCAGACTGCAGGCAAAATGGTTTAAAGAGAAGAAGTTACCTCCTTCGGGCGCAGCGAAGTGAGATTCGAGCTTCCGATATACCTCGAAACACGTCGAAATTCGAACTCGCGTGTATTCAAATTCAAACGAAAATTCGACAAGAACAGAACAAGATTTGATTTTTTCGTGACAATATCGAGAAAATTTGAAAACCTATGTTTTTAGAAAGAGAACTGGAGACAATCAAAGATCTGTATTTTTGGGGTAAATCTGGCGATTCAAAGACTTTGATTTTTGGGAGGGGTTTTCACTGATCCGAAAAATCAGTCATTCAAGGTAATTTTATGAACCAAAAAAAAATCTCCCCCTTACTCATTCTAGGAAACGATTATTTATAGCTAGATTTTCGGATTTGGGGCTAGGGTTTCGTTTTGAGGAAGAGAGAGAGGAGCGGGGGGGACAGGAGAACGTGGGGGGACAGGGGTAAGTGGAGAGGAACAGGGAGAAGTGGGGGGAAAGAGGAAGGGAGCGGAGAAGATGAGAGAGAGGAGGAGAGGAGAGAGAGGAGTAGGGGCGGCGGACGGGAAAAGGAGAAAAAATGATGGGAAACCCTAAAAGGGTTTCCCTTATTTTGAACGGGGTGGGCCGGATCCGAAAATTTGTGGGCTGGGTCAATTTATTTTTTGGACTGGGTATTAAATGAATGGGCTGAATTAAGAGCATGGACTGGTCCTAAAATTTGGGTCAAAATATGGGCTGGTCAAAAATATTTATGAGTTGATTGGACTTTGATTTGGGATCCGGTAAATCAAGATACGGACCGAGTGCAAGAAATAGTTTGGCTTCTAAATTTGCATAAAAGACCCATTTTGATTAACGATGTACTAATGGTGCCAGAATATCACCTAATACGGAAATATGCGATTATAAAAGATCCGGATAATAAAATTACATGATGTTGCAATGACCGTGCAATAATATTTAATAACAAACGCTATCATTAAAATGTGTGAAGTAAATGCGATGCGTATGCGGAAGTTGGTAGAAACGTTGAGAAATGCAAGTTTGAATAATACTAAATAATAGCAGCAAATAAATAGCGGTAGTAATACTGCTAATAACAATAATGATAATGGTAATAATGATAATGTTGATGATAATGGTGATAAAAATAATAATAGATATAATAATAATAGTAGATAACAAATATTGATAATTAATAACAAAATAACAAATAGAATAATGATAATAATTAATAATAATAATAATAATAAAGATGATAATAATTAATAACAAGATAACAATAATAAATAACAATTATTGATAGTGACAAAACGTTAATAAATTAATAATAATAACAATAATAGTGGTAATAATAAGATAATAATGATAATAATAATAATAATGATGATAATAATAAATAAATAACAATTATTGATAAAACAATGACAATAATTAATAATAAAATAACGATGATAATGATGATTAATAGTTGATAACAAAATAACGCTGATAATAGTGATTAGTAATTAACAATAATAATAATAATGACAATTAGTAATAATGATAATTTAAGAATAATAATAATAGTTAATAATAATAATAATAATGATAATAATAATAGTTGTAACAGAATAATAAAACGCCGTTATTGATAAGAGACCAATAACTATAGTAAACATAATATATATTATTATTTTATTTTATTTTTTTTTGAAAATATTAGAAGCGCAAATATGTATTTCGGAGGAGAGGCGGGACAAAATTGGGTGTCAACAACTTGGAATCCTTCAAAACTATTAAACTTGATTCTCCTTCAGACACCAACTTCAAATGACTATGTGAGATTATTCAAAAGGAAACTCGGAACTGTTCTTTCTTAGAAATCTATACACTCCTGGCAAACATATTGCTTAATTGGAAGACACAGGCATACTTGAACCAGAATAAGAATTTAAACACTGACTACTACATAACTGGGGAAAAGAACTTCTCTCGGTGAAGCAGAAAAATCACATTTTTGGGACAGAAACACAATATTTCAGTGTGCAAACAAGGCCTTAAGCTATTCTTCTGCTAGAATCAAGAAACAAGCAGCATATGTTTTATAGTGGCATATATAGATTTACAAAATCAACTAAGCGAATTCACTACTGCACACTGCTTCTTATGTAAGAACTGACTGAAGAATCCAGATTAAAACAAACTCATACTCATGGATGGAAATTACAACTCTAACGGTGACACACATCAAATATCATTTACTAAAAACAACATTTTATCTAATTCCTCAAAGACCTGCTTAACTACGACATCTTTACGAGCTTTAAACACAGCAGTTGTAATAAGGAGGCCTCAAATTCACTATATTTGTACTAGAATAGTGCTAAAGCACTCATACTAACCAAAATAAAGCTAAATCATACCACGTAATCGAATCGACTAACTTATGCTGAACTTACACAACTGACATTCAACTAATCATGCTGGTATCAAACAAAGCCGAAAAGGAAGCTATAAATTCTATACTGCAACACCTGTAGTAGGTTTACTTTTTAGAAGAACAGTTTTTGACAGGGACATGGAGGATAAAAATGGAAGAATTCTTTTCATTTCAGTATCGTAGGTCTAGTAACTGCTAACTCGTACTTGAATTATTGATTAAAGATTTCAGATAGGATTAAATTATATCAAGTAAACATACCCTCCCTACAACAAACACATAATTATTAGACTAACAATAAATTGCAAAAATCAGATTCGGACAGTGGACTAATGATCATGAAAAGATGAAGTGGACATGTATCACATACATGGAGCTAAGCAGGGAAATAAGTATCATGCTTGTCAAGGTGTAACTTCAAAGAATATAAGAACTTTATAAGCTCATAGGACGCATTTGAAAACAGCATACAAGAGTCCCGGAAGAGACGTATGCATAGCGACAAGAAAAAAAGGGAACATTAATATGTGAATGGATGTTCAGTATTATACGACCAACACAGATTTCTAACACAGTCATACATGCTTGTCCAAACACACCTATTGCCTTTGGCAGACCACATCAATCTCATAGCCCCATTATTTATCAGAGGGAAAGACGCCGGCTGAAATCAGATATGCACTTATTCGACCAAATAATTAATGCTCAATTCAAGTTGACTTAACTGGCCTGACTTCATTACCATATTTTTTATTGAACAACACTGGAACCAAAGATGAAAGGGAAGGAAATCTGAACTGGGTATCAGGGAATAAGGGGGAAAAACACACTCATATTATCATTGCCACTTCCTTATACAGCTAAATTCAAACACCTAACCATACCACAAGTTACAGGCCAAGATTTACTGATTCGGATTAAACGAATGACCATTATGAATTAAGATAGTAGCAAACAAACCATATGAGGGCATTTAGATTTCACACAAATATACATAGCCAACCGACATATACTAATCTATCGCAAAATAATTGTCATTAGTTTCAATCTGATTTGCCAACTTAAACCCAACTAGTTTATATCCTGGACATATACGAACTTCATAAGCCTAATCCAAACAGAAACCAACATAACGTCCATCACCACTGACAACTATTAGACTAATATGTCAACTAAATAATAGGTGTGTAAACATATAAACACATAATATAACAGAGAACATTTAATTCAACGATAAATACAAAAAAAATAGATGTTTACTGACCTTCTTCAGGTGCAGCGAAGTGAGGCGCGAGGTTCCGATATCTACTCGAACACTATCGAATCCGAACTTGCGATGCTCGGATTCGCAACAACACCAAGGCAAACGAAGAATTGATTTAGTATTTTTACTTGATAACAACCAAAATTAAAACTGCCAATAGAACTCGTATTTTAGAGATTTTTGCGACTGAAAGCTTTGTTTCTTTAGGGGGGGGGGGGGGGGGGTTCTGCGATTCCAAAGCCCTCCTATTTCAGATTAGGAAACCAATATTTATAGGGGTTAACTAGGGTTTTGCTTGCGAAGAAAGAGAGAAGAGCGTGGACAAAGGGAAGTGGAGGCGGCAGAGGCGTGGGGGACAGGGGCAGAGAAGAGACAGAGGCGTGCGTGGGAGAGAGAAGAGGAGCGGGGAAGAGAGGGAGAGAAGAGAGAGAAGAGAGAAGGGAGCGGGAGGGGGCGGCGTGGTTGATGAAAAGATGAAGGGAACCCTAATGGGTTTCCTTTGTTAAATGAAGGGGCGGGTCGGATTAATGGACCGGGTATTGGGTTAAAAATAGTGGGCTGGGAAATTTAGAGTAGGGCTGATTAATTAGGAAATGGGCTGGGTTGGATGAGTTTTAAAATGTGGGCTGATTTTATGAATTGGTTTCAGCCCAAAGAGTTTTAGGATTTTAATTATGGACTGGATTAATACGGACTAAAATATAAAATATGTAATTATTAGTGCTCAGATAATAAAATTATATGACATTGTAATAGTCGTGCAAAAAATCATTTTGAAAACAAATAAACGCTATCATTTAATTGTGCGAAATAAATGCGATGCGTATGCATAAGGTGGTAAAAAAATGCTAAAACGCAAATTATGATAATACTGGTAATAATAATGATAACAATAATAATAATAATAATAATAATAATAGTAATAATAATAATAATAATAGTAATAATAATAATGGCAGTAGTGACGGTAGTAAAGATAATGACAGGATAATGAAATGCCGGTATTAATAAAAAAAAATGCAAATAATTATTCTTTAAAGTTGCCAAAATATTGGAAGCGAAAAATAGGTATTTCGGAGGATAGGTGGGACAAAATTGGGTGTCAACAATTAGTTCTCCAAAGGATATGTTGCAATAATTTTATCATTCTATGCAAGTCGATCGTTAGAGGTGGATGGAACCCAAAAGCAATGAGTTCGACTGAATTCCTAATTTTCAGACATGGAATATGAATATATATATATATATATATATATATATATATATATATATATATATATATATATATATGAAAAAATCATTAATGTGTCAACAAGTATTAAAATTTGGACCCGCAAATTCATATTACAATGTGTTTAGTGCTAAAAAATTAATGTTTGAACTCATCAATTTTAAATCTTGGACGCATCTCTAATTGTAACGAGTTGCCATTCAAAAATATATCTTCAATACCTATTAAGGTATCAGTTGATCTTCCATTATCGATAACTTTCCGATTTTTGTTTTTTAAAAACACTTTGAGAAACTTTTAAGTGCATGTTCATTTTATGTATTTCATCTAATTATGTTTGTGCACAAATATTTTTCTCCCAGGTTCTTTTAATTATGTGTGCGCGTAAATGTTTTCACTTTTATTTGTTCACTTTAGCATATCAAGGAAAGACAAGTTTTTTTTTTCTTGTTTTATCCTTAACACTAGTTAATTTGTCCGCACTTCGCGTGGTCAGACAAATCTTTTTGTAAATTTAACTTGATATAAAGAGATAAGAACTTATATTATATAAAAGTAATGTGTGTGTGCATGCAGTAAGAAAGTTACATGGATGGATCAATAGCGAGTTATAGACATCTTGGGCAACACAACTCCAAGATGAAATCTGATGTTGACACCTTTCCTCTTTGTACACTTGTGAGGAAGTTATAAACCTGACACATATAATATATTAGATCCACCAATAACCTATTTCACATTGCACTTTAGTTCACTATGTAAAGGCAAATCTAAGTAATCTGAAATTGCAAATGTTCTTCTGATTTTGTCGACTTTAGTACTCCAACCTCCTGTTAAATTCCTTAAAATCAGTTGCTTGCCTTATTTCTCCTACAATGAGCGAGGTAAAAGGAGGATTAATATATACTTCAAACTATTTAATAGGCATAAAAACAAATTTAAAGAAAATGAAGAAACAAAGGCCTTGACCATGACACTTTATATCTAATTATTCGATTTAATTACATAACAAAAACTAAGCGTCGTGCATGTCTATAGTAGAACCAGAGAATATAACACACTAATTACACCTAATAATATTCTCAATATAAAGATAATTAGATATTGAGCAATTATAGGGGAGCGAAAAAGATCAAGCAATAAGCGAAGAAGTAATAAATCAAAAATTGAAGAAAACAAACTGCTAAAAAAATTTAAATATATAGTAAAAGATACTCCGCTACATAGGAAAATGATGAAAAATAAAGCTGTACTTAAAAATCACTTCTTCTATGGCCAAGCCTACAAGTCGTAATAACAATTTGTGTACTGTTCTTACCCTTGCATGTACTATCGAGTGTGTATTTTCACCAAACCGCGATCTTTATCTCAAACTTTATATTCTCCAAAGGAAAATGCCCCTATCTTTCAATCAGCATTTATATTTTTCATAATTATACCAAACATAACAAAATGTGAAATCTAGATAATAGAAACTAAGCAAACACCTCAGAAAGGCCTTTCTACATTAATTTTTAATAAGAAATAAATGGGCAATCAGTCGACTTTTTTTATAATGGCATCGAATACTAACTCAATTCGAAAGAGGTCTAAAACAAAGGGTAGGAAAAGATAAAAAAAGAACACACATCTAGACTAACACTTCACGAACGCTTCTCTACATTAACTTTGAATTAAAAATTAACTTGCCAATCTTTCTTTGTTTTAGAGACAGAATATAAAAGGAAATTTCATGGTTAAATATTTGGGCTTCTGCAATTAAGTAAACGGTGCAATATTCTTTTCTCTCGTAATGATGCGTTTCCCGAAATAATGTCCTTTCTCGCAAAGACTTTTCTTTGTGTTTATGTAATAAGTTAAACAAACAAAAAATGGAAAATATTAGGAAAAAGGAGAAAAAAGATAAATGGGCTTCCTAGCTTTAGAGAGTGCTACGTCAGCGGGCCTATGTCTTGCAATTATATATATATATATATATATATATATATATATATATATATATATATATATATATATATATATATATATATATATATATATATATATATATATATATATATAGATTTTGTCTAAATTAAAATGAGAAGTTTAAAATTAAATTATTCTAAATATTCAAAGATATCATTTATCCTGACAAATTAATAAAAGAAAGTGCATGTATAGATTTGGTAAGATACGTAATGACTTTCTGGGTAATTAAAATTAGGGGTTTTACCTAAATTTAATGCTTTAAATTTACCAAGTAATACTTGAACAATATTAAAGAAAATTAATAATGTGTGGCCTGGCTTGTTCGAGCATAATATATATAGATCATATTGCATTATTAAAATTGTAATGTGGTCATCTTGTTTTTCAATGTAATGTTACTAAAAGAACGAATCATATAGTCATCGAATAACTTTTCTATTCCGTATTTTTCTTTTTAACATTATCGTCCTTGTTATACCCCATTTTAACCGAGTTAAAGTAGAAGCACAACATATTGGAGATTCCTGTTTTGTTCGTTTAAGGAGTCGCCACCTAATTAGTTTAATGGTGAATTAGGACACCTAGAGGTTAACTAAGGCAAAGTTAAAACTAAACCTCAATTAATGATCTGCTTAACCAGTGTGATTCTAGGCAAGGGCTCTATATTATCCTAAAGGGAAGGGGTTAGGCATCCTTTAGAATCCGTTAACTTACGGTTGTCCGACCAAACTTAGGTTAATTGATTGAGAGTAAATATAATGCTTAAAATTTAGAAAATGATTTTAAGATATTGCTAAAGTTTTAAAAGAAAATAATGTTAGTCAAAATAAGGTTTACAAAAAATATAATAATTTGTATAAAAGAGATTTTAAATGCCATGTTTTGAAAATATGATTTTATGAATGTTGTTAAGGTTTTTAGATGAAAATATAATAGCGTTGTTTAAAATAATGCTCGCAGAAACATAATAACGTACGTAAAAGAAGATTCTAAAAAAAATAAGTGAGACTTGAAAATATTGATGAAGCCTTAAGTGAAAGATGGTATTTAATAAGATTTATGGGAAATGTGATAATTTCATGAAATAAAACTTACAAGCATTGTTAAGATAAAATGCCATTTAAAGAAGACTTATAAATATTGCTAAAAGCTTTAAATAAGATGCTATTTAGAAATAAAACTTGTAAAAGATATTTTACATAATAAGGATTTTAGATGCTATTTAAAATAAGACTTGTAGAAAAATATAACATGAATATAGCAAAAACATCTAAGCTTATAATAGGATTCAAAAGGAAGTGAGTTTTCTTATTAATTATGCCTAGTTAAAAGTATGTATGATTGATTCCAAATTTGACGAGTTGTTTATAAAATATACTTGAATTTATATTTGCGTATTAATAACGTTTCAAAACGTTTATGATGAAAACGATTTCTTTTTTTACTTAGAATATATAGTCATACCATTTTGTAAATTAACCATTCCCAAAAAATGGAAAAATATTAGACATTTAATATGAAAAAGAAGGGAAATAAACTAATGGAATGATTTGTTAATCTTTCTTAAACTAAATTATCCCCTTACTAAACTGAGCCCATTAATACACTAAAGCCTATCTAAGTTAAGAGAATAAAATAGGATAAAGGGTTAGTTGCATAGATACAAGTTAAATGCACAAGAAAGAAAAAAAAAATAGAATAAAAGGCCAAACAATATTAAATGGGCCAGCCCATTCGAAATTGCTGCTGCTGTTTTATTTGGGCTTTGACCCAGAATTCACTTTTGTTTCTTTGGCTGCGGATAGAGCTGGAGGGGAAAGGCTGCTTCGTTGGTCCTTGGCCCAACATTGGTGAATACGGAAGATGAGTCCCTCGGACTCGCGTATGAGGTTCATGCATAAAAGGATATGGGAAAAGGATTAGTATACGATGAATGGGGCTTAAACATGTAAAATATAAATTCAAACAATTTGATAGATTATGTATGTACTCTGCATATTTGAGTATATCTCCCGTATTCCATGAACGCACTCGCCATATGCATGCATATATAATTCACATACACAAATGACTACTGCCTATAAATTCTGAAACAAAACATGACTATATTGAGGTGCAACAAGACTGAAGAAAGAAGCAGTTGTTAGATTCCAATAATACCAAGACTGAGCTAATCTTCTAATTCATCAAATAATTAGGATAGTTGATAGGTTCTACGCCTACTAGTAATGAGCTTCAATGATTGTACATTCACAGTTCCTAGTCTTATGCATGTCTTAGCAGTAACAGTAACAACCACCTGTAACTAGGGAAAGACATCCACCAATTCTACTGCTTTGTTTTATTCTACTGGAAATCGAACAAGACAGAGGACCATTTCTCACATAAAAAATAAAGAAAGGTGATTCACATAGCAACTAACAAATGTTAAGGTTATGAGTTTATACAAGACATCTCGAAAGAGAAAGATAGGCATTTGCATGCTCATACAATATTCTAAGAATAACAACTATATGCAATGAAGGAGAAAAGGTTCAGAACCATCCTAGATGAAACCAAGAGCCTACCACTAAACACATTAATACGTAGGCAGATTTGAAAAACTTTGCACATGACTCATAGTGATTAAATCAATAAACCTGCAGCTCAAGAGGACTCATGCCTAGACAACAAATAAATCCAGTGATACCCTAACAGGCCTGTAATGGATAGGAGTCCTTTATACATTTTTACCAACTTGTAATTTATCAATGAACCACAGATTGGACCCTTTTGAAGTTCCCTCATATACCAATAACTGGACTAGGTCTAAATTACAATAATGGCGACAGGACACAGACCAGTGCTTAATTTACTATCTTTCAGTTAGTCAAAATAGCAAACTGCCTAAACCAAACTAAGATGTTTGAACCTACAAGCAATCAATAATCTCTAATCAATTCTAGGAGATAGGATGAAGCATGAATAAGCTTAAACTCCAACAGGCATACTAGAAGTATAAGATAAATTAAACACTAATCAGAAGCATTTGATACGTATTAAACTGAGCTAAAATGGAATAGAGGCAAACAAACCGCAAACAAACAACCAGATGAAACAAACAAAACTACGTCATATAAGCATTTGAGTGTGTCCTAATGACAGCTGAACTGAACAGCTAATTAAGTACAGAAATAGACTCACACCAGAATTGGAAGATAAACGAAAAGTCACTGACCTTGGCCTAAAGCAAACATCATTCTAAGAAATAGCAAGCCAACCATATATATAATTCATATTACCATGAAATTATTTAACTATGACAAACAGATGAATGTGCTTTCGTTAATATTCAGTTAAACAGGCTCGTGATTAACTGAATCAAAAAGGGGGAATCATACGAATATAGAGGATAGCTGATAGTAACAGAGTTTCATATAGGTGCCAATGACTCAAGCCACTATTAATCAAACTATTTTTTGCAGATTAAAGTGACCGTTACACATGATTTTAATTTAGGGAGCGAGGATACACGACCAAGACTGAATTACCATGAACACCAGTCAAATAAAATAATAGGCAGCATCCAAACCAATAACATACTTAAGGATTAATCAGACAAAACTAACACCAAACTGAAAATTGGACTATGTTAAAATAATAATGCAATAGCAGCTGAGCTAACCTATAAACAAATGGTATTACATTAAACTAAACAGAAACAGACTTATGATACTAAGACTGCATAACAACTCTGAACTAATCCTTAGTTTTAATTATCGATCACAAATATTAACAAACACATAACAAACAGAAAATAAAATCAGTACACAAAACAAATCAAGACGAGTTCCTCTAAAACACCAAACAGAGCAGACATATATGTAGACCAGACTGCAGGCAAAATGGTTTAAAGAGAAGAAGTTACCTCCTTCGAGCGCAGCGAAGTGAGATTCGAGCTTCCGATATACCTCGAAACACGTCGAAATTCGAACTCGCGTGTATTCAAATTCAAACGAAAATTCGACAAGAACAGAACAAGATTTGATTTTTTCGTGACAATATCGAGAAAATTTGAAAACCTATGTTTTTAGAAAGAGAACTGGAGACAATCAAAGATCTGTATTTTTGGGGTAAATCTGGCGATTCAAAGACTTTGATTTTTGGGAGGGGTTTTCACTGATCCGAAAAATCAGTCATTCAAGGTAATTTTATGAACCAAAAAAAAATCTCCCCCTTACTCATTCTAGGAAACGATTATTTATAGCTAGATTTTCGGATTTGGGGCTAGGGTTTCGTTTTGAGGAAGAGAGAGAGGAGCGGGGGGGACAGGAGAACGTGGGGGGACATGGGTAAGTGGAGAGGAACAGGGAGAAGTGGGGGGAAAGAGGAAGGGAGCGGAGAAGATGAGAGAGAGGAGGAGAGGAGAGAGAGGAGTAGGGGCGGCGGACGGGAAAAGGAGAAAAAATGATGGGAAACCCTAAAAGGGTTTCCCTTATTTTGAACGGGGTGGGCCGGATCCGAAAATTTGTGGGCTGGGTCAATTTATTTTTTGGACTGGGTATTAAATGAATGGGCTGAATTAAGAGCATGGACTGGTCCTAAAATTTGGGTCAAAATATGGGCTGGTCAAAAATATTTATGAGTTGATTGGACTTTGATTTGGGATCCGGTAAATCAAGATACGGACCGAGTGCAAGAAATAGTTTGGCTTCTAAATTTGCATAAAAGACCCATTTTGATTAACGATGTACTAATGGTGCCAGAATATCACCTAATACGGAAATATGCGATTATAAAAGATCCGGATAATAAAATTACATGATGTTGCAATGACCGTGCAATAATATTTAATAACAAACGCTATCATTAAAATGTGTGAAGTAAATGCGATGCGTATGCGGAAGTTGGTAGAAACGTTGAGAAATGCAAGTTTGAATAATACTAAATAATAGCAGCAAATAAATAGCGGTAGTAATACTGCTAATAACAATAATGATAATGGTAATAATGATAATGTTGATGATAATGGTGATAAAAATAATAATAGATATAATAATAATAGTAGATAACAAATATTGATAATTAATAACAAAATAACAAATAGAATAATGATAATAATTAATAATAATAATAATAATAAAGATGATAATAATTAATAACAAGATAACAATAATAAATAACAATTATTGATAGTGACAAAACGTTAATAAATTAATAATAATAACAATAATAGTGGTAATAATAAGATAATAATGATAATAATAATAATAATGATGATAATAATAAATAAATAACAATTATTGATAAAACAATGACAATAATTAATAATAAAATAACGATGATTAATAGTTGATAACAAAATAACGCTGATAATAGTGATTAGTAATTAACAATAATAATAATAATAATGACAATTAGTAATAATGATAATTTAAGAATAATAATAATAGTTATTAATAATAATAATAATGATAATAATAATAGTTGTAACAGAATAATAAAACGCCGTTATTGATAAGAGACCAATAACTATAGTAAACATAATATATATTATTATTTTATTTTATTTTATTTTTGAAAATATTAGAAGCGCAAATATGTATTTCGGAGGAGAGGCGGGACAAAATTGGGTGTCAACAGTCCTTTTATGAAAATTGCAACTGTCAACTTGAATCCGAATGTATAAAATTTTCAAATATCAGATATGACATTATATACTCTTATATAAAATTTTGGCTCCACCACCGAACATATGAATGGAAGTTTATACTATTTTACTGATTATCGATCTCTCACCAAAATTAATACTATATATAATGATAATTTACTGATTTTTGAACGCTTATGCTTTACAAGTTTCATAAGAATCATACTTCCATTCTTTCCACAAAAAGACTTGTATATTGACTTAAAATGTCTAATTCATTTGGAACTTTCCCTTTATTTCTTATTTTTTCCCACTAAAATTGCTACATTGGATGTAGAAAATGGAAGCAACAAGTTGCCTAAAATTCTCGACGATCAAAGTAGGGAATACGATTTGTTGAATAATGACTAAAATAAAAGTGGAAAATATTTGTCCTGTATAGCCGAAAAGTCACTGAATTTTCTATAAAGACATATTGCCCGTATGCTAATTGGAGAAATATAGACGAGTACCTTCATGACCGACAAAGCATACATGCCCTTCAAGACTAGTATTCCTACCTTGTTGTAGCTTTCATTTGACATTTCCATGGAAAGACTGAGGTATTTGCTTAATATCATTTATTTTGAACTATCCTTCTCTTTCTCTGCCAATAGATGTAGACAGAGGAAGCAAAAAGTTACCCCAAATCCACGACAATCAAAGTAGAGAATATTTTCTGCAATAAAAAAAGTGTCACACTTTCATGCGGTATTTACATCAAGCTATATGAATTCACCATGATTAAGTGATAAATCAATGTGATATTAACACATATTAAGTAACCGTGCTTTAATGAGAAAAGTGTAACGAAGAGACATCTGACATGAATTCATTATGTAAACATTCAGAAGCGAGTGCGTTTTTTTCATATCAAAGTAAAAGTATTACCTTGTTATCACATTCATTTGATATTTCCACTGGAAGACTTGAAATATCTCATTCATTTCGAACCGTCCCTTTATTTCTTCGTTTATTCCACTAAAAATACTACATTAGATGTAGAAATAGGATGTAACAAGTTGCCCCAAATCCATGGCGATCAAAGTAGAGAATACTTTCTACAGTCACACAAAAAAAAATTGTGTTCACTTATACACGATATTTACATCAAATTATATAAACTCATCATGATTAAGTTATAAATTAATGTGATAGTAACACATATTAAGTAACCACACTTAAGTGAGAAAGCATTTAAAAAAGACATGCCAAGAATTCATTAGTTTGGTGTGAACATTGGATGCGAATGCGAGTGAACTTTTTCTATTAAAGTGGAAGTACTACCTTGTTATCACTTTCATTTGACATTTCCACTGAAAGACTTGTGTATTGACTTAGAAATATCTCATTGATATGAAATTGTCCTTTCATTTCTTATCTAAGTTTCCCCATATCCACGACTATCAAAGCATTATGTTCAACAATGACTTGAAAGGGTTTGTCCATTTGTAGCTTTCATTTGAAGTTTCCCAGGAGACTTATGCATTGACTTGATCCAAACATTGGATTAACATTTTTACTCGTATGACGCAGTTAAAAAGATTCATGTATTTCTTTTGTTCTTAACGTGTTTTTAATTATAGATAACTTATTGAATTCATATCAATGAGAATATATATTAACACTGTACTGACTGGCACTTTTGATAATAAGATGATTCAAGTTTTCTTTGGCTTAAATTTTGTATAATATTTCAGACATAAAATTAAAGATGACAATTTTTTTTAATTATCTAACTAATTTTCTCAAAATATCATAACAATTTTCGAGGATCCTACAGGGCTTGACTCATTTTAACATCCACTAGTGTTGTATTGACTTAGAAATATCTCATTGATATGGAATTGTCCTTTCATTTCTTCTCTAAATTGCCCCATATCCACGGCTATCAAAGCATTATGTTCAACAATGACTTGAAAGGGTTTGTCCCTTTGGAGCTTTGATTTGAAGTTTCCAAGAAGACTTGTGCATTGACTTGAGCCAAACATTAGATTAACATTTTTACTCTTATGACGTAGTTAAAAAGATTCATGTATTTCTTTTGTTCTTAATGTGTTTTTAATTATAGATAACTTATTGAATTCATATCAATGAGAATATATATTAACACTGTACTGACTGGCACTTTTGATAATAAGATGATTCGGGTTTTCTTTGGCTTAAATTTTGTATAATATTTCAGATAGAAAATTAAAGATTACAATTTTTTTTAATTATCTAACTAATTTTCTCAAAAAATCATAACAATTTTCGAGGATCCTACAGGGCTTGACTCATTTTAACATCCACCAGTGCTGTATTGACTTAGAAATATCTCATTGATATGGAATTGTCTTTTCATTTCTTCTCTAAGTTTCCCCATATCCACGGTTATCAAAGCATATGTTCAACAATGACTTGAAAGGGTTTGTCCTTTTGGAGCTTTCATTTGAAGTTTCCAAGGAGACTTGTGCATTGACTTGAGCCAAACATTGGATTAAAATTTTTACTCTTATGGCGCAGTTAAAAAGATTCATGTATTGATTTTGTTCTTAACGTCTTTTCATTTCTTCTCTAAGTTGCCCCATATCCACGGTTATCAAAGCATATGTTCAACAATGACTTGAAAGGGTTTATCCTTTTGGAGCTTTCATTTGAAGTTTGCAAGAAGACTTGTGCATTGACTTGAGCCAAATATCGGATTAACATTTTTACTCTTATGGCGCAGTTAAAAAGATTCATGTATTGATTTTGTTCTTAACGTGTTTTTAATTATAGATAACTTATTGAACTCATATCAATGAGAATATATATTAACACTGTACTGACTGGCACTTTTGATAATAAGGTGATTTGGGTTTTCTTTGGCTTAAATTTTGTATAATATTTCAAACAGAAAATTGAAGATTACAATTTTTTTAATTATCTAACTAATTTTCTCAAAAAATCATAACAATTTTCGAGGATCCTACAGGGCTTGACTCATTTTAACATCCACCAGTGCAGTATTGACTTAGAAATATCTCGTTGATATGGAATTGTCCTTTCATTTCTTCTCTAAGTTTCCCCATATCCACTGCTATCAAAGCATTATGTTCAACAATGACTTGAAAGGATTTGTTCCTTTGTAGCTTTCATTTGAAGTTTCCAAGGAGACTTGTGTATTGACTTGAGCCAAACATTGGTTTAACATTTGGGAAAAGGGTCAAATGTAACCTTTTACTTTAGTTATTGGTTAACTTTGCCTTCCGTTAGCTACAGTAGTCAAATATACCCCTCCCATTACAAGTTGGGGCCAATATACCCTACCGTTAGCAAAGTTTCAAAAATACCTCTCATTTTTAACATATTTCCACATAAGCAAGTCTAGTCTTTGGAATTAGGTGACATGGACACCACATGACATTTAGCTTATTCTATGTGGTGCCCTACGTGGCAATTTTTTAAAAAACAATCTAGAAAATTGATTTTTTTTTAAAACAAATCTGAAAAAATGGCTTTTATTAAAAATTTGATTTTTTTTAATAAAACTTGTTTTTTAAAATATTCTCGAAAATTGAATATTTTAGTCAAAAAAATCTGAAAAATGATTCAAGTTTCTTTGGCTTAAATTTTGTATAATATTTCAGACAGAAAATTAAAGATGACAATTTTTTGTGTTTTTTTATTATCTAATGAATTTTCTCAAAAAATCATAACAATCTTCGAATTTTAATGTCCACCAGTGCTGTATATATATCTCCTGAATTTTGATTTATGAATAACACAAAGCACAACTTTCTTTGTTCTTTCTCTATTACAAACTTTTTATACTAATCTTTCTTGCAAAAATGGGCTACGAATACCTCGTATTTCTACTAGTATCTTTCTTTCTCTGTCAACTTGCTTTTTCTTCATCCGTAACTCATCTGTGCTCTAGAGATGAAAGCATTTCTCTTCTAAAATTCAAGAATACGCTTACTGTAGATCCCTCAGCCTCTTATTATTGGGGTTATCACTATGGTCCGCAGTCTTATCCAAAAACAAGGTCTTGGAACATGAGCAGAGATTGTTGCTCATGGGATGGTGTTGTATGCGATGATTTTACTGGCCATGTCATTGAACTTGACCTTGGTTGCAGCCAACTTGAAGGGAAGATTGATTCGAATAGCAGCCTATTCCAGCTCTCTCATCTCCGAATGCTCAACCTTTCTTGGAATAACTTCTCTAATTCTCACATCTCGCCCGAATTTGGTATGTTTTCGAGCTTGACCCATCTTGATCTTTTCCGGTCAAATTTCCTTCTGAAATCTCTCATCTTTCCAAGTTGCAGTCTCTTTATTTAGCATACAATGATATACTATTTGGACCTCACAATTTTAAATTGCTCCTTCAAAATTTGACCCAGTTAAGAGAGCTTGATCTTAGTGGTGTAAACATCTCTTCTACCATTCCTCCAATTTTTTCTTCCCATTTAACAACTCTGGGGCTGGGAGGTATGGGATTGTATGGGATAATACCTGAGAGTATTTTTCACCTGCCTTAACTAGAAACACTTGAGTAACGGAACAATTATCAACTCAATGGTCATTTCCCAAAGACCAAATGGAACAGCAGTGGATCTCTCAAGGATTTAGATCTCCATCGAGTTAATTTTTTTGGTAATTTCCTGCCTAAATCTCTTGGCTATTTAACTGTATTGCGGTACTTGACACTTGATTCTTGCAATTTGTCGGGGCCGATTCCGAGATCTCTTTGGAATCTCACGCGTCTAGAGTATATGATCCTTGGATTTAACCAACTTTAGGGCCCAATTCCTCTATTTATAAGTGGGCTGCGTAATCTAAAGTTACTTTCGCTAGATAGTAACTCCCTGAATGGAGCAATACCATCCTGGGTATTCTCCCTCCCATCACTTACTGAATTAAGCTTGAGTAATAACCACTTTTCTGGTCAGCTTGAGGATTTCAACTCCAATACATTAGAATGGATTTTTTTAGAGCACAACCAGTTGCAAGGTCCTCTTCCCAGGTCACTTCAGAACCTTGTGAATCTAATAGAACTTGATCTTTCATATAACAATTTTAGTGGCAATGTAGATGTCAGCTTCTTTTCAAATCTCAAACAACTTAGAAGTCTGTCTCTTTCATATAATAGTATTTCTCTAACCAATGAGAATAAAGTCAAGTCTACCATACCCAAATATCTTGAGTCCTTATTTTTGTCCGCTTGTGAAGTAAAAGAACTGGATTTTTTGAGATCAACAGAGGAGCTTTCTTACTTGGATCTTTCAAATAATAAAATTCAAGGAAGGATTCCTGATTGGGCATGGTCTAATTGGATGCATATGGAATATCTTAATCTATCCCGCAACATGTTGACAAGCATTGACCAGATTTCATAACTTTCTAAACTACGTACTATTGATTTACAGTCCATTTTTATTAAAGGGTCGCTACCTATTTTGTCGCCCTCTGTAAACTTTTTCTTCATATCAAATAATAGTCTCAGTGGGGAGATCCCTTCTTCTTTCTGCAATTTGACATCATTAATAGTTCTGGATTTGGCAAGAAACAATTTGAAGGGAACAATTACACAATGTTTGGGTAACATGAGTGACTACCTGGAGATTTTGGATATGCAATACAATAGTCTTTCTGGGTATCTCTGAACAACTTTTAGCTCCAGAAGTCAACTCAAAAGCTTCAACTTTCATGGCAATAAGGTAGAGGGAAAAATCCCAAGATCCTTGTCCAATTGCAAACAGTTGGAAGTTCTTGATTTAGGGAACAATCACCTCAATGATACATTCCCTATGTGGTTGGGGACTCTTCCAAAGCTACAAGTTTTAAGCTTGAGATCTAATAAATTGCATGGACCCATCAGAACTTCGAGGATTAATAACTTGTTTCCTCAACTTCGGATGTTAGATCTCTGTTGCAATGCATTTACAGCAGAGTTGCCAACAAGACTTTTTCAAAATCTGAAAGGCATGAGGAGAATTGATCAAACAATGAACTCACCACGTGATCAAGCACAAACAGGTTACCAAGACTCGGTGACTGTTGTAACGAAGGGGCTGGAGCTTGAAGTTGTGAGAATCTTGTCTTTGTACAGCACTATGGATCTCTCAAACAACAAATTTGAAGGACATATTCCTAGTGTTATGGGAGAACTCATTTCGCTTCGGGTGTTGAATCTGTCTCACAATGGATTGGAGGGTCATATCCCGCCATCACTCGGAGAGTTATCTGTAGTGGAATCATTAGACCTTTCATTCAACAAGATTTCAGGAGAGATACCGCAACGACTAGCTTCTCTTACATATCTTGAGTTTTTAAATCTGTCCAGCAATCATCTTGCAGGGTGCATCCCGAAAGGACCTCAATTTGCTACATTTGAGAACAATTCATATGAAGGCAATGCTGGATTACGTGGATTCCCAGTTTCGGAAGATTGTGGAAGTAGCTGGATACCAGATTCAAACAACACAACATTTGTGCCGGATGAAGAAAGTGATTCGTCATTTCTGAGTGAGCTCAGTTGGAAAGTGGTTCTTACGGGATATGGTTGTGGACTATTTATTGGGTTCATCATAGCATATTTCATGCTTTCTTCCCAAAATCCAAATTGGCTTTCTGGGATTGCTGGAGATTTAGAATACAAAATCATTATGAGAAGGCGAAAGAAGCAGCGAAGTCAAAGACACTACAGACGGAGGAATAATGGTTTCTAGACAAAGTTCCCAGAGGCACAAGATGTAAGTTCAATACTCTCGGGTACATATTCAAATTAAGTTCTATACTGATTCTTTTTCCGTTTATCGTAAGTGCAAAATTGTATCTTAACGGAAATGTTGAGAGAATTGAATGATTTCTTGAAAAGTAAATGACCAATCTAGCTTAGAAAATTGTGTTTCCATTACTTCATTTCTTTGTAATGTGTGAGAATATTCGGGTAACTGTTTATGTATCTAACTTCTCTCTTTTTTTTTTTAATGATAATTGCAGGCAATAACTTGGGAGAAGGGAATGGACAAAGAGTTAAAATACCGAGAATTGGAAGACTGTAGTAAAACTGGATGAAGCACAAACTTGAAAATGTTATGTAAAATCTTGAAAATGTAACTGTTACGCATTCTTGGAATATAATTCATAAGATCTCCTCTAATACATATGTACACAACCTTGTTTGGAAGATATGCTAGCAAAATATATTGGTAATAGTTAGCAAACTACTACAACAACAACATACCCAGTGTAATCCCACAACACTACTACAAATAGAGGTTTTCCCCACCGCGAATCACTGGAAAATTTGTGCTATAAATATGATTTTTCCACTTCATTCCCACCGAACCAGCTCACCGAAAAACCAGTGGGAAAAAGCATGATGAGAAACAGGTTCCCATTGAAACGGTGGGGAACTTTCTTATTTTTTTGAGTAAAGATACTACTATTATTTTTTCTTTTCCCACTGAACATTTTTCGGTGGAAAACTAGTGATTTTAGTTTGCATAGTAGGGGTGGGGAGAGTAGAATATACGCAGACCTTAACTCTACCTCTCAAGGTAGAGGGGATGTTTCCGATTGACCTTGGCTCAAATTAAAGCACACAAAAGCAGTCCGAAAAAAGAAATAGCAGAAGCAAAAAGGTTAATAGTAAACAAATGATGCTAGAAAAACTAATTTAACAGTGAATATCAAAGAAAGAATCTGTTATTTATTTACTATTTGCAGATTTTATATTGGAAAGAGGAAAGAAAGAAATAGTCAGCCAAGAAGAATAGACACCAAAGATAGATGTCCCTTAAGGAAGAATTTCCTCTGTTGTAGATAACATGAATTATACATTCCGACTACTATGAACATGAAAACTTAGAATGGTACATAGACTCCACATGCGTGAAGAGTTACTTTCCTGAAGCCAAGTCAACATTTCATTCTTCATAAGAAGTATAACAGCACCTTAGAGCTCCGTTTGTCCTGCAAAATGATCAAATGGATCAGCAACCTCATTTTACATAATCAAAGAATACATTTTGTTCTGAATGAACAAGCAGCTTATATCAGAGAAAGTGCTCTAGACCATCAAACATTTTTGCTTTATTTACTCAGACGGGAAAAGGATGGCAAGAAAAAGCAATGACAATATTTTTTTATGATCGAGAAATCTGTATGGGGCCAACCCTGAGGACCAACCGCACATGTTAATAAATAACGCTGGTGAGAGAGCCAAAGCTCTTAGACACTTAAGTATATCAAATTCAAAAGATGAAGTGGGCACCATGCTTACAGTTGTACTTCATTACCAGTGCAAATGAATGCTTCCATTTTTACTGTATCAGGGATTCTATACACCACTCAAATCCAACAATGACAGGGTGCAGAAGCAATGATTAATAGATACAAGACATATAACACTTATTTTGTGAGGACCAACTTGGACCATCTAGTGAATTAACAATACTAACATAAATCACAATATTTCAGATCTGCGATCTACTTTTTGTAACTCAAAGTTCTAACTAAGAACTAGCAAGTCGATCTTTGCTCTTTCTGGACTTATATTCATTTGTCTCCAAGCATTTTTCTCTTTTCGTTATTATCTACAAATATTTTCAATTTGGCCTGAGACTTAGGTTATTGGAGATGTTTTCTTAGAAGTTCTTTATGAGCTGTGCCTGTATTACGATGGTGTTTATAACAACATCAATGAACCCAAACTACAAGTATTATTGGATTGAGGACATTATTATAAATAGTACTACCACTTATAAAGATTAGAACTTGACCTCATCATATTGAAGCAAGGGTAGAATCTTGGCACCCTTTATTCTTACAAGTGGGAATATCCTCAAATTCATTAGCTGGCAACTTCTCAGACAAAAACCCAACATGGAACTCAATCATATGAGACTCTTCATCAACACTAATAGCTTTGACTTTGGAGAGAAGGATAGACAAAGGGAGAAGAACATGCCAAGAGAGAAGAACAAGAGCTTTGACTTTGGAGAGAAGGCCATTGATAAGGCTGAGAGAGAATGAATGAATGATTGATGAGGCAGATGAAGAGAATTATACTAGGCCAAATAAAAGGTTGGGTGTCATTTTCTTTATAATATTATAAAAAGAGTATAATAATATTTCTTGACTTAACTATGAATTTAAGTTGATAATAATACACTGAATAAAAAAAAACCGAAATTATGTTAACAACTTAGGGGTCGTTTGGTTAGCGGACTCTATTATCGCGAGATTATAATCCTGAGATTATAATTCTTGAAACTAATTTATCCCATCCGTGAGGGATAAAATAATCTCAAGGTTGACGATATAAATTTATCATGGTCAACCAAACAACCCCAAATTTTAATCTTGGATATCCACCTTATCTCGTATACGAAACCACCCCATAGCATTTATTAGGTAGGTAGAAGTTGAGTTTTTTTCTATGTTTTTGTATGTTTTCATGACGTACTAAGTTGGTGTATTTTGTTACGTAACTATATAATATACTAGCAAACACATCAAATTAGAATTAGTCTCTTTATTCTACTTTAAATAAATTGAAAACAACTAAACATTAATTAGAAAAATTGAATTATTATAAACTGATTTAAATGGTAATTGATAAAATCAATTTTATCTATTTCGCAAAGCGATATAAATATGACATTATATATTCTTGAAAGTCTATTAAATAAATAGAAAAGCAATAGCAGCACAGATAAGCAACCACAAAACTGTACTAAAACAAATTAATCTTTTTAACGATAAAGCATAAGATAGACTAACCATCACCGCCTTGAGAATGAAAACAAATAACAATAACAAAACATTATAAGAACTTGCTCTGGGGCGAATACAAAAGTACAAAACTTAGCAGTGACTTTGTAATATTTTTACAATAGTGATTAGAGTTGAACACAACACTTGAAGGGCTCTGTACTAGAAATCTACAACCAATACATTTGGTTGATAAAAGAATACACCTAAGAGATATAAATCAATTGCTGGCAGAAACATAAACTCCCCCCTATACATGAGACCTATTCTTTAACAAATCCATCCACCTACCAAATGTTAAAGCAAAGGGAGAAGTAAGCAAGGCAAAGTAAATCCTAATCTGTTAGTAGTAATTATTCACCACCACCTGCCAAGATTTACACATCCCCGTCGAGCCCCTAACTACGTCACAACAACCCAAACCGCCATTGCAGTGAAGATTTCAGTACGAAACGTCAAAACTTACAAAAATGGGCAAAATAAAGAGTAGACACTAATGTGAGTAGAACTGCTAGTGCAAAATTGAAACTATATCTGAATTTGCAAACTGGGGCAAAATGTGGCTGGTTAGTCCCAGGCACTAGTCACACCAGCACCACCATATGGTGCAGCATACCCGCCAGGTGCACCATAGCCACTGCTGCTCATATTGGCCCCGCCATAGTAGTCTGTCACCCCTCGATTGAAAGAGGAATCTTTTCGGAAATCACGCCCACCAAAACTATTTCCACCATGACGATTCTTGCCACCTCCATGTGAAGAACGAGCAGCAAAGCGAGAGAGCCAAGCAGGTACTTCTTGGTTTGCTTCTTGCATCAGCTCAGCCAGTGATCTTGCCACTGAAGAATTGTTCTCGTTAAAGAAGGCTGTTGCTAAACCTGATTTTCCAGCTCGCCCTGTTCTTCCAATGCGGTGGACATAATCATCAATGTCATTTGGGATGTCAAAGTTGACAACATGAGCAACATGAGGTATATCAAGACCACGTGCTGCCACATCCGTTGCAACCAAGATTGGTGTATTACCACTTTTGAAGGACCTCAGGGCGTATTCCCTTTCCTGCCAACAATGCGCAACAATAACTGATCAAGGGGGAAATGAAATGAAATCCCATCCAAAACAAGCCATTTGAAGGACAAAGGTAGAAAAGATGTCACATATCTTAAAACTAATGATTGCTAAGATACCAAGGTAGATATACCAAAGATGGAATTGCGAACCTGATTCAATTGATGAGATATATACTATTAGCTAAAAAGGAAGCTAATTTAACCGCTCAACTTTAAGAAGCTGAGATTTATTACCAACCAGACAAGGAATCTGCTATAGCAGAGATGATGTTGGACAACACAAGGCCCCAAAATATCAGAATGGTATACAGATTGACACCACCACCCACCTCATGCAGCATATCAACATAATAGCTACTAATAATGTCATCAGATAGCAGTATCAGATCTTTTCTTCAAAAAAGATCACTCCAATAGAATACACCAGTGATATTTAAATGTGAAAAGCGCAAAAAACGACAAGGTCATGGGGCTTGAAGCGTAAGGCTAGAAGTGAAGTACGCGCTTCTTTAAAGTGAAGTGCACAATTTACGAAAAATTTAAAAATATCATACATATATGAATTTAGTACTTAAATAATCAAATATCAATTAAAATTACTAATTTCAACATCCAATATACAATAATGACGATATTAATCCAACTCCTCAAGTTGAGATTCAAAGAATCGACCATTTCTCGTTGGGATCACTTTGTGTGTCATGTTAAAAGTGCACACTTATCTGATGTGCATACTGTGTAAAATTACGTGATGACCTCTTGCTTTGCATCGCTTTCATTTCAAGAGACTAAGTGATGGCTACTAATTGTCATAAAAGCAATAATCAATTCACATCATTTGTAGTCAAAACGATATGTGGTGGGCTGGTAGCAACAATGAAAACTGAAATGCCACATTTTCACCTATTTTACAAAAGTATAAAAGTATTACAACTGAAATGCATACTGCAGTTGATAGAAAATTTGAAATTATTGTAGGAATTTGTCTACAATCATTTCAAAGAGAACTTCAAGGTTTTTGACTCCCCCCCAAAAAAGAAGAAAATGTAAGAGTGTGTGTGTTTTTATGTGTGTGTGTGTGTGAGAGAGAGAGAGAGAGAGAGAGAGAGAGAGAGAGAGAGAGAGGCACTCTCAAAGGAAACAACTACTCTACCCAACAAATAAAAGTATTCTGTCCGCAGAGCTGCTAGAGATCAAATAATAGGAAGAACAGTAGGAAATTATTTACAAGTTTTTCCAGTGTTAGAAATTGAGCATCTCAAATCTCAACTTTCAACATATACTTCACTCTTTTAAGAAATCAGCTCCTATCAACTTTTTTATAGAGACGAGAAAACATAAGGGAAAAGCAAGTAGAACAGAAGTTCCACATCCCCAATTTCTAGAATGCCTTACACCTAAGTTACTCGGACTCGGGTGCGGGTGTCCGATACGGGTGCGGATCTAGAGGTCGGATCCTCCATGATCTAAATTTTCAGATTCGAGGATACAAATCCAGGTATGGATACGGGTGCGGGGATTCAGCTAAAAATAATTGAAATATCTAAAAATAGAATTATAAACCTAAATTATGAGATATTATGTGGAAAACTTGAGGAGAAAATATTGATCAAGAGGAGAATTCCAGAAGGATATAAAAGAAAAAGGAGTGACATAGAAATTTCAATAAACAAGGTATTTCATTTTCTTCAATTCCACCTTAGGTTTTGTTTTGATTATAGAAATCATTGGATCTGTCCGGAATTTCTCCATCGATTTTGGTTAAAGTATCCAAAATCGATTGACCAGATCGGGTACGGATCCCACACCCACACCCATGTCGTGTCGACACGGGTGCGGCACTGAAAGTGAAGAATCCAAGCAACTTAGCCTTACACTGCTAAACCCAGAGGATCGATATAAAAATACCCTCCATTTTACACGGTATTTCATGATTCAGATTACAAAGAGAACACCGCAGCCAGAGACATTTGGAGTAAAACACAAACCATGAAATTTAGCTTGAACTCGATGAAAAAAATACAGAAACCATAAGACACTCAAGAAAAAGGTCAGAAGCACATCATTTACAATGGAGAATTAAACAGCCATATCAGAGCTAAATGTCTCATGCAATTAACCAACCAGAATCACACTAGAGAAATCATCAATACCTGCTGAGTTCTATCGCCATGAATAGCAGTAGCAGGGAAACCATTCATACAAAGCCAATGCTCCAAAGAATCAGCTCCTTTTTTCGTCTCGACAAAAACAAGGGTAAGGGCTTGCTGATAATTAAAGGCAAACGCCATTAGAATTTCAAAAAAATAATTTCCAGTAATTAACTGAAGAGTAACTAGGAAAAGGAAAAACGCAATTGTTTCTCATAAGACTGATAGTCAAGATAGACTCTCTTTGATATGGTTGAACCTTAACATAACATGTAAAACCAGGAATGCAGCAACTTGTGCAAATTGATAATTTTAAGCAACAACTTTCTGATTGACTTCTTCATTAATCTTTAGACTATTCTACCTCCAATATCTCAACCTTTAGTCGCTGTTGTTAGCATCACCATCAATAAATGATTAAATCCCAAAATTACCACACGAGACAACACATTTAGTTTTGAATTCTCAGGTTCTCTATTAAAGATACAGATATAGAGTTAATGTGATACATATACCAATCCAACAAGGTACAGTCTCCTATCGTGAGAAGCCCTATAAAGAACAGGCCATCACTCCAGAAGAATATAGCAAGTACCTAATGGGCACTTTGAATACTTCTCCACCAACTAACAATCAAAAAGAAGGCTCAGAAAGTTTAGTCACAGGTCTGAACAGCAATTATTTTGCTCAGCCTACGTAATAGACATCAATAATTAAGTCAAATCGAATAACGGATGGATAATACCTTGCCATGAGCACCATTTGCCCTCTGCGCATGAAGGAGATCCATCAAGTGGCTTCTCTTGTCAGTCTCCTGAACATATTCAACTCTTTGGACAATCAGATCAGTACTAAAGCCGACCCTTCCCACAGCCAAAAAGATATAGTTTGAAAGAAAATCCAACGCCAGTCTCTGCAAGATCAAAGCTGAAACTTCTCACAAAAATGAATATTCACAGTGATCATTCCAATTCACTTCCTATGCTTTAATTGAGCAAAAACATAGGCAAAAAAACAACAGACGAAGAACAAGAAAACTTAGGTCAGCTTGAGAACATTGTAGCATTCCCCCCTCCTTCCCTTTGCATTTTATAAAGCGTAGTTTGACTAGGCACAGAGTTTAATAAAGAAATTAAGACTTTTGAAACTTGTAGTCTTAATTATGCCATAACACTTATGGCTATAAGACTCTTGAAATTTGTGGTCTTAAACATACTATAACATTTGCATGTCTACAAAAGCTTGTTATTAAGGGTAAAATGGGAAGTTCAATCTTTCCAAATTTAGAAAAGCGACATTTATTTAGGAATGGACCAATAAGGAAATAGTGTCACTCATTTTTGAACAAAGGAGTAATAACTATGGAAGCAGCTAGATAAATGACATGGAGGTTTTTTTTTTTTGGGTGGGGGGGGGGGGGGGGGGGTGTGGTTGGGGTTCCAGCTTTAAGTTCAAATGTTTAAGCCAACGGGATGATAGAGAATGAAGTAAAATAGAATAGAAAGAGAAAAAGTAGGTCAAAGAACAGAGAATCCGTCCAAACCGAGAACTGACCTGAATCTCTTTGGGAAAAGTGGCACTGAATAGCATTGTCTGTCTTACACCTAGTGGAGGCATGTCCATTTGTTGCACAATTTTCCTTATTTGAGGTTCAAAACCCATATCAAGCATTCGATCTGCCTCATCTAGAGACAAATACCTTATCATCTGTAACGAGACTCTAGCTCTCTCAAGTAAATCAACCAACCGTCCAGGAGTTGCCACAAGAATATGCACTCCTCTCTCTAGTTCTCGAAGCTGTTAAGATACAACAACATCACGGCTCAAAAACATCTATAAGCAATTCTGAACTGCTTTTATGATAATACACATTTCAATCTCCTTATTTGGCGCATATGAAGTCTCTCTCACATAGTGCATGCATAAAACCATACAACAAGCAATCTGCATATTCATTAATCTTGTAATTCAATAATTATCACCATCGTCCATTAATATGTTGCTCAGATCCTCCAAAATCCTGTGGGGTGTGCCGTATCCTTCAAAAGCTATGCATTTTTGGAGGATCACACACGAGTACTTCCGCATGTTTAGAGGATCCGAGCAACATAGGTCCATTGCATAAACAATGTAATTAGACCAAACCTCTTGCTGAAAGAGAATTCGCTGAACTGAAGGTCAATTTCACACGTGTAGAATTTCTGTGACGCCATAAATTTTCGGGAAAGATAAAGCAGGTTTAAAACATGAAAACTGCAGGCAAGATCGAGCTTCAACTAAAGCAAGTTCCTCTTTTACAAAAAAAAAAAAGATATCTCTCTGACAGCATGAGAAGTTCAAGCAGCTCAATCATTGTAAAAGTGGTATTTCCAGGAAAAAGTAAACTTTGTTACAGCACACAACATATCCTCGTGATCTTCTTTTGATACCGAATAAAGAAGAAAACTGTTGGTAACTGAGCAACAAGGGGCAGTAAAAGATTAATGCAAGCCACAGTGCAATCTCAGCTGTATAGCATAGGCAAAAAAAAAAGTACCAAGCAAACAAGAGAAGAAATAGAACCTGTTGGTTTATGGGAGCACCACCATAAGCAACAACCACCCTGACACCAGTCTGATATGCAAATTTCTTAGCTTCATCATGAATCTGCAAGCCAATACACAGCATTCAACTCTTAGCTTATAAGCCTTTTTGAAAAGCAAACCATACAGCATACTCGTATGCACGTTTTGGTCGGTTTATAAGGAAACTTTGGTTGATTTATAAAATGTGAGTAGTTTCTTGTAACTTCGAGTTTATCCCTACCTTTTTTTTCCCAAAAATATTAAATAAAATTTATATATATTGTTTCCAAATTTGTTAAAGTTGAACATGATGCTTAAGTAGTTTAAGATGTGTTGGAATGGAAAACACCATTGATGTTGTTGCTGTTAGCAACAAACAGAAAAAGAAGATGAAACAAGAAAGAGAAAATCATTTCAAAGAAAAGACTTTCAGATGACAAAACTAAGAATAAAGTATTATTCCACATGGGTTCAATTATTGTGGGCTGTTGAATCACTTTGTGCTGGCACAGCTGGAAATTTGTTACACTTTTCACATGTGGTGCACATGAGAGAATATTTAGAATGATGAGGTTTTGATATTGTTAGGAAATGCACAATTGAAATAGAACAAGTATACAACCTAGATTAATAGTTATTTTATTTTCTTTTATTCTTTGTACAAATCCAATTGTATAAATACCTGAACAGGGCAATGAGAAAATGAACAGAAAATTTTCCACATCAGTTTTCTTCAAAACTTTCATGGTATCAGAGCATTGGGACTGATCCAAATCTCTTCTCATCTTGTTCATCTGTTGCAGCTTACTCAGGAATTAAAAAAAAATGCCTGAAACTATTGTGACTGCAGCACCCGGTGATAGAAAAACAATCACCATTGATCATACTCATCCCTAATACTTGGGATCCTCTGATTCACCCGGAATGACCCTTGTTAACACAATGTTTGATGGAAAAGGGTATTTGGGTTGGAGGAGGTCTATTTTACTATCACTTTCAGCCAAGAAGAAGCTTGGTTTCATAAATGGAAGTTGCAAATCTCCAGATTCAACTTCAGCAGATTTTGAACAATGGAATTGCTGCAATGATATGGTGATTAGCTGGATTCTGAATGCATTAGTGTCATGTCCTCCACAACAGCTAAGGGTTTATGGGACAGTTTGGAGCAAAGGTTTGGCAAATCTAATGGAACCAAACTTTATCACCTGCAAAAGGAATTATCTGTCTCAGTACAGGGAAATAGTGACATAGCTGGATATTTCACTAAGATAAAGAGAATCTGGGATGAACTGGACTCTTTAAGTATCATTGTGTGTTGCTCATGTGTGTGCACTTGTGAAGGCAAAGAGAAACTCACAAAATCTTTGGAAGATCAGAGATTAATTCAATTCCTGATGGGTTTAAATGATGTGTACACACAGGCAAGGGGAAACATTCTTATGATGAATCCCTTGCCTAGCATCAATGTTGCTTATTCCTTATTATTACAAGATGAGAATCAGAGGGAAGTATATGCAAATGCACAGTTCTCTGCTGATTCTGCATCTTTCATGGCAATGGGTCAAGGAAAGTTTGCAAACAATCAGTTAATGGCTGAGTTTGCAGCATTTATGACAGCTGGGCAAGCTAGAAATGCTCAGAAATTTAACAATTCAACACAAAGGTTGGTTAAACCACAACAAAAGTTCAAAGGAAAGAAGAAGTATAATCCCAATGCCACATGTACTTATTGTGGGAAAACAGGACATGTTATGGATGACTGTTACAGACTCATAGGATTTCCTCAAGATTTTGAGTTCACAAAAGGGCAAGACCAGCCTAGGGCAAATGGGATAATATCAACAGAAGGAGAGGGAGATAAGGCCATACAATATGTTGAGAGTAAAGAGACTGACATCACTCAGCAGTATACCAAAGAGGAGGTGGCGGAAATGATGCACATGTATAAACATGCAAAGCAGGCACAGAAGGGGATTAATGCAAACGCAATTCCGGGTACTGTTTTAAAATATTCAGGATCATGTTTTGCTAGTCTAACATCAAGCACTTGGATCATAGATTCAGGTGCTTCAGAACACATGTGCTACAATGCTAATTCTTTCCTGTTTCTAAGTAAAGAGACTGACATCACTCAGCAGTATACCAAAGAGGAGGTGGCGGAAATGATGCACATGTATAAACATGCAAAGCAGGCACAGAAGGGGATTAATGCAATCGCAATTCCGGGTACTGTTTTAAAATATTCAGGATCATGTTTTGCTAGTCTAACATCAAGCACTTGGATCATAGATTCAGGTGCTTCAGAACACATGTGCTACAATCCTAATTCTTTCCTGTTTCTAATCCCTCTTCCTGTACCTTTAAACATTAGTTTACCTAATTCTTTCAAAGTTAGTGTTACCCATACAGGAAGCATATCCATTCTGCCAGGTCTTGTCTTAACTAATGTCCTCCATGTCCCAGATTTTAAATATAATCTTTTGTCTGTGCATAAGTTCTATGTACAATTCACATGTGACATCTTATTTACATCTAGTAGTTGCATATTGCAGGGACTTTCAAAGATGAGTCCACAAGCTTTTGGTGAAGTAAGAGAAGGACTTTATTTATTAGAGCCTTCTAGTCCTAAGTCTAGATGTTTATTTACTTCTGATGTTGTTTCAATTCCAAAAGGAAGCAATTCCATTCAAGAGTCTGTTTCAGTTCCTAGTTCAGTACATGTCAACTCTATCCCTAATGTAAGACTTTGGCATGTAAGATTAGGACATCTCCCATTTTCAGTAATGAAACATTTACATTTCCTCTATTGTGTTTCAAACTCTAATTTTATATGTGATGTGTGTCCTAAGGCAAAGCAAACTAGGCTCCATTTTCCAGTTAGTACTATCAAGTCTAAGGGAATTTTTGATCTTATTCATGTGGACACTTGGGGCCGTTATAAATCAAATACATACAATGGTCATAAATATTTCCTCACTATAGTAGATGACTATAGTAGAGGAACATGGACTTTTCTTTTAACCACTAAAAGCAATGCTTTTCCTATACTTAAGAGTTTCTTTTCTATGGTTAAGAAACAGTTTAAGGTTAAAGTGAAAATGATCAGATCTGATAATGCTTTGGAGCTAGGTAAAGGAACACAAGAAGCTGCCTATTTAGCATCAGAAGGTATTCTACATCAGGTATCTTGTGTTGCTACCCCTCAACAAAATGGGATTGTTGAGAGGAAGCACAGACGCCTATTGGAAATTGCTAGAGGTTTAATGTTTCAGTCACATCTGCCTATTTCTTATTGGGGAGAAGCCATTTTAACTACTACACATATCATAAATAGGTTGCCATCTCGTGTTCTCCAAGGGAAAACACCATATGAGAAGCTGTTTCATCATCAACCTAGTTATGACCATTTAAGGAATTTTGGATGCTTATGCTATGCATCCACTTTGGCACAAGGCAGATCTAAATTTGATGTAAGGGCCAAGACATGTGTCCTTCTGGGATATCCTATACAACAAAAAGGATACAAATTGCTGGAATTGGAGACAAAGAAGGTTATTGTTTCAAGGGATATGGTCTTTCATGAGGACCACTATCCCTTTGCAGAGACAGAGCCTGCATATGTGCACATGTTTCCAAATTTCACTTCATCATCAGATAACGTCTTTTCATTCCTTGATGACATGCCTGCAACATCAGACATCTCACATGTTCAACCTTCATCACCTAGCCATTCTCCAGATCACTCTCTTTCTCAGTCTATAAATACACCCAACCCTTTTGACACTTCTAATTCACTCCCTACCAGCACTACAAATCTTCCTTCTTCCAACACTACACCAAATAATCCAGATCAATCTGCACCATCTAAAGTTGTTCCCATTTTGCCTAGCAGACGAACAGCTAGAATTTCAAACCAACCAAGCTATCTCAAGGATTACATATGCAACAGCATCAGGTTTGCAGATTTAGACAATGTCTGCATAGGGGAAACAGACAAACCAAGTGCTTTCTCTTTCAATGCCCTAACTACTGACAACCAACATGTTTTGCATTCTATTTCCAGTCTTAGTGAACCCAGCAGTTTTTCTCAAGCCATTCAACATCCAGGTTGGGTCACAGCTATGGAAACAGAAATCCAAGCCCTACAGGACAATCAGACTTGGGAGGTGGTGGAGTTTCCACATGGAAGGAAAGCACTTCCTTGTAAATGGGTTTACAAGGTAAAGCATCTTTCAGATGACAGTATTGAAAGACTCAAAGCAAGGCTTGTGGTAAGGGGGGATACACAAAGGGAAGGCATTGACTATGGGGAAACCTTTTCACCAGTGATCAAAATGACCACCATTAGATGTTTACTTACAATTGCTGCAAAGAAAGGATGGTGTGTCTCACAACTTGATGTCAATAATGCATTTTTGCATGGTGACCTTCAAGAGGAGGTATATATGAAGTTTCCCCCAGGTCTAGAGCCTCCTATTCCTACACATGTTTGCCTTCTAAGGAAGTCCCTATATGGTTTGAAACAGGCTTCTCGCCAATGGTATGCTAAACTAGCCGGTGCTCTAAGTTTCAAAGGTTATTCATCATCTTTAAATGATTACTCTTTATTTTTTAAACAATCAGGGGACCTCATTTCTATACTAGCAATGTATGTCGATGACATACTCATCACTGGGAACAATTTATCAGAAATCGAAGACATTAAGTATTTTCTCAATTCTGAGTTCAAAGTCAAGAACTTGGGAAATATTCACTACTTTCTTGGCATGGAAATTTTACGGGAAAGACAAGGATTCATAGTAAGTCAAAGGAAGTTTACATTGGATTTATTGAAGGATTTTGACATTTCCCATCTACCTCTGGTTACTTCGCCTTTGGATCCATATTCCAAACTTTGTGCAAATGATGGTCCTTTAATGGAAAACCCGACTCTTTACCGACAGTTGGTCGGAAAACTGAACTATTTGACACACACCAGACCAGATCTCAACTTTGATGTACTTGCATTAAGCCAATATATGCAGAATCCTTGTGTGACACACTTTTCTGCTGCTTTAAGGGTTCTGCGGTACCTCAGTGTCGATCTAGCCCAAGGAATATTATTGAATTCTGATCCATCCTTCACCTTGTTGGCATTCTGTGACGCAGATTGGGCCGCGTGTAAGGATTCTCGCCGATCTGTAAGCGGATTTTTTTATTACTCTCGGTGGAGCTCCGATTTCTTGGAAATCAAAGAAGCAGATTTCGATCTCCCTTTCCTCTGCTGAAGCAGAGTACAGATCCATGCGATGAGTCACTTCCGAGCTTACATGGTTGATTCGTCTCCTTGAGGATTTATCTGCACCAATTTCTCTTCCTATTTCTCTGCATTCCGACAGTCATGCGGCTATACATATAGCACACAACCCGGTCTTCCATGAGCGCACAAAACATGTCGAATTAGATTGTCATTTTGTGCGGCAACAATTTCTAGCCTGGATGATTACATTGTCATTTCTTCCGTCTTCTCACCAACTTGCAGATCTATTTATGAAACCCTTATCTGGGGCTTCCCACAAACACATTCTCAGTAAGATAGGGGTCATGACACTCCCCTCCATCTTGAGGGGGGATGTTGGAATGGAAAACACCATTGTTGTTGTTGCTGTTAACAACAAACAGAAGAAGAAGAAAATGAAACAAGAAAGAGAAAATCATTTCAAAGAAAAGACTTTCAGATGACAAAACTAAGAATAAAGTATTATCCCACATGGGTTCAATTATTGTGGGTTGTTGAATCACTTTGTGCACAGCTGGCACGGCTGGAAATTTGTTACACTTTTCACATGTGGTGCACATGAGAGAATATTTAGAATGATGAGGTTTTGATATTGTTAGGAAATGCACAATTAAAATAGAACAAGTATACAGCCTAGATTAATAGTTATTTTATTTTCTTTTATTCTTTGTACAAATCCAATTGTATAAATACCTGAATAGGGCAATGAGAAAATGAACAGTAAATTTTCCACATCAGTTTTCTTCAAAACTTTCAAGATGCTTAGCCAATTGATCTGCTTTAGGAGATTAGTTGATATTTTTCTAGATATTTCATTTCCAAATAAGAGCATTACCTTTCTAAAAGTTTACATCCAAACTCTACTTTCTCAAGACATTATTGAATTAAAAACAAAAGTTTTGATGAGATTAGAGTAAAATGAAGTCTCAGGTGTGTCCATTATGTTCTTGACTCAAATGATTTGTTACTCTTTCTCGTAAGAAATGAAGTATGCCGTGTAGTGAAATACTTTAGAGAATCATAACCTTTAAGTTTCACTCCTTTGTCTCTTTATTCTTAATTCTTCAAGTAGCAATTTTTGTGCTTTGTTTTTGGCTCAAATAGGTTGAAATTTTAAACTGTAAAATACCTTTTTGTTTGAGTAATATATAAGCGGGAATGGTTTTTGTTTTTAGAATGAATATCTAGTCTTGTTTTGATAATAGCAATTAACACTTTTTTACTTTGTTTTTATTTACTTAAACCAGATGAATCTCAAAGCGTAAGTGCGATTAATTGATGTTGCCAAGAAAAGTCTTTGTTTTGAAATTAAAACGAGTTTCAGAGTGGTTCGGAAGGTTAATTAGTTTTCAAACTTTATCATTTAGGAAATGATGGAAGAAACATGAATGGTATACGTGCTGGAAAAAATAAGATTTTCTCAAAGGTCTCTAAGCAGCAATTTATTTTTCAGAATTATGAAAAGTAAAGGGTTCAAAACCCAGAACTTCACACACTGAATGAATTGCAATAGTTGATGTTTTTTTCTCAAATGTTTTAGCTTAGATAAAGGTCCAAACACTTAATGTTAAATAACTTAAAGATTTTTATATCTTTTGAGCTAAAAACAAATGAGTTCATTAGCGGATTAAGAAGTTGAGTTATAATTATAATTCAAAGTCTTAATAAACCGTACATATTTTGAGGAGATTTATTCCTTCATAATTAGTCCAATTATAGAATTAATTCATTAATTGAATTAAAGATATAATTAAAATGCTAAAAATGATTTTCAAAAGGAAACGCCTCTAAGCTCATTTTTCTAAATAAAATACACTTCCTTTTTCTAATTAATTAGCCATGGATATGCTTCTTTCAAACCTTATACATATAACTCCTAAGCACATTTTACAAAACAAGTTATACAAATTTTTAGCCATAAAATGTTGGGCGGATCTTTATTACCGAGGTGCTTAATACCTTCCTCGGGAGATCACCAGAACCCTTACCCGTTCTCTGGATTTTATTTAAAGGTTTTCAATAATTAATCATTAGATTGGTTTCCTAATTCTCATTCAATAAATTAGGTGGCGACTCCATTTGTTCACGACAAAGAGCCAAAGTTATGAGAACCTTTTATGCGAGAGCGTAAAAGCGGACCGTAACAATCTCTCTATAACAATTACGTCTTTTCAGAATCGATTTTTTATGTTATATTCTTCTTCTCTATAACGGTTTTTTACCTATAACAATAATAATCATCTTTGTAACAGTAAGTTCTTTGTAAAATTATCCCCCTATAACAACTATCTTTTTTTTTGTTTTTTTTTTTTGTTTTTGTTTTGGTAATATAATAATCAATCATCTTTATAAAAATAAAATATCTACGATTACCAATAATAAGTGTAGAGATTTTGACCAAATATTTTGATACTTTAAAACATTTATATATATATATATATATATATCATTAAAAGATTTTCCTTTGTAACGTAAAGTGTGATTAAGCTTAGAATTTGACAATTAAAAATGAAAAACTAGATTTTATAGATGTTTTATTGCTTGTAACAGCGAAATATTATTTAAATGTAAGCGAAATATTATTTAAATGTAAGCGAAATATTATTTAAATGTCAATGTTGTTTTAGGTGTATCTGTCATTCGCTAAATCAGCAAAAAAAATTAAAATCGGATCCAATGATGCTGTTACAAAGAGGTTTGACTTTACATAGCCTAAACCAACATTTAAGGGTTCAAATGAACCCATATCGTATTCATTAGATACGCCCCTGATGGTATAGGTGGTTTGTAGGAGTGACATTTCTACAGAGATATGGATTAAGAATATACATTGTAAGTTCAACTTTTAGGTTGTTGCCATGAACCGATTACATATTTGAAACAGAAAAGGGCCAAAATTACCCCTGAACTTTGAAAAATAGTTTATCTATGCTGTTATACCCCTTTTAAACCGGTTAAAGTAAAGTACAACATATTGGAGATTCCTATTTTTTGCTTTTAAGGAGTCGCCACCTAATTGATTTTGAGGTGAATTAGGACACCTAATTATTAACTAGATAAAGCTAACTAAGCCTCCGTTAATAGTCTTCTTAGTCAGTGTGATTCTAGGTAAGGGTTCTAATTATCCTAAAGGGAAGGGGTTAGGCATCCTTTAGAATCCATTAACTACGGTTTACCGGCCAAACTTACGTTAATTAGTTAATGCTAAACAAGGTGCTTTGAATTTCAAGAAAAGGGCTAAGAAATGTTGCTAAGGGTATTAGGGAAGATATTAAGACTGTTGCTTGAAATAAGACTTAGAGAAACTATAATAATTTTCATAAAAGAATATTATTTTAAAATAAGACTTATAAAGGGTTGTTAAAATTTGAAGAAAGAATATAATGATGCTATTTAAACAATACTCATAAATATTGCTAAGGCTTTAAAAATGCTATTTAGAGTAAGGCTTGTACCAAATATAATAATCTTGCATAAAGAGGAAAACTTCAAATGCCATTTAAAAAATAAAACTTATAAACATCGCTGAGGTTTTGAATAATAATGCCATTTAAACTAAAATTTACAAATTATAATGATTTGCATATAAGTAGAAATCTTTTAAAAGAAGGCTTAGCGAGTTTAAATTCGGGTTAAATTATATATGAATATGGTGATGTACAAAATTTAGACTTATTCTATAAATAGGATATAAGAGGAGGTGAGCTTTCTTTCTCTTTTATTAACTTTATTTAACTGTATTTGGCTAAATATATACAATCGGATCAATCTGAAATAATTATAAATATAACTTGGATTAATACTTATATATTAGGGACGTTTTGAAATTTCATGATAGTAAAATAAAACATGATTCCTTTGACTCAAAGTATATAATCATGCTATTTTGAAAATCAATCTTCTAAGGAAGATAAATATTATACGTATTATAAATAATTTTAACGTGGAATAAAAAACAAGAATGAAGATTATGGATTTAATAGTTAATTTCCTTAAATTAACTACCCATTATACTAAACTATCCCACTAAATTAGCTAAGGTTCATCTAAATTAATAAAAAAAAAACAAAGTAAAAGGTTAGTTGCATAATACAAATTAAATGCATGACAATAAAATAAAAGAGCAAATCATATCAAATGGACCCAACCCGTTTTGGGACTGCTGGAATCTGTTTACTGTTGGGCTTTGGCCCAGCAGATTTCTTTTATATGCTGCTGTGGATTGGCAACTACTGTTGGGCTTAGCCCAGAATTTTGTTTTTTTCCATTTCTTGCTGTGGACAGAGGGCTGGACAGAGGGGGAAATGATGTTTCGTTGGGCTTTGGCCCAACATCGAATGCGGAAGACGAGTCCCTCGGACTCGTATGCGAAGGTCATGCATAAAATAAAAGAAAAGAATTAGTATCTAATCAATGAATGAATAAGGCTAAACATGCAAAATATGAATTCAAAACAGATCAGTAGATTATGTATATACTATGTATATTTAAGTATACTTTATGAATACCTAGCCATGTAACCTTACTACCTAGCATATTGAGAACACAGCAGTCACGCAAACCAACTACAAGAATGTGCTAAGGCAAAGATTATGCACAACAGCAGAAGCGGACAAAGGTTTACAAATTGTGAACAAACTCATGAATCGTATAATTTCACATAGGAGCACACGACAGCAGACAAGGTAATACATTAGGCCTATCAGCCCTTAAAATTCCCCAGATGAACTTAAGCCGATTTACATGAAACGAAGAATAGCACGATCATCTTAAGACTCCTAAGCATATTACTATTCTCCCACGGCCAATTCATGCCAAGACACATTCATTCATAAAAGATCCAAAACTCACAAGATAATAAACCATTGACAGAAGAAGGGCAGAAGTATTACAATGCGCGGACTTGCCAAGATTCAGTTAACTTATTGTTGACACCTAATTTTGGCTCGACGTGCTTAAAATTAACGTTTTGGGGGGCCCTGATTCGTTAAAGAGCACGAAATACATTTTTACATATTTTTACATTTTTTGACAATTTATTGATGATTATCCTTATTTTAGGAAATTTTTCAATTTATTGTCATTTTACAAGAATCATTATTTTGCACATGTACAGCGTAATATGACCATTTTTTTTGTGCAATTAATTGTTTCTTAATTTTATAGCAATACATTTTTTTTATCCTATACATTACTATTTATATTTTATACTTACATTATTATTTATATATGTATTAATCAACTATATTTTAGTACAGCCCGACAGTATAAAAAAAATCGGAGTAATTAATTTTTAAACGCAGAGTAAAATTTGATAAAGTCAAGGTCTCATCATTTAAAAAAAAAAAAAAAAAGTTGATTGAGGTGATGGGTTGGGGACAAAGGGGTATGGCTTCATCATTATTTTTTGGACAAAAAGGAGGGTTTGTTCACATTTTAAGGAAAAGTGGGGGTTGATTTAATCTTGGGATCCAACGCACACTTCCACACACCTACACAGCAAGACAAGGACATTTTCAGATTTTTTTCCCTCTCCCCTAAACCCTAAACATTTTTTTTCTTTTTCCCCCTCATTTTTTCTCACCGCCGCCAGCCCTTCACGCCGGAGCTCGGAGCTCCGGCGAACACGAACCGCGAAATCACAACCAGCAACCGAAACCCTGTGCTTCTCCTTCGTCTTCATCACTGCTCCGGTGAGGAGCTTCTAGCTCCGATGAATTGGAGCAGTTAACAATGAGTGTCAAGCTCCCAGTCTGCTCCTTCCCTTCCTCCTCTCTACATCTCTCTTGTCTTCTTCTCCTTCACCGCAACCACGTCGTCGCGTCACCATCCACGCCGACGAGCTTGCCCATCCCCGGTGTACTTCGTTAGAGTTCCGACGAGCTCCAACTAAAAAAAAAAAACAAATTTCAGTTAATGGTTGACTTGTGGATGAATTCGAAGTAAAGTGCCATAGTTATTTTAAACACTGTCTATAAGGATTGTTCTTCAGTCGTATTTGATGCATGGAATTCATCTTTTGGGAATATGCTTGCTATTTCTGTTGGTGTTGCTCATAATGGCAATTTAGTAAATTATAAAACAACTTAGGGGTTAATTAGAGGAGAATGGTTCTATTTTTAATACTAGTAGTGATACTGAGGTGCTTTATGATGTCGATTGATCTGATAAATGGGATCTGATGATGATTTGCTTCTTTCTTGACTTATCTACTTTAATGCATTGAGGAAATCTGACCCATATCTTGACGGGGAGATCCGGTAGGCATCTGTTTGCAAACCGGTATCTTGCAGCCATGGCGTGTGTCAGTTTCTCTTTGCATGCTCATATACAGCTCAAAGTTGAGGTAATCGTGGAAAAAAAAAAGAGGATTTTTCAGGGTGGTTGACGATCTCCGGTATGCCCATGAATTCGTATTTGCTCTAATCAACAACCCTTTTTAGCTGAAAAATGAAGAAGGGACTATATAGACTCTTTAATTTATCTGCTTCTGCATACTACTAAATTTGATATTTGCAAATAGTACTTTCATGTCCCTTTATATTACAAGGTACAAATGACACAATAAGATTGCTGCTTTTTAAGAGTTCTGAACCTTAGTGTTTTATTGATGTTGATTGATCTGAAAAATGGGTTGCGCTTGCTGTATATATATTTACTAATATGTCCTTGGTTGGCCATGACACTTGGGAATTGAGATTGTGTTTGCTGTATATACGTCTTTAGCAGAACCCCGAACAGGAAAGGAAGGGTGAATTGAAACCATGGATGCAGAGCAACTTTGATAGTATGCTGGCCGATGAAGAAATTTCCGTCGATTTCCAAGGCCTTCCATGTACAAAGACGGGTTTTTATTTTAAGTTTATTCATTATTTCTTTAATTCATCCGATAGTTATTTATTTTCTTACTAACATTTTTATTAAGTCTCACGCAGGTATCCAGAGTTACTTTTTGAAGATGACACTCAAAAGAAGTTCAAATAGCTTCTTAAATTCTTTGTTTATATTTTCTTTTACATTCTTAAATTATGCAAGCATAAAATATAGTGAAACTTTACTTTTTAGGGTGTAGGTTGGTTGTATTTATTTATGATCTGCTTAGGTGATTTAAATTTTATGTGTTTTAGACAAATTAATTTTAGGCAGTTATTATTTTTGTAGCTAATATTCTTATAGTTATCATGTTTCGCTAGAGTTTTAATTCAATAGCTTAGCACACTCAAGTGAATAAATAGGGTGATTTGCCTCAATATTTAGGCTTTAGAATGTACTCTCATAATTAATTGATTAGGCGTACATACTTAACTAGTTAAATTAGTTAACTCACTTCGAGTGCAAAATAATTTCATGTCCATTTTCTTTTTATACCTTTGTCACATACCCAAGTTTCTAAGTTGCACATAACCTTTTTTTTAAAAAGTAATTATTATATCACATATGTAAAAAATACATATTGCACGATTATTTATGTGAATAGTCATATTAGTTATTCTTTAGTCTAAATTCTACTAATTTTTGTAAGTAATAATCAAGCCTTTTTACACATCCCTCGAATAGTTAAATTGGTCCAGCCGGGAACCACATTTGTGGATTCTGAAGAATGCCTAACACCTTCCCTTCGGAATAATTTGAACCCTTACCTAGAATCTCACTTATTTTCGTAGACCATGTTAAGCTGCATATATTAATAATTTATAGGTACCCTAGTATACTTTAAGTGCTAGGTGGCGACACTGTACATAATTAATTATTTCAGAGCTCCATAAGTTGTGCTTTGTTTAGCCTTTGGTAAAAAATAAGGTGCAACACTTATAACACACTATTAACTTCCTGGTCTATATTTGCAACTTTAAACTAACTGCTGAATTCATTTATTCTCTTCAGTTGTATCAAGTTATCTAAATCTCATATTAAGTCAATGAATCAACGAACCTATTGCAACAACCAAGTTACAACATCCTCAGTTTTAAGAATATCCAACAGTCTATGGCATAAGCCAGACTCAAAACAGGGCAAACAACAAATCAACATGGTTTTAAGCCATATTAAAAACGAGGCAGGGTCTAGTTCTATGGGACAGAGATTCAACCCTCGATAACAAACTACGATTAATTTAAATGGACTAAACGATAAGCTAGTGACTAAACAGGATTTAACATGCTTAATACAACATAGAGTAACTACAGACAGACTAAAGCACGACTAAGCACACAGATCACATAACAGTTCAAGGCACTCAAACAAATACTGAAATAACTCAACAAAAGGCAATTTACCTGCTTCGTGTGCAGCGAAGTGGGTGCGGGTCTCCGATTCACACTCAAACACTACCAAATTTCGAGTTTTGCGTGCTCGGATTCACAGCAGCAACAAGTAAACGGAAATAGAAAAAAAAATTGATTAATGCTGTTGACCCGATACTCAGAATATTGCGACTAAAAATTAAGATATTTTTTAAGGAATTTGGGGGCTGAAAAGAGCTCTTTTTTTAAGGGAATTTCTTTTGTGACTCAAGAACTTAATATTCTCGAGGAATCAAGGCTGCTAAAAACTGATTTCAATTTTTTTGGGGTTTCCGCCGCTCCGAAAACTTATCCCAGAGACGATTATTTATAGGGGGAAAATCTAGGGTTTGCTAGGGTTTCATAAAATGGCGGGATTTTCAACTATTTTTCAAACACTCTTGTTCAAATCCGAACGTTAAAGATGCCAGTAACCAATCAGAACAGAGAAGAAAGAAAACAAAAGCAATTAAAGCTTTGTGCAACGACAAAAAATGATGAAAGAAATCTCAATTGAACCCACCAATCCGAATTCGATTTGTAGTAAAAAAGCACCCTTAGCACGAGATATTTCAGACTTGCCCGAAATGGTGAGACTTTCTCTGTTCGTGGCTAAATGAGGCTAGGGTTTTGGCCAAAAATGGAGGAAGAAGGAGGAGGGGCTGCGGCTTAAGGTTCGTTTGGTTTGGCTGCGTTTGAAGAAGAATGAAAAGGGTTTGGGGATTTAATGGGTTAGTGGGCCGGGTTAGTGGGTCGTTGGGCTGATTAGTTTGGGCTTCGAGTTGGCTGAAATTGGACGGCCCAATCCCTTTTTAAATGCTTCTTCAAGTTTTTAAATGAATCAAAATAATTCTTTTATGCTATAAAATAGTGATTAGTTAATTATGCTACTAATAAATAATAGCAATAATAATTGAAATAGTGGTAGTGGTAGTGGTAATAAAATAACGATATCTAGTAACTGCAATAGAATAATGAAATGTCGGTATTAATAAAAGCTAATAATTATAGTAAAAATACAAATAATTATCTCTTAAATTGACAAAATATTAGAAGCGTAAATAGATACTTTGGGGAAGGCGGGACAAAATTGGGTGTCAACATATGCCCTTCGTTATACTTTGGGGCTATTAATACCCTTACCGTTACAGTTTGGAACAAATATACCCTTGTGTTTAACGGAGTGCCACGTGTCAAGCTGACAGTGGCCAACCCATTAAACCCTTTTTTTCATCTGGATCAATTAAAATCGGATCCGACCCAACTAAATTAAATCACCAAACATGTTAATAATACATCTCTCTACCCAAATAACCCTAAATCAGACCTACAATCTCTCTCTCTAAAATATACCGTCTCTGACCCCACTCTACAGCAACTCGCCGCCGAACTCACCCACCGTCGAACACCTCTCTATCTTTCAGTATGGTTCTTTCCTCCATTGTTCTTTAGGTATGTATCTTTCTTTTGCCTTTCTCACTCATTTCTTTTGTTTTCATTTGACTTAATGGTTTTGGGCAAGAAAGTATTTAAGTAGGGCCAAATGGGTTCAGATAGGATACAAATATGAAGAAGATCTGAACTGGAATGGCTTGAAAGATGATTGCTTAATGATATTTTAATTAATGCCTAATGTTTTAGGCCTTGATTTTAGTGAAGTTGCTGAGATATTGGAAGTGTCGTGTTTTTTTGGATATTGATAATCATCAAAAGATGAATTCCACTGTATTTGAAGCGGTGAAAACTGATTTGAAGAAAGAACCTTGACATCACTCCATTGTTGATCCCACTTTCAATTTTCATTGATTGAAGGCATACAATGTTCGAAATTAGTTGTAATTCAACAAAGATCTGTCACTGTGGTGAAATTGCTCGTTGTTTCACTTCGAAAACACCTTCAAATCCTTGTAGGAAATTCTATAAGTGTCTTAAACCTAAAGTAATTAAGTGTTATTATTGAATTATTTGTCCAAAATTTTGGTTTGATGTTTCAATTCAAGTGTTGATAATTTTTTCGTATTTGTATTGGTTCGAGGGATAGAGGGAAAGATGAGACCCTTAAGAGGCAAGGTGAATGGAAGCTTTCAAGGAAAGGTAGAGTGATGACTTGTAGCAATTGCAGAGAGCCAAATCATAATGTTAGGGGCCGTGACAAGGTAAATTAACACATCTATTAACTGTTCTGTATCTTATTTTAGTATAATTAACTGTTTTCTAATGATTTTTTTTTTTTTTTTTTGCATTTTTGTAGCCAAAGAAAGGCAAGCAGCAAGCTAAGAAAAAGCAGTCCGCTAGGAGCAAAAAGAGGCAGACTAGGGGCTTAGTTGATGAAGATGAAAATTCCCAACCAGCTGGAGGAGAAATCAACTTAACAGCCCCCCAACCAACCCAAGGCAGTCAGCCCATGCCTACTCCAATGCATTATGGGCATGCTTCTAGTAGCAGCAGCACCCCATTTCCTAACTTTGAATATCCTTTAGTTGAGGAAGATGATGAAGACCCTTTTCTAAGGCCCAAAGTGATTTCTGAATTTTCCACAAGACTTCAAATGAGGCAAAAGGCACAAGAACCAACTGGAAGAAGGGCAATAAGCTTTAGAGGTGACCACAATGGTGTTAGTGAGGCAACTAATGTTCCAGTCTCATTAACAAGCTTAACTTGGCAAGGGAATAATGCAGTTCAAGAGAGGATTGGGAAGTTGAATCCAAGAAGGGGATCTAACAGTTGATTTAGCTTTGTGAAATGTTAGTTTTTTATGAATTATGGCGATGTATTTACTGCTTAAGACAGTACTCTTAATTTGCTAATTATGTAATGGTCAAACTAAATGGATGCCACATTATGACTTAGGGTGTGGTTTTTGGGGTTATAGTATGACATCCATACAACTATTGGCTTATTTTGTATTGTGATTGACAGTTTATTTAGCATATTTATGGTGTGTGAAATGTGCAGCAGTTTTGTTGAATTGAATTATGTTTAGTTGAAATGTGCAGTTGCTTAGTTTCTATCCAGTTGTGTTGTTGATAATGTGCAGAAACTGCAGTTTCTGAGATTATGTGTAGTTCTGAAAATGTGCAGAAACTGTCCAGTTGTGTAGTTGAAAATGTGTAGAAAATGCAGTTGAAATATGCAGTTGCGTAGTTGAAAATGCGCAGAAACTGCAGTTGGGTAGTTGAAAATAGGCAGAAACTGCAGTTTTGTAGTTGAAAATGTGCAGAAACTGCAGTTTTGTAGTTGAAAATGTGCAGAAACTGCAGTTTTGTTGTTAAAAATGTGCAGAAACTGTCCAGTTTGTAGTTGAAAAGGGGCAGAAACTGCAGTTGAAATATTCAGTTGTGCGGTTGAAATACAAGCATTTCTTTTGTTCTTTTTGGTTTCTTTGTTCTTCCAACAAAGGGCCTTTTTGGAAGGTTATATCTATTTATAAGCACCAAATTCATCACTGCCATAATTAAAAGAGACAATAGCATTATGAGCAATAACAAGTTGTCAAGCCATTTTGGCATCATGAAACTTTTCCTTTTGGCAGTACCATTTTTTAAAGGCTGCCATTAGTTTTTTCCATATGGAAAAAGTATATTTTTTTCTTTTCCTTTCATTACATATATTTCTTCTCACTCACATTAGTTCCCTAGAAAAATGTTATCAGTGCTAATTCAACAAATTCTTCACTGTTCTCAGTCATAAAGGTAAGAAAGGAGTAAAATGAGAAAACTTCCTCTATAACATAAGTCTGCTGCAAGAATTACTTAAACATATATCACAATTCAAACTACCTTACAAACCAACACTTCTACTCCTAAACATCATCATCTACCTAAACAAGCCTTTCACTTCTACTACTAGAACAAGCATAATTCATCCCAAATTAGCGATAAAAAATTCAACTAATACGGCCAATGAAATCATAAACAACATCTTCAACTTTAACATCTTCTCTTCCAATTCCCTTGATTTGTTTACTTGAGAGTTGTTTATAGCCTCCAAGGTATCGACCTTTTTCTTCAAGTTGTCTCTTTCAAGCTTAACAACATTCAACGACTCTCTTAAATTGTCCATTTTCACCGTAGCCACTTCCAATTTACCAAATCACTTATTTCCAACAAAGCATTGTCCGGAAAATTATCTAGCCACTCCCAAAAATCACAGTTTTCAGCCTGTCCAAACCAATAAAAATACGAAAAAATTATCAACACTTGAATTAAAACATCAAACCAAAATTCTGGACAAATAATTCAATAATAACACTTACTTTAGGTTTAGGACACTTATAGAATTTCCTACCAGGATTTGAAGGTGTTTTCAAAGTGAAACAACGAACAATTTCACCACAGTGACAGGTCTTTGTTGAATTACAACTAATTTCGGACATTGTAAGCCTTCAATCACTGAAAATTGAAGGTGGGATCAACATGGAGTGATGTCAAGGTTCTTTCTTCAAATCAGTTTTCACCGCTTCAAATACAGTGGAATTCATCTTTTGATGATTATCAATATCCAAAAAAACACGACACTTCCAATATCTCAGCAACTTCACTAAAATCAAGGCTTAAAACATTAGGCATTAATTAAAATATCATTAAGCAATCATCTTTCAAGCCATTTCAGTTCAGATCTTCTTTATATTTGTATCCTATCTGAACCCATTTGGCCCTACTTAAATACGTTCTTGCCCAAAACCATTAAGTCAAATGAAAACAAAAGAAATGAGTGAGAAAGGCAAAAGAAAGTTACATACCTAAAGAACAATGGAGGAAAGAACCATACCTGAAAGAGAGAGAGGTGTTCGGCGGTGGGTGAGTTCGGCGGCGAGTTGCTGTAGAGAGGGGTCAGAGACGGTATATTTTAGAGAGAGAGATTGTAGGTCTGATTTAGGGTTATTTGGGTAGAGAGATGTATTATTAACATGTTTGGTGATTTAATTTAGTTTGGTCGGATCCGATTTTAATTGACCCAGATGAAAAAAAAGGGTTTAATGGGTTGGCCACTGTCAGCTTGACACGTGGCACTCCGTTAAACACAAGGGTATATTTGTTCCAAACTGTAACGGTAAGGGTATTAATAGCCCCAAAGTATAACGAAGGGCATAGATAAACTATTTTTCAAAGTTCAGGGGTAATTTTGGCCCTTTTCCGTATTTGAAATTATACATTTAAAACAAATTTTATTTTTTGCAACATTAGTAATTGTATATGTGTGTGCGTGCACAGTGGAAGTAGTATATACACTATGATTTTCCGACAAAGGGTGTTCAATTGATCATTAACTCTAGAGCCTAATGATAGCATTTGAACTATATATACCCCATCATTTAGCAGAAGGTTGTTCAAATGATTGATCATTCAAGAGCCCAGTTACAATATTTTACCTACACACACACCCTATGATTTTTATGTGAAGGTTGTTCAACTGATAAATCACTCTTGAGCCCGGATTTAAGCTATATGCACCCTATGCTTTTATGGCGAAAGGTGTTCAAATGTGATACAATAATGGCTAGCGGAAAACAAAAAATTTGACAAGAAAGTAAAGATAAATAGGATGACACAATGAGAGATACTAATTGGCAACCAAAGTTCTATAATAACTAACACCTCTAATTTGCATACAAAGAAGCACCAATCCTCTTAGGATGACCTCAAGGGAATCTAAGTTCTCAAGCAACCAATCCTCTCAACAAAACACACAATCAATGGCTTCAACAAGCCCTCAAAGACTCAAACTATCAATAGAGTATCAAAATATCATTCATCAAAATAGTCTAACCTAGGAAAATGTTTCTACTAATTATACTAGAGATAGAAGGAAGACTAGCTAGTTATTACAATTATACTCTTAATGAAGTAAGGGTCTTGTTTGGTTAGTCTTCCTTTGAGATGAAAAGATGAATGACTAGCATTTATGGAATAGTCTTTTTTGCATATATAATCACCTTCTCCTTTCTTCCAAGTGGAGTCTTGTACTTCCACTTTAGCAAACTCTTGAGCTTATAGTCTCTATTCCAAGCATCTTCTAAACCTCCAAAGTAGTGATCCCTAGCTTGGCTTGGTTTGCATGTTCTTGATGAAGCTCGGCTTGCATCATTCTCCTCTTCTTAAAAAGGATTCATCCTCATAGCTACACCTTGAAACATCACAAGGGGGAGAAACAAAAACAAAGTCCTCAAAATATAAGGGTTAGTGTTAGAGTGGAACAATCTACACCATGCCAAGTAAGCACAAATTTGTGATATAACCAAGTATCAACCATATTCATGAAGAATAAGCTCTTAAAGAGAGCACCAAGAACTTGGCTACCCCAAAGATCATGAAATGAAGATATATTAAAAGAACCAATAGTTTCAAAATACCAAATTGCCAAGGTCTCATAGGTTTTGGTAGTCATGACACACAAAGGATCCTCAATTACAAAGTGATACCATCCCCGAAGTAGTACTATGACCAAATCACACAAATAGATAACACCACTGGGGTCGAAAAGGAAGAATACCCACATATCTTGGTCAACAAAACAACCATATACCCTATGTAGATCCCTCCCCACATAAGATGAACCCTCAATATAAGCATGAGTGTCATCATAAGCAAACAAGTAAATTCCCGCAATGTAAATTAAAGTAGAACATCTTTAGGGAACACATATGCCTCCTTACACAAAAGTGAGACCTCACAAGAAGAAAATTTAGTAAGAAAAGTATCTAACGAAGCAATGTCACCAATATAACTCTTCTTACTAGAATTTTTATCAAAGAATGGATAAAATCGATAGAGGTCACTCGAATAAAGCCTAGCATGCATATCATCATCATAGATAGGTGGAGAATCATACAAATTCTCGCAATTAAGTTCATTAGAGGAAGATTAATGACTAGTTGGATTCCTTAAACAATTAAGTAAGTCAATTTCCCGCTCAATTATAGATGCATCTACTTTTGACTCTTTAATAGCATAAAAACATTTCATCCCGACGATTGGATTACAATACCTTAAGACAGGTTTTTGTCTAGGGGAAGGGTGCCAATCTCCCATTGTGGGTTCCCATAGATCTTGTAGCCCCAAAAAGTGACTACATTTTTCACACCACTATTTAAGGCACTACATACATCATTGATAAATCAAGGTAAAGAAGATTCGTCGTGTGAACTTTAAGGTACAATAGCTAAACTCAACATTTCCAACTCTTTGAATGAACAAGTTTGTGATGTGAGTGTGAGTGGTAGCTTGTCTTTGTTTGAGCTTAATGATTCTTTGCCTAGTAATGATAATGTCATTGTTGAGAGTGTCCCTGCACTAGTTGATCCTATTGATAACCGAATTGATTTTTCTTTCAAGGTCGATTTGTGTCCGCTTAGTGTTGGCTCTTGTGATTTGAATGATAGTACATTATCATGTGATATGAATGATCAATTTGAGTGTATTTATAATCCACTAGTCGAGGTATCTTGTGATGTGCTAATGAACCTCAAATTAGTGATGATGTGAATGTAGTTGATCATTTGAATGAAAATGACACCCCACCATTATTTGATAAATGTGGAAATGAGTCTCTTGGTTTTGTCTTTGTGTCAATTGATGAGGTCCAAGGATGTGGTGGTGATGTATGTCATGTAGAACCTCATGTGGAGGGATGTTTTGAAAATGAAAGTGATGCTTGTTTCCAAATTGCTAGTTCCTTCTTGAGTGTTCCAAATCCCTGTAGTGTGCTTACTTGAATCAAGAAGTTTCAACGAAGTTAAAAGAGAAAAGAACAAAGTAAATTGGTACAAAATGAAAATCGGACGCAAGAATTAGTTAACAACGAAGTAAGGATAAATTACTAGTTGTTAATTAGTTAGAAGAATCAAAGAAATGAAAAGAAAGTGAAATGGAATGAAATTGGAGTAAAAAAACTGAGATGTTCATCGTGTGACACGATCGTGGTTCAACCTGAGAATCGCGGTCGGAATCGTGGATGGAGCCCTCAGTTCTTTAGGCTCTCTGTCATCGTATGCTCCGAGACATGATTCGCGCGTTCATCCCCAGATAATCGCCGTCCGAGTCGTGAATGGTGTCACTTTGCAATTTTTTTTTTTTTTACTTTTTTACTTGTTTGGCCCCATACAACGTAGTATTTTCTTTTTGGGTTAGAAAAACACTTTTTGACTTGTACCCAAAATTTATTTGGATCAAAACCCCCTTTTGGTGTCTTCTTCACTATGAAGATTTGAAAATTCTCAAGAACACCAAGAACATTCAAATTCCAACAACCTTCAAATCAACTCCAAATTTTAGATCTAAGCTCTCCTTGATGTAGAGAACAAAGCCCACTAAGTTTCAAACTCCAATTTCTTTTTCTTCACAAAACCCACTTTCAAGTTCTTCAACCTTTAAGCTCCAACAATGGTGGATGACTCAAATGACTTGAAACTTGAGGTTTAGTTTACACCTTATAGTTTTATACATTTAGATTCGTCGTACGTTAGTTGTCTTAGTTTTGGACATCGAGATTTGTCTTCGAGGTTATATAAGGTTGGACATGCTTAACTTATACTTATAAGGGTTTAAATTCATGTTTGGTAAGTTACGGAAGGATTAGAGAATAAGTGAATCGAAGCGGAAATGTTCGTCAAAAGTTATTTCTGGGAAATATAAAATATGGACCGTATAATATAAGATATGGTCCGTATTTTGAGATATGGACTGTATTTAAGGATTTTCAAATTTCCAGAGAAGACAGTTTTGGAGGTGGTGTTATACGGACCATATTATTTTATATTGCCAAAAAGTTAGCCGTATAATGTTATACGGCCAAGAATACGGACCATATTTTTTATGGCAATGGAATTTTCTGATTTTATATATCCCGACCCCTTTTCATTTTAAGTCATTTTTAACATAATCCCAAGTTCAAGAAAGCTCTAGAAACCTCTCCCAACATATTCAAACACTTCTCCAAGCATAAATCAAAGATCAAAGTGAGGATCAAAATACTTAGGGTTCAAAGTGTGGTTGAGACTTGTCGCTTCTTCTTGTAGAAGATTTGACGGGTATTTCAAGGTGAAGTGATCTTGGAATTGAAGTGTTGTTGTGTTCTTGAGGTAAGATTTCATCTTATTTTCATATTTATGAGTTTATGTGGTAATTATGCTAAGATTTGAGGGAAAGAAATTGGAGGAAAGGTTCAAACATGAACTTGATGATATTTTGAGTGGTAAGTTAACTTAAACTATGATATGATTGTTAGCGTGTTTTGAGAAATTTTTTGTTATGAGGGATAATAGTAATGTTAAGGAAGTGTTGTACACAAGTGTATATGGGGCTGCTTAATGGTATATCTTTAAATATGGTGAATATGAGGTTAAAGGAGATCATATGAGGTTGTTATGTAAATTGTTGGTTGTGGATTTTGTAGTGATGATTAAGAGATAGGGGAAAGGTTGTCCATTTCACTATGGAATCGAGTTATCATTGATATACGTGATATATAAGCGCCATCTAAGTCGTATGTGTATTCATTATTATAGGAGTGACGCTCTAGTGGTGATAAGCTTGTTGTTGGATTACTTGGACGACCTGAGGTATGTTAAGATTGTCCCTTTCTTTCTTTTGGCATGATCATGTCAATACGAACATATACAAATGATATCCATAATAACTCCACTCTTAGAAATAGTAGGAGCTTATGTTCTTGATCTTCTTATAATGTTATTGATCTTATCTCATGATTATTGATCTAGTTTATGATTGTTAATCTCATCTTATGGTCATTGATCCTTTAAGGTGAGATATGTCGATGATGTTAGCTCCATAACGGTAATCGGAGGTATATTGACCTTATGTCACTCCGATAGAATTGTAATGTTTCTTTGAGCTCTCATGCATGCTTTATATATATATGTACCTATTTTATGACACCGAGCCGCACTATAATCGGTCGGGTACGACACCTATTGCGCACACCGCTGCTGTGGGTACAGTATGATGATGATAGCCCAAGAGTGGCTTAATGATGATGATATAGCCCATAGTGTGGCTTATATATATTTAAGTCTGAAAATATTTTTTTTAAAAGAAAGCACGTATGTGTTATATCCCGTATTTTTTTTACGTCGGATTATTTGTAAGCTGAAGTGGGGCCCACACATCGAGATTTTTTTTGGACATCTGAAAAGTCATATGAATCACATATGTGGAGTTAAACACAACTCAAGAAGGACCCTTGGGCCAAATCAAAGTGGAAGTCCTCCAAACGAATATGTTTAAGAAAACGTTTTCGGGTGATCTGACTTTTAGGGGCAAAAACGGTATTATAAGTTTGGAATTTGGAAATATACCAAGAAATAGAAGTTGTAGATAATTGAATTAGCTTTCCAACCATAGTTCGTGGGTTCTCAGGTGACGTCGGTGCAAGGAGATATGAACGTTTTAAGGTCGAAAGGTCAGTGGGCTAGGCCCAACTCGGGACCAACCGGGTTGGCCCAAAAAAATGAAGAAAAAAAATTAGGCCCAAAAGAGGGGTGGCCGGCCATACAATGGCCCAAGCCCATGGATTCTAATTAATTTCCATGTGATAATTAAATAAAATGGGTCATTTAGTTGTCTTGAAACATATAGAAGTTTCAAGAACATTAGAAGAGGAGAAAAACAAAACAAATGAAGAGCAAAGGAGACATGGCATACGGCCATGCTCTCCAATTTTTGTCCCTTTGAAATCTTCTCCCAAAAATTATTTTCTTGTGGTATTTCTACTAATTCAAGGGTCCTTTACAACTTGGTGTAATTATTTTGGAAGAAAGAACACTTGTTTCTTCAAGTTGACAACTTGGTCAAGTGAAGAATATTGTAGAAAAAGGTAAGAATTAATCCCTTTTTATTATGTTATGAAGGTTGGTTTATGTTGTAGTATGTAGAAATGAGTAGAATTTATGGAAATATGGAAGTTTACAAAGTGGGTGTGCATATATGTAAGTGGGCATATATGTATATTGTTGTATAAATAATATGAGTTGAATTTTATGTTGTATTCTAGTTATGGTTATGGTGAAATTTATATTGGAAATGGAAGAAAATGGTTCAAGTTGGCATGGAAAATTATTGGAAATAGTTATAGGAAATTATGTGATTTTAATGAAGTTTTTATGTAATTATAGAAGTGGAGTTTTAAATGTGAATTATTATGTTAGTTGGTGAATTTGGAAGGATAATAGTCCATATTGGCATGAAAGATTGGTTGTTAAGTGGTTATGAGAAGTTTTGTGATTTTATGGTAGATTTATGTAATTATGAAAATGAAATTATTAAGGTGCAAATTATGATTATGGTTGATGAAATTGGAAGATGGAAATATGTTATGAATATGTAGATTGAAGATTAGAAGTTTTGGATGGATTATGGTTTTGGTGGAAAGTTTGTATATTTTGTATATCTTGTGAATATTTGGTAGAAACGATATGAAATGCTTCCGAATTATATTGTAATGATCTTGATTAGTAATGAATGTAAAAACATTGAGATTGGTTTGGAAATGTGAAGTTGGAATGAAAGCTATTGCATTATGTTGGAAAGAAGTCTAGTTGTGTTATATTGTGTTTTGTAGTCATGGTTGTTGTCATTGTGTTGATAGTTTGGCCGGGTTGAATTCCCGGATTGTTGTTGATTAAAAATTGGCTAAGTTGAATTTTGGGGATGGTGTATTTATAGGGGAGATGCTGCCCAAATTTTTGTAGACAAGTATTGGTTAAAATTGAAATCTTAAAGCCTTACAATTAACATTTGGTAATTGTGACCAAATTGTAGATTTTGGCGAACTTGAAACTTGATTTTGGAGACGTGTATGAAGCGGAAAAGGTATGTAAGGCTTCACCCTTCCTTCTATGTCATGTCTTAAATGTAATAAGTTGGGTACGAGCCTCGGGGACAACTCTATTTCCCGGAATCCGCACTTAAAATTTCCCTTTTTTCATTCAGTAGAATTGAATTAGAAATTGTGTAAAATATTGGAAAAACTTCCTAAACATCTAGAACTGGCATAAATATGACCCGACTACCTTAAAACCCTCACAAGTGACGTCATGAAATATAATGTACGTAAATTTGGTACGCCGCCTCATTTGACCCGAGGTGGGCCCATTGTTCTCGGATTTTCCCTATTGCTCCGTTTGACTTATTTTGGAGTAGAATCCAAAGGAAACTTTTGATCCTCGTTCCGATTATCAAACGATAAGTACTGTACCATTCTAATGGAAATATGTATATGTATATAAAATATGTATATGTATATAAGATATGTAAAAGTATATAAGACATGTACATGTATATAAGATATATATATATATGTTTATAAAATATGTACATGATATACGTATATGTATACGATGAAAGATCCAGAGCGCTATAGACGCTGATATATGTACATGATACACGTATATGTATATGATAAAAGATCCAGAGCGCTATAGTCGCTGATATACGTACATGATACCAGTATATGTATATGATAAAAGATTCAGAGCGCTATAGACGCTGATATATGTACATGATGTATGCATATGTATACGGGGAAGATGGGAATAAGGGCAGAGCGTTATACACGCATATCCACCTGATCAGTTGGCATTACATGACATGATATCGTCCCGGACGTAGGATGCCCGGACGCGGGATGTGTATTTATGGCTAAATGGATCGGCTGCCGACGCCTCGACAATATGACATGTTCTATTTTTATATATATATGAACAAGAAAAGATTTTCAACGAAAAGCTAAGCTATGATATGATACGCTATGCCATGATATGATACGCTACGACAAGCTATGCTATGATATGATAAGCTATGCTATGATATGATAAGTTACGCTATGGCATGATACACTATGACACACTATACTATGACATTGACATGATATAACACGATACGACATGCTGTAGTAAGACATGACATTACACGATATAATATGCCATGATAAGACACGATAGGATACGACCTGATATGCCACGATAGGATACGACCTGATATGCCACGATAGGATACGATAGGGCACGATAGGACACGATACGACAAGATACGACATAATATAAGTTCTATTTTCTACGTTCATGGAGGGGAAACGTTTTTAAAAGGGAAAGACAAGCCATGCATGATAGCCGCCCAAAAAGGGGCCTTCCTATGTACAGGTTACTTTCTTGCCTCGTTATATGTCCTGTGACTCCATGATATTATTAATCGCACTCTATGTTATTGCTTGCATTGTCTTCCATGCCTTACATACTCGGTACACTATTCGTACTGACGTCCCTTCTTGTGGACGCTTCGTTTCATGCCGCGCAAGTCAGCAGACAGGTGGACGTGATCCTTAGAAGCTCTACCAGCCGCACTTGACAGCGCTCCAGTTGTTCCGGAGCCTCACTCCAGCAGTACTATTTTATGCATGTACATTTGGGCTTGGTAGCACCTCGGCCCTTTCTATGTATAAGTGTACTATGTCTAGAGGCTCGTAGACAGATACGTACAGTCAGTCAGGTACAGATATATGTATAGTGTTTTGTCATATTAATATTGTTGTACAAGGTAATAACGGAGTTTATTAGTTTATGTTCAAGGAAAAAAATGGCTCGGTTTACACGGCTTGCTAAGAGGTACAGGTAATACGATAGATAAGGGGTGCTCGGTACAAGTATTGGGTACTCGTCACGGCCCCTAGTCGGGTCGTGACAGTATGTCATCAACCTTCAGAGGCATTCAGATGTACAGGTTGTTTCTCTTTCATCTCATGTTACTTCCATGTCTTTATTATGTTGTTCTCTATGCCTTACATACTTGGTACATTATTCGTTCTAATGTCCTTTTGTTTGTGGACACTGCGTTCATGCCCGCAAGTAGACGGAGAGATGGTTTAGCCCCTTAGGTTGCCTCCTCAGCGCTTGTATTGGAGCACTTCACTTGTTCCGGAGTTGCAGTTTAGCTTGCTATGATTATTTTGTGTACATATGGTTATGGCGGGGTCATGTCCCGTCCTTATTATGTTATGCACTCCAGTAGAGGCTCGTAGACAGATATGCACAGTTAGATGTTCTATGGCCAGCTCGGTCTTCATTTTGTTGTATCATCAGATAGCCTTATCGGCTTGTATACTTGGTCTTAGTTTGATCACGTATGTATATATATACTTGGGCTTGTGCCCCTCTCAGTTTGTGATATCTATCAGTTAGCATCATGGCCTACACTCAGGTATGATTATGTAATGCACGTATGTCCTGTGGTGCTCGGTAAGATGGATCCGGGTGCTCGTCATGGCCCCTCCAGTTGGGTCGTGACAATGGACTCTAAAAACACTAAGGAACAAGAATCTAGCATTAAAACAACAAAAACAAAACAAATTTTTTTGGAAGATTTTCATTTTTTTTTTTGGTAGAATCAAAACTCAAGACTAGATTTATTTGAACAAACCTAATTTAGGCTCTGATACCCATTGATACAATATTGGCTAGTGTAAAACAAAGATTTTGACAAGAAAGTAAAGACAAATAGGATGACACAATGAGATACACTAAAAGTTCTATAATAACTAAGACCTCCAATTAGCATACAAACAAGTACCAAACCTCTTAAGATGACCTCAAGGGAATCTAAGTTCCCAAGCAACTAATTCTCTCAACAAACACATAATTAATGGATTTAACAAGCCCTCAAAGACTCAAACTCTCAGTAAAGTATCAAAATATCATTCATCAAATTAGTCTAACCTAGGAAATGTTTAAGTCTGCTATTTATACTAGGGATAGAAGGAAGACTAGCTAGCTATTACAACCCTTAATGAAGTAAGGGCTTTGGTTGGTCTTTCTTTGAGATGAAAAGATGAAATGGCTAGCATTTATGGAATAGTATTTTTTCCATATATAGGCACCTTTTCCTTTCTTTCAAGTGGAGTCTTGTACTTTTACTTTAGCACACTCTTGAGCCTCAAGTCTTCATTCCAAGCATCTTTTAAACCTCCAAAGTAGTGATCCCTAGCTCGGCTTGGTTTGCATGTTCTTGATGAAGCTCGGCTTATATCATTCTCCCTTTATTGAAAAGATTCTTTCTCGAATCTATACCTTGCAACATCATAAAGGAGAGAAACAAAAACAAAGTCCTCAAAGGATGAGGGTTAGTGTTAGAGTGGAACAATCTACCACTATGTCAAGTAAGCACAAATTTGTCATATAACCAAGTATCAACCATTTTCATGAAGAATAAGATCTCAAAGTGAGCACCAAGAACTTGGCTACCCCAAAGATCATGAAATGGGGATATACTAAAAGAGCCAATAGTTTCAAAATACCAAGTTGGAAAGGTCTCATTGGTTTTAGTAGTCATGACACACAAAGAATCCTCAATTGCAAAGTGATACCACCCCCGAAGTAGTACGATGACCAAATCACATAAATAGATAACACCACTGGGGTCAAAAAGGAAGAATACTCACATATCTTGGTCAACAAAACAACCACCCTATGTAGATCCCTCCAAAATAGGGATCCCTAGCTCGGCTTGGTTTGTATGTTCTTGATGAAGCTCGGCTTGCATCAAAATGGTAGTTCACCCTTGATCTTAGTAGTGATAGTTGAGCTATATACATCCTATGATTTTTCGACAAAAAATGTTCAACTGGTCAATCACTCTTGTATCTATGTCATCCGGCCACTACTTCTAGAGTGACAAGCTAACAATGAAATCAAAGAGAGGGTGAGGGGGTGGGGGTGATTAACTTACCTAAATTGAAGAAAATAAAGAAGGTAGGTGAAGAACTGTGGTGAATTGTTAAGGGAAGAAAGTGAATTAAACAGTTGAAGTGAAGTGATTGTTGTTAGATAAGATAGTTAAGAGGCTATAATCCACACCGATCTAACTATCCTATCTAACAATAATCAACTGTTTAATTCCCTTTCTTCCCTTAACAATGCGCCACAGTTCTTCACCTGCCTTCTTTCTTTTCTTCAATTTGGGTAAGTTAATCACCCCCACCTCCTCAACCTCTCTTTGATTTCATTGTTAGCTCGTCACTCTAGAAGTAGTGGCCAGATGATGTAGATACAAGAGTGATTGATCAGTTGAACATTTTTTGCCGTAAAATCATAAGATATACATAGCTCAACTACCACTACTAGGATCAAGGGTGATCTATCATTTGAACACCTTTTACTGAAGAATCATAGGGTGCATGTAGTTTAAATCTGGGCTCAAGAGTGATTTATCAGTTGAATAATCTTCAACAAAAAAATCATAGGGCATGTGTGTGAATTCACATTAAATGCAAGTTTCCTAAAAAAAGGCTGAAGAACATGATTTGAACAAACTAACAAAAAGCCATTTAAGAATGCATGCAATACAAATGTCAATCAACACAAAATTGGAGATATGCATGTTTGAAACGTGTTAAACAAAGCAACTTCTTTTTTGTTTTTGTTATATAAAGGCCGAATGACTATATTTAGGTTCTTTTTTGGCTTTTATCATTTGGTAACTAAAATCTATTAAATTTGATTAATTTATTTTTGCATAGTAGATATTAAGCTCACAAGTAAAGTTTTCTCATTTGCTCTTTATCAAAACGGAATGCATTCTTAGTTAAAGTTGTGATATTTTAATTATTCCACTCGGTGGCAAAGCCATTTTCATCTAAGGCAAGTCAATTGGAACTCTTTCAATGAAAAACTTAACAATAATAACGAAAGTATGATTCAGGGAATTAGAGTTACGAAACAAGAAAAGGTCTTTTGGGGAATTAAATATATAATTTTAATCAAATAATTGTAATTCATGAAAATTATCAAATTTTTACCAAAAATAGATATATCAAACACTCTTATCAGATGATTGAATCTAAAACCTTAAAATCGAAGTTTTAATTGAAATATGTCTAAAGTTTTGCTTGCATAAGCAATGTGTCACACTTCAAGCAAAAGTCGTAACTCGGATGTGAATGCAATTCCGGTCACATATAAAAATTGATCCTAAAATGATTGAACTTACTAATTTATAAACTTCGGCTATGATCTAAATGGAGTCCAAAATAGCTTATTTGTGCACTTGCCCATTCTCATCCATCAACGGCCCAATAAAATATATTTAAGGGATAGTCCAATAACCAAGGGACAATTTGCACGATTGCCCTTCAAAAGCGCTGGTCTTTAATTTTTTCCCCTCAAAGTGCTGGTCTTTAATTTTTTTTTTTTCTTTGTTTAAATTGGTGGCCTAAAATACCCCGAGGTTCTAGGTTCGAACCCCCGCTCAGTCAAAAAAATAAATTCGCAAGGCATAAGTTCATATGAAACTATGTCTATTCGCTATGTAGTTACATAGAAACTATGTCGGACAAGGCAAAAGTTTCTATGAAACTACATAAAACCTATGCCTCAAAGCATAAGTTCATATGAAACTATGCATGTTCGCTATGTAGTTATATAGAAATTATGTTGGACACAGCAAAGGTTTCTATGAAACTACTTAGAACCTATGCCTATAGGCATAGTTGCGAGGGCAATTTGCACGATTTCCCTTCATACAGACTGGTCTTTCATTTTTTCCCCTTAATTTGCTGGTCTTTAATTTTTGCCCTTCGCTTAAAAAGGTTGGTGAAAATATCCCGAGGTTCTGGGTTCGAAACCCAACAAAGTAGAAAATAACAATAATTTTACAAGGCATAGGTTTCTATGAACCTATGCTTATCCAGGCGAAATTACATAGAACCTGCCGGAGACGGTAGACTTTGCCTTGTAAGGCAAACTTTTAGTTATGCCTTAAGGCATAACTGACTTTACCTTATAGAGCAAACTTTTAGTTATGCCTTGAGGCAAAATCTACTGCATAAGGCAAATTTTTGCAAAGCTTTGCCTTGCGAATTATTTTTTTGACTGGGGGGGGGGGGGGGGGAGGGGGGGGTTCGAATTCAGAGCCTCGGGGTATTTTCGGCTAACTTTTTAAGTGAAGGGCAATAATTAAGGACCACCAATTTGAGGGGAAAAAATTAAAGACCACCCCCGAAGAAGGGAAATCTGCACAAAAAAATGTATTGCGAAATTAAGGCAGAACTTCATTTCCGCGAACCTTTGCCGGACAAGACATAGATTCTATGTAACTTCGCTCGAATAGGCATAGGATCATAGAAACTTATGTCTTGCGAAATTATTATTATTTTCGACTCTGCTGGGGATTGAACCCAGAATCTCTGGTGCAAAAAGGATACTTTAGCCCACAAATTTTCATTAATTTAGAAGTAGGGACAAAAATTAAAGACCAACTAATTGAGGAGCAAAAATTAATAACCAGTCCGCATGAAGGACAAGCCACGCAATTTTTTGATAACCAAGTGGTCACAATTTGAATAGTGTTTTGTATCCGAATTCTATTGGCCTTGTAGCCATTGCAACTCAGTTAGTCCCTCTTTATTAATCTCTTTATTACGTGAAAAAGATGGAGGTTCATTGGCCAAGGTAAAATACACGCATAGAGTGTCTATATCGAATCATTTAAAGTAAAACACATGTATTTTCACTTTAATTTTAACTATTACGATTAAATTGTTTGATTTGATATGAAAACCAGTGCAAGTAGGTATATCAAACGTTAAATGCACTGATATGAAAAGAAAAAACAACAAAGCTTTATTGAAAATTTTATACGGATTTTCCTTCAAACGTACTGGTCTTTAATTTTTGTACTTTATTGACATTTTTGTACGGATTTATAAACTTCAGCTATGATTTAAATGGAGCCTCATCCGTCAACAGCCCAATAAAATGCATTTAACCAGGTGGACACTATCTGAATGCAGGGTCGGGGTCATTTGCACTTTTGTCCCTATTTTGTGCTGGTCTTAATTTTTGTCCTTCAAATGGGCTGGTATTTAAGTTTTGTCCTTTAAAATTGAACTCACGGGGCAACTCATGACTAGAGGGGCTTAAGCTATGCATTATAGTATTCACAAGTTATGCTAGCGTCCTTGAGAACTTATGCCCCACTAGACATAAGTTTGATTTTGAAGGGTAAAAATTAAAGACCGGTCCGTTTGAAGGATAAACCATTAGTGCCTCTATTTTTTTTTTAAAATAGTTGATCACTCTTTATTAATCCCTTAATTAGGTGAAAGAAATGGAGGTTCAATGGCCTAGGTAAAATTTACTCGCATCGAGTGTCTATACCAAATCAATGAAAGCAAGACATGTATTCTCATTTTAATTTTGATTATTACAGTTAAAATGTTTGATTTGATATGAACATCCGTACGAGTAAGCATGATCAAACGTTAAATGCCTGATATCAAAAGAAAGCTTTATTTGCTTTGAATGCGCAAAACGCGCCCAAATACAGGCCCAACTAAGAAGCCCACGTAAAGTAGCACTGCATAACCATGGAAGGACCCTCTCATAAATATAGCTTTATTTGCTTTTATTTCCACAACTTCATTTGGATGTCAAAAAGTCTCATAATTTTCTGTGAAAATTAAAACAGTAAAATAAAGTCAAGAAACATGAAGAAGATGTTCTTGGAGGAAAAAAGAAAAAGGAAATTTTGAAATAAGCCCCAAAAGATATTGAATGGTGGAAGTTGGGGCCTTTTCAAAATATTTCTCCACCCATTTTTTGATCGGGTACAAAGTTTAAAAATGTAAAATAAAAAGACTTTTGAATTTTATAGTGTTAAACATGTCATGTCATTCCTTTTAAAGTGTCATTTATCGAAAAACGAAAATGCTGGAATAAAAAACGTACTAAATATAGAAAGGTGAAATAAATCCAAACACAAATATTTAACTCGATATCTCTTTATCATGCCCCTTGTTCACCAATATAAATCTTGATAAGCTCAAAAAGGAAAAAATAAACAATAAATGGTTTCAAGTTCACTACCATCTACAATATAGCTTCTTGAATTTAAGTACTTCTTATCATTGTCTTATTTCTAAAGCAACAGTGATTTATTTACCCCATAATATGTGGGAGTTGGCAAGTTGATCACGGGGGTCTTCACTTTAGTCATCATGTTAATGCTGTGTCACACCCCAACCTTGGGGGGAGGGGGGGGGGGGGTTGTGACCGGTACTAGGCACCCGAAGGCCGGAGCGAATCAACTATGGCATCTGTGACATGTAATATGAATAATGGGCCGACAAGACCGCTATATGACACCAATAAAAACCAAATGTATCAACCTGCACGCAGAAGAACCCAACAACAACCTATATATATATATATATATATATATATATAAGGTCAACAAGGCTATATCACGGTTATGCCAACTGTACAGGGGGCCGACAAGGTCAAGCAAAACATATATACACTGACAACTGGTCTGCAAGCCTCTAAAAGAGTAACACAATATCAACAGGTCGGGATAGGGCCCCGACATATCCCAAAACTATACATATACATATGCATATGTACCTATGGACTCAGAACCAGCAACTTCGAAGAAGTGGAGTGCGACACTCAATCGCTGATCTCGGTGACCTACTAGGAAGGCGCGCCGGCCTGTCTATCAGCACTTGTGGGCATGAACATAGCGCACAAAAGGGCGTCAATACGAAATATGTACTGAATATGTTAGGCGATAAGCGCAAGCACAAATAATGTAAATAATATGAGAAGGGATTTAGAAACAACCTGAAATTCTGTTCAAGGCCACTGAGGGCAACCATAACTATAACATAAATGTAAATGCATGCTCGTAAAATCAGTCCTCACTGTGGAGGCATATATCATATCATATAACAATAATAAATCCCTCTGTGGGGTGAGCTCATCATCATAACATCCTTTCTGCCCAACTGATCAGTGGCGATGCACAGCTACGTGCCTACCCGGCCGCCTACGACACGACTCGGTATAGAAAGAACCATGTCTAGGTGCACATATAAGTGCTTACCCGGCCGACTATAGCGTGGCTAAAAGAGATATCATAAAAAGAGTCTGAGTGACCTATTGTCGTTATCCTCCGACTATCGTTATTGTCGATACGTTTTTTGGTTTCCAATTATGAGACAACCAGCACAAGAAACACGAAAGTTAAGTTTTAGGTATTTATTTGAAGTAAACATCATGTTCACGCTAGCAGTAGCCATGATCAATATGAACGTCGGAGAAAGAACGAACAAAAGAATCCTAGTTCTCTTGAGCGACGAACAAGGGAAGATGAGAATACTTAAATCTTCGCCGATGTGAGTTATTCATGAGAAAAGGGCAGATTTAATCACATTTATCAATTTGAAGTGGAGCAATTTGAATTCGACGAAACAATTCAATAAACGTTCATTCGAGTTCTAGTCATGCCGAAAGATATATAGAAAGCCCTACATACCTCGTTGATGGAGCTATACTCGTCTTCCAGGTCCTTGAATACCTTATGAATGACTTCCTATACAAAACGAACAATTCAAGATCAAAATCAAGTTCATAACTCATGAAAATCTTCATTTAGACATTTAAGCGAGCAACTCGCGAGCATAAGTTCGTAGGCTCTTTTGTAGCTCAATTTTCCCGCAAAACGCTACCAAATTCTACTTTGCTACTCCCCCTCATCAATACGATCCTATCCATATTCCCACATATTCAAACAATACACCAAAACCATACAAAATAGCTCAACAATCAAACTATGTTCACAAGAGCTACTTAAGGAACGGCAAAAACCTATCTTATGAAATTTTTAGCCAATTCTTAAGATTAATTACTTGTAGAAGTTCAAAGAAATCAAAAGGAGGTTAAAATATACTTAGATCATGAAAATCACTTCAAACCCCAAGTTACTTCAAACCAAGGTTTTCCTCCAAAAGGTGAAATAGTGAAGAAATCACAATTTCGAAGTTGCCATGTTGTTCTCCACGTTGAGGTTGTTTGATTTGCCCTTAGGTGTGTTATAATTGATGGAAGATTATTAGAGAGGTTTTCCTAAGGTTTCTATGGTCTTTCAAGATGAAGAAATGGAGAAATATTCGTCCCAAGGCATCTATTTATACTTGGGCAAAATAAAGCCACTGACCTAGCACACTGTTCCTGCGGCAGTTTGCATTCCTGGACGGAAATGCGAATATCTCTCTACTCCGACGTCGTATCGAAAAACGGTTAAATGTGCTGGAAACTAGACTCGTAGACCTTAGATTTGATAGTTGGATCACCCCGTAACTCCAAGTAGATTGAGGGAAAAGCTTTTCGACATCTGACCCAAATTTCAGTGAAATTTACAAACGTAACTTGCGACGACCTTTGTCGACTTTCGTATCACAATTTGACTTCAAAACTTAACATAGGATTATCATACTATTTAAATACCTCAAAACATTACCTTCTTAGCATGTTAGCCACCTTACGATACGATAACGCACGAAAACAAGAGGTGTAACATGTTGTTAGTGATCCCTTGTGATCCAATTCCACTGTCCTTAAGACCCTGTTAAACAAAATTAATTACTGTAATTACTAAGAAATTATCGCGAAGATAATCAAAATTTAAGTAATTTGAATGGTTCCCGTCTCCATTGCATCACTGATCAGTATTGCTTTGCTGATGTCTTTGGTGAACACAAAGCCCTGTATTTGAGTCAAATTTGCCAACCTCGGAGTATACAAGGAGTCATTTGGTTCACATGCTAATTATGCTGGGATTATAATATTGAAGGAATTATTATACGGTGAATAATAACACAGATTGTTTTGCAGCGACTAACAATGTCATGTTCGTTTTTATACTACTTTTTATCTCTGAAATTCTAATACATGTATTTTTATTCAAAATTCGGATCTTTAACGAATAGCCAGTCAGATTCATTGTTTACTTTTTGTAGTCCGTATACATAGATTACACACAGTTATACACATATTATACATGGATTATACCTCCAACGACTATTTCTAGTTTAAAGAGTTGGATGGACGACTATGTCGGTTAATTCTTCTTCAAAATTTTACTTTGCATTAACTAATACACAGGGTCCTACATAACTTAATGGGAGTATTATTTGACACAGCAAACCAAACACTGCATTTAATTATGCTGGGATTATGTTTTCTTATACGACCAAACAATGTGCTATTTTTGTTTTTTTATGAGGTCAACCAAATATTGCTGATGGAACACCAGATAACTAATGGACAAGTTTATGATAGATGCAGAGAAAAAGTTACCTGCAGACCAAAATTGCTAGCATTGCAGCGGTGGATTCCTTCTTCGGCGGAGTTAATGCGAATAACAGGCAAAACTAGTCCGAACGGTTCTTCCCATTCGATTCTCATGTCTGGCCTAACATTGTCTAACAACAGGGGCCAGATAAGGTCGCCTTCTCTCTTGTATGGCTGTCAAAATGTTGCATCTTTCTGCTTTGCGTCCATGACCAACCCCTCGATGAAGTTTGCGGATGACTCGGAGACAACTGGAGTGATATCACAATTATCTTCCGGTGGCCCAACGGTTAGCTTTGCCACTTTGGCATTTAACGACTGTGCATCTTTGACCACTGTGGTAGACATGGATATCAATTGTTAATTATAAAGTGTTGTTAAGACAATCAGGTACTTGAGTAAATTAAGCATATCCATGTCGCATCTACATATTGGTTAAGTAATTCATAACAACATCACTTATTAGTTATTACATTTGTAATATGAACTCTACAACAAAAAGTGATCACCTATCGTATTTCATATCATTGATGATTAACAGTGTCAAAGAGAAGCCATCGAATGCACGAACAAAAATGTAAATGTGCCTTAAGTGTGAGCGATAATAAATCAGGAAAAACATGAAGTTACTCCATAAATGTATATAGGGGATGTTCTTTGCCTACTGCCAATAAAGTTGTGAGAACTTGGTTGCAAGCTGTATCAGTGAGACTAACACTGGCCAACAAGGGCTGTGGTGGAGCGGTAAGTACTTATTCATCCTTAAATATCGCTTCGGGTATGAGCGTTGGGTATGGAGTCACATTTACTTAGGGAGCACTCCACCCCCATTGTGGGACTTTCCAGCCCGAATCCGGATGTAACCGGGCCTCAACACGGGTACCGGACATCAGCCCTAAACAACATGCTTTGCAAAGAAAAAACAACAAAAGGAAAATACTAAAATGGTATATAGTCATCAAATTATCTTAATCCTCTGATTGTCACCGATCGATATACTTTATACTAAGTGACAGTATAATAAAGCAAAATTAAATTAATTAGTCAAGAAATGTACCTTGGAAGTCAGGCAATATTTGGTCCTTTCATTTCCAGGGAAACTAAGAACTTACCCGAGTCCGGAACCAAAATGCCCAAAAAAAAACTATTTTGAACCAAAATATCCCAATAAAAAAAAAGTTACAAAAGTACCTTTAGCGCAGTAAAATACTGCGCTATAGCACTACACGGTGACGGAGCCATTAAGTGCTATAGCGCAGTATTTTACCACACTATATAAATGTTTCTCTCACCTATGACGCAGTAAAATATTGCGCTATAGGACTCCGCCATTTTCCAAAACATTACATTTGCACTCCTTTTTACGTAGTTTATCTTTTTTACGTAGTTTAGCCGTATATTAATCATATTCCGGAACTTCAATATTTTATATAGAACCCTAGTTATATTTGTACAATTAATAAAATAGGCTCAACACATCAAGAATACGCAATACTTCGGATTGTCGTTTTAGTGGTTGAAAAGTGCTCGAAATCCTTTTTTGTTTGAAGACTTGTAGTCATTAGCTTTAAGTTATTTATCTTTTAGGGTTTCGTCTTATTTTTAAATTAATGCTTAACTTTATTTCAAATGTGTCACGTTTTTTTTTTTATTATCAATTTAGGATGTGAAACTATAAACAATAATAAAGACTAAGATAATATTTATAAATATGCAAAAAATATATAATATTTACGATAAATTGTACAACACTAATGTATATACACTATCGAGGATGGGTCCCACATGTAGTATACCGGAGACTATCCTTAGGCCTAAGGCTCATACCATCCCCACCGCCGTCGCCATTGTCTCCATCGCTCTTTTTCCTCTTAATAACCGGGCGCTCCAAGTCATGATCATCTCCTCTTCCCCTAGCCCTTGCGCCCTTAACTAGAACGTGTTTCTTCTTGGGATCTAGTCCCGCTGGCACGCTCAGAACCTCAGGCTGAGCTAGGTCTGGAAACTCGACCTCTTCCTCATCAGGAGTTCACCGCGGGCGCCGAAGGATGAACCTAAAAAATATATAATAATTAGTATCATTTCTTATTTATATTGAATAAATTAACGTTATTTATTTAATCAAACCTGTGTGTCAACGGGCGCCTGAGTAGGCTCCTGAGATGGGTGTGGTGGTGAATATGAGGTAGTCTCCTGGACGAGATGCTGTTCGAAGTCCAAGTAAAGATTATAAAAATTAAATAAATATTTACCTTATATTGAATAAAATTAGTTTTAAGTAAAAAACATACATGCGCCTCGGTAGTCTCATGAAAAGACACCTCTGCCTCAGCAGGCTGATGAGAATGCTCCTGAATGGGTAGCTCCTGTGGAACCACTGACGCCGAATCCTAAAATATGAAAAAAACAAAATAATAAGTAACATACATATTTAAAATAAGTACTTTAAATAATCAAATATGTATATTAAATATTGACCTTATATTGAATAAAACAAATTTTAATAAAAAGCTTACCTGTGGCTCGGTAGTCATATGGGAAGACACCGCTGGCTCAGTAGACCTATGAGAAAACGCTTGAGTGGGGGGTGTTCGCGTAAAAGAGTCCACGCTCTCTGCAGCCTACGGGGACGGAGCCTAGTAGATATCCCTATAGTACCGGCCCATAATAACTCTGACTTATGATTGTGTTCCAAAGACAATAAGATCTATCAGCGGGCCCCGGGTGAACAGCGGGCCCCGGGTGATCATCGAGCCCCAGGTGAGCATCGGGCGCCGAGGGAACATCGGGCCCAGGGGGAACATTCGGATCCATGAAAGAGTCCGGTCTGTACAAACTAAATTAGTCATTATTCTTGAAATGAAAGATAAATTATATTAACTAATTAATAATTTGTAGGGAATATGTGAATTATGTAGTATTATATCTTGTGAATAATTAACATAGGATATGCAGTAAATTTAATATGTGATAGTAAGGACACATATGTGATGGAAAAGATTTTTAAGTTAATTACTTTTGAATTATGTGATGGCAAAGACTTGTTAAGTTAATTAGTTTGGGAATCGAAATTCAGCAGTAATATTTGTTTGGAACTCTATTTTGAATATGTGATATATTTTTAGATGACCAAATAGCCAACACAACTACGATAAAATTAAACTCAAAGAGTATATTCGTCGACCACATATTTTCCTACAAACTTTACATTTTTTTCGTTAGCTTATGTATTTGTGAAAAGAAGAACTTTAACTATTTTTTTAAGATAATCTTTTTTTATTTAACATATATATTTACGCTTTTAAAATTATATAGATCAACATTTCATAATCATTTACAACTTGTTTGGATGGTTGTTACCTATTGTATTATATTATGTTGTTAGTTTAAATAAAATGTTTGCTTTGATTGTTACTTTAATTTTATTGTTATATAACGACGAAAGGTCCTATTTTATGTAACCACTGATTTGGTCCTATACAATACAACACAATACGACAAATGTCAAAACAATACATAACAATCATCCAAACAAAGTGTTAACAACATAATAATTCATAACCAATCAACTTCTTTCAATTCATAAACAATATTTAACAACTAATAAATTCATAATCAATATTTAACAAATAATCAATTAACAAAATAATAATTCATTAACAATTCATAAATAATTAACAAATTAACAACTCATAAACATAAAACAAATTAACAATTCATAAACATTTAACAAATTAACAATTCATAAACATTTAACAAATAATGAATTAAACAAAAAAAAAATCGGAACAATGGCAAAAGCCACTGCCCAGTCCGAACAAGAACAAAAAAAAATTGATTTTTTTTTTGGAAAATAGCAAGGATTAAATGTTAAGCATGCTTAGAATATAATGTATATAACAAAATAATAACAAAAGTTCATAGTAGAAAACCTTAATCGAAGATTTTTTGTAGAGTTATTTTAATCGAGTTGTACGCCGCTTTTTCCCAAAATTCGAACTTAGAATCTTGATCCTTGACTTGAATATACCGAGAATCTAAACTTTCCGGACGAAATTTAATAGAAAATGATGTTTTTGGATGTGGGGACCACCTCGGTTTCCCATCCAATGGCGTTTCAACTTTTTTTTTTTTTAACTACTGGAGGGACCAGTGGTGGAACCCGATGGGTTTTAAGGTGGAGTCCTATAGCGCAGTATTTTACTGCGTTATAGGTGAGAGAAACATTTATATAGCGCAGTAAAATACTGCACTATAGCACTTAATGGCTCCGTCTCCGTGAAGTGCTATAGCGCAGTATTTTACTGTGCTAAAGGTACTTTTGTAACATTTTTTTTTTGTTAGGGTATTTTGGTTCAAAATAATTTTTTTGGGGGCTTTTTGGTTCCGGACCCGAACTTACCGTCCCCAAGAATTCTAACTCCTTCAGTAGTGTAAGAAATTAAATCTCTAGACCTTACAACCTTCATAAAACCTGTCGATAAAGCAATTAATATTTTTCAAAAATGTACAATATTGTAAAGAGTTTAAGTTTTATGAACTGACAATTTACACAATCGGGTCATGACTTATAAGACAATTACAAATAAATCTATGTTATAAACATTTAACTGTAACTGTTAAAATTAAAAGTTATATTTATCAATCCACCAAGGATTATTGACTTCCATAAAAACATCAAATTTATTTAAATATATAATTTATAATATGCATGCAGTGTTAGATAAGTGTATTAATAATACACTTTCTTTTTGTGTATTAAATATATAGGATTTACGTATTAAATTAAGTGGGCTTTTGGACATGCGATTTCATGTCATGAGATGAAATCAGCATTTGGAATACGACTTCATCTCAAGAGATAAAATTTCAAGTCATCCAAAAAGGCATTAATTGAGATTTCAAATCATGATTTCAAAATTTTTAAATGTAAAACTTGACCCATAGATTGGTAGATATTTTTAACAATTACTCCCACCAACTATTTACCAACCTCATTAACTTCTACCAATTTTTATTTATGAACTATGATTTGCTCATTTGGTAAGATACTAAGATTGTATAAGAATTGGAAAAGTTTTGATAGTTTTCACAACTTGTGGGGTTTTTATGTCTATAAGAAAAAATATAACTTAAGAAATTCAAATTACATGTCCAAATATGATTGCATCTCATGATTTCAAATCGTGATTTCAAATCATGTCCAAATGATTCCTAAGCTTGAGACTAGCTACACATAGAAGTAGGTACTAGGAGATGACCTTTTATTTGCTTTATACATTATTAATGTGTTATTAATGAATAATAAAAAGAAGAGTTTTTTTTTTAAAAAAAAAAAACAACAAGAATAAAATTAAGGAAAGAAAGGTTTCTGCTTAAACTAATAAACAATGGAGTATGTTAGTATTACCAGCGAACCAATGGAATTCGGATTAAGTGCAGTCATGTCAGATTTATTATTCTGATCCTTTTTTATTGTTGTTTTCAATTTCAACTTGTAAACCTGACAGCAGTATAATTAATATCACCTTCGTGATTCTCAATTCTCAAAGCTAATTAATATTGACTAACAGAACAAAGTTAAATATGCGTCTAGAGATCTAAAATCCCATTATCCATCTTTCACTGGAATTTCGCTCTTGGACTCTTTTATGTTAGGTAACAAAATATTTTTTATTACATACGTGTTTGAAATTGCCTCATAATACATACGATTGAAAACGAGAAATTTTGGTTTGAACACTAAAATTTGGTGGTTAGGGTTTAAACATTGAAAATGCCTTGTATGATGCAGTCTCATATTCTAATTCCTTGTGTTTTTGCTGGATGAACTGATGGTTTGCATTTCAGCTTAAAGCTCTTCCTGATTTCCATTGAAATACAAATGATTATAAATCACAAGTTCAATTTTTCCATGTTGGGCTTTGATACACTCTGTTTGTTCATGATCCATTTTCTTGCTGCTTAATATTAATTTCTGTATGATATCAAGTTTGTGTTTTAAGTTATGGAACAAAAATCAATGTGGTATTACAAGTTAACATTAGCACAAATGTGGAATATTGAAGCTTTTCTCATGGAGATAATATATCATTGAAGTTTAATGGAATTTCAGCAACTCGGGACTTGGACATTTAATTGTTGTGTGGTCAAAGGAACTTATATGCTCTAAATTTTGCATAAGCATAGCTGAGTACCTGACTTCATTATAGAAACCAAGTTCCACGTTTGGATTTTTCCATTACTTGCAAGCCCTTCGGCGGTATACGCATATTAAATATTAATTAGCCCGAATCTCTTGAAATCTTATAGTTGGCCACCTCTGATGTTACTTAATTAGATGCTTGCTTTTTTATCTTTACTTTAGTTTCCATGGTAGTGACATTTCAACAACTTCAAGTTTGGCCAATTTGAAAAGTAATCGACATATACATAGATTCTGCCTTTAATGACTTTTCCATGGAGAATGAGACAAAGACTCAGTGACCTCGAAGTCGTTTCCAAATACATTTTCTTTAGTCTTTAGCTAACCCATTGAATAATGATGATATACTAGAATATAAAAAGTGTACCCTGCACAATCGACTCAATATACGATGATGGTTCCCAGCAAAATATTCTCTTTACTTCAGTTTTCCACCCTCTTGTACCTCTTTGCAGTTACTTTTGCTTCCAGGGAGGAAGCAACTGCCCTCCTAAAATGGAAAGCAACTTTCAAGAACCAGAATAATTCCCTATTGGCTTCATGGACACCAAATTCTAATGCATGCACCGACTGGTATGGAGTTATATGCTTTAATGGTAGCGTAAACAAGTTGAATATTACAAATGCTAGTGTCATTGGTACGCTCTATGATTTTCCCTTTTCATCTCTCCCTTTTCTTGAATATGTTGATCTTAGCATGAACAATCTCTCTAGCATAATACCACCTGAAATTGGTAAGCTCAATAATCTTGTCTATCTTGACCTGTCGTTCAATCAGATTTCTGGCACAATCCCACCACAAATCGGCTCACTAGTGAAGCTTCGGGCTCTCTACGTTGCTGATAACTATTTAAATGGTTCTATTCCAGGAGAAATAGGTTACCTAAGGTCTCTAACTGAACTAGCTTTGAGTAAAAATTCTCTTAATGGTTCTATTCCCGCTTCATTGGGGAATTTGAACAATTTGTCTTTTCTTTATCTTAATGAGAATCACCTTTCTGGCTCCATCCCTACAGAAATAGGAAAACTTGTCAATCTTGTTGAAGCTTATCTTGATACAAATCAGTTGACAGGTCATATCCCTCGAGAAGTAGGTAACTTAATCAATGCAAAATTGTTCTTTGCTTTCTCCAATGAATTGTCTGGTCCTATTCCAGTAGAAATAGGGAAGATGAAGTTACTTCAGAAATTAAGTTTCTTTGCCAACAATCTTTCTGGTCCAATTCCAAAAACATTAGGTGACCTTACTGAGCTCAATCTTTTGCACGTTTCATTTAACCAACTCTCTGGTCCCATTCCTAGTGAATTGGGGAATCTAAAAAACCTTAATGATCTGCAGTTATCTTATAATCAACTCACTGGTTCAATTCCAAAAGTGATAGGTGACTTAACTAAACTCAAACTCTTGTACCTTTCTGATAACGAGCTTTCTGGTCTCATTCCTAGTGAGTTGGGGAATCTAAAAAACCTCAATGACCTGCAAATATCCAGTAATCAATTCACTGGTTTAATTCCTACTTCTTTTGGCAATTTGAGTAACTTGCAAACTCTCTTTCTCAGTGACAACAATCTCATTACTCAGGAAGTTCCTTCATTTGTTTGCAAGTTAACATCACTAGGAATTCTACATTTGGCTAGAAATAATTTGAAGGGAGCAATTCCGCGGTGTTTGGGTAATATCAGTGGCCTCCAGGTTTTGATGATGTATGAAAACAATCTTTCTGGTCCCATTCCTAGTGAGTTGGGGAATTTGGTTAACCTCAATGACATGCAATTATCCAGTAATCAACTCACTGGTTTAGTTCCTGCTTCCTTTAGCAACTTGACAAACTTGCAAACGCTGTTCCTCAGTGACAACAATCTCATCACTGAGGAAATTCCTTCATCTGTTTGTAATTTGACATCACTGAAAAAACTGAATTTGGAGCGAAACAACATGAAAGGAAATATTCTGCAATGTTTGGATAATATACGTGGCCTCCAGATCTTGAAGATGTCACAAAATAATCTAAGTGGAGAGATCCCGTCATCTATTTGCAATTTAACATCACTACAAATTCTAGATTTAGGTAGAAACAATTTGAAGGGAGCAATTGCTCGATGTTTTGGCAACATGAGCGATCATCTTGTGGTTTTTGACATGCGTCATAACAATCTTTCGGGGTTTATTCCAACAACTTTTAGCATTGGAAGTTCATTAAGAAGCCTCAACTTGCATGGCAATAAGTTACATGGGAAAATTTCTCGATCATTGGTCAATTGCAAAGAGCTGCAAGTTCTTGACCTTGGAGATAATTACCTTAGTGACTCATTCCCAATATGGCTGGGAACTCTGCAAAGGCTGCAAGTTTTGATCTTGAAATCGAATAAATTATATGGACCTATTAGAACATCAAGGAAAGGAAACATGTTTATTGGGCTTTGAATCATAGATCTCTCTCACAATGCCTTCACGGGAAACCTACCGATGAGTCTATTTCAACATTTTAAAGCCATGAAATAATTGATCAAACAATGAAGGGACCAAGATATCTTGGAGACGGATATTACCAAGATTCTATAACAGTTGCAACTAAGGGACTAGAGCTTGAACTTGTTAGAGTTTTAAGAGTTTACTCAACTATTGATCTTTCAAATAACAAATTTGAAGGACATATTCCAAGTATTTTGGGTGATCTTGTTGCACTTCGGGTGTTGAGTTTGTCTCATAATGGATTGCAAGGTCATATACCACCATCACTTAGAAGTTTATCTGTAGTTGAATCACTGGACCTTTCGTTTAACCAGCTTTCGGGGGAGATACCACATCAGCTTGTTTCTCTTACGTATCTTGCATTCTTAAATCTCTCCCACAATCATCTCCAAGGATGCATTCCTCAAGGACCTCAATTTCACACTTTTGAGAGCAACTCATATGAAGGCAATGTTGGATTACGTGGATTCCCGGTTTCGAAAGGTTGTGGCAATGATCGGGTATCAGAGACAAATGATACTGCATCTGCGCTAGACCAAGAAAGCGATTCTAATTTTCTCAATGACTTTTGGAAAGCTGCTCTTATGGGCTATGGAAGTGGACTATGTATTGGATTATCCATTGTATATTTCATGTTCTCAACTGGAAATCTGAAATGGCTTGCAAGAATCATTGAAAAGCTAGGAAACAAAATTGTTATGCGACGGAGAAAGAAGCAGCAAAGTCAAAGGAATTACCAGAGAAGAAGTAATCGCACCCTGATCTTTTAGTTTATTGTAAGTATTAAGTAGTTATGATTTTGTTATAACAATTAATCGAGGATCTATACTGAGCATATTTGTATTCCAATAATTACAATAAGTAGAAGATTTTGGAAAGGATTACCCTTAGCTAATGTTTTAAGATACTAACAATCTAACTATATGTGATGATGGAGGAATCATTTGAATAAAATTTTAAATCTTTACCGCAAGCAGTTGTAAGTTGTTATTACAGGGTTTAGGTACATCAATGATCTAATTATTTAGTAATTGGTTGTTTTAACATCATATAGTTTGATTTTAGCATGGTTCAACTATACAACTCTCTATATTTGGAAAAATAATTTGCAAGTGTTTGACAATATCTTATTTTTCAAAATTTCAGATGTCAAGGATAAAAAGGTGTTGGCATAATGGATTTAGTCTGAGAGAAAGGGAGGTTCTAGAAAAAAAAATTGGATCTTTAAGTGAGTTTAGAAAGGAAGTATGTATTTTTAAGAGCTAAAGGGTTTGAATAACCTTGAGTTGATTATCAGAGTTTAAGCAAAAACCGAAACAAGTTTTTTTTTCTCTTTCACAAGTGCTCCATACAAAAATTTATCTACGTCTCTAATAAGTTGTCCCGATTGGTTGTTCTACTTACTTTTTTTCTAGCATGGATATACCAAATGTTTGGTTGATACAAGTTAACGGCATTGCACATGTACGCACACAAATTAAAGTTGTTTGGTGTTTGATTCCGGCAAATGTCAAAATGCCTGCACCTAAACAGAGTGTTGTCAACAAGATGATGCCAAACAATCTCAATGATTATTTGTACTAAGTGCAGAAACATTTTGGCAAAAATATAAAGAGATGCAAGTGTGTAAAATCGATCAGAGACTCGCTGATAATTTTGAGTATGAGAAATCTGAACTCTGACAGGTCTATATAAAGGTCGCATAAAAATTAAGACACCATTCTAACAAAGGAAGTTAAATGTGAGGGGTTTCTATCAGGTTCTAACGGTTCTGAAATTGAAAAATTATTCAAAAAGAAGAATAGAAGAAAAATGGTAAAACATCTTTTTGAAATCACAACAGCAAAAGTTTTTTTTTAATTAACATCAAAACACTAACGGATGCAATACATGGTGTGATTTTGGCACCACCAGAGCCATATTTCTTTCCGACAACGCCGATCTGAAGCTTATTATACTGAAATTGAAGAGTCTCCCTAGGTAGCCCAATAGCATGGTAATGCAGGGAGGGGCTTATTTATACACATGAAATTGATACTGAGAATTATTTATGTAGAGATTTTGCTTATTGAAATATTCTAATAAGTGTGTTTTGAGAAAGAAAAATGATTTATGGAGGCTCTTATGAGTGTATTATTCCAATAGCTATATATGTGAATGTGGGAAAGCCTTTATACCCGTAACAAGTGTCTGATTGCATCCACGGGTGAAGCTAGGTGGAGGGAAGGGTGTTCATCCAAACCCCCTTTTCCAGAAAAATTACGCCATATATAAGGTTGAATTTAAGTTTTATCGATATATACACTACAATGAACCCCCTTGATATATTTTGAGAAACTTAGCTTAGTGGTCATGGGTGTTCAAATTGACCCCAACTTCACATGGTCCTCTCCCCACCCCACCCCCCACCCCCTCCGCCCCCCACCCCTTTCCCTCCCTCTGCTGCACTCGCTGCAGACTTTCCTCTATTTTTAGCTTTGGTGTTTTCGCCACACCTTCTGCTATACTTTTGTCAAGAGAAGATCCAAAAATGGTCCTTTATATTTAGACTTCCACTCGAAATAGTCATTGTTTGAGGTAGAGCACTAATAATCCTCCCTTCCTTCAAATAATGGAGCACATTTAGTCCTGACTATTCTATCTATAATTAACTTACAAAATATCCTTCCGTTAAAGTTCACATTCTCTGCAAAAAAAAAAACTAAGGGGTTGTTTGGTAGCTAGATAGGATTATGCAGGTATTAGTAATATAGATATTAGTTATGTAGGTATTAGTTATGCAGGTATTAGTTATACAAGTATTAGTTATGAAGGGTTTAGTTATGCAGGTATTAGTTATGGAAGGTTTATTTATGTATGGTTTAGTTATGGATAAATTATTTCTTTAAATATTGGTTTATTATATTAAAAGTTAATAAATATTATATACTTTTTAAAATTAAAATATTTGTTTACAATAAAATTAAAATATTATATATTTCTACAAAATATTAAAATATTATTAATAATATATAAAAGTAGTTGTTTAGAAAAGGAAGTATTTAAGTGGGACGTGATGAGGGTAATATTGTCATTTCAATTTTTCATTCATGTATTAGTTATTCCTGTATATTAGTAATTCCACCTTTTATTCCGCACAAAATAATACATAGATTCCTTCATAACTTATACATGTATTAGTTATGCGGGTTCCTAAATTGCAAACAAACGTCGTACTAATTTTATACATGAATAACTTACTTCCTAACTAGCTACCAAACGCGGTATAAATATGTAAAAATTATTACATGAACAAGGTGTGTCCTTACTAGCTATTAAACATTGTATTAGTTATGCAGAGAATAATACATGAATAAGTGGTCTCTTAACAAACTACCAAACGACCCCTAATTGCGCTGCTTGCTCTTCCGAATTGGTCTTTTTATCTTTTTTTAAGTTGTTGCAAACAAGGCTTCATCATCTTTTAAACATCATCATCATAAAATGATAAAGGCTTTATCAACTTAAAACAACTGGGCACGTAAGTTTTTGTAAATTGATTCTGAATGTGGCTACTTGTACACTAATAAAATGAAATTACTGTTTGAATTATATTGAATAGTTAATCTTATCAACTATGACATCATCATTTGTGGAGTACTTTTTCCTACATATTAATTTTTTGTTTGAGTACTCTATTATTAAAAATGTAATCCTTACACTTTTTTTAGGAACCTTGGCGATTTTCAAAGTAATATATAATTGAAAGGAAACTTATTTGGAAGAAAAAAATAAAAAAATTTAAAATAAAGTAGAACACTGCAAATTGATAGGGAAAAAACAAGAAATTTTAAGAAGCGCTCTATGAAGCAGGGCTAAAAGTAGAACTAAATGTTATACGGCATGACAAGACGAGTTAAAATTAGCGGGTTAAGGTTAGTCTTGTTCTTTGCTGCGCTCACATCGGGTTTCATCTTGCAATTTTCGTATGTTTACTTCTTCATATTCTGAACTTTCTTGGTGAATATCCTGCCTTCGCTACTGATTGCATCAGTTATAAACTTTGTATGTGAATGTGGTGACATAAGTGATGAGCTATTTTATTCAGAATCGCGATTAGTTGGCAGCGATATATTCTGATTGCTGAAACAAATAGGCAACTGAACCTTCCGCTAATCATTAGTACCAAAGCAAAACAGATTGGTCCTTTCTTCACCTATTTGTATAGCTTCTTAATATGTAATCTGTATTCAAAAGTATAATAAACATTGATGCATTAATCTTCATTTCCGAACTACCTTTTTGTTTTTCGACAAAGAAGCATAGTAAATAAACAACCCAAGTAATATTCATATCAGTGGCAGATTTATGAATTAGAGGTTGTGAGTTCTGAAATGTGCATAGAACTCATCTATATTTGATTCTTGCACGTTTACTCTCACACACAGATACTAAAATATAGCGTAGTCATCAAATTATCTTAATCCTCTGATTGTCACCGATCAAATGATACTTTATATTAAGTGACAGTATAATAAAGCAAAATTAAATTAATTAGTCAAGAAATGTACCTTGGAAGTCAGGCAATCTTTGGTCCTTTCATTTCCAGGGAAACTATCAGATACAAGGAACTTACCCTCCCCAAGAATTCTAACTCATCCTTCAGCAGTGTAAGAAATTAAAACTCCAGACCTTACAACCTTCATAAAACCTGTCGATAAAGCAATCAATTTTTTCCCAAATTGTACAATATTGTAAAGAGTTTAAGTTCTATGAACTGACAGTTTACACAGTCAGGTCATGACTTATAAGATAATTACAAGTAAAACTATGTTATAAACATTTAACTGTAACTGGTAAAATTAAAAATTATATTTGTCAATCCACCAAGAATTATTGGCTTCCATAAAAACATCAAATTTATTTAAATATATAATTTATAATATGCATGAAGTGTTAGATAAGTGTATTAATAATACACTTTCTTTTTGTGTATTAAATATGTTATATCCCGTATTTTCGTACGTTGAATTATTCATAAGCTGAGGTGGGGTCCACATGTTGAGATTTTTTTTTAGGACATATGACAAGTTATATGAATAATATATGCCAAGTTAAACACAACCCAAGAAGGACCCTTGAGCCAAATCAAAGTGAAAGCTCTCCAAAACAATATTTTTAAGATACGTTTTCGGGTGATTTGACTTTGGGAGGTCATAACCCTATCAGAATTTGGGAATTTGGGACAATTCCCAAAATGAAAGTTGTAGATAATTGAAATATCTTTCCAACCATAGGTCGTGGGTCTGCATGTGACATCGGTATAAGGAGATATGGACATTTTAAGGCAGAAAGGTCGAGCTGAACAGTGAATTCGGCCCAACCCGATTCCAACTCGGGTCAGGCTCATTACCCATGATATTTAATGAAAATTTTCAGCTTTCTCCTTCATTTTTCAGACCAAAATTTCCAGAATTTTTAGAGATAGAGAGAGAGAGGAGAGGTAGTGAGAGAAACCAAATTTTGACCACAATCTAAGCCCCAAATCGCGAAGCTCATGAAGAGAAAAGTGTTGTACGTCGCGTTGCCTTCAATTTGAGCTAAAAATCAGCCAAGAAGGAGAGGGTGGAAGTGGTTGCTGCATACTTAAGGTAAGATTAAGGTCCATCTTTCATGGTTAACAAGTTTATTTAGAGTTTTAACGGATTAGAACGGAGAAAATAGCATTATAAACTCGTTTGTTGTTTTGTTGGGATTTATGGATTAAGGGGTTGTTTTAGGTGGATTAAATGGATGGAATTAGCTGAGTTATGATGTATAATAATTGTTGATATTGTTGTTGATAAGTTGTTGTTCTTGAATTGAGAGAATAAAGTGTATAAAGAGATTGTATACAAAGCGTATACCGGGCTGTTTTGTGCCGATATTTGGGGCTATTTTATGTAATTTTCGTGACTGTTTTGTGACAATATTTTGGGGCTATTTTATGTAATTTTCGTGGCTATTTTGTGACAATATTTTGGGGCTGTTTTATGTAATTTTCGTGGCTATTTTGTGACTATATTTTGGAGCTGTTTGGTATAATATTTGTGGCTGTTTTGCGATGATATTTTGGGGACTGTTTTATGGTCGTTATGGACTATTTTGTGGGCTGGAATATCGGGGGATTGGCTGTAGTTGTTGCTGTTATATCATGGATATACGGAAATAAAGAAGTGTATACAAGCATTGGCATCCAAATGTATATTGGGCTGTTTTGGGAGTAATTTAAGAATGGATTTAATTCTAGTTTGATGTGAAATGGTTGGTATTGTTGTTGTTGGTATTTTTATTGATGTTTGGCTAAGTTGGAATTTCGAGGATTGTTAAGTTTACAGGGGAAATGCTGCCCAAATTTTGTTAAGTTTCATTCGTACTTGGATTGGTTAGTAAGTGATGTGGCTAATCTAACTCTGGCCTATGTTATCTTAATTTTAGACCTGCGAGCTCGAGAAGTAGACGTTAGACATTAGATAGAGTTCAAGGTATGTGAGGCTAGTCCTTTCTTTCTATGGCATGAATCTTATAGCTTGACTCTCTTTCTTATCCATGAGTTCCCTTAAGTTCCGGAAAATATGAGTCTATGTCCATAATTAGCCACACAAGGTAATGAGTAAAGTATAGAAATCCCAATACTCATGTTGTGATGATCCTATGATGTTAATGATGCTATTTATTGCTTACACTCACCTTATATGCTAATTCCTTCAAGGTGAGGCAGGATGTCAATGAATGTTCCATAATGACGTCGGAAGCCACCGACCTTACGTCACTCTGATAGGGTTATGACCTCCCGAAGTCAAATCACCCGAAAACGTATCTTAAAAATATTGTTTTGGAGGGCTTTCACTTTGATTTGGCTCAAGGGTCCTTCTTGGGTTGTGTTTAACTTCGCATATATTATTCATATAACTTGTCATATGTCCTAAAAAAAAATCTCGACATGTGGACCCCACCTCAGCTTACGAATAATCCCCCGACTAGGGCCGCGGCGGGTACTCGGGGCTAACCACCGAGCACCGCTCGTTTCCTCACTCGTCATAACCATTTTACATTTATTTATCATTCATAATCTCATAATCATAAGACAACCATTTTTCATTTGAAAACACAAATGATTTTATATACATGTGCCCCTTAGGCTATCAAAATAACATATGCAAATATAACATAACCATCTGGCCCTTCTGGAAGTGTTAAAACTGGAGCTGAGGTCAATCTGTCTTTCAACTCTTGAAAACTACGCTCGCAATCATCATTCCACTGAAATTTGACTGATTTCTGGGTTAGCTTTGTCAATGGGGCTGAAATGGAGGAAAATCCCTCTACGAACCTTCTATAATAGCCTGCCAATCCCAGAAAACTACGCACTTCTGTGGGTGTTGTAGGCCTCGGCCAATTCCTTACAACTTCAATTTTCTGAGTATCAACCCGTATGCCATCATCTGAAATAACATGACTTAAAAATGTCACAGAATTCAGCCAAAACTCGCACTTTGAGAATTTTGCATATAATTCTCGAGCTCGAAGAATTCCAAGGACAATTCGCAAATGATCTACATGTTCTGATTCTGTGCGAGAATACACTAAAATATCATCGATAAATACTATCACGAAGAGATCCAAAAATGGCCTGAATATATTATTCATTAAATTCATGAATACCGCCGAGGCATTAGTCAACCCAAACGACATTACTCGGAATTCATAATGGCCATTTCTTGTCCTGAAAGCAGTTTTAGGAATATCCGCTTCTCTAACTCTAACTTGATGATAGCCTGATCGCAAATCTATTTTAGAAAACCATTTAGCACCCTGCAGCTGATCAAACAAGTCATCAATTCTGGGAAGAGGATACTTATTCTTTATCGTCACCTTATTCAATTGCCTATAATCAATGCATATTCGGAGGGAACCGTCCTTCTTTATCACGAACAAGACTGGTGCTCCCCACGGCGATGAACTAGGCGTTATAAACCCCTTGTCAAGCAAATCCTTCAACTGTGCCTTTAGCTCTTTCAATTCTATCGGAGCCATTCGATAAGGGGGAATAGAAATAGGCTCGGTGTCCGGCAATACATCAATAGTGAAATCAATTTCCCTTTCTGGAGGAAGACTTGGAAGTTCGTCTGGAAATACATCTCGGAATTCATTCACTACCGGAACAGATTGGAAAGTTGGCGATGTGGCTTCGGTGTCATGAACCCGAACTAGATGATAAATATAGCCTTTAGCTATCATCTTTCTTGCCTTAAGGTAGGAAATAAACCTACCTTTTGGGGATACCGTGTTACCCTTCCATTAAAGTACGGGTTCTCCCGGAAATTGAAATCGAACTACTTTTGCTCGGCAATCAACATTAGCATAGCACGAGGCCAACAAATCCATGCCCATAATTACGTCAAAATCTATCATTTCCAGCTCAATTAAGTCAGCTTTGGTCTGGCGATCACATATCACAATGACACAATTTTTATATACTTGCTTCGCTATCACGGAATCACCAACCGGAGTGAATACCTCAAAAGGTTTAATTGGCTCGGGTCTCACCCCAATACAACCGGCAACATATGGCGTAATATAAGAGAATGTAGATCCGGGATCAATCAAAGCATATACATCACGGGACAATATAGACAAGGTACCTGTAACGACATCTGGGGAGGACTCAAGATCCTATCGTCCCGCTAAAGCATATACTCGAGGCTGGGTGGCACCTGAAGTAGATGCTGCCCCTCTGCCTCTACCTCGGCCTGCTGTCATCTGGGGAGTCTGTGCTATCGGGTGTGCTGATGAAGAACCAGCTGCTGAACCTGTGGGCTGAGTCCCAACTCTGCCTCTCATCGAAGGGCAATCTCTCATCATATGGCCAACTTGACCGCAGGCATAGCAAGCATCTGAATGCTGACGACATCGTCCAGAATGTAATCTACCGCACTGGCTGCACTGCGGTACCGGGGGTTTTCTCTGACTGTAATCTTCCATGAATTGGGAGTCTGAGGACCTCGAACTTTGACCCTGTCCTGACCGGAAAGAACGATCGAACCTCCTATCTGGAAATCTGGGGGGCGCACTAGTCACTGACTGGCCTGAATGTCGGGAGTAGGTATGCTTCGGTCCCCCTCTATACTCATTGCTTGCTCCCATAGATCTAGCCCTCTTACCTTGCCTTCTATCAATATCACGCTCACTTCTTTGCGGCTGTTGTCGTCCCTCAAGATTCTGAGCATGGGCCTGTATACAGGAAATGTCCATCCTGTCTTGCAATGAGGCTGTCAAGCAATCTCTGAATAAATGTGGTCCCAAGCCACTCACAAACCTATGCACCCGATCCCCCATGTCGGCCACCATAGTCGGGGCGTACCTGGCCAAAGAATTAAATTGCATACTATACTCCCGAGCACTCATACTTCCTTGCTTCAAATTCAAGAACCTGTCCACTCTAGCTCGGCGGACCTCGGGTGGCAAATAATGGCGGATAAAAGCATCCACAAACTCTTGCCAAACGGGAGGAGGCGCATTCTCTCTTCTCGACGCTATCTAATTATTATACCACAATACCGCCACATCTCGGAGTTTATACGATGCCAACTCCACTGACTCAGTCTCGGAGGCATGGACAATTCTCAATGTTCTCAGCATCTCATCAATAAAACCTTGCGGGTCTTCATCCGGCTTTGACCCGAAAAACTCCGGAGGCTTCAGACTCATAAAATCACGAGCTCTGGTACTAACTGACTGATCACTTGAACTCACATTCTGCCGCTGTGCCTGGGCGGAAACCAACTGTGTCAGTAAATGGATGGCCTCGGTCACTTGTTGACCCAAAGCAACCGGTGGAGGGACTGGATACACTGGAGCTGGAGTGGAGACCTCTTCATGCTCTTCTGCTACTGGAAGAATAGAGGTAGCATGAGAGGGAGTGGCACTCTGAGACTCACTATGTCCTAGCTCAACCGGGGGCTCTCGGCTGGTGCCTTCTCTCGCAGCGCCTAGTATTGTGCTGACTTTCTTCTTCTTTCTCAAAGGCATTGCTGAAAATTAAACAGAAAAGATTAGATAGTTGCATCCTTAACGTGGCTCTATCGCACGATCTCTTAAGATGAAAGACGATCATTTTTCCTAAATGCCCTGTAGCCTCTTGTTTATTAGCGTGGCACGCTACACATCATAAACAAGACTCTACTAGACACGGCTCGTAGACACTTCCTAGGACTGAACTGCTCTGATACCACTTTATTCTCCCAATTCAAGAACTTATCAACAACATCAACAACAATATCAACAATTATTATACATCATAACTCAGCTAATTTCATCAATTTAATCCACCTAAAACAGCCCCTTAATCCATAAATCCCAACAAAACAACAAACGAGTTTATAATGCTATTTTCTCCTTTCTAATCCGTTAAAACTCTAAATAAACTTGTTAACCATGAAAGATGGACCTTAATCTTACCTTAAGTATGCAGCAACCACTTCCACCATCTCCTTCTTGGCTGATTTTTAGCTCAAATTGAAGGCAACGCGACGTACAACACTTTTCTCTTCATGAGCTTCGCGATTCGAGGCTTAGATTGTGGTCAAATTTTGGTTTCTCTCTCTACCTCTCCTCTCTCTCTCTATCTCTGAAAATTCTGGAAATTTTGGTCTGAAAAATGAAAGAGAAAGCTGAAAATTTTCATTAAATATCATGGGTAATGGGCCTGACCCGAGTTGGAATTGGGTTGGGCCGAATTCACTGTTCAGCTCGACCTTTCTGCCTTAAAATGTCCATATATCCTTATCCCGATGTCACATGCAGAACCACGACCTATGGTTGGAAAGATATTTCAATTATCTACAACTTTCATTCTGGGAATGTTCCCAAATTCTCAAATTCCGATAGGGTTATGACCTCCCGAAGTCAAATCACCCGAAAATGTATCTTAAAAATATTGTTTTGGAGGGCTTTCACTTTGATTTGGCTCAAGGGTCCTTCTTGGGTTGTGTTTAACTTCGCATATATTATTCATATAACTTGTCATATGTCCTAAAAAAAAAATCTCGACATGTGGACCCCACCTCAGCTTATGAATAATCCAACGTACGAAAATACGGGATATAACATCCTTCCCCCCTTTGGAACATTCGTCCCCGAATGTTAAACTATCCGGGAATTTTACAAAAATTTCGCCAGAGTTTCCCCTGTAATATGGAATTACCATCTTGTCACAACAACCCATAATAACTATGCCCCATAGGGCCATAATATAATAGCAACAAAATTTGGCCACACACGACCAATATGCATAAACGAGTTTATAGTGCTATTTTCTCCGTTCTAATCCGTTAAAACTCTAAATAAACTTGTTAACCATGAAAGATGGACCTTAATCTTACCACCCCGGGAAAGCGAATGTGGTAACCGATGCGCTTAGCCGTTTATCAATGGGCAGTTTAAGTGAAGTTCCTTCAGAAAAGAAAGAGATGGTTCGTGAGCTTAGCCAATTAGCTAATCTTGGAGTGCATGTAATTGATTCGAGCAACGCAGAAATTAGTGTTATTGATCCTACAGTCTTGCCTTTGAATATTGAAATAGAAGAGCACCAGTATGAAGATCCGCGAATGTGTCATTACAGGGATATATCTCATGAGAAATAAAAGTCTCCATTTGAAGTTTCCATGACCGAAATTCTTAGATATCGAGGCAGGTTATGTGTTCCCGATGTTGCGGAATTGCGCCGTCGAATTTTAGAAGAAGCTCACTATTCTCGGTATTCTATTCACCTAGGTGCAACAAAGATGTATCACGATCTTAGAATGATATATTGGTGGGATGGCATGAAGAAAGACATAGCAGAGTTTGTGGCTCAATGTCCGAACTGCCAACAAGTAAAGATTGAACATCAGAAGCCAGGAGGCTTATTGCAAGCAATGGAAATCCCTACATGGAAATGGGAAGTGGTCAACATGGATTTCGTTGTAGGGTTACCCCGTTCCCGAGGCAAACATGACTCTATATGGATGATTGTGGATAGATTAACAAAAGCAGCTCATTTTCTTCCAGTCAAGACCACATATTCGGCTGAAGATTATGCCAGGTTATATCTCAAAGAGATTGTGCGACTCCATGGTATTCCAATATCTATTATTACAGATAGAGGGGCACAGTTTACAGCTAAATTCTGGAAGTCTTTTCAAGAGGGCTTAGGTACCCAAGTGAAGTTTAGCACGGCATTTCATCCGCAGACCGACGGACAGGCCGAGTGGACTATTCAGACTTTGGAGGCTATGTTAAGGGCATGCATATTAGATTTTGGTGGTAGTTGGGAAGACCACTTACCCTTGATTGAGTTTGCCTATAATAACAGCTATCACTCCAGTATTCAAATGGCTCCATACGAAGCTTTATATGAGAGGAAATGCAGATCCCCGATCGGGTGGTTTGAAATAGAAGAAGTACAGCTAATAGGCCCTGAATTGATTCAGCAAGCGGTAGAAAAAGTTAAGGTGATCTGAGATCGATTGTTGACAGCCCAAAGTCGTCAAAGTCTTATGCGGACAATCGCCGACGGGACTTGGAATTTCAGGTTGATGATTGGGTATTTTTAAAAGTGTCGCCCATGAAAGGGGTGATGAGATTTGGTAAGAAAGGGAAGTTGAGTCCCCGATACATTGGACCCTATAGAATTATCCGCAAGGTGGGTCATGTAGCCTATGAATTGGACTTGCCTTCAAAGCTTGAATCAGTCCATCCAGTCTTTCATGTCTCAATTCTCCGTAAATGTGTTGGAGATCCTACGAGGATTGTTCCAATGGATGATGTGCAAGTGACAGAAAAGCTAGCATATGAAGAGGTTCATATTGCCATCTTAGACAGGCAAGTACGAAGACTTCGAAATAAGGAAGTAGCTTCAGTCAAAGTGTTGTGGCGAAATAACAACCGGGAAGAAATGACTTGGGAAGCAGAAGAGAAAATAAAATCCACATATCCGCACTTATTTCAACCCCCAGAAGAGGTTCATGATGAAACACCAAGATTATGAGGTATGTACACTTCTTGTTTATACATATTGGTCGTGTGTGGCCAAATTCTGTTGCTATTATATTATGGCCCTATGAGGCATAGTTATTATGGGTTGTTGTGACAGGATGGTAGTTCCATATTACAGGGGAAACTCTGGCGAAATTTTTGTAAAATTTCCGGATAGTTTAACATTCGGGGACGAATGTTCCAAAGGGGGGAAGGATGTTATGTCCCGTATTTTCGTACGTTGGATTATTCATAAGCTGAGGTGGGGTCCACATGTCGAGATTTTTTTTAGGACATATGAAAAGTTATTTTAACAATATATGCGAAGTTAAACACAACCCAAAAAGGACCCTTGAGCCAAATCAAAGTGAAAGCCCTCCAAAACAATATTTTTAAGATATGTTTTCGGGTGATTTGACTTCGGGAGGTCATAACCCTATCGAAATTTGGGAATTTGGGAACATTCCCAGAATGAAAGTTGTAGATAATTGAAATAGCTTTCCAACCATAGGTCGTGGTTCTGCATGTGACATCGGGATAAGGAGATATGGACATTTTAAGGCAGAAAGGTCGAGCTGAACAGTGAATTCAGCCCAACCCGATTCCAACTCGGGTCAGGCCCATTACCCATGATATTTAATGAAATATTTCAGAATTTTCAGAGATAGAGAGAGAGAGAGGAGAGGTAGACAGAGAAACCAAATTTTGACCACAATCTAAGCCCCGAATCGCGAAGCTCATGAAGAGAAAAGTGTTGTACGTCGCGTTGCCTTCAATTTGAGCTAAAAATCAGCCAAGAAGGAGAGGGTGGAAGTGGTTGCTGCATACTTAAGGTAAGATTAAGGTCCATATTTCATGGTTAACAAGTTTATTTAGAGTATTAACGGATTAGAACGGAGAAAATAACATTATAAACTCGTTTGTTGTTTTGTTGGGATTTATGGATTAAGAGGCTGTTTTAGGTGGATTAAATGGATGGAATTAGCTGAGTTATGATGTATAATAATTGTTGATATTGTTGTTGATGTTGTTGATAAGTTGTTGTTCTTGAATTGGGAGAATAAAGTGTATACATATATTGTATACAAAGCGTATACCGGGCTATTTTGTGCCAATATTTGGGGCTGTTTTATGTAATTTTCGTGGCTATTTTGTGATAATATTTTGGGGCTGTTTTATGTAATTTTCGTGGCTGTTTTGTGACAATATTTTGGGGTTGTTTTATGTAATTTTTGTGGCTATTTTGTGACTATATTTTGGAGCTGTTATAATATTTGTGGCTATTTTGCGATGATATTTTGGGGACTGTTTTATGGTCGTTATGGACTATTTTGTGGGCTGGAATATCGGGGGATTGGCTGTAGTTGTTGCTGTTATATCATGGATATACGGAAATAAAGAAGTGTATACAAACATTGGCATCCGAATGTATATTGGACTGTTTTGGGAGTAATTTAAGAATGGATTTAATTCTAGTTTGATGTGAAATTGTTGGTATTGTTGTTGTTGGTATTTTTATTGATGTTTGGCTAAGTTGGAATTTCGAGGATTGTTAAGTTTACAGGGGAAATGCTGCCCGAATTTTGTTAAGTTTCATTCGTACTTGGATTGGTTAGTAAGTGATGTGACTAATCTAACTGTGGCCTATGTGATCTTAATTTTAGACCTGCGAGCTCGAGAAGTAGACGTTGGACATTAGATAGAGTTCAAGGTATGTGAGGCTAGTCCTTTCTTTCTATGGCATGAATCTTATAGCTTGACTCTCTTTCTTATCCATGAGTTCCCTTAAGTTCCGAAAAATATGAGTCTATGTCCATAATTAGCCACACAAGGTAATGAGTAAAGTATAGAAATCCCAATACTCATGTGATGATCCTATGATGTTAATGATGCTATTTATTGCTTACACTCACCTTATATGCTAATTCCTTCAAGGTGAGGCAGGATGTCAATGAATGTTCCATAATGACGTCGGAAGCCACCGACCTTACGTCACTCCGATATAGTTATGGCTTTTGATTGGGCTCTTATGCATGCTTTATATATATATATATATGTATGTATTTTCTCACACCGCGCCGCGCTATAGTCGGTCGGTCGGGCAAGCACGAAGATGTGCACACCGCTATAGTGGGCAGCTTATACCCCGGACGCGGGAGGCCTGGACGCAGGCTATGATTATCACACCGCTCCTACATGGACGGGCAGCTTATACATTATCACATCGTACCTATATGGACGGGCAGCTTATATATGTATACATACATGACATGGTAATGATTATGAGTAAGTCAGCATGCATTATTTCAGTTATATTTGATAGCCAGTACAGATTGCTCTTTCTTGATGCCTCCCTATTTCATTGATGCCTTCATATTTCATTGATATGTTGTTATTGTTTATGCCTCTCATACTCAGTACAATATTCGTACTGACGTCTGTTTTCTTCGGATGCTGTGTCCATGCCCGCAGGTAGACAGGGAGGTGAGCTTGATCCAGATTCTTAGTAGCTGTCAGCTGATTGAGAGCACTCCATTGTTCGGAGGTGCTTATGTTTATTCTTTTGGTTGGTTCCTATATGTATTTCGAGCACGACGGAGTTTTGTTCCGTCTATATGTATAATATGTCAGTAGAGGCTCGTAGACGCGCAGTGTGGGTTAGATGGTCTCACAAGATTACTATGTTATATTTGTATATGTTATTTTGATAGCCTAAGGGGCACATGTATATAAAATCATTTGTGTTTTCAAATGAAAAATGGTTGTCTTATGATTATGAATGATAAAGAAATGTAAAACGGTTATGACGAGTGAGGAAACGAGCAGTGCTCGGTGGTTAGCTCCGAGTACCCGTCGCGGCCCTAGTCGGGTCGTGACAAAATATATAGGATTTACTTATTAAACTAAGTAGACTTTTGGATATGCGATTTTATGTCATGAGATGAAATCAATGTTTGGACATGCGATTTCATCTCATGAGATAAATTCCAGGTCATCCAAAAAGGCATTATTTGGAATTTCAAATCATGATTTCAAAAGTAAGACTTGACCCATAAGTTTATATTTTGTAAAAAGAGACTCATAAGTTTATAGATATTTTTATCAATTATTCCTACAAATTATTTACCAGTGTCATTAACTTCTACCAACTTTTATTTATGAACTATGACTTGCTTATTTTGTAAGATACTAAGATTGTATAAGAATTGAGAAAGTTTTGATAATTTTCATAACTTGTGGAGTTTTATGTCTATAAAAAAAAATACAACTTAAGAAATTCAAATTGCATATCTAAATATGATTACATTTCATGATTTCAAATCATATCCAAACGGCTCCTAAGCTTGAGACTAGCTGCACATAGAAGTAGGTACTAGGAGAGATGACCTTTTATTTGCTTTACACATTATTGTGTTATTAATGAATAATAAAAAGAAGAGTTTTTATTTTTATTTTTAAAGTAAGACAAGAATAAAATTAAGGAAAGAAAGGTTTCTGCTTAAACTAATAAATAATGGAGTATATGTATTAGTATTACCAGCGAACCAATGGAATTAGGACCAAGTGCAGTCATGTCAGATTTATTATTCTGATCCTTTTTTTATTATTGTTTTCAACTTGTACGCCTGACAACACTTTTAAGTTTAACAAACAATTCTGTTTAACACACACAACACACCCCCCCCCCGCCCCCTCTCCTCAATGGTTATGAATTTAAAGCAGAAGTTATATTGGTGGCAGGTTGGGGAGGTGGATTGGTGGTATATTAAGGTGAATTTAGAATTTAAATTTTATGAGTTTAAATTTGTGATTTTACCATTTCCATTAAATCTATTGGGTTCAGTGTCTATTATTTGTACATAGTTAATAAAAATTTTAACACGTATACGGTCAGAAGCAACCACATATAACATCTCTCTATAACAATTAAGTTTTTTTGAAACCGATTTTTTATGTTATATTTTACTTCTCTATAACGGTCTTTTACCTATAACAACAACAATAACCATCTTTATAACAATAAGTTCTTTGTAAATTTACCCTCGTATAACAACTATCTTCTTTTTTTGGTAGTATAATAATTATCCGTCTTTATAAAAATAGAATACCTATAATCACCAATAATAAGTGTAAGGATTTTAACAAAATATTTAGATACTCTAAACATTATTTGTGATAAAAAATATTATATGAATATATGTATTTTCATCATTAATTTTTTTTTCTTCATAATGTAAAGTGTGATTAAGCTTAGAATTTGACAATTAAAAATGAAAAATTAAATTTTATGGATCTTTTTTGCCTGTAACAGCGAATATTATTTAAATGACAATATTGTCATAGGTGTATACATGCCATTCGCTATAGTAGCCAAAAAATTTCGGACCCAATAATATTGTTAGAAAGAATTTTGACTTCACATAGACTAAACCAACATTTAAGGGTTCAAATGAACACATAACGTATTCATTAGATATGCCACTGACAGTAGAGGTGGTTGGTAAGAGCGACACTTCTACAGAGACGTGGATTAAGAATATACATTGATAAGTTCAACTTTTAGGTTGTTGCCATGAACCGATTACATATTTGAGATTATACATTTAAAATAAATTTTATTTTTGCAATATTAGTAATCAGATATGTGTGTGTATGCGCGCGCTCACATACACGAACATAGTGGAAGTAGTATACACGCTATGATTTTCCGACAAAGGGTGTTCAATTGATCAATAACTCTAAAGCTCAGTGATAGTATTTGAACTATATAAACCCTATCATTGAGGAGAAGATTGTTCAAGTGATTGATCATTCTAGAGCCCAGTTACAATATTTGACATGCATACACAAAAAAATGATCTATAGGTCAGGGTTGTTCAACTGATAAATCACTCTTGAGCCTAGATTTGAACTATATGCACCCAATGATTTTACAGCGAAAGGTGTTCAAACGTGACGAGTGCAAAACACAGTATAAATTAAGCGCTTCTCCAGTCAAAGATAGTATAGTTCAGATCGTCTTCACAGGGATTGGTACAAATAATTACTCAAGCGGAACCTTACTCGGTATTATTCAGGAAATAAAAACTTGAGTTTGTTGTGGTTATAAACCACGATTATCGACTACAATGTAATTAAAGACAATTGACAACGAAAGCAAATGTTACTATTAATATGAGAAGTAAGAGCAATAGACAAGACATATGCAAGATTTAGCAGTTAGCTTCGATTCGTTTTATCACCTCTAAATATTATTGAGTTTCTCGAATTCAATAAGTAATTAGTTTACTCTAGAATCTAATAAACATGTTCTGATTATTTTACAGACTTCATAAATTAAACTCATGCAAGCCTTGAGAATGTTAAAAAATTATGGATACGAATAGATCTTCAGACGACCTCTCACGAATATCGTCAGCTTATAACCCAAGATAAATTATTCAAGAATCTCTTCTGATTACTTAATAAAATCATTCAATCATGAGCTAAATTAGATTTATATTAAGATAATTCATTAAACATTTTTTCTTACGATTAAAGCATCCAAAAATATCTCAATAATCAAATGAAACTAATATCCCTGAGTTCAAGACTGATGAAAAGCCTGTGAACATATGAAAGAATATATTAAGGGTTTAGTCTTAAGGAAATTGTCTCTCGAATATTTTCCTTTCGTAGTTCAGCCAATAATTCAAGAAGCTCTTTCGATTACTTAGAAGAATCACCAACTAAAACCAAACAAAATAATGCAAAGATATTCACCAAACTATTCCTCTTTCGATTAAATAAAATAGTAGATAACTCTGCAATTCAATTCAAAATCCCGTTAACGAATTCAAGTAATAAAACGAGAATCGAATCTAAAAACGTCAATCAATACATCATGTCTGTGAAAACCCTATAAGAAACTACTCCATAATAGAATAAAAGAACATAGAAGAAATAGAACTAGAAAACATCATAACCGACGATTGATCCAAACTTCCGTATTGAATCAAATCGTGATGGAAAGTAATGAATTCGGCCGTCAAATCCTCTTCTACGCTCCTCCAATGGTCCCAGGTCAAAAGTCCCTTAAAAATCACAAAATAAAAAATAGGCTGCAATTGGCCTACCACCCCGCGGGCCGCCTCGTGGCTTGCTCGACAGTAGGCCAAATATTTTGCAGCCTCATTTTCGTCCATTTTCTTCACTTTTCAGCGTGCATAACCGGTCTGCGAACCCCGATCTCTTCCCGATTTATTTGTTGGGCTTCTACTCAGACTTCAAAGTCCTAAAATCCTCTATTTAGGCTCCAAAAATGCTTGTTTATTCAGGAACAAGTCCTACACAAGAAAACACACATAATAAGTATAAAATACTACATTATAGCTCAAACATAGATTAAAATGTATTCAATAAAGTTGTGAAACATCCATGATTCTAGCCTATCATCAAAATGGTAGATCACCCTTGATCCTAGTAGTGGTAGTTGAGCTATATACATCTTATGATTTTCCAACAAAAAATGTTCAACTGATCAATCACTCTTGTATCTGTGTCATCCCGCCACTGTGACAAGCTAACAATGAAATCAAAAAGAGAGTGAGGAGGTGGGGGTGATTAACTTACCTAAATTGAAGAAAAGAAGGAAAGTAGGTGAAGAACTGTGTTGCATTGTTAAGAGAAGAAAGGGAATTAAATAGTTGAAGTGAAGTGATTGTTGTTGGATAGGATAGTTAAGCGGTTATAATTCACACCGATTTAACACCGATGTGGATTATAGCCTCTTAACTATCCTCTCTAACAACAATCAGTTCACTTCAACTATTTAATTCCCTTTCTTCCTTTAACAATGCACCATATTGCTTCACCTACCTTCTTTCTTTTCTTCAATTTAGGTAAGTTAATCACCCCCACCTACTCACCCTCTCTTTGATTTCATTGTTAGCTTGTCACTCTAGAAGTAGTGATGGGATGACATGGATACAAAAGTGATTGACCACTTGAACATTTTTAGCTGGAAAAATCATACGATGTATATAGCTCAACTACCACTACTAGGATCAAGGGTGATCTATCATTTGAACACCTTTCGCTGTAAAATCATTGGGTGCATATAGTTCAAATCTGGGCTCAAGATTGATTTATCACTCGAACAACATTCACCTAAAAATCAGAGTGTGTGTTCACATTAAATGCAAGTTTCCGAGGCTGAAAAACATGATTTGACCAATTTAACAAAAAGTCATTTAAGCATGCATGTAATACAAATGTCAATCAACACGAAATTGGAGATGTGCATGTGTTTAAGAAACGTCTTAAACAAAGCACCTTCCTTTTGTTTTTGTGATATAAAGGTCGAATGACTATATTTAGGTTCTTTTTTGGCTTTTATCATTTGGTAACTGAAATCTATTAAATTTGATTATTTTATTTTTTGCATAGTAGATATTAAGCTCATAAGTAAAGTTTTCTCCTTTGCTCTTTATCAAAACTGACGTCATTCTTGGTTAAAAGTTGTGATATTTTAATTATTCCACTCTATGACAGAGCCATTTTCGTCTAAGGCAAATCAATTTGCACTCTTTCAACGAAAAATTTAACAATAATAATGAAAGTATGATTCAGGGTTTTAGAGTTACAAAACAAGAAAACAAATTTAAGACTCATTAACAGATTCATCACATTGCAAAGTCATAATTCAACCTAAGTTCAACATAATAGGTTTTTTGTGGAATTAAATGTATAATTTTAATATCAAAAATTGTAATTCATGAAAATTATTAAAATTATCGGATTTCTACCAAAAATATATTTATCAAACACTCTTATCAGATGTGAACCTAAAACCTTAAAATCGAAATTTTAATTGAAATATGTCCAAAGTTTTGCTTGCACAAGCAATATATCAGTCAAACTTCAAGCAAAAGTTTGTAACTCGGATGTGAATTTTTGCAATTTCGCTCACTTACAAAAATTGATTCTAAGATGATTGAACTTACTGTTTATAAACTTCGGCTATGATTTAAATGGAGTCCAAAATCGCTTATTTGTGCACTTCCTCATTCTCATCCATCAATGACCCAATAAAATGTATTTAAGGGATAACCCAATAACCAAGTGGTCACAATTTGAATAGTGTTTTGTATCCAAATGGGAAAGTCACATAAGTAGAACTTTTTTAAATGGTAATTAAAAATATTACAATTACTTTCAAAAAATTACATAAATACAACTTATTCAAAATTTTAACTTCTTAATTACAAAAATACAACTTTTTACATTCCTAAAATATTAATAATGCATAATTTTAGGAGTTACTACTATTAATACATATCCACTTTTTACTTTCTCTTTTTTTTCAAAATCACTAGAATGTAATTTTTCAAATAAACATAACAAAATTACTTCAAATCCCACATTTCCATCTACCGTTTAAAAAAGACTTTTTTTTTCTTTCGTTTCCTCCTTTTTATTCTTCTTTTTTTTTTTATTTCACTTGATCACGATTCAATTATTTTTTTATGACTAAAAGAAATTATTTGAATATATTAATATTAAGAAAAGTACATGAAAAGATATGGTATATGGAAATATGGTATGAGAAATGTACATGAAAATATACCTTAAAAAGTATATGGTATATTCAAATTGGTATATTTAACTGAAAAGATGACAACAAAATATTTGTGAATATAATAGTAGAAATTAGTATATTTAAGTTATAATTAATATACAAAGTATATAATATAATAATATTATTTGTGTGTATAATATATAATATTACGATATACCTAATATATGAATATATTACTCTATATGCCAACCAATTGTACTCTACAATAACATATAAAATATTCAATATACAATATATAGAAAGAATAATATAATTACGTATGAATTACCACTAAACTAGGATCTTAATTAATAATTCACACCACATCCCATGAAACTTGGATTCCTTTATGCCATCACATATTAATTATTCGATTTTTTTCTCTCTCTTCCATCAAATAGGAAAATTAACTCCATTTTATATTTGTATATAGTTAATATAATAAAAAATATATGCCTAATATATACAATAATGCATGTGTTCATATATATATATATATATATATATATATATATATATATATATATACACTTTTTGTTTACTATACATAAGAAATTATTTTATATATATAGTATATAAGAGTTAATATACATAAAAAATAATATTTTATATAGTATATAATAGTGAAATATATATATATATATATATATATATATATATATATATATAAAATACTTTTTGTTTACTATACATAAGAAATTATTATATATATATAGTATATAAGAGTTAATATACATAAAAAATAATATTATATATAGTATATAATAGTGAAATATATATATATAAAAAGTACTTTTTGTTTACTATACATAAGAAATTATTTTATATGTATAGTATATAAGAGTTAATATACATAAAAAATAATATTTCATATAGTATATAATAGTGAAATATATATATAAAAAATACTTTTTGTTTACTATACATAAGAAATTATTTTTTATATATAGTATATAAGAGTAATATACATAAAAAATAATATTATATATAGTATATAATAGTGAAATATACATAATATATAAGTACAAGAATATATATACTTGTTCAAGGAATTATATAATATATATCATTAATACTATTTCATGGATTAAAATGCTAGCTGAGTATTTGGGATGTTTAGAAAAGTAATTAATGTGTTTTGATATGTATTTAATGTAGTTATCACTAATATGGGAAACTCCTTATTATTAGCCTTTTATTCATAGCAACATTTTATTATTTATGGTATAAAATCATACATATACTCTAAATATAGAATATATATTGTATTTATGTAATTTCGTTAATAGTTGTAGATTACAAAATATTTTACTTATTACTTGTATTTATGTAACTTTCCCCATCCAAATTCTATAGGTCTTTTACCCATTGCAACTCACTTATAGCCTGTTTGGCCAAGCTTATTTTCCCCCCAAAAGTACTTATTTTTTCAATAAGTGCTTATTTTAAAAAAAGCGAAGTGTTTGGCCAAGCTTTTAGGAGAAAATAAGTGCTTTTGGGGAGTAGCAGAAGCAATTTTTCAGAAGCTAAAAAAAATAGCTTTTGCCCAAAAGCACTTTCTTGAAAAGTACTTTTGAGAAAAATACACTTAGAAACACTTTTTAAAAGCTTGGTCAAACACTAATTGCTTCTCAAAAGTACTTTTTAAATTAATTGGCCAAACACAAACTGCTTTTAGCCAAAAGTACTTTTTTGAAAAGTACTTTTTTAAAATAAGCTGTTTTTATAAGCTTGGCCAAACAGGCTATTAGTCCCTCTTTATTTTTATTTTTTAAGATAGTTGATCCCTCTCTATTAATCTCTTTAATTACGTGAAAAAGGATGGAGGTTTAGTGGCCAAGGTAAAATATCCGCATCGAGTGTCTATATCGAATCAATTAAAGAAAGACCTATATATTTTCACTTTATTTTAACTATTATAATTAAATTGTTTGATTTGATATGAACAGTTGTGCGAGTAGTTATAATCAAACATTAAATGCATTGATATGAAAAAGAAAAAGAAAAAAAGCAGCTTTATTGTAATTTTTGTGCTGATTTTCCTTCAAATGTACTGGTCTTTTATTTTTGTACTTTATTAAAATTTTGTACGGATTTATAAACTTCAGCTATGATTTAAATGGAGGCCACATTTGGCTGTCTGTGCACTTGCCCATTCTCATTTTTTTTTTTGTGCAGATTGTCCATCAAATCCACTTGTCTTTAATTTTTGCCCCTCAAATTGATGGTCTTTAATCATTGTTCTTCGCCTAATATTATGAGGTTTGGAGTTCAAAACCCATCTCAGTTAAAAATAAATAAATTATAAGGCAAAGTTTCGTAGCAAAGATAGGCCTGTTCAGGCCAAAGTTAAGCCTTAAGGCAGAGTTTTGCAAAATTCCAACTGAATTTAAAAAAAAAAAAAAAAGCCTTAATGCAAACCTCTACCTTAAGCTAGAGTTTGCAGTCAAACTCTAACTTAAGAAACTCTGCCTGAAGGCCTAACTTTAGTACAAAACTCTATCTTGCAAATTTATTTTAATTTTTGGCTGAGCGGGTATTCAGAATCGGAACCAAGGGGTTTTTAGCGAAGGACAAAAATTAAAGACCAGCAATTTGAGGGACAAAAATTAAAAGCCACCAATTTGAGGGATAAAAATAAGGACAATCGTGCAAATTCCCCATTCTCATCTGTCAACAGCCTAGTAAAATGCGTTTAAAGGATGGCCCAATAACCAGGTGAACACAATCTGAATGGGACAATTTGCACGATTGTCCTTATTCGAGGGTGGTATTTAATTTTGGTCCTCAAATTGTTGGTCTTTAATTTTTGGCCTTCGTCTAAAATCTATGGGTTCCGGATTCGAACTTCCACTCAGTCAAAAATTTAAAAAGAATTGCCTGCAAAGCTCTCCCTTAAGGCAGAATTTGCTACCTTACAATGCAAAGTTTGCCTTAAGGTAGCAAAGGCAGAGTTTGCCTTCAGGCATAAGGCAAAACTTGAATCCAAAACTCCGAGTTGCGATTTTTTTAAAAAAATTTGACTGAGTGAAGGTTCGAACCAAGAACTCATGAATTTTTAGGTAAAGGACAAAAATTAAAGACCAACAATTTGAGAGGCAAAAAAACTAAAGACCAGTGCCTCTGAAGGGAAATCCGCGGAAAAAAAAAAGATCTAAATGCAGGGTCGGGGTAATTTGCACTTTTGTTCCTATTTTATGCTGGTCTTAATTTTTGTCCTTCGGGCTGGTATTTAAGGTTTTCCCTTTAAAATCGAACTCGTGAATAGAGGGGCATAAATTACGTATCATAGTATCCACAAGTTATGCTAGCGGCCTTAAGAACTTATGCCCCGCTAGGCTTAAGTTTGATTTGAAGGACAAAAGTTAAAGATCAGCCCATTTGAAGGGCTTAAAGATGAGTCCATTTGAAGGGAAAACCGTGCAATTACTTCTTTTGTATCTGAATCCTATCGGTCTTTTAGCCATTGCAACTCAGTTAGCCCCTCTGTATATTTTTTTAAAAGTAGTCGATCACTCTTTATTAATTCCTTAATCAGGTGAAAGATACGGAGGTTTAATGGCCAAGGTAAAATTTACCTTCATCAAATGCCCATATCAAATCAAAGAAAGCAAGGGATATGTATTCTCTACTATGAACAATAGTAATTCTCTCCCTTTTATTCTATGCATTGTCTATTTTATGCTTGACTTTTTTAATCCCTCATCTATGTAATACCTTTTTATATTATATAATATATATTTTTTTGACCTAAATATCAATCATAAAAAATAACATTAGATTTTGTTGTAAATTCTAAAAGGATTATTCTACTTATAACATGAACTTACGTAAAACTTTATTTATGATTGATATTTAATACATTTATGATTGAGTATATAACTTAATATTGTTCTATTGTAAAAGGAATTAAATCCATAAAGTGTGTGTTTGCACACACACACACATATACGTAAGTTTCACTGATATCGTATTCTTTATTGCCAATTTATAAATGAGTTTTGGTTGTCATTAATGGAAGAATTTTTAAATAATAATTTTAAATTCGTTAAATTATAAATAGATAATCTTTTAGGAATTTGTTATAGAATATACCTCTGTTTTTATTAGTTAATTTGTATTACCTACATTGAAATATATTATTACCTGTTATTTTACTTGTATAAATACAGGTATTAGAGTTTTGATTATTATTAATAATAAAAATTCTTATTGTTCTCATTTATTTCATTCTATAACGTATTAGGTTATATACTCAATTGGAATTTCTTATTTTTCTTTTTCCTTCTTGAAAATAATATTTATTTTCTTATAGGAAATTTGTTACATAGATTAAGAAGATACAAAGGGGGAGAATGATTATTGTTTAAAATTGAGTCGAGAGTTTGATTTTTAAAATAAAATTGGGAGGTGAAAATTATTTTCACCCATTCTCATTTTAATTTTGACTATTGCCGTTAAATTGTTTGATTTGATATGATATGATAACCCGTTTGAGTAAAGTATGATCAAACGTTAAATGCCGGATACGAAAAGAAGTTTTTATTTGCTTTGAATGCACAAAACCAGCCCAAACACAGGCCCAACTAAGAAGCCCAAGTAGAAGAGTACCGCACAGAAAGCTTTATTTGCTTTTATTTCCATAGCTTCATTTGGAATTACAGCTGGAAAAAATCTTCCCAACTAAGAAGCTTTATTCTCATAATTTTCTGTGAAAATTAAACAGTAAAATGAAGTCAAGAAACATGAAGAAGTTGTTCTTGGAGGAAAAAAGAAAAAGGAAATTCAAAATAAGCCGCAAAAGATATTGAATGGTGGAAGTTGGGGCCTTTTCAAAATATTTCTCCACCTATTTTTTGATCGGGCACAAAGTTTAAAAATGTAAAATAAAAAGACTTTTGAATTTATAGCGTTAAACATATCATCTCATTCCTTTAAAGAGTGTCATTAATGTGAATACGAAAATGTTAGGAATAAAAAATGTACTAAATATAGAAAGGTGATTAAAATCCAAACACAAATATTTAACTCGGTATCTCTTTATCATGCCTCTTGTTCACCAATATAAATCTTGATAAGCTCAAAAAGGAGAAAATAGACAATAACTGGTTTCAAGTTCACTACCATCTACAACATAGTATTACTGTCTTATTTCTAAAGAAACAGTGATTTATTTACCCCATAGTATAAGTAGGAGTTGGCAAGTTGATCACAGTGGTCTTCACTTTAGTCATCATGTTAATGCTGTTAGTAATCCCTTGTGATCCAATTCCACTGTCCTTAATACCCTGTTAAAACAAATTAATTAACCTTGATTACTATGAAATTATCGCGAAGATATTCAAAATTAAGTAATTTAGAATATGGAAAATGGAGTTTACCTGGAAAGGGAAATGATCCGGTCCACGAGCCGGAGCTGAGTTAATTTGAACGGTTCCCGTCTCCATTGCATCACTGATCAGTATTGCTTTGTTGATGTCTTTGGTGAACACACAACCCTGTAGTTGAGTCGAATTTATCAACCTCAGAGTATATTAAGGAGTCATTTGGTTCACATGCTAATTATGATGGGATTATAATGTAGGAACTCTTTTATGCCGTGAATAATAATGTGAAGGAATTATATAATAGGGTGAATAATAATGCAGATATCGTTTTGCGGTGATTAACAGAACGAGAATGTTACGTAGGGATTACTTTCCTTAACGGAACATTCGTCTTTATAATACTTTTTATCTCCGAATTGCTAATACATGAATTCCTATTTAGAAAAGTGATCTTTAAGCAAATAGCCGCTTGGATCACTATTTACTTTTCCTAGCTAGTATACATAGATTATTCACGGTTATACACATATTATACATGAATTATACATATAATTTATCCAACGACTATTCTAGTTTAAATAGTTGGATGGACAACTATTTACGTTAATTCTTCTTCATTGACTAATACATAATTCTTCTTCATTGACTAATACATAGGTTTATGCATAACTTAATGCGAGTATTATATAATACAGCCAACCAAATGTTATGCCGGTTTTTTTTTTTTTTTTTTTTAATAAGGCCAATCAAACATTGGATTTGTCTTTTTCTAATTCCTCCAACCAAACAGTGCACTATTTTTTTTCTTCTTCCGAGGTCAACCAGAAGAAGTAATGCACCAAGTTATGATAGAGGAGAGAAGGTACCTGCAAACCAAAATTGCTAGCATTGCAGTGGTGGATTCCTTCTTCGACGGAGTTAATGCGAATAACGGGCAAAACTGGTCCGAATGGTTCTTCCCATGCGATTCTCATGTCTGGCCTAACATTGTCTAACAACAGGGGCCAAATAAGGTTGCCTTCTCTCTTGTATGGCTGGCAAAATGTTGCATCTTTCTGCTTTGCGTCCATGACCAACCCCTCGATGAAGTTTGCGGATGACTCGGAGACAACTGGAGTGATATCACAATTATCTTCCGGTGGCCCAACGGTTAGCTTTACCACTTTGGCATTTACCTTCTCAACAAGAGTATCTGCCACTGATTCCATCACCAACACGACCTTAACGGCTGTGCATCTTTGACCACTGTGGTGGACATGGATATCAATTGTTAATTATAAAGTGTTGTTAAGACAATCAGGTACTTGAGTAAATTAAGCATATCCATGTCGCATCTACATATTGTTAAGTAATTCATAACAACATCACTTATTAGTTATTACATGTAATATGAACTCTACAACAAAAAGTGATCACCTATCGTATTCATATCACTGATGATTAACGGTGTCAAAGAGAAGCCATCAAATGCACAAACAAAAATGTGGCTTAAGTATGAGCGATAATAAATCAGGAAAAACATGAAGTTATTCCATAAATGTATATAAGAGATGTTCTTTTTAATCGCCTACTGCCAATAAAGTTGTGAGAACTTGGTTGTTAAGCTGTATCAGTGAGACTAACATTGACCAACAAGGGCTATGGTGGAGCGGTAAGTACTTATTCATCCTTAAATATCGCTTCGGGTTTGAGCGTTGGGTATGGAGTCACATTTACTAGGGAGCACTTCACCCCATTGTGGGACTTTCCGGCGCAAATCCGGATTTAGCCGGGCCTCAATGCGGGTAGCGGACATTGGCGGGAAACCAAAAAAAGAAAAAAAAGAAAAAAAACCATCACTACAATCATTTCCAAATAGTCAAGGTCAAGTCACTTAACTAAAGAAAAACTAACATGTTTTCTTTTGATAATGGAATAAACCTCACACACCTGTAAGAAAATCCTCCTTTCACAATATTTCCGGCAGCCAAATCTAAATCAGCATCTTCGAGCACAATACAAGCATCCTTTCCTCCTAGCTCCATCTGTAGAGGGACCATTCCTGCTTTCTTTGATATTGCAACGCCGGTGTCTCCACCGGTGAAGCTGATAAAAGAAAACAAGTGTATCGTTATTCGGGGATAGAATGGGATGAAGGAACTCGTTTACTTGGTAGTGTTTCACTTGCAGTCTAAGAAAAAGTATAAATTCGAATAATGTAAAGAACAACATCAGGCACCTTATACAGTTTACTCCAGGATGCATAGTGAGAAAATCACCGATTTCAGAACCTTTTCCTGTTATACAACTGATAAGGCCTTTAGGAAATCCAGCTAAGTGGAAGCAATGCACCATGTGCAGGGCAGCCACAGCACCCTGTTACAAATGATCGCTCAAAAGTAAGTAGAAATTTGGACATGAAGTTAAGTTGAAAAAGAGTATTTGAAAATTGAAGTTGGGTTTGGACAAGCATTTCACTTGAAAATATGTCTGAAATTTTGTGCGGGAAACAAATTTACTTGAAAAAGTAGTTAGAACCAGTTTTTCAACTTCAGGTTTGAGTGAAAAATTGACTACAATGTATAACCAAACAGTTCTTTGAAAAGAAAGTTGAAAAGAAGCAAAAATGGGCGCTAACTTTAGCCCTGTTGGCACTTCTTTTCTCTAAGTTAACTTATGCTAATATTTTCCATTTATAGAGATCCTTTAGTGGAAAGTAAAGTTGAGAATGATAAACGGAAAGAGATGCCTCATCGTATAGAATACAATTGATGAATCGGAGAAACTATATAGAAAGAGTTTAACGCATTATAATAAAGCTAATCTAGGACTAAAGTTTAGTGAAGTAACCTGAGTTGGAGGCTTGAGGACTAAAGAGTTTCCAGCGATCAGTGCGGGGCCAATCTTGGAGACAGCAAGATTGACCGGATAGTTGAAAGGCGGAATGGCTAGAATCACACCCAATGGGATCTGTACTCCGGATACGTGAAGGTCACAATCATATTTATGAGTTCTAAATGACACTTTTCTACTGATAAAGGAAAATTTACAGATAATATGCGCCCGTTTATGCAGTTACAAAATGCAAAAAGAGAAACAGAAGGTATCACAAAAGTTGTGCTATTGCAAATTGGCATAAAAAAGGGAATTTTGCATGTTTGGATTAATTAGATAGCTACTTTTCGTTCATAAATTATGAGACATTGAGTGGTTATAGACTGATGTTTTGAGTTTCTACATTTTCTCCTTTTTTTTCTGATTTATCTTCCGACTAGTACAGATTCAGGTTGAAAAATGTTCTCATAACCTCGCCTGACTTGGAATCGGTTTATGTTGCCTTCCTTTAAAATAGACAAACATGATTAGCATTTGGCTTCACTCGTGAAAAGACAAAACTGAAAGCTGAATACTCCCTCTGTCATAATTTATGTGATGTAGTTTGACTCGGCACGAAGTTTAAGAAATAAAGGAAGACTTTTGAATCTTGTAGCCTAGAAAGAGCCAAAGATATTTGTGTGGTTATAGATCATCTCGTTAAATATAAAAGGTAAGGTTTAAAGTTAAATTGTTGCCAAATAAGGAAATGCGTCATTATTTTTGGGATTGACTAAAAAGAAAAGTGTGTCATATAAATTGATACAGAGAAAGTACCTTTATATATTTAAAAACAACTTAACTTTAAGCTTTTTATTTTATCCTTAATGAGATGATTATAGCCACACAAATGTTTATGGTTAGTTTTAGACCACAAGTTTTAAAAGTATTTTTTCTTTTCTTAAACTTCGTGCTCAGTCAAAGAACATCACAAAAATTGGGAGGGATGGGAGAGTATCTTTTTGGTTTGTTCAAACTTGTGTTCATCATGTTTCTGAAATTCCATTTAAATTAGTAATATTCCCTAAGCATATTCTTTATAGGCCAATGTTTAGATCATGTTATTTTTTAACTCTTTCTTGACTTCTTCTAGTCTATAAGGTCCATTTAGGTGGATCACACAAATGGTATACCCACAGTATTATATGTCAATCCCTTAAAATACCTGATATTTTGTTTAAAATCGGATCAAACATTTTTTTAGTCAATACTTAGAAAAGAAAACTTCCATCCCTGTCTTGGTGATCTTTTTCTTGTTTCTGTAAGAACCTAATTGGTTTTCCGGAATTATTTTATTCGCCTGAGTGAAATCACATGTCCTGGCAATATAATACCACTGCAACAACATTTCCAATGGATGACACGAAATCGTATCCTTTAGACAAGCTCATTGTTCCAACAACATATATTAGGTGAGAAGCCAACATGCTTTGCGGAAAACAACGAAAGGAAAATACAAAAATAGCAGACAAGTCACAAAAATATCTTAATCATCTGACAGTCAAAACAAATTGATGATACTTTGTACTAATAAATGGCATTATAATAAAGCATAATTAAATGAGTTAGTCAAGAAATGTACCTTAGAAGTCAGACAGTATTTGGTCCTTTCGTTCCCAGGGAAACTATCGGATACCAAGAACTTACCCTCCCCAAGAATTCTAACTCCTTCTTCAGCAGTGTAAGAAATTAAATCTCCAGACCTCACAACCTTCATCAAATCCATATCATTATCAGTCGATAAAGTAATAAAAATTTCCAAAAAATTCTAGAATATTTTACGAGTTTTAAATTCTATGAACTGATTGTATAAAAGATATTCACAAAACCAGGTGACTTATAAGGTAATTACAAGTAAATCTATGTCACAATCAGGTGACTTAATTACAAGTAAACCTATGTTGCTTGAATTCTCCAAAATATTGCATCACCCGTGTCTGATCCTCCAAAAATTCACCATTTTTGGAGAATCTACCACGCATCCGTCAACATTTCTGAAGAGTCTAAACAACGAAGAGTTAAACAACAGTAATAGTTATAAGATCTTAACACTATCAAATCTATGTAGTTCGGACTCTCAAAAAATGTTGCCGCACCTGTGTCGGATCTTCCAAAAAAAGCACTAGTTTTGAAAGATCGAACACGCACCAGGTGGCATTTTTGGAGTCCAAGTAACATAGTGTTGGGCTAAAACGGCCCAAAGATACTCTTAACATGATGTCATATTATCCGCTTTGGGCCAAGTCCGCACAGTTTTTTCAAAAGGCCTCACATCATTAAGAGTATTCAACACCTTATAAGTAACTCCTTTTTCTTTTGGGCTAAAACAACCCAAAGATACTCTTAACATGATGTGATATTGCTCGCTTTGAGCCAAGCCCGCACGGTTTTCCAAAAAACCTCACATCATTAAGAGTAGCCAACACCTTATAAATAGTTCCATTTTCTTTTCAGCTACCAATGTGGTACTTTATTCGCACACCCAACACATAGGACTCAGCTTACAACAACAACATACCCAGTGTGTGATCCCGGGGTCTGAAAGAGTCGGGTGTATGCAGACCTTACCCCTACTTTGTGAGAAATATAGGACTCAGCATATATTACTTAAATTCTTCTTTTAGTTTATAATGAGGTACCTCAGTGACAGCATCTTTAGCTGGTTTTGCAATTTCTTTTACAAGGCATTCAGCAATAGGGGCTTTGTGTTCTTTCAAGATTGCAGCTGCCTTATGAAGTAACTCTGCTCTTTTCCAGAGTGGTGTTTTAGCCCATGATTTTTGTGCAGCTTTTGCTATTTCCATTACTTTGTTCACCTCTTCTTGTGTACAAGCTGCATCATAATCCATAAAAGAAAAAAAATTCAAAAGATCCATCAAATCCCACAATTTCACTTTAATTTTCAAGACATGGACATGAAAACACTTGGATGTAAAAACCAAGAAATAGTCCATGCATAAGTTCTTTTACCAATGTATTATACATGAGTTTACGTTCTATGCACTGACAGTCTAAAATTTACACAGTCGGGTCACTTACGATAAACATTAGCCGGTTACCTGATTAAACTATAATAGGTTAAACTATATGTCACTGTCTATAACTTAAATCCAATAGATAAGTAGTAAAGTAGACAAAAAATAAAGAGAATCTAGTACTAGAAGTTCTTGGCTGTTTGTGTGACCAATGATCATAAAATTCACAACAAAACAGAACACTTAATAAGTCTGAAAGTTTTAAGTGCATTCAAAAGCAAAACTAGAATTTTGAGTTTATGAGTGGATTCTAATAAATTATGATTTTTAAACATAACTACATGGTTTAGGCCAAAACTTCCCTTTGACAAAAAATTACACTATATATATAAGGTTAAAATTATTTTTTATATATACATAGTAAATGTTGGACCTGTTGCTTATTCGTGCATTTACCTTTTCATATTTTTTAATCCCTTAATAAAAATCCGGCTCCTCCTCTAACTACATTACCACAAATTCCAACACTTTGCACAAAATTCAAGGAACCCCATAAACATATGGCATAAAATTTATCAAAGAAGAAGCTCAAACAAACATCAACCTTGTTATTTTCACCCCACACACACACACACAAAAAAAAAGTTTCAATTTTTTTTTTAATAATAAAAAAACATACCTTGAACCTTGTACTGTGTTTTTCTTGTAGTAGGATTGATAATAGCAACAGATTTTCCAGAAGTTGATTTCTTCCATTCTCCTTCACAATAATATTTGAACACATCCCCATCAATTATCTCTGCAAATACTCCATTTCCAGCCATTTTTACCAATGAATCAACTTTTTTTTTTTTTTTTGAATTTTTTCTTCTAGTTAATTTTCATAAAGAAAAAAGAAGAGAAATGGTGGATATTTTTTTGTGGGTTTTAGTGGTGAATACAAAGTGAGTGAAAGAGTGAGTTCTATAAATATTGGAGAAAGGTGAGCCACACTTAGTACTGATCAATTTTCAGACATAGATTCTGGTTAAGTATTTGACATTGTTTTTGGAGAGTATTTACGAGATTGTCATTCTGATGTAGCAGTTAGAAATTAAAAGTTAGTTGAGACACGATTCCTTTAGAACGGTCCACTTGTAAAAGTTTCATGGCTTAATACTTTTTCTTCGCTTTTTTCGATATAAAATAAATTTTTGGGATTTCTTGTTTTCAATTTCATGTCATCTTACAAGCCTTACATTATTTTACCCCCGCCGTCCATTTTTACTTATTCTCTATTCTAGAAATAGATATATATTTTTACTTATCCGATTTAAAAATCAAGAAATAATCTATCATTATATACATGTTTTACCTTACTATTAATTATTTCTTTGAAAACTTCAAGAAATTATTAGTGATTGCACAATTTTTAAAGTACGCTTGATTGATTTAGTAATAATTAGGAGTGATATAGTAAAATTGTCATTTTATTTGTGACTCGTTAAAGAGTGTGCAAAGTCAATACAGAACAAGTAAAAATAACTGGTGGAGTAACTTTTTGGGATTTGTTGTTTACAATTTCATAGGTCATCTCATGTGCTTCCAAGCCTTCCATTATTTTATTTTATTTAGTAAGGTGTCCTTTTTTTTTTTTTTTTGTTGCTTTATCAAGAGGGAAGAGCTTTGATTTATTTCAACAATAAATGGCTCATTAATAAGGTCTAAGTGTTAAAAAGGGAAAAATTAAATATTATCATTTTAGATTAAATTCCATCTTATCCCACTTAAATATAAAGTTTACATTCTTAAAAAATATAAGTTTTTCATTCATTTCAATTTTGTGACGTCGTTCGATTAGATAAGAAGTTTAAAAAAGAAAGAAAGATATTAAAATTTGTGGTCTAAAATAAGTCTTAAAACATTTGTATAATTATAAATTATTAGGGGAAAATAAAATTTTCAGTTAATTTATTTTTAAATATAGAATGGTGACATTTTTAGTTCGACATAACAGTCGGTAGAGTAAAAAAAAAATTGCACACATTCCATTTGTGCAGCGCTAAATTAAGGCACAACTATCTTTTTAAAACTTTACATTCATAATCAGTATGACATATATTATCAATATCGTTGATATTTCATACTAGATGAAGAAGGATATATGAGAAACATGAAATGACAGAATTTTATGCAAAAACGCCTAAAGTATTATGACTGAACTGCCTGCAAAAGTATTTTTGTCTGCTTTTAAATTGTCTGAATTAGTTTTTGCCAAACTAAATTTTATATAGCGTATATGTGAACGCGCTTGAAGTTAATTATAACAATAAACTGAAAAGTGATCATAAGTTTGAAATGACAAGCTTATGATTTTTGGTTGATTTTAACTTATAAGCACTTTATTATTTATCAAATATATAAACATTATTAAAAAAATATTATAAGTCAATTTGACCAGCTTATAAGCTTAGTTAAACATCCTCAAAATACAAAACATATAGAGTCACTAGATCGCGGCCTCCATTCTAGCTGATATAGCCACTAAGAATTAATTACTTTAGGTGATCAGCCTAAATCCTCGCCAAAGCTACCAATAAAAAAGGAATTTAAAGTCATATGCACGACGCTGACTCTTACCGTTAAATAACAGCACAAACGCAAAATAATAGCAAACAAACAAACGAATGAAAAAACAAATATAGTTTTATCAAGAATTTTTTTTTCTTTACATTTATTTTGTGATTGCAATATTAATTTTAATGTGCAAATTTTGTCACAATCAATCAGCTAATCAAATAATATGATTGGTAAAAATATTGGTTAGTAAGGCCGGATATAATAAACCCTTGTGGTCATGCGCTTCCCTGAACACCACATATAGCGAAAGCTTAATGCATCGGATTGTTTTTTTTATCTATTGGTTAGTAAGCTTATAATTAAATTATTACTATCTGACGAGCAACTTGCAATACACGAACCTTAAGAGTTATGATCATATGTCAGCAAAGGTGGTTAGGTAATAAAGATAAGAATGGAAGCAAATTGTTGTTTTTGACATCGAAAGGGATTTAGATATGTAAAACACATAGAGCTTCAGAAAATGTCAGCCGCCCCAAGAAGATGGAAGTTAGAAATGGGTTGGAGCCGGTGTGTAGGTTATGGGTTCGGTTGAATCTAATAAAATTGGTTGAAATTCAGTATTTATCTTAAAAAGTCTATTAGCTGTGTATAAATTATTAATTTAAAACTCATTAACTTAAAAGGACAGGCCGATGCACAAAACATCTCCCGTTAGCAAGGTCCGGGGAAAGGCTGCACCCCAACGGGCGTGATTTAGACAACATACTCTAATGCAAACATTAGTGGCTACTTTCAGGGCTCGAACCCATGACCTATAGGTCACACGCAGACAACACTACTAAAAAATTTTTTTTTTTCTCTAAAATTTCCCATTGAAAATTATTTAGTGGCTATTTCCATTGAATGTCGGTGAGAAAAACTTAAATAATAGTGTTTTCACACGGAAAAATCAGAAAGTTTCCCAACGTTTTAATGGGAACCTATTTCCCACCATGTGTTTTCCCTGGTTCCAGGGGAATAGAGTGGATAAATCATGTTTTGTAATACAAATTTTCCACCGATAAAACCTTTAATTCTAGTACTCAACTTTATTGTTGCTCCAGGATTCCCCTTCAAAACCCCCAGCTTAAAAGAATTAAAATTTCGCACTCATAACCTTTAAATCTTGACTCCGCTTTGGTTGAAAATACATATCTGCATAGCCAAAAAGCAAGCAAAAATGACATATTCAATCATCTAATTATCCAAATATATCCATACTCAAATAGTATGGGCGTTTGATTCTATCCAGAGTCCAAAGCTTCCTCTTATCTTTTTTAGCTGCCAAAACTTTTTTCTCCGCCAAAAACGAAAAGAAAAAAAAAAAGAAAAACGTGTGTAAATGAATGAATGAAAGAACCTTCCTCAGTTGATCTTTTGTTGGGAAATTTCAAGTCATGTATGTCTGGAGAAACATAAGTAGGCACTCCATATAAGGCAGTCCGGTGCACTAAGCTTCGACTATGTGCGAGATCCGAAAAATATCAAAATATTATTATCCAAACAGAAGAGTTTAAATGTATATATCTGAGTGAATAACTTAAATTGTTACTGAACTATAGCAAATTACTCATTAAAGTCAATTATGTATCAATAAGGTCACTCAAGTTATACTAGTTTACCCATAAAGTCATTATAGCCAAAAAGCTAAAGAGATGATTACATAAATCTCCCCAAGTTTAATTTTGTAACACTTAATTAATTATTTTATGGTTATACTTGTCTCTCTTATTTTAATTTTTTTGTAACAATTTTTTAACCTAATTATTATTAATATAAAAAATGATTTAACTAAGAAGGCTTTAGTTATATATGTTTTCAATATGTTGACATCGCCATCTCACACCCTTTATTTCTTCTCACAACTAGGAATGGCAATAGGGCGGGTAGGGTGGGTTAAGTCTTCTCCTGCTAAGTTTTTGTCCTTCCCTAACCTGCCCTACCCCATTTAAATCACTGCCCTATTTAGGTCCTGTACTACCCTGCCCTGTTTAACCCTGCCCCGTTTAACCCACAGTAGGGATGGCAATTAGAGCAGGGCGTGTTGGAGCGAGGCAGGGCGAGTAGCAGGGCTGAACTGAGAGCTGCTACTTCAGCATTATTAAACATTTACACTCCGTAAATCTGCAACTTGTCATCACAGTCATGGTTAATATTAAATTAAGAAAGAAAATTCTTATAACCTACTTCCCAAACTTCATGTTCTATTCCATATTTTAAACTACTGACTAATGAGCAAATTTGATAAAACAAAGCATATAGTTAAATTTGATAAACATATTCTCTAAATACTATTTCGAAGTATTTGGAATCTTATCTATATATAGCCATACGGTTGATTGAAGTAATTTCGTGACATGGCCTGCTAAAAATTGAGATATTGCCATCTTCTTTGTTCCTTACTAATTTTTTTTTGAAGGAGGCGAGTTGATGACTTCCTTTTTAAATTAATTATATTAAGCAGTTTGTATTTTAATGTAAACATCAAATACATACGTATAAATTAGTTATGGGGCAATATGTTGAGCTTGTTCCAGTAACAAGAGCAGTAGGGGGAGATGTGGAGGAAGCACCCATAACAATAGGAGAAGCTCTGACAGCAACAACGCACACAACTGGGTGTTAGCGATGGCAATAGAGCGGGGCAGGGTGAGGTAGGGAGGGTTAAGTCTTTCTCTGCTAAGTTTTTGCCCTGTCTTGCCCTGCCCCGTTTAAGTCACTGCCCTATTTAGGTCCCGTCCTACCTTGCCCTGTTACACCTCGAAAAAATTTCCCGCTAACGTACAGTGAATAGGCTAGCGAAGGGCACGGCGTATACGATGATTTGATAAGTAAGAAATAACATTTGATGATCCTAATCGAGATTCAAAGACATTTGACGTAAGGGAAGGAAGTTGTTAATGAAGGCCCGAGATATGTTGTGTGTCGGGAAAGATTTATGAGTGTCAAGTTAATGGTGGTTTAATAATGTTTTGGAGAAGGGTGGTAATGTCCCTTAGATTGGTATTGAGGTGTTAATCAAGTGTCAAGAAGGTTCCATAAGGATTGGAGATCAAATGAGTCAACGAGAATGAGTTCGGATGAACTGGGCATTATACGGCCCAACATACTCGCTGTATAAATTATACTAGCCATATGTCTGGCCGTATAATCAGCTCAGAATAGCACACCTCACTGGACCAAATCTACGGCCAGACATACGGCCAGTATAAATTATACGGACCGTATGTTGGTCCGTACAATCTGGTTGGGACAGCTTTTAAGTTGATATAAGGACCCTCTCCCTCATTTATTTTATTTCATTTCATTTCCACTCTCCACACTACAATAACACTCTAGAATTCTCTCCACTCTCCATCCATAAGAAATCAAGAGAAATTGATGATCAACTACATCAAACCCACAAAATCAAGTGTATAAAACCTACCAAAGTTCATCGAAGCCAAGAAATCCGAAGGGAAGTGGACTAGGGTTTTTGTGCAAGAAGAGAATTTCCACTCCAAGCTTATTCTTCCATGATCTAAGGTGAGTTTTATGATCATTCTATGTTGTTTAAGGTGTTGAAAGTTAAAACAGTTGGATTGTGGAAAGATATTAAAAATGGGTTATAAATGTGGAATAGTGTCATAGTTGAAAAGTAGTGGGGAGTGAATTATGAATATTGATATGTTATGATTGTAAGAATGTTATGAATAACATTTAGAACATGGGATAAGTATTATATGTGAGAAAATGAAATGATGAACTATGACCATGATTATGGAGAAATTGAGGTGAAATTATGGAATGTTGCCCATGATACTGTGAATGTTGTTATCGATGTTTGGGAGTTGATATGGAATATGGGAAAGGTTGTATAAACAAAGGAAATGCTGCCCAATTTTCTTTAGCTTTAATAAGCACGTTTAAGTAATCGATTAGCTAATGTTAATGTGAATTCTCTTGAAGGTAAAAACGTGGACATTGAAGGAGAACAAGCAAGCAATAGATTAGTTAAACGAAAGAGGTATGTGAGGCTAGTCCCTTCTTTCTAAGGCATGAGTCCTATGGCATGATTTTCTTCTTCTTCTCCATGAAATCTCCTACATTTCGGAAAAAATGAGAATCTATGTTCATGAATAGCTACATGAGTTAAGAATAAGAGATAGTATGAGAAAAATAATTATGATGACGAGCTTAAGTCTAAAGATTCTAGAGTCCATGATATGATGTTCTTCCAAAGCTAATGATGTTAATTATGATCTATTAATGTTGTTCATTGAACACACTCACCTTATATGCTAATTCCTTCAAGGTGAGGCCGAATGCTTATGAATACTCCAAAATAGAATCGGGGGTTCACGACCTTATGTCACCCCGACATAGCCATGATTATCTCCAAGTTTTAATATAAGGTTAATGATGAATGTGTGATATTAATAATAAATGTATAATGATGCTAAGTTATGATAAGTCTATGATATGCCTATGAGATGGTTAATGATGATAATTCCATGACATGTACGATGATATAATTCCACCGTGCCTAAATTGCCGGACATGTCACCGCGAAGGCGGGCTGCTTGTGATTCCACCGTGCCTAAATGGCCGGACATGTCACCGCGAAGGCGGGCTGCTTATGATTCCACCGCGCCTAGAAGGCCGGACATGATCACCACTAGTGGGCGGCATATGATGGTTACCCGAACGCGGGTTAACGATGATAATGTATACGAAATATGATCACGTATACGCTATGGTAATACGTATGATATGCCTATGTATGATATATGTATAAAACGTACCCGCACTAAAAAAAGTACGCAGGTTATATCTTCATCCTATGCCTTACGATTTCTCTATTGTGTTCATTTTATTCATGCCTTATATACTCAGTACAATGTTCGTACTGACGTCTGTTTTCTTTGGACGATGTGTTCATGCCCACAGGTAAACAGGGAGTTGATCCAGCCTTGTAGAAGCTAGTAGCTGACTTAAGAGCACTCTATCGTTCCGGAGGTGCCTTTGATCATTCTTTTGTGTGTGTGTATATATATATATATTGGGCACGAAGGGGTCCTGTCCCGTCCCTACGTCTAGCACTCTAGTAGAGGCTCGTAGATGCATATGTGTGGGTAGTATGGTCTCACAGTTTCTCTTCGTATGTATATATATTATCTTGATTTTGATAGCCGAAGGGCTTATGTATATAAGATAAACATGTTTCAAATTAAAATAGTTTCTCTATGATTATGAGTATAAGATATATGAATGAACGCAGGACGAGTAATAGAATGAGTGGTGCTCGGTGGTTAGCCCCGGGTACTCGTATGGCCCTAGTTGGGTCGTGAAAAAAGTGGTATCAGAGCAATTCAGTCCTAGGAAGTGTCTACGAGTCGTGTCTAGTAGAGTCTTGTTTATAGTGTGTTGCGCGCCACGCTAATAAACAGGAGGCTACGGGGCATTTAGGAAAAATGATCATCTTTCATCTTAAGAGATTGTGCGATAGAGTGGTGCTATAAGATTTCCTCCTTAATAGTGTGTTATGATTTCAGAAATGCTGCCAAAGGGGAAAGCTACAGCCGCCCAGAAGGGTAGGACTACGACGAAAAAGCAGGTAGAAAGAGATCCGCCAGTGAATGTAGAAGAGGGCGAGTCACATAATGAGGCCCCATCTAATACTTCCTCCACTCCGCCTAACTTAGAAGAACAAGAGGGAGCTTCAGCCCCAGCTCTTATGCCTCCAGTTCCTCCACCGGCTACTTCGGGTCAACAAATGATCGAGGCTATCCATTTATTGACGCAGTTAGTTGCCGCCCAGGCACAGCGGCAGACTTCGGGTTCAAGTGATAGGGCAGCTAGTACCAGAGCCCGTGATTTCATGAGCTTGAATCCTCCAGAGTTTTTCGGGTCAAAGCCGAATGAAGACCCGCAAAGTTTTATCGATAAAATGTTACGGACATTGAAGATCATCCATGCCTCCGAAACTGAATCTGTGGAGTTGGCCTCTTATAGACTCCGAGATGTGGCGGTATTGTGGTACAATAATTGGATAGCATCAAGAAAAGGAAATGTGCCTCCTCCCGTTTGGAAAGAATTTGTAGATGCTTTCACCCACCACTATTTGCCACCCGAGGTCCGCCGAGCTAGAGCGGATGAATTCTTAAATTTGAAACAAGAAAATATGAGTGTCCGGGAGTATAGCCTTCAATTTAATTCCTTGGCTACATATGCCTCGACTATGGTGGCCGACATGGGAGATAGGGTGCACAGGTTCGTGAGTGGCTTAGGGCCACATTTGTTTAAGGATTGTTTGACGGCTTCGCTGCAAGATGGGATGGATATTTCCCGAATTCAAGCCCATGCCCAAAATTTGGAAGGACGACAACATCCACAAAGGGGTGATTGTGATACTGATAGGAGGCAAAGCAAGAGGGCCAGATCTATGGGAGCAGGAAGTGATTGTAGAGGGGGATCAATGCAGGCATATTTTAGACAATCAGGCCAGTCGGTGACTAGTGCACCTCTACGATTCGCAGGTAGGAGATTTGATCGCTCCATTCCTTCAGGACAGGGTCAGAGTTTGAGAGCTTCAGGTTCCCAGTTTGGGGGTGATTATAGCCAGAAGAGACCACCAGTCCCATGATGTAGTCAGTACAGGAAATTACACTTGGGGCCATGTCGGCAGGGCACAAATGCTTGCTATGTTTGTGGACAGACTGGATACTTGATGCGAGATTGTCCCTCGAGGTATGGTAGAGGTGGGGTTCGGCCCACAGGATCAGCAGCCGGTTCTTCTTCAGTACGCCCGGTAGGGCAAACTCCCCAGATCCCAACAGGCCGAGATAGAGGCCGAGGGGAAACATCTACTTTAGGTACCACTCAGCCCCGTGTGTATGCTTTAGCTGGACGACAGGATCTTGAGTCCTCCCCGGATGTGGTTACAGGTACATTATCCATATTCTCCCATGATGTGTATGCATTGATAGATCCGGGTTCTACCCTATCTTATATTACTCCGTATGTTGCTGGTCGTATCGGGATGAAACTTTAGCAAATTAAATATTTTGAGGTATCTACTCCGGTTAGTGATTCCGTGATAGCTAGACAAGTGTATAGAAATTGTGTAATTGTGATATGCGACCGCCAGACCAAAGCTGATTTAATTGAGCTGGAAATGTTAGATTTCGACGTGATTATGGGTATGGATTGATTAGCCTCATGTTATGCTAATGTTGATTGTCGGATGAAAATAGTTCGATTCCAATTTCCGGAAGAGCCCGTGCTTGAATGGAAGGGTAATACAGCATCCCCAAGAGGTAGGTTTATTTCCTACCTTAAAGCAAGGAAGATGATAGCTAAGGGCTACATTTACCATTTAGTCCGAGTTCATGGTACCGAAGCCAAGTCGCCAACTTTCCAATCTGTTCCGATAGTGAATGAATTCTCGGATGTATTTCCAGATGGGCTTCCAGGCCTTTCTCCAGAAAGAGAGATTGATTTCGCTATTGATGTGTTGCCGGACACCAAGCCTATTTCCATTTCTCCTTATCGAATGGCTCCGACAGAATTGAAAGAGCTAAAGGCACAGTTGAAATATTTGCTTGAGCAGGGATTTATTAGACCCAGTTCATCACCATGGGGAGCAACAGTCTTGTTCGTGAGAAAGAAATATGGTTCCCTACGAATGTGCATCAATTATAGGCAGTTGAACAAGGTGACGATAAAGAACAAATATATCCTCCCAATGATTGATGATTTGTTTGATCAACTACAAAGTGCTAAGTGATTTTCTAAAATAGACTTGAGGTCGGGTTATCATCAAGTGAGATTTAAAGAAAAAGATATTCCCAAAACAGCTTTCAGAATGAGATATGGCCATTATGAATTTCGAGTGATATCATTTGGGTTAACGAATGCTCCGGCAGTGTTCATGAATTTGATGAATAATGTATTCAGGCCTCTCTTGGAATTATTCATAATAGTGTTCATTGACGTTATTCTGGTATACTCTCGCACAGAATCAGAACATGCTGATCACTTACGTATTGTTCTTGGAATTCTTCGAACCCGAGACTTGTATGCAAAATTTTCAAAGTGCGAATTTTGGCTGAATTCTGTGATATTTCTGGGCCATGTTATTTCAGATGATGGTATTTGAGTTGATACTCAGAACATTGAAGCTGTGAAGACTTGGCCAAGGCCTACGACGCCTACAGAAGTCCGTAGGTTTCTGGGATTGGCAGGTTACTATAGACGGTTCGTAGAGGGATTTTCCTCTATTTTAGCCCCATTGACAAAGCTAACCCAGAAGTAAGCTAAATTTCAGTGGAATGATGCTTGTGAACGCAGCTTCCAAGAGTTGAAAGACAGATTAACCTTAGCTCCAGTCTTAACACTTCCAGAAGGGCCAGATGGTTATGTTGTGTACTGTGATGCTTTCGGTGTCGGGTCAGGATGTGTGTTAATGCAGCACGGCAAAGTCATTGCTTATACTTCGAGACAACTGCAAAAACACGAAAAGAACTACCCAACTCATGATCTCGAATTGGCTGCAGTCATTCATGTATTAAAAATGTGGAGACATTATTTGTATGGTGTGCATATTGATATCTATACAGATCACAAGAGTCTTCAGTATATTTTCAAACAAAAGGAGTTGAATCTGCGGCAGAGGCGGTGGTTAGAATTATTGAAAGATTATGATGTGAGCATTTCATACCACCTCGGAAAGGAAAATGTAGTAGCTGATGCGCTTAGCAGCCGATCAATGGACAGCCTATGTGAAGTTCCTCCGGAAAGGAAAGAGATGATCCATGAGCTCCACCAACTAACTAATCTTGGAGTACGTTTAATTGATTCAGGTGGTACAGGCATCGGTATTAATGATCCTACAGTTTCGTCCCTGAATATGGAAGTGAAAGAGATTCAGTATGAAGATACTCATTTGTGCCATTATAGAGATGCATTTCATGAAAAAGAGAAGTCTCTATTTGAAACTTCTATGGATGGAATTCTCAGATACCGGGGTAGGCTATGTGTTCCAAATGTTGCAGAATTGCGCCATCAAATTCTAGAAGAAGCTCATTATTCTCGGTGTTCTATCTACCCAGGTGCCACAAAGATGTATCATGACCTCAAGTTGATATATTGGTAGGATGGCATGAAGAGAGACATAGCAGAATTTGTAGCTCAATGTCCAAATTGCCAGAAAGTGAAAGTCAAATATCAAAAGCAGGAGGATTATTGCAAGCAATGGAAATTCCTACTTGGAAATGGGAAGTGATCAACATGGATTTTATTGTGGGGTTATCCCGTTCCCGAGGCAAGTATGATTCTATATGGGTGATTGTGGATAGATTAACAAAAGCAACTCATTTTCTTTCAGTCAGAACCACGTACTCAGCAGAAGATTACGCAACGTTGTATCTCATAGATATTGTGTGACTCCATGGTATTCCGATATCCATAATCACAGATAGAGGAGCGCAATTTACAAGCAAGTTCTGGAAATCTTTCCCAGAATGTCTAGGTACTCAAGTAACGCTTAGCACAGCATTTCATCCATAGACTGATGGACAAGCTGAACGTACTATTCAGACCTTGGAAGATATGCTACGAGCATGTGTACTAGATTTTGAGGGTAGTTGGGTTAACCACTGACCTCTAATCGAGTTTGCATACAACAATAGCTACCATTCCAGTATCTAAATGGCTCCGTATGAAGCTCTATATGGAAGGAAGTGCAGGTCTCCAAATGAATGGTTTGAAATAGGAGAAGTGCAGCTAATAGGCCCTGAATTAATCCAACAAGCAGTGGAAAAAGTCAAGGTGATCCGAGATCGGTTGTTGACAACCCAAAGTCGCCAAAAATCTTATGCGAACAATCGCCGGCGAGATTTAGAATTTCAAGTTGACGACTGGGTATTTCTAAAGGTGTCGCCAATAAAAGGGGTGATGAGATTTGGCAAGAAAGGGAAACTAAGCCCTCGATATATTGGACCCTATAAGATAATCCGTAAGGTGGGTCAAGTAGCTTATGAATTTGACTTGTCTGCAGAACTTGAATCAGTCCATCCAGTTTTTCATGTCTCAATGCTCCGCAAGTGTGTTGGAGATCCTACGAGGATTGCTCCAATAGATGATGTTCAAGTGACAGAAAAGCTAGTCTATGGAGAAGTTCCCATTGCCATATTAGACAGGCAAGTACGTAGACTTCGAAATAAGGAAGTAGCTTCAGTCAAAGTCTTGTGGCGAAATAGCAACCGAGAAGAATGCACTTGTGAAGCGGAGGAGAAATGAAATCCACATACCCGCACTTGTTTCATCCCCCAGGAGAGATCCACGATGAAACATCAGGATTATAAGGTATGTATACTTTCTTTTTATGCATATTGGTCGTGTGTGGCCAACTATATTGCTATTATGTTGTGGCCCTGTGAGGCAATGTTATTGTGGGATGTTGTGACAGGGTGGTAGTGCCACATTACAAGAGAAACTCTGGCGAAATTTTCGTAGAATTCCCGAGTGTTTAACATTCGAGGACGAATGTTCTAAAAGGGAGGAAGAATGTTACACCTCGAAAAAATTTCCCGCTAACGTACAGTGAATAGGCTAGCGAAAGGCAAGACGTATATGATGCTTTGATAAGTAATAAATAGCATTTGATGATCCTAATCGAGATTCAAAGACATTTGACTTAAGGGAAGGAAGTTGTTAATGAAAGCCCGGGATATGTTGTGTGTCGGGAAAGATTTATGAGTGTAAAGTTAATTGTGGTTTAATAATGTTTTGGAGAAGGGTGATAATGTCCCTTAGATTGGTATTGAGGTGTTAATCAAGTGTCAAGAAGGTTCCATAAGGATTGAAGATCAAACGAGTCAACAAGAATGAGTTAAGATGAATTGGGCATTATACGACCCAACATACTGGCCATATAAATTATACTGGCCGTATGTCTAGCAATATAATCAGCCCAGAATAGCACACCTCACTGGACCAGATCTACAGCCAGATATACGACCAGTATAAATTATACGGACCGTATGTTGGTCCGTAGAATCTGGTCGGGACAACTTTTAAGTTGATATGAGGACCATCTCCCTCATTTATTTCATTTCATTTCCAATATCCACACCACAATAACACTCTAGAATTCTCTCCACTCTCCATCCACAAGAAATCAAGAGAAATTGATAATCAACTACATCAAACTCACTAAAGTTCATCTAAGCCAAGAAATCCCAAGGGACGTGGACTAGGGTTTTTGTGCAAGAAGAGAATTTCCACTCCAAGATTATTCTTACATGATATAAGGTGAGTTTTATGATCATTCTATGTTGTTTAAGGTGTTGAAAGTTAAAACAGTTGGATTGTGGAAAGATATTAAAAATTGGTTATAAATGTGGAATAGTGTCATAGTTGAAAAGTAGTGGGGAGTGAATTATGAATATTGATATGTTATGATTGTAAGAATGTTATGAATAACATTTAGAACATGGGATAAGTATTATATGTGAGAAAATGTAATGATGAACTATGACCATGATTATGGAGAAATTGAGGTGAAATTATGGAATGTTGCCTATGATACTGTGAATGTTGTTATCGATGTTTGGGAGTTGATATGGAATATGGGAAAGGTTGTATAAACAAAGGAAATTCTGCCCAATTTTCTTTAGCTTTAGTAAGCACGTTTAAGTAATCGATTAGCTAATTTTAATGTGAATTCTCTTGAAGGTAGAAACGTGGGCATTGAAGGAGAACAAGCAAGCGATAGATTAGTTAAATGAAAGAGGTATGTGAGGCTAGTCCCTTCTTTATAAGGCATGAGTCCTATGTCATGATTTTCTTCTTCTTCTCCATGAATCTCCTACATTTCGGAAAAACTGAGAATCTATGTTCATGAATAGCTACATGAGTTAAGAATAAGAGATAGTATGAGCAAAATAATGATGATGATGAGCTTAATTCTAAAGATTCTAGAATCCATGATATGATGTTCTTCCAAAGCTAATGATGTTAATTATGATCTATTAATGTTGTTCGTTGAACACACTCACCTTATATGCTAATTCTTTCAAGGTGAGGCTGAATGCTTATGAATACTCCATAATGGAATCGGGGGTTCACGACCTTATATCACCCCGACATAGCCATGATTATCTCCAAGTTTTAATATAAGGTTAATGATGAATGTGTGATATTAATAATAAATGTATAATGATGCTAAGTTATGATAAGTCTATGATATGCCTATGAGATGGTTAATGATGATAAGTCTATGACATGTACGATGATATAATTCCACTGCGCCTAAATGGTCGGACATGTCACCGCGAAGGCGAGCTGCTTGTGATTCCACCGTTCCTAAATGTCCAGACATTTCACCGCGAAGGCGGGCTGCCTATGATTCCACCGCGCCTAGAAGGCCGGACATGATCACCACTAGTGGGCGGCATATGATGGTTACCCGAATGCGGGTTAACGATGATGATGTATACGTAATATGATGACGTATACGCTATGGTAATACGTATGATATGCCTATGTATGATATATGTATAAAATGTACGCTATGATATATATATAGGGCGACAGGGTCCTGTCCCGTCTCTACGTCTAGCACTCTAGTAGAGGCTCGTAGATGCATATGTGTGGGTAGTATGGTCTCACAGTTTCTCCTCGTATGATATATATATATATAAGATAATCATAGAGAAACTATTTTCATAATCATACAGAAACTATTTTCATTTGAAACATGTTTATCTTATATACATAAGCCCTTCGGCTATCAAAATCAAGATAATAGTTTCAAACATGTTTCAAATGAAAATAGTTTCTGTATGATTATGAGTATAAAATATATGAATGAACGCAGAATGAGTAATAGAAAGAGTGGTGCTCGGTGGTTAGCCCCGGGTACCCGTCATGGCCCTAGTCGGGTCATGACATGCCCTCTTTAACCCCCAACTATGTGTGTTGTTATTGTCAGAGCTTCTCCTATTGGGTGCTTCCTCCATATCTCCCCCCGCTGCTGCTATTACTAGAACAAGCTCAGCATATTGCCCCATAACTAATTTCTACATATGTATTTGACATTTACATTAATATACAAACTGCTTGTTATAATTCACCATTGATGAATTGTGTAAGCTGCAAGCTATGAGATTAACAAGCAGTTAAGCGAGTAAGGAAAAAAGAGAAGAGAGATAATTTCTGTGAACTGTGAAAATGAATTCATCAAATGAATCTGTACATCAACTATTACAAATATACTTTCTCTAACCGACTATCATTGTATATTGACAATTATTACCTATATACTTTCTCTAACCGACTATTATTGTATATTGACAACTATTACATATATACTTTCTCTACCCGACTATCAACTATTACCTATATACTTTCTCTAACCAACTATCATAGTAAGATTCCAAGTCCAGCTTGCCCTCTTATGTACCTTCCTACTTTCAAGGAAGCTTCCCAATGAGATTTCTTTGGTTGAATTAAAAACAGGCTTAATAGTTGGACAACAAATGATATGTCTGGTCTAGTGATAGTTAAGTGGAGAAGTTTTTCAATCAATTTCATGTATCTTCCAGTATCTGGTAGTTGAGGATCTTCAATTTTGTTAGCATCTTCACTTTTACTGTTAACTACCTCATCATACTTTGTGGCGGTTAGTTTAATGTTTGGATCCATAGGTGTTGAGGCTAGTTTGTCTACACCTAGACCGACTTCTGAGATGATCTCCAGAGAATACTTTCGTTGGTGCATTATGATGCCCTTTTCTGACCTGGCAAACTCAATGCCTAAGAAGAATTTTAATTCACCCTAGTCTTTGATCTTGAAGGTTTGTTGTAGCACTGTTTTGGTCTCTTTGATGTTGTTTAGATCATTTTCCTGTAATTAGGATATCATCAACATATACTAGTAATATAACTATAGTAGATCCAACTCTCTTTGTGAACAATGAGTAATCCAGATGGCTTTGAGTGAAGCCAAGTATGATTAATGCTTCAGTGAGTTTCACATTCCATTCCCTAGTAGCTTATTTCAACCCATATAGAGATTTGATAAGCCTACACACTGGTTTCTCCCCCTGCTCATCAAATCCAGGAGGTGTTTGAAATCCCTGAGGCCGCGCCATATATACTTCATCCTGCAAGTCACCTTGAAGGAAGGCATTAAAGACATCCATCTGATGAACATGCCATTTTTCAGCTGCTGCAAGTGCTAGAACTGGTCTAACAGTAACCATTTTGACAACTGGAGAGAATGTTTCTTAATAATCAAGACCTTTTCTCTGATTAAAGCCTTTTGCCACTAGCCTAGCTTTAAACCTTTCTATAGTGCCATCAGACTGATATTTGATTCTAAAGATCCATTTGCAAGCAATCACTGATCTGCCAACTGGTAAGGGAACAACTTTTCATGTGTTGTTTTCTTCAAGTGCCGTTATTTTTCCTTTCATAGCATTCACCCATCTAGGATCTAGGCATGCCTCTTCAAAAGAGGTTGGTTTAACCTCAGATGATGAGGCAACAATATAGCACTGATATGTAGAAGACAAACCACTATAATTGACATAGTTGTCAATAAAGTATGGTGCTTTAGGTGCTTGAGCAGCAATGATATGATCTTTCTGCCAAATATGAGCTTTCTTGCCTCTTTGAGATTTTCTCTTAGTAACATCAACGGGTGGAAGATCCTCTCGTGGTAAGTGTTGTCCTCAGGTGAGGTGGGTGGCATTAGAGACTGAGCTTGAACAGGAAAGTCATGAGCTTGAGCAGCAGGCATCTCTGATATGAAATGATTTTCATCAAAGGGAGGAAATATTCTCCATTCAGTTGAGGAAGTTTGCATAAAGCGGAATACATCTTCCACTGACTATAGCCCATGTGAGTAGCTGGTATACTTCTGGGCTAAAACTTGTCACCTTTAGGTAGTTGTGCAGCAAAACATAAGCATCCAATGATCCTGAGATGCTGTAATGAGGGTTTGAATTTGTGAAATACCTCATATGGTGATTTACCCTTTAAAACAAGAGAGGATAACCTGTTAATTATGTAAGTTGTTGCTAGAATACAGTGCCCCCAAAACTTGAGTGGTATGTGACCCTGAAATCTAGTGGCTCTAGCTATTTCCAAGATATGCCTGTGCTTCCTCCCAACAACTCCATTTTGTTGAGGGGTATGCACACAAGTTCTCGGATGCATAATACCCAAGGATGTCAGTAGTAAAGTACTACATTCATGATTGACAAATTCTGTCCCATTTTTTGTCCTAATGGTTTTGACAGATGCACTAAATTGATTTTGAACCAAAATAAGAAAGTCTTTAAGAACAATAAGAACATTACTCTTGAATTTTATTAAGAAAGTCCACAACATTCTTATACAGTCATCAACAATGGTAACAAAGAATCTATGACCATCATAGGTTGGGACCCTGTAGGAACCCCAAACATTAATATGCAACAATGAGAATGGACTGGTGGATCTAGAAGTACTAGTGGGAAATGGTAATCTAGTTTGTTTAGCTAGTGAACAAACAGTACAATTGTGTAATTCTTGAGTACTAGACTGAAATGATATAGAGCAAATGAGAAAAATAGTTGGAGATGTGTGTCCAAGTGATAAGTTAGTATTTTACCAGCTTATCTATTTTTTAATCTTAGATTTTTGCTATGTCTACTTGATAAAATAGTGCATTTAATGTTGTTTACTCCCATTTTATAGGTTTTATATGATTGAGAAGTGATCGGGAAGAAACTAAGTGAAAAAACAAGTCAAAAGAGACCAAATTGAAGAAAATGAGAAAAGTGGCTAAAATTGCAAAAATGGCCAGATCTGAAAATCTGAAGCTTGAAGGCTATTTTCATCACTTTTTATTGGGAAATTTTTGGAAACTTTAAAAGCAACGTTTGGGAGACAATATTTCCATCTTTGGCCATTTTTCAAGCTTAGGAGCAAGAACTACACCTGGTTTGAAGATTTGAAAGCACTCAATGAGAATTTCTTTACCCATTTCTCAACTCTTGCTTTGTATTGTATATCTAAGTGTGTAGAATATTATTCCATCACTTTAATCTTTTTTATGGAAATATTAATTTGTTAAAGTTTGGATTGAAACTCTTGTTTTGCTTATGTATTGAATGATTTTTATTTCTAATGAAGTGAGTTGATGTTTTTTCTATTAACTCTTCAAGTTTTAACGACTTTTAATGGTGGCCAACATTATTTGTGCCTAAATACTTTTCCTTTGCTTGAGAAAGAAAGTAAAAGTTAGGAAAAGAGTTATGTAGCAAGAATTTGGGGCTTTAAACCCCATCTAATAGCTTGAACTAGAGATAGGAAAGCTAACTTGAAATAAAATGGGTGTTCACCTAGGAAAGCTAACTTGAAATAAAATGGGTTTCACATTTTCTACATTCTAAGGCTTGAGAAAGCTTAGTAATGATATTTATCAATTTGGTCGAGAGACTTTTGATAAATCTACCTAGCCCGTGTTTAATTACATCTAGAACTCGCTCTTAGTTGTAAAATCGTAAAATACATTGGATCGTTACTTGAGAGTAATTTCCTTTGTATCCATGCTTGTGGTCATTGATCATTTTATATGTCTTCTAGTTAGTTTTATTTTTGTTAGTTTTTAAATTAAAAAAAAATCAAATATGAAACAAGTGTTTGGCTTAGTATAGTCGGTGATAAATCTTTTACTTTCTTAATCGCCTTTATATTGTTCTCTGTGGATTTGACCCCGACTCATAGTTGGGTAAATTATATTATGACGACCAAGTACACTTTCTCTTTGAGGAGTGGATTTGGACGTTATCACCCAGTCTTTTGTGCCAAAGAGATAGTTGTGCGAGATTTGTAGTTGGAGTGGTCTGAGCAGCCAAGGACTTTATTGAGGTGGAGTTGTCTTTATTGAGAGCTTGAATAGGTAGAAGGTATAAACCATCGTCTTCTTTACCAATCACCTTCACCTACCCACTATAGAGGAAGAAAGATGTAGAACATTGTAAGGCGTTTGTGATTTGAGAGACTAACAAGAGATTGAATTTAAATTCAGGAATTAATAACACATTGTTTAGGGTTATAACTTTGGATATAGAGTAGGAACCAGTATGCGTAACATTAGTGGTTGTACCATTTGGTAGTTGAACTTTCTTTTGAGTGGGTTTAACTTCATGCAGGTTTGTAAGAATACGTGATTGTGGAGTTATGTGGTTTGTGGCTCCAGAGTCCACAATCCAATTATTGGTAAAGCCTGCAAATTTCACTGTTGGAGAGGGGTCATTTTGAACAACATTTTTGTTCAACAAATTCACAAGTTGTTCATATTGTTCATTGGTAAGGCCTCCATGAAAACCATGTGGGATAACAGCTCTTTCAAACCCTCCAGATCCAGAACCAGAGCTAGGTTCTCCCTTTTCAAATGCATATCCATCTGGTCTACCATGATATGAATTAGTGATGGTGTGATATATCCTACAGTAGCTTCAGAGGCATTTTATCGAGCATGATATGCATTGTGTGATGGTGTGTTAGTGATGACATTGTGTGCATTATGATAACCACTCTGAGTGTTGTGCTGACCTCCATTATGATAATTCCCTTGAGTGGTGTGATGACTTGCTTGTGTATGTCCCTGATTGTTCCAATTATTTTCTTTCTTCCTAAACTTGTAATCAGATGGATACCCTATCAGTTTGTCACATACATCTGTTGTGTGGCCTTTCATTTTGCAAAAGTCACAGAACAAGCTATAATCTCTTTTCTATCTATTAACTACTGCATTTCTCATTGTCATTAGGGCATTCAGCTCTCTACTTTCGGAGGTGTTAACATGATTAGTAATGTTTCTATGATTTTCCCTTTTAATTAGCGTGGAATAAGCTCTATTAACTGAAGGAACAGGGGACATCATAAGAATTTGTGCTCGAGATTGTTCATATGAGCCATTAAGTCCCATTAGGAATTGAAATAGTTTTATCCTAATCATGAACTCAACAAAATCACGAGATTTGAGACAATCACAACAAAGTGTTGGTGCTAGACTATCAAATTCCGCCCATTTTGCTCTCAACTTTGAGAAATAGACTGAGATTGAGTCTGTACCTTGATGTATAGTGGCAATTTCCTTGTGCAGTTGAAAAGTACGAGAACCGTCAACTTTATCATGCCTTTCCTTAAGGTCACTCCAAACTGCAGCTATATCGGATGAATAGATGATTCCATACAGTAATTCCTTTGACACACAGTTCATTATCCATGCAAAGACAATCGCGCTGCATCTCTCCCATAGATCTGTGAGATTTGGTCCATAATATTCCTTTTTGCAAGTGCCATCGATGAATCCAAGTTTATCTCTATCGAGAATTGCGATTCGCATATAGCGACTCCACACTGAGTAATTTTCATATGAATTAGCTGAATTGCGATTAGTACCGCACCTGAGTTATCAATTGAGCTCAAATATAAAGGATGATTATGACTTAGTTTTTCTGGAAGTGTATTATCAACCACTATTGTAGAATCTTCAACCGCAATTGTTGAATTTCTCGATAGAAGCTTGTAGCTGAGATACCAGATCAATCGGTCACAACCAGTGATCGTTAAGCTCTGATTACCATGTTATAATTCACCATTGATGAATTGTGTAAGCTGCAAGCTATGAGATTAACAAGCAGTTAAGAGAGTGAGGAAGAAAGAGAAGAGAGTTAATTTCTGTGAACTGTGAAAATGAATTCCTCAAATGAATCTGTACATGAACTATTACACATACTTTCTCTAACCGACTATCATTGTATATTGATAGTTGTACATCACTAACTTAAATATCTTCTAACTAACTAACAAACTAACTTTGTTAATTACATTGTGGCCCCTAAAATTTCAAGTAATACTTTTTTTAATACTGCTTAATATAATTAATTTAACAAGGAAGTCATGAACTCTGACTCTTAGAACAACAAACTTAAAAAGGAACGAAGAAAATGGTAATATCTCAATTTTTAGCAGATCATGTCACGAAATTATTGCAATCAACTTTTTGGCTATATATAGATAAGATTCCAAATACTTGGAATAGTATTTAGGGATTATGTTTATCAAATTTAAATATGTGCTATGTTTTATCAAATTTGCTCATTATTTTAGTAGTTTAAAATATGGAATAGAACATGAAGTTTCGAAAGTAGGTTATAAGAATTCTTCTTTCTTAATTTGTTATTAACCATGACTGTGATGACAAGTTGCATATTTACGGAGTGTAAATGTTTAATAATGCTGAAGTAGCAGTTCTCAGTTCTCAGTCAAGCCCTGCTACCTGTCCTGCCCCGCTAATTGTTTTCTTAAAATGAGTTTTTCCCTGCCCTGCCATGCCCCGCCCCGCCCGTTAAGGCTCTGTCCTGCCCCAATTGTCATCCCTATGAGATGATCATGCCTTTAGTAACAGCTAAGAATGTAATTATATTTTACAGAATATGCATAACTAACTCCACTAGGAATCCTACAGCTATACCTTACTACTTTCAAATACTCCTAACAAATCAATTTCACTTTGCACTTGAATTTGTTAAGTTCTTCTTCTCAACTTGTTATTCTTAATAATTGGAATGCTATCTACTTCCAAAATTTAGGTTAATATGCCAGGCAGTCCCTAAACCATAGGAATTTCTCATAAGCTATAGAGTCAAATTAATGTGAGGGCTACACAAGGAAGGAGTTGTGTTAATTGTCTAAACCCTCCAGTAAACTTAGTTTTAACAATCCGTAAAGAGAAAACTCACACTTTTGACTCATCCACAAGGCTTAAATATAGCTCCACTCTCAGCCTCTATCGACTTTCAAGTCGGAATGGAATTGATTACCGATCCATTACCATTCTTAAATCTGATATAAGAACTGTTTAGTTCTAAACATAAATATTGTTTTGGAAATTGGTTAGGACAAATTGGTTAAATCATTTTTTATATGAATAATAGTTAGGTTACAAAATTGTCACAAAATAATTTAAAATAAGAGAGGCAAGTATAACCACAAAGGAATTAAGTGTTACGAAACCAAATTTGGTGGAGGTTTATAAAATTATCTCTCTATTCTTTTGACTCTAATGATTTTATGGGTAAACTAGTCTAACTTGAGTGACCTTATTGATATAAAACAAACATAAGTGACTTTAGTGAGGAATTTGTTATAGTTCACTGATCTTTTAAGTTATTCACTCTATATATCTCTTCATCCGAAGTTGTTCCGATTTTTAGAAATTACTCTTTGGTCTAAAATTAGAAATACTTATAAGTGTGAACAAATAATTTCCTATGATTATAGTTGCAATTTGAGATGAAGAAAATGAATCTCTCGTCTTATATTTTACCAATTTTCTGTGAAAAGGATCATATAATTAAAAAATATTTGTAATGGATCAAAAAAACCGAGTCGGATTGAAAAAAAATGTATTCATTATCCTTAAGGAATAATTGATTTTCATAGTGTATTCATTATCCTCAAGGAATTTATACCCTTACTACATTATTGCGCAAAATATCATGCTTCTTTACGGAATTACAAACCTAACAATATTCAAGTTTAACAAAGAATTGATTTTGACATGGTGTGAATATTTTAGAGTGAAGAAGAGGAGCAAATTGTCATGCAAATAGGCATGCAACGTTTGGAGGCAAAAGGCATGTTTTTGTAATACTTTAGATGTTTGTATAAGACATGACTTTGTATGAGCAAACACTTAATCATTACATACTAGACTTGCAATCTGATAAAATTTATGAACAACTTAATAAGTAAGGTAAATAGAATGAAGACAATATCAAAATTTTATCAATTTAATTAGCATAATTTGTGAATAATTGAATAGTACCTACTAGCTAGTAATTTAATTTGTCAATCCGTCATGATTTAATTGTGGACAATTTAAAGATAGTTAGAAGGAAAACTGTACTTAAAGTCATACCCCGTCAAGCAAGACTTGTGAACGAGGTAAGTTTGACAATCTAACAAGACTTGTAGACAATTTACGGATAGTTAGAATGAAAATGAAGGTTGTACTTAAAGTCATGTCCTGCCCAGCGGGACTTGTGAGAGCAGAATTTTTTATTTTCACGTATGTAGCATTGTAGCTACTTTTCCACAATTCCGGAAAAAGAGTTAATTAGTGATGCGAAATTATCATCTTTGTCCAAATTATCTTTTTTGTTTAAACATCTTATATCACAATTGCTCTAATAATTTGGATTCACACTTGTACGTAGACTTATTAAGGGAGGTAAAATGCCTTCTCAAAAAGTTTTTTATTTCAAGGTTTGAATTTGAAATACCAATTAAAATTATGAATTTTAATCATTCTATCACACCGTTTACCGATAAACATGAAATTTCAAGACCATCATGGAGTAAAACTTTTATACTCAATATGTTGAACAACGTGGGAGGCCATCATTGTTAATAATAACAAAACTTATGAGAACCTATGAGACTTCATGTGCTTAAAAAATTAGCTGGTTGTAAGGGATGTTTCTTGGCAGGAGGTAAAGAAAGCTAGGGGCAAAAAACTGTGTGCCCTCAACGGAGAGTGTGAATAATGGAGTCATAAACAAACTCAGAGGAGGAGCTAAATGATTAATTACATGATTAATTACAGGTTCGGAAGAATTTAGTAGCTTTTATTTTAAACGGTGATAATATTAGAAAATTCATTAAATGTATAATCACGAACCCAATAACTAAGACGAGTTACGGATTCGAAGGCACATTCAAAATTCATAAACTTCAAATTCTACCTCCGTCTCTAATAATTTTTTTTTTTTTTTAAGAAATCATGTAAATAATCTCCAAGTATTGTGTTAAATATTTGAAACAAAATCTATGGCCATATTTCAGGATATACCATACCTCGATTCCTAATACTGTTGTCTAGCTAAGTATAACTTTACATTAGCGTGGAATCAGAATTTTCACTAAGGGGATTAAAAAATGAAGAAATAAATACGCAAACAAGTCAAAGGGACCTTGTATATACATTATACAATGTAGTTTTTCGCCGAAAGGGGTTCTAATGAGAGTTTCAATGAAACCCCTTACTCTCACTTGGCTCCGCCCCTGCAACTTTATATTTATCAATTCATTAACTTTAAATTTAGATGTGGCATTTTCCTATGAATCAATTTTTTAACTGTCATATATTTTAGTATGTTATTCAACTATAACTATAATATATGTATGGGTAAAAAATCGCACCTAACACGTGGACCAACATATAGTCGACACGTGTCAATTTATACAATGACGTAGATGGTAATGCCAAGCAAAGAATTTACGGAGAAATAGCAGATATCGAAGACTTAGTCAACGAAGAGAGCATCAACGAAGACAACACACAAAACCCTCTTGATTGCGCATTAAATAGAATTAATACAGTAACGGCAAAACGATTTCTAACGGCCAGAATCAAGGAATTAAATGACAATCATTAATTCAACAATTAATGATTGCCATTACAGACACACAACGGAAAGAGCACCAGATAGGACCAGATACCTATAAATAGGACTTTCACTTGTATATCAAATCATCCAAGACGGACTGAAAAATAGACTATTATTGATTATTATTCTCTACTTGTTACCATTATCATTATTCTTGTATCATCAAGTTCTTACTCATTCTTGGGAACGTGGAAATCCATTACTGTTGTTCATCACAATTGGCATAAGTCTACTTTTTCCTTTTACTTACTTATTCTTTATCAATTATTAATAACTTGCTTGTGTTAAATCTAATATATGTATCAAATTACTACCAACTGTGGTTAACCTTAGAACAAATTCAACTATTTGTGTAAAATATGAATTTCGACCCAAATATTTGGCGCCGTCTGTGGAAACTCTACAGTTGGCTTTGAAGTTTGATCTCTATTTACGCAAGCGTTATTACTTTGGTATTTTCTTCTGTTTTGCATTCAGATATGACAGGAGCTACACCTACACCACCCATTGACGGAAACAGAAACGTCAATGAAGAGGTATTGGTTGACCCAACTAACGGGACAACAGGAAACGCATCAATGGCGGACCTAAATCAAGATTCAATCCCAATAGGAGATCTGCGGGAGTTCCTGAAAGGAGAGATGGTGGAGGTGATGAAACAAATAATGGTTGAAATACGAAAAAATCTCGCGTGACCACCGCCATTGAACAAGATTGTTGGTTCAAGTCGGTCAGTACCCCTTGAGCAAAGAAACTTAAACGGAGAGCCAAGCAATGCCGATGATCTCGGCGTAACAGCAGAGGCAGCAGGTCATGGCAATGCTGATATCAACCCAATCATACATGTTCCAATATTGCAGCGATTCGAGGAGCATATGAAAAAATTCAAAGAACATGAGGAAAGATTCAGTCGAATACCTGGGGTACCACCCGCTATAAAAAAAAAAAGGATGATAGTGACTACATATATCATCCATGGAAAATTCTGCAGATTTGGAACATGCTCCAGAAAGTTTCAAATTACCAAAAATAAAAAAATAAGACGGAACTATCGACCCTCAAGATTACATCACTGCCTATACATCCGCTATTCGGGCCTGTGATCTTGGGCCAAAGATGACACGGTCTGTTATGATTAAACAGTTTGGGCAAGTATTGACAGGAGGAGCGCTGGATTGGTATGCAAAATTGCCCCCAAATTCACTTGAATCCTTTGCGGATTTGGTAGATAAATTCAAGAAAGCACACACTGGAGCAAGGAAAGCAGAGAAAAGAATGGAAGATATATTCAACATCAAACAAAGGAGGGATGAAACCCTACAAGAATTTGTTCATCGCTTCCAGAAACATGACAATACCTTGTCGCAATTGAAGACAAATGGGCTGGGATTGCATTTCGACATGCATTACATCCCGATGGAATGCTGGCAACAAAAGGTCTCACCAAACACTTAATTGAATACCCGGCGAAGACATGGGACGATATATATTATCAATACTGTTTAAAAATTTGGATAGAGCAGGATATCATCAATCCAATCATGAGGAAGTCATCACCATCAACTATGGAAACGTCAAGTAGAGGCAATTCCAGAAAAAGAGATGGAGATAGAACGCATTGAAGAGAATGTTATGATCCATATTATCCATGAGGAAATCGTGAAGGTACACAAAGAAATAATCAATATCTGCATAGATCACCACCAACAGCGGGGACTACCTGAGGAAATTATAACACTGCAGCTCCAAAACTCACAGACTATAATTTCTGTGTTTAGACATCAGAAGTAGTTGCAGTATTGGACAAATTGGGTAATAGGGTCAAATGGCCCGGGAAAATGAAATCAGATCCAAGCAAACGAAATCCAGAACATTTCTGTGAATTTCACAAAGGACATGGTCACAAGACTGAGAATTGCCATGCATTGCGATTGGCAGTTGCCGATCTCTTAGAGCAAGGACATTTGACGGAGTTGCTTTCGGAGAAAGGCAAGCAAGCATATTATCGGAACAGGGAGCAAAGATCGCCGCCACCACTTCCCGAGCCAAAGGGAGTAGTTAATTTCATTACAGGTGATGCATATATCAACATTACAAGAGGGTTGGACGTCAACAAAGTCACTTATACCTCAGGCATGAAGTTCAAAAGAATAACAACCAGAAGTGAAAAGAGGGATAGGCTGGCTCTCGTCGAAGATTGTATCAACTTCGATGAAGCCGACGCCGATAATATGCAATTTCCAATTTCCGCATAATTATGGGTTTGTAATTACTTTGCGCATCTTAGATACTGATATTAAACTGGTTTTGTTGATCAGGGAAGTGCTGCCAACATCATAAACATCAGGGTCATGGAGGAGATGAAATTGACGAGCAAAATAAACCACAAATCCATCATGCTTACTGGGTTCAATAATTCAGCAGAAAGAACTCTGGGTGAAATTATTTTACCAGTAGTAGCAGGTGGAGTAGAGCTACAAACTGCCTTTTCAATCATGTCCTCTGCGATGGCTTACAACATAATAGTTGGACGTCCCTGGATTCACGCCATGAAAGCAGTACCATCAACATATCACTAAGTGGTCAAATTTCCAACGCCGTGGGGTGTGTTCAAATTTCCAACGCCGTGGCAAAGTTCGAGGAGAGCAAAGAATTTCTAGGGACTGTTACGCCGTGGCGATAAAGAAAGGTGTGCCAATGGTAGAACATTGCGAACCGGAAAGCGAAGGTAAATAGGATAAACAAATCTACCAAATACTGCAACAAATGGAATCAAGCATCAACGATGCCGAAAGAGAAACTATACAAGATCCTTTAACAGAGGAACAATCAACGGCGGTAGTTGAGGATCTCGACCCAATGCCGTTTAATGATGCATCTCTGAAAAACGTACATTCATCGGATGCAAATTGCACCAACCGAATAAGTATATTTCATTTTTACGTGACAATATAGATATTTTTGCCTTTTGCCATGCTGACATGACAAGAATAGCATCGGAGGTAGCAACGCACAAATTGCACATTGATCCTTATCACAGACCCGTAAAACAACCCCGAAGAAGATTCCCCGATGATAGAAGTAAATTCATAGAGAAAGAGGTACAAAGATTATTGGACTCCGGATCCATAAGACTAGTAGAGCATACGTAGTGAGTGGGTGTCGAATGTAGTAGTGGTACCAAACAAGAATGGAAAGATGAAAATGTGTGTAGATTTCACAGATCTAAACAAAGCATGTCCAAAGGATCCGTTGGATCCGTTTCCACTTCCTCATATAGATCAAATGATAGACGCAACAGCCAACCATTAGTTGTTGAGTTTTCTTGATGAATATTCAGGATACAATCAAATCAAGATGAATCCTGCATATCAAACAAAAACAACATTTATAACACCGAGGGGTTTGCATTGTTATAATGTGATTCCGTTTGGACTCAAGAATGTCGGTGTGACATATCAGCGGTTAGTGACAACAATGTTTAAAGATCAACTGGGAAAAACAATGGACGTGTACATTGATGATATGGTTGTGAAGTCGGAAAGAGTTGTAGATCACTTGATTCATTTAAAAGAAGCCTTTGCAATACTAAGACAATTCAACATGAAGCTGAACCTCGAAATTGGCGTGTCTTTCAGAAAGTTCTTAGGATTCATGGTTTCAAAGCGAGGAATAGAGATAAATCCAGACCAAATAAAGGCGATAGAAAACATTCCCGATGATCTCAACAGCAAAAAAGAGGTTCAAATTTTGACTGGTCAAGTAGCAGCGCTATCTCGATTTATTTCAAGATATCGGAGAGGTGCCACAAATTCTTCACTGTACTAAAAAATCAGCAAGATTTTGAGTGGACGCCAGAATGTAAACAAGCATTGCAAGAGCTTAAAAGATATCTTTCAAGTCTGCCGTTGCTGTCAAAACCTAACCCCGAGAAGAAGCTATTTCTATATCTTGTCGTTTTAGAGGTATCAGTAAGTGCAGCTCTAGTACGGGAAGAAGAAGGTAAACAGTCTCCGATTTATTATATTAGTAAAACACTTTTAGATGTCGAAACAAGATATCCGTATTTAGAAAAATTGGCTCTAGCTTTAATACATGCTGCTAAAAAATTAAGACATTATTTTAAAAGTCATCCAATTGTCGTGGTAACGACATTCCCTCTACGGAGTATTCTCCATAGGCCGGAGTTATCAAGCAGATTGGCTAAATGGGCGATTGAACTTAGTGAATTTGATATTACTTATCAACCAAGAAATGCTATAAAATCGCAAATTCTTGCCGATTTTGTGGCAAACTTTAGTTCAAAATTAACGTTAGAAGTGGAAAAAGAAACCATCACAACTTCAGGGTCATTCTTTGGGATATGGACCCTGTACACGGATGGGGCAACTAATGAAAGTGGGTCGAGATTAGGCTTAGTGCTAAAAGTACCCAGCGGAGAAATTGTCCGCCAAGCCATTAAATTCCCAAAGATTACTAACAATGAAGTTGAGTATGAGGTTGTTGCTGCAGGTTTAAAGCTTGCTTTGAAATATAGAGCAGAAAGCATCAAGGTACACTATGATTCGCAATTGGTGGTTAACCAGGTGAATGGAACTTTCAGTATAAAAGAACCACGAATGCAGAAGTATCAAACGCAGATATCAGACCTCTTTGCAAAATTCAAAGACTGGGGATTAGAGCAGGTTCCACGGGAAAGCAACGCCGAGGCCGACGGCTTAGCAAAATTGGCATCAGCTGCTGATCCCGCAGAACCAGAAAGCAGAAGTGTGATCCATTTATTGCATCTAATTGGTTGCGAAATTGAAGTACGCACAACGGGATCAGCACATCATTGGAGAAATGAGATACTTGATTATTTGCAACAAGGGACTCTACCCACAGATAAGAAAGAAACACGAAAATTACGAGTAAAAGAAGCTACATATTGCTTGGTTTACGGAGAGTTATATCGGAGAACCTTTGGAGCGCCACTCGCCAAGTGTTTAGGCCCAACGAACACAGAACCCGCTATGCAACAAGTGCATAGTGGATATTGTGGAAATCACTCCGATGGGAGATCATTAGCCTGATGTTTGCTGCGTGCAGTTTATTATTGGAACACAATGGGCAAAGATTCACAAAACTTTGTACGACGATGCAAAAAATGTCAAGCATATGCATCTGCAATACATCAACCTGTAGAACCACTTCATTCAGTCATTACCCTATGGTCGTCCATGAAATGGGGACTCGACATCATGGGACCATTCCCCAAAGCCAAAGGTAAAGTTAAATTCTTATTTGTTGAAACTGACTATTTTTCTAAGTGGGTTGAAGCATGGGCATACGCAAAGGTTAGACAGGAGCAAGTTATTAATTTCCTTCGGAAAGACATCATATGTCGATTCGGTATTCCAAAAGAAATAAGCTGTGATAACGGGAAGCAATTTATTGGAGCCGATATAACAAATTTTCTTCAAAATATCGGGATCAAATAAATAACGTTTTCACCATACCATCCATTTGGCAATGGACAGGCAGAATCAACAAACAAAACGATACTTAGAGTATTGAAAAGGCGACTCGGCAATGCAAAAGGAAGTTGACCTGATGTCCTTCCCGAAGTTCTTTGGTCTTATCGAGTTACGCATAAAACTAGTACTGGAGAAACACCTTTCACATTAGTCTATAGAGCGAAGGCATTGGTACCAATTGAAGTAACGGAGCCAGGCATAAGATATGCACATGCAACAGATGCAGAGAACATGGAAGCAATGAAGGATGGACTTGATCTACTAGAAGAACACCGAAAATTGGCTCTGATCAAGTTAACAACACATAAACAACAAGTGGAAAAATACTACAACAACAAGACCAAATTACGTCAAATTAAACTTGGAGATTTGGTCAAGCGAATGGTAACTACAGCCACCAAGATACCGAACGAGGGCAAACTAGGAGCAAATTAGGAAGGACCCTATAGGGTTATAGCTGATGCAGGAAAAGAAGCATTTCAGTTAGAAACCTTGGACAAGAAGATTGTCTCCAACAACTCCAACATAAGAAATTTAAAGCTCTTCCATTCCTAAACATCTAGTTGCATTCGACAAACTGTACTCTTTTTCCCTTATTCGAGTTTTATCCCGTTTGGGTTTTACCGGGGAGGTTTTTAACGAGGCAGTAAGTAGAATGTATGGGAAATGAACTACGGGCATCATTACTTAGTTCCTCATACGTCACAACAAAACAATGGGGGACTATCACCAGGGACTGATAATAGAGGCTATCACCCCAAAAATGTACGGAAAAGGCCTCCGAGTTCGATTCATAAACTTATGATCATGTTAGCAATAAAAGTTGATTATGACATGATCTTTGTAAATTTGTATGGTGTATTCATGGTTTCGATCATACACACATATTACTGTTTTCAATTTATTGTACAAATAATGTATTCATGATTCCGATCATACATACATTGTACAAATGATATATATATTCACGATTCTGATCATACATACTAGTATGCATTCATAATGCTGGAAGTTTCCGATTCCATTAGTTGATAACGATGGAATTTGACATAGGACTTCTTTATAATCCGATAAGTCGTTAGCAAACTTCCCAAAAAAGCAACATCAAAATTACATGTCTACTTACAAGGATTCTGATATTAAAATTTTTAATCGGATTGATCACCCGTGAAAGGTTTTAATTAAAGAAAACTTCCAAGAGATTGTTTATATTAAAGGAAAAACATGAATAAAATAAATTTTATTCATAAAAAAAGGCCTTATAAACTTCCCAAAACCGATGGAATTTGACACAAAGTACAAAGCATTCAAACATGAGAAGAAGGAACCGTTGAAGAAGAGGAAGAAGGGCATCTTTAGCAATTTGCACAGGATCACCCTCGGGAACATACCCAACATTTGAATCAATGTTTGGATCCTCTCCGATTACAGTTTCCTCAGAAGCAATAATAATTGCATCTCCGGATAGCATATCCATTTCATCTGAGGTACCAACATCATCTTCCTCTTCAGTCATTTATTCTTCAACCATAGATTCATCCTCCACATCATATCCGAGGAATTCACTGGCTTCTTTCATGTTTCGCTAAGCAACAGCGAGAGCCTGAGCATGATCAAAAGAAGAAGGGTTGAAAGTCTTCAAAAACTCATGACGAGCTTTGATAACAGCCCAACTGAGAATCTTTTGTTTTTCATCCTCAAAATCCTTCTCCATTTTTTCCATTTTTTACTTGTACATGTCTTTCCGATCCAGGAGTTTCTTTGAGTAATCAAGAAAATTTTTAGAACGATCCATAAATTTCGAGAATTTTTTATGGTTTTCCGCCAACATAACATTTTTCTTACTGAGATCCCGATATTTATCCATCAAATCTTTCCGAAGAGCTTGGATAGCGTGTTTACTTTGATCTGGATCAATCAAAGCCTGTGCAAGCTCTCCAGAGTCTTTGACGTTCTTCAATTCCAAGGCATGGAAGTTAGATTCAAGTTTGTTGAATTTGGCACTTTGATCCAGCAATTTGTTTTGAACATCAATTTGAAGCTAATTCGATTTCACTAATTTTCGCTTCAGATCATCAATAACCAACTCTTCCTGCTTCGCTATGCGAAAAGCCTCGGCCTTTTCTTTTTCAAAACCATCAATTTGTTTTCGAAAATTCCTTTCTTCAGCCCGATGCGCCACAATCTCGTCTTTGGCCCTGTCCAGTTCCGCAACGGAAGATTTGAAAATTTCCACTTCCTGAGCAAGTATGGCATTCTCCTCACAAAGCCTTTGAATAAGTTTAGCCTCACCTTCAGAACGTTCAAGAATCCCACATAAATATGTTTGAGCCTGAATCATAAGCCTGAGAGCAACCATGTTCATTTGATGAGTGGGCATATCTTTCAAAATCATATTCTCTTTAGGACCAATATAGTTATAAGCAAAACGGCTCATCACATGAGGATTGGCCAAAAGATTGTCCTCATCTGACAGTTCAAATGAACGATTATGATTGACGGTAAGAAGAACGAAAGTCTTCATCCACATAGTGGCAGGATCATCCGCCTGAAGAAGTTGTGATCGAGGATCAACCCCGTGTAAAGTGTTTCCTTCTCTCCAAATGTTTTTCCCTTTATCGGCAACATCAAAGCGGGAAACAGGTTGAGCGGTATTATAAAGGATAGTAGGGGTACTTATTCCTCGCCATTGAAAAGAAGAAGTAGATACCAACAGGGATATCAGCAGCACTGACATCAATGTTTTCAGTATCGACCAAGTCCTCAACATCAGCTACAGCAGTTTTGCGAAAAGGAACTTCAACTTCAACCTCATCAACAGTACCAGGAAGACAGGTCTCAATTTTATCGGCCACAACATTATCAGTGGTATCCGCCTCAAGAAACGCACTGTCACCTTCATTATGGAACTCAGTAACAGTGGTTAATTTCTCCATCTTCTTCATCGGAATTCATCTGAAATGACAACAATATCAGAAGAGGTTGGAAGCTCAACCCACCTATTATGATGTAAAACTAAAGGAGGATCTTCCTCAGAATCATTACTCTCATCAATTAGCCTGAACTCACTAGGCATACCTCCCATCTTCTCGGGAACAACATCTGAGGATTCCGCAAGAAATTATTTTCTCAATCTTTTCTTCTTCAAGGCAGGCTCAT